>NC_045600.1:41885075-43135075 GCF_009762305.2 Zalophus californianus | reverse complement strand
CATGATTTTGTTGATTTGGGTCATTTCTCTTTTCTTTTGGATAAGTCTGGCCAGGGGTTTATCAATCTTGTTAATTCTTTCAAAGAACCATCTCCTAGTTTCGTTGATCTGTTCTCCTGTTCTTTTGGTTTCTATTTCATTGATTTCTGCTCTGATCTTTATTATGTCTCTTCTCCTGCTGGGTTTAGGCTTTATTTGCTGTTCTTTCTCTAGCTCCTTTAGGTGTAGGGTTAGGTTGTGTATTTGAGACCTTTCTTGTTTCTTGAGAAAGCCTTGTATTGCTATATACTTTCCTCTCAGGACTGCTTTTGCTGCATCCCAAAGATTTTGAACAGTTGTGTTTTCATTTTCATTGGTTTCCATGAATTTTTTTAATTCTTCTTTAATTTCCTGGTTGACCCATTCATTCTTTAGTAGGATGCTCTTTCGCCTCCATGTATTTGAGTTCTTTCTGACTTTCCTCTTGTGATTGAGTTCTAGTTTCAAAGCATTGTGGTCTGAAAATATGCAGGGATTAATCCCAATCTTTTGGTACTGGTTGAGACCTGATTTGTGACCTAGGATGTGATCTATTCTGGAGAATGTTCCATGGGCACTGGAGAAGAATGTGTATTCTGTTGCTTTGGGATGGAATATTCTGAATATGTCTGTAAAGTCCATTTGGTCCAGTGTGTCATTTAAAGTCCTTATTTCCTTGTTGATCTTTTGCTTAGATGATCTGTCCATTTCAGTGAGGGGGGTGTTAAAGTCCCCCACTGTCATTGTATTGTTGTCAATGTGTTTCTTTGCTTTTGTTATTAATTGGCTTATATAATCGGCTGCTCCCATGCTAGGGGCATAGATATTTACAATTGTTAGATCTTCTTGTTGGATAGACCCTTTAAGTAGGATATAGTGTCCTTCCTCATCTCTTATTACAGTCTTTGTTTTAAAATCTAATTTGTCTGATAGAAGGATTGCCACCCCAGCTTTCTTTTGGTGTCCATTAGCATGGTAAATGGTTTCCCCACCCCCACTTTCAATGTGGGGGTGTCTTTGGGTCTAAAATGAGTCTCTTGCAGTCAGCGTATTGATGGGTCTTGTTTTTTAATCCAATCTGATAGCCTGTGTCTTTTGATTGTGGTATTTAGCCCATTTACATTCAGGGTAATTTTTGAAAGATGTGAATTTAGTGCCATTGTATTGCCTGTAAGGTGACTGTGACTGTATATTGTCTGTGTTCCTTTCTGGTCTGTGTTGCTTTTAGCCTCTCTTTGCTTAGAGGACCCCTTTCAATATTTCTTGTAGGGCTGGTTTTGTGTTTGCAAATTCCTTTAGTTTTTGTTTGTCCTGGAAGCTTTTTACTTCTCCTTCTATTTTCAATGACAGCCTAGCTGGATATAGTATTCTGGGCTGCATATTTTTCTCGTTTAGTGCTCTGAAGTTATCATGCCAGTCCTTTCTGGCCTGCCGGGTCTCTGTGGATAGGTCTGTTGCCAATCTAATGTTTCTACCATTATAGGTTACATATCTCTTCTCCCGAGCTGCTTTCAAGATTTTCTCTTTGTCTCTGAGACTCGTAAGTTTTACTATGAGATGTCGGGGTGTTGACCTATTTTTATTGATTTTGAGAGGGGTTCTCTGTGCCTCCTGGATTTTGATGCCTGTTTCCTTCCCCACATTAGGGACGTTCTCTGCTATAATTTGCTCCAATATACCTTCTGCCCCTCTCTCTCTTTCTTCTTCTTCTGGGATCCCAATTATTCTAATGTTGTTTCGTCTTATGGTATCGCTTCTCTCTCAAATTCTGCCCTCGTGATCTAGTAGTTGTTTCTCTCTCTGTTTTTCAGCTTCTTTATTTTCCATGATTTGGTCTTCTATATCGCTGATTCTCTCTTCTGCCTCATTTATCCTAGCAGCTAGTGCCCCCATTTTTGATTGCACCTCATTAATAGCCTTTTTTATTTTGACCTGGTTAGATTTTAGTTCTTTTATTTCTCCAGGAAGGGTTTCTCAAATAACTTCCATGCTTTTTTCAAGCCCAGCTAGTATCTTTAAAATCATGATTCTGAACTCTAGGTCCGACATCGTACTAATGTCCGTATTGAGTAGGTTCCTGGCAGATGGTACTACCTCTTGTTCTTTTTGCTGAGGTGGTTTTTTCCCACTTGTCATTTTGTCCAGAGGAGAATAGATGAATGAGAGAACAAAATGCTAACAGGTTAACAACGTCCCCAGAAAATATACTCTAAAGAAATCAGAAAAGACCTGAAACCAGGGGAAAAGAAAGGGAAAGAAAGAAAAAAGAAAGAGGGAAAAAAAAGAAAAAGAAAAAGATAAAAACAAACAAAAACAGAACAAAACAAAAAAGACAGAATATGATCAAATATGATCAGGCTAGTGTGTAGATCAGTGCCACACACTAGATTTTGGGTGTATTTTGGTCTGTTAGAAGAAAGTGCCTCCTAAATTTTAAAGAAAGAAGACTTATATATGTACAAAATAAGGGTTGATACAATGAAGGGATGGAAGATGACTGTAAAGATGAAAATTATAAAAGATTTTATAAAAGGAATTGATAAGAAGTTGTTTGAAAAAATAAAGAACATTTAAAAAAGAAAGAAGAAAAAGGGAGAAAATGTGATCAGGCAGGAGACTAGAACAAAGCCATACACTAGTGATTTAGGGTATATTTTGATCTGTTAGAAGAAACTGTATGTCACAATTTTAAAGAGAGAACAACTTATATATATGCCAAAAATAAGGGTATCTACTATGAAGGGATAGAATATGACTCTAAAAATGAAAAATAAAAAAAATTTTTTTTTCAAAAAGGGATTGATAAGATGTTGGTTGAAAAAGGTAAAAAGAAAAAATCAAAAAAAAAGTTAAAAAATTAACTTTGAAAAACTAATGAATCATGGTTGGAAAGCCATGAATTCTATGTGCAGTATTCTGCTAGCGCTGGAGTTCTCCCGTTCTCATTGATCGGTAAACTTGGTCTTGGCTGGCTGTTCGTGCTGATCTTCTGGGGGAGGGGCCTGTTGCCGTGGTTCCCAAATATCTTTGCGGGAGGCGGAATTGCCCCGCCCTTGCCAGTCCGGGCTAAGCAATCTGCTCGGGTTTGCTCTTGGGAGCTTTTGTTCCCTGCAAGCTTTCCGTACAGCTTTGGAGGATGGAGTGAAAATGGTGGCCTCCCAATCTCTGCCCCAGAGGAGCTGAGAACTCGGGGCCCCGCTCCTCAGTGCACCCCCAGAGAAAAGCAGTCAGTCACTCCCGTCTCCCTGGTCTCCGGCCGTACTCCGTGCTCACCCGGCCTGTGACCGAGCGTTTATATCTCTGGCACCCGACCCCATGTGGAGTCTCCAAACCCAGCAGATCCCAGCGGTGTGCTCCCGCGCCGCTCCTCCCCAGGGAGGAAGGGGAGTCTCCCCAGATCTGCCGCTTGTTGGGTCCCTGCTGGAGGAGCAGTGGCCCGACTGAGCCGCGGATCAGTTTATGGCAACCCCGAGCCGAGAGCCTGCTCCTCCACTCTGTCTCTGCAGCCAGCTTTCCCACTCCGATACCTGGGAGCTCTACCGCACTCAGGCACCCGGTCTTTCTGTGACCCCGAGGGTCCTGAGACCACACTGTCCCGTGAGGGTTCCATCTCCCGCTTAGCCACCTGAGCGACGTCCCTCAGCGGAGCCGACTTCTAAAAGTTCTGATTTTGTGCTCCGCGGCTCTATCACTTGCCAGGAGCGGCCGATGGAGGCCCCCTCCCCTGCCATCTATCCTCCCGAATATCGCCTCAGATTCACTTCTCTGCACATCCTACCTTCCAGAAAGTGGTCGCTTTTCTGTTCAGAGAGTTGTTGCTATTCTTCTCTTCGATCTCCTGTTGAGTTTGTAGGTGTTCAGAATGGTTTGATCCGTATTCAGCTGAATTCCTGAGACCAGACGAAATCCAGGTCTCCTACTCCTCCGCCATCTTGCTCCGCCCTCTCAAATATCAGAAAACAAACAAAATTTTTAAAAAATTGAGGTTAATTTGCTTAGACCTTTTTCAAGAGAACGTTCTGTGTCTTTTGGGATACCTTGAGATAATAGTAGACATACTTTTGTGTGTCCCAATTGAGGTTGAGAGTGGGTACTCTCGAATCCAGAGAAAGACCCCTGTCTAATTATTTAGAGTTCCAGAGAAGGGACTGTTCTTGGAAGGGTGGAGCAAGCTCAAGGCTAATCAGACTGTGGGCTCTCCTCTGTCCAGTTTAAATGTAAGTGGCATCAGATTCAGAAAACTGTATAGTGGCTTGCCCAGTAGATTGCATGTAGATGATCCCCACCAAATACTTAATAAAAGTGGAAATATATCATAAGATATAATATAAAAATTTTACAGTTAACATTAGGAGCAATTAAAAAGTTATGAGTGAAATAGAAGGAGTACTGTCCCTCCAATTTGAATTTGCTGCTTGAAGGTATGTGTGTGTGTGTGAGCATGTGGTGGTGTGTGACTTGTGAACACATGTGATTCAGGACTGAGGGAACATATGTGACTCCCCTATCACCGTACTAGACTCTTGCATGCTTTGAACAGTACAACTACCTAGTGTCTAGTCAGGTTAATTTCTTCAACACTAGGATTTTGAGTTTGCTGGAAATGGGTTTAAATACTGGTTTTGCCTTAGAGTTTGTGTTATCTAGAGCAAGTCACTTCTCTGAAACCCAGTTTTTTTAGATGCAAAATTGGGATAATACTATGCCTCAGCGGTAGACCTCTAGAAAGTAGGACTCAAGGCAGGGATGAAAGCGCTGAAGCTTTATTTAAGAAGCACAAACCTAGAGCCATGCAGGTAAAAGGAAGAAGGGAAGTGAGGCAAGAAAGGCAAAGGAGAGAAAATGTGTTGCAATGTGCTGCTATGCTGGCCGCTGCGTGACAAGTTGTTCAACAGGGGTATTCACCACAGAGTTTATGATCAGAAACCACATCTCAGAGCCATTCGTGGAAAGGAGAATGGAGGGGGACCTATTCAGTTCCTTCCTATTTCATGTCTCATGTTGGTCAAGGTTTACCTCATTGACAACAGCTTTTCCCCAACTTCAGGGTTGCATCATCCAGCCCCTTGGCGAGTACTCAGGAATCCAATGGTCTGCAGTGTGGTATTTTATCCCAACGCAGAAGTAGAAGGGAATAAGAGAAGATAAGGCTCAGCATGTGTGGTGTGGACTCCAATCTACTGGGAGTGCTGGGCCGGGGCACCAGCAAAGTACCAGCAGTGGTAGAGTCTGAGAGATGCCTTTGGAAAGAAGCAGGTGGTTAAGACAATTGGGAAACGGCACAAAGTTTGTGCCCATGTACGTGCTGCTACTTACCTCATTGGACTTTTGTCAGAATTGAATTCCAAAAAGTATGGAGTATAATGTCTGCCATCACAGTGAGCACATGGACTCTGAAACAGATGACTTGAGTCGATTATCAGCTTTGCCACTTGTTAACTACATAAACATAGGCAGGTTACTTGCTTTAAACCTTAGGAGCCTCACTGTAAAATGAAAGATAATAGTTGCACTTATTTTATAGTTTTGGTAGGACTACATGAGATACACAGCGCTTAAGCACGGTTGCCTCATGTGTGGTAAGTGGTCAATAAATGTTAGCTGGGATGATGGGATGGCGATGAATCAACAGTACTTTCATGTAGAACAAAAATGTTCTTTCCTGGATTCCTGTGTTTTAAGGCAATTAATCTATAATGTCAATTATCTAAATGGTCTAGGAGACAGTCATTGGTATCTGGAGATTTCTGTTTTAATTCCTGTAACATTCTTGTTGTGGTTGAATTATACTAAACTTGATTTCAGTTTCTCTCAAAACTTTGGTTGCTGGAAATGGACCCCGTGGCTGAACATGATAGCAGCGACTGTTATAAGAATAGCCCTACACACCTGGGTGGCTCAGTTGGTTAAACATCTGACTCTTGATTTTGGCTCAGGTCATGATCTCAGGGTCTTGAGATCAAGTCCCGAGTTGGGCTCCATGCTCTGCCGGGAGTCTACTTCTCTACCTCTCCCTCTCCCTATGCCCCTCCTCTCTCTCTCTCTCTTTCTCTCTCTCAAATAAATAAATAAATCTTAAGAAAAAAAAAAAAGAATAGCCCTACACAGACTATCAGGCAGCAAGATCTCTTAATAAATCTTAAGCCTGGTCTGAAGTTTAATGATTTTGAAGGCAGCCAGAGTTGGCCAGTCAACCAAAGACACATCAACTGTATTAATAAGATTTTCTGCAGTCCTTATCTATTTATGCATCAACAGACACCCTAGCAACAGAACCCATCTCAGTGCTGCCCATGAACATTTTTGGTTTCTGGTTTCTGCAGTACTTTTTCAGCACAGATGTATTTGTATCCTCGACTGTAGATGAAATAAGTGATTTTCATCACTCAGGGCTGAAATGTCTTTCCTTACCAAAAGATCACATTAAAAATACTTGACTTTAGACCCCTTATGTGTTTTCTTGGGAGAAATTGTGAAACAAGTCATTAAAAAATCTTGAACACATATCCTAAGACCACTAGAGCGATAGGACAAATAATGGCAACGTAGATGGCAATATGCTCTGCATACCTGTGAAAGCTACCTCTGATTGAGAACAGGAGGCTCAGAGGAGTTGCAGGGCCCAGGTACTTCCGCAAGGTTGTACACAAAGCCATCCCTTAGCCTGACGAAGTCCTGCCTCTCTCCCACACCTATCAGCCTGTGAACCTCCTTCAGTCAGCTCAGGTGCCCCAACTAGAGACTCAGCAATAGATACAGACCTCTGAGTTGTTTCCAAGATCTTAGTTCTTCACCTGGACCAAGGAGAGTAATTCAGTATTGGGGAAAATAATTTCCTCAGTTGACCGATGCAGCTACATCCAAGAAAATGCTAGAAATTGGTTAAAACTATAGATTTAGCGCCACTCAGACTCTAGAGTAAGTTAGAATCCTGTCATGACACTTAACTACTTTATGACCCTGAGCAAGCTGCAGAGTCTCTGTGACCCTCAGTTTCATTATTTCTAAAACAGGGTTGATGATGGAAAAGAAGATGCTGATGGTAATTAACCTTTATTAAGCATTTACGATGCCCCAAGAGCTGTACCAAGGGCTTCATGTACATTCTTTCAAGCATCTTCTCAACTCTGGGGCATATACTGTCACAACAGATAGTGCTCGCTAAGGGGTATTACTGTGATGTCCACTACAAATGCCACTGTCCCTGTTTCTCCAGGAAAAATCTCATCCCCAGTCCTAGACACTGTTGCTAGGAAGTGATAGATATTCTCACTTGCTTTCTTGAACCACCAAAGCCTTTCCCTCTTTGTTCTAATGCTAAATGTATCTGAGATACAGTGATATAAGGATATTTGGTTCCATCATTCATTCTTCTGAGAAGTGTGCAGTGTGCATGTAATTTTGTCTCACGTTATTTAGGAATGTTGATCTGCTCTAGTCCAGGTTTACTTAATGAAAAAAATCTCGATCAAGAATTTTTCTGTAGAATCAGACTGCTTTAAAACTGTGAACCAAAATTTTAAAGACATTAACAAAAATAACAGGAACAATACCAAAAATAATCTTCCTGATAATCCTGTGAAGGTCCCTGACTTAGGTATTGAATTTCTTTGACATTGCCGGGCGATTCAAGCTGTTCAAGCTGTTCTTTATGCAGCAATTGCTCTGTGACATTGGCTCTGTTTTATCCAGTGATTTGTTATATTAATGCAGGTGCCTGAGGAGCAGCAATTGTGATCAAGACAAGGCAGTCAGCTTCCAGGAAGGTAAAATTTCTACCCCCAAAGACAATATAATATCCATTACTACCCTTAGCCATAATTTATTAGTAGTATTTGGGTGTTAATTTAATTGAACCCATAATGCATTGCTCTCCAAATTACCGCATGCTACCCATGTCCTAAGCTGTCTTACACAATTAGGCAGGTGGCAGCAACCCTGGGGTGCTAGTTACTGACATAGAGAAGCATTTTATCACAGGTGGTGTCACGGATTGCATTACATCTAAACTCCCGAACCCATCCTGAGAAACCTCAGAGACACAGAATTCCTCATCCATTCCCGAAGTGGCATATGTATTTTAGGTAAAAATTGTAACTTTCTACAATCTAACTGTGCGCTTTTTAAATCTAAACTTTAAACTGTTGAGACTTTTTAAAAATCAGGCACGGTTGCATGTAAGCATGTCCAATGCCTAACTGTCTTAATGTCCATGGATGAGTAGATGAGTAAGTAACCTAACTTCAGAAACTCTGCACTGCTTTCAGAATACAGGCTGGACTGCAGTACTACTTGCCTCCGGTAGGAGCTTTGGGGGAGAGAAGTTCCTTTACTTACTGTGGGTAGATTTGACCTTGGGTTGTTATTTGGAGGTGTTCCCTATTGAGGACTCTGAGTGTGAAGCCCATTCAAGAGCCCATTTCAAGGAGACTCTGGGATCTTCTCCTGCATGCAGTTAGGCTAGAGAGAAACCAAGGAACAGATTTGTACCTAGAATTGCCCAGATGCAGGGCATTGGCTTGTGTGAACTTATACGGTTCCCTCTAGCTTAGTGAAGTCTCTTTGGAGAGACTGTGACGCCACAACTCTCTCCAGAAGCCAAGGTTGATAGCTGAAGGGAGCTATGGCTGTGGTATTTTCAGCCAGCTCAGTAAAATGGTAATGGGACGATTCACAAACTTAGTGCAGAATCACCTTTTGGGCCTGTTGAGCACACTGATGCCCTGGGCCCAGCTTATAGAGAATTTAAGTCAGGAGTTTTGTCACAGGGCCTGAATCATTTATTTTTTGTCACCTTTATTGAGGTATAATTTACAAGCAATAAAATAGACTCATTTTAAGTACAAAGTTCAGTCAGTTTTGATGAAAGCATACATCTCTGTAATCACCCACACAATCAAGGTATAGAACATTTCTATCACCAAAACACATTTTCTCATGTCCTTTGAACTCGGTGCCCCTCTCCACTAAACTCCTGGCTCCCATCATCCATTGATCTGCTGTTACCATAATTAGTGCCTTTTCTAGAATTTCATAAAAAATGGAATCATCCATTACCATGAATAATACATTATTTTGTATCTGGCTTATTTCTCCCAACATAATGTTTTGGGATTCACCCATTTTGTTGCATATATCATTGATTCATTCCTTTTAATTGGGAATTAGTATTCCACTGTGTGGCATACCACAATTAGTTATCCACCTACTATTTGATGGTCATTGGGTTTTTATGGAGTTTTGGCTTATTAAGAATAAGACTGCTATAATCATCATGTAAAAGTTTTTGCGTGGAATTTCTGGGCCATATGATAAATATATGTTTAACTTTATAAAAAACTGTTAGATTGTTCTCCAAAATGGTGGCACCGTTTTTAGATTCCCACCAGCCCGGTTTGAGAGTTCCCCAGTTCCTCTACATCCTCACCAACACTTGGGTTTTGTCAGTGTTTTTAATTTTAGCCACTTTGGTTGGATACCTGGGATTTTTTAATGAGCTCCTGGATAATTCTGATGCACAGCTAAGTTTAAGAAGCCCACCTCTCATAACATCAGTAAATTCTGACAACCTAAGAGCAACTTGAGCCTCGAGTCCCAACCTCAGCTCTGAGCCTGCCACTGCTATCTTAACCCTATGCTCTTCCCTAATATAAATAGGATCTTTGTGATTCAGGAGGCAGGTTTCGCACCTCTCTGCCATGATCGTCTGCTACATTACTGTTGCCCTGCATATCCTCACATCTGCCAGCCCCATGCCTAGTGATTCTGCAGCTGAATTGTCCTGAATGAGAAGACACTGTGGGGAGGGAGGGTTCACATTGCAGGCAGAGGGACCAGCAGAAAATAAAGGTTTGGAGACCCAAAATAGCTTGGCCCGTTTAGGAAATTGCCAGTAGGTAGGTGTCCTTAGAGGGTGGCACTGAGAGGAGAACTTGGTGAGTGATGGCTGGGGAAGGACCAGACCTCAGAGGGCCTTTAGGGCATGGTCAAGGGCTTGGACTTCTTTTTTTTTTAAGATTTTATTTATTTATTTATTTGTCAGAGAGAGAGAGAAAGAGAGCATAAGCAGGGGGAGTGGTAGGCAGAGGGAGAAACAGCTCCCCGCTGAGCAGGGAGCCCGATGCGGGGCTCGATCCCAGGACCCTGGGATCATGACCTGAGCCGAAGGCAGACGCTTAACCAACTGAGCCACCCAGGTGCCCCGGGCTTGGACTTTTTTCGTAGGAGAGGCTGAAATATGGGGCACGAAGTGCTATCTTCCGTGTTTCTGAAAAATTACCCTAGTGTTTGCCTGGAAAACGAATTGGAGTGGGGGGAAGAGAGACAGGAACACTAGTTAGGAGACCAGTGCTGTATTCCAGATGTGTCCCCCGGACCTGTTCAGTTCTCACTCATTGTAGGTGCCTTAGGATTGTTTTTAAATAAAGGAACGAAAATAATGAGTCTTTTTGTGTTATACCTTGCTTTGGGGGGGTCTTTCCCTCGTCTCCTCTCCCATGAAAGGTGGTAAAATATCTTGGGGGATGTGGGGGTTCTGGGTCCTTCCCAGATGCAAAGATCGTCCTGCCAAGAAAACACCAACTTTGCCACTTGGTAGGGCAGCCTTGTCATCATTATAGTTTTATGACTGTTGCTTTCTGGTCCTCGCTCATTTCTCCATTCAGCAAACTGAGAATTTAATATGAGCTAGACATAAGCTGGGCATTCAGAGATGAGATAACACCATCCCTGCCCTATAGTATAAGGAGCCTATACTCTCTCCTCTCATCTTCAAGCCTTAGGCCAGGGGTCCGCAAAAGACTTCTATAAAAGGCCAGGTAGTAAATATTTTTGGCTTTTCAAGCCATTTGTTATGTTGCAACCATTAAACAGCCATAAACAATATTAAACAAATGGGCATGGCTGTGCTTTAATAAAATTTTAATTATGGACACAGAAATTAGAATTTCATGAAATTTTTCTGTGCCATGAAATATTATTCTTTTGATTTTTTTCAATCATTTAAAGATATAAAAATTATTCTTAGCTTAGAGCTGCGCAAAACCAGGTAAAGGGCAGGATTTGGCCCACTGGCCATGGCTTGCCCACCCATACCTTAGGCTGTCTCCTCATAATGTATGGACCCAAACCTCCTTATTTTAATACCAGTTACAGTCACCACTATTTTGTCCTGCTTACCTCCCCAATTTTCTGTCCTTCCTCTGCCTCACATACACTTGCCCCCGTCCTCCATCTTTGCCATCAGAATAATCTTCCTACAAGGTAAACACGACGGACTGCATTCCTCCCTGCTCCAAACCGCCCTCCTGCTGCCCCCCAAGCTGTGCTGTGTGGTAGATCTCGGCCTCCTGGGCCTGGATGCCTCTCTCCTGAGGGCCCCTCTCCTTGCTCCTCGCCCCTTTCCCCCTCCAATAACTCATGCTCCAGTCACTCCAGAGCCTGCTGCTGCTCAGGCCATCTGTGTTCTTGGCCTCTTGTATTTGTCCAGGTTGGGATTCTTAATCTCCTTTCTGTCTGGCTAACTCCTGCTTGCTCGTAAGGCTCAGTCCGGGTCACCTTCTTTGACCAGGTGCCCCTAGGCAGCATTCGGCATGCTTCCTGGCACTTGATGATCCCTGGCAAACTTGGAGCCCCTGAGGGTTATGTCTTGTCCTTTTTCAAGCACCCACTGCAGTGTGGAGTGCACGGCAGATGCTCTGGAGACATTTTAATGAATTCTCAAACATCAAGACCCATTTTACATACTTAATAAAACTGTTAAGTGCTGTATATATGCTCTCTTGTAGATTTCCTTTTTCTCAATTTCATGAATCTATGAAGTTTTAAGTTTGTAAGTGCAGACCCAGAGTCTATGTTTTAGTATAGACCTTCCCCATTCTTCTACATCAAGTAACACTCTGCGGCTCACAGATTCTCCCCTGGGCCTCTGGGTGATTGCGGTGGGCTTTCATTAGGGTGCTTCAAACCAGCTTGTCTCATAGGAACCACAGAATGCCACTGAGGTCCTGTTAGGGCTCTTTTTGATGGATGAGGAAACTTCTGAGACAGGAGGCAGCTTGCCCGAGGGCTCAACTGGTAAATGACAAAAACAAAACAAGGGCTAGGAACTGGGCCTCGATATTACTAGCATTCAAACTTTCGGTTGCAGTTTGCAAGGCTAGTGTTGGGCTCTGAATGTGGATTTGCAATGTATGAGCCAGTAGGTGTGGGGTGGGTTGCGGTGTGGGGTGCGCCCGGGAGGCTGGGCAGTGGTGACCTTTAGCGCCTCCCGTCTAAATCCTGAATAGGATTCCTTGTTTGCTAGTCCTGACGGACCTTTTCTTGCTTTTTTCGTGTATCAGTCATTCCCTTAAAACAGTGACACTCATTATAGCTGGAAAACAAATGGTCGGGAACTAGGCAACTCCAATTATTGAACTCAGCATGTGAAATCATTTAATCAGAGCTCACAGGACTGAGGGGTAGTATTAAAAAAGAAATAGGCACCCTGTCTGGTCCCCAGAATAAACTCTTTTCAGGAGAGAAGAGAGCTTATATTATTTATTATGGCAGGAGGAAGACGCAGTGTAGTATTCCGATGCAGAGAGGACATAGATGGAAGAGCTTGGAGACGAGGACTCCACTTGAACTCTGTTCCTGATTCCTTTTTTTCAGTTTAATTTTGGAACAATTACGTAATCACCGTGTCTCTCAATTTCCCCACCATAAAATAGAAGCACTGCTTTTTTTTGTAGCTTTGAAGATCGCTTATGATACTGCTCTGGAACCTGAGGCAGTACCGTCTGTGTCATCCTGCCTTCATCCGAATGGTTGTGGTTACTGAAAGACACAAAGGACCTCATTTTAAGGTGGTTTTAGCTGCAGTATGTGTGCCATCGTGGCAGTCCCACTGGGTACACAGATACATTTTTTAATGCTTAGAAGCCGTAAGTACACATTTAAAAAGTAATTTTGTATCCACCACTATTTGCCTTTTTTTTTAATGGTGTAGGCGGCCTTTTGTTAAATGTGAGATTATGGAGGATGGAGCTTTGTGCTGGGAAACGTCATAATTGGGAAATACATCAAACAGTAAGCTACACAGATGCTGCTGGTGGCAGCAGCCCTTCCTTCATATCATTTCTAATTTCTTTTGGTCACCTCTGGAGAAGGAGTCTTCCAGAGCTAAGTGTGCTCATGGCGGGAGTCTGCAAGGGGACAGCCAGCCTCCTCCCAGCCACCAGCACTTGGGCTGAGCACGCACGTGGGTGCCACACATGCCTCACATGTCCTGAGGTGTTGCTACAACGCAACGTTATTTGGAAAACATGCTATTTGTCTTCGAGATGCTTTCATATTCTTTTCTGAGGAAGAAAAATTGACATTCTTCTCTGGACTGACAGAATTTAAAGCAAGAAATGCATAGTCGTGGCAAATAGGATGCAGCTTCTAAATGACCACATGGAATATTCCTTCCTCAAAACATAGAGAGGCATGGGCTAAAACCCAAGACCTCCGTTTAATAAGGTTAATTTCACTTAGATGCTACCCAGAAAGCTATATATGTATGTACATTTGTTTGTTTGCAGTTTTCTCTTTCAGTCTTAATGGCCTTCAGAGTTGTGCTCCTATCTCAGATAGCTTCGAGAGCCTAAGTACTAGTAGCCACACATTACACAGACTGCCAAGGTGGGAATAATTGGGGATTCCACACACTTTTATGGTTCAGGCAGCCTTCGTTAAGCCTAGACCCTGTAGCAGGTCTTTTAAGTGGTGAGGATTTTTTTTTTTTTGAAGATTTTATTTATTTATTTATTTGACAGAGAGAGACACAGTGAGAGAGGGAACACAAGCGGGGGAGTGGGAGAGGGAGAAGCAGGCTTCCCGCCGAGCGGGGAGCCCAATGCGGGGCTCGATCCCAGGACCCTGGGACCATGACCTGAGCCGAAGGCAGACACTAACCCACTGAACCACCCAGACGCCCCTTAAGTGGTGAGGATTTTAATATGCACCGTCTCTCCCATTTCATTTGAATTGAGCTCTCTGGGATCCAAGGTCAGTGGAAAAAACTGGAGTCGTTTGCGCTGGGCAAAACCTTGTATTCTGACTGCTTGGCTAGTGGGGCCTGGAAGGAAAAGAGGGCTAACAGGAGGCCAAGGCTAAGTGGTGATCAGGCCCATGTTAATCAGGGTATTTTAGTCAAACAGAATCACAGAATCATTATGTCATTTTTTAAAATCCCCATACAAGCTCTTTGTTTTTTCCTGATTTTTTTCTGTCATTCTGGCTCTTTAGTTTTTTAATCTCTATTTCTTTTTTTTCTTTGTCTTTCCCCCAGAAACAAACAAAAATATTCAGAAGACAGGTTTTAAGACCTCTAACCAAGAAAAGAGAAACCATACTGAACCCCAGTTTGGCTTTGGGCCTCACAGAGTCAAGACTTGATCTTTTTGAATACTCTGATCAGGGGCTTTGAAAACAAGATTTAAAACTTCGGCTCAGAAGAGTATGATTAACTTGGAGCGGATGTGGTAGCTCTAGCCACGTAATTTTAGACATTCTAATTGGCAGTTTAAAAATAGCCGAGTTGCAGCCTCCTCCAGTGTGTTTTCCCTTTGTTTGCCCCTCGCCTGTGTATTGCATTTAAGGAGTCTTGTGTTGCCAGCAGCCTGGGAACCGCGAGTCCCTGGGTCCTCATTGCCTGCCTCCTTGCCTCTGCCTTGAAATACCACAAGGGTAATAAAAACTTGTATTTTCTTAGGAATGCTCTCAGCCTCTGACTCACAGACATAGTCCCCTTCCTTCTCTAATAGCTAGGTGCTTAAGTGGTGTACTTCGATGATGACATTCAATTAAATCCATTTCTGGGCACCTTAAGCTTCCAGCTGAACTGCAACATTTGCTTGCCTGGTAATAAGTACTTCAGGATGTCACCAAGAAAAGGAAAACACTGATTTCAAATAACCCAATTATTTACCAAATTCTTTCCCATATCCATGTGAGACAGTGTCCAGAAGCTGAAACAAATGTTTGTTCCTCTTCGCTACCATTTCAGTTGACAGCAAGATAACATATCCGCGTTGGTAACCCACAACAGAGCCGACCCTTTCCCTGTGCAATTCCAGGGAGCCCTAAGAGTCCTGTCCAGTTAGGCATGAAGTTGCTCAGCTTTACTTCATTTCAGTCTCTGAGTTTCCCTTCTTGGGTCACTTGTTGTGTCACTGAGGGAGGGGTGGGGGTGGGGGGTAAAAAAGTGCCCAGAGCAGTGGAGCTGCCTGAGGCAAACCCAGGCCCATTGTCCCACATGGAGGGTTTGGTGGGCCACGTGCTGGGGGATTCTCAATTGCAACCACATTCCCTGTGGGATGTGGTTTATCATCCCTGCTTTGAATTTTATTAACACGGAACCTTGCAGTTTCCTAACCAGCGAGACCACAAAAGCATAAACTATATTAAGTCTATAAATCCCGGAGTGCCAAATCTCTGGAATATCAAGTGTCTGTTCTCTAACCCTTGGTGAGTAATAAATCTCCCTGTCCATTTGTGCAGTGGGCGTTTGGTGTGCAGAGAACACTGCTGTTCTCAGGGTACCCTTTTCTTCCTGCTCCTTTCCCCAAGGGGTCTTGCAGCTACCTCTCTCTTACATCTTAAACCCTCTCTCTTATAATGTACCATTTTTCAAAAACAGGAACACAGGGGAAAAAAAAAACCCCACAAAGTTGTCTTTTCCTGCCTGGCTGGTTGCAGCAGGTGAAGCCTGCTGACATGAGGCTTGTCTTTCTTCCAAAGCTCTCAGAAACACATTAGGAATAGTGACCGAGGTGTGTGTCCCTCTCCCCACCACTCAAACTTCTCCAGGCCTCCTCCCTTGGTGCCAGTGAGGAGGGTAACTGTTCACACAAAACCAGAGACCAGTCCCCCTTTCGCTTTTCCCAGAGGTCATGGTAAGAATGAGAACCTCAGTTCCCCAGGGAGGGGTGAAGAACAAGCCCGCCCCCTCCTTCCATAGCCCAGCCCTTAGGAATTTCAGCACCGCCCGTCATCCAAGGGCCCTGACAAACACCTCTGGAGAAATGAGGTGACCTGCACTCTAAGAAGTGGAGATGCGTTTTCTGAACATGAAGGATGGTGAAGAACACACTCAGATGTTTAATTTTGGTGGGGAAACAGGAACCCTCATGCACTGTAGGTGAGAATATAAATTAGTACAGCCACTATGGAAAACGGCATGGAGTTTCTTTAAAAAAAAAAAAGTAAAAGTAGAACTACCACATGATCCAGTCATCCCACTACTGGGTATTTACCCAAAGAAAATGAAAACACTAATTCAAAAGAATAACATACACCCCTGTGTTTATTGCAGCTTTATTTACAATGGCCAACATAGAAGCAACCCGAGGGTACATTTATAGATGAATGGATCAAGAACATGTGGTATAGCTACACAATGGAATATTACTCAGCCATAAAAACGGTTGGGATCTTGCCATTTACAACAACATGGATGGACCTAGAGGGTATAATGCTATGTGAGAAAAACAAATAGCATATGATTTCACTCCTAAGTGGAATTTAAGAAACAAAACAAAAAAAGAGACAAAAAGACCAGACTCTTAAATATGGAGAACAGAGAGGAGCTGAACTAGATAAAGGAGACTAAGGGACACATACTGGGAAGAGCAGCGGGTGACATAGAGAACTGCCGAATCACTCTGTTGTACACCGAAACTAACATAACACTGCATGTTAACTATACTTCAGTTTTTAGAAGGGAAGAAAATAAAGCACACACTCAAATGGCTCCCAGTGGGGAGAGGCTAGGTGTCACCCAAGTGTCACTTTGGGTCCAATAATAGTACCTACCTCATAGCTGTTCATATTATGGGGATTAACTAGTTATTTTATGTATTCATACATATTTGTATATATGCATACCTCCATATTACCCGTATGTATATGATGCATATTATATGTGTATAATATGTATGCATGTATGAAGGCCTGTGGGACCGGTAAAAAGGCTTAGGATGGGAGTGATGTGTCCTGAGCACTATATAAGTATTTGCTAGACAAATAAACGATGCCTTGAGGTAGGTGCTACTTTTCTCTCCTCCAAGATGCCAAGAGTGGCATAGAGAGGTCGAACAACTCACCCGTGCTTACGCAAATTGTCAGAGATGGGATTGGAGCCCGGGCCACCTACACCCTTTAAATACCATGCTGTACTGGTGCTAGGGAAACATTGGAATGAATGAGTGAAGATACAAGTGGATTGGTGACAGCTCCACAGAGTGACTTACGCCACACTCTACAGCTAGTTGGAGGAAGACTTGGTCTAAAACTCTAACTCCTAGAATTGAAGGTTTACAGGGATGGTGAGGAGCCTATAGATTATGCGCCCCTTAAGGAGAATCAGTCTGATGAGACCGTTGTGTCTCCAACACTTCCTGACATGAGCTGTGCTGAGGGAGAGGACAGGAATACCGCGAAGGGGAGAAAAGGAGAATTTAGGAGCACGAAGCTGTGTGTAATTAAGGCAGGCCAGGACTGAGGAGCAAAAGCAGCGTGTGTTTGGCCTGCAGGGAGAGCTGGGGATCGGTTTGGCCTCAGGCAGAACTTCAAAGTTGGAATTTTCTTTTGCTTCAAGTCAGGCCTCCTCGGAGAACAGACTGCAGTTGGCCATGACTGGGGAGTGTGAAGCCCTGCCCAGCACGCTCTGAGCCACCTGGAAGAGTACAGGCTGCAGGAGAGGGGAAGAGGGGCCATAGGAATCCCACCCACTTAGAAGCACGCCATACTCACTTTGCTGTCTCTCGTGTGACCAACTGATTCTAGAGAAGCAGGAATCGATAGGGGGACCCACAGACCCACCCAGGGTCTTCTGCACACAGCCCACCAAGGGCATGTACCAAGCTTTAGTGATGAGATAGATACTACTTCTCGGTGCTCACTGAACACTGGCTTTACACTTAAAATTATCCGGTCCCTGTAGCTCTAACATAGTTAATCAAAGCAACATGTATATGTTAAAAATCATGAGTTAGAAAAGGAAAACTCATTTTAGACCATGACTCCAAAGCCAGTAGTCAATATAGTCACCTCAAGGAGTTTATCAGAGCCACCAGTAAATTGTTTGCTTCAAGTATATGGTATTAGGGTCTTTTCTAGACACAGCTGACTCTGTCCTGGGGACCTGAGGGCTGGCGCATCCTCACTCGCAGTCTCTCTGGTCCCATCGCAGACTACTCAGAAGTTGAGGTCACTCTGCTAAGGCATGGCCTGTAAATTTCAAACTCCCAGCCTTAATGTGTGCAAAGCGGTGTGTGTATGTCTCCAGCCAGATTTCACTGCCACAGGAGGTGAGGGAATCAAAGGCAGGGGTTGGTTTTTAAAAGGCCTGGAGAAATTTATGACTCAATTTAAAACCACTTGTACTTTATCAAAGCAAAGGAAATGGAATCGCAAGCTCCGGGGCAGGAACAGATTTTCTGTAAGCGAGAAAGAGCAGTCTGTCCTTCTACCCAGTCTACCATGACAGCAGAATCTTTCCCCAAATCCCACAAATCTGGCAACAAAGCAGTCTCTTTTTGACATGACCAGTGATTGTACAGAATTTATAAATGTCACGACTGCCTTTAGAAAACTTGACTAATTGGAGAGGCCGAGAGCTTCTTGGGATGGCTCTGTCTGTTCTCTGACTTATTTCACTCGGCACGATGCCCTCAAGTTCCATCTCTATTGTCACAGATGGCAAGATTTCCTTCTTTTTATGGCTGAATTATATTCCACTGATATGTATACCACATTTACTCTCTCCACTCACCTATCAAAGGACATAGGACATTGAGGTTGTTTCTACGTCTTGGCCATGGTGAATAATACTGCAGTGAACATGGGTGCGCGGCTCTCACTCGCAGATGCTGATTTTATTTCCTTCAGCTACAGAACTCAGAATGGGATTGCTGGATCATATAGTCATTCTAATTTTAATTTTTTGAGGAAACTCCATACTGTTTTCCATAATGGCTATACCAAGGAGATAGGTCTTCTTTAACACTTCTGCAAGATGTGTTACCCATACGATGGTACGTGAATGAAGGAATAAAATCTGAGATTCATAAACATCCTTCCACACCCATCTTAAGTGTCTCTTATTCTATAAACCTTCTCCCTTCCTCTTTTATCTAAAGAGAGATTACTCTGTCAGTTAGCAAGAGCTACTTCAATGTACCACGCAAAATCTGGGGATTCCTGATTCTGGCTACAATCACAATCACCTGGGCAACTATTTTAAAAAATACAGATTCCCAGGGCTCTGTCCCAGAGATTCTAATTCAGGAAGTCTGGGATGGTGTTACTAAGCACTCCAGATAATTTTGATGTGCCGCCAGAGGCAGAGTCCTCCTTCCTCTGTGCCACTACCGTGGCTTCCCTGTAGAGCATTTATAGGAAGCTCCAGGAGCTTGCTCACATGCCTAGCCCTGCCAAACCCTGGAGGGCGGGGACTGTCTTTTCTCTTAGCATTTTGTCTGTAGCCCAGTGTCTGAGTGCCTAGTGCATAGTAGGTTCTCCTTAATTATTTTTTACATTGCTTAAACAAATTAAGTGTACAATTCACCTCTATGGAGTGCTGCTGAGAACACTAGTACAAAGAAGTTTGTCTTATCTACTACTAAGCAACGTATCTTAACTTCAAACTCAGGGACAGAATGTGCTGTGGAAGTGACCAATAAAGGATTTCTAATGAACTTGGTGGTGAGTCACCTTGATAGTCCTGAGATTCTTTTTTTTTTTATTGTTATGTTAGTCACCATACATTACATCATTAGTTTTTGATGTAGTATACCATGACTCATTGTTTGCGTATAACAGCCAGTGCTCCATTCAATACATGCCCTCCCTAATACCCATCACCCGACTAACCCATCCCCCACCCCCTTCCCCTCTAAATCCCTCAATTTGTTTCTCAGAGTCCATAGTCCCTCATGGTTCATCTCCCCCTCTGATTTCCCCCCTTCGTTTTTCCCTTCCTATTATCTTCTTTTATTTTTTTTAACATATAATGTATTATTTGTTTCAGGGTTACAGGTCTGTGATTCAACAGTCTTACACAATTCACAGCGCTCACCATAGCACATACCCTCCCCAATGTCTATCACCCAGCCACCCCATCCCTCCCACCCCCCACCACTCCAGCAACCCTCAGTTTGTTTCCTGAGACTAAGAATTCCTTGTATCAGTGAGATCATATGATACTTGTCTTTCTCTGATTGACTTATTTCACTTAGCATAATACCCTCTAGTTCCATCCACATTGTTGCAAATGGCAAGATTTCATGGGGTTTTTTTTGATGGCTGCATAATATTCCATTATATATATATATATATATATACCACATCTTCTTTATCCATTCATCTGTTGATGGACATCTTGGCTCTTTCCGTAGTTTGGCTATTGTGGACATTGCTGCTATAAACATTGGGGTGCACATACCCCTTTGGATCACCACTTGGGGTAAAAACCCAGTAGTGCAATTGCTAGGTCATAGGGTATCTCTATTTTCAACTTTTTAAGGAACCTCCATACTGTTTTCCAGAGTGGCTGCACCACCTTGCATTCCCACCAACAGTGTAGGAGGGTTCCCCTTTCTCCGCATCCTCGCCAACATCTTGTCATTTTCTGACTTGTTAATTTTAGCCATTCCGACCGGTGTGAGGTGGTATCTCATTGAGGTTTTGATTTGGATTTCCCTGATGCCGAGTGATGTTGAACACTTTTTCATGTGTCTGTTGGCCATTTGGATGTCTTCTTTGGAAAAATGTCTGTTCATGTCTTCTGCCCATTTCTTGATTGGATTATTTATTCTTTGGGTGTTGAGTTTGATCAGTTCTTTATGGATTTTGGATACTAGCTCTTTATCTGATATGTCATTTGCAAATATCTTCTCCCATTCTGTCGGTTGTCTTTTGGTCTTGTCGGATAGTCCTGAGATTCTTGAACAGGACTTCTTTTTTTTTTAAACAAAATAACATATGTACAAATAATTGTGATGCCAGTTACCAATGGTGATCATAGAGTTTATTTGGAATAATGCATGTTAAATGTTTAGTGCAGTGCCAGGAACAAAATGACCTAACAGTAAATGTTAGATGGCGATGCTAATGATATGACAACTATAATTATAAGAGAAAACCTTCCTTATTAAAATCATCTTAGAACATATAAAAAAATACAAGGAAAAAAAAACCACCCTTAATCTTGCCAGCAGAATCAATAATCTTACAGTATAATTTCTTCTGTTTTTTTTCCAAGCATCTATATTATTATGTACTTATAAAATGTATAAAGTATACAGGCTCCTAGGTGGCTCAGTCATTAGGTGTCTGCCTTCAGCTCAGGTCATGATCTGAGGGTCCTGGGATTGAGCCCCACATCGGGCTCCCTGCTCCATGGGAAGCCTGCTTCTCCTCCCTCTCCCCCTGCTTGTGTTCCCTCTCTTGCTCTGCCTCTATCTGTCAGGTGAATAAATAAAATCTTTAAAAAAATAAATAAATAAAATGTATAAAATATGTATTAATTAAAAGTATGTGTTATATATTTTTGAATGGCCAGTGAATACATGAAAAGATGCTCAACATCACTAATCATTAAGGAAATGCAAATCGAAATCACAATGAGATACCATTTCATACCCATTAGGATGGCTATTCTCAAAACACCAGGAAATCACAAGTGTTGGTGAGGATGTGGAGAAAGTGGAACCCAAGTACTGTTGGTGGGAATATAAAATGGTACAGCTCTATGGAATAAAGTATCATAGTGCCTCAAAAACTTAAAATGATCCAGCAATTTCATTTCTGGGTATATACCCAAAAGAATTGAAAGCAGGGTCTTGAAGAGATGTTTGTATACTGGTATGGGCTGAATTATGTCCCCTCAAAATTCATGTGTTGAAACTTGAATCCCCAATATGATGGTGTTTGGAGATGGGGCCTTTGGGAGGTAATAAGGTTTAGATGAGGTCATGAAGGAAACCTCATAATGAGATTAGTGCCCTTATAAGCGACATTAGAGAGTTTTCACTCTTTCCCTCTCTCCTTCTCCCTCTCTTTCTCCCTTTCTCTCTTCCCCCCGCCCCCTGTCTCCCATATGAGGACACAGTGAGAAGGTAGTCATCTGCAAGCCAGAAGAGCGCTTTCATTAGAACCTGTGGGGCGCCCGGGTGGCACAGTTGGTTAAGTGTCCAACTCTTGATTTCCGCTCAGGTCATAATCTCAGAGTCGTGAGATTGAGCCCCACCTTGGACTCCATGCTCAGTGAGGAGTCTGCTTGAGATTCTCTCTCCCTCTCCCTCTGTCCCTACCCATGCTCACACACTCTCTCTCCCTCTCTCTCTAAATAAAAAAATCTGAAAAAAGATAAAAAAAGAACCTGACCAGGCTGGCACTCTGATCTGCAGCTTCCAACATCTAGAACTGTAAGAGAATAAATTTCTCTTGTGTAAGCCACCCACTCTATGTTATTTTTTTAAGGCAACCCAAGCTAACTAAGACATAAATCCATGTTCATAGCAGCATAAGCAACCCAAGTGTCCATTGACAGATGAAAGTGGTATATACACACAATGGAATATTAATAAGTCTTTAAAAAGAAAGAAATTCTGACATATTCTATGACATGGCTGAACTTTGAGAACATTATGCTAAATGAAATAAACCAGTCACAAAAAGACAAATACTATGTGATTTCGCGTATGTGAGGTAATTAGAATAGTCAAAATCATAGGGACAGAAAATAAAATGATGGTTGCCAGAGGCTGAGGGAGGGGGGAATAGAGAGTTATTGTTTAATGGATACAGAGTTGCTTTGGCTATTCACCGTCTTTTGTGGTTCCATATAAATTTTGGGATTGTTCTAGCTCTGTGAAAAATGTCGGTGGTATTTTGATAGGGATCTCATTAAATGTGTAGATTGCTTTGGGTAGTATAGACATTTTAACAATATTTGTTTTTCCAATCCATGAGCACAGAATGTTTTTCCATTTCTTTGTGTGGTCTTCAATTTCTTTCGTAAGTGTTCTATAGTTTTTGGAGTATAGATCTTTTGAGTTAGATTTATTCCTAGGTATCTTATTTTTTTGTGCAGTTGCAAATGGGATAGATTCCTTGATTTCTTTTTCTGAAGCTTTAACCCCAAATAGCCAAAGCAGTTCTGAAAGAGAAAAACAAAACTGGAGGCATCATAATCCCAGATTTCAGTTATATTACAAAGCTGTAGTCATCAAGACAGTATGGTATTGGCACAAAATCAATGGAACAGAATAGAGACCCAGAAATGGACCTGCAACTATATGGTCAACTAATCTTTGACAAAGCAGGAAAAAATATCCAGTGGAAAAAAGACAGTCTCTTCAAAAAATGGTTGGGAAAACTGGACAGCCACATGCAGAAGAATGAAACTGGACCACTTTCTTACACCATACACAAAAATAAATTTAAAATGGATGAAAGACCTTAATGTCAGTGGGACAGGAAACCATCAAAATCGTAGAGAACACAGGTAGCAACCTCTTTGACCTTGGCCGTAGCAACTTCTTACTAGACATGTCACCACAGGAAAGGGAAACAAAAGCAAAAATGAACTTTTGGGACTTCATCAAAATAAAAAGCTTCTGCACAGCAAAGGAAACAATCAACAAAACTAAAAGACAACCTGTAGAATGTGAGAAGATACATGCAAATGACATACCGGATAAAGGGTTAGTATCCAAAATCTACAAAGAACTTATCAAACTCAACACCCAAAAAGCAAATAACCCAGTTAAGAAATGGGCAGAAGACATGAGTAGACTCTTTTCCAAAAAAGACGTCCAGATGGCTAATAGACACATAAAAAGGTGCTCAACATCACTCATCATCAGGGAAATACAAATCAAAACCATGATGAGATACTATCTCACGCCTGTCAGGATAGCTAAAATTAACAACACAAGAAACAACAGGGTTGGTGAGGATGCAGAGAAAGGGGAACCCTCTTGCACTGTTGGTGGGAATGCAACTGGTGCCCCTCTGGAACAGTATGGAGGTTCCTCAAAAACTTAAAAATAGAACTACCCTATGATCGAGCAATTGCACTACTAGGTATTTACTGAAAGGATACAAAAATATAGATTCAAAGGGATACATGCACCCCGATGTTTATAGCAGCATTATCAACAATAGCCAAACAATGGAGAGAACCCAAATGTCCATCGACTGATGAATGGATAAAGAAGATGTGGTGTACACACACACACACACAGGTGTGTGTGTGTGTGTGTGTGTGTGTGCGTGCAATGGAATATTACTCAGCCATCAAAAAGAATGAAATCTTGCAATTTGCAACGATGTGTATGGAGCTAGAGTGTATTATGCTAAGTAAAAAAGTCAGAGAAAGACAAATACCATATAATCTCACCCATGTGTGGAATTTAAGAAAGAAAACAGATGAATATGTGGGAAGGGGGAAAAGAAAAAAAACAGATGAAATGTGGGAAGGGAGAAAGGGAAACAAACCATAAGAGACTCTTAACCATAGAGAACAAACTGAGGATTGATGGAGGGAGGTGGGTTGAGAATGGGCTAGATGGATGATGGGAATTAAATAGGATACTTGTGATGAGCACTGGGTGTTGTATGTAAGTGATGAATCACCTAATTCTATTCCAGGAACCAATATTGCACTGTATGTTAACTACCTAAAATTTAAATTTAAAATGAAAAAGTATGGATGCAGAGGTTCAGTTTTACAAGGTGAAAAGAGTTCTGGAGATGGGTGGTGGTCATGGTTATGCAGCAGTTTGGATGCAGTTAATATCACTAAACTGCTCACTTAAAAATGGTTAAGATGGGGGGCACATGGGTAGCTCAGTCAGTTAAGCATTTGCCTTAGGCTCAGTTCATGATTCCGGGCTCCTGGGATCGAGCCCTGCATCGGGCTTCCTGCTCAGTGGGGAGTCTGCTTCTCCCTCTCCCTCTTCCCCTGCTTGTGCTCTCTCCCTCCCTCTCTTAAATAAATAAATAAAATCTTTTAAAAAAATGGTTAAGATGGTAAATTTTATGTCATGTGTATTTTATCACAATCAAAAAATTTAAAAGGTATATATGTTTTAAAATATTTTAAGATTTTATTTTCAACACATTAAATATTTTAAACATATATAATATTGCATGTTATTATATATAATCTTATATCACACATAATATAAATAAAAAATATATATTTAGAAATAAGTATATCCAGTTTTATATCAAGCAGCACTGTTCCCTGAGATGGTTTCTTTCTTTTTTTCTTTCTTTTCTTTCTTTCTTTCTTTCTTTCTTTCTTTCTTTCTTTCTTTCTTTCTTTCTTTCTTTCTTTCTTTCTTTCTTTCTTTCTTTTTCTTTCTTTCTTTCTTTTTCTTTCTTTCTTTCTTTCTTTCTTTCTTTCTTTTTTCTTTTTTCTTTTTCTTTTTCTCTTTCTTTCTTTCTTTCTTTCTCTCTTTCTTTCTTTCTTTTTCTTTCTTTCTTTTTATTATGTTATGTTAATCACCATACATTACATCATTAGTTTTTGATGTAGTGTTTCATGATTCATTGTTTGCGTATAACACCCAATGCTGAGATGGCTTCTTATGCCTCATCCCATTTTACCCGCTTCATTGGTTTGGGGTCCATTGGCCACAATTCCCCTTCCTCTGTGTAGAGAACCCTGCCCACCACTCTGCAAGGCCAGCCTGGGGTGGCAAGTCTGAACTGTTTTCACAGTGATGATAATTGGTATGACCAGGAGCTTGAACAGTCTGGTCCTGTCGTGGGGCTCTGCTGAGCTGTGGGTCACTATATTGCCAATGAGGGGGACTTTTTTCCCCTCAAGCTGTGACTATGTTCATTCCTGGCCCTCCCTTCTGCTGCCATTTGGAAAAATGACATGTGGCTGTGGCTTTGTTGCCACACGTTAAGCCTCATCTCACAATGGGCACTAGGTCTGGCACTGTCCTGGGCATTTGAAAGTGACATTGCCATTTCCTACAAGCTGAGACCCATGAATCATTTCCAGCCAAAGGTAAAGATTTACATTTCAATGATCAGCAAGTTTTAGTACATTTAAAAAACTGGCCAGAGATGCTCAGCCACCATACACAGGTTTTGTTAATGAATCTGGCAGAGAGGAGCTGCATTCCTAGGCTAAGTATTGGAACAAAAAGGACCTGTTTTCTTATGTAATGAATTGCTGAGAAATCATTCAAAATGTGACTTAAAAAGCCTCTTGCCAGAGAGCTCAATTCTCTGAGTCATGAATTAGATAATGGGCTTTTATAAACCCACAGAGGGAAATCCTCTGAGGATTTATGTGGGTGAGGAGAGAATGTCTGTCCAGAGCTGCCACCTTCTCCCAAATGCTCCTGCACAATGCAGAGGCTCAGGGATCTTGCACACAAATGCCAAGGCCAACTGTACCACCAACAAGGGTGGAATGGGCCGTGCTTGCCCTGAGCACTTGCCTCAGCTTGCAGCTGGAGATCTCAGCAGAATGCAGTGGGCTGCTGCGCTGGCCCTGCCACCAGGGAAGAATGAATGGTCAGGAGCACGGGCAAGGCCTCCTCCCCAGAGCCATCACTTTCCCAAGTATGTGGTCCCTGCCTCCATCCCCAGCCCTTATTCAGATGAGAAGACCTGAGCCTCCCAATGAGACTAAGGCTTATAGCTCTTAAGTACATATGGAGGGGGTGTTTGAAGATGAGTCCATAGAGACAAAGTCCGTGTCACACAACAGGAACAGAGTCCCTTTCACAAGTAGAGCTCCGAGAGTGAAGGAGGTAGTGACCAATGAAGAGGGTCTCAAACTGTGTCAGTAGACCTCCATGGTGTCTTCTCATCAAGCCTTCCCTATTTCTGTCCCCACAGGGAACCTTGCCTTGCTTAACTTTGATTACGTCTCAGGCTAGCTGCCTGATTTGACCCAAGAAGAGCAGATTTGTCTATGCCTTGTGTGCACTGCCCAATCTGACTGTGTGTGCCCTTGGACCACCAGCTTGGAGGCCTGGCCTGGCTCCCAGTAATCACTTGGGCATGAGAACAACCTGGATGTGACATCTGTCAACGCAATGATGGCCAAGATAATCTGGCAACACCTACCCTTTTTGATTCCCAAGAGGTTCCAAAAACTATTTTGCCATCTCATATGACTGGTGGTCACAGAAGCCACAAAGGGTTTCTTCTATAACCTAAGTTTACATGCCTTTTGAGAGGGAAATAAACACATAAGGTGCAAGTGAGTTTTCCTTAGATCAGAGCCAGAAACATACAGTGGATGAGAATGCCCTGAAGTAGTACATCAGATCACCCCAGTATACAAATTTCAAAAGGACAGATCCCTTCCTAGATAGTACTGGGACTGGAAATGTCATTATTCTGGGGGTGAAAACCCCCATGTTTCTAATTCCAAAAGCTCTCACTGTTATCTCTCCCAATAACTCCAAAGTTCAATAAAATGTAGACTTCACATCACTCCTGGGAACTAGAAAGGCAGATTGATATTAACAAGAGTTTTTGTGGCTCCTGGAGGTGTAGGCGGAAGCTGGTTGGCGTGTTTGGTTAGAACACTTAAACAAGCTGACCAAGTTCACATAACCAGATGACCCAGCCAGCATCCTTCCCATCTGTGGCCATACTTGTGGTATAGTACTTGTTTGGTGTACGGTCTCATAGGTAGAAGAGTGTGTGTGTCATTCCTCCTTTATTTTTTTTAAAAGATTGTTTACTTTAGAGAGACAGAGAGTGGTAGGGAGGAGCAGAGGGAAAGGGAGAGAGAGTCTTAAGCAGTCTCCATGCTGAGCAAAGAGCCCGACCAGAGGCTTGATCCCAAGATAACAACCTGAGCTGGAACCAAGAGTCAGACGCTTAACCGACTGCCCTAGCCAGGCGCACCGTGTCATTCCTCCTTTAATTCAGTGTCTGGACTGAATACAATGCCTAGCACCACAGTAGGTGCTTCAAGATACAAAAAGTAAGTGTAAGTTTATAAACTAGTTGAGAATTTCCTCAAATTTATCTTTTTCCTCCTCATTGTAAGGCTCTGGCAGCTAACTTTACCCTGAAAACTCAGCTCCAGGTTTCTCAACCATTGTGATTCAAGTCCCAAGGTATAAGCACTTCCACACTCTCCAGTCATTGTAATCTGGGATTCACCTGGCAGTCGCAGGCCCCAGATCAAAGCCACCACCCCCCAGTCTCCATAATTGTGCTGTTATTGCATTTGTTTCTTGATTTATACCTGAGGTTCCCTGATGGGGATGAAGGGTTTTGTTGTTGTTGTTGTTGTTGTTGTTGTTGTTGTTGTAATATTAAGCCACTTGTCTGAGGTTTGGTGAGTTCACCTAGCTTTTTCCAGTACCTATTCTTACGGGAAGAACATCGATCTCTCAGTAACCACTATTGCTGTGTGGAGCCCTGTTCCACACTTGAGACTTGGACATGGTCACCTCTTGACTTGCATACTGTTGGTTGTCTTATGCTGCTTACCACATCAGGAGCACATGGCTATTGATGCCATTTGGTCAAGGCTGAGGGCACCATTTCCATTTGGATGACTGGCTAACAGTCCTTCTCGATCCACCCTTGCTTCTACCATGTCCTGGTCTCTTCTGTCTGCATGGCTCCTACTGAAGTCCCTGTAGGAACTGGAGCTGAAACTCCACAGAGATATGAAAACCTGTGATAGATAAACTCTACTGGATGGTAGAGTTTCTGTGCTAGTTGTCAGTACTGTTCCTTTCACATAGCAATAGCACCCAGGGTCATAATCTCTCAAAGCACTTCCTAAATCAGGGCTGTTTCACTCTCTACCTCGTTATGCCCCAAAACATTTAAACCCAACTCCTCTGTATTGGGTTTAAGCAAAGAATTATAAAGTCCCCGTTTCTACACAGGCTCAGTCTTCTCAATCATGCACCTGGAGGTTGAAAAGCCAGAAGTCTGGAAGAGACATTAGAAGGCGAGAAAACTATAAAAAAAAATAAGCATTAGCTATACTACACGTTAGTGGTATAATAGAGTCAGCTGTAAGATATAGTAAGATGAAAAGTATGAGACCTAGACAGCATCCAGAGATGTTGAAAGTAACATTATTTGTCCTTCTTATTCTTAGAGTTGTTGAATTGCTCTGTAGAGTATGTTCTTTTCTGGTGATAAAATCCCTCTTCTTTCTTTCTCGTTCTCTTCTTATGCTCTGCTCATGCAGTACCAGTACCCATGGCTACAAGACCTTGCTAATCACAACACTTTGTTCCCCAGGTATGGATTCATTCACAGGTGAGCATATGTCTTAAGCCAGAAAAATTAGAGGCAGCCCACTTTGGGACAGTAATGCTAACATGAAAGACTGTGGGAACCTTTAACTGCTGGGAACTGTTTTGTCCACCATACAGAGAAGTCCTGCCACCACGGAGGAGAGCAGGCCTTAAAATGTGAAGAAACAGATTTCTGATGACCACTTGACCCAGCCTTGCCGTAAGCCGGCAGACCTATGTCCCATGGACTATTTGGTGGCATGAACAAAGAAATGATGCTTTTGTAAGTTAGCTTGAATGAAATCTCTCTCATTTTAAATCAAAACATTCCCGACAAGTATCCACCTTATCTTTAGGATGATGAGGCTGTAGCCGGGACACAATGAAAGTTATGAGGAAGCAAGTTGGTGGGTGTCCATGTATCCAGTAACCAGAGAACACATTTGCAGTAAAATACCCATAAGGCAATTTCACAGAAATTAATGGGGTCTAGCTTTAAAAGTATTTCTTCTTTTTCATAGGGAATTTGACATACAAAAATAAAAGATTTATTTTACTGTAAAGGTCCAGATAGTTATGACATATAAACCAGTTTTCAAACATGCTGGCCAAAGTCATTGGGAATCGCTGCATGATCGAGCAAACTTGAGGGAAACCCAACAGCTTTTCAAGCATGGAACTAGAGTGGAATGAATCAAATGACAAATCCCTCTGCCCTTCCATTTTGTCATGAAAATACTAAGTGCTAAACCTTATCATGAAAATGAGCATGTCATGATACATAATTTATATTAGGGATGTAATAATTTTCAGGCACTATGAATTGATTCCATAGAACAGAAAAAGCTGGGCGCCTGGGGGGCTCAAATGGTTAAGCGTCTGCCTTTGGCTCAGGTCATGATCCCAGGGTCCTGGGATCGAGTCCCGCGTCGGGCTCCCTGCTCCTTGGGAGCCTGCTTCTCCCTCTGCCTCTCTCTCTGTCTCTCTCTGTCTTTCATGAATAAATAAATAAAATCTTTAAAAAAAAAAAAAGAACAGAAAAAGCTAAAGTAACAGTGGCTTGAACAGGACAGGAGCTTATGTCTATCTCAAGTGAAAGAAGTCTGAAAGCTTCTCTGGGGGTTCTCCTAAGTCATCAGAGACCCAGGCACTTCCCAGGTCTCTGCTTGCCCTCCCTCATGCTCTGAGATGGCCTCTTGATCTCTAGCCATCGTATTCTTGCTCCAGGCAGCTATGTGGATATATGGACAAAGAACATACTCCTCCCTTAAAGAGACTGCTCAGAAGTCACATGGACCTCTCTGGCCAAAATTCGGTCACATGGTCTCTCTTCACAATTTTTACGGCCTGGTGAAAGTGTTCTTTCAATTGGGTGGCAATATGCCCAGCTAAAGATCAGGGATTCTATTACTTAGGAAATGGGGAGAGTGGATTTGGGAAGGGGAGCAGTGCAACAGAATGGGGTGGGAATTAGGGATCTTAAATCTTTCAAGGCTCAAAAATTACCTGTGTTGCTTAAACTGGATATGTATGGAAGGAAGCTATTGAATTGTTCATGATGATGGATATTGGGGCTCTTACTTTTTGGAAAAACTTTGTGTTCTAGCTTTCTCTGCCTTGTCTTTTATAAGAATCAGTTCCCAAAAATGCACACACAAAAACTAGATGTTTCCATTACTTATGGATTTTTATTCATTGCGTGAGCTAGATTACTCATATGTTTGCTGATGGTAGGTGTGTCAAGATTTTAATGATACACATAATATATGAGTATATTATTTCCTCTCTTACTATGCATATTTTCTAGTTCTCCCCTTTCGGCACCACCCCCCAAAAGACTTCAGAGAATCTTCATTTGGTTTAAACATTTGGAGGATGGCAGTAAAAGGACTAATGACATTTGGAAGAGGTAGACTTAAAATTGTTCCTCAACTATTCATTGTTTATCAACATACCGCCACCACCTAGCCTTCCAAAATCTACAAGGCACTCTGCAGGGAAAAAAGTCTCTTCATGGAACTGTGTGTGGATTCTGATAAGCGGCTGTTTGACTGGCGGCTGATTGGTGAAAGAAGGATCAAGGAGTTTATATAGAGATCCCCAGTCAAGATGTCACAATAGGTTTTTGTATGTTAATCATACCTTCATAAAGTGGTTTTAAAAATCCAAAGGAATCTAAACAACATGGTAGTCTGATACTCAATATTATCCACTTAAAAAAATACACGGATGTGCTATGTATAAAAAAATTTCTAATATCTCAAATATATAGCAAAGATAAATACAAGAATGAGAAAAATACATAAGCCCAGTTTTAAAAATTGGTAATTTTATACCATTATTTTTCTCTTTCAGTAGCCCCCAAAGTTTATCTTAATGTGGTGTTTTTGTTTAAAAATCTTACACTTAGGGATGCCTGGGTGGCTCAGTTGGTTAAGCGGCTGCCCTCAGCTCGGGTCATGATCCCAGGGTCCTGGGATGGAGTCCCGCTTTGGGCTCCTTGATCAGCGGGGAGCCTGCTTCTCTCTCTGCCTCAGCCGCACCCCCTACTTGTGCTCTCTCTCTCTCTGACAGATAAATAAATAAAGTTTTTTAAAAACTAAAATCTTATATTTATTACTCCATTATACTTTGCAACCAAAAAGTGCATATACATAGAAATTTAATCTTTTAATTCCCTGTGGCCAAGTCTGTAAATGATAAAATATCTTCTGACTGGTTATAAATTTTAGCAGTATCAAATTAGTAAAAAATAACACGAATATGTTACTAAGTTTGGTAATAAAATTAAAATGTCAAATTTTATTGGAAATTTATCTCAATATGCATAGGGATTTTAAAATTTTCAAATTATTCATGTGCCAATGGATAGATATATTTATTGCTAAAATAAGTTAGGGTTCAGCATCAATTCCATTGCCATTATTGCTTTTACTGCTATAAGCTGAGGAATAATACTAGCATGGCATAGCCATTATCCACACAGCCTCTGGGGTGAGTCTACCTGAGTTTAAGTCCCAACTCTGTGACTTACTGCTCTGTGAACTTGGATGAATAGTCAGCCCCTCTGAGCTTCCTTTTTCATCTGTAAATTGGCTGTCATAGTAAAACTTACCTTACAGGATTGTTGTGAGTATCGAATGAGTGTGTGTAAAGTGCATAAACCCTTCCCTGGCATGTAATAAATATCTTTAAGTATTTAAGCAAAATGCTAAATAAATAGATGAAATAGAAAGTGTTTTGCTATAGCATAGCAATTGAGTTCACTCCTCTGAGCTATTTGGAAAAAAAAATCACTTGATGGTCTATTTTCCAAAATTATTTCTAATAATATATCAGGTGACAATTCTTCCTTCATTTCTGTAAATGGAAAGAATTGGAAATTATTTGATTTGAGGAGGGAGTTGTTAGTCATCTGAATCATTTACTTTTTCAGTATCTGCACTAATGTCTCTAACTTTCCTTTGCTTGGTGACCCCAAGGTTTTTATACCCCTGGGCATCATAGTAGAGCTCTACATGGAAAATCAATAGGGCCTCTCTTTCTTCCAGCAGCAAAGGCAGACTATGAAATGGATTATTTGTCTGAAGGCAAGATCCCGAGCTCGGTCACAGACAGGAGTGCCCCTGAAACTCAATGGTCTTCACGTTGGTAGTGTGCCACGGACGTCTTGTGACTCCCTGCAGCTATGGCCCTATTGGAGGTCTCTGATGAGTAGCAGGACAGGCGTGGTGGCGCCAGCTTGGGGTCCCGTTCCTTCTACCCACAGGGAAACAGTAGGACTAACCTAGTTTCTCAGTGGCCTGGAGAGTTTAGGTGCCAACAGTTAGCCAGCAGTTTGGAGTAGGAGGAGCCAAAACGAGAAGCCAGTTTTTCCAGAACCAGGAAGATAAGTGTACAAAGGGATCTAGAAGCAGGAATTGCCGAGATTTACCCCCTAAGCCAATCCAGTCCAAAGGCCCTCAATGCTTTCTCATCAGGGGATTTTTTCTCATGATTTTCCTCTTAACCTGTAGGAAATTCGCTCGTGTTTGTTGCAAAAATGCTGCTTGTTCTAGGCCTGGGGGCTCGACAAAGGCCTCGGCTCATAGGATAGAGCAGCCTGGCAGTCAGTAAATGCGGGAACTTGGGGAGAAGGGTCAGGGGGGCCCAACATTGGGCTGTGTTCTCTCGGTGAGGCACTTGGGTTTCCAGCGTTACCGCCCATGGTGGCACAAAGCCCAGAAGAAAAATCCCTGCTGTGGCGGAGGATTTTTTAGCTTGAACTGAGGGGTGGGTTCGCATCAGAGACATGACTTTCCCTCCTTCACCTACTGATATAAATTATGAACCTCCTCTTTGTATTGCTTGGAAATAGGATTTGTACTCTTTTCCTACACATGATTTTTACACCTACAAGTGAATGCAGTGCAGTAGCCAGTTATTTTTTAAATTACCAGTTACTAAAAAAATTCCAGGTCATAGCTGGCTAGGAAATGCTCCTGTGCTTCCTGAGGTGTAGGTGGGTGTGGGGGTGTGCACGCACACTCAAGCCCGTGCGCTGGGCGCCCGGCGACACACCACTATCCACACCAAACATTTGTGGCATATCTCCTGATCCGGGCTGCTCACAGGTATTCTATTTTGCTGCCCTCTTTTTGGGGGGCCTAGGAGGGAAGAAGTATGTGGAGAGATGTGCAAGAACTTTGTTGAAATTGCATGTGGTTGTGAGAGACTTTGTGAAACCTCAGATGCTTTATACAATTTAATAAAGACATTCTGTAAGGACCAGCCAGGATGTAGAGAACTGGTAGAACACTCCCACAGAAAGAAAGCATGGGGAAAGATAAAAGGGGGAAAAATTAGGCTTCAAAAACCCTCGGAGATTATTTATAGAAATGGCATCAGACAATGAGAACTGACAAAATTATTTTCTAATGTTAGATGGTCTGGTATCACCGAGGGAACTTTCCATCTGATTAAAAATAATTATTGCTGGCATTAAATCCAGTTGGAATCACCCAGCACGATTTATCTTCTATGTCATGCTGCTACCATATGCCCGACATTGTAGAGCAGAAACATTCCCTTTCACTCTGATAAACAGTACTTTGTAAATATTTAGAGATGGAAGCGCTGGATCGCTGAGCCATTCTGACAGGGAACACGTGCAAACAAGCTGGTTACTCGTGTTCCTTTCAGAGACTCCGTTTGAGGGGTAGGGCCCCAAAGCATTCCTGGAGCCAGGTATGGCTTTCCCAGAAGTCTTGTTCACAACTGACAGCTATGGGAGCCGCGTGGCTGGGCTCTTCAGCGTGAGCTGTGCTTTCCAAAAGTGCACACATACTTTGGAGTAAGACATTGTGTTGTCTGGCTAGTGCTGTATACATTGATAAACTGCCGTAGTTATTAAACCGGCTCTTTCCAGAACACTTGATTCAAAGAAGGAATCACACTTAATGTGACCTTATTTGGAGAAAGGGACTTTACAGAGGTAATCAAGTGAAAATGAGGTCAGTAGGGTGGGCCCTAATCCACTATGACTGGTGTCCTTATAAAAGGGGGAAATTTGGACACAGAGACAAGCATAGAGGGAAGACAATGTGAAGACGCATAAAAGATTGTCACCTATGAACCAAGAAGAAAGGCCTAGAACAGCTTTTCCCCTCACAGCCCTTAGAAGGAACCAACCCAGCCAATGTCTTCATTTGGGATTTCTGGACTCCAAAACTGTGAGACAATGAGTTTCTGTTGTTGAAGCTGCCCAGTCTGTGATTCTTTGTTACAGAAACCTTAGCAAATGGATACAGAAATAAACCATACCCAGTGCTTTTTGGGGGGTTTCTATTTGGGGAATTTGAGTTCCCTAAAAGAGAGGGACTCCTTTATTTTTTTTATTTTTTATTGTTATGTTAATCACCATACATTGCATCATTAGTTCTTGATGTAGTGTTCCATGATTCATTGTTTGTACATAACACCCAGTGCTCCACACAGAACGTGCCCTCTTTTAATACCCATCGCCAGGCTAACCCATCCCCCCACCCCCCTCCCCTCTAGAACCCTCAGTTTGTTTTTCAGAGTCCATCGTCAAGAGAGGGACTTCGACTTTACTCTCCAGGTAAGAGCGATCTGGAGGAATCCCTGTTCCTCTCTCCCCTCCTGTGAGGAGGAGTAGCTCAAGGGATCACCGACATTGGGACACAGATCACTAACTGTGTGGCCCAACCTATTGCACCTTGCTCTCTCTGGGACTGTCACACCCTCAAACTCAGCCTCCTCTCCGTCTACTTTGCTTCCCTGCAGCTAACTGTCCAAGCCAAGCTGCACACTCCCTGTGGTGGTGACCCCCTTTCCTCCAGGGCTTTAATTGGGCTCCATTTGAATGGAAAGCATAAGAAATTCGTCAGTCTCATGCTCAGGCTGGCTATCTCGCATGTACAGTGACAATGCTGGTAGCTGACATCTGTTGTCTTCGTCCCCTGTGAGAATACTCTGTTGTCCAGGACTGTAGCACCTGGAATAAATTCCCTACAGTTTACTTGATATAAATATTAGCTTGTGGGAGTCCTTGACTCTTCTAAGGAGTAGAATTGGACCACGATACTCATCCTGATAGTTTGTGTATGGGTGTGCCTCCCCTCAAAATTGGAACTGTTAGGAAAACATAAGTAGATAAGCAGTAGTAATTTGAACATTCAGTTACCATTGGACTCAAGTTGGAAATTTCTGTTCATGCCATTTATGGACATCTGACACATCCCCCAAAATGAGGACACTTGCCAGGTCAGCATTCCTCTGTAATTGTTGATGTTTCTATAAGTCTATAGAAAATCATTCTCTATGTCTAGATCATTTCCAATGCACTTTTTTTTTTTAAAGGAACGTCTTTTCTGCCCCATTCTGCCCCCATTCTGAAATCTGTAGCTTTAGATTTCGCATCTATCGGGAGCTAGGATGAATATCTTAGGACATATGTCTTACCTGCTCATTGTTAAAAAACATTTATCCATCTTCCCAAAAATTTACCATGTGTAATTATCAGGGTGAAAGAGGTTTTTCTACTCAGCAAAGTCAGGGTCTAGTAGCTCTATGATACAGAAAATGAATTGTGCAGAAAATAATGGCAATTGTCATTAGAAACGAAGAGCAAGAGGAAGAAACAGAAGAAAAATGTAGGGAAAGGGAGCAAATTCACTGTTGTTCAACGGCCCAGAAAAGATGCTGTTAGGAGTTAGAGAGTCTCCTTTTCTTGTCCTGGAATGGGTGGACCAGAAGCCAGCCATGCAGTCAGACGGGGGTAGTGGTGGGGTGGGAAGAGGGGATGTGGGGGAGGAAGAAGGAGATAAAGAGTGGATGCTAGCAAAACAGAGAAAAAGAAGTAGAGGAAAGTATGTGTCTGCATGTATTTTCTCCTGATTGAACATACACGGATAAAATTAAATACCAGGGCTTTTCTAAAGGGTCACCAATTCCTATAGCCCAAATACTAGACAATGGTATTTTAAAATAGCATTTATGTAGAATATAGGTCCATAGTTCTTTATCCTTCTTTAAATAAAAACCACTTTACATAGAAGAATTCAGGTTTTGCAGGTGATGTACGCAGCTGGTCAAAGTTAACATGTCTGTAATGGAAACAATGGATCGTTTAGAAAAGAGCAGATTCGGCATTTTTCACTAACTTGTGAGGTGGAAAAGGTGTTTAACTCTGAGTAGCAAAAACAATACGTGCCCAAGGACGGCAGCCCACAGTTGTTTTTAAGGAATGGGTGTACAATTCATTTCCGATCCATGGGATGCATTTTCTGGTTTTGACTGTGGTGGACTATGACAGGAGCAGAGGAATACTGGAGGAGCCCATGTTCACCCTGACTCCTAAGGAATATGGTGCAGCAAGATGTGGAAATGGAGCGTCCCATCCATGACACTCCAGAGTACAGCTCAAGGGGATGAGGGGTTGATGCATAATGATAATGATAAATTAAACCTGCAACTCCAGTTTAAATGAGTCTAATACATATTGAGAAGTGCTGGAGACTCTTTAGAAACAGATATGGACAGTTCTTGCTTAGAGCTTGGGTGCCACTTCAAAGATATGGTTATTGACCTTGTGCCTTTAGTGCTTTCTGGAGAAGTACCTAAAGTATCCTGTCTCCAAGGAACGGTGTGTCTCATCTTTATGTTTTTGCATACGCCACTGGAATGTTGCCCACTGTCTCCTTTCACTTTTCTCAATTTTATTCTGTCTTCCAAGTTTCTATTAACTCTCATCTTTTCCCATGAAATTTCTTGGCATGCCTAGGCAGTGTTGATTTTAATGTAATCCCATAAACCTTAGTGTGTATATTGCCCATAGCTGGTATGAATTTTGTTTCACTACCACACTGGGTTGACCAAAAAAAATCTGAGTAATGAGTTCATCCCAAATATTAAATTAGATGACTTGGAATTCCACTGGAAAGGATGACAAAAAAAAAAAATCAATCTCAGTTCTTACTGGGATTTGCCACCCCCCCCCCCCCCACCTTTACTCAAAGGCCACATGGCTCTTACAGAATCTAGTACAGTCTGCCTTTTGTCCTTATTTGGTACATCTGAGATGCTCCTTGTCCCCCTCGGTTCTGCCTTCCACGCCACTTGGGGCACGGAGGCCTCTGAAAAGGCTGGGGTGTCTAGAGCACAGGGCATAGCCTTCCCTTAAAAACAGCCCTCTACCATTTTCCTCTTAGCTTTGTCTGCCTCCCTAGGTTGCTAAAAAGGTTAAGTCTTGAAAACCCTGGGATATGGAAAGCTCAACCCCAGTCTACTCTCAAGGAATCTCCTGTACCTTGGCTCCCTGTCTCATTTCCACCTCTACTCCTCCAAATATTTCCTAGTAAACTCTGCCCCGCCCCCCTGGCAAATCCCATGTACCTTTCAGTGAACCTTTGGAAATACATCCTGAGGATGGGGTTTGGGGGGCGGAGTTGCTGATAGCAGTCAGTTCTCTCTTACCTACTCACCCAATTATACTCTCGTTTGGCACTCACCATATAGAGCTTTATAGTTATTACTTGTTACCTTTTTCAAGTTTGGTGTCTCACCTACGCAACTAGATTATAAATTTCTGCCGATAATGACCATACATCAGAAGTCTTTATAATCCTTACAGTGCCAGGCATATGATGATTTATTTTTATTAATAGCTGGAGAAGCACGGTTGGCTAGGTGTTTTGTTTTTCTCTATCCATTTTCTCTTTGCTGAAACTGGTAGGTTTTCTTGTAGGCCCTTTTTTAAAGGGGAAAGAAATTCACTATAACCAATAAATGCTATTTATATTTTGGGACCTTGTTCAAACATCATTCCTTCAATGAAGCCTTCCCTGAGTTCTCTAAATAAGAGTAATTCTTCTTTCCTATAAATTTATAAAATATTTTAACCCTTTCTCTCCTTTTCTTGGTGTAGATTTCTGGATATTGAGAAAGTAGTACATGGGGTGGCTAAGGGCTCAGATTCTGGAGCCAAATCACTTGGGTCCAAAATCTAGTCAGGTTGCTTCCTAGGTTTGTGACTTTGGACAGGTTTTCTCATTTGAAAAATAATGATAATAACAGTAGTTATCTCCTGGTAGGTATTATGTGAATTTATACCCAGAAAACACTTGGGACAGAGTGAGCATTCAATATGCCTTAGTCATTAATATATGCTGATTTGGCTCACAATGTTTCAGCCTTAATTTAGAAGTCCCTAATCACAATAGTAATGTGATAATAACTTGGAGTGAATGGAAGGAAAAGAGATATATACTAATAAAAATGGATTTTTAAAATAAATCACTGATTGAACATACACAGTAATCAATACTAAACTGATAAAATGTTTCCTCAATGAGGACCTTTGATGATCTGCTTTAAAGAAGGAAATTACCTGTAATTAGCATATCTGTTTTTGCAAAGAGTTCTTCTAAAGTGTCTAAGTGTTGAAAATAATTTGCTCTGTCCAGCCCTCGAGAGACTTAACAGCTTTATGTACTAATGTATGCTAGATATATGTACATTTTACAAACCAAATAAAGGCGTGGTTTTACATCTAAAAAAAGAAGTTACCATATTATTTTAAATGAGCCAAGTTAAGTAACGTCTGATGAATGACAAACACTAATTTGTCTCAAATCAATGAGGCTTTCCAGCTTTGTGATCATTTATCTAAGAATACCAAATACAAACGACCTGGAATGCTTTTAGGAACTGAATTAGACCCAATTTTTCAAAAGATGGTAGAGATGTAGGTTAGGTTGAGGCTCTTTGAAAAAAAAACAAAAAACGTTGAGATGGAGATTTGTTTGCAGGAGGTTTATTGGGGAGTGCTCTGAGGAACAATACCTGGCAGGAAGTGAGGGGAGCTGAAGTGGGCAGAGGGGGAAGATGAATAATTTTGATGAAGTTGCCACAGAGATCTGTTTTGATCCCACAGGGGGCTCTGGAGCCAGGGTGGCCCTTCAAAATTACCCAAAATTGAGGCGAGGGTCTAGGCTTCTGTATGACCAACACACACACACATCCACACACACACACACCACACACACACACCACACACACACACACACACACACACACACACACACACCTGGGAAAGGAAGGGACAGTTAACACTTTGCAGTGTAGCTCCTGTCAGCTGTTGGCAATCATGGAGGGTAACTTAGCTGTGAGCCTTCATCAGCCAACACTCCAGAGAACTGAGGGAATGAACGTCCAGATGCTGAAAGGAGGATCTGGGTGTAACATCACAGCATCTAATACACCACACCGGAGACACAACAAATCATATGACTTGGTTTTAAAGTTTATGAAGGAGGTGACATAAACCCTACTGGTGAACCCTAATTTCAGTGCTGAACGAGTTACCCGTGTCTTCCTTACCCAGGGTTCTTACGTGGAAATTGGAGATGCTCTATGAGGAGTGACCAAAGTGGATCTTAGAAGAAAAGAGTCAACTAAATTGCCTTTGAACATTCATAGACAGCCTCTTATCAAGGCCTATACTACTTTAATTAAACATGCTCCCAAACCCTGGTGATTTTAGCCCTAGGGCCAAAAGAACAGCTCATCCATCCCATGCCTATCAGATTTACTTTGATTCTCCGTGGTTCAAAAGGAGGGGTGAGGGAGGGTCTGTCTGGCAATTATGTGGATGATGAAATTCACGGAATATTCTTCGTCACCATCAGATCTATACTGAATATGAGAATATGGAAGGATTCTGCCTCTGTGCTGGGAACTTATGCACATCTTACTCCCTCATGCTGTCATAATACAGTGCATTTATTTTAAATTTGATTAAAACCCAGGAGTAAACAATGCATATTAATTGATCCATGCATTTCAGTGAACAATAAATTTGATTCCCTGGATTGATTTCTCTGAGCAAGCCAATAAAGTAAGTAGACCTTGCATTATTTATCACTGGTCATCCAATGTAATGTTTAAGTCAACAGAACTGCTGTGCTTTCTGTGTCTCCACAGGGACAGTAGCAGCCTTATTTAGGGGAGATCAGTATACAGCATCAGATCTTTACTCGGAATCTTTCAAAACGCAACAAAAGGGCTATCCAGAGCTTTCTGTTGTCTCTCTTGAGTACACATGTGTATAAGGAAAGACAGTTCATCTGTAACCTTAGAAAGAAGATAATAGACCAAAATGAAACCAAATATATTTTTACCTATCAGATGAGTCATTTTTCCCGTGAGGTTAATTATCATTAATGACTTTAATTAAGGAGTCAGGTGAGGTATTTATCTTGGAAAACGTGTATCCATATGGTTTGCACTATTGGATTTTAGCTCTGTGCTGTGATGGCGCCCTTTCAAAACACCCTATTAATGTGAAATCTCGTTGGTGCTGTATGCTTAGGTTGTGGTGCTGAGGGCATATTTTATAGTGACAGTGGCGAGGGTTAGCCTGGCATTTAACTAACTGTGGGGCTGGAATTATTCTTGTTCATCTGAGTTTCCAACTTGGAATTTGTAAGATAAATGAGCCAGTTGCATCTATTCTCTAGCAATTAACTGGTAATTGGGGCATTTAATCAGAATACTGACTTAAAGAACTTGAGCCTGATTAGATGCTGTTGGCATGAACAAAAGATTCAAGTCCTAGTTCATCTCATTCATGTGCTATATTCACACCTTAAGTCCAGATCAAACCTGAATCTAAATAAATGAATACTGATGAAAATGCTTTATGGAGATGAAATAGATTTAGAAGCCAATCTTCTCCAAGATACTTAGGTTAATAATATTTTTCTATAATTATTTGCTATTCATCTACTTGGTGCAAGAAATTTCTCCTAGTTATATAAACATGAATAATATGGCTGTTGAATTCAAGAAGCCTTGGTTAGCCTAAGTTTCACTTGTATAAGTCAAGATAAATAACTGTCCCTTGGTGTCTTCTGTGAAAACCAGATAACCACCCTACTTCATGATCCACACAGTGAAGATGCGACAGACAACTTTTTGTGGTTTGCACCAAAATTACCGAGATGAACATGCATGTTAGTTCAAGTCAGTAGTTCAAATCTCACTGTGTATTAGAATCACCTGGAATGTTGGGGCACCTGGGCGGCTCAGTCAGTTAAGTGTCTGGCCCTTGGTTTCAGCTCAGGTCGTGATCTCAGGGTTGTGAGATTGAGCCCTGTGTCAGGCTTCACACTCAGTGGGGAGTATGCTTGGGATTCTCTTTCTCCCTCTCCCTCTGCCCCTCCCCACCTAAAATAAAAAAATAAATAAAAAAGAATCACCTGGAATGTTTTCAAAAACAAAGATTCCTTGACCACACACCCTGGACCTGTTAAATCAGAATATCGGGGCTTGGGACCTTTGCATCAATTTCTTAAGTAGCTTAGGTGATTTTTAATGTGTTAATTAATAACTGTTGACATAGCAAAAAACCTTTTAATTTAACTTTAAGATTATGGATACAGAGTTATAGCAAGAAGATAAAAGATTCTAACAGTCTGTAGGGCCATAGGAAAAACAGGTGTGGGTATAAAGGGGTGGAATGGAGTTGGAGGCTCAGGAGCCAGGGAGCCATCCTCTGGCCCATCTGAGTCTATCCTTGCACTTGCCTCTCTGCTCACGCATGCATGGCCTTACTTGCCAGGAGAAAGCTGCAAGAGGATGGCCTCTGCTTTACATCTGCCTTCCAAAGCTCAGACAAGTGTCATTTGAGGCCTCTTCACCTTTGCAGAATAGGAAGATACCATAAAAGGAGGGTGGAATGGGGTTGAGCTAGACAATCTTAAGTATCCCTCACAGGCATCCCTCAGAGATCGAACGGATCCATTCTCTTGGTTTCAACTGTTATCTAAATGATGATGCCACTAAAATCAGTATCTGCAGCTAATACCTCTTCTCTGCAATTCAAATTTATATACCCAGATGCCTCCCAGACTGCCCCACCTAGGTATTCTAGGTAATGCAGAGTTAACATATCCACAATGAGCTCATCTTGCTTGCTACACTTGCTTCTCTTCTTATGCACAAATTCCCAGTTGCTGGCAATGTCACCATCATCCACCCAGGCACCCAGGCTGTATTCTTAAACTATGTGCTGAGCTCCTTCCTTTGCCACCTCTCCCATATCCAATCTCCTAGAATTGTGTTTGTCTTCTGAGTCTTTCTCATTCATCCTGTCCTCCCCAGGCTTGCTACCACCACTGTTCTGGCTCAAACCTCCATCATTTCTGACCTGGATTGCTGCAACAACTTCCTAATGGGTTTCCCTAGTGCAAGTCTTCAACCCCTCAAATCTATATCCTCCATAAGGTTGGCTATGATTGTATTAAGCACAGACATGATCATATCAGCTTCCTGCTTGATGGTTCTTCATCACCTGTTGAAAGGGCCTTAAAGTCTGCCTGCACATTAAAAATTGTATAGAATGTATTATAAAACATATCTGGGGGCTTTTAAAACTATTAATGCCTGAGCCCCACTTAAGACCAATTGAATCAGAATCTCTGGGGCTAGGGTTCAGGAATCAATATTTTTTTTAAAAGCCCCCTATTGGTTCTAATATGCACCTAGAACATGTTAGACCAAATTCTGTTCTGGCTATCTATTACTACACAACAAAACTTATTTGCCCAACAACTTGGTGGTTTAAACAACCACCATTTTATTATATCTCACAATTTTATGGTTCACAAATCCAGAGAGGACTTACCTGGGCAATCTCCCGCTCTATATCAAATAGAATCACTTGTTGGTATTTAAATGATGGTGGGGGGGGGCCTGGGTGGCTCAGTCGTTAAGCGTCTGCCTTCGGTTCAGGTCATGGTCCCAGGGTCCTGGGATCGAGCCCCGCATTGGGCTCCCTGCTCCGCGGGAAGCCTGCTTCTCCCTCTCCCACTCCCCCTGCTTGTGTTCCTGCTCTCGCTGTCTCTCTCTCTGTCAAATAAATAAATAAAATCTTAAAAAAATAAAATAAATGACATATGGGCTTGTCTGGAGGGCCCAAGATGGTGTCACTGAAGTCAGAAAGGCTGGACTTCACAGGCACCATCGACCAGAGTGCCTATACGTGGATTTTTCAGTATGACAATCTCAGATGAGTAGGTCTTATTACTTGGTGGACTACTTACATGGCCTTGCTGCCCAAAATATGGTCCACAGACCAGCAGTGCAGGCATCATCACCTGGAAGCTTGTTAGAGAATGAGGAATCTCTGCCCCCACCCCCCAAGTCTTCTGAATCAGAGTCCACTTCTTACCAATATACACAGTGATGGGTGCGCATGCCCCTCATGTTTGAGAAGCACTGACCCTGTAGGGCAAACACTGATATCCTTAAGCTAATTTGAGGTCTTGTTTTATCTGACACTTGCCATACCTCTGCAGTGTAAAATATCCATTCTTATCGAGACCTTCAGATGCAGGATCACTGAGCAACTTTCAATCTCCCTGCATTTTATTTTTCATGTTTCTCTGCTCGTTGCTCTCCCCTGCCCATAATATCTTTCCTCTTTCCTCCTTCCTCCAGACATTTACATACTCATCCTTTCCTACTAAGGTGCAGGTATCGCTTCCAGCAGGATCTTGCCTGACCCTCCCCACATGTGACTTAGGGTGTGGTGCTCTCCGCTGTGCGGGCATAGCTCCTGGGCATACTGCTGTCGCTGCATTTGTGACATTGTGCTTAGATTCATACCAAGTTTTCTGTTTCAGGCAGCATCCTCCATGAAACTGTGAGCTCCTTGTGGACCAGATTTATACCTTAACTACATGTCTTTCCCACCCCCTTAATAAGAGTAATACTAGTTGCTCAATTAATGGTTACTAAATGAAAAGTAATATTTCTGTGTGTATAATTATGACTGAAATTTTTCCTCAGCAAGTTGTTGGTCAGGAGCACCCAGGGGCTTTTGACATCTATCTTCCCGAGTGAGCATCATTGCTAGAGATACTGACGCGGAGACTTGAGATGGAGGCCAGACATTAGTATGGGGAAGAAATGTCATGGTGATTCTGAGCCACCATTGGGGTATGAAACTATGGTTCTGGACGTTATGAAGAATAAAATATATGTTTTCCTTACTATTTTGTACTAACTAATCTCACTGTTTAGTAGTTTTGTCCGAATGAGCAAGCAAAAAAATTTCAAAACAGTTACAATGCCAAACTGTGGGAGACCGTGATAATACTGTTAATACATTTGTAGTCCAAGTAGCACTAGGTTACCAGTCAATGAGTACAGATGTAATCTCCTTAATACTGGCACCTAATATTTATCCTAGACATTGGAGGTAAGGCAGAGTAATCCCTGAGGCAAGGGAGTGAACCCTATGATCCACCTATTCCTTCCTTGAGTGTTTCTAGGGTTCTGGAGGGACAACCCAGGTCTCCCTGAGTTGAAGAGATAGAACTCAGAATCTGGGGTATGCCAAGGCAGCTAATGTCTGCAGGGAGGACCCCAGGGAGGAGACAGTTGAGGACAAAGAGAGCTCTGAAGATCTGAAGAGGGACCTCTCAAGCCTTCACCTGATTGCTGATTGGCATGCAAGGAAAGTATCCAAGGCTGGAGAAAGAACCACCAGAAAGGATTAGACAAAACAATTTTCAGGGTGCATGTGGTACTGGAAATAGTTTGGGGTTTTGCCAGCCAGAGTGGAAAAACTTCATCATTTACATAACTCATCAAACGTTAGGTAGAGTCCTCGGAAGGGTATTGCCTCAGTAGTGAGGAAATTTATCCCTAGACAAAAGACTGCTCTGAGCCTGCCTATAACAAAGCTTAAAGGCAAAATCTTGAGAGGATCAAACTGTTTCCAATTAACTTAACTGTGTCCCAGAACAAGTTCAAAAATAGTTACAGGAATACCAGAATATTGGCACTCAATAAAGTAAAATTCACAATGTTTTAGGACCCAATAAAAAATTACCAGGCATACAAAGGGACACAAAAATATGACCCATAATGAGAAGAAAAATCAGCCAACCAAAACCAACCCAGAAATGACACAGATAATAGAAGCAGTAGGTAAGGACATTAAAAGTTATTTTAACTACATACAGATGATAAGAATAGAAAGATAGAGCATGTTAAGTAGAGACATGGCAGATATTTAAAAAAAAAAAGGAAAAGAAAAGCACCCAGAATTCCCAGAGATGAAAATATTATATCTGGGATGAAAAGCTACAACAAAATGAGATTAACTGGCAGGATCAGCCACTGAGCAGAGGAAAAATACGTGCATTTTAAAAATCTAGCAATTTTGGGGGCACCTGGGTGGCTCAATCGGTTAAGCATCTGCCTTGTGCTCAGGTCATGATCCCAGATCGAGCCCGGCATAGGGCTCCCTGCTCTGCAGGGAGTCTGCTTCTCCCTCTGCCCCTCCCCCCGCTCCTGTGCGTGCTTTCTCTCTCTCTCTCAAGTAAAATCTTTAAAAAATAACAAATAAATAAATAAATAAATAAATAAATAAAAATCTTGCAATTGAAACTAAAATGAAGACGGAGAGAAAAAAGACTGAAGAAACCACAGAGCATCCATGAGCTGTGGGACTTCCTGAGGTGGCCTCATACTGCATGTTGAGTCCAAGAAGGAGGAGTGACTAAAAAATATGTATACATTTGAAGAAAGTGATGAAAATTTTTCCAAATTTGGTGTAAATTATAATCCTACCATTTCAAGAAGCTCAATAAGCCCGAACACAAATATTAAAAAAATGAAGAAAATGATACAGAGGACATCATAATCAAATTGGTTCAAATCAGTGATCATGCAAAAATCTTAAAAGCAGTTAGAGTAGGGGCACCTGGGTGGCTCAGTCAGTTAAGCATCAGCGCTTGATTTTGGCTCAGGTTGTGATCTTAGGGGTGGTGAGATCGGCCCCGTGTGCGGTGCAGAGCCTGCATAAGATTCTCCTTCCACCCCTCCCCCTGCTTGCTCGTTCTCTCTCTCTCTTTCAAATAAATAAATAAGCAAAGTCTTTTAATAAAAGCAACTAAAACAAAAGAGATACATTATTTTCAGAAAAGCAAAGACTAAAAATCACAGTAGATTTAATCACCAGAAGTAGTACATATCAGGGGACAGTGGAGAAACGTCACTGAAGTACTAATGTAAAAACACGCAGTCTAGAATTCTCTGGTCAGCAAAGATATGGATCAAAAACAAAGGTAAAAGAGAGACTTTCAGGTATTCAAAAGCTGAGAATTCCTCCCCAACAAGCCAGCATTTCTGGAGATGTTAAAGGAAGCCCTTCAGGGAGAAGGAAACTAATACCAGATGGGAATCTGAATCTACACAGGTATGAGGCACACCTATAAATACAGCCATTTTTTCCTTATTTCTAATTATTTTAAAAGATAACTGACAATCTAAAACCAAAATCATAACAACGTGCTGTAAGGGTTAGAACATATGTAGAAGTCAAACGTCTGAGCACAACCAACACACAAAGGCCAGTAAGAGGGAAATGGAAGAATGTTGGTATCAGGTTTTTAGGCTGTATGTGCTGTGTGTATGTAATGTCAGTTGAAGTTAGACTGGGCAGGGAGAGGAACAAGAGGGAGAGATTATGGAAAAAACGTGAGAAAATGGTGGGGGGGGATGACATACATGTTCATTATCTTGACTATATTGATGGTTTCATACAAGTATACATATGTCAAAACATCGAATTTCATACTCTTTATGCAACTTGATGTCTATCAATTATACTTCAATAAAGCTGTAAAAAGAAGAAAAAAACACCTGAGATACAATTTCACACTCATTAGACTTGCAGAATTCAAAAAAGTGTTTACCATTGTCATGTGTTCTCAAGGATATGATTGTATACTGGAAAAGGAAGTAGATATTTTACACAACCTCTTTGGAAAGCAGTTTGGCAATACCAAGCTGAAGACGGACAGGCGAATGTACATTCCACTTTGCATTTCTACTTCCAGGCCATGACGATAAGAAAAATTACATATGCGCACCCTAAGACATGTCTAAGTGTATTTAATGAAGCATTATTTCTGATAGCAAAAAATTGGAAACAACTAGCATGTCCATCAGTAGGGGAGCAGTAAATATAAGCATATTTACATGTATTTATATTTGTATATCATAAAGCATAAGTAAACCGTGATGTTGGCATTTGATGAAATGGGATACAGAAATTTTTTTCTGACTTTCATGTGCAAAGGAACCACCTGGGGATCTTTAGGTCTAGGGTGGGGCTTGGGGTTCTGCCTCTTTGAAGAAGCCTCCTGGTGATGCTGCTGCTTCTGGTCCATGGCATTTTGTGTAGTAAGACAAGACTGCATGCACGAACTAGATGTCTTTGTGTCGACATGGATCAGTCGGAAGGAAGGAAGGGAGGGAGGGAAGAGGGGAGGAAGGAAGGAGGGAGGGAGGGAGGGAAGGAAGGAAGGAAGGAAGGAAGGAAGGAAGGAAGGAAGGAAGGAAGGAAGGAAGGAAGGAAGGAAGAGCAAGTTAGCAAAAGATTTGTACAGTATGATGGCTTTGATGTAAAAGTTTAAGAATGCAAAGCAGTACTATACATTCTCCATGGATATGAATAGATATAATTTTTTAAGAGATTGAAAACACAGACGTGGAAGATAAGTAGCATGAGAAGTTGATTGTAGGAAGGGAGAAGAAGGAACACATAGCACTGAAGAGGGAAACATGGGCGTCCACTTTAATCATGATAGCCTACTGTGCTTTTATTTTTAAAAAGCCCTAGAGTTAAACCCTAAAATAGAACCATTTGTTTCTTGTTGGATATGTACCTAATGTTTTATAGGATTCTGAGAACTATGACATATTTTAAGCTTATAGAAAACAAACACAAAAGGAAATTAATACCCAAATACAGCCTATTACACTGTTCAACTTTCATAATAGTAACAGTCCTAGAAATCTACACACTCGATGCCAAAATGGTGATGTTGCCACTGGGTCTTGAAGCCAAAGAGCCTCACTATTGCTTCACAAAATGAATTAGAATCTGCTTTTGGTTGTGCGTGGTATCTTGGTAGATAGAGATCCTAGCACCCTCCCCTTCATGTGGCCTTAGACTCCCTAGGCAGAGGCCACCTTGTAATGAGATTTTCTTTCTTAGGACATCAGGCTGTATCCTAGTGTAGTTGAAGTTTATGGGACAGATTTGTTTATGACTGATGCATCTTGGTTATAATACAATATTTTGAATGTGGTGATCATGCTACATTAGAAATGTAAGTGTAGGAATGGATGTAGCCATGATTTTAAAGGGTGAGTTATTTTCCTCTAATTTCCTATGACGTGACAAGACAGCCCAGCCTTCACGTCTGGCTATGCTCTTTCAGAAACAGGTCCACATTAGCTAGCCCCTGATAGCAAGGATCCCAGAGCAGTCAGTCTAAGTAATTAGGACAGTCACCTGGGCTGTGCTACTGCCTAAGCAGCTTCTGAGACCTAACACACAGGCTATTTCTTCCCCTAAGTGGATGAAGAAGGACCCAACTTCCCAGGAACCCATAGGCCATCAGAACAACTCCTTCTTCACCATCAGATTGCACTGAGCCCATCTGAATGGGTGAGAAACTTTAGCCCTTTTATTTTATATGAATCCTCCCCTTTCCCCCCAGCCCATCATGGGAGGACAGCAGGTGGCATTCAAGTGTGCTTGTTTTGGGTGTGGACTCAGAGTCTCTGCTTCTGTGCAGTGGAAAAAAGATCGCACTTCATTTCCAGGACTAGAAAATGGACCTCAACCATCCTGAGAGATTGCACTGGGTGCAGGGGCCCCCGCCGCAGTGACCAGTGAAGATGAAAGTGTGATGGCCCCTGTGATCAATGTCAAGCCAAGTCAGGAATCTGAAGCCTGGGGCCCTGGCGGGTTCACAGAGGTGCCCCTCTGGGGGTGGAACTTGGCTCTTGTCCCTCTCACCACCTGTGGAGATGGGAATCCACTGCACCCATTGTTTGGGAAATTGGAATAATGCCACTGTACCTTGAGGCCAGAGATGTTGTCACTATCTTGGCAAAGAGAGAAAAATGCTCTTCTGTATTCAGCCCTGGCCCGGGGGGGGGGGGGGGGGGGGGGGGGGGGGGGGCGGGGGGGGGGGGGGCGGGGGAGGGGCGGGGAAAGAGCAGGAAGGGTTGTCAGTAAGGTTTATTGAGTTCCACAGTGCTACGGTGCTTAATATACAGCTCATTCCATTTCATACAACTAAGCCCTTTTTCTACAACAACAAATGCTGGCACTAGGACTAGGTCAGGAAGTTTCTGGTATCAGCTCTTGGGCCATTCCTAAAATCACCTCTCCATTCTGGCTCACTGGTCCAGACTCCCCCTTCTCTGTGATAACTTCTCTCTAAAAACTCCGTTGTCCTTCTGGCTCCCGCTGGGGCCAACCCAGTCCATCAGACATGGCTGTGCGTGATTCCCAATAGTGGGCAGCATTCAAGTCTTTTGTTTTCCCCGGGAGGCTTTCAGTCCTGTGTAAATTAGTGGCTATAAAAGGAAATGTCAAAGGGAGGAGTAGAGTCCAAATCTACTTACCCGGGGCCTCAAGGGCTCAGTTCCTGTCTAATGGAGGCTCTGTATTGTAAGCATATTGACTTTTTTTTTTACCATGTATTTCCATTTGATTATCACATGAACTCTGTGAGCCAGATGATGTTTTCCAGATATTTCAAATAGGCTCAGTGAATTATAAATGAAGCAATAGTTTAGGGAAGAGAGAAAGTAGTTGGAGAAGGTAAGATGTACCAAGTTTTGAAAGAGAAGGATTTAGGAAGTTACTGTGAAAAGTGGCCTTTTGGGTTGTGAGTTTCTGGGGGAGAGTCAGTAGCCCAAGTGAAGAACTCATGTAGAATAAGCCTGGTATACATGGGGAGAGAGTGAGGAGACTGGCCTCTAGAACAGAGCTCATGTTGGGAAGTAACTCAGAGAGGTGCGGTGAGGTCTCCAGGAGCCTTCAGGCTCAGGCCGGTGTGGTAGGCCAGAGGGCTGCAGTGTATGCTGTTGAGCAAACTCTGAAAGAACTACCTAGCTTAAAAATGATACGGGGTGATGACAGGATCAGAGAGTGAGAGCAGTGAAAGAACTGAGGGAAAATAAATGAGAAGTTACTGTAGTAACTTAAAAATCAGTTCTAAGGTGGGAATGGAGAGCAAAGAACAAATCTTAGGCATTTCAAAAGAATAGCCCATAACAAACACAGGATAATGAGGGTATAAGAATCCAAAATGCCTAGGAGTTGGGCCCTGCTTTGGATGGGAGGTGCAGGAAAGGAGGACCATTTTGGAGGAAAAGACAAATTCTCTTTGGGACATGATGGACTTGAGGTGATAGAACAGTTTGAAATCCAACAAAAGATAATATTTTTAAAAAAATCTATTAATTTCAAAGTTGGAGTTCAACTCTCGAGAAGAACAATTTAAGATTGAGTCCCTATATTATAAAACAGCCCTGGTGATGGGTGTTCAGGAGGACATGTACTACGTGGAGCACTGAGTGTTATGCACAAACAATGAATCATGGAACACTACATCCAAAACTAATGATGTAATGTATGGTGATTAACATAACATAATAATAAAAACAAAACAAAACAAAAAACCAAACCCTGCCTTGCCTGGGATTTTCCGTATGTAGACCTGGGTGAAATAGTCTCAGGAATTGAAAATAAGAGGAAAGGTCATCAAGATAACATTCTGGACTGTGGGATGATTCTGTTGAATGTCATTAAGACCAGAAGATGAAGACATAACCGTGGAGAAAGTAGCTTATTCATTTCTTATTCGGCTATATCACATCATACTCAGATGTAAGGTACAAAGGGAACAAGTGTCTGAGGTCTCTGGATGTTAAGGCTCTGTGTATATTTCAGTAAAAAACAGAGTTTAGCTAAAATCCCAAAATTTTGATGGGAAACTTGGGCCAGAAGTTTGAGTTGATTTCATGGGAAGAAGAGGAAAACTGCTATTACAACTGCTGTGTCCTTGCAAACTCTTTTGACTTGCAGGACAGCTTGTAGGTTTTACCAATACAAAGTGAACCCTGGAACTTTATTTTTTTTTAAAGATTTTATTTATTTGAGAGAGAGAGAGAGCGCACACAAATGGGGGGGGGAGGGACAGAGGCAGAGGGAGAAGCAGACTCCCTGCTGAGCAGGGAGCCCCATGCGGGGCTCAATCCCAGGACCCCAGATTCATGACCTGAGCTGAAGGCAGACGCTTAACCGACTGAGCCACCCAGGTGCCCCATGAACCTTGGAACTTTAGAATTTCAAATGGCTTTATACTAGAGAGAGAAGAATTTGGAGTTTAGGGCTTGGCGTGGGGGATCATCCGGAGTGTGTGGAAGTGAGGGGTCAAGGGATGGTGTTAGCCTTAAGCATCTCTGCACAGAGTGGCTAATGTGATATCTTGGTGGAGGGGAAGACACCAGAGATGTCTAATTTCAATTTAAAATCGCTTGAAGTCCCGTATTAAAAATACCTCCTCTTTGGAATAAACAAAGATTTGTAAGCTAGGACTTAAAATATATGAACCACAAAAGAAACAGTGATAGGTTTGACTTCATCAAAACTAACTTTTGCCTATCAAAAGACCACAGTAAGAAAATGAATAGACAAGCCACAGAGTGGGTGCAGAGATTTGGACCTCTATGAGACCCAAAACAAGAGTTAAAGCCAAACTTGTCTGGATCTCGAGGGGGTGGGGAGATCCCAGCTACCATGTGGGTTGTATTAAAAAGAGCCTTCACAGGCCATTCTGATAGGGCTCGCTGGGTTTGGATAAGTATTTGAAAACTTCGTATCAGAACTTGAAGGATTTTTTGGAGAAACTCTCAGTGTCTGTTATGTTATATTCACCAGTAAGATCCAGGGTGATGTAATTGCACTAAATTCCTTTTTTCTTGTTCTCTGTAAAGGCTCGCACAGGCATACGCTCCCTCTGCCCGCTGCCTCTTCTGGCCCCTGCCCTTGCTTTCTTTCCATCTCCTCTGTACTTCCTTCCTCTTATGTCCTACTTCTTTATAACTTTTCTACCTTTACTGACTTCAGCATTGTTTTGTGTTAAGCATTTGTCTGTTGGTAAAAGGGTCACTAATTGTGCAAGAATAAAAACTAAGATTGGTTTACACTATTTAGCTTTTTAATTTGTACCCTCCCCTCCAAAAGTAAAATCCAGAGTTCAAACAATTTGTTTATATGGCAGCACTAATCGGAGCGGATTGGATCCAAATTTTACTGAGGTATCACCTGAAAAAAAAACAAAATGAAACACCTAACCAAAAGGTCTAGCTAATTTATGAATGAGAGCCTTGAATCAATTCACACAAAGAACACAAGCTGTCCTCATAGTGTTCTCCTGTGGCTGCTTTTAAGTTTGTAGTGTTTTATAGTAAATACCAACATGGGTTGTTACCCCAGGCATGCACAAGTGCAGAGCAAACTCACTGACATGTGCAGAACAGAATGATTAAGTGTTATTTTTGTGTTTCTTTTGTTGGTATTTTTTTTAAGTCTGAACTTGGTAAAACTAAAAACCCATAATCAATTTTGAGACAGACATAAAGATCTTCTGCAATTCTTTCTCTAAAGAGAGCAAAAATAGGCAGCTTCCAATGCAAGAAATAGCTGCGGTTACATGGAAACCTTTGACTCTCAGTTTCTGTTTCCACCCATTCCAGGGCTTCAAGAGCAGCTTACAATCATGGAGAGAAGGTTTTTGAGAGCTTGTTTTAAAGGGGGTTATTTTGGGAAAAGGGTAGTTTAAAAAAAGTCATGGCTGGTTGGTTTAGAATTTGCTCATGCAAATACATGTGCATTTGCCTTCCACAATGCACAAAGGATTCCTGTTATAAACCTCCTTCACACCAGTGAAGAGAAGTGGTCTACTGGCTAATTTATCAAGGGATTTCTCAGCTTAAGTACTATTTGTGAAATCTTTTGCAGATGGGGAAATTATTTTAGTCCACTCTGGTGTCCTCCAGATTTGTAAAAAAAAAAAAAAAAAAAGGAGAAGGTGAAGGTGAAGGTGGAGGAGGAGAAGAAGAAGAAGAAATTGGACCTATGAGTTGTTAACAATGCCAGGATCTAATTAGACACACTCTCTAGATATTTTGCAAGAAGCTGTGATATTCCGTAGATGTCAACCACCCTTATTTAAAAATAAAAATAAAGGTGTTCCAAATAATCCAATGATTTTGGGCAGCAAACAGGCAAAGAAAAGAAAAAGAAGGGAGGGAGGAGAGGAAGGAAGGAAGAAGGAAGAGAAGGAAGTGAGGAAAGGAGGAAGGCAAGTGCTCTCTCACACTTAGGAAAGAGAAATTTTGCTGGAGAATGAAATCCATTCATCTGCCGCCAGAAGCATCAGTTTCAGCGTCATGGGTCACTGCTTCTGAGAAGGGCGGCAGCTGTGTGCCGTACATGCTGTTGACAAGGAGGGATTCTGCTTTGAAACCTCAGGTTGGTGTTGTATCACTAGGAAATCAAGCAGCCTGAAAGGCCAAGGGTGTCATTTGTCTTTAAAGACTAGATGAACCACGGAAGGAAAGGTGAGCCCCCTAGCCAGCAACGCTAAGTTCTGTTAAGAAACGCACTTGATCCACATTCCCACATTCTCACCAGGGACTTGGTGGCCATGGCAGGTTCCACAGTTGATGAAACAACAGGAATGGCAATGATGGAGAACATGTGGCTCGAGTCCTCTTTCCATTTCAGTGCAGGCTCCTAAAGGCTAGAGCGCAGGCCTTTGTCCCTGCCGTGGGTAATGATGACTAGAATGGCAAGAACGATATGGAGGCCTTGAGGGGTTAAGTAAGGTGTCAAGGTCAGATAAGGAGAAAAAGAGAGGCAAAGCAGGTTTCAAATCCAAGTCATCTGACTACAGGTTCTTAACCTTTGCTCTGCATTACCTCCCACTGGGGGGGGGGGGGGGAGCAGTATTAGGAGCATTAGGAATACTTGTTATTGATTGTTTCCAATTTCAAGAGTTCTTTTCCATGATCCATTAGTCACCTTCTCCTACTTTACTCCCACCCTCCAGTGGTATTGCAGAGAAAGGCAAAGATATCCCTGTGGATTAGACAAAGAAAGAATAAATAAATGCCAGTTTCCCTAATACCAGCAGCTTTTCACTGTAATAAAAGCCTGAAGCTCTGAAAAGAAGTAGGAGGATGGACTGGGAGGGGTGACTAGAAGGGTGACTAGAAGGGTGACTAGAAGGGTGACTAGAAGGGTGACTAGAAGGGACCATAGGATACAGGATGCATTTTTCTGTTTACCAAGGAATTTCTGATTTGGTTTTATTTTGGCAGTTTTCCTGTGCTTCTTTTAATGTAGAGAAAAGAAGATGTGAAGCAGAGCTGCAGAAAACTCCAAAATGATTGGAAATAGCCAGGGGTCTAAGAGATTTCAGCCAATAGACGGAGGGAGAGAGTCATTATTTATGCGCTCCCAAGCTCCTGGGGGGCGGATCTGCTCTGCATCTCTGGTTCCATATGGCTAGCTTTCCAGCCCACAAAGATGGATGAATACAAGGAAGTGTTGGAATATGAACCACTGTGGAATTAACCAAAAGAAATACTTTCTCTTTCTACTTCAGTCTGTATTCTGGTCTCAAGGGAGTAATCTCCTATCTATTAGATATTCACAGAGGTGAACAGATTGTTATGATGGGTTGCAAAGCACAAAGGTTACAGGCCACCAACATAAGGCCTAAATACACTGACATCAGGAACCTCGTGGAAGGGAGTGCTAAGCCGTGGAAAGACAGCAGCTGGGGACGGTGTCCCCAGGGCAGGAATCAGATGTGCCACTAGCAGCCCTGACTTGTCATCTTTTCAGTCTGCACCTGTCTCTTCTTCTGGACTCCAACCCCCCATTCTCAGTCCCATTTCCATCTCCCAAATCAACCTTTGGATTTCAATAAAGAGATATTGGCAGTTTTAATAGCTCATTGAAACTCGTCACACCTAGCTTAGAGACCTGACTTTTTCTAGTCATTTTCAAGAAATCTTTTATTAATCTATCTCTACCTCATTCATTTCAAAAATGTCAGCAATGATTTGTTACACACGTGTTTGGTTAGAGTTTCCTTAGAGAAACATTCTGGGTCAAATCAAGGTAGCCAGTGCCCATACCCTTAAACCAAAACAGGACTTCCTCCAAGAGGACTAACTGGGCAAAAAAAAGTCTTTGTGAGTGTGGAATCGAACTGTTCTTCCACAGTAATATGCGAAGTCAAATTGAAGTTTAGAAAGCAATTTTTTTGTGATTGATTTAACTATGTATTCAAGCATCATTCAGTAGTCCTGAGAATGATGTTTTTCATAGGCCTTCTTTGTCATGATGCCAATTTTGTATTTTTTTTCTGCGACATTTGTGTAAATATAAGAAACCCTAATAGGAAAAGTGAGATTAACTGAAGTTTTTGAGTTAATTCCTTTATGTACTTCCTGCCCGTGTCATAAACTGGTAACAGAGTACAGGTGGTCTGAAAACCACAAGTATAAGCTGAACCTATGTTTTACAAATCTATTTGATGAGTGTCAACAAGCATTTTTTTAAAAGTGAAAAAAAAAAAGAATGGAATAGAAAATATCAGAGTTTATCACCTATAATTTAAGTATTTTTCAGGAAGTGTTTGCTTTAGTTGAATACGTGTGTGTTGGCTTTTAATTTGTTTATTTCTATGGGTCTCATAAACGCTTTTTTTTTTTTTTTTGGAAAACTACTGGCCAGACAGCAGAGAAAATAAAAGCTCCTTGAGAGAGCCTGGATTATTCAGAATGCTGAAAAGCAAGCTGAGGAGCTTGACTTTATGTAGAATCCACTCTGCCTTCTTAAGCACGTATTAAAAAATGATATGGTAAAGGTGAAGTTTTTGTAATAGTTTGGCAGGGGTATGAGTGATTGCTTGGGAGCAGGGACAGATATGATGACTGAGCTTACCACTGACATTTCTCAAAACAGGACACCAATCCTTGCTGTCTTAAACATGGAAGGAATTTTTCAAGAGGATATTGGCTAGCTCGCAGAAAGGCTGGGAAGTTTAGAGAACCACGCTGAGGAAATGAGCAGAACTAAAGGGGACGACACAGCCAGAGTCACAGTTGAAATCAGCCCCATAGAGCTGGTCTGGTGAGGACACTGTCTGCCCAGCAGCTGGAGCTGACCCGGCAGGCAAAGGTCTCCTGGGTGGCACCGAAGACATCCAGCAGTGGCCCAGCTGCCCCTGTGACTGTAGCAGAACATTCTCCGCTGTTTCCATCCCCCATGCATCCTAGTCTCTGATGCAGTATCTGGGATGGGTACTTCTGGTTGGCCAGACTTGGGGGCAGACACTGAGCTCTCGCTGCAGGAGGGGCTGGGAGAAGTCATCTGCCCTTTCTGGCTTCTGCAGAAGGAAGTTGGCTCCACCTCTAATGATCCTGAACCCAGTTCCAGTGTGTGGAGGTAGCGTCCACACACTACCAGGCAGTTCTCAGACACCAGCTGGCTGTCCTACAGTTCAACTCAATGCTGACACTGGCTATTTGGAGATAGCAACGGGTTAAGGGCTCAGTCCTGCAAGACTGCCCTCCACCTCAGATGCCAACTGCAGTCCAGGTTGTTACCTGTGCTTCTCAGTGAATGGCTATAAATCACAAGTTCTCACAACTGCCTCCTTCGGTTCAATAATTTGCTAGAGGGGCTCATAGAACTCAAAGAAAGATCTTACGTACTAGGTTATTGGTTTATTCTAAAAAGGACATAACTCAGAAATAGCCAGATAGAAGAGATATATAAGGCAAGATATGGAGAAAGGGCACAGAACTCTCCCTGAATCTCTACCTGTTCACCAACCAGGAAGCTCCCATCCTTGTGGAGTTTTTGTGGAGGCTCCATTACATAGGGATGATTGGATAAATCATTAGCCATTGGTGATTGATTCAACCTCCAGCCCTTCTCCCTTTCCTGGAGCTTGGGGTGGGACTGAACGTTCCAACCCCCTAATCACATGGTTGAGTGCCTTGGCAACCAGCCCCCATCCTTTGGTTACCTAGGGGCTTTCCAAAAATCACCTTATTAACATAATAAAAGATACCTTTATATTCTCACCACTTACGAAATTCTGAGGGTTTTAGAAGCTCTGCCAGAAAATGAGACAAAGACCAAATCTATATATCTTATTATAAATCACAATATCACAGCCTCCCATCAAGATTCACACAATGGAGAATTCTCTAAACATAGAAGAGGAGTTGGTTAATCATGGACTAGCTAGATGATTGCAGTACTCCAGCTGAGGTGATGAGGGCTTTGGGGTAGGATGCTGACAAAGAAAAAGAAACCCAAAGAACTAACCCAAGAGATCAGTGAAAGAAGAAACAAACACACTTGGTGACAGATTACGTACAGATGATTAACAAGGGGGGATGGAGAAAGTTAATGCCACGTTTCTGTCTTGGAGGAAATGAGAGGTTGGTACAGCTGGCAGATAGAACTGAGAAAAGAAGAAACTGAGGAATGGTTGTGAAGCCATATTAATGACCATAGGACTTGATCATTCTTGGAGATGGTGGCCACGACGAAGATAACTCCTTCAGCTAGTCCTGTTCTTTGAGATCTTTCTAAGACTAATTACATAATTATACCATTGTCTTTTGTGGGTCTTCTAAATCTTGTCACTGGTGGTCTGATACTCTCATGGGCTCAGAATTTCCTAAACCAGTGTTCTCATTTAGCCTTGTGGCCTGCATCCTCTGCTCTTCCAGTATTTATTTATTTATTTATTTACTTACTTACTTACTTACTTAAGAACTTATCAAACTCAATATTTATTTTTACATGCATTTTGAAAACTCAAACTAGAAAGAACCTTAAAGAATGCTTTATTTCTTTGAAATTGTAACACTTAGCGCCTACATGAATCACAATTTCCCATTCAGATTCAGGTTGTTAGAAGACTCAAGAGCATATTTATAATGCAAACGCAGAAGCACAGATAAACCCTGGATAATAAATCTACACGGCAGTGACTGCCCATGCTTTCCCCTCCCGATTTGAAAACGTGTCAACCATCAGTCCCGGCTCCAGTGCCCTTCATTCTCCCCCATTTGGGATAGGACCCGAATTCCATATCCGTGCATCCAGTTGGTATGTGCACTTGCTCATTTGCATCTTATATCTCCTACAACTTCTAACTACTCTAGACCTAGCAGTTTAGAAAGTGCAGCGGGTTAGGTTATTAAGGGAATATGAAAAGAACAAACGAGAGAGGTGCTCAAATCAGTTTGTAGCAGTTCACATTTAGAAGAATGGACTGAAAACCACTGAGAGCTCTCCAGCACTACTTCCCTGGTGTCTCCTTTCCTAATTACTCTTTCCCACCTCCTTTTATATGCAGAGCTTACTTATGCGTTTCAAATTTCCTTGCTTTTAAGATGAAAGCCAGATATTGAAGTCTCCTTAGTAATTCTGAAGCTCTTATTTCCTGTCTGGCATCATGGTCTCTCACTGCTTCCAAATTTACACTCTTTTCCTTGTATTTCAGACAAAGAAACTAAGAAAGTGTAAATGGATTGCGTTTAATGAGAGTTAGGTGAAAATCAAGAGACATGGGGTGAGGCACATCTTTTCCGGTCTGGAATGATATGAAAGAAGACCGAAAACCAATGCTTTGAATGAGTTTAGAATGAGTGCCAACCAGTTCTTCATTATCATGATTTTTATAATCATACCAAACAAGTCACTCCAGACTCAAATTTTACCTTCCTCCTAAACTAGTGCTTGCTGATTCTTGTCATGAACAAGATGATGACAGGGATTGGTGACTGGAGATTATATTCTTAAATTATAGCTACCTAAATCAAAGGAAAGATACAATAGGGTGGCTGAAAAACAAAACAAAAGACCACCACGGCTGCATTCTGTGTGATTCAGTGGTCAAAAAATTGTGATATATACTGGAAAACACTGAAGATCTTTACCTAGAATCTTCTCCTCCTCCTCCCCCAGGCCACACCCCTTCATCCCAAGTTCATTCCCATTCATCTGGGTCTTAGGTTTCAGCTCAAAGGCCATTTCATCGGGAAGCTGTGCCTGGTGCCCTAGACTAGGTGAAGTTCCCTGTTACCTTCTTTATATAACATTCGAGTTTGTCCCCGGAGATCTCCTTTCCTGCTACACATGAGGGCAGGAGGATATCTTTTTGGTTTGTTTATTTGTTCTAGTATCTTGCACAGTTTGGGCACATAGTATTCACTCAGTAACTAATCAATTAATTAATTAACAATCAGTTATGAGTCAGGAGTCTTGGGTTCTAATCCTACCTAACCTTGCTTCTAACCTTGGAGGAATTTTCTTGTGACCTTGGAAAAAATGTCTTCATCTTGTTGATCTTGATTTCTTCAGTCTATAAAAGTGAAGATTTGGGGCTGGCTAATATCTTAGGAACTTCTCCATATTTCATGGTCCAGAAATATTCTTTAAGAAAAATTTGATGGTAAATTCTTAATGATAGGCAGGGTAAGATGCCATTTCACCAGTGCAAGCATATTGTCAGGACAGGCAAACTGGTTATTCTGAGCTGGGAGAGAATGCTTATTTTGAGATATTGGTAGATATCCTGAATTCCTTCGGTTTTCAGTTTTGGGGAGTTCAAACTTGGATAAATTGCTGAGAACAGGGCTGGGAGGGGGTTGGGGGTCAGAATATCTATTAAGGAAAACTGAAAAGACTGTTACATGGAAAAGTGGTGGGGATAATAAGAAAATATTTATACATACATATATACGTATATATTCTGCCCTACTTGAACAAATGGCGGTGAATCCTTTTGAAAAGTGAATATTTGTATGCTAAAGTATTTTGTAAATTCAGTTTTTCATCTAATGAGATTCTGAAAGCCCTGCCCAACCACATTTTGACCCATCAACATGCTTCTTTGCATCAAATTCCTCCTTCTATGACCTTAGAGCCAGTTTTTTGGAAACATACCCTGGTCGAAGGGGCAGACTGAGCTGCCCATGGGGCCCTACCTGGGAACGGATTTCTGCATCTAATAATAACCAGAAGGAAATATCCTGTGCTAATATTTGAAAATGAGACAGAAGGCTTTTGACACTTTTGCCAATGCCTTTCATAAAATGTTTGTCTGAAAAAACAACTGCAACCCAACCATCTCTGAACTGTATCTCATTTTGCTTTAGGACATTTATCATTCTGTTCCTTCCTCTGCTCTGCTTTAATCTCATGGGAGTTTTCATTTAAAAAACTGATCTGAAGAGCAGAAGCCATGTCAGTGTTATGAATGGGGACAGGTTCCTGATACCATCTCCTATCGGTCTGGGAGGAGATGTTTGCTAAACTTGGATGCTGAGTGAGAAGCAAGCTCGAGCTGCAAAACGACCAGGGAGGAGCAGGGAGGGGGTGGTGAATGGCTGCTGAGCTGCCATTGTACCCACACTCAGGTCTGGCAGCTCAGACCTGGAGGCCAGTGCCCAGTTAGAGGGACAAGAGAGAACAGAGTGACCCTTGGGGCTGCCGCCCTCTAGAATCAATGCCTAATGTACAGCCCAGTGACTATAGTTGATAATACTGGATTGCATATTTGAGGATGCTGAGGGAGTAGAAGTTCTCATTACAAGAGAAATATTGGTGACTATGTGTGGTGACAGATGTTAACTAGATTTATTGTGGTGATCATTTTGCAATATATACAGATATGGAGTCATTACGTTGTACACCTGAAACTAATATAATATGTCAATTATAGCTCAGTAAAAAATTTGTATAACAGTAATACAGGTACTACTATTGTCCCTGAAAAGTTTTCTATAGATCACATTTTCATAAGCTAATAAATTTTCTAAAGATTACGTGAGAATCGTGTACTTTAAAAAAAAGTAATTCCATGCTAATAAAATAGCCTTCTAAAATAAGAATGTAGAAAGGAATCAGTGCCATTCACTGAGAGAGGAAAGAGGGGACCGCCCAGAATCTACCATTCCAGGCTTCCTCTTATGTCTTGCCCTTGACGTCTTGCCCTTGACGGTACAGTGTAGCTTCGTCCTGGCTACCAGCAAACCTCAAGGCCAAGGCAGATTTCGGTTCAAGATGCTCAAAAGCTGCCGCTTCTGGTCTCTCCTCATTACTTATTATATTTCTCTTCTCCTCTCCCAGCATGATTCAAGTTGAGAGGTAGAGATAGGCTGATAGAACCAAACAATAATCATCAGTATTTGTCGAAGTTCTCGACCAGGCAGTGTGCTGAGTGCTCTCCATACACTGCCTCTTTAATCTTTAATTCTTTTAAACTGAAGCACAGGGATGCCTGGGTGGCTTAGTCAGTTAAGCATCTGCCTCTGGCTCAGGTCATGATCCCAGGGTCCTAGGATTAAGCCCCACATCGGGGTCCCTGCGGAACTTGCTTCTCCCTCTGCCTGTCGCTCCCCCTGATTGTGCTCTCTCTCTCTCTCTCTGACAAATAAATAAATAAAATCTTTAAAAATTGTTTTAAAAAATAAAATAAAATGAACTGAAGCACAGAGTGGTTAAATAACTTAGTCAGAGTCTCCGGTTGGCCAATAATAGATCAGGATTTGAACCCAGGATATAGGACTTCAAAGTCTACACCTTAAAACCACATTATTGGGGCACCTGGGTGGCTCAGTCATTAAGTGTCTGCCTTCGGCTCAGGTCATGATCCTAGGGTCCTGGGATCGAGCCCTGCATCGGGCTCCCTGCTCCATGGGAAGCCTGCTTCTCCCTCTCCCACTCCCCCTGCTTGTGTTCCCTCTCTCGCTGTGTCTCTCTCTGTCAAATAAATAAAATCTTAAAAAAAAAAAAAACACATTATCAAATGACTCCAAACATCTAGCTGAGGCATTTAACAAATCAAGTACAATTGACCCTTGAACAACACAGGGGTGAGGGGCACCAACCCCCACACAATCAAAAAACCATGTATAACTTTTGACTCCTCCAAAACTTAACTACTATAGCCCACTGTTGACCTGAAGTCTTGCTGATAGCATAAACAGTCTATTAACACATATTTTCATGTTATAAGTAAGTATTATATACTGTATTCTTATATTAAAGTAAGCTAGAGAAAATAAAATGTTATTAAGAAAATCATAAGGAAGAGAAAATACATTTACAGTGTTGTAATTATCAAAAAAAAATCTGTGTAAGTGGACCTTCACAGTTCCAACCTGTGGTGTTCAAGTGTCAACTATTTTATAGATAGATTAACAGGCATGTGGTCCTTGATCAGACCCTATGCTTGACATAGTAAAGATTAGCCTCAGTAGTCCCTGTCTTTACATAATTTATATTACCATATCTTATCACCACGATTCTCCCTTTAATTTTAGAAATACTGAAGAAAAATGGGAAATCATTCCCTCAAGATCAAGGATCAATTGGACTTATGAATGAAATCAGGTCTTATGAGATTCCTGCCATACAAAAACCTTTGTTGTTTCTATGACTCATGTTTGGGGACTTATGAAACAGGGCTGAGGAAGTCCTAAGGTTTGGAACATGACTGTGAAAGATCCGTGGTCTGGGAGTCAAAGAGATCTGAGTCTTAAACTAGCTCTGCATTCGCGCAGCCATTCCGGGGCTTTGAGCAAGACTTTTGGAAATGGTGTTCAGCTTTCTCATCTGAAAATTGAGGTGTGATTAGATCAGTGGTTCTCTCTGGTGACACCTTCGAATCACTTGGAATGCCCCATCCCAAACTAGGAGATACTGATTGAATTTGTCTAGAGTGAGGCCCAGACCGTTGTAATTTTTTCTAAGTTGTTCAGGTGATGCTGCTGTGCAGCCAGGTTGAAGACCACTACCCTGTATCAGGTAGTTTCCCATTTTTTCTGGTAGACCTAAATTTCTAAGAGTCAGTGCTTCTGTTGCTAAGCCAGGAGACATCGAATTTCCCATGGTCTCAGAAGCCAGAAGTGCAGAAGGTTGAAACTAGATCTAGAAAGACCACCAAGTCTGGTCCAGTTTGAGGACTGGAAGATGTCTGCATAAGGTAGTCTTTTCATTCCTTCTAAACTTCATAAAGAAGTTAGATAAAAATCCCTAAAATTTGCAGTTTTTAGCCTTTTTTGGCAAACCAGGAAGTGTATTGTTAAGAGCAGAGCTGAGGGTTGGATGTACTTGACAGTGAAAGCTATGAAAGAGCCCAAGCAGGAGAGTGGGGAAAAGTATTTGCTTTATAAATATATGGCCTCGAAGTCTTTCTTGATGAGTCAGTCTTTGAATTAAGCCTGGTCAAGAATTTTCTTAGGAAAAGGAGGTGGAAGTACAGGTAGGGAATAATGTGTATACCTTAAGTCATTGGTATACTGGTAAGTGTTTAACAACTGGCTCTTAATAATAATAATAATACTAGTACTGCTCTGATTTGTAACATTTGCCAATATCTCTGGTATAAATATTCCTACCACTGCTGATTTCAAGCTACCAACCTGATATCACTGAATATAGAGTTGGCAAGAGATACACACAGTTGGCTCTTGTAAACAATTATCAATTGTTCCAGCACACCACTGCTTATGTCCATAAGATAGCAGAGTGTGAATGAATTGATCAGATTGACTTTCTCTGTGATTGAAACCTCTGAACAGCCTAAAAGCTCAGGATTGACAAGAGGGGTAACCAAGGGGGTGGGGAGGTCAGGAAGAAAGCAGGAAGGATATTACCTAATCAGTTGTCACTCATTCAATAAGTGTTCATAAGTAGCTATTATCTGTGAGTTTCTTGGACATCTGTGTGGTTAGGGGTAGGATAGCAGTCCACACAGGTGGGAAGAGAGTACATTCTTCCCTTCCATTGGCTTACAATCTGGTTTTTCCCAGAGCCAACTACAGAGTCTTGGATAATGCTGATGGTGGTGGAAGGGGATCATTTACCCAGATTTTTATAGTGAAGAAACACTAAATGGATCATTTATGGCAGTTGGGAGACTTGATTAGACAACCATTAGCAGCAAGTGATTGTCTTGCTGTTAATGTTTACGGGAAAAGAGCAGCGATCAATAACCTTAAGAGGAGGAGGAAAAGTAGAACCTCCCAAATGGCATTGCACCATTCATGCGGAAGCATCCTGCCACCATATTGCAATTGATCATTATGTTCAAACTTCTTTGGGACAACCACTCTTATTTTTTTCGGGCGGGGGGGGGGCTCTTCAGGGCAGCTGTTAAAAATGATTTGAAGGGAAGCTTGGTCCAAAACTTCTGTCTTGAATCAGCAGAAAAGCTAGATGGTTTAAATGACAGTACACTGTAGTATCCACTGCTCAAATAGGCAAGAAGTCTTATTTCCAGGTCGTGCCAGACTGCTGAACTATGTGTTCATTCATTCATTTGTTCACTCACTAATTCGTCAAATGTTTATTGAGGGTCTTCACTCTATAGTAAGAACGAAAGCTACAGCAGAGAACAAAAGAGCTATATTCACTCCCTGCGTTACACTTAAAACCAACTGGAAAGAATAAGGTGATGAAAAGTTAGTAAACCAATGATTACCAACCGGAGGTGCTAAGAAGAAAACAAGGAGCTAAACAAGGAAATAAAGGAAAACATTGGAAACCTAGTCTTTCATGGGGTATTCAGGAAAGGTCTGAGTAGATTACATTTCAATATAGGCATGAGACAGGGGAACCGGCCATGCTAGATGTGGGGTAAAGGGCATGTGGAACCCTAAAGAGTAGGCTGAGAGAGGTGTTAAGGCCGAGGAGAGCACATGAGCAAGGACCTAATGCAGGGAAAAGCTTGGTGTGTTCAAAAGCTAAAAATCAAGCCATGCAGATCTGAAAGACAGAGAGTAAATTAGTGGTTGCCTTAGGCTGGAGAAATTGGGTGGAAATAAGGAGTGATTGCTAGTGGGTACCAGATTTGTGGGGAATGTTCCAAATTTGATGGTGATGATTACACAATTCTGTAATTATAATTAAAAAACCCATTAAATTGTATACTTTAAATTGGTGGCATGATATATGAATTATAACTCAAGCTGTTATTTAAAAAAAAAAAACCCGAATATTTGTGATCTAATGAGTGAAACCTGAATATTTGCAGTCTAATGAGTGAGCCTAGTAAAGTGAATGAAATCAAGTCAAAAATTCTCAGGCAGGCTCACATCAGTTGGGACCTGAGGGCCCTGGTAACCAATTTGGATTTTATTCCAGGCATGAGAGAAGGCATCACATTGGTTGCCGTGCAGGTAGGAAGAGAAAGCAAGGGTGGAAGGAGAGAGCACTTAGAAAAATATTGCAATAATCTAGGTGGGAAGTGATGGTTAAGATGTAAGTGGGTGTGCAGAGAAGCGGGGATTCAAAATACATTTTGGAGGGTGCAGTTGATAGGAATTGGTGAAGCGCTGAATGTGGAGCATGAGGGGAAATGGTACAGCAAGGAGAACACCTTCTAGTTTGTATTCTTTCCCACCTGCAGATTCTAGATTCTTAGGCAGAAGATACAAGGAAGCAGAGCCCGTGGCCATCCAGCCCAGGCCTTCCCTTAAGAATCTTCTCCAGAGGGGCACCTGGGTGGCTCAGTCGGTTAAGCGTCTGCTTTCAGCTCAGGTCATAATCCCGGGGTCCTGGGATCGAGCCCCACATCGGGCTCCTTGCTCAGCAGGGAGCCTGCTGCTCCCCTTGCTTGTGCGCACTCTCTCTCTCCCTCCTTCCCTCTCCCTCTTTCTGACAAATAAATAAATAAAATCTTAAAAACAAAACAAAACAAAACTTCTCCGGGGCAGAGACAATTGGTGGCTACTGCGGCTGTCTCTACTGAATGCTCTTCCCGTAGCTCACATGTACCCCTTCCATCTCCCATCTGGATCCGTCCTGCTGGGTGTAGGAAGGAATACTGCAAGGGGGCAAGAGTCCCCTCTCAGAACTGCCAGTCATGTGGCTCTGGGGCTGCAAGGGATCCCCAAATCCCCACAGCCGTTGATGTGTCTTGCAAACCGTAGAAGGTCTCTTCATTTTACTTAAGTTGTGTTAGAAAAAAGAAACTGGGCAAAGGGAGAAGGAAGGAGAGCCCAGTAAACAGATATCTGAATTCTTCTTGGTTGCTCAGAACCTGTCTGCTTTTTCATCATCAGTACTACAGTCCCATTTGGCACAAAGTGAGGTGTAGGCTAGGCTGGCCTCCTCTAGAATAATCAGTGTGTTTGCCTTCCAGTGCTGAGATAGTAAGCTCGGGGCCCAGCAAGGATTCCCCCACTGTGTATGTACGATGCTTATGGCCACTGTCATGGACCCCAGGATCAGAGAACTCTCACAGGACAGCCTGAGTCCAACAGCAGCCCCTCGGAACCTGGAAGTTCACCCTTTCTTTCCCTCTGGCCTTCTCTATTACCCATACGGCTCTTTAGACCAAGAATATGGTCTTCTGCTTCCCTGGTCATTCCTCCATTCCCGTAGTTTGTCACCTGTCTCTTCATGAAGCAGAGTGTGAAGCAGTAGGGCAGTGGTTTAAGAGCACAGGCCTGGGAAGCTTCCTCGCTGGCTTATTTTGAGCAAGGTACTTCTCTGAGCCTCGGTGTTCACATACCCCTCCTTTACATAACTCCACCAAGAGGCACAAAATAAACATGGACAGAAATACATATGGTTACGTAGGATGCAAGCCCAGACATGGTGCCTTTACTCATTCAATGAGTATCTACTGAGAACCTACTCTAGGTCAGGTTTTATCTGAAACCCTGCCTTATGGAGCATATGTTCTTTTTCCTCACTTTTAGAAAATTGTAGTAGAGCACTATACTGAAGGGTGCACTCATATTCAGGGTACAGCTTGAGCTGTTGCACATGTGTGCACCAGTGTAAGCACCACCCAGACAGAGAAGTAGAGCATTCCCCAAATCCCAAAAGATTTTTCACACTTCTACGCAATCAGTAACCACTCCCACCCAGAGGTAACCACTGTTCTGACTTCAGTTACCATAGACTAGTTTTGTCTCTTGAATTCATATAGATGAAATCATACATATTTTTCTGCATTGTTCTTTTGTATTTGGCTTCTTTTACTAAAAAATGTCTGCGAGAATCACCTACACTGTCGCATGCATCACTACTTTGTCCTTTTTATTGTTGTTTAATATTTCATTGAATGAATATTGCAATATTTATTTATCCATTCTACTGTTGACAGATATTTGGTTTGTTTCCATTTTCAGCTTTTATAAATAGAGCTGATAAGAAAATTCTTAAATCTGTCTTTTGTTTGACTTATGCACACATTTCCCGTGTATATACATTTAGGAGTGGAATTATTAGTTAAATGTAAGCTGTAGTAACCTTGGTAGGTACTACCTAACAGTTTTCCAAAGTGGCTGTTACAATTTACACACCTACCAGCAATGTATGAGACTCCACTTTCCGGTGGGAAGATGGACAGACTCAAAATATAGTAAGTTAAATTATACAATATGTTAGAGGGTGGTAGGTGCTCTGGAAAAGTAAAACAGGAAAGGAAGACTTAACTTCAAAGTTCATTTATGTGTCCCTATTTATCTTTTTCTAACCATATTTATATTTAACACGTCAAGCGATGATTTAATTATCAATTAAAGGAAAATTTATTTATTGAGCATCTACTAGGTACCCAGCACCATGGAAGGAGATACAAAAGTATAAGGCAGGGTCCACAACTCAAAAGAGTTTACAAGATAGTTGAAGTCACACTGATCCAATCAGAGAGTGTGCACTGATGACCTTGGACAGACTGTCAGTGTAATAGGAGCTTGAGAAAGGAAGAGAAAGATATCAGCTCTGGTAATGAAGGGAGACTCCAGGGGAGAGGTGGAAGAATGTGCCAGAACGTGACCTTATTTCTTCACAGTTTGCTCCTTCTTAAATTCTCTTCCTTTTTTTTTTTTTTTTTTTTTTTTGTATTCAAAAGGGCATCACAGTATCTTTGTGCAGCTATAACCTGCCTTTTTTGGGAGGTTACCCACCCATACATTACTTTAGATTCAGTAAAATTTGGTGCACTCATTCTTTCAGCTCTGGCCTTGTGTCAGGCTCTTTCCTAGGTGCCAAAGATACACAGATGCATCAAAACAGTCTCCACCTTCCAGAAGTTTATAGTCCACAAGGGGAGTTGAAATAGATGCACAAAGAAATACAACGAAAGAGAAAGTAAAATCTAGTAACTCCACTTCTGAGTATATATCCAAGGAGGGAAAATTACTATCTCAAAAGATATCTGCCCCCCTATGTTCACTGCAGCATTATTCATAATAGCCAAGACATGGAAACAACCCAAGTGTCCACTGATGGATGAATGGATAAAGAAAATGTGGTGTGTGTGTGTGACAGAATATTATTCAACCATAAAAAAGTAGGAAATCCTGCATTGGCAACAACATGGACAAACCTGGAAGGCATTATGCTAAGTGAAATTAAGGCAGACAGAGAAAGACATATACTGTATGATCTCACCTATATGTGGAATATAAAAAACAGCTGAACTCACAAATTGATGATGGCTAGTGGCAGGAGGTGGAGAATGGGGGAAATGGGTGGGGACGTAACGTGCAGCATGGTGACTCCAGTTAATATTTATTATTTATTTATCAATATAATATGAATATTATTATTTATCTTATAAGTTCTCATCGCAAGAAAAAATTGTGACTGTGTGAGGGGATAGATGTTAATTAAACTCGTTGTGGTAATCATCTTGCAGCACATACGTATATCAAATAATTATGTGGTACACCTGAAACTAATACAATATCATATGTCAATTCTATCTCAATAAAAAAAAGAGAAAAGAGAGAAAGGAAAATGTCCTAAGAGAAGTGTTGGTAATAAAACATTTCAGGGGTTTGGCTGAGAGAGACATGTTGGGAGATGAAGTAGCTAAAATTTCACATAAACCACACATGCATGCACACACGCGCACGCACACACATTCATGCAGACACACGCATGCACACACGCACACACATGCATGCAACACACGCATACACACACAGGCATGCACACCCATGCACACACACACATGCACACATAGGTGTGTGCGCACATGCACACACACCAGATCAGCTGTTTCTGCAGCCAGGAGTAGAACCTGTACTTGACCAAATGGCTTCAACTTTCATCCTTTGTATCTTTCTGTCTTACTCTCTGAGAGCTAATTCTCCAATTGCTGCTCGGACAAGAGGCCTTCATTTGTGACCCCTGCCCTCTGATTAGGGGACCTAGCAGCTCCCAAAGCAACCTCAGCATCAGCAAACTCTTGGTTGTGAGTGGGGCCTGCTTGGCTAACCAAAGTGAGGCGCACAGGTGGAGAGATGAAGAAAAGAGTGCAGAAGGATGGGGGAGGTAGGGTGAAGGAAGAAAAGAAGGGAGCCCCTAGAAGAGGGCTCCAGGTGTTCCTGCCCATCTGTAATCAGCAGCAGGGGCATCTCAAAGCATTCTGTGTGTGTCACACTCTCCTATTAGAGAATATGCTCTCTCGCCATGTATTATACTCTCTTAGAATATAGAGGCCGGTGATTTAGGAAAACACAGGCAGAGAGTGGATCTGAGTCTGACCCCACATGACCCCCTTCTTTGTCCTTTCCTCCACTCTACTTCTGGGAACAGGGGTGAGTTGGTTCCCCTGTCAATCCTATCTTAGACCACAAGGATGAGACCACATACTACAGAGGGAGGAGTTGCAAGGGAGCAGGGCTGCCAAATTAGCCCTGGATTGTCTACCTCCAAAGAACTATAGTCCTTGCTTGCCTAAGACACTGTTATTTTGGGTATCTGTTATTCACAGTTAAACTGAATCCTGAGATCAAATTTTTTCTGGTACAGCATGGTTTTCTTAACAAATTAAAATTTGTAATCCGACTACCAGATGATTACCATTACACATGATGAGAGCTGATGCAGTCTTTCTTTCAGTTATATTTTAAATCTCAAAAGCAATTTTGTACTTCAAGCAATCTGGAGATATAGTGAAGAGTAAAAATTTATCTTTGAAACTCTCATCTTCCTCTTTCCTTCACCACCAAATTCTACTCTCAGCCTTCAAAATAAGCACTAAGTTCAGGGATCATCTTTTAGGTCCTTATCTGGACACTTACAAACATATGTGAGGATTTCATAAATACTTTAAAAAGAAGTGTGGTCCCACTGTGTGCATTATCCTGCAGTTCTTCTGTCACTGCAACGAAATGTGGTATGAATCTCTGTCCACACTGGTGCATACTTTTCAACCACTTGGAAGTACTTCTTAAGTATGGATGAACCATAATTAATTAACCAATTGCCTCTTGATAGACTTTGAAGTTGTTTCCAATTTTCGTATCATAAGCAATGTTCAATGGACAGTCTTGTGCACAGGAGTGAGATTTTGGTAGGATAGATTTCTAGAAGTGAATTTGCAAGATGACCTTCTGAAGTAGAATCTTAATTTTTTAAGGATGGTAGGTCACACAGTAGTTTTTGTTCTTTGCCTTCCAAGAGCGGCTACAAGATGTGAAACTAAAGAATGAGAGAGGGTGAGCATAAAGACCAAATGTCCGTTTCAACCTTTTGCCCTTTTCAGCCACAGGAGGCTGAAAAAGCAGATGCTGCATGAACAGAGAGAGGCCGTGTGACTCCAGAGAAAGGACAGTTCTGTGGTCCCATCTCAATCCAGGATCTGGATTCAGGAAAGGACAAGATCTCCCCAGAGACAATTCTGCAGTTCCGCCATTTGCTTTACATTCCCCTCATTAGAACTGATTTTCACAAGCAATTTAAACTCTCTGCTGTGTGAAGTTCATCTGAAGAGTGCCCTACTCTGGGATCTGTCTACACCATCTTCACCGTGGTTCCTGCTTTTCATCTGCGCAGTTTCCCCAAGAGCAATAAACCAAACTGGCCCAGAGCACATTTTGAGTGAGAGAGTGGATCTATAAAGGCCAACTATTTCAGGAAGGAGGCCAGAGGCTTCCTAACCAAACAAGCACAAACTCGGCTTTCTTTTGCTGTCAACCATTTCCTTTTGGTCCCAGCCTATTTATGGAGTCCCTGGTATAGGTCACATCCTTCTCAGCATATCTAGCTCAGCAGAAGTCCATGAATTATTGACCAGTCCTGAAGCCTTCAAACCCTGGACCAGAAATTCTTGACCTTTCTTTGGTCCACGGATATATTTGGCAGCCTACTGAAGCCTGTAAAATCCTTACTTAATGTTTTTAAATACTTAACATAAAATGAATGGGATTACAGATAAAGTAAGTCATATTGCAATGCAGTCATTAAAATGTCAAAAATAAATGTGTTATACAATGTGTATGCTTGTTTTGCTAGTATTAAGTAATGATATTCAGCAGTAGATCTAAGAACTACCATCATTTGAAGAAGCGGTAAGTGTAAACAATATTTCAAGATGTCTGCAATAACTGAAAAAAGATACAAATATGTCTGTGCTTTCTATTGGTGACGAAGTCTGAGGTACTGTTAATACCACTGTGGCTTGCTGCCTCCATGTTTAAAGGAAATACAAAATTTTGTTAGAGTTAATGAAAACAAAGATGCAATTCTTTAGGGCTGGTACCGTGTTTTTGTTTAATTTGTTTCATTTTTTATTTTTTAGCATCTAGCACAGTATTTAGCATGTAGGATGTACTTAATACATTTATGGACTTTTTAAAAAGATGAATAATCAAAGAATTAATTAATTAGTGAGAAGAAAAAATACCACCCATAATTTCTTACATTTAGATAAGGTGTCGATTGTAGCACTGATTCATAGTAAAAAATATTGTGAAGCTAAAAACACAGAACCTCTCTATCCTAATTTATCCATGAACCAGCCATTCTATTGTGCATGCCCCTCAGAGAGGGAGGGGCCATGAGATGGAGGCGGCCCGTATGCTGCTTTGTCCCTGAAGTTTGCTAGGGAGAATCCAGGGTTCCATCTTTGGTATGGCTACTGATTTGCTGTGAAATATATTCTGAGAAATATAGGCGTTGCTGCTTCCGAACACGTGTTTTCTTGCCAGTGTGTGGTAATTCTAATTCCTATTTGAAATAAATTCTGGGTTTGGGGGTCATTGACTTAAAAGTCTCATGACGTTTAATAGAACAAAACCACAATTTTGGCTTTCGACTTTATTAGGTCTGGGCTTTCTATCTTCCGGGACCCAATGCCTGACATTCTTCCTTAGTAACAACATTCCCCACCTGCAAAATCGATGTTTCTTTTCTTTTTCAAAATGTGCTGTTATCCCTCATCAACTACCTTAATTTATAACTAGCCACTAGATAGTACTAACCTTCCCATGCAACTATCTATCTAATGGTGCTGCAGAACTTTTCCCCCAAATGGTGTGTAGTAGGGGTGGGGTGGTGGCAACTCCAGTTTTCTAGAATTCTGCCAAATAAGGAGGCAGATTTGACCTTTCTGCTTTGTTCAGTTCTGCACTCAGTAGAGTGTTATTCTATGGGTTAATAAAGAAAATATGTTTGGGGGTTTTTATGGTCATTATTTAGGGATTGCTATCCTTGGAAACACTATTGCACTAAATCCTATTACTGTGTGCCTCTGGCCAGTAGGATTCTCCTCTGGCTGTAAACTCTATGTGAACTAGGTGGGCAGATGCAGCGGCCTTCAACCAATTCACTAGAGCGTTTGACTTCCTGGTTAAGAAGACCCTCATTATCACTAACTTGAGAATTGCTGCCAGTTATAAGACAAATGTGGTGGTGCCGCAGTCATTCATCAAACAGAGGGAGAGAGCAACCTTTGCCATCCATTAGGATGAGATGAAAAGCTTCGGTGTTAGCTCAGTTAAAAATGGTACATACACCCATGCCTACCCTATTAAATTAAGAGTCAAGGCATTGCTGGGAGTCATTTGACTGAACCTCTGCCTCTGCACAGAGGACTATTTTATGTAATCCAGCCTCTGGTTCTGAAAGTCCAGAGCCTTTCTTTGTCACCTGCTCTGTGAGAGAGACTTCTTATTCAGTCTTTCCATCTTTTGAGGACAGGAGACAGCTTTTGCGAAATGTTGGGATACACATTTAGTTGCAGCTTCTCGTCAGAGCTAGCTATTTTTAAAGAGGTCTCCCCCTTTTCTTTTTTTGGAAACACAAAGCACATATTTCTCTGGCTAATTAGTATTTCAAAAGCAAACTCAGAGACAAGGCAAGGAATCTAGAAAGTATTTAATTTGTAGAAATGTTTTATTTTTGATGTAGCCAAGACAGTTTAAACACACTTGTTATCAGAGGCGGGAGGGGCACCTGGGTGGCTCAGTCGGCGGAGTGTCCAACTCTTGGTTTTGGCTCAGGTCATGATCTCGGGGTGGTGCGATCAAGCCCTACATCGGGCTCCACACTCAGTGGGAGTCTACTGGAGATTCTCTCCCTCTCCCTCTGCTGCTCCCATCCACTTGCATGTGCTCTCTCTCTCTCTCTAAAATAAGTAAGTAAATCTTAAAAAAAAAAAAAAAGGCAGGGAGGAGGTTGGGAAATGGATCTGAGGTCTCAAGAATTCTTGGGCAAGCAGCTTTCAAGGGCCTAGAAATCTTGGTATGGACATGGCCTCCTGGGCTAAGGATCCAGACTCAGCAGGGATGTCACAGGAGTGGACATGAACCTGACTTCCTGGACCTCCACCACTAAACATTCATCACCTTTGCTCCCCTCTTGCTTCCCTCTTGCCAAACCCTCCACCCCAGCCCCACCTTGGGGTTGTGTTAGAGACAGAATTAGAAGAAGAGAAAGTACGAACCCCAACTGGGCCAGGGTGTTGTATGCTCCAAAGAAAGCAGAAGGGGGTGGGAGGCCACAGGCTGAAGCTCCATGGAGCAAAACCACTGCCAGAGACCTGTGCCCTAGAGCATGCCAAGGAGTGCTGGGTTCCAGGAGCCAGAGCCCAGCAGAAAGAGCTATGGTCAGAGATGCCAAGGCAAAGGAGAAAGGGAGAGGAGATCCAGGCCACTAATTCCAAAGTTCAGGGCTGCAAAGCCTTATCTGAGAGAGGCTTATAACAGCACATGGGCCCGCTGATTCTGGTTTTTCCCTTTCTCCTTTCCTCTCCTCATTTTGCGTCTTTTCTCTGTGTGATCTCACGCATCCCCATGCTATCAGTGTTGATGAAATATGATTTCCAAAGTCTACACCTTCAACCCTGACTCGGGCTTCTGAGCTCTGGCCTCATCATTTCTCTGTCAACTGTCTGCCTCTATCTGGACGGCCCCAGCAGCCACAAACTGCATAGCCCTGACTCAATGCATGTCCCCTCCCCACGAACATATTCTCCTGGCTCACTAGTTAGAAACTGTAAAATCGTCTCTAACTGCATTCTCCCTCGCTTCCCCCCCCCACCCCCCGCCCGTGCCTGCACACACACAACTGGCCAGAGCGCCCAGCACTATACTGATTCATGCCTCTGGAATACCTGTCGGATAGATCTCTTCTGTCTCCTTTCCAGGGCTGGTTCCCTAATTCCAACCCACACTGTCTCTTACCCTGACTTTCACAGTGACCTCCTCTCTAGTTCCAAGCCTCCTCCCATCCATTCAGATTTCAATCAGCATAACCATTCAAAAATACAAATGTGACGATGCCCTTTCCCTGGGTCACGCTTTTAAAGGCTCCCCATTGTCTCTAGGACAGAGTCCAGGCTCCTCAGCAGGGCACACAGGGCTTTCTGACCACCTGGCCCAGGCTCCATCCTCTGATCACTTCAGGCAATTTTCCCACTCCTGGGTCTTCACCTGTGCTGTTGTTTCTGCTTAGAATTCCTTCCTCACCCACGTGTCTAACTGGTAAACACCTGCTCATCTCTCAATGCCTAATACGCGTGTGACTCTCCCTTTATTACTGAGACCCAGCGCTAGAACTAACTGCTGCATTATCTGTGCTCCAAAGCTTGTGTCCAAACCTAAATAATACGACCTACACTGTATTATAGTTAAATGTTTGTTAACAAATGTTTTTGAATGAATGAACTCTAGAGGTGTAGTGAAGGGGAAAGGCATATGGATCATATCCACCCAGCTCTGCAGTCCTGATCTTTATTCATGATCCAAACCCCCATTCTGCCTTAGAAATCGTAAAAGTTTTGTTTCAGTGTTAAAAATAATAATAATAATAAATCATCTGGGCAGAGTCTTGACAGGGCCATAAGCGCATCAAACAATTGGCTGAAAGACACTGACAGTTCAAGAACACATTTCCTTTAAAAAAAAAAATCTCTATTTACGTCTCGTGTCCAGATGAATGTATTTCCTCTTACTTCATTTACAATCAAATATATTTTAATATTAAAGAATTATTTTTGACACTGCCTTCTGCCACTGTTAGAAGGCACAGTGCTACATGATATATAACAATGAAATCTTTTTGTAGTAAATCCGGGATCACCGTGAACCCAGAGGCACTGTCGGCTCCTAGTGTGACTTGGTCTATTGAAATGCAGAGCCGTTAACTGTCATTATCTCTCACTTTGCCAAAAGACAAACTTAGGCACAAAAAAAAAGTCAAGTTTGACTTTAAGGAAAAGAATTTGATCAGAGTGCTCCTATTCCTTGCTCTAGTTTCTAGGACACACTTGCCTTCTTAAGGAGGATTAAATAACTTCAAGTGAGAAATTAAGAGAACTAAAGAAATTAGGATCTTGTTGTTATATAAATGGGAAGACTTATAGAAAAAAACTAAAACACAGAACCAAGGATAGACCATAGAACAAAAAATTGAATCAAACTGGAATTTTTTTTTTTTAAATCCTGACTGCTGGTTGTTAGTTCTATAGGACAATATAGTTTTAAAGTTCAAAATATCACCCTGGTTATAAATAATTCCCTTTCTTGACATTGGCATTAACACTTGAGTACCTGCACTATGAAAATGAAGACCATCAATAAGCCTTGACTAAATTATAAGATCAAAACTTGACTCTAGAATGAAGTTACTTCTGATCCACCATGATAAAGGCCTAAGGATAGGAAATAGATGGAATTTTTGCTGGTTTTTCTCTTCCTGTCACGCCCAAGGTCAACAACAACAAAGAATGACAGCGTTCATTGTGATCAGCATGCAAGTCTTCAAAGCATCAATACAGCACTCCTGGGGGAAGCCACCAGTAATCCATCGTTCTTGGCCCACCTTTCAGTAGGGCACCCAGCAGGCAGCAGATGGTACCTCAAACTGGTCACTTTTAGGGTGTCTAATACAGGGACTCTTGCTAACCCTTGACACTCCTAGGTCTGAAGGTACAAGTGGGGTTTGGAGAATCCAGAAGGAGTGGCTGGACAGAGAGGACATCTGATGGGAGCTGTGGTCTTTAGCTGTGAAGCAGCCAAGCATTGCATTCTAGCAGGGAGGGGGCTGGGGCAATACATACCCAGGCCTCACTCGTCTCTCGCTGTCTGGTCTCCTGCCAGTGTGTTCCACTAATCAGGCCTAGCTGGTGCAGTCTGTACTGGTTAGCCCCTGTGGCCCAGGGCAGAGCGGAGCAGAGTGGAGAGTAGATCTGGATGGGACAGTGGAACATACAGGATTGAGAACAGATGGAAAACATGTTGCCATTCATAACAACTTGATTGTACTGTCTTCTGCGTGTGGGTGCAAAAACAAAACAGAATGGGCTGCTGATGCTAGGATGTCTTCATTTTCCCACTAGGTAGGCAGGAGTGAGCCTGTCGACCTCTGAGATGGATGAGGCCGTTCTCCAAGTTTAACATTCTAAACCAATTGAATTGTTGGCAAGAGAGTCCCAGCCGATGTTGGTAGAAAGATGTGACAGACTATTTTGTTTCTAACGCTTCTCAGGCAAAGCATCCAAGGAAAATTTCCTCCTTCTTTTCATCTGTCTGCAGATGGGAGTCCTTGTGTCTCTGGAGTCATCTGCAAATGTTACTGATCTCCCATCTGAATCCCCAGCCAGTGGAGGAGTGTGAGCTTTCAGTAGAGTTTATTCATATCCAGTCTATATATTTTTGATTGAAACCTGATATCTTGACTCTGGAGCCAAGTGTCTTGTGATCTGCCATCGCCCAAATGTGTTACTGAGGCGTCATCCCGAGGATGTTTTCTCTTGCTGCACATAAGATGTTGTTGGTTTCTTTTCTGTTGTGGAAAATGTTTTGTATGCCAGTTTTCAAAAATAAAAATTCTAAAACGGTCCATGGAACATTCTAGGAGGGCTCTCGAGAGTGGAGAAGGTCTTGTCCAAGTAGGGTTTGTGTTAGCATCTGGCCTGTGTTTAAATGATCACATTAGGGAAGCAGCCTGTGGGATTTCAGCTAAATTACCTATAATAGACTGTTAATGCAAAGAGAAAGGGGGGAGAGAGAGGAAAACTGATACAAAAAATGAACTTAAAATATTGCTTTCTTTTCCCCCTTTGGTACCAGGGTAAGTAAAGCAAAGAGATGCAAATGTGATTTCTATATATAATTTATTGCTATTTCTCACATGGTCATTTACAATTTTTTGCAATAGATATTTAGAGCCAGTATGGTTCAGTGTATCTTACTTACACTGTTTCATCAGGAAAACAGAAGGAGCCTCTTATGGCACATTTTCTAATTGTATTTAAAGACATTTGTCTCACTTTACTATTTAAAGACCACGTACAAAACAATAAAATCCCTCTCGCTTTCTCTCCGTTCTCTTTCAGATTCTGTAGTCCCCATGCCCCCTCTACTCAGTTCATCTCTACGCCTTGCTCCTTTGATTTCTCTTTAACACTGACGTTTCTTGACTTTCCCGAGCCTTCCCATAACGTGGAGTCAAGTTTGGGAGGTGCTTGGGTATCTGAATATTCACCAGATCCCACTTGCCCTGCCTGTCTGTTCCGATGAGCTCAGCCTACCATGAGAAACACAGTGCACTCAGCATGTGGGGGGAAAAGGTTGACTCAGATATGTTTCCCACCCTACAGATCTTGCAGTCTGATGAGGGAGTCAGAAATATACACACTCTACTATAGTTCAAAGTAGTCATACATATACTAAGAGCAGAAATGGGAATCTTCATAAAGAGAGGGCTCCCAAGGAAGAGCTGAATCCTGGCCAGATATGGATGAGAATGGAAGCCTTCAAGAAGGGAGTGGCACTAGGGACGAGCCTCCCTTAAAAGAGGGGAAGCAGGGAGACCTCCAGCCAATCAGAACAGTCACTCTTGGGGCCTGGGGGCGATGTACCTCTCACCCAGAGGAGAGGCCAGGCTATGGGAGTGAGGCAGATCCCTATGGGAAGGAACGCAGTGGGGAAGGGAAAAGAGGAAGGGCAGAAGCTTGGCCACTGCCTATACTGAAGGAAGAGAAGCCAGTGAGGGGGCTTCGAGAAAACCACCAGGTCAGTGGCGGGGAAGCTAAGGGATGAAGACATTTCCAAAGGAAGGACAGCTAGTAATAGTCATGAGGAGAATAACGACTCACACTTGTGGACTCTTTGCTGCATGCCAGGCATTATATTGAAGCTCCTAACAAAGCTAAAAAGTGACAGAGTTAGAACTTGTACCCAGGCTTGATGGATGCCAACACTCTTATCTTTGCAGGTGCTCATCAGAATGAAGACCTAGAGCATGCCATTTGCCATGTGGGAGCTCACTAGCGACAGCCCCAATGAGAGATTTTGGTAAAATGGTCAGGAGGGGTTGCAATAAAAGGAAGTAAAGGTATTGAGTTTGGCATCTCTTCCAGAAAGTTTGGCGGTAAAACTTAAGAACTGGGGTGGTAGCTTAAGAGAATAGGAAGCCTTTTTTTTTTTTTTTTTTTTTGAAAGGGGAGCTACTTAGATATTAGGTTGGCCATGAGCTTGACAATGTGAGAGGAGATTCCCAAAGAGGTGGGAAGAAGTAGGATCAAGGACACACATAAGAAAGATTATGGTGGAAAGGGTGAGGGACACTGCTTCCTGACTCTGGCATCAGAGAAAAGAGGACAGAATGAGCATTAGGCCAATCTGCTGCAGAGGGCAGAGGAGTTGAGTAAGTTCGCCCAGGAGGGCCTGGCCCACCATCTTCTCACTAAAGATGGCTAATGAAAGGGGTGGGGAACTCTGAAAATAGAAAGTAGAGTGGCCCCTGTAGATCAAGTGCTTGGCAAAGCTGATCTGGAGCAAGTAGGGAACGTCCACTTGGAATGCCGACGAAATCTATTTGGGACACAGAATGCAGAGCAGGAAAACAACACTGCTGTGGGGTAAGATGGAAGTTGTTTTTGAAAGTGAGGAATCCCAAAGACCAAAAAAGCAGATTCACATTCCAACTGAGGGTCTAGACTTCTTCCCTTACTGATTTTTTGGCTAAGAAAGCAGTAACCAAAGAGTCTGAGCATCTATATACCAGAAAGACCTCTGATAAATTAAAAGTCACCTTGGCAGAAAGCAGAGTTCTGAATGCCCCTGGTATAACAAAAGGTTCTTTGTGGGATAAACCCTACAGAACAAGGGTTGGAAGTAGAGGTTTCTGGATTACTAGGAGAGCCAATTTAGGGACAGGGCGAGAAGATCCTTCTTCACTTACTGACACAGCATTTACCTTCCCTAGTTGATCGTGGAACAAAGTATAGTGAAAAGAGGGGCACCTGGGTGGCTGAGTCGGTTAAATGCCTGCCTTCGGCTCAGGTCATGATCCCAGGGTCCTGGGATTGAGCCCCGCATCAGGCTCCCTGCTCAGCAGGGCGTCTGCTTCTCCCTCCCCCTCTGCCGCTCCCCCTGCTTGTGCTCTCTCTCTCTCTCTCTCTCTGTCAAATAAATAAATAAAATCTTAAAAAATAAAGTATAGTGAAAAGAACATGACCCTGAGCTCTGAGAGTCCAGGGTTCAAGTGTGGATCCTCTACTTATTAGTGCATGGCTTGAGCAAGTTACTTACTCCCTGTGAACCTCATCTATAAAATGAAGGTCATAATACCTACCACATACAGTTGTCAGAATTGGATAAGATAACAAATCTTCTTTCCTTTCCCTACCTGCCCTGGACACCGAAAATCTCAAGTTCTAGGTAAAGAGTGTATATATTACGTCCTTCTCAGTACTATGGAATCTTCTTTCAGACTTAAACAGGTCTTTTAAAAAAAAGAAAAAAAAAAACCCAAAATGACAAGAATTATTTTACTTCTGTTGAGCAGAGAAAGAAATGATCAGGAACAAGTCTAGTGCAAATCTGGGAGAACCACAAAGATGCAGGCCCCTGCCTGGAATTCCCTGGGGTCTCTTTCTGGTCTGCCAGTCGCTATTAACTGCCTCCAGCCATGCTCCCTGGAACATCTGAAAAGACATGTGACAGAGCGGGGGAGCCTTGCCGAAGAGAGAAAAGGCAGGCACTCGGAAAATCAAGATAATGGAAGGTCTGGTGTCTCTTCCCTCAGGATTGACAGAATCAGGTATGAGGGATTTCCTCAGAACCGCTTAATCTGGATGTCAGGAAGTTGTTTCTAGAAAGACAGGCCTAGTGCTAGGGTAGGAGAGCGCTCTACTCTTCAGAGTGTGGTAAGTGAGGCCCCAAACTAATAATAGCAGCACAGCTCTTGTTAGGTTCTCAGTCACAAAATTCTTGACATTTGACATTCCTTAGCTTTGCAAAAATGTGCAATAGTAACCTCTTTGCGTGAAGCGCACACACTTCAGCACGAAAACGGGCTCAGAGAACTATGGCGAGGTTCTACCTTATACCTACCAACCCACCTGCCTCTGACTGAGTCTCTGCCTTCTCTCCAGTCACTGTGATGACCTGGCTTTGCTCCTGACTGTGACCAGTGTCTCCACCTGGGCACTATGCCTTCCCTCAGTCCTGCCCAAGGATGTTTGCTTCAGCAATTCTCCTCTCTTTCTCCTCACCTTCACGTTTTCCTGCTCTACAGGATCATTCCCATCAATATGCAAACACGCTGTAATGCCTGTCATCTTAAAAATATCCCTCTTGTGGGGCACCTGGGTGGCTCAAGTCGGTTAAACGTCTGCCTTCGGCTCAGGTCATGATCCCGTGGTCCTGGGATCGAGCCCCGCGTCGGGTTCCCGGGTCACGGGGGCGTCTGCTTCTCCCTCTGCCTCTGCCTCTCCCCCTGCTCATACTCTATCTCTCGAATAAATAAATAAAATATTTAAAAAAATAAAAATATCCATCTCTGACCCCTCTGCCTCTTAGTCATGCCCCATTTTTCTCCCTTCCTTCAGAGTAAAGCTTCTTGAAAGAGGCGTCTGTTCTTGTAACTTCCAGCTGCTTCTCTCTCCCTCTCCCCTGAATTCACTCCAGGCAGATTTGAGACCCTGTTCCTCCGCTGACATTGCTCAAGGTCACCAGTGAGTTACAGTATTACTAAATCTAATGTAACTTTTCAGACCTCATCCTAATTGACCTCCAAACACCCTTCGACAAAGTCAATGCCCTTTCCTCCTTGGAACACTTTCTTCTCTTGGCTTCCAGGTTCTCCTGCTATGCCTCCTCCCTCCCTGGTCGGGGTTTTCTTCATCTCTCCGAACTCTAAATCTTGGACCTTGTCAGGGCTCAGCCATGGGGTGTTTCACTTTTCTAATTAGGCTTGCTGTCTTGGTGAATGTTTCCAGTCTTATGGCTTTAAGTGTATCTCTGTCTTGATGACTCCCAACAGTGTATCTTCACTCTAGACCTTTCCCTTAAATTCATCAGAGCCCACTCGACATCTCCAACTGGATGTTGAATTGGCCCCTCCAACTTAACGTGTCATTCTCCCTGAAACCAGCTTCTCCTGTAGTCTGTTTAGGGCCACTGCGTTCTGGCAATGCTTTCAGCCAAAAGATCTTAGGGACATCCTTGACTCTTTCCTCTCTCACTTACTCTGTACATGATCTTGCAGCAATTGCTGTTGGCTCTGCCTTCAACATGTCTACAGCATTCACTCTTCACCCTCCTGCTACTGTCCTGGTCCAGCTTTGCACCATCTCTCACTACTGCCATAGTGTCCCTCCTTCTACCGTTGCCCCTCTGCAGATTCTTCTGGGCCCATTAGCCAGAGGCATCCTGTTAGAACATGAAGTTTAATCCCGACACTCCTTGCTTAAAACCTTCTAAGGGCTTCCCATCTCATTCAGAATAAAAGCCAAGTCTACACAGTGATGCCCCGGTAACCTCTTAACCCCATTTGTTACTGATCTCCCTCTCAGTTACCCCAGTGAAGCCACACCGGCCACCTTGCTGTTCCTTGAACACACCTGAGACATGCTTCTTCCCCAAGGCCTCTGCATTTGCTGTTCCTTCCACCTGGATTGTTCCTCTCCCAGAGAGCCTTGTGGTCAGATCCCTCACTTTCTTATTTATTCAAATAGAACCGTTTCAGGTAAACCTATCCTTTTCTTCTTCATCTCTGCCCTTCTCAACACACTAACCATATAGTTCATTTACCTTGTTTATTGTCTCCCCCACTAGAATGAATGTCCCACTGGATCAGAGGTTTTTCTGTTTGGCTCACAACTCTATTCCAGCACCTAGAACAGTGCCTGGCACATAGTATTTGTTGGAAGATTGAATGAATGGATTTTACTCATTAAATATGTTTGAAAAGCCAAAGAGATTATCATCAAATTTTAAAGAAGGTATTTTGGGGGGAAAGTGGCAGAGATATAGTGATCCGGAGTATTTAAATTCATGCCAGAGATGTTACCTAGTAGTAACTTTACCCATGGTCATCAAGGATGAGATTATCAGGGGTAGCATTTTCTTGGTTGCATGATGATGATAGGCCTCCAGCCAGAGAGATTCCTGCCACCCATAAGGAACCAATTTTGTGGCTCCAACATTAAGAATAAAACTATGGTCACATTCACCAAGCAAGAAATCTTGGGCAGAGTGGCATTACTCCTTAATGATTTATAATATCAAAGTGATAGGATAACATCTCGGGGCAGTGAGGAAAGGCACTGTGTTATGGTCTTGGTTATGGTTATGGATATGGATGGGAAAATCTGTTCTGTCAAGTCTGTGACCCAGTCACATTTCCAGGGCTCAGAAACATGAACTGAATTAGATTTAATATTTCTTTGGTATGAGGGAGACATGGCTTCTCTTTTTGAGCAAAAAAGCTATACTTCAAGCACCCGTGTAGAAGAGATTTATGGATAATAAATATGATGTGGCAGCTGAACTTACAAAGAAATTCTAAAGTTTTTTTCCCAAAATACGAATTAAATGACTAGCTGTGTGATGTTAGGGAAGGCTCTTGGCTTTTTGGGGCTACCGTGTTTACATCTGTAATATGGTAGCGTGTGCCGTATGATCGCCAAGGTCAATTTCCACTCTTAGATTCTTTGGACATGACATTATCTAAACCTTTTTTTCTGTAAAATAATACTATAAAATTTGTCCTATATAGCTCATATTTTGCTTAGGATCAAGTGAGATAATGGTTCTGAAAGCTCTTAGTAAACTAAAACACTTTGACAGTGCTAAAGCATTTATTATTACTATTCTTTATTAGTTTGATACAATGTGTTTTGAATGTTATGGTCCCCTACAATATTTTTTTATTTAAATTCCAGTTAGTGAAGCTACAGTGTAATATTAGTTTCAGATGTACAATATAGTGATTCAACACTTCCATAGAACACCTGATGCTCACCACGACAGGTGGACTCCTTAATCCCCATCACCTATTTCACCCATTCTCCCCCCACCTCCCCTCTGGTAACCGTCAGTTTGTCCTCTATAGTTAAGAGTCTGTTTCTCAGTTTACCTCTCTTTTTCTCCCCTATGATCATTTGGTTTGTTTCTTAAATTCTACCTATGAGTGAAATCCTATGGTATTTGTCTTTCTCTGACTGGTTTCTTTCACTTAGTATTATACTCCCTAGCTCCATCCATGTTATTGCAAATGTCCAGATTTCATTCTTTTTATGGCCAAGTAATATTCCATTGTATATATATACATACCACATCTTCCTTGGGTCCCCAAAATATTTTTAGGAAAAGATAAAACTCTAGTGAAAGGCAAACTTGACCATGCTAGTACGTAAAAATACTTGGATAATTGTCCTTTGAATTTTTTTAAGTAAATTAATTTTTAAGGCTGTATTAGTTTTGATTGTTTTGGTTATATATGACAGATACCATAACCCAAATTAGCCCATGCAAAAATTTGCATAAAAACTGGAGAGTCCAGGGGAAATCAGCTTTAGATGGGGTTTGTTCAGCCTTACACGATGTCACCATAAGCTGATTACTCTCTTCACATCAGCTTGCTCCATTCCGGCTCTAATCACAGGCCTTCTCGGGTCATAAAATATCTCTCAGAAGCCCTCAGGGTGACATCTGTCCAAGTTTGAATACAATAGGAAATAGCGAAACTTTTGTACATCCAGTATTAGCAAACATCTAGTGAGTCACATACAATCTCCTGTACCAATTTCTGTGACCAGGAGAAATACAATATGTTGATTGGTTTGGGCCTCACTATAAACTCTGTCCTAAGGCAGGCTGAAGCCTTGTCCAGCCCTTCTGGAGTAGGAGCGAGTAGAAGTGGATGCCCTCCCCAAATTGGTCTATTGACCCAAGAAGAAAGAGTCATTACTGAGAAGGCAGGCCACATGTGTACATCTCATAAGAAAAATATAGGCATCCGATCTTGCCATTGCTACTGTACGCTCTCCAGTTGCCAAGAACGTAGCACATCTTCTTACTGTGCCAACGAGCAGGCTGCTGGGAGACCATATTAATTTTTGTTAATAGAAAGCTCTGAGTTTGCAGAGTAAAGCCAAATCTCCCCCCTGAGCCTGTGCAGTCAGCTGTGTTTATCTTGCCCTAGCTCTTCGGGTAAAGCTGCTGGATCGGATCAGCCATGCCGTTACCAGCCATGCAAAGTACGTACTGCTCACAAGCTTTGGTACAGACGTGTCCCGGGCCACCACAGTTAGGCATTGCTCTCGCACAGTTCAAGGGGAAGAACCGTCTATCCTCCAAGAGCAAATTAAACACAACTTTGTGGGTTTCGTGGTTAGCTGCCAACAAGAAGATGGATCTCTGAATTAATAGTTCATGACAGGATGACTCGGGAGTTCTTGGCAGAAAGCAGTGTTTCCAATACTAACGCTCCTTATGGCAAGAAAAGGCATCTATGCTAAGTAGCCCATATTCACTGGTAGTATTTGCATAAAGGATCAGCTCTATTATTATATTCAATGCCAAGATTTCCCAAGGTGAAGGAGCTGGTAGATACTCAGCATGAATATGGTAATGTAGCTGTACCATTACAAACCTGTGAACGGTGTAACTGTGGAGGATGTACCATCAACGTGACAGGTTTTCACACGAGATTCCTCTCTCCTATGAATATGAATTTCCCTCCGTGGCATATGAGAACGGAATCTTATAATGGAAGCCCTGCTACGAGGAGATTTGGTTAAGCTGTCAGCCCGTTAAATAAATGGTCTCTTACAATTTGTTTATACCTGTACTGAGCACAACATTTCAAGAAAGAAGGAAAATTTTAACTGTCTGAGGGGAGATGGGAAAGAGATCGCAAGTCTGTGTTGGTGACTGACCTTTATCTCATTTCAGAGACTTTATTTTTCTGAGTATTGAGGAGAAGATGGTAGGAAAGTCGCTTCTGAAGATTCTTGGGGAAATGCCACATCTGTTAAAAGAACTAGCCAAATCAGGGTCTTTCTCACAAATAATGTGTGTCGGAAATAGGAATCCAAGTCTGTAGTGTCAAAGCAATCTTGTCTTTTTCCTGCCCTCATGGCAATGCCTCTTGATTATGTAGGACACCGAACCATCCCTTGTGTGAAGGCAAGAGTAAAGAACAGGAAAGAAGAAAAGAATGTAAGGTTCACATAATTTTCCTTGCAAACTGTTTGCCTGCCTAAATTTTTTTTTTCAGTTTGTGTGATTGCTACATTTTCTCCCAGGGTATTTGTCACCAAAACTATTACAGGAAAGGTTGGCTAACAGTGAAATCTCAAAAGCAACTGCTCCGGCAGGTTTCAGCGTTTCCAGCAGCCAAAACCAACTGCCCTCCGTAAGAGACTCATCTCTGGCCATGGCTATGCTCCCGCATACAGAACACGTAGAAGGGGACTGGCTGACACATGCCAGTACAGCCCTTTATTTATAATGGGCCTGGCAAATACATCCAAAGTAAGCTTTTTCTCAGAAGGTTCTAGGGAGACGGTCATTTGCCATTTGTTAAAGGCAGGCCAGCAAGAGCCATGGTTTAACTGTTCAGACGCTGGGATCAGTTTACTGTGTGACTCTGGGCAAGTTACTAAATCTCTCTGATCTCAGTTTTATCATCTCTAACACGAGGATGACGCTAGTATCTAATGCAGCATTGTCTTAAGAAATACATTAAGGTAATGGGCATAAAGTCCTTAGCATAGTTTCAGGAAAAAACTTCTCAAAGTGCTGGACACTGCTATGAAGATAAAGTGTTAAGTGTAAAAATTTCCCACTCATCACACATGTGCACGTGCACACACACACACACACACACACACACTCTGAAGGATAACTGAATTTTCTCTCTGACCAGAACAGCTACTACCTTGTTGTGCAGCTTCTGGATTTGCTGAAATGTGTCTCTTAATGGTAATGCATCTGATAAAGGGATTTAAAAATGTAAAAGTTTTGTCCTCATGGGCTCCACAGAGCCAACCATATCCCTGGGATACAGGGAAGGGCTGGGGGCTCTGTGGCTGAGAAGAAACCCCCAAGGCCCCATCTCTACGGACCCAGAGATCTGTGCCAGCAGCCAGCACAGAAAGCCAGGACAGAGGCACTGCCAGGTGGCGACTGTGGGCCATGCCCATTCATGTTGCCTGGCAGGAGGGTTGACCAGATAGCCTCTCCCTCAACCGGTGCAAAAACCAATTGCAAAGATATACATGCGCTCTTAGGAGTGATGGTGTGGGCACGGAAAAATAAATAAATAAAAGCTTCCCCTTATCCTTATTTTAAGAGAAGAAGTATCCTTCCCATTTCTTTCCTGTGAGAAAGAGCCATCAGAAATATGAAGCAGGGAAAATAGGTGGTGAGACAAGACCTATCTTTATTTCCTTGGACAATGATCTTGGAGAAATCGGCGTTTCCTTCGGTGAAGTTAAGATGGAAAAGTAAGGGAAAACCACAGCCCCCACGGGCTTCCAGGGTGGCAGGCGCATTGGCCGCGGCCGGTGTCAGGGCGGGGGTGGCTGGCCTGTGGTGTCAGGTGGTGCGGGGCAGGTCCCCGCGGCCCTGGCAGTAAATGGAAGGCCAGGGCCATTTAGCGGTGTGGTGCGTTGCTAATTAGTGGCCGAGCTGGCTGGTGTCTGCCGGCAAGGAAGCTCGGGCTGACTCTGGCCCCATCTGCTGTGAAAATAACGATGATCAAATTTTACGAAAAGACTCTCCTTTCACAGGGAGCCCCTATCTGGTCTTTCACGGGAAAACTAACAGGGAAGATTTCTATTCTCATCATGGCAGGGTTGTTTGTGTGGTTTGTCTTGGTTTGGTTTAACGGACAAGGGAGTTTCCTCCCTGATGTTTTCATCTTGGGGTGGGTTCAAGAGCTCCCCACATCTGAGGAGTTCTCTGTTCCCTTTGTTAATCTGATTCTCCCTCAAACCCTGAGCTCTGCAGAAAATCTCTGAGAAAACGAGATCTGCACTTAGCTCCTCAGGGTTAAGTAGCTTCCCTTTATTTGACCTACCTCTGTTCATCTTTTGCTGCTGGAGGGGAGCCAGGCCCCCCGAAAGCTCATTTACTGGAGACTGACTTTTCTCGGAGAAAATGTCAGGAGATCCTCCCTGTTCTTGCAGTGGTTTTTGAACTGGGAAGCTCATTTCTTCTTGTTTCTCTGTGTGTTTGTTTGCTTGTTTTTTTTTAGCCAGGCAGTTAATTGCTCACGTTTTCTTGTTGAATCATATTTACCTGGGATTAGAAACCAGAACAAAGTAAGTAAACAGAAAAACAAACACAAGAAAACAGAAACAGTGTGTGGCTTTTCTCCTATCCCATGTATGGATTCCAAAAATAAGTAAGTAAGCGAAGGTCAGGCATTTTTATTTTTCCTCCCTTTTCCTAAAGGACTGGGCAAAGATGTCTCCACTCCCCACCCCTCCCCTTTTTTTATTGTTCTTCTGTCAGCTAATCTCTTCCTGGCTTTTCTTGGAGCTTTTCTGCATAGCTTTCATTAGCTGGGTGCTTCTAATAAGTTCTCCCAGCAACTCATTTTCAGCATCTTAAAAAAAAAAAAAATCAAGTAAGAATGCAAGAGTTGTATACGACTTGTAGCAGATAACCATTTCTCTGTTAATTAAGTCATTATGATCTTATTGCTATAAGAAGAATTTTGCTTGTATATCCATCCACTGTGTAGCCCAGAATAATGAAAACTCTGCAAGAACCTTTGCTGATGGGCGCACCTTTGAGTTTACAAAGATTAATGATTTTAAAATTGACTCTACAGACCACTAGTAATGAAATTGACCATATCCAATTTTGAAAGCCCTAAGACTGGAGAGAAATTGCAAATTAGCAATGAAAAGGTAGTGTGTTCCTGGTGATGTGAAGCCCAAGCTGGTGTTGGCCCACTGAAGTGTTGTAGAATGCAGCAGGTTAGGTTACCATTGTAGCACTGGATTAAAGGTCAGCCTAGACATGGATCGTGTGGACAGCTTTAGGAGACATTCATTTGCAATTTCTAAAGTACTTGAAGTAGTGACAGGACAGTGACTATATGATTATACTAGTTATAGTTCTTAGTTATTTTATCCCCCTGGCACAGGATATAAATGAAAAGAAGAAGGAAACAGTTTGGGCTGTTATCTTGCTTCTGTTGAAGTCATAATAATGGTGGCAACAATACTAGCTACTATTTATTAAATATTTGCTATGTTCCAGACACAAGGCTCAGTACTGATTACACATTACTTCATTACTTCTCACCAGAATCCTAGATGGTATACACTATTATTATTGCCCCCCTCTCACACGTGAAGAAACTAAAACTTAACAAGGCTAAATAACTTGCTTGGCTTAACCAGCTGTCAAGTAGTAGGGGAGTTGAAACTCCGTCTGTCTGATTCTGAAGTATAAGCACATAGTCACTATCTTTCCCTGCCTCTGTATAAGAGCACTGCCTCTCTGTTTTATAGACTCACGTGACTGGGAAGGGAGCACCAAGATGGCCGCCATGGGCAAGACTTCATTCAGTCATTTGAAGGTCATTTAAATAACATCCCTAGCTTCTTGTAAGAAATTTTCTCTTTAACAACCAATTTAAATTCCTCATACTGTCCTTTCAAACTCTTAGCTGTCATGTCCTTCTGCTTTCACAATTAGAAGCTCCATCAATGTGACCCTCTTGCTTCTTCAAAGAAAATAAAAGTAAAGGTACATGTTATAATCTTCAAACCTCCTTAGTTAACACCTCCAAGCTCCCATCCAGCTGCAATGAACACCTTCACATTATAACATTGAAGCACCTTCCTGTGGTGGTATATAATCTGTGGTACTCAAAAGCCTGGACCCATCAACCAAGTGACTTTAAATGCTATGGTGCAAATCATTGAGAAGAAATATGAGTAAGTCCTCTCTCAATGTCCTCATGTAAATCAATTTTCTTTTCAAATATTGCAACATGGCATTTGTAATTCAAGTATTTTGTCAAGTACAGGTTTTCCTAGTCCTGATGGGTTAAAGGGAAAATGCCATTTTTTTTAAATATTTATTTATTTATTTGAGAGAGAGAGAGAATGGTGGGGAGAGGGAGAGGGAGAGAGAAACTTTAGCAGACTGTGCTCAGCACAGAGCCTGACATGGGGGTTGATCTCGGGACCCTGAGGTCACGTCCTGAGCTGAAACCAAGAGTCGGACGCTTACCTGACTATGCCACCCAGGTGCTCTGAAAATGCTATTTTAAAGACTTACTTTTATGAGATCTACAACTTTTTATGCTCCCCTGTTTCTCTTCTCTCCTGATATCATATCCCATTTAGCATTTCTTTTTTTTTAAGATTTTATTTATTTATTAGAGAGAGAGAGAGAGCTAGTGACAGTGCTAGAGAGAGAGAGAGAGAGCAGCAGCCAGGAGGAGAGAGAGAAGCAGGCTTCCCGCTGAGCAGGGAGTCCAACAGGGGCTTGATCCCAGGACTCCAGAGTCATGACTTGAGCCCAAGGCGGACGCTCAGTCGCTCAACCGACTGAGTCACCCAGGCTCCCCGCATTTAGCATTTCTTAATGGCTTTATTCTCAGCAATACTACCTTTAAATTGAATGCACACTTTGTAGTAATAAGAGCTAAAGAGTGGTGTGTGTACTGGATTGATTTTCAATTTCTTTTCACGAAAAACTAAGAAAGCTTGGCTCAAAAGAAGGGCAATCAGAAATAGAGCATTCTGATTATTTCTCTCTCAAAACTCAGTGCTTGGTTTTGGTTTCTTATTTTTTTCATCTTTGACTCTTAGTACACCTTTCAGACGGCGGCCTCACCTGTACTACCCCTCCTTAGGCTTGGCCTGTCAGTCTTGTCCAGTCCCCAGTGAATTCTATTTCTGTGACATAATATTAGAAAAATGAAAGTAGTTTGTTATCTCAAGCACTAGCCAAGTGTGCCGTTTCCCTCTTGTGTAACCCCCTTTCTCTCTCCATCAAGTTTCAGAGTAGCTAGAATACCCAGAATTAAGTTTTCACTGTAAACGAAGTTACCTCAAGTCCAGGGAAAATAAAATGGAACAGACAAACGATTTCTGTCTTTCTGTGATGGCTTTATCAGTTTAAAGAACCACATGAAGCTGCAGGTTTGCATTTCCATCTCATGGACGATGGCATAATTTTTTTCAGCCATGTCACAAGTTCATCTAGTTTGAATTATGTGAGACATGGAGAATCCAGAGTTCGATTTTCTGGCTTATTTTATAGCAACTGGAATACAATGATAGATACAGGGGAGCCACTCAATAAATACTTGCCAATTTCAGCACCTCTCAGCCTTACAAAGATGCTGGAACATTTGAGCAGTTCCAGAGGTAAATGAGAATGATGAGTACAAGAAGACAAAAGTGATGGGTTGTTGCTGGTATCTCAGGTGCCTGGAGCCTCCGTCAGTTCTGAGTGTGTGAGCTGATGTCATCTACAGGTTGCTGTGGAAAATTTAAGGGAGATCCTAGTGAATCCCCCAGGAAGACAATGTTTCTGAAACATATTGAAAGATATAACTAGAAACGTAATTGCTATTGAAAATTAGGGGATGGGGAACTGTGACCACAATTTGATAATATCATTTAATTAAAAAATATGTGTACAAAGCACGGACGATGATAGAATTAACAGCACTGCTAAAGTCTTCATTCACAAATTAGAGACGGGCCAAGGTCTGGTATTTGTTGAGCTTGGACAAAGGAGCATGCACGGAAAGGGAAGTCGGAAGGCCACAGAAATGACGTTTTTATGTTTTATGGTACATCGGGAAGCCTTGCTTCCTTCCCTCTTCTCTCTGAGTTAGCCACCGTGTGAAAGCCGGGACTCAGGGGTCCTGTGCTCTGCAGACACAGTGGCAGAGTGAGGGAAGGAGAAGGAACCAGCGAAATGTTCTTGCCCGTCAAAAATGCATTGGAACCATAGGCTTCTCTTTTAAAATAAAACCAATGGCAGTCTGGAAACTGATGGCATAGAAAGGCACAGAAGCAACTCTTTGCGTCCTTGCTCTGTAGCAAGGGCAAGTTACTGACCCTTTCTTAATTTCAGGTTCTTCACCTGTCAGGGCGAGATCAGGTATCTACTTTTGCTCTCCTTGGGAAGATTCATTAAAATAATGCACAGGGAGGCATTCCATGCACAGTGGGCCTCAGGACGATGGTGGTGGGGTGGGGTGACTGCGTATACTCATTTCCTGGGGCTGCCATTAAAAAATGGTCACAAACTGGGTGACTTTGAACAACAGAAATGTACTCTCACACAGTTCTAGAGGCCCGAAGTCAAAAATCAAGGTGTCAGCAGGCAACGCTCCCTCTGAAGGCTCTAGGGAGAACCCTAACTTACTTCTTTCAGCTTCTGGTAGATGCCAGTGTGTTTTGCCTGTGGCTGCGTCACTCCAGTCTCCGACTCTGTCTTCCCTATCTTCTCTTCTTATAAGGATACTTACCATTTGATTTAAGGCCCATTCAGCTCATCCAGGGGGATCTCATCTCAAGATCCCTCACTTACTGATGCTACAAAGACCCTTTCTCCAAATAAGGTCACATGTACAGGTAGTTAGGGGTTAGGACTTGGACATAATCTGGGGGGGCGGACAACAATCCAACCTACTGCACTAAATTTCTAAGTCCCAAGACTGATTGGTCATTCATAGCTTACTGTGAATTAATCTAACCAAAGAAAAAATTTATGTAAAGAATAATGAGTGTTGCTTGCTGGTGACTGAGGGAGGCTCTCTTGGAGCTTGGGACGTTTCGGGAGAGGGAAAATGGGAGTAGGGTACCGCTGCAGTGGGGGTGGGGTGGGGGAGGACATTGAGGATCCTGGCACTGAGGGAGGGGGCGCAGGGGCAGAAAAGCAGAATGAGAAGTGAAAGACAACCATCACCTTCCTTACGTTCATTCCCAGGGCCCTGGTGGTTGCTGCTGCATGTGGCAAACAAAATCACACCTGTGCTACCCGGGTCTTCGGTCTGGCCTGTTCCATGAATGTGAGATGAGATACACTGTTCTCCCCAAAGAACGTACCTTGGAATCAGGTGTCCAACCCCTGTGGCAGGTGGCGATGTATGTGCCCACCATTAATAGGCGGTCAGGAGAGTTTCTCACCATGGTGAACAGAAGTAAATGTGTATCTGGACTCCTGACCCTGTAGGAGAATGCTTTCTGTTAGTCCATCCATTCTCACTGCCTAATCCTGCTGGAAGCTGCAGCTAACACATAGCACCTCTTAAACTAGTAATGGATGACCCAGGTAGGGGCCTGACCACAGCAAAGCCCATCAGCATGGTCTTAGGCAATCTTCGGGACTACTTTTATTGACTTCAACAGCTGTGCCTATTCCTCGCACTCCTGGAAATAACTGAAATCCAAAGAATGTCTTAGCACGAGGGGTCTGGTGTCTAAAGTTCTTCTTTGTTCTAGTATCTCTGATATACATTCGTTTATTCTAAATAATAGCTAATATGGAGTGAACATTCAGTTATACTCTAAGCACTGTTCTATATGCTTATGATGCGTTATTTCTTTAACTCTCATAAGAATCTTGCATGGTAGGTATATTATTGCCTCCACTTTTAAGGTTAAGAGATGGATGACCAGAGACTTTAAGTAACTTGGCCCAAAGTCACACAGCTAGTAGGTGGAGGAGCCAGAAATCAAACCCTGCTGTCCCTAAGAGCAAAAGTCTTGCCATAAACCACAGCCCCAGGGGTGATTGGGGTTGGAGGGGAAGGCAGGGCACAAGGCATTTACACAGTAGGAAGTAGGGAGGGGTCGGTGCAAAAAGAAGCTTCTTAAGAGGAAGGAAGGCTCAGAGACCTAAGAAATAAAACTGGAGAATTTTCAGACCATGTGGCAGGTACACTTCTGTCGCTTCTCAGCTCCCTAGCCTCCTGTGTCCTTCACTGTCAGCCCACAGCCTCTCTCAAACACTGAAGGGACAGAATGGAGCCACCCTCAAGAAGGTGGCAGAAACTGAGGTATGGGAATATTTCAGGTCAGCTCTTAACTAGCACGTCTGGTTTGAAATCAGGATAGCTCAGGAGAAAAAAAAAAAAAAAACCACACACACAACAGGACAGATGGCTGTTCCTAGGAAAGCTTCCTTTAAGAAATGGGATTCTGTGTCCTTATTTCACATGGCGCAAACCCTATCTTTGAGTGTCTTGTGTCGCTATCTAGCTGCAAGTATTACAACTTTTAAATAGGGGCCTGGCCTCTGCATGGCAACACTTCGCATAGGGAGCTGGTGAGCAGGAGGGCAGACATGTGTGCAATTGTGGGTCGGTAGAGACCTTTTTGCCACTTTCACAAGTTGCTGTGGGTCATTTTCAGAATAATTCTGAGACTGCTCGCTATTTGAAATGCTCAGCAATAATTGAATACAGCTGTGTGAGCATTTCTAAATGATTTCTATTTCAGAGTTAGGAAACACCAGAAAGATTTTGTTGCTCCAATTACAAAAAAGGAATTTCTTCTCGGGAACTTAGAAAAATAATTGCACACGTGTTGGGGGAGGAAAACCATGCAAACCTTTCTGACATGTAACGTATAAACACCAGTTCCAGGCCTTACCCATCAACTCATACAAATATATATGATTTGAAATGTCTATTTTTCAAGTTACTCCCGTGAATTATTATGAAGAAGGCCATATTTTATGTTCATCAAAAAATAATTTTTCTCACGTGTTAACTCCAGAAAAGTTTTAAAATAATGGAACTTTCTCCTTGAAAGAAAGTGTTCCAGTTAACTGCGTAATAAACTATCTCAAAATATAGCAGCTTAAAACAACATTTTTAATATGGTCACAGATTCTATGGATCAGGAATTTGGGTAGGGCACACAAGGGTTGTGTTGATTCTGCTCCAGGGTGTCTGAGACCTCAGCTAAGAAGGCTTAAAACTTGAGGGTGCCATGAAGGCTGGAGGCTAGAATCTTCTGGGGCTCCTGCATCAGGCACCTGGGCTAAGCTGACTTGATGAGTGCTGATGGGAGCACCTATGTGTGTCTTCGGCTTCCTCACGGCATGGCAGCCTCAGGGACCCAAATGCAAGCGTCCTGGCGAACAAAGCAGAAGCTGGATCACCTGTTGTGTCCCATACCATCACTCCCACCACACTCTCTTGCCAAAGCGATGGAAGGCCCACCCAGATTTAAGGGGAGGGGACATCATGCTGATGGAGAAGTGACAGGTCACATCACAGAAGAGCCCATGAAATGGGACTTATTATTGCAGTAGTCTTTGGAAAAATACAATCTGCCATGAGAATGAAAAATGTCACAGTGGTTCAAAATGCACATTACCCATGAGTTGACAACAGGAGAGAAAAACTTAACTGGAATAAGCTCCTTGAAGGAATATATATTTTATCCAGGACACAGTTAACAACGAGGGTAATAATGATAGTAACTAAATCTTCACTGTGTACCCGACATTTTCCCAGGTGTCTGTACGAATTCAGTTCATCCTCAGTGGAAACTGGGTTACAAAGAGGTTAAAGTAACTAGCCCAAAGTTACACAGCTAGAAATCAATAAAACCAGGCCTTAAGCCCTGGCAGTTCAGATCCACATGCTGTGTGCTTCAGCCACTCCAGTGTGTTGCCTTCCCAGCCCATTGGGAGAAAGAAGTAAAATGAAAAGTAAACGGTACATCGATGTTTGTTCCTAGGCCGTGCTAGAGATTGGGGACCAAGATTTATTGGTTGCCCACCCATGCCAGGTGTTATGCACCACATATCCCCTCTCTTGATTTTCACAGTAACCCTGTGAGGCAGGTATGACTACCACCATCTTAGGGAAGAGCAAATGGAGGTTCAGAGATGTGAAGTCACTTGCCCAAAGTCACAGAGCTGGCAAATGGTGGCCCTGGAATTCAGATTTACTAATTAATTTACTCAATTTATCTGCTTTTTCCATCTTTCTGTAGCTCCTACCTACCTACTCTCAAAGGTTTTTGTGTCCGTGTCCATTTGAATCCTAGCTAAAATATTCACTATGGAGTGTTTTGCTTCTCAGTAGAATGGCATTTGGAGGACATAGCTGAATGATTCAGAGCAGCTAAAAATCTCTTAGTTTGATTATGGAGCTTTGGGGACCAATCCTGCCCCATTTGTGTTTATCTTTATAAATTCCTGCTGGACACAAACCATGACTTTTATCTTAGATAATAATCCTAAATTCTGGAAGGATTTTTTTTTCTCTCTAAGAATATGCCTTATTGAATACCTGACATTTTCAAGAGTTTATCCTTTGCCCCATCAGACCATTAAGTGAGCAGTAACTGCTCTGAAAAGGCCTGTGTTTGACTTGGTCCTTCAGCTATAATTTGTTGGGCCCTCAACCATAACATCATGATTATGAAGCACTTAGGGAAGATGGTGCATCTAGTTTCTAAATATTTTCTCGTCTTGTGCTTCTCCTCACTAAGTCTCCAGCCCTAACTGTGCCGGGGCCCTTAACGGATTCTGGGAGAGTTTCCTGAGCTGCCATGGAAGAAAGAGGCAATTTGATGTTGGAATCCATAGATATTTGTATATCTATTTTATTCTATTAATGTGACTGACAGTTCCAGCTCTTGTGCCAGATTGCTCTCTTTTGACTTGCTTCCTGGGCTGACAACTGATGTTTTAACTCGCTCAAGATCTGTGGATTCAGAGGGTTATGCCATTTGCCTTTTTCTTCAACAACAAAAATGTCATGAAATATATCATGACTTGAAGACTGACACTGTGTTTTCCAGGGCTGGGACTTAGCAGACTTTCCTAGGCTTTATCCACAAAACAAGTCAAGGGGTTTCAGTTATAATGCTCTTATCAAGTTATAATGACATTATTTGGAACCACATCTGTTCCTAATGGGATAGAATTTAAACTAATGACAAGAGATCAAGGAGAAGTCACAAAGTTCTTAAACAGTTACAGAATTCACCAACACAACATTCAGGCATCAATGCAAACAGGAAGCTAATGAGTGAATGGTATCTCTTGTGTCATATAAAAGGATTTAAAAGCCATTGGGTTGTATTTATTTTAGTTCACTTTCTAGTACAAAAGCTCTTTGACAAGGACCCAAGCCTTTTTCATCTTAGTGTTTGGTTAGTGCCTAGCACTTAGTACATTTTTAATTGATGTCTGTTGAGTTGTTCAGAATAATCTCAGAAACTTGCTCACAGGAATTTGTTTAAACTTGGAAGCCCTTGCCAGAGAAGTGCAAGCAAGAAAGAACTGGGTTTTTTACATGTGGCTTAACCCCACCCCCCAACTCTCCAACCCAGTGCTCTCCATTTGAAATCATCCTTAGCATTCAAGGGACTAAGGTATGTTATATAATAACTGTGATTTACTCATAGTCCTACTGGAAACCTTATTTATAACTCACCTAATCTCCTTGAGGGCTTCAGAACCATTCACAGTACTTAGCACATATAGCGGACACTCAGTATGATTTGCTGAATGACTGCAATGACTGAATCATCCATCTTATTAGGAAAAGCTTTTCTATTAAGTTCCATCTTGGTCACAGAAGTTACTCATCAAATCCCATTTTGGATGAAACTACTGTTCTGTGCAAATACTTAAGATATGCATGCTTTGGTGTTTGCTTTCAGGTCCCCCCCCCCCCCGCCCGCCCAGGGAGCACTGGAGGAGGGGGAGGCCATCCCCTTTTGTCTTTTGAAGCACATTAAATGCGGTCTTCGTCCAGAGTGAAATCACGCACACAGGAACAATTATTTTCATCTTATTACAAGAAAAAGAAATACACTTGAGCTAGTAGAAGTAAAGAGGAATTTATTGTAAGGGTCTGAAGAAATTCTATGAATCTGATGATACAGCCGGGGGACTTATGGGAACTCGAATATTTGCAGGCAGATTGGTTTTCTTGGTTTTTCTCAGAATCTTGTCTTTATTTCTCTTTGCAAGTCAGCTCCATCTTCCCTGTGGAAATCAGCCTCTCCTACAGGCCTTTTGGAGTCTGCTTTCCCATAACTTCAGTTGTATTTAACTTTGACGTTAGCTATGTTTTTAATTTGGCCAAGAAGCCAATCCTATTACGAAGTGTATACGACCTTATGGCTCTAGAGCCTAAAATGTAGATGATTCGGTCTCTGTTTCAATTTCCAGAATTTCTAGAAGAGATCATTTGAACGGCCTAGCTTGAGTCACGTGACCACTCGGTCCAGTTGCCAAGGGGACGAGTCATATCCCTTTAGGGCTGTTAGAAGAAAAAGTTCTCTAAAAAGGGGTGTGGGCAAGAGGAAATGATGGATATATCTAGATCAAGAACCTTCAAAATTTTCCCTGAAAATCTGTTTTTGGAAGAAGAGATGCTTTTGTTTAGATTAATTGTCATGACAACATTTAAACTAAAAATGATGAAAATTCATTCTCATTCTTTGTACCTAATACTACTTCACTTTTTATTGCTAAAATACATCTTCATCTCTGAATCTGCTATTTTTCTCCTACAAATTATCTTTACAGGATAATTTTGTGAACCCTGGCCTTGCAGGTCCTAAGTTAGAAGCCAAATAACAAAGATAAATCCTTTGAACATTTCTTGTTGCTTCTGGCAGTTTCGTTTGTAGTGATCATTTGGCCTAAATTAAAGTGAGTTTGGAGATAGTGGAAATCAAACTCCAGGGAAAGGATTGAAAAAGCTGGGGACATGTTTTGAAGCTAAGCAGATAAAAGAGATTGTAAGTAGCCTTGAACTTTTCTCTGATAATTTACTCATTTAAAAATCTGCTTTCTTCAAAACTAATACGTGAATTTATTGAAGAATTAACTTTGTAAAATATGGATAATCTTATGTCTCAAAAATTAAAATAAAGACTGACTAGAAATGACTGTAAATTTGAACATTAAAAAAATCATTTCAGGGATGCCATTTTAATTTAAATGTGTAAAATTTATCATGTTAATGCCCTGTTACCAAGAGCTTGCTTCAGTTCGGCCCCAAATATCCCACCTACATTAGATATGTGTATGGTACCTGCCAACCCATAGTAGCTTCTAGTGAGGAAAACTCTACTTGAAAGAGAGCAAGAGCCATTGGCAAGTTATGCTTTCTATCATTTGATTCTTCCTCATCACCACAGCTGACTGGACCAGGAGAGACCACCCAGCTGACCTGCAATCGTATTCCCTCTGTCAGGAATGTGAACTAAGGAATGCCAAGGAAAGGAATTCAGGAAGCATTATTAGGAACAGAAGCTGAATCATTCTAACATGGAGAGACTTGATTTCCAACGTGCTCTGCAAAAGTCAAAGTGGGAAGAAATATGAGTCAGTGGAGGAAACCCTCCTAGAGAAAGAATGAGAAAAGTAGTAACACGTCAGAAATCAGGCGTCTTCAGAATGATCTACCGAAGCTGCCCCAATTCCACTTTTAATCCATGTGGAGACTTGTAGCAAAAGCTCCTTTTTTCTTAGAGTATCATGAGTGGCTCTCTGTTTCTTGTAACTCAAAAGCCAAACTTCAACACCATCTTATCCTGGGTTTATGTAAAAAGGCCAAGGGCTGCCAACTTACATGAGATCATGAAACTTGATAATTTGATATTTATTACACTGACATTGATCCTTTCAATAATGAAATTTGAGAAAATTGGGGGATTAGCAGTCATGCAAAGCATTTTAATGTTGGCCTGCCTTCCGAGAGCAACAAGGTTGGACCTCTTTCTCACCCATGCTGATGTGGGCAAACTTACGAGCTGGCTGCAACAGTCCCTCAGGCAGCTGGCACAGAAGTGATCTGGGAGAGAGCTGGATATGCCAATCCCTCTGTAATAATGAGGAGAGCAAACCGCTTGTCCACACTGAGTGGAGTGTGTGTGTGTGTGTGTATGTGTGTGTGTGCACACACACGTGTGGTGCCTAGTCAGTACAGCAGTAAGCAGAGTGAGCCTCTCACGAATGGCTCTCTTGCATGCTCGGGGAGAGTATTAGGTGCCTGAAATGGCCTCAAGAACTTCAAGCTCTTACTGGAGGGTTGACCAGGACAGGTTATGATGCCCCCCTCCCCCACCCCACAGTATATTGTGAATAGACATCTTTGGCCTTGTGATTTTGGTTGCTTTAGGACAGGGAAGTATATCCAGTTAGTTAAATGGTCCTACGTGCTAGAAGTGTATGCATGACACAATGTCATACGACTGTAGACATATAAAAGGACATTCAGCCAATAATTCCAAGAGGTATAAATTAAAATATTTTAAATTTAAAAAGTAACTACAGGGCACCATAGCATATTGCATGGTTTCTGGAGCCAGATATTTTGTGTCTAAAACACAGTTCCACCGCTTACTACCTGTATAACCCTGCTCAACGCACTTAAATTCTCTATACCTCAATTTCTTCATCAATATAATGGGGATAATGATCTAGCTCATCTGGTTATTGTAAGGATTAAATATATTAATTTGTATAAAGCCTGTACAACAGTGCCTGGCATATCATAAAGACTCAGTCCATGTTATTAATTATTCGTACCTACCATACTTTGAGACATAGAGACTTACTGAAACCCATAAGATGATCAGCCACAAAGTTCCTGTTTGACACTTTTTTTTAACACTCTAAAATAAAACCAAACTTTGCATTTCTCATGATTCTGTGAAAGAAGTATACCATTACCCATATTTATCTTTAATTATAAGTGGAGAAAACTAAGAATGAAATGTGAAATTTTATACTAAAGGTGATGTCCCTCTATAATTTGCCTTTTTTTTTTGTCATTGAGCTGTTCTGACTTCACTGTCATTCTCTCTGCAATAACATGCAAGAATAGAATCCCTTGGCAGCCCTCCAGGCAGTGTATGCCCTTCAGAAACTCTAGAACCACACCATACAAACAGTCCCAGGGCCCGGCACGAGGCCCGGCACACGGTAGGCGCTCACTGTCTACTCACTGTTGTTCAGTGATCCAATGTCAGCATTGCTCCCACCAGGTGGGCCCCGTCACCTCTTGTCTCAAAATCGTCAATGAGATTTTTTTTCAAGTTTGAATTATTCATCCTGCATTTCACATCTTTCCGAGATCTCACCTGGGATGAACTTCTTCTCTCCTTTTATGTAGTTGGCCCCTTTCACTATTCCTTGCCTACTTGAGTTACTGTGTCTTCTTTGGCTATGTTCTTCTTACTCATTTTTATCCCACACGTAGTACTAAATATAACTCCTTCATACTTTAACATTTTGTTTACACTCAAATGTTTCTGCTCTCTTTCCATTGGAATTATAGTTGTAGGAGACAATTGGAGGTGTTTTCCCAGCTCATAGTTCCGCCTTCTCACTCACTCCCATAACAGCTGTGTTAGAACTCATGACCCACCGTTTAACCCTAGCTGATGGGACCAAAGGTGGTTTTGGGTTTTGTTTGAAGACACTAAGTTTTGGGGTATTTTGTTTTGCACTAATAGGTAGCTGGTATATCATTATCCTCAAAAGTTGTGAGTAAAATCTCTAATTGTGAATGAAAAAATATGCTTAGAGCTATAGACATTTCAACTTAATATCCATATGATTTTATTATAAAAAGATTATGGAGTGCAAGAAAGTTCTCTATTGAATATGATGTATAGTAGCAAACATATGGTGAGTCTGTGATAAATGCCAGAAAGATTATGAATTTTAAAATGCCTAGAGAAGGAGGGGAGCGCAAGGGATTTGATTTTTTAAGATTTTTTTTTTAACTTGCTTTCAGCATCTGTTGGTCTGAACATAGACAAGGATGCAGTTAATAAGATGCTTAACATGTAATAAAATGTTCATTATCCATAGAAGAAATAAATGTGGTTAGTTCGGTGAAGATTCTTTACTCCCCTGTTGTGTATTTATGGCTTGTTTTTGGTCAACTGCAGATTTTTCTGGCATGTTGACTTTAGCTAATCACAACATAATGTTTGAGTACAACAAGAGGGGAAAGACCCTTCATTTAACTGACTACTGACCAAGCAAAGCTCTCTATCAGGAACTTCAATTTACCAGGCAGGTGAATATTTTATGAATTGACACTTTTATTATGTGGGTCTTAAAGTGTTTAATTTCCCTTTTCCTGTGAATAAGCTGCAACCTTGGTTTACGGTCTTTCAAAAGGAATGACAAATGTCACTTTGCCTTATTATTTAGCTTAGGGGAGTAGTTATAACTTCCCTGCCTGTTATCTGGTGCTTGTTCCTGCTTTAACTGTTGACTTTGGGGGTCAGCCCCATCTGTGCTGAGCTGTATGTATCCGCGTGCCCTTGGATTTTTCATGTGAACTGGCACGCGGTAGTGGAGATTAGGTCACTCTGCTTCATGTGTCAACTCTGCAGCTAAACACATCCAGTCACTTCACATATGCAGTTGTATTGGCTGAATTTAAAAATCGTGAAAATGAAAAACAAAACAAACGCATCTGGTATAGTTCAAGGTCAGATGGACATTCATAAGCAAGTTGGAAATGGATGAAACATTCGATCAAAATTTTAGATTTAGCTTTCTGATATCAGCTGATCTTTTAGTGCACCCTCCAAGTCGTGCCACTGTGTAGCACCTTATAGTCGGGAAAGCATTCTCATTTGGAGTCATTTCTTATTTAGATTCTAAGGCTCTCGTTGCTACAACTGGAACATCTCACAATTAGCAGAAAAGTCACAGATTGTGCAGACTCTGCCAGCCAGAGTCCCGAACCCTCTCTCTCTGTCCCTCGTTTTGGGATGAGGAGTTTACCTCCCAAATGTGAGCCCCTGGGACCTCCGATTCCCTGCTGTCTTACATGTGGCTCGATCATTTGCTGTGTCGATCATGGTGCCTTAGAATAATAGGTCCTAAGTAAATATTTATCAAATTGTTACAGGACTGCACAAAACAAGTACAAGAAGCTTTTAACACATTTATTGATTCATTTTTCTTTAATATTTCCACATCCTCCCTTCCACGAAATTCTTCCTGTAGTTTTATTCAAAAAATGACAACACTGTACATGTTTTCATACTTTGCAGCCCACAAGTTCCTGTCACAAGCATCATCCCATTTGATTTTCTCAAAAACCTTGAGAGACATATAGGCAGGAAATGATCATTCCTATTTCACAGATGGGATACCCAAGGCAGGAATAGAGGGATTAGTGATGTGGTACTGAGGTGTCTGTCCCCTAAACTAGCCCTTTGTCCACTCTTTTAGGATGCCTTTCTTCTGCCTCAGTGTGACCTCTTTCCTGTGTCCCTGTCTCGGGGGTGATTGACAGCAGGGAGGCTCTCTTCCAGGGCTAGCTCCTGGCTACAAGCTCCCTTCATTGTTTGTAGTTACTCTGGCCTTGGGCTAAGAATGGCAAAATAAATTCTTCTATTCAAAAATCATTTATAATGTAGCTTCTAAAATGTGTACCTTGATTTTGCATCCTACGGTCTCATGATATCTATGTAGGTAACGTTTTAGTTGATTTTGTTTTTTACTGTGTCAACAACCATACCCAACTCTCCAGTGATTTACAGTATCAAAGAGAAGCAGATCAAATGTTCACATGATTATCCTGATAACCCTGCATGATCTGGCTTCTACCTACATTCCCAACTTTATTGTATAACCCTTTTCTGCTCAATCAGTAAGTTCAAACAACATGGAGTTCTTTCTGCTCCTAATATAAGCCAAGCTCATTTCTACCCTAGGGCATTTGTATCTGTACCTTCTAGATGGAATCTCATTGTTCCCTCAGGTCTTCCCCAGATCTTGCACAGGTGACTCTGTCTTAGCATTCAGGTGTCTGCTCAAAGGCCTCCTTAAAGAGGCCTTTCCTGGTCTCCTTGTTAAGTGAAAGGAGGTAGGTATAGAATAGTGTGCTTAGTGTGCTTCCATTTCTCTGTGTTTTCTTAAATATCATTTACACAAATATATACAAGGAATAGGGCTGGAAAGATACACAAGAAATTAATAACAGTGGTTTCCACTAGGGAGAAGAATGGCAGGATGAAAATGGGATTAAAACATTTTTCACTCTTTTGTATTATTTAGATTGTTTACCACTTGTATTACTTATTACACTAATTAAAGCCTCTATAAAATAATGAGAAAAAAAGAACCCATTGGATTGTCTAAACCTAGCAAATTGGAAATATAACAAGAATAGACATTTAACATTTCACTTAGATTCAGTAATTCAGTTGTACTGGTCCTGGTGAGATGCATCCTGCTTAAAAGCAGTTCACCTGACAAAAAGTTAAAATTTTATTGACCACAAGCTCAACATGATCCAACCACGTGGCTGCTTAAAGTGACGATCTCCACCCAACAACAGCTGAATACATATTTTTCTCAAGTACAAATGGAACATTCTCCAGGATAGACCACATGTTAAATAACAAAACAAATCTTAACAAATTTAAGGAGAATAAAATCATACTCATATCTTTTCTGACCACAGTGGAATGAAACTAGAAATCAATAGCAAAGAAAATTAGGAAATTCACAAATATTTAGAAATGAAACGCATATTCTTGAACAATCAATGGGGCAAAAAAGAAATCGAAAGGGAAATTACAAAATATCTTGAGACAAATGAAAATAAAATACCATATACCAATACTTACAGGATGTAGCAAAAATAGTACTAAGAGGGAACTTTAAAATGATAAATGCCTACACTAAAAAAGACATAGGATCGTAAATAAACAACCTGATCCTACACCTCCAGGAACTAGAAAACAAAGAACAATCTAAGTCCAAAGTTAGTCAGAGGAAGGCAATAAAGATTAGAGCAGAAATAAACAAAATAGAAAATAGAAAAAAAAAAACTAACCTGGGAGTTGTTTTTTTTTAAAATATCAATGAAATTGACAAGTTTTTAGCTAGCCTAGTTAAGAAAAAAAGAGAGAGACTCAAATAAGTAAAATCATAAATAAAAGAGGGGACATTATTACCACTTCTTCAGAAATAAAAAGGATTATGAGAGTACTAAGAATAGTTCTGCACCAACAAACAAGATAGCCTAGAAGAAATGGGCAAATTTCTAGAAACATGTAACTTACCAGGATTGAATTGTGAAGAAAAAGAAAATCTGAACAGACCAAAACGAGTAAGGAGATTGAATTAATAATGTAAAATAATGTAAAATGTTTCTTCTCCAACGAAGAAAATTCCAGGAAGATGGCTTCACTGGTGAATTCCACTAAACATTTAAAGAATTAATACCAATTCTTCTCAAACTCTTCTTAAAAAATTGAACAAGAGGAAACATCATTATCTTGATTCCAAACTCATTTTATAAGGCCAGTATTACCCTGATACCAAAGCTAGAAAAAGACACTACAAGAAAACTATAGGCCACTTTGAATATAGATGAAGAAATCCCCAATACAATACTAGCAAACTGAACTCAACAGCACATTGAAAGGATCATATACCATGACCAAGTGAGATCTATTCCTGGTGTACAAGGATGGTTCAACACTATATTAGCAGAACAAAGGATAAAAATCTCATGATGGGTGGCTCAGATGGTTAAGTGTCTGCCTTCGGCTCAGGTCATGATCTCCAGGTCCTGGGGTTGAGCCCCATGTCGGGCTCCCAGCTAGGTGGGGAGTCTGCTTCTCTCTCTCCCTCTGCCCCTCTCCCTACTTGTGCTCTGTCTCTCTCTCAAATGAATAAATAAAATCTTTTTTAAAAAAATCTCATGATGCTCTCAATAGATGCAGAAAAAGCATTTGACAAAATCAAACACCCTTTCTTGATTAAAAAAAAAAAAAACCTCAAAAAACCAGGAATAAGAGGAAATTATCTCAACATAAGAAAGACCATGTATGAAAAGCTTACAGCTAAGATCATACTCAATGGTGAAAAATGAAAAGTTTTTCCTCTAAGATTAGGAACAAGACAAAGATGCCCACTCTTGCCACTTCTATTCAATATAGTAGTGCAAGTTCCAGCTAGAGTAATTAGGCAAGAAAAAGAAATAAAAGGTCCAAGTTGGAAAAGAAGTAAAATTATCTCTGCTCACAGGTGACATGACCTTATATGTAGACACATATAAAAATTGTACCAAAAAACCTGTTAGAAGAAATAAAAGAATTCAGTAAAGTTGCAGGATACAAAATCAATATACCAAAATTAGGGTGTGTTTCTATGCACCAACAATGAACTATCTGAAAAGGACACTGAGAAAACAATACCACTTATAATAGCATCAGCAGGAATAAAATACTTAGGAATAAACATAATCAAGGAGACAAGAGTTTTATACTGAAAACTAGAAAACATTAATTAAAGAAATGAGAGAAGACACAAATGGAAAGACATCCCCTGTTCATGGATTAGAAGACTTAATATTGTTAAAATGTCCGTATTATACAAAACAATCTGCAGATTTAGAGCAATCTATCAAAATCCCAATGGCATTTTTTATAGGATAGAAAAAAACAATTTTAAAATTCATATGGAACCCCAAATAGCCAAAACCATCTTAAAAAGAACAAGCTGCAGGTCTCACACGTCCTGATTTCAAAACATATTACAAAGCTACAGTAATCAAGACAGTATGGTACTGGCATAAAGCTAGACATATAGACCAATGGAAGAGAGTCCAGAAACAAACCTACACAAATACGGCCAACTGATCTTTGACGAGCGTGCTAAGAACACATAATGGAAAAGGGTAGCCTCTTCAATCAATGGTGCTGGGAAAACTGGATATCCTCTGGAAAAAGAATGAAATTGGACCTGTATCTTGTACCATACCAAAAAATCAACCCAAAATGGGTCAAAGACTTGAGCCTAAGACCTGACACTGTAAGACTCCTAGAAGAAAACAAAGGGGAAATGTTTTATAATATCGGTCTTGGCAACGATTTCTTTGATTTGACACCAAAAAGCACCAGCAGCAAAAGCAAAAATAGACAGATTAGACTACACCAAACTAAAAAACTGTTGCACAGCAAAGGAAATAATCAACACTGTGAAAAGGCAAATGGGAGAAAATATGTGCAAACCGTGTATCTGATAAGGAGTTAATATCTGAAAAACATAAACTCCTATAACTCAATACCAAAAAAGGAAATAACTCAATTTAAAAGTGGGCAAAGGAACTGAATAGACATTTCTCCAAAGAAGATAAATACAACTGCTATATGAAAAGATGTTCAACATCACTAATTATTAAGGAAATACACATCAAAACCACAATGTGATATCTCACACCTGTTAGGATGTTCGTTATCAAAAAACCCCTCAGAAAATAGCAAATGTTGAAGAGGATATAGAGAAATGGGAATCTTTGTGCCCTGCTAGTGGGAATAGAAAGTGGTACTGTCATTATGGAAAATAAAATAGAGTTCCCTCAAAAAACTAAAAATAGAACTACCATATGATCTAGCAGTCCTACCTCCGGGTATTGACTCAAAATAATTCAAATCAGTATCTCAAAAACAGTTGCACTTCCCTCCTCATTGCAGCATTATTCACAATAGCCAAGTAGTGAAGACAACCTGAATGTCCATTAAAAAAATGTAGCATTGGGACGCCTGGGTGGCTCAGTCGTTAAGCATCTGCCTTCGGCTCAGGTCATGATCCCAGGGGCCTGGGATGGAGCCCCGCGTCGGGGGCGGGGGGGGGGGTCCCTGCTCAGCGGGGAGCCTGCTTCTCCCTCTGCGTTCTCCCCTTCCCCCCCACCTCTGCTCGTTCTCTCTCTCTTTCTCTTGCTCTCAAATAAATAAATAATTTTTAAAAAATGTAGCATAGATAGACACACAATGAATATTATTCAGCCTTAAAAAGAAGGAAGTCCTGTTATATGCTATGTCATAGGTAAACCTGGAGGACAGCTTGCTAAAAAATAAACCAGTCATAGAAGGAGAAATAATGCATGATTCCACTTCTACGACGTATCTAAAATCATCAGACTCACAGAAGTAGAAAGTGCAATGGTCATCACCAGGGTCTGTGAGGAGGGAGAAATGAGTTGCTCTTCAATGAGTATGAAGTTTCTGTCACGCAAGATGAAAAAGTTCACGGAGACCTGCTGGACAAGCTGTGTGTAGAGTTAACAATATCCTACAGTACTCTAAATTTGTCCAGGGCAGCTCTCATGTTATGCATTTTTTACCACAATAAAAAAAAAGTGAATGCACCTCACAATAGCAATCAAAGAAATGCAAATAAAAAATTATCACCTGTCACATTAGCAAGGGTTTAAAATGCTGATGAGAGTTCCCTGAGGCAGTCTCTCTCATTTACTGCTAGTTACAGTGTAAATTGGCAGGCATAACCATTTTGAAAAACACTTTGGAAATATTCATCAAAGGTCTTAAAAGTGTTTATACCCTTTGATGTAATAATTTTACTTGTAGGAATCTCTTCTCATGCAGTAATAACAAATGTAAATATGTTTATTATTTATAAGACCAAAAATTAGAAGTCTTCCCAACGTTCCATGAGAGAGGAATGGTTAATAGATGTTGACATATAGGATGAAACAACAAAAATGTTTATGAAGTTTATTGACAAGAGAAAACTCACAATATAATATTAATACATTATTAATATAATTATATATTATATAATATAAATATCATTAATATTATATATTATTAATATAATAAAAGGGAGGATAACAAACTGTGTAAAGGGTGATTACACATTATATTATTACTACTATGTCAAAAAATTAAAAATAAAAGTGATGGAAATCGACAAAAAGTTATATAGGGTTATTTCTAGGTAATGAGACCTATGGATGACTTAAGATTGTAAGATATATTTAACATACAATATTATATATTTAATTTATTATATAAATACATTATGTTAAATATATATTTTATATGTATCTTAATATATATTTATATATATAATTTTAAAATGGAATGTGATCTAAGGTTTCATGAGAAAGAAAAGACCAGTTTTTCCAAACATATATTTTTTAAAGTATCATCTTAATCTTTAAGTCTTTGCAAACATAAACATGTAAGGTAGAATGTAGAATGACCAAAAATTAGATTCTTCAAATACCGGAAGGTATTTGTTTGGCTTTATTCAAGGTATGGTTAAGACAAGCAAACTTCTTCGCTGAGTGTTTTCATTCTAGCTTAAAAAGAGGTAGGTAACAGGGGAGAAATCAAGAGAAAGCCTTATATTATTTATTTGTGTAGTAAACATATGGCCTTTGGTAGTCCAAGAAATAGCATCAACTCCTTCTGGGAAGCTGTGGGTGGGTCATCCTCTCCTGGAGAGTGGTTTAGGAGAGATGCAAATGGGATGGTAAGCAGGGAGGGAATGGGCGGGTCTGCCCTGGCAGCTAGGTCAGTCAAACCCACCGTGGGTTGGCAGATGGCACAGCCAGATTGTCCCACCAGCCTGAAGCTACTAACTAAAACAATTACGTTCAAGAAGAGATAAATTCATGCTACAATCAGATTCCTAATATTAGCTAGGGATCGTAGGGGTTGATATGCTAATTGGCTTAAGTTGTGAGCAGAAAACTCAAAAAGGATGGGCAGAGAAAGGTGCAAGCTGCTTCTAAAGGGATGTAAGTCACCGACTTTGGGAAAAAGTTAAAATTTATGCCCCACCACTCTGCTCTCCTCCCAGCCCTGCCATTTGATGCCACTTAAAAGTGTTCTTTTACTGGGGTGCCTGGGTGGCTCAGGTGGTTAAGCATCCGCCTTTGGCTCAGGTCATGATCTCATGATCTCAGGGTCCTGGGATGGAGCCCTGCATCGGGCTCCCTGCTCAGCAAGAAGCCTGCTTCTCCCTAGCCCTCTGCTTGTGCTCTCTTGCTCTCTCTGTCAAATAAATAAAGAAAATCTTTTTTTTTTTTAAGTGTTCTTGGGGCACCTGGGTGGCTCAGTCGTTAAGCGTCTGCCTTCGGCTCAGGTCATGATCCCAGGGTCCTGGGATCGAGCCCCGCATCGGGCTCCCTACTTGGCGGGGAGCCTGCTTCTCCCTCTCCCACTCCCCCTGCTGTGTTCCCTCTCTCACTGTGTCTCTCTCTGTCAAATAAATAAAATCTTCAAAAAATAAAAAAAGTGTTCTTTTACTTATACTGTGTTTCCTTGAAATCAGAGAATGCAAAGTTGGGGACCTTGAGCCCAATGTAGAAAATAGAAACAGTTTTAGTGGGCCCGTGCTGTATTAAAAAAAAGACAAACTTGAACGAGTTGTTTCACAGTTCAAAATTGGGAGATTTGGCATAAAATTCAGGATTTGGGCTTTTAAAAAAGTTAAAATTAGCAGTAGTGAGCTGTTATCATCACATGACAACAATTTGCTGGAGATGAGTGACTGATGCTCATGTTAGAAGGCACTAGCTCACCAATTTTCCACAGTCCTCACTCAGCCCATATGCTCATTTGAATTTCCATTCCTAGTCGCTGTGTACATTCCCCAGGCTTTCGGGTGTCAGAGTGATTTACAAAACTGGTCTGCCAGCCCTGAGCTGCCTACAGTAAAAGTCTCCACTGATCAAAAACAAAACAGAAAAACCAAAAAACCCCACCTCATTCAAAGCAACACTTCCTAAATTCTGTTAAGGACAGACCTGAGTCAGAACCATAAACATGTTCAAAGACATGCTGGGAGAACAGAAAGAGAGTGCTGCGCCTCTGAAGGTCAGGGGCGCCATGGGCAGACAGCTAGAATGGAGAACCTGCAAAGACGGGGACGTCCTATGGGAAACTCTTAGCCTAGGGTTTGGAATACTTAGTTGGAGGTTAATAAATATTTGTTTCTATCTTCCTAAGAGCAGATGCAGAGCACAGCAAGGAGGAAATGGAGCCAGAATAGTGTAATGCAATGCACAAAAGCACAGCATGCCAAGAGAGAAAGAGGGAGGAGGTAATTGTAGCCTGGAGAGCAGTAGCAACAACAGAACAAGCCTGGAGAAGTTAGAATGACAGAGCCAAGTACTATAATAACAGGGGACTGCATAACCATGGCATGATTCTGATAGATCTTTTGCTAGTCACACATCTATATGGTAAGTGGAAGCACAGACTACATAGATGAAGGTAGCATTAATCAAACAGAAAATCCAGATGGAAATTCACATCAAAACCCTAGTGATGAGAAAACATTCAACCCATTAGTGAAGGCTTGTGGGTTAAAACTACAACAGCATATACATTAAAAAATACAGAGAATATATAAAACATGCAAAGTAGCTGGATTCAGTTGAAGTATAGAATTTCTATACTTACCTGAAACAAGTTAATGGTTTAATTTTGTGTGTGTGTTTGGCTTACCAACGGTGTGGCTATAGCTACTTTGAAATAATTTATTTCTAAAGCCTCAATTTAAAAAATCAGTTAATAATGGAAGTAAAACTTTCTGAAGCATCATGTCACTATAGTAATAACCTGTCAGAGAATGTTATGCAAAGGTGTTGGACGGCAGGATGGAAGGTTACAGATGTAATTTTTTTTTCTAGCGCTTTCCTTAGGGTCATGGCTAATCAGTCATTGTTTACACATAAGGTAGCTTTTGCACTATTTATTTCTCTAAATATTTAACAGTCTTGGGAGGCAGTGACTAGCAATAATATGGAGTTTCTAGCATGTTACGAGTGCTTAGTAAATGGTAAAACGAAATCCTGCATGATGAAAAACAGCAGTCAGTAAATCTATTATACTCTAAACCATTTTAAAGCCATAGTAGTATTTAGAAAAGCATTATAAGCAAACACAGTGCGTTGACTAAATTATGGTAATAAAGGAACACTTATATTCACTAAAAAGTTCACCCAAGTAATTTCTTCTTAAATTTCTTAGGGGAGCGAGAGAAGGTATGGGAAAAATGGATGGAGTATGGATTAAAACAACAACTTTTTTTTTTTTTTTAACCATGTGGAACCCTGCTGACCACACATTGGGTAGTTATAACCTATACACTGGCGGAGTGCTCCAAATGCCTTCAAAATTCAAAACTCCCTCTAATTCAGCACCAATGAGCAAAACCCTGCAAATTTCTAAATGTCTTCAAGCTTTGAAAGACTTGGTTTTGGAAGAGGAGGTACCCAGGTGCGTGAGTGCAGCTCCAGATGTATGCCGCTCTACAGTGACACCGGGAAAGCACATGCTCTCTAACCCCGAGAGGAAGTTCTTCTTTTACGTCTAACGGAACGGGGGACTGCTAGGCTAGACTTGGGAACCTTGACTGTTGCGTTTCCGGGATCCAGTGCAGCCTTCAGCTGCTAGAGAACTGGGCTGCAAGAGCTGAGAACCCCGTGCCTTAAGTTTGGGGAAGGAAGCGAGAGGAAAAAAAAAATAGAACTGCTCCTTTAAGAACTTCCTTTCCCTTTTACTCTATGTTTACATAACACGGGGGCCGTTCCACCGCGGGGCCCAAGGGGGGCGGGGAGGGGGCGCGGGCGGCACCACGCGCCAGGGGGAGGGGGCGCCGGGCGGGCGGGGGCCTGCGGGGCTTTGGGCGGAGGGCCGGCGGGCTCCCACCTGCCCGCGCGCCAGAGGGGCGGCTCCGCGGTCCTGCCCCCGCCCCTCCCCCGCTCGCTGCCCCCGCCCCTCCCGCGCTGGCTTTCTCCCTCCCTCCTTCCCTCCGCGAGGTTCCAGCGGCAGCGGTAGCAGCGGCGGCGCTCGGCGCGGGCAGGTCTGTCTGCTGCCCGGTCCCATTTGTTGCCGAGTCCGGCTCGGAGCGGCAGCGGCGCACGGAGCTCCCGGGAGCCCGGCGGGGCAGCCGCACAGCCACGACGGAGCAGCCGCGGGACTGGCCGCCCCGCGCCCCCTTCGCCGCCGTGCCCTTCCCCGGCGCGCTCACCCCCTTCTCAGGATGGGATTGTAGCGGCGGCGCGGACTCAGCGGGGATCGCGGCGGAGGAGGCGGCGGCGGCGGCCGATCGGGGCTCCATGTTTTCCCCCGGCCAGGAGGAGCACTGCACCCCCAATAAGGAGCCAGTGAAATACGGGGAGCTGGTGGTACTGGGGTGAGTCCCGAGATCTCCGACCCCGGGAGCCTGACGGCGGGCGGCTAGTGCTCCGGGCTGGGTGGCCGCAGGGCGCCCGCATCCCCGAGCGGGGCCAGCGGGGTGTCTCGGACGCTCTCAAGGGAACGCTGGGGCGCCTAGGGCGGCGGGGGCGGCTCGGGGGCCGGGCCGGCAAGCGCCCGGGGAGCGGTGCCCCCTGTCAGCGCGCGCGGGGCGCTGCAGAGACCGCCGAGATGCGCTCTCCCCGCGGAGGACCGCGGCCGAGGAAGTGGCGGAGTGGGGCCGGCCCCGGAGAGGCAGAGACTGTGGCGACCCCGCGCCCCGCGGGGAGCTGCGCTGGGGGACCGAGTCCTCGTCCATACCGGGAGGGAGGGGAGTGGACCCTTGCTCGACTTCCTCGCGCGCCCTGGGTCAGGGAGGGCGGGTAAGGGCCGGGGCCGAGGCGCCACCGTCGTAGGCACCTCGCGGTGTCGGGGGAGACTCCCCAGTTGGCGAAGCTGAAAGGCCGGTGGGGTCCACGGTCCCCGGGGACCCTCTGCCGGGTGGACTGTGATCCCGGCTCCCGGAACTCCGAGCGCGGCGCTGCGGGCTTGGCCGCCGCGGGCAGTGGGATCTGCGCGGTGGGCGTCCACGGGCAGCGCTTTGCATATTGTTATGGTGACCGCCGCGGGTAGCCGCAGCCCGGGGGCAGTGAACTGTCTGTGACCCGGGCGGGCAGGCCGGCCCTCGGCTCCCCCAGGCGGGAGTGTCCTGGAGGGGGCAGGGACACGGCTGAGCCTCCCCGGGCTCCCGGGGCGCGCGGGGCCGCATCCCCACCGTCCCGGGCCGCGGCCTCGCTGCTGTCCTCCGGGCGGCGGGGAGCTCGGCCGCCTCGGCTCCCTCCCCGCTTGTGAAAACCACATTTTGAAGATAGTAATTATCTACAATCGTTAAACAGCAGCAATTAGAGACTTCATCTACTTCTTGAGTTTCCCTGTGACATTTCTATTGTTTACCCTTAATAAGCCGGGAGAGAGGCTTCGCAGGATTAAAGCAGGATAAAGTGGGCAGTGAAAGGGGAGCAGAATGGGGAGGAGGGAAATGCAGGAAACTCGGGAGAGGGAGCAACTTGGATTTAGTATCTGGAGAAGAAAGGATTATTTTCTCCTTCGGATGTGTCACTCCTGGGAACCCGTGCTTTTGTCCTCTGTTGAAAGACCTGTATTCTGACCGTCATCGGTGCTGATAGGTAGGCTTAGCCCACAAATGAGGAGCCATGGGTAGGGAGCAACTTAGGGAACTCTGAAAAACGTGTTTTGATAACTGAATACGTTGAAGTAAGTGCCGACTTAAAAATAATTTTAAAAGAGAAGAATTTTTAAGGGAAGCTTCCCCAGTACAGCTGGAATTTGTCTAGTCCTCCTCACGTTGTTGCTGCAGTACTAAGTGGAGCATTATTGGAAATCTCATTACCTATTTTGAAGTTTGCAGATAAGCGGTTTTTCCCACTTGCATCTTAAATGCGCCGAAAAGACAGATGTCCGGGTTCAGTGGCAGGAGAGTGGAATGACAGGGAAAAGCCCGAGGTTAGCTTGTCTTACATAACCTCAGCCCAACCTAATTTTGTGGAGTTTGGTTTTGTGTGTCTGGCTTCAAAGTATGTTTAGCGTACTTTGTGAACCTGACACGAAGGATTAACTTACACCAGAGCTTTATTTCGTTATTTCCTTTTGAGGAAATCATTGTTGAGATGTTTCAGAAAAGCAGTGTCCGAGTGGGCCTTGGAGAGGTTTTGTGTTTATAGCTGCAAGTGCAGGGCGTTCCAGAGTGGTGGAAAGGATTCAGACCCAGGATTGCCCTGGCATCATAGGCTTACTCTAAAGTAGGCTATGTAAATGCATTGCCCACTGCGTGTGCTTTGTCCTGGACTGATGGTTTTCCGGGAGACAGTAAGTATGACATAGTTGGCACTTTACTATTTGGGGCCAGACACGAAGCAGTTATTTGAGTACCTGATATGGGCCAGCACTGCTTAGGCATTGAGGATCCAGCAGTGAGTGAGGAGCTTTCCATTTAGCGTGGAGTGGCTGTCACCAGCAGACAGAAACATGTAAACAAATGAATAATACATGGCCGTATGTCAGGTGTTGCCAGGCTCTCAACGGAAGGTGGTTAACTTAGGGAATGTCTGCGCTAGGTAGGTATTGCTTTCTTTAGCTAGGCGGTCAAGGCAGGTCTCTCTGAGGAAGTGAAATGTGAGTTGACATCAGACTGCTGAGAAGATACTGGTCAGGTTATTGAACAGTTGAGAAGAATTGTGGTTTGTTTGTTTGTTTTTTTTTTGAGGGTAGATTTCTGACTCTCTAGAAATATGGAACACAATGAAGAATGCTGGGGAAACAGTGAGTAACAGGTAGGCTTGAAAGAGACTCTTATTAATCTGTATCCTACCCTCAGGACTTGAGACAGTGCCCTCCCCCTTAAAATGACAACAACAGTCAATAATTAATATCAGCTTTGCATATCTGGTCATCTGGGTCATAAATATTGATAGAGGATTTCTAGTAGGTTTTATTGATAAAATTAATCTCGACATCTAAAAATGACCAATACTGATACTGATACAAGCTTTTGCTTTTTTTTTTTTTTAACTCTTGTGTAACTACCGTTCTCTTCTAAATTTCTTCTTTTTTTTTCTCTCTCTTCTAAATTTCATAGTAAAATGTTAGTGAGAAATCCTGGGGAGCGGACTGAGGAACTATGCACACATATGTAATCGTATATAGACACACACATGGATATGGATATATGTATTATACCTGTATCCACATGCGAACAGGTGTCTTTTCACGTATTACACAATATTAAGGGAATTGCCAGGTAGTTAGGATGTTAATAGGGTCATCACCTTCTCAGTGGATTAGTGGAATTTCATTATTTCTGGATTCCAACCAGTGAATGTATCCTGCCACAACCCTTCCTTGTGCCCATTACATAATTCAAGGCAGAGAAAATGACTGGTCTGTCAGGTCATTCTTGCTATTCATTTTAAAGCTGGCCGACGTGTTAAAGTTGGGGCAATGTGTCTGGATTTGAGAGGCAGTTCAGTGTAGTGGGGAGGGCATAAAGGAACAGTCGGGAGACCCGGATTGAATCTCTGCTTTCAACTAGCTTTGTGACTTTGGCTTAGTCTCTCACCCTGTCTCTGCTTCTTCAGCCATAATGAAATATGATTGGATTAGGTCATCTTTAAGGGCCCTTCCTGGTCTATACCCTGTAATACTGTTCCTTGGTTCAAATAGGGAAGATGCAGTTAACATGCTGTTTGTTGGTTTTGAATACTCTTAAGGTGATGGTGTTAGGATTCTAATGGGAACTGTCTTTACATAGCAGAAAAGACCAATGCTGTGATTACTTCTTTTGAAGTAGGTATGTGCAAAACAGGCTTTTTAAAAAAAGTTGTCATGGTACGCATATATTTGGCTCATTGGTGTTGGGTTATATGTGAAGGCATTCAAATCTGGTAAAACTTTCTGTTTCAAACTTAAGAAAGGCATTATTATTCTGCAGTTAAGCTCAATAGGCTGGAAAAGCTAGCATAAGGAAGAGATAATCTGGATAGGATTTTGGAACTGGAAGGGGCCTAAGAGGTCCTGGTATACCTTTAGCCCTTTTATGTCACTGATGAAGAAGAAACTGAGGCTCCGGAAGGAAGGAGATTTGTTCAAGTTCACAGTTGAGCTGGATCATGGCGCTGCTGGGTCACTGTTTCCCCACTTCAGGGCAGATTCCAGTGGTGCTGTCAGTTCCTCAAAGCTTCAGTTTTTTTGTAACTTGCACGAGGGGAGCTGAATCCCTTTCTGGATTCAATTTGAAGCATGCAGCCCTCATGCTAATGGCCCATCATGGTTTTTTGGAAAAATATTGCTTACTCTCAGTTCCCCTCACCTCACAGTGGAATGGATAATACATTTTGCAAGGCTTTATTTTTAATTTGATGCTTTGCCAAATGTATTTTTATTGGCTCTCCCAGCCAACAGTTTTTGGGGTCTTCAGATGGAATTCAGGAAATCCATGAACTTGGATTGGGAAGAAAAATGCATGTCTATTTTCACTATAGTCAGACTGAAATTTAGCATTTCACTCAATTAGGAATATAGGCAACAGATAGAACTGCTGCTAGATTTGCTACTTGCTGCATTAATACAGAACTGCATATATTATTGTGTCGTAACTTAAAACTGTCTTGATAACTAAGTATAATTATTTTCACTTGTAATCCTTTGAATTTTATTTTATGCATTTAAACCATTTTTCTGAGAAGGGCTCAGTAGGCTTTACCAGACTGACAAAGGGATCCTTGGCACAAAAATGGGTTAAAAACCTCTACAAAAGAATGCTTATGAATATGACTGAAAATGAAGTATTTTAGTGGAAACTGATCAAGGTCTTGAAAAGGTTGAAAAGTCAGGGATGGGTTGGGGGGACCTGCCCTTTTTTCTTTGGATAGTGCAGCATTCTATCTGATAAGACAAAGGAGACTGTTGCTTGAAGAGTTTTTGGTCTTTATTTTTTTTAAACAAGCAGCTCCCGATTTCTACATGCTGTTTTTGTTTTAAGCTTGGCACTCTTTTTTAAAAATTTTTTTATTATGTTATGTTAGTCACCATACAGTACATCATTAGTTTTTGATGTAGTGTTCCGTGATTCATTGTTTGCGTATAAGACCCAGTGCTCCATGCAATACGTGCCCTCCTTAATACCCATCACCAGGCTAACCCATTCCCCCACCCCTTTCCCCTCTAGAACCCTCAGTTTGTTTCCCCGGAGTCCATAGTCTAACCTTGGCGCTTTACCTTGACTACCCCTCCCCTTGGTAGTAATAAGAAACCTTAAAATATACCCTAATACTTTTCCTTTTCTTATCCTCCTTTCTAATTTGGGCCTGAAGACTTCAAACACTGGTATCCTTTATGGACTAAAAGGTCTTTGAACTTTTTTTTTTCATACAGAAAACACAATCTTTACTGTCACTCAGCATGTGGGGTGATCTGAAGAGCTCAGATCTGTTTGTGTGGATGGAGTGTCTAATTCTGCAGGCTATTAATGGTCATGATGTTACTAGCTTTGGGTTGCTATATTTTCCTTTACTAACTTTAGCCTTGTTTGGAGTATGTGGCTGTCTGTGTGGTTTCTTGTCTGACTTTCTCAGATTTACTTGTTTCTCTCTTTAACACATCAAGACCGACACCTTCATTAGGACTTCATTTTTTGGTTATATTTCATCATGTGATCCATATTTGGGGATGCTTTATTTAAACAAAATAAAACTGGGTTGTATGCGGGTCCCAGCAACTTTACCAAACATGTTTTGTCCAAGAGATAAAACACATACACACAAAACAGCAAAAAGCCAAAAACATCCCAGTTGCTGTATTTGAGGCAGACCAATATTGTCACATTGGGGCAATGATTTTGTATCTGCTGTGCAGGGATCAACAGCATAGCGTCCTGGAAGTAAGTTAGGTGGGGCTGTGTGTTGGCTTTTGAATGGACACAACAGGAACTTGGTGGACCTCATTGGTATGGGAGAAAAATAACTGGAAAGGAAATTTGAACGTTGTTTGATTTAAGTAAAGATTTCTCCTGGCCTGTGCAGAACCTATTTTATTAAAAAAAAAAAAGTGAGGGTATAAATGATTCAGTTATTAGTTTTTCCTGAGCTCATTGTCATCTTCAGCTTCTGGAAAATAAAATTATAAGAGCAGAAAGTGCTTCATATTTTTTAGCTTTGTCTAAATCAGCTATTTTCAGCCATTGTCTCAAACCACCTCATAAGTAATGATCAGTTTTGAGTTACGTGTCCAGTAATTTATGACAAGGAATAAAGTATTGGTCTTTCAAACGATTCTGAGATGTCCTTTTAATAATGTCGTTCTTCACGCACTTGCATTCTGATATGTTTTCTCAAGTGGGAGAGAAAGGGGTGGAGTTAGATCAGGCAAGCCAGGAATGTATTCATTCAACAGATATTTATTGGGTGTCTACTCTTCCAGGCACAGGGAAGTTAGACAGGGCAATCATGTTCCCTGCCCTCGTGAACTGCTATCCAGTTGCTGTCACAGCTCCTTAGTAAACAGCCATTACCAATATGTAGTGCATTTATGTATTCTACAAGTGTTTGGGCATCTACTAGTGTTGGGTGCTGTGCTTGGCCCTAAGGGATGCAGTAAAGAACAAGACTGGGTTGGTCCCTTGCCGCTTTGGAGCCTTCGGTCCAGTCGGAGAGATAGAAAGCAATCTACAGAACGTAGGGTCACCCAACACCACGCCCAAATGAGCAAGGAGTAGGTAAGTGGGAAGGAGTGCTGTAGGCAGAGGCCATATGGTGTTCTGAGACCCAGAGGTGAGCGTGCATGCTCCTCCAAGGAACAGAGGAAAACCCTGCATGACCAGAAGAGTGGTTGAGTTAAATACGTGAGTGATGAGGATGGGGGCTGGTCATAAGACACTTATAAATCATTGGAAAGATTTTGGACTTTATCCTCAGGGCATGGGACACAGCAGCAGAGTTTTCAGCTCTGAAAGGGGAGTGGAGAAAGCACTTCTTCGAAGGGGGTTGCAGCCTAGGTAGAAGGAAAGAGGGGTGGAGGGAAAAGCAGAGGCCAGAGCCCCTATGAGACAGGCAAGGAGGGAACAGAGTGTGAGCCAGCGAGCAGCTATTTAGCTCTGGAGTCTGGTTCCCGTCTCTCTTTTGTGATAGGCTCTCAGTTCCAAGAAGGCAGGGACTACTCGGTTATTACCCGCCGCATCCCTAGCAGGAGTAGCTGCCGACTAGCTGACAGTTCTCCAACTTTCTCTCCTTCCCCAAGCACTTCGGCCTTCCACAAGCGTATTTGGCCATTCATGCAGTGTCAAAAGTCCTGGGGTGGGGGTGGGGGGGAAGCACTGCCCCAACATTGCGTGTTCGGAAGCCAGTGAGACAGACAACACCCCGCCGGCGGGAGCCTTACCTTTTAGTGGGATCGGTAGGCTGTGTACACGAGCTGGCAGACAGCTGAAACAGGTGCTAGGAGGAAAAGGAAGCAGGATAAGGGGGAAGAGAGTGACTGAGTGGGTGGCGGTAGGGGACTAGCGCAGTGAAGAGCTAGGGATGAGGCGGGGGGAGGCCCCTGTAGGCTGAATAATCAGGAAAGGCTTTTCTGAGAAAATAATCCCATGTCCTCTGAAAGCGCCCACTTTTTCAGTTTTTATTTCCTTTTTTGTGTGTGTGTGTGTTTAAGCCACCCTGAGTGGGTTCCGCTCTTACAGCCAAAGCATCCCGAGTATGATACTAGTTAAGGAGGCAGAGTATATAAGCAAATAACCAACGGGAAAACACAAGTGTAGACAAATATAAGGGCATATATTTAACATCCCTAGGGATGAACATGGTTCAGTCCGCTGTGCTCTCCCTGTGTGCCCAGAGTGGCAGTTGCATTCCACTAGGGTTCATTGAAGTGATCTGGTTTCCCCTTGTGGCTGGCCGCCAGAGGGCAGGGACCCTGACTTGCACCTCCCTCGGAGTGCACAGTAGGTCCTCGTCAGGGAGGGGGCAGGGATGGATTTCTGTGGCGCACTCCAGTGCCCCGCTCAGCACAGAGGAGCCCTGGGGCTCTGGGAATGGTCTTGGATTTGGGAGCAGTTCTCCCATTCTGTAGCACATCTGCGGCTTTGTCAACAGCCCTCCCAGCCTTGCGGGCCCAAGTTGAAGGCTTCCTCCCTACGCTACTAAACGCGCACATCAGGTATTCCAGTTTCCACTTCTGTTTGTTTTTCTTTTTGTCAGTCACCTAACATTTTGTCACCTGCAGAAAGTTCTGCCTCGAAGGGAAGCAGGCCATCTGCTCTGAGCTGCACTGCAGTGTGCCACGGTGGTGTTGAAAGGCCGTGGTCATTAGTGCCTGTTAATGGCTGGAAAGACTATGGAATACAAGCCTCTTGGACGACAAACCTAATAAATATGCATCAGGGCCATTTTCATCGTCAGGTTGAAGACTATGGCAAGTCATTCTTGATTGAGGTTTTATTTCCAGCCGTCCACATAATGCATCTCACTCTCAAACATTTAACTCTGTTCGTTTCCCTGCTTTTGTGCTCATGCAGGCTCTCTTTTTAGGATAAGAATCATTATTTCAAGCTTTGTACTTCCATTCTAATTTGTACTGGCTTAGCAGAATCCAGCCAAAGCAGGCGATGGTGTGTTTGGCTTCTAGGCTGTTGGCGGGAAACTGCTGTTTACTATTACCAGGGGCCTCTGAGGAACCCCAGAGGCCCCTTCTCCTTTCCCATCCATAGCTGGGATTCTTGTGTTTCGTGCTACATGGTTCTAGAACACACTTTTGACAGCCAGAGCTTGTGATGGGTGAACAATGAGGACTTCTGGAGCACTTGATTGATTGATTACCTTGAGGAAAGGCCCTTTCTGCACAAGGACCATAGACACAAAGGAGTGTATTTCACACCAGATCCCAGCAAATGACAGACCAGACCCGTGCGGAAGCACATTAGATCACACTGTTGTTTGGGTGCTTTTGTTAGTACACGCTCGAGGGTAGAGAACAGGATGAAATCTGCACTCTTTGCTTGGCAGCTGTATCTAAGGTATACGGGGAAGTTGTAGTGCAGATAACCATGCTGTCAGCGCTTTATGCTTCCCAATATAGTTTTTCATGTACCTGAGCTATTTCCATTTAATAAACATTCATTGGTTTGACCCTTGAAACTGTCCAATGGGAATTGGACCTAATGGCTGTGTTATTGAGGTGGACATGACTCGACTTTCTCAGATGGTCTTACAGTCAGTTGGCGATCAGGTAAGAGAACTCAGGGTTTTGACTTAATCCCATGTTATTCCCCTGTTGTCTTCAAATATGGCCCATAGTAGTTCCCCGTGTGTCTCTGTGTGTGTGTGCGCACGCGCGTATGCACGGCGTGCGTGGGCTGGACCTCCCATCGGGTGGTGAATCCCCACCCCTCGAGTCTGGGCTGGCTTTGTGATTGGCTTTGACCAGTCCATGTGAGGGAAGGGACACTTTGTGACTTTTGGATGTTGCCTTAAGGGGTGTTGCGGCTTCTGTTTTTGTTCTCTGTGTTAGTTTGCTAGAGCTGCCTTAACAAAGTACTGCAGGTTTGGCATCTCAGACAACAGAAGTTTATTTTCTCACAGTTCTGAAAGCTGGATGTCCAAGATCAAGGTGTTGGCAGGTTGGGTTTCTCCTGAGTCCTCCCGCTTGGCTTACAGATGGCCATCTCTCCCTGTGTCCTCAGATGGCCTGTGTCTCTCCGTGCCCACCCCTGATGGCCCTTCCCTGTTCGGATAAGGACACCAGGCATATTGGATTAGAGCCTGCCCATATGACCTGATTTCACCTTAATTACCTCTTTAAAGACCCTCTTTCCAAATGCAGTCACGTTCTGAGGGGGACTGGGGGTTAGGACTTCAGCATTACAAATTCAGTCTATAATTCCCGCCGAGAAGGCAGCCTCCAGCCGTTCCAGACACCAGGCCGAGGCAGTGGACCTGGAAATGAAGTTGTTTTAGATCCTTCAGCCCATCAGGCTGCCTAGTCCACGCCACATGAAGCAGAGATGAGCCGTTTCCACCCAGCTCTGCCCAGATGAAGGAACTGTGGGTGGTGGTCTGAGGTGGTTTGTTAGACAGCGGCGGATGGTTCAGACTCCGCAGTACCCCCCTGCATGGGGCTCTGCTGTCAGACCTGACAGACTGATCTGAAGTAATCCACTGAGCTTTTGTTGAGTTGTTTTTCGTTTCCTTCGGGTTATTGATTATTTTAATAAGCACAATTTCAGCCTGTTAGATGAGTTATTCCAGACATTAAGTACCGTATGGTCTGAAAATCTTAGCTAACAGACGCATTTGTGGAATCACTTTATCACGTATACGTCATCTGCGAGGCTCTCTGCGTTCATTCATCTCCATAATCAATATTCTCTCCTGGTTTTCGTTGAGAGCACGGCAGGTGAAGAATGGCCCAGCTTAGCCGAGAACCCTGCTTCTGGTACGCTCGAACATAAGTAGCTTTAACCCAGGGAGCTAATGCATGACACAGATTTTCAGGCTTTTAAAGGCCACCTGACATGAAATAATAGCACCAACAGAGATTTGAGTAGGGGAGGTAATCTGTACTAGCAGCCTGCAGGTACAGGCCGATGGATGGGCCGCAAGAATGTTTTCTCACTGCCGTTGGGTGGTGAAATGACAGGATGAAAAGCTCATTTCTATCAGTCGTACCTGTCTGTGGCTGTCAGCGCTAAGAAGGTAGCACCGGTCCCGAAGGACTTCACGTGTCTCTTTCACGCCACGGGGACCGACGATGTGCCGGTAAGAGGTGAGCAGAGGCGCGAGATTGCTCTGGGTGGCGCAGTCGGGGCCAGGCCTGCGTCGTCCGCTCTGCAGAAAGTGACGAAGTGTGATAGCAGCCTGGATGCCAGCCACCTGCGCGGCTCTCACACCACCACACACGTAGAATCACCAGTTACCACCTGCAAACGGAGCACGTTGCCAGATAAAGAGAGGGAAAGAAGATTCCTGTAGTAAAGTGAATATAACTTCTTCAATTTCCCTAAATTCTGTTTAGGGAATTTTAACGTTTGCCATTTTTTTTTAAGATTTTATTTATTTATTTGAGAGAGAGAGAGACTGAGAGACAGAGAGCATGAGAGGGAAGAGGTTCAGGGGGAGAAGCAGACTCCCTGCTCAGCAGGGAGCCCGATGTGGGACTCGATCCTGGGACTCCAGGATCATGACCTGAGCCGAAGGCAGTCGCCCAACCAACTGAGCCACCCAGGCGCCCACGTTTGCCATTTTTAATCAGAGGGACTGAAACAGGTAAAATTCAAAGTTTTGCAATCAAAATTTATAAACTGAATGTAGAAGAAATTTAAATAAACTTGTAAATGATCTGTTTTGTAGAAACTACTATAATTTGGTAGCTTTTAAAGCGCATCACTACACTAAGACTTTTGGGCTGCCAAATACAGAGATAGATGTGTTTCACTGCATGTGTCTTCTGTATGAATATATATGATTAAAAATGGGAGCCACTGTACATACTAGAAATTAAGCACTCATAGACACACTAAACATTAACCACTTGGGAGGGGTGAATTGATGCCACTGCTGATTTCACTTTTAGGAACCCACATAAGGAAATGCCCTCCAGGGGCGGACAACCTGAGGTCAAGACGAATAACTTAGCAACAACCCATACATGGTGCAGAGGAGGGCTGGAGGGAGGCAGCTGTTATTTCAGGTGTACTGGGGGCCAGATTCCGTTAGGTGTTTGGCTTGACCAGTCCCAGGAACTGGATTTTATTATTTGGAAAGTGAGGCTCCAGTTCAGGTCACTCACCTCATCGGTGGCAGGGCCCGATTTGAAGGTAGGTCTGTCCGTAGTGCTCTGAAGCTTATTTCTCTCCACCAGGGTGAAGGTCAGAGGCATGTGTATTCCTGAAAGATTGGGAATGGTATCCAGGAGGAGGTGGCCTCCGAGTGGAGTTGTGAAGGGCGACTTGGGGTTTTATAGGGCAGGAATAGTCAAGGCATGGGGTGTTCGGCTGGAGGCCAAAGTGCTTGGGGAAGGAGAGAAAGTTGGAGAACTGTCAGCTAGTCGGCGGCTACTCATGCTGGGGATGCGGCGGGTAATAACCGAGTAGTCCCTGCCTTCTTGGAACTGAGAGCCTATCACAAAAGAGGGATTTAAAAAAAATGGAGCCTGGCAGGGCACAGGCAAGAAGTACAGGGTTTCATGGGGGTGTTGGGCAGGGGAGAAACCTTGGTTTTGTTAGGAGGGAAGGATTCCATTTAGGCTGAGACGAGGAGGGTGAGTAGGAATTAGCCGAGGATCGCAGGGTGAGGAGAGTGGCGTGTATCAGACACATTTAGAAGCTGAGGGGCTGAGAGACATCCAGTAGGTTTAGAAATTAGGGGGTTGGAGGGCCAGTGTGATGAGATACGACCATGACCGGAAGGGTGCCGTGGGCCCTGTAAGGATTCAGGCCTCCAGGACTGGGAAGCCTTGGCCTTCAGGGAGGTATTCCGTGTGGAGGTGGCAGGTACGGTTTCAGGCTTCTGAGCAGTTGCCTTAACTAATTCTCAGGACCGATGGGATCTCCAACTAAATCTGCATTTTCTCTTGTAGATCATTTCCCCCTCCTTGTCTCCAAGGGACAGTGGCTCACACTGGGTCTGACATCTCATGAGAGATGGTGGTGGTGGGGAAACTTGTGCAGGACCCATGAATGTTTTGGGGTCAGACCCCACCTGTCAGAGCAGATCCAAGAACCTTAAGCCACTCAGCCTGCTGCCCTCTGGAGCCTCACTTTCCCCGACCCCAAGTGATGGCATCCCTCGTGCATTGTCCACCAGCTGGAGAGGACCTGCAGCCTGTGGCCCCCCCCTTTCCCTGCCCCGAGGAGGCTGAGTGTGCTAACCTTCCAGCGAATTACCAGGGTCTTGGCTGTCTCTGGCTGAGCTGTGCCAATGGCAGAGGTGTGAGGACAGGTGGGACCAGCGTTCCCACAGAACGGCCCGTCTGGCGGTGTGTTGATCCTGTTGCTGGGAGAGGGGAGCAGAGCAGTTTTTAATTCTTGCAGGAGGTGCGGGGTGTCTGATTTCTGTCCTGCTTGCTTGCCTTGCTCTCCCACTGTTCCCATTTCAACTTCTGCCTCATAAGGGCGCTCTGCTCCTTTTGAATTGAAGGGGAGGTCCCTGGTCAGAACCACAGTTTAAAATCATCCTTCAAGAGGGAGCATCAGGATCTGAGCTTTTTCTTTTTCTCCTGCACGGATGAGGAAATTCCAGCTAGGCTGTTGCTTCTTAGCGGCGGGTTCTGTCTTTGGGGCACAGAGGTGCACAGAGGGCCCGGGCATCGGTGGTGACGGTGATGTCAGTATCCTGTGTTAAGTGCTTGCTCTTGTGCAAAGTGCTGCTCACGCATTTGAGTTCTGACCAAGACATTTGGGCACCATCACTCATCATTTTATAAATGAGGAACTTGAGCCATGCCTGCCGGTTGAGAAACTTGTCCAGGATCATTGGGCTATCGTGTGACAGAGCTCTGATTCAAACCCAGGCCTTTTTGACTCCAACACCTTTGTTCATAAATCCTGTCGTGTGTGTGTGTGTGTGTGTGTGTGTGTGTGTGTGTGTGTGTGCGCGCGCGCAGCTTTATACCTTTTTATTTTTTAACCAAACCCTTTCCATACTGCATATTCTCATTAAACACAGTGACACAAAACCTCACTCGTTTAATGAGGTCACTAGTAAGGTTAAAAAAAATTTTTTTTTAATGTTTACGACTTACATGAACCTTTTTGGGGGGGAAATTGCCTACATATGTGCTTTGCCCACTTATGTATTATGCTTCTGGTGTATTTTCAAAAAAATTGAAGTATGTGATCTCTAGGGAATAAAAACATGAATCCTCCTGTCTGCCTTCTTATTTACCCGAGTATCTTATGGTTACTTTCAAGAAAGACCTGCTTTTTATAATCCAAAATAATTCCAAGTTCATTTCTCTAGTTTTGAAGCCACTTCGTTGAGTTATTCCTCCTTCCTTGAGAAAAGCTCTTTAATCCCCTTAGTTGTGGCATGCACTCCTGAGGGCTTTCTTTTTGCTTTGCTTTTGCTCTTGTTGGTCGTCATGTAGCATGGATATTTTGTTTATAGCTGGGAAAAGGGGCATCCAGCCCTTGTCCTCTCAAGTAAAGGTCTGTCCTTGCTTAGAAACTAAGGTCACTGCACGTTGATGTTTCATCGTTTCCCTGTCTGCTCATCTTCCTGTTAGTATCGATGAGGGGGAAAGACCCACCCAGCTTCCCTCCATCTGCTGCTCGCTGACGGTACTGAATACAGTGCGCTCCTGCAGCGGCAAGAGTTTAGCCCATATGAGAAGCATAGGCCAGCAGCAGTCAGGCAAAGTGCCTTTTATGTGCTATTCTAAGTGTTAACTTAGACCAGATGCCAACTTCAAGGCTTTGATGAAATTGTTGGCTTAGACCCTTCTAGAAGCTGGTGTAGCTTTATGCTGTCCTGTTCCAACCTTCCTGTGAGGGCAGTTAAGCCTTTTCGGTCACAGACGTGGTAAGGAGCAGATGACCCAGAATTTCTGAAAACAATGTTCTTAACTAACAGGCGTCCTAAGATATCAGGTGGTAAAATACAAAAGGACAAATATAGCATCTTGATAAGCAATATTAGCTATTAGCGTGTTTGTTGGGGGGGTGAAGCGGACACTTGGAAGCGCTGCAGGAAAGTAATCCAATCAGGAGGTTCTGATAATGTAATAAACTGCTCAAAGGGTGAAACTCGAGGCGTCCGCACACTAGAACGCCCTTCAGTCAAGTTTATTGGCTTATGGTGGTGGTCTGCCCATGTTCTACTGTTTTTTTTTTTTTTTTAAGATTTTATTTATTTATTTGACAGAGAGAGATACAGCGAGAGAGGGAACACAAGCAGGGGGAGTGGGAAAGGGAGAAGCAGAGAGCCCGATGCGGGGCTCGATCCCAGGACCCTGAGATGATGACCTGAGCCGAAGGCAGTTGCTTAACCAACTGAGCCACCCAGGGGCCCCTACTGTTTTTAAATATTAAAAAAATAACACAACTCAACCTTTTCCCCACACGGGAGAGAAAAGACACAAACCTTCATCACCTTAATCATTTGTGTGCCCCCCTTCCCACTGCCTCCCCCACCCAAAGCTCGTGTTTGGGGTTATCAGTGGGAATTCCTGTCCCGGATAATGAAGCATACAGACTTCGTGTTGTATAAGAAAGAAAACTGCTCCTTGATCGTGCCAAGTACAGTTTAGCTGTGGTGACAAGCCTGCAGGCTTCTTTAGCTCTGAGGGACCCCCCCCCCCCAGGAACGTGGTTCTACTATTAACCCATGCTTGAGTAGCCGCTGTGGAGAATTGCTTCTCCTTTGGGAGGTATTGAGGCGGTGGCGAGGGGCTTTCCCCTGGCTCTTTCTCCTGGCTGCTCTAAGGTCTACTGACCTCAGGAGGCAGCAAGAACTTGGGGTCCCTTGCATGATGTGGGAGCCTTGCAGGGGGGCCCAAGCCCTTGGCATATGCTCGATTTCAGCAGGACTCAGAGGATGGGATGTCCTCTCCCTCCTCCCTCCGAGAAATCGGGAAGCAGACATGGTGGGGGATGCGGTGACTCCCATGAGCCTGCACAGCCAGGAGAGGATTTTGAGGCTCAGGAATTGGAGTCCAGATCTCAGATTCTCAAAAGCTTGTGTGCATTCTACTTCTCAAAGCCTGTAACTCACATTATCATGGTCGGTAATAACTTTATTTTTTTGGTAATAACTTTTGATAACCACCTGAAGGGTTACATTAAGGGTGTAACTCTTCTTGTTTGCATTGGGTTCTGAAGTTGTGATTATAATGGAAATGCTGGTGAGTTCTGGTTGGACCAGCTGGGAAAGGGTGGACAATGGTGTAGGCGACAGCCCTGCAGGGAGCAGGCCCCCCTTGCGCTGCTTGACAGCTTTGCTTGTTTACCCTTCCGTTTCTGCCCCTCTCCTTCAGGCCCGGGAAAGGGTCAGAGGATGCCTGCCCTTGTTTTTCCTGTTACCTCCATTCAGATCAAATTCAGACAATGGAGCTCCACTCCCTCCGGAGGAGGGCTCTGCATGGCCCCTTAAGTTCAATGGAAGTGAATCTTTCCCTGATCTAATTGGGTTTTTTTATCCACTTGAATACTCACTGTGTTAGTTAACGTGAATCACATACTCTTTGATTTTGCCTGGGTAATTATTTCACCCCAATTTCTCCTAGGGTTAAACCAGCTTTAAGTTTATATGTCATAGATTCTCGTAACTTAGATGTTAGCATGTAAGAATTAATACCAATCGTTTAGCTTTCCTCCACTGATAAATTTGTAAACGCAGATTTTTTAAGGCAGACCACTTATATTCAGGTAACATGAAAATGCTCTTAAAAGCTGTATGCTAAAAATATGATATATAAAGAGTATTGATGAAAATTTTGGAAGAAGGAAGAAAAATCATCCATATGCTAATATTTTGTACAGTCACATCTAGTCATTGTCCACACACCAAAATATTTTATATACTTCATTTTATACATGGTGTATGTGCTACTCTATAAAGGATTAGCTACTCACTTTCATTTTAAGGGAATTTGATGAATTCTGGGAAAACATTTAAAGTAAGCCAAATCTATTTTTTCTTGATCAGACCAGTTATTTGCAAATAGGTTATCTAACACAAATTCTGTGTAATTTTTTTTGACGGGGGGGTTGTTGGAGAATGAGGAATTGCCAGGTGATTTTTAAGGCCTCTGTTCCGAGGAAATCTATGGGACGAGAAAACATACAGTGTTACTCACTGTTTGAGATACTTTAAAAGATCTCTCAAAGACTGCTAGTTATGCTAAGGGCATGACTTCTGCAAATAAGTTTCTTAGGAGCTTAGAGAAAAGGACACTTCGAAGGACACTAAATTCTACACGTGTTGCCCTGTCAAGCCCAAGGTTACTGACTTCCTTGCCCTTGAGGCTTACCTTCTGGCTTTTTTCCTGAACTTTTTTCCTCCTTTCTTTTTCACCTGTGCTTTCGCGCCGCCATTCCATCTGCCTCCTATATCCTGCTCACCTGCTAGCATTTAGCTCAGGTGTCACCTCCAGCATGATTCCCTCCCTGACTCCTCCTCTCTCCTCCAGCAGGGAGCAGTTATTTCTAGGGAGCTCGCTATGCCTTCTTAAGGAGCACCCCCCGCCCCCCTGCACTCTTTCCCAACACTTCAGCACCTCGTGGGGTACCTGGCACTTGGTGGATGATGCAAAATATGGATGAGCAAATGCTGGCCTGGAAATGTTGAGCGTTCTAATATGAATGACCTCTTCCCCCTTTTCTTTGCTCCCGGCTTGGGTTTTAAAGAATGGATTATTCACTTTAAAATAGGTACTTAGCTTATTTCTGTCTTTAATTGGTTTCCAAAAAATATTCTCCTGTTTGCATCTCCCCGAGGTAAATTGCAAAGTTCCTAGGCACATAAATATGTTGGGCACTTGTTGAAAATGGACTGTGTGGACCCTGAGAGGAGATGGTAGTGAATTTAAAATTTTCCTCTTAAACTTTAAAAAGGATAAGGGGTTAGCGTGGAGGAGTATCGGGAGGTGGTCTGGAGCCGACGGTAATTTCAGTTTTAAATGATCTTCATATGTAGTACTAAAAAATCTCACCCCAGAAAAGCTCTCCCTAGAAAAATCAACAATTCCAAGCATATTTTGACAGTGATAAGTCTGTATTTTTACTCAAAATTAGTTGCTCTGGTTTCTGATCTTCCCACTCTAAAGTCACAGATAAATATTCTTTCCGTTCTGTTTTCCTGACATTTATCCCAGCTGGCTTTGTGTTCGTGTGCTGGCTGTTGGTGTGCTTTTCCACCTGCACCTTTAACTTTCCAGCTCCTTGCCTTTGATTTTTTTTTTCTTTTGAGAGTTTTATGCTTGTGTATGGGACGTCTGCTGTTTAGCCAGTTTCAGTGTGTTCTTTTCTCGTGTCCTTACAAACATACTTGGCTGTTTGTTGACTTTTTCCCTCCATCACGCCACTTTGAGTACAGCTTGTTAAATATTTGAAGCAAGGCAGCTGGGGCACTCTGGAAGCCAACTGGAGTTTATTTTTTCATTCCTTTTATTTTTTTTTTTTAAACTATTATCCCAAGGAACCAGAGAGCGTGACATTCAGGGTTTCTTTCTCCCAGGGAGGGTTGTGTATCGCGGAGGACCAGAAGCCATCTTCTCTGGCTGGCTTTTCCTCACACGAGGGTTCTTCTTTCTCCATTCCCGCCCGAGGCCTTCTGTGGACCCTAATAGATAAGGAGATGTCTAAACCTCAGGTTACTCACGGGATTTCTAATAAACAAAAGGGGAGATGTGGTGATATCAAAAAAAAATCACATACATCATAGAGAGCACTGTGGTGGCATAAATTATTTTGAATTTAGCTCCTTGTTCTTTGTGGGGTCTCTGTGACCCCAAAACTGTATTCTAAGTACAAAATATACATGGATCTGATTCTGTGAACACATGTGCCCTCGTGACTTGCCAACACGTAGAAGAGAAATGGTCTCTTTCTCCCAGTGTGCGGAAATCCTTGGGAGTAAGCTGCAGTCCATATGATTTGTGAATTGTGGTTTTGTAAAATGGCTTAATGAATTTGCTCATTTAATTTTGATTGGATCACAATAAGAGACTGTCTTATGGTATTTGGCTGATTATTTTTGCCTTGCAGATTTTCTTGTGTATTATGGGCACCTGCTCTCAATAAAAAAAGTGAGCCAGGAATTACAGGTATTTTGTCAATATGAGAAGTGTTCAGGGATGGTAGCCCAGAGATCTTGGTGGAATTTGGTGGTTGATGAGTCAGTTTATTACTGAAGATCTGTCTAAAGTGAGATTTCTCCAAGAGCTGACATTTTGGGCTTTGTGTAATAAATGTATTAGCTACACATGGTGACTATTATGAATTGAAAACAGTCTTTACTTTCTGATAGAATATATTTCGAAAGCTGGAACTTGTGTCTGTTCTAGACCCGAAGTAATGGGGTAAAAAAAAAAAGCAAACAAAATGCTGCATTTTCTGCTCACTATGAACATTTAGTCAAGTATTTAATCTCAGCTTTGTACCTTAAAGATCTCTGTTAAGCTTCAGGAGTGGCATACTTACGGACCTCGGAGATTTTAGGTTAACTCATAGGTTAAGCAGAAATCTCTGCAGAGGACTAAAAAAAACAATCACATTCTGCTTTTCCAAATACAATATAAGGAGTTTGCTTGACTCTATTTGATGGGGTAGGCTTGCCTTGTTGATCCTTTTGAACATTAGTAATCATTGAATAACACTGTTAATTTACAAGGTAAATAACTGGGACCCAGGGGAATCCTCTGAAAATCCTTTGCCAATATTTTAGCCCGTAAAAAAAAAAAAAAAAAAAAATCACGTTCCAGGTAACTTGGCTCTCTGTAAGGGCATGTCACAGGGAAGACCTTTGTGTTGGCCGAGGGTTCCACTGGTGCATTTGTGGTTTTCAATATCTCCCAGGGGCTGTGGTGGACTATTGCGGTCCATAGCTTCTTTGGTCCTGCCCAGAAGGCTCTGGATTTAGACAGTGTGGCAACAAAATAAACATGTTTGCCAGGGGAATATATAATTTAGAAGCGAACCCTGCTAACTGCCAAATTATATTTTTAACCTTTCAAACTGGTGGTTTCTCTTGAAGCATTGGGCTGTTGAGAAGGAGGTAACATCAGGGTTTCAGCTGAGGAGAGTTGGGACCAGAGCAAAGCTAGAGATGACCTATGTGATCGATCATTCCCCAGGGCTGCTCAGTTCGTGGGACGCCTTTTGTTCAAATAAGAATAAAAATAATTGCCTACTTCAGCCCACTGACCTTGGTAATTGTGACATCCCCTGATGTGATTTACTGAGTGCCAAGTGTTTTTAATTGATGTATAAAGCATAGAGTTCATACGGGACACCTGCCAGCCATGTCTGGCATTGAATGTGTGTCTGTCTTGTTCCTGTCTTTTCCTTCCCCTTCCCTCTTTCTCCCTCCTCTCTTGTTGTGTGTGTGCACTCTGAGATCATTCTTTTAGGGGAGGCCTTGGCAGTTTGCCTTGGGCAACTTGTCCCTATGAGTGTCACGTGAAGAGCCCACCGGTGTGGAGTTTAGTCTTTGTTCCCCCTTCACCCTTGTTGCCTTCTGGAAAGGGGTGACCATGGGTGCCAGGCTGGCCCTACAGCAGCTGGGAAGGCTCGGTTGGGTGTCAGCATGGCAAAGTGAATTTCACCCACTCAGTAGAAACCTGTTTCATTGACTTACTGGTCTAGAGGGACGGCATCCAGTGTACAGTGAGGAGTCCACGATGGGGTTAGTAATAACCTCCTGGAAAAAGGAGTTTATGGCTTCTCATTAACATAATCCCACAGTAACTTTTCTTTCCTTGGGAGAGGCTGTTGGGTGTGCATAGTAAGATGACTCTCTCACTCTGCAATTTGAGAAATTTCTTTTCCGTCATTGGAGTGGGTACTAGAAAAAGCTTTTGGAGCCACGTGACCAGTCTTTGCTTGGCATGTGGATTCAAGTGGAGGAAAAGAATGAACACCTAAGCTGCCTTGGGCTTAGTCGGCCATTGCTCTGTGGCCAGGACAGCAGATTTTTTCCAGGTTCCCGCTAGGGTCTCCTGACCCTGGATCCTTGTCACCTCGGAATGTTGTTGTGAGGGCCTCCGGTTTGGTTCTGATACAGAAGATGAGGCATACGTGTAGGAGAGGTGGTTTCGTGCACGCTTCCCCTTTGTAGGGTATTTAGCTGTAGAGTCGATGAAAAGCTGCTACTTAGACTCTTGTGTGCTCTCTAAGTTTATCATCGGTTGCTTAAACAAGACTGATTGACTTGGAGGCTGATGGTTTGGATTTAAGATCTTAAACTGTTCTGAGTTTAAGTTGCTAATGTGTTTTATTTAGGGAGTTAAATAGATTCATCTTCGCAAAAGAGTTCAGAAACCTGTAAGAGTGGTGCTTAGATCATTCTACAAACGTGACTTGATTCCAAACATTTCAATCCTTTTTTTTTTTTTAAGATTTTATTCATCTATTTGAGAGAGCAAGAGCGAGAGGGAGGGAGCGAGAACATGAGTGGGTCGGTGGGGGGGGGGCAGAGGGACAAGCAGACTCCTTGCCCACCGAGTGGGGAGCCCTACACAGGGCTCGATCCCAAGACCCTGAGATCATGACCTGAGCTGAAGTCAGACGCTTCACTGACTGAACCACCCAGGAGCCCCCAAACATGTCAGTCTTGAAGTGGGGGACCACAAGCTGATCTGCCCTGGGCTGCACTTTCCTGCCTACCGTCCCTTCTTTACCCGTGCAGTTTCGAGAGGCCCCAGGAGGCCTGTTTCTGGGGGGTCCGCCAGCCCCGGGCCGCCTAGCTCTTCCCTCTTGGTCTCGCAGGGTCAGCTCCCCAGCAGTTACAGTGCTCAGAAAATTGCTTTCTCCGAGAACTGGCTGTTCCGTTTGGAGTAGTCCCTTTTTCTTGAGGAGGGAAAAGTAACTTCAGGAGTATTCTTTGGAAATTGTACACCTAGCTAATAAAAAGTGCTGAGTCCCAAAAGAGGGTGTGTTTCCCCATAGGTTCTGACACAAAGCATCTTATGTTTGGAGTTTTAGTTCTACCATGGAAGTAGCAAAAGTATTTTTCAGGATTTGAACAGTTCCTCTCCTGCAACTTTTTGATCAAAGTGCATGTGGTTCCGTGGTGCTTCTTGTCTTTCATAGACTGAAAAATATTCATGAATTCTATAACATCTGTACAGGAAAGGACTGAGATGACAGTTGCTTAATAGGAATATTATATAATAGGGTATTCACAAATTTGAATCTGTAAAGCTCTGACTTCGGAAACTTTGTAAAGTGATCTATCTGGCACACTTAAAAAGTCCTCTTTATTAGAGATGTGTGAATAATTGTAGAATATGAAGATTGTAAAGATTTGACCCCCTAAGTTAATAGCATAGCATTTATTTTATTTCCAACAAATTTGTGGCATAACAAAGAGCTAGTGAGCACATTGTTCTCAAAATATTGCCCATCTAGGAATGTTCATCCGTGCAGCTTGTTTGAGGTCTTAGTGGCATGATTATGGAAATACTTAGTTCATGTTGAAACAATTATTTCTCCTGTGTTGTTAGTGTGTTTGTTTTTTCAGGTGCCTTTTCCCAGCCTGGTTTTCACTTCTTTCCTGCTGACAAAGTTGATGAACATGTGGGGGAGGGGATGGGGGTTACAAAAGTAATTCAAGTTGGCCCGCCCACGGGGGTGGGGGGGCGGGACTGGAGGGACTTTCAGAATGTAGGCAACAGGCTTGCAGGGACAGCTGGGTCGAGGTGGACTCCTTGGCTAAACCTCAGTTATGTGACTGTATGTCTTGCTTCTCTGACACGCTAAACGATAGGGCATTACCCACCTGATCATTTTCCTTGGTTTGGGGCTGGCTGGTGGTGGGGTGAGGGAGGCTGGGAAGGGAGACAGATGGCGGGGGAAGGCGGAGTGGGAGGGGAGAGGGTCGGAGGAGAGTGCCCCGGGGCTGCCATACAGGGTGGGATGGAGAAGTACTGGGTTTTCTTTGTGTTTAGTAGTTGCAGCAAGATTTAATTGTCTTAGACCAGTTTTCAGTAGAGTTTCATAATTAGTCTATCTGTATTCTGTGTGCCAGTGCCTATTTCCTAAGTGTACCCTGTAGTTTTAGGTTGAGTGCCATTAAAGTTCATTTCTTATTCAACCACCTCCTTTTCCTCTACCTGTTTCTCCTTCACCCTGTTTACTGTTCCGTATTGTCCTCTCTTTGGGTATGATGATATTTTGCTTTATTTTTTTTAAATCTTAAATTTATTTTTGAGTCAAGTGCCTGAAGGCCTTTGTGTGTGAGTGTGTGTGTGTGATGCTTACTGACTTTGTGTTTCAGCTTGCCATTGTTATTCTTCTTCCATGGTGCAAAAATTTTTTTTTAAAGTTCAATTTTCTAAGAATATCATTCCGGTAACCAGAGAGCCTCCACTAGCACGGATGAAGAATAGAAGAACTAGGGCTAATAGGGACGATAATCCTACCCCACACCTCTCCCACTTGGCTTTCTTGTTGCTAAAAATCAGGCTCCCTTCTTTCGAGAGGGTGGTATACACCCTTATTAAAAAGGAGAGATGGGATTTTCATATTCGAGGCTTGTCATTGGTAGGGCATTTCATTGCTGTGTAAATTGGCTTTCATCAGAAATGAGTGTCTGAAAATGGGCCTTTCTGCCCTCCCCCTTCTGTTTTCCTCCCTTGTTAACATGTTAGCACATGTCTGAATGAAATGAAAATGTGGCCCTGTTGATCATGGCTAAATCGCACATCATGCCTCAGACATGTGGCTGAGAGGGGTGACTGTAAAGTTTGTGACTTGACGGGACTGATGCATCTTTCCCATTAATGTCTTTGGGACTTGTAAGGAATAGTTAATAACACCCCCTCCCCGCAAAACACCCATAAACTCCTTCCTCCAATCCCAGATATCCATTTAAAATGACTTAAGACAGCCTCAGTGGTTGCTTTAAATGAACCATTTGGATAGATTCATATTAGATGCAAATCTAATTTTTCAAAAGTAGTAAAAGCAACAGCAGAGATGACGATACCATATCTTTATAGCGAGGTCTAAAAAGAAAAGCATGTTGAATTTAAGCAAATCTTTGAAAATGACTCCTTTGAAGTTATGAACGTTTCTAAGTAAAGATGATTATATTACGGGGTTATGTGCAGACCCGGCACAGCCCTCAGCAGGATCGCTAACCCTCTCTAAGAGGGGCTTTGTCAGCCTCTCCTTATCAAATGACCGCAGGAAAAGAGAATCTTCAAGGCTTAAAATTTTAATGTTTAACTTGATGCCAAGGACTCAGTATTTTGAGTTGGAAATTTTGGTTCAGCTGCAAGACGGAAAAAACATGCTAGAACTGGAGTGGATGGGGTCTAGTGGACACGTGGGCAGTCGAGTTCTCATCAGGAGATGACTGATCTTCCGCAGGCACGGGAGGGAAGGCCAGCAGAATGGGCAGATGCGTGGCGCTTGTCAGGTTTGCTGGCCAGAGTACGTGGAAGTTGATGCAGCAGCTGAGTGTCTTATTTCTGTCTCTTTCCCCTGGTACCTCCCTGTTGAGTTGTCCTATCAACAGAAGAGCACTTTACTTCAGTAACATAAACAGCATAGTCGTGTCTGATTTGGTTGGAACCCAAGAGGCTGCTGGCAAGGCTTGGCCCATCAGGCTGGGATGGCAGTTGCCAGTACTATTTCCTTGTAAATCCGGGCTTCCCTTGGATGAGATAAAAGTAAAACTGGGTTTGTCCGGTTGGTTGGTTTTCTTTCAGTTTTGAGACTGTTGACCTACAGCACTGTAAATTTAAGGTATACAGAATAATCCCTTGACTTGACATCTATTGCAAAATGATTACCACAGTAAGTTCAGTTAACACCAGTCCTCTCCTCTAAAAGCGTAACTCTTCTTAATCAGTGTACGAGTGACAATCTGATTGAGAAGTGAAAATACTTAATACTTCTCAGGCATCGTCTACTATGTGGATAGATCGGAAAACTAAACGCGGAGTAGCTATTAGAGCAGAGTCTTGCGTGAGCCTTTGGTGTTCGTGCTTCAGGAATGTATGTGAAGACTGGCTGGCGTGTGGATGACCAGTTAGGCAAATAAACACCCATTTCCCTGGTCCGTTAAGATTTTTCTGAGGTGGAATTTGCCTCAGTCCATATTCATGGATTTGAGATATTTTATTACAAGGGAGCTACTTCATAGCATGGTATCAAGGCACTGGCAAAGCTAAAGCAAATGCAGGGCATATGGCACATAGCCATTCAGGACCGTATCAGCCTAGTTCTGCCCTTTTCCAGTTCCAGAGAGTTCTTTCATGAACAGTGATCTCTAACTTTGACCTGAACTTGCCCATCCTTCATCAGTGGCCTTTGAAATAAGAGGTAGCTGTGGACTCATGAACAGAACTTCACATATTGACAGTGGTCTCTGTTCTACCTTTAATATTTTTGCTCATGCTTTAAAGTTAAACTCAAGTTTTCTTCAGGTAACTACGCAATAAATTACCTATTTATAGATCTTGGGGTGAAATTGGGACATGCTGCATCTTGAGTGCTCTTATCTCTAACGGGCTTTGTCCCACGCACTGCATTTCTGAGAATATGTGGGGCTTATGCCAGGAATTTGCTCCCCTTTACCAGTGATTATGCTCAGGTGTCTCAGAGTAAATCTTCAGAGTGTTAGGAGTTTAATGCCTAGACATTATGGCCTCTCTACGAACTCTGAGCTTCTTAGTCAAGAGCAGTGTGACTCCAGAAACCTGAGCAGTATGTGTCATAGAGAGCTGTTTCCTCCCAAATAGGAAAATGAAATTTCTGTTCTTTTCCTGAACACTATTCTTAGAAGAAAGGGTTATAATAGGAAATCCCAAAGTCACTAGAAATGTACAGATCTAGAGCAGTGGCACATTGAGGTACCTCAAGTTTTTTTCTTTTTCTTTCTTTCTTTTTCAAGTGCCTTTTCTTAAGCTGTGGACGACAGACCTGTATGAAGGGTGAAGGAAAGCACTCACAGGTTGTACCACCCGAAGAGACTGCCGCCACCCCAGCCCCTTCCTGCCCCTTTGCAGGGCATACCCACACAGTAGGGGGACGACCCACGTGAACTGTGTCATGCGTGGTGTCACCCGACTTACACTGTTCCCTGGCTTCTCAGGCCATGGCAATCGGCATATGCTTATGTGTTCTCTCTCCCACCCCGAGCCTGTCACAACATTCTGTGACCTTTAGAGACCGTATCCTTGTTTGTATTTATTTTAGATCTGTTTACTGGGTTTTTGTCTCTCTCCCTCTCTCCAGAATGTGAGCTCTGAGAAGCAGGAGGACCGTGTCATAATAGGAACCTATAGCTGGCAAGTGCCTGGAATATTGTCAGGGCTCATTAGAAATTTATTAAGGAATAAATGAATGGATCTTTCAGGCCCTTCTCTTTGCACACTTAAAAGACATCATTACATGTACATTTGTCCTTTACAAAATTCTCAGTTCAATTTCTTTTTTACAGATACTTTTTGGGGGGGGGCGTTTTTTGTTTTTTCATTTTAAATGAAGAAGAGGTTGAGATCATAATGGCTTACTTTTATTTTTCTCAAAGATTTATTTGAGAGAAAGAGCACAAGCAGGGGGAGGGGCAGAAGGAGAGGGAGAAGCAGGCTCCCCGCTGGCAGGGAACCCAACATGGGGCTCGAGCCCAGGACCCTGAGATCATGACCTGAGCCAAAGGCAGATGCTTAACTTACTGAGCCACCCAGGCGTCCCCATAATGGCATACTTTTAAAAGAAACCTAAAGATTGATAATTTTTAGTAAAAATAGGAGTATAGTCTTCCTCTTCTTAAATTAGATCTAGACTACTGCACTACATTTAAAACTTTTTAAAAATGTGGGGCCAGATTTAGATTTTTTTTTTTGAACTGTAGCTCTTTGAATAATTTTAATCTTCTACAAAACCTGCAACAACACTACAGAGAGTTCATGTACAACCTTCACCCTCCTTCCTCGAATGTTATCATACCCATAGAACAATGATAAAAACCAGGAGATTAACATTGGTACAACACTAGTAAACTACAAACCTTACGTGCATTTCACTAGATTTTCCCCTAGTGCCGAGTTTCTGTTCTAGAATTCAGTCCAGGATCTATTACGTTAGCCATCTTGTCTCCTTTAGTCTGTAATGGTTCCTCAGCCTTTCATGACCATGACCCTTTTGAGGAGTACTGGTCAGATCTTTTTGTACGTTGTCTCTCAACTTGGCTTGGTCTGGTCTGTTCTCCTGATCAGACTGAGGCGCATGTTGAGAGGCGCATGGAAGTAGCAGGCTCTCCTCAGGGTAGCATGTGTGAGGAGTGCATGTAGATGAAAGGTCTTCCCTTGATCTTTTGGCCAAGGTGATGGATGAATTCTCCTCTTTAACATTACTGTCTTTTTCCTTTCTTATTGATAAACGTGTTCAGGAAGTTACTCTGAGACCAATTTTTGTGTTTCTCCTTAAACTTTTGCTCACTGATTTGAGCATCCATCAGTGGATCTTGTCTGCAACAGTTACTACTGTGATTTTGGCCTAAGGGTGTACTTGTATTTCCTTCATTCCTTTTACATTTCCTAATTAGAATTCTTCTGTGAAGAAGAGCTGTCCTTTATGCATTTATGTATTTATCATTCATACCAGAATGGATTGTGGATATCTTTATGAGTTAATTTATGATTTATGAGTATTACTGGTTTTTTGCTCAAGTTGTTCCAGCTTTGGCCACTTAGTGCCCCTTCAGGTTGACTCCTGTGTCCTTTTAAAATGCCTGACCTTTGTCGAGCACTTTGTTTTCTGACATCAGAGATGTTTCAGGCTTACCTTGCATTTTTCCCTGCTCCATCTCTGGAATCAACCACTTTTTCAAGGAGCCTTGTGTCCTTTTATTGGAGAATGATGTTTAGAAACTAAGATCTGGGTGTTAAGTGAGCTCAGTGGTAGTGGCCTATCATTGCTCCCAGGCCTTCTCAGTGGGCGGAGTGAGGAAAAACCAGTATATACTAACCTACACTTGCATACACATCTCTATTTCTATATCCGTGTAAATATATCCAGCGTGAGTTTCTACTGATACGTGAGTCCAGTCCAATTACCATGCCATTGATTCTAGACTTCCCTCTTTCTTCTTCTTCTTTTTTTAGATTTATTTATTTTAGGGAAGGGGAGGGGCAGATGGAGAGAGAAACCCAAGCCGACTCTGGGGTGAGTGCCGAGTCCAAAGTAGGGCTCAGTCCTAGGAGCCTGAGATCACAGCCTGAGCTGAAACCAAGAGTCGGATGCTGAACTGACTGAGCCACCCAGGAGCCCCAACTTACCTCTTATTTCTAACTTCTTCCTTAGGTAATGAGAAACCTAGTTTCTGTTGTCCACAGTGTTTCCAGGTATTTGTTCAGTCCTCTTATGTCCCTGAGGGCTCAGCCAAAGAGACAGAACCAGTAGAAGGCCTATTGGAAGATTTGTGGCAGGGAGATGTCTCCTGTGCTTGTGGAGGCTGGTGGGCACGGCTGGAATCCAGCAGGTAGGCTGGAACTCGAGTTGGGGGGAGGCGGGGGCTGAAGCTGCTGTCCACAGGCGCATTTTCTTCGGGGAAGCCTTAGGTTTGCTCTTAAGGCCTTTCAACTGGTTGAATCAGGCCCACACACTTATCTAGGATAATTGTCCTTACTTAAAATCACCTGAGTATGGACTTTACATCTAAAAAATACCTTCACAGCAGCCCCCTAGAGAAGCGTTTGAATAAGTGGGGATTTTGCAGTCTAGCGGAACGGACACCTGAAACTGCCCATCATACCTCCTTAAGTAAAGCAGTTACAGAATTTGCTAATCCATACCGTCTATGAGAAACAGATAAGGTTTGGTTTTTAAGCATTGTTTTCCATGTAAAACTTACAGATGATGAATATAGAATGGCACTTGTCCATCTTCAGTTATCCCTGTTGTTTATAATCTTATCTGTCATCTTCCTCACTGGACCCCTAATCATTCTTGCCCTGTGTCCCCAAGACTTGGTATGGTTCCTGGTACTCACTGGTGAATGAACAAAATGAATGAGATCATCTGCCCTAATATTTCTTGATCACCAAATTTCCCCTTTGCCAGTGTTTCCATTAAGCAAGAGGAGTGAAGCCCTAAGACCCAGCTTGGAAGGGGCAGAAAGAGACCGAAAGATGGGTGTTGGGTTAAATCCTGGATTCCAAAGAAATGTTTGGCAAACATTCTCTTTGCCTTGGATTGATACTGAAATAGTTCACAGAAAGACTGAAATTCACCCCTCTCTCAGCATCCCTGCTGCCCCTTCTCCTACTCCCCTTTCCCCCCACCCCTACAAGTTCGGCTTGGTTAGTTTTTCCACCTTGGAGGAGAGGATACCTTCCCATTGTTTGAAGCTTTGAAATAGATTAGTTCAAGGTATTAGTAAACAGTAGCGATTCACTCTTTTGCTGTTTTGGAGTCGTGGCGTAATGCAGACTGTCACTTTTTCAATCCTGTTTCTCCTGTGCCGTGCATTCGGGGTATAGAGAGGAAAAGGTAAGAACTCTGCTACTAAAGCATATATATTCCCGTGCTGTTTTTCTGACTTCAGTAATGCATGCTTGTGTTTCAAAAGGAGGAAAAAATTATCTGGCATCCCTGGTGTTGACTTACATTACTTTTGTAATGTTACTTAGGTATGTACAACTATGTCCCTAGGAATAAACCCCTTATGTACTCTATCTCCTATTCCCAGTTTGCGATGAACTGTAAAACTAGAGTCCCTGAAACCCAAAGTAACTATATTAATTTAACATGACAGATGATACTGTTTTACTAAAACAAAAGCACCATTTGCGATACAGAATACCACATTGACTCATAAGGGCCAAGGCTTTTGAGTTTGGCATGCCTCTACCCCCCATGGCATGAGTCAGACTTCCCACCAGGAGTTTGCTCTTGGAACTACAGACTTCTTTGTTCTGGATTTCATTTGGCCTTCTATTGACCCAAATGCATCACCTGCATAGTAGGTCTGCTTCCGTGGTTTTCTTGTTCGTGCCAAACAATTAAAGTGGTGATAGTTTGCCCCATCTTGATTCTAAATGCAGAACCACTGGGATGCTGGAAAAGAAGGTAGAAACCCACTGCTTGATCTAGACCCCTAAGAATAGGTGCGTGAATCCGCTGGAGAAACAGTGGTTGAGTAGAGAGAGCTGGGCAAGCGCAGTTACCATGTGATGAGTTGGTGCTGTACTGGGGTTATGTGTGAGGTGCCTGGGATGGTGGACAAGGTGTTGGCATTTGGGGCGAAACTCAAAGGATGAGAAGGAGCTAGAGAACGAACAGCGTGGGGGAGGCCATGCGGGCCTGGTGGCCTGGGTGGTTCAGTGCTGTTGGAAGGTGATGTCCTAGAAAGGAGGACTTCTGGAGCCGATGGTAGCCTTCGAACACAATCCTTACAGAATTTTGGTGTTTACATGTGGAGTAGTATTTCACTTGTTTTATAGAACACTCTAGCATTAAAGTCTTCATTTTTCTGTTGATGAGTAGTCTCTTTTTTTTACAGCTTGAGCTAGAATTTCTGTACCGTTCCATTTACCTACTTCAGCATATGGCTCAATGGTTCTACAAGTTGATACATTCACTCACAAATTCATTACCACAGTCCAGTTGCAGAATATTTCTGTCCCCCCATAGTGTTCCCTCATGCCTGGGTACTGAATTCCTGCTCCCACTCCTGGCTCTAGGCAACCACCAGTCTGCTTTCTGCCCCTGTAATTTTGCCATTTCTAGAAATTTCTATCAATAGGCTCATAAAGTATGGAGTCTCTTGTGTCTGGCCTGTTTCATTTTCTAGAAGTTTTGGAGCTTCCCCCACGTTGTAGTACATGTCAGAACTTCATTCCTTTTTGTGACCAAATGACCTTCCATTGGCTGGAGGTACTGCATCTTATCCATTCACTGGTTGATGGACAGACACTTAGATTGTTTCTGATTTTTGGCTATTGTGAATAACGTGGCTATGGACATTCACTTGCAAGTCTTTACATGACCTAGGTTTTCGTTTTTCTTTGGTAGATATTTAGGAGTGTATATAACAAGTGTATGTTTAACTTCTTTTTAAGAAACTGCCAAGCTGCCTTTTCAGAGCTGCTGTAGCATCTTACTGAGTGTATGGTCTTACCGGCAACAAGTGATCATGTTTATGGGGCGGAGGGAAGAGAGGACGTGAAAATCAGCGTGGTGGGATGGGTTGCTAGAACATCCTGCTAGATGTTCTGAATTCCTGCACCAACACCAGGTTGTGCAGGATGGCATCCTCCAGAGGACATTGCTTTCGTTCTGTTCAATGTTTTTCTCTTTACGGGCTCTGGTTTTAAGTGAACTTTTTGTCTGACATGGGAATCTGGGGGGAAATACCCCTGTTTGATCTCCATCTGGGTTAAAACAACACCCTTCTGTCTGTCGGCCTTGTGATGGAATACTCTGGCCCAGCTTTTAGAAAGTTAGGGAGAAGCCAGCAATGTGGAGGAGAACAAGTGCGTATTTCAGTGTGTGGTTTGGGTGTGTGTTGAAAAGGAGAACTAGGGCATCTTTCAGTAGAGTATTTTGACCACAGCGTTATTAGCGTGACAGGTTGTCTTGGAATCAGATTTGGTACAAGACTGGATGTTTTATGTGTAAATAGCCTGTGAACAGACAGTTGAGGTTTAATGTTTTAATAGCATTAGATGGGAAGTACAGATTACCTCATACCTTTTGGTCACAATATGAAGTTTGCCAAGATTGGTGCATCTCTTCCCCTTAAAATCTGCCACCTTCCCCTTGACTCCCTCTCTGTAATTGGTACCACAAGCCACGATGGAAACGGGGACCTGGGAGTCAGCCCAGATGCGTCCTTCCCACATCTCATGGGTCACGAAATTTCCAAATTTTTCCTCCAGTTGGACTCCTCTTTGCTGTCCCTGCCAGGTCTGCTGCCTCCTGATTCCTTTCCTTTTCTCCCTTCCAGCCTGTCCTTCCCACAACCTGATGCTTCTGGAGAGATCCGTTAGCAATGCAAAGCAATTTATGTGACCCTGTTAGGATTTGGGTAAGAATGTGTGTGGTGTGTGTTGCCTCGAGGATGAAGTGTAAACGTTCCTTCACGGTGCAGACCCCGTCTGCCTCCGGCCCCCCAAGTACAGCCTGCGGCCTCGTGGGACTGCTTGGGACTACTCAGATGTCCCTGCCTCTCTGGAGCTTCCAGCCCTTGCAGATCCTGCTCTGGTTGTTGGGGATACCTGTCCTTCACCACCCTCGTCCACTCTGAACCCCAAAGTTCATCCTTCCAAGACTTCACGTAGGTGCCCAGGCTGCCCGAAACCTTCCTAGATGCCTTTACCTCCCTCCACCCACCCCTGCCCCTCCTCCTGTTGCCTCTCTGCACTTTTACACGCCTCTCTATGGGACTTGGTCCCAGAGTACTGTAGTCATGTGCCTGCCGCTCTGTCCCCTGGGCTGGGCTGTGTACTCCTTGGTAGCAGGGAGTTCTCTTCAGTTCGAGACCCTGGCATCTAGGACAGTGCGTGGCACCAGGGGTGGACTTGGTAAGGATTTGCAGATAAGGAGCTGAGGAGTCTGGGCAAGAGGTGGGTGGGAGCAGTAGACATTGTGGGAAGTGAGAAGCCATCCGTGAGCACTGGGAGGAGGCATGTTAGGTCACTCTATGCCTTTCAGGGAGGTTTAGACCCAAACCCATCTGCTGATTGAAAGAGCTTCATAAGCGATACCACCTCCTTCTGTGGTTTCAGTAATCAGAAGCCCTCATGCTCAGAAACTGTAGGATTATATTTCACCAAATCCTTTATACTAGGGTTTAAGTATTTTTTTCTTCCCGTTAGCCTTAGTATGCGTGGATCCTTCTGTGAAGGTAAATAAACATTTAAACCAGAGCTCTAATAAAATTGAAACAAGAGTTGTGAAGTTAGATGTCAAAATGTATGAACCTATTAAGTCAGCTTTAAACCACATACCCATGATTATTGAAAAGTGTGAGGGCTTTGCATACAAGGTACTTCTTTCCTGTTTAAATTTCTCTTCATGCGTAGTTCTTCATTCTAGTTAGATATTCTGGACACTGCAGCTCATTCTTTATCCTTTTTTATTTCTACAACTTGCCAAGTGTAATCACATGTGGAATTATGCTTTATAAAATAATGCCTGCCCGAAGGAGCATGGGAGCCCATGAAGACAGTGCTGTGGGGTCTCCATTTGGTTTCAATAGTTCCAGTTTCCCTGGAGATTGGAGCCCACCTTTTACTTTTTCAGCTATATTAAAGTTGTGAAAAATCTTTTCGTCCTTCTGCTAGATTAATTTTTTATCCAACCTTCCGGAGTCCTATTGCCTCTGTTCATTTCCAGATTATATCATTTCTCATACCTTTGCAGCATCTATGAATAAAGTGTTAAGATCGCTATTTAAAAATGTTGTATATGTTATATTTCTCTTGGTTTAAGAGCTCAAGTATCTTTCAGAGGATAATGCAAATATTTTATTTTTAAAGGACATTTAATGTCTTTCCTCTCATGTACAGAACACACTTTTTTTTTTCTGCCTTCTTCCTTTTTTGGTGGTAGTGGGAGACTTAACAGGTCCTGCTTCCCTGTAACTTTCTTTGCTGACCCCAGCTACGTTGTGGACAAGATCAATGGCTTTTCTAGCAATGTGGGGGATAGATATTATCAATATTAAGAGGAAACTTTAGTAACTTAGATCTCTGGCTACCTTCCTTCTCAAGGCAGGTGTAAGGATAAGTAAGGTAATGTGCTTTGATCTTCTCAAAAGCAAAACAGTTTGAGGAGGAAATATTATGGGGATCATGTCACTGGCAAAAAGCACTGTGGAACTGCAAAGTGTGTCTGGTGGTGGTTGACACTTGGATCCAGTGTTAACTGCCAAAACGCCATCTTGAAACTGTTCCCCATGCATAGCCAAAGTAAAGAAAGGCACTTAAACAGAGTTTAAGAATGAAGTTGTATTTTTTTTAAGATTTTATTTATTTATTTATTTATTTGAGAGAGAGTATGAGAGAGAGAGAGAGAGAGAGAGCATGAGAGGGGGGAGGGTCAGAGGGAGAAGCCAACTCCCCGCTGAGCAGGGAGCCCGATGCGGGACTCGATCCCAGGACTCCAGGATCATGACCTGAGCCGAAGGCAGTCGCTTAACCAACTGAGCCACCCAGGCGCCCAAGAATGAAGTTGTATTTTAATGAATGCCCTTGTATATGGATCCAATGTGGTCTTATCATGGATACCATTGTCCATTACCCTTTCAGGGTGTTTTTTGTTTTGTTTTGTTTTGTTTTTTACCATTTTAAAATATATTCAGTAGTCACTTAACTTTTTCGGGTTAGCTTCTCTATCTGCCGCAATATTGAGGGGTGGAGTGTTTGTTAATGAATTCTGGGAATGAAGATTTCACATCAATAAGAATGTTTAAATATCTCTTTATACATTTTGAGGTATTTACAGTACTTTGAAATTAACGACCTTTTATTTCCACAATTCTAAATCTCTAAAAGGCCATCAGGTAGGAAAGGGGGAAGTCTCCTTTGTGGTGTTTGGAGAGACTTGATACAGACACTGGGCAGGCACAGGAAAGAAGCCCGGTTTAATTTATGGGAGACTTTCCGCAGAGACCTGGCCTCCCCTGGTGCCGCAGGCTGGCAGTGGACGGATGGCTGGCCTTCTGTCTCAAAGAGCAGGGTGGACTCTCTCCAACAGGGGAGAGCCAGGCGGTGCCCACGGTTGCTTCAAACCTCAATAGAGTCAGTGAGATTCCCTTTTGGACATCAAGAACTTAAGAAAATGAGAGGTACAGGTACCTCTGTCGTGTTGACAGTGGAGTGGAGAAAGGGTGAAGTGAGTGGGAGTCAGGTGTTGCTGGTGGCTTCCCACACCCCCACCCCCACGGTGCTGTGCGCAGCCTCTTGGAAGCATCTTGGTAACTCAGAGAGCAACTGCAGGGGTGTCAGGGCACACGGCCCTTGCATGTCCAGTCCCTTCTGTTTCTCCCTGCCTTCGTCTTTCATCTGCCAGGTGAATTTGTACTTCCTACCCAGTGCATTGCCTGATAGTTTTCCTCTCTGTGAACTCTTGTGACCCTTGTTTATATCTACCTCCTGCTGAACTGGCCCCGGTGCTCTGTCTTCCGTACTCCCTCAGCACTTCACACGGTCCTGTTTTAGAACAACGCTCTGCATTGTAAATGGTGCACCTTGTTCCAAGAACCGCATTTGCTACAACACGTTGCGGGAACTTGACCAGACCGCAGCCAATGGAGCACACCTGTTCACCTAGGACTTAATCAGAGTGTTGGGGTTTTTACCACCAGCTCCACCACCTTTCAGCTCTTGGGTGGTGGGCAGGTGGTTCAACCAGTGCCTCAGTTTCTCCTCTATTGGATGAGGATATTAACAAGCTCCCCTTCCCTGTAAGTTTGGTAAGAAGATTAAATGAGTTAATACATGCAAGGTGCTTAGAATGATGTCAAGTAAGCTTTTCATAAGTTATAGCTCTTACCTGGATCAAAGCTGAGAACCAAGTTATTAAGAAACAAATTACTAGTAGAGTTTCTTTAAGAAAATGGAGCAAGTTTGGGGCTAAAGACAAAATGATACTTAAAGATGCTCAAATATTACCTAAAATAGCATAGCTGAAGTCTAATAGATGTTTCCTCTTTTGAAATAGCCCATCATTGTGCCGTCCTCGATGACTAGTCCACAAGGTCATGAGGAGGACAGGTTCCTTTTGTTTTATTCCTCGGAGAGTTGGTGTCACATAGGACAGGCTGTCCTGTTTCCCATCTGTGTTCCGGCCCTTAGGGAAGAGAAGGGTCAGGGAAAGTGGTCTCGACTGTAAGAAGAGCCGGAAGTAGTATGCATCATTTAGGGTTCTATCCCGTTGTCCTGGTCACATGACCACACCCAGCTGCAAGGGTAACTCAGGGGGGTTCTAGCTTCTTGCGGTGCCACTGAATGGCTGTGAGACTTTGCGGAAGTTGTTTAACCTCTCTGTGCCTCTTCTGTGGTCTTTAAGGTGGGGGTATCTGCGTCACCAGGTTGTGGTGGGGATTACATTAAGTTAATATATGTAGAGCATTCAGGACACTACCTGGCACAAGGGAAGCATATACATGACAATGATTGTGATTATTTTGCTAAAAGGAAACAAGGAGAATGAGTATGGAGGGACAGAGGAAAAACCAGAGACCGGGCCTCGCTCATTGGCCTCATTACGGGAGGTTTCTGGGTGGCTGAGCTTTGTTGTGATTACTTTAGGTCCCAGGAACCTGGAGGCTCCTGTCCTGCACAGGTCTTGTTTAGCCCTCTGCTGGGTCAGTCATGAGAAAGGTTTGGGAGCTGTGTTTGTGGTTTTGACCTCTCAACTTTTCATTTCTAGCTCCTCCTTTCCTGTAGCTTATCATTAATTGTCATGAATATGCCAAGGAAGTAAGTTAAAGGAAACCTTGCATTTATAGCCATATTAACTTATAATTTTAACATTCGTTCTTCCTTATAGCAGGTAGAGTAGTAAAATGATGGCTACAAAGTGAAGCTTCCTATACTGAAATAGATTTCTAAGTGATGTCCATGAGAAAAGGGGTATTAATGGGAAGACAGTATGCAGGGCAGTGGCTTGTAACTCCTACAACACACAGCCGTCCCGTGTGTTGGTGGTAACTGTGAGCAGCGTGGTGGCGTATCTCCACCCTGCCTTGGCAGCTGCCAAACTTGAGAGCACGGTTCCGGGAACTAGTAGTTACGCACGTAGCAGGGCAGTGGGTCCATGAGGCCAAGTAAACTGGGGAACTTCGTGGAGATTCGCAGGGCAAGTTCGCGTATTCAAAGCTGTGAGAAGGATGACAGCACCGAAGCCTTCTTCATTTTCTTTGGTTCACTTGACCAATTCCTTTGAAAGTGAACTTTTGGATTTCTCGGCTTGAGTAGTGCGGCTGTAAGTGTTCTGGAAGACCGGGTTCTAGATGTACTGGTTTGGGGAGTATGAAAAATCCTCCTCTACCTCAAAGTTTCATAAACAACCAGGCTCTAATTCTATGAGTTGCCTGCAATTCCAGCTCCTCCTCATTATCCCCTCAGGGTGTAAATATCAAGCCCTACTTCCTTGTTCATCTGCAGAGAAAGTAGCAGGAAAATGGTCACACTGTGAGCGAAAGGAAACTTTGTTGCCTGATAAGTGGTGCTGAGCCTTCTTTTAGGAGTTGGTTAATCCAGATTTCAGATTTAAAATCTTTGAAGGTCTATGTCCATAGGCCCTAGAGACCATTTTTGTTCTCTAATGAGAAGTTAATTATGTAAGGTAAAAATCTGATGAAGATTCTACATAAAAGAATTAAGCATGTATGTCACGATATCTGTAGTAGAAGTAGAGGATTTAATTTCCTAAGAAATACAAGAATGATAGGTGCAAAGACCTTTTCGTAAAGTAACAGCTTCCTCAACTATGGAGAAACCAAGTTCTGTTTGTATGCCAGAGATAATCTGGGCCCACGGGGTATTTGTGAATGTAGCCATTTAACAATTTAAGCTCCCTGTGGCCTTCTACTGACTATAAATTTAAATCTTCCCATCCTCAGGGTTGATTTATTTTTAATTTTTTTAATTTTTTTAAATTCCTCTGTCTTCTTTCACATCTAAATTGATCAATACTGTGCCATTAGAAATAAAAATGAGGCTACCTTATTTAATACATGCTTTTGAAAACGTTTAAATCTGATTTTAAAAAATACATTCAACACAGACCTTTCGGAGATACAGAAAAATATAAAATTACATAGTTATACTGTCTATCCATAATCACTTAATATATTGGTGTATTTCAGTTTTTCCTATGAATATTGAATACTCTGACCATAATAAAGGTACATTTTGTATTCTGGTTTTTATAGTCCTTTTTCATTGCTATTAAACATTTGTGGTAAACACAATTTTGTCATGTCGAATTATAGGATCGACTTAATCCATTATTATTGAATATTTAGGCTATTTGCAGTTTTTGCCATTATAAATAATGACATAATTAACATCTTTGTGCATAAAACTCGCATTTCAAAATAGTCCTGAGAATAGATCTCTCAAAAGAGAATTACTAGTTCGAAGTACATGAGTACTTTTATAAGGGTATTGATATATGTTGCTAAGTTATTTTACAGAGATTATACCAATTAACCTTCTCACCAGAGGTGTATTAGACTACAGGGTCACTTCAACAGTTTGGTAGTTTTATTGGCAAATAATAATCCTTAATTTGCATTTCTTTGATTATTGATGAGATTGAACGTTTAAAAAGTGTTCATTAGCCATTTTTCGTTTTTCTGAATTTTCTATTCATGTTCTTTGCCTGTTTTTCTATTGTTTGTCTATGGGGATGTTGGTTTTTTCCCTTCTAAAAACATTCACCTATTAAAGATACTAAGTTTCTGTCGTATTATTGCCAATATTTTTTCTAGCTTTGGATAAATTTTATAATTTTTGATATGCAAGTTTTTACATATTTAAATGTACCAATCTTTTTTTTGTAATTTTTTCCAGTTTTTTTCTTTTTTAAGATTTCATTTATTATTTTTTTTAAAGATTTTATTTATTTATTTGACAGAGACACAGGGAGAGAGGGAACACAAGCAAGGGGAGTGGGAGGGAGAGAAGCAGGCTCCCCGCAGAGCAGGGAGCCTGTTGTGGGCTCGATTCCCAGGACCCTGGGATCATGACCTGAGCCAAAGGCAGATGTTTATTAATGACTGAGCCACCCAGACGCCCCAATATTTTATTTATTTGAAAGAGAGCAAGAGAGCGAGCAGGGGCTGGAGGTGGGGGAGAGAGTCCACACTGAGCCCGGTGACCCTGAGATCATAACCTGAGCAAAACCACGAGTCCATCACTTAACTGACTGAGCCACCCCGGAGCCCCACCACTGTGTTCAGAACATTGTTTTTCATATCCCTGAATCAGTGATCAACTCTGTTTTCTTTGGTTTTGACTGTTGTTCACATTTATCTTTTGTGCATTTCAGAATTTTGTGGTGGAAGTTAAGCTTCAGCTCTGAACACTTTTTTTCCTTTCATTGGTTTCCTTACAGGATTGATTGAATGATCCGATTTCTTTCCCATTGATTAGTGGTCCTTTCTTCTATTTCCTACATAGTCAAGGTTCTATTTCTGGAATATCTCTTCTGTTCCACTGGTTTTTGGTTTTCTCAAGTAATACATTGTTTTAATTATTATAGGAATAACAGTTCTATATCTTTTCCTACAGTTAATTCTAATTCAGTGTTTTTAGTTAGGCAAAGACTTTTAGAACCGTGTTTAGTAAAAATGGTGAGCTCTGTGAATTGTGTAAGACTGTTGAATCACAGACCTGTACCTCTGAAACAAATCATACATTATATGTTAGGATAGTAGGAAGGGAAAAATGGAGGGGGAGACGAACCATGTGTGACTATGGACTCTGAGAAACAAACTGAGGGTTCTAGAGGGGAGGGGGTGGGGGGATGGGTTCGCCTGGCGATGGGTATTAAGGAGGGCACGTTCTGCATGGAGCACTGGGTGTTATACGCAAACAATGAATCATGGAACAGTACATCAAAAACTAATGATGTCGGGCGCCTGGGTGGCTCAGATGGTTAAGCGTCTGCCTTCGGCTCAGGTCATGATCCCAGGGTCCCGGGATTGAGTCCCGCATCGGGCTCCCTGCTCCTTGGGAGTCTGCTTCTCCCTCTGCTTCTCTCTCTCTCTCTCTGTCTGTCATGAATAAATAAAATCTTTAAAAAAAAAAAAAAACTAATGATGTCATGTATGGTGATTAACAATAAAATTTAAAAAAATAAACTATAGCAGAACTTAACTAGGGAACAACTTGGCAATAATATATCACCATTTTAAAGGCATGTACTTTTTTTACCCAGAAATTCCATTTTAAGCAGTGTATCAGGAATCAATGGTGTACAGACATGCAGCAATGGAGTGTTTAGTGTTGTTTATAATGGAAAACTACTTGGAAACAATGTAAATATCTAAGGATAGGTGCTCGTTACATAAATTATGGTATATATATCAGTAAAGTATCTTGTAGCTACTAAAAAAAATGGTAATCATCCTTATTCCTGGTTTTTAATACAAATGCTTTTACTCTTTTACCTTTAAGTAATTGTGGGAAGGGACTGCTCTTCTTGGCTCTTAAAAACGTGTATCTGGGCTAAAGAAGCTTCTCAGATGCCTTGTCAATATCTGTATGAAGTCTAAATTTGGAAGTTGTTTATAAAGTGAATTTTTATAAGTGAATCCATACTTTGCAAGAACTTACATCTCATATTCCAAAGTGTATCCCTAGAGAAAATGCTTAGGCCTTAAGCAAAATACATTTTTTGATGCCAGAATCTTTCCTTTCCCCTCAAAGACAGTAGGACATTTTCTGAATTACCACATAGAAAAACCTGAAAAACCTCTTCTTCAAGAATAAGGATGGAGTTTGAGGATGTGTTCTCAATGCTGGCATTTTTCTGAGGAACTCTTAGAAACAATGTCCAAAAACTTTAAATCCTGGAAATCCTGAGGGCGAATTTGAAGTAGGATCCGGGGTCCTACTACCAAATGGCTCGGTGCCTGCAGGATGCTTCTTGATTCGACTTGCTTGAACATCTATTCCAGCAGCAGTCCAGTTGAACTTGCTGGGATGATGGAATGGTTCTATAGCCCTGCCATCCAGTTTGGTGGCCACTGGCCACATGTGATTGTTGGGCGCTTGAAATGTGGCTAGCATGAAAAACGGAATTTTTAATTTAAGTTCAGTTAAAATTTAAATAGCCGCATGTGGGGGCACCTGGGTGGCTCAGGTGGTTAAGTGTATGACTCTTGGTTTTGACTCAGGTCATGATCGCAGGGTCGTGAGATCAAGACCTATATGTTGGGCTCCGTGCTCAGTGGGGAGTCTGCTCGAGATTCTCTCCCTCTCCCTCCACCCCTCACCCCACCCCCACCCCTGTGCAGTCATTTGCACGCTCTCTCTGTCTCTAAAATAAGAAAATCTTTTTTTTTTTTAAAGGTATTATTTATTTATTTGACAGAGAGCACAAGCAGGGGGAGTAGGGGAAGGAGAAGCAGGCTCCCCGCTGAGTAAGAAACCCAATAGGGGGCCCAGTCCCAGGACCCTGGGATCATGACCTGAGCTGAAGGCAGTTGCTTAACTGACTGAACCACCCAGGCGCCCTGAAAATAAATAAATTAAAAAAATAGCTGCATGTGGCTAGTGGCTACTGTATTGGATAAGGCAGCTATATACAATGAATCAGTATATATCTGAGGTCATTCGTACCTCTCAAACTGTGCCTCTCAGTATGGCTAGAAATTCCTAAGAGTCTTGTATTTCAAGAATTTGTAAATTGGGAGATTTGGGAAGGAAATCTCTCTGTTCTGATTTCTGAATTCTTGATAAGATACCCCTGTATTCAGATTATGTGCATGGCTGTTGAAGGACTCCTAGTATCCATTTGAAAAAGAATGTGTTTGTGGTCATTGACAAGTTAATGTATTCATGGTGAATGTGAAGGAATTTTTCTTTTGCAGTTGGTGGGTTAATATGCCAAACCAAAACTAACTTGTAGGTCATATGCTTCTGTAGCACTGAAGGTTGGTTGTTACAAAAATCATTTACTACAACTGCTCAGAAAGAATTCCTCTTGTGTAATTGACCTGATTCACCTACTACCTCTGCTGTTACAAAATGTGGTTTTAGAGTGTGCTTTCATTTCTTGAAACAAACTTGATTTTATATATATTCTAATATTTTCTAATCTTGTATTTCAACTATTATGTGTAGGTCTTCTAGAAATAAAAGAATCTTTAGAAAAGTTACGTGAAAGGATGTGAATCCATGTAGCCTCAATATGCATGATGGGAAGCCATCACCGGGCTTTAGCTTTGTAGCTCATTAAAGTATTTACATTTGGTGTAAACCCTTCCCTCCCCCCACCCCCATCCTGTCATGGGTAATTGATTAAAGTGAATATATTTTATAACCATCTTGAATTTAGTTGTTAAGAGTATTCATCAGGGCATTGCCCAACAAGTTTTCAAAAGTTGGGTTTGCTTGCTCTGACACATCCATATTTCTAGGAATTTCTAGATTCCATGTGTGTATGCTAAAGGTTTAAAGTAAACATTAGTAAAGGTTACATTGTGTGATTCTTTTTAGGAGAAATTTTGAAAAAGGAAACGCAATTTGAAGTAATTATTTTTGTAGTTAGGAATAATTATAATTTATGAGACAGAAGAGATTCCAATGCTAGTTTCAATTTCTGGCTTTAATTCTTTGGGCCAGTAATAAAATCTTTGTACATCAAGTTCCTTATTTGAAATGCCCAGAACTTTAGTATATGTTAGGTGGTGGGCCCAGTGCTAGTTTTAGATGCTTCTTTTTTTGGCAACCTTTGAAATGCTCTTTTTAGAGGCCTCTTACTATGGTGGAAGTTGTATATAAACAGATTTAAAAGACTCAATGCTTTGCCAAATAGACATAAAAGAATTAGGATCAAATTACTAAATTTGATTTTAGAGACTAAGACCTTATATACACATATAGCTTATTTGAGGGACCACAGCTTTTAAATGACGTTATTTATTGAAAAGAAGACCTACAATTTGATGAAATCCTCTCTTTAAAAGGTATACATTTTTTTTTAAAGTCAGTTTTTCTTAATTGAAAAAGAGATACATTTGGAATTCTAATCTTTTTCCTTCAGAATGGAAGTCTTTATATATAAAACCTTGGGGGGGTGTGTACACACACACACACACATATATGTGTCTGTATACACACACACACACACACACACGGTGTGTACACACACACACACACATATATGTGTCTGTATACACACACACACACACACACACACACACACACACACACACACACATGATATTTTTTGTGTCTTTAGCCCGAAGTCTTTAGGTACAGAGGAAGCTACTCACGTTAATGTGCTTTTGAAATTCAGAACATCATTTGATTTTTGCCTTATAATTCTGAGTAACAAATCATCCCCAAACTCTGACTTTTAAAACAACAATGATTTATTCTCATGGGTCCGTGGGTTGTTTGAGATGACTCTGCCTTAGGCAGTGATTGAGGGGCTCTGCTTCATGCTGCCTGTGTGTGGTTTGGATCTCCTCCAAGTGTCTGTCCTCCTTGGCAGGCTGGCTAGGACATGGTCTTCCCAGAGGATGATCCCAACTACCAAGTGCATCTCCAGCCCCTGCTTGCCTCCCTTTGGCCCAACCCAAAGTCCAGGACAAGGACGTTCACCAGAGCTAGAAAGTCATAGCTCAGGGCATGTCTTCAGGGAGCAGTGAAGAACTGGGACCAGTAGTTTAGCCTACCATATGCAATTCATACACCTGATCCTCTTAGCTTAGGTGATGAGAGGCTAAAATGAGCAAATGTTAGAGCAATGAAGAAGGAACATTGGGGATTTGATCTGTTTTCCAAAATGGTGAAGGATGTAAAGAAGTGTGGAGTATAAGATGGTACTAATCCAAGAATAAGATAAATCTTTATGTGGTTTTTGAACTGTACAAATCTTGTACTATATCAAATTTTTTTTTTTTGGCCACACTTTGGTTTTTTTCTCTTTGTGATCTTTTTCTTTTAGGAAGCAGGTTACTAAAGAGTAGTAATACTTGAATTTTCACCTAATAGGGTAAGCAAGTGATTCTCTGCCATAAAGCATTGAGATTAATACACGTTTAGTTGGGAGTGTTTTGGATTGTTGGAGCCAATGACAGAATAAAAGAAGTAGTCTTAGATGTTGTGAGAGTAACGTAAATAGCTTTCTCTATTCCTGATGCTTTGCATATCTTTAAGTATTCAGTGAAAAATGCTCTGCTGTTGGCCCTCCAGCAATGCTTAAAAATCAAAGATTCAATACAGTACAAAAAAAAAAAATCCTGGGTGATTTAGTGACAGTACCAATTTGAAATGAAAAAAGGAGGAGAAAGACTTCAGTCGTGCAAATGACTAAGTATTAGATGATAATGTTCTTTTAATAAACAGTTCCTTTGTTTTTGAGGTAGACTGGATTTGCCTTGCATGTTCATTCTGTTCGTTTTCTTTTGAACGGCCTGGTTGGAGGAAGAAGCACCAAGGGAAGTGTGACCCTCCCTATAGGAATTGAGTAAATGCAAGAAAGAACCAGGTGATGGCCCAAGGGTCAGTGGAGGCTGGGGTCCCCGCCTCTCCTGAGCACCTCTCCCAACACCAACACACTGCAGCAGAATCCACACGGTAGATTGGTAGGCCTTTCTCCTTTAGGGCTTCTGAGAAGTTCAGGGACTTGGGCCAAGTCCCCTCTGGAATGGGAGGGAGGACCAGGAGGGCTCTCCGTGTACCTCCTGCTGCGGAGGGGCTGGAGGAGAGTGCGTGGGTGTACAAAGCCTGGAGGAACAGCCTAAAAGCTCCTGCTGTGGGGGCAGTACTGTGTTCCTGATATAAAAAACTTTTTAATACTTCACCTTGGGAAATATTTTGATATGGAAAAGCTAAAAAACAAAACAACAAAAAAAACAATCCTCACGATAAGAAAAAGGCAACCTGCAAACATAACTGCCCTCAAGATCTGGGAGGCTTTTGGAAGGGGAGTGGCTGTAAAAAGCCAGTAGTTTCCAGAACCGCCCCAACCTTCACCTTCCTGAGTCAGGAGGATGGCGTTTTAGCTGGGTGTGACCCCTTCTGTGTCCCTCCGTACTTGGAATGCTCCAAAGAGGCTTGGGAATCTTTTTGAAACTGAATTTGTAATTTTGTGTTGGCGCTTGCTGTAGCTGAAGAAACAGGCTTGTCTTTGGTAGGTTCCCAGCCCCGGGCAGGAAGGAGTGGGGAACAGGAGTGGCTCCTGTCTCAGGATCCCTGCACCACTGTCCTTTATCCCCACAGTAATGTGGTGGCTGTGTAATTGAGCCCCTCCTGGGTTTTAAGGTGCCACGTAGAGGTGAAGGGGCTTATGCAAATCAAAACGAAACTTCTCGAAAAGCATCCAGTCAAAACAGCGTAAGTTATAAAGGGAAGATTAACCCGCGCCATCGCACCGGTCTGGTATAGCAGATAGCTCCTGCAGTTCCATGACTCCGACCCCACGTGCAGGGTCCTGATTCAGAAGCTAATGTTCCCCTTTATTTTTTTCCCCTTGTGTTCTCACTTCTTTTCATTAGCATTTATCAGTATTGTTTTACAATTGTCTGCCTTCCCCTCCCTCTCTCAAGAGGCAAGATCGCTTGTGAGTATCCTTAGCCCCTGGCCCTGGGGCTTGACTCACCCCAGGTACCTCATGGGTGGCATTCTTGAGTGAATATATTGCTTTCATATTGATTGGACCTTAAGTAGCTACTTGAAGCAAAGACCATTTCCAACCAGAAATGGGACATGGAGAATTCTCATTTTCAGGCCAGGCCCAGGAAGATTTTCTGAATGAAGTGGATGTTGAAAAAGCTGCAGCAGGTAATACGCAGAGGGGAGAGACTGTTCTGGTGCTGCCATAATTAGTTCTTTGGCCAGAAATGAATGTCGGTTTACAAAACCCTACGCTACGCAGCATTTGTTAGGCACAGAGGAATAAACACTGTTGGGTCCCAGGGCTTTGTATATAATGTTCATTTGGGCGAGGCAAGTCCAGATGTGTTCTGCCAGAGTAAACGGTGAGTCGGGGCTGTAGTGTCAGGCTGGCGTCAGGCACTTACGGGCTTATGTGTGTTTTCATATAGTTGCACTAGTGCGTTCACTACCCTGGTGAGCTGGGGTGTGCCGTGTCGAGGCAGGTGCCACGTTGCAGTTTATCAGACTCTGTGTCCTGTCTCTGTCTTGTCTGTCGTGGCCCTGACCTGTTCGTCGGCAGCAGATAGCTTACTTTGGTTATAGTAGTTGCTCATGATTTATCTGTGGAAGTGACAGAAATGCTTTCGAGGGAGGGCTGGATGTTCAGACTGTGGCAGGAAGCCAGGCTTCTCGGAAACCCAGTCCTGGGATGCTGTACTCCACGTTCTCTTCCCCATTCTCACGTGGATGCGGCTCTAAGTTCAGGCTGGTGAGGATCAGATGTGATGCCTCCAAAATGGAATGGGAGCCCCTGGCCCACACCTCTCTTGCTGTTTCCTACAGCAAATTCTTTCTGACAAATGCATTTTTTAGGTGGCAGGCATCTCCTCAAGACTGTATCTTGGTGTTATATGCCAAGAAATGCCTTGAATTTAGAAATTGTCAGCATCTACTGGAAAGCATGACATTTGGCGTCTGACAAAAGCAGGTGTGGATCAGGGCTCTGTCTGCCCTCTCCTTGCTGTGCAAGTCTGTGTGTGTATATTTCAATCATCCAAGCCTGTTACTTGTCCACAGAGAGTAATAATGCCTCTCTCCCATCGTTCCTTGTCCAATGGTAAATGCACAGCAAATGCTAGTGAAAACATGTGAACTCTGCATTTTAAACTAGGAAAAACCCTTGACTTGTGAGGTTTCTTACACAGGTTTTTCATTGTCATTCACAGCATCCAAATACCTTTGTTATTAAGACCAACTATTTGCCCTGCATATATGAAGAGTTAAATTTTCATCACACACTTAGTAAATAAGTGGATGTTTTTAACATTGCCAGAATTTTTTTTTTTTTTTAATTGGGAAGCTTGAAAAGCAACTTGTGGGTTTGAATCCAAATACCCCTCTTCGGCTAAAACAGGTGGCAGCAACACTTGGAAATAATATTTCTACGAACTTACTGGCCAAAGAGCTTGCCAGGCTGGGGAACATTCTGACCTTCTTCCTTGGAATGGTAACTTTTTGCCTTTGTCAGTACATCTCTGGGATCTTCTCCACTACATAAGCAATGGTCCTTCTCTCTTGTCATGTAGTCGCCCTGGGCGGGTCTCAGTGCCTGGGTGCCCCCTGCACTGGTGCGCTGTGGTAGGTGCTGTGGATGGACCGGATGTTCCTTGGGGGACGCTGGGCTGGATGGGGAGGCAAGAGGTGGGAGGGGAAGAGTCTGTCATCATGCTGAGCAAGAGGTGACCATGCCTGACAGATCAGGGACGAAGGAGAGGCTGTGATCAGGGAGAAGGGAGCGTTAGGGCTTATTCTAAGCTCCTGTTCCTGTGTAACCAACTATCTCCAACTTAGTGGCTTGGCACAGTGACCATTCTTACTTACTGCACCATTCTGTGGGTCAGGAATTCGGGTAGTGCTCAGCTGGGTGGTTTTTCTGCCCCATGTGGTATCGTGGTCACTTGGTAATAGTCACCTGGGGGAGAGGCCAGTCCAGAAGGTTCAACACTGCTTTGTTTGCGTGACTGGTGCCTTAGTGGGGTGATTGGAAGGCTGGGCTCAGCTGAGCCTGCCGACTGGAGCACCTACGTGTGCCCCCCCCCCAACACAGTGGTCCCAGGTCTCTTCCGTGGCAGCTCAAGGCTCACAGAAGACCCAGGCAGAAACTTGTAAGGCTCTTTCAGATTTGGCTCAGAAAGTCTCAGAACGTCACCTTCTCCACATCTTGTTGGTAAGCGAGTCCCTAAGGCCAGCCCAAGTGTAGTCTAACTCCCCTCTCCCTGGGGGAAGTCCTTGGCATCTGTGGTCCTCTCTGATCTGTCACACTGATTCGAGAGCCAGTGGGAAACTTTCAGGGTGGGATGGAGGTTGGACATGGTGGTGGCAGGACCCATGACCAAATGTACTTTTTGATTTGGGGCAAAGATCAAACATAGTGAATTGAAGAGGCCAGGAGTGTTGGAAGCAGGACAGTGGGTGAGGAGCACTCTGCTGAGATTCTCAGCTGTGAGGAGAACATGGAAAGGGAGGGGAGGCTCAGAGTGAGACCCAGGGTCAGGAGCTGGCTTGTGTTTACTTGTTGGAGATGGATAAGGTCCCCAGTGACCCAGTCTTTTCCAGATCATGGTAGCACATTTTTGTTCTATGAACTGGCCTTTTAACTGCTTGAACACTGTTAATTCTGTCTTCAGTGCTACAGCTTTCTCCTGTTCCTGGCCCTTCTGCCTGTGACTAAGAAGGGGTGAGAAGGGGCTATTTCTTTAAATGGTTGCATTTTCTAGGGTCTCTCCTTGCCTTCTGGTCCTTGACTTCTTCATTCTGTACTTTTTCGGGCGTATCTCATTTACACTCGTGATTTCAGCTGCCACACTTGCAGCGTAAAAGCACCTGGTCGGTAAGGTCTCTCACCTCCCACATGGCTTTCCCTGGATATCCCTGTAACTCCTGTTCTGCTTCCTAATATTGCCCCCTCACCCCCCAGCCGAGGCCAGAAGCCCGTATGCCATTACCTTTCTTTGTCCTGCCACCTTGTGCAGCCAAACAAGTCCCCAAGTACTATTGATAGTGGTCTTCAAAACCATGTGCTCAGCCATGGCTGCAAGTGTGCATCCCTGTGCCACTCTGACACCTACACCTGGAGCCCTGCATCAGAACCCCAGACTTGGAAACTCACGAGACTTAGGTGTGCATCTTTTGGTATAGCTTCCCTGGAGTTTCTGAGGCTCACCTGGCACTGAAAACAGTGCTCTGAAATTTTCATCTCCTCTTCTAACACCTTTCCTTGCTGCTTTGGTTTAGGCTGTTAACATTGCCTGTAGCTGTCAGGACCAATTACCACCAACGAGGTGGCGCAAGACAGCGGAATGGATTTCTCATGGTTCTGGAGGCCTCCAGTCTGGAACCACGGTGCTACCAAGGTTGTGCTGTTGCTGGGGGCCCCAGGGGGCGGGGTCCTTCCTTGTCTCTTCCCACTTCTGGTGGCTGCAGGCGTTCCTTGGTTCGTGACTGTCCAACTCCAGTTTCTGCCTCTCTGTTCACATGGGCCTGTGTGCCTCATAAAGACCCTTGTTACTGGATTTAGAACCCTCCAGTAGCCTAGGATGATTTCATCTCCAGAGCTTTAACTACATCTGCAAAGACCCTTTTCCCAAAGGATCTGGGACATGGACCTATCTATTTGGGGTCCAACATTCAACCCACTACACTTCCCTATGGTTCGGCTAGTTGTCCCGTCTGATGATCTTGACTCTAATCTGGCTGTCCATCCTGCGCCGTGCTGTCTCAGCATTTACTTTATGTCCAATCATGTTAGTCCTTTGCATAAATCTTACCGGCTCCCTATTCTCTGAAAAAGCCATGCCGTCGTGGAGCGCCAGGCTCTTGTTGTCACCTGGCCTCTGCCTTTTACCCTCAGGCCCGCTACTTCTCTTCCCTTGAACTTGATGCTCTCACAGTACTGAACTACCTACACTTCTTGCCTTTGTATGTACTATTGCCCTGTATTCCCATTTAGTCTGGTTCACGTTTTGAGACCATTCACACGTTGTCTCTTCCATGAAGCCCTCCCTGATGCCTCTTCCCACGAGCTTTGTGCACTAGTCCATTTTGTTGCATATAGGTCTTACCACACTTGTTCTTATGCCTTTCTCTGCTCTTAAGTGGAGAGATCTGAAGACCAGGAAGCCGATATTCATCACTGTAGCTCTAGGACTTGGCATTTTTAATATTGAATGAATGACCATGTAGCTTCACCGAATTAGAAACTTGTCTCCCTGTAACACTTGTTTTTGCACCATCACCTTAATTATTTTCAGTAGGATTTTTCACCAGTCACTGTTTAGCTGTGTTGAGTGAGTAGGTAATCCATATGTAGATGGCATAGTGTTTGCTTAACCTGCAGTATCTGCTTCTATGCTCAGGTCACTTAAAACATTTCTGCATATGTTAAGGTGGTACTAATTTTCGTGCCCCCCCCCCCTTTATATTAGGTGGGACTTTGGGGTTTTAGGTAGCAGAAACCAACTTGAGTTAGCCGAAACTGGAGGATGTCATGAACAAGGGTCAGAGTACAACGGGGCCAATAGCAGCCCTGAGCATCTTCTTTGTCTCTGGTTGCTGGTCTCTGTTCATCTGCTTCATTCCTCACTTCTCTGCCGCTGCATCATGTGACAGGTTGGGACATCCGCCCAGTTGGTGCCCTTACATCGTACAGCTCTGGCCATCCCCAGACACTGGCTGGCTTTTTCTCTGTCCCAATTTTGTGTTTTCCACTATGGCATGTCCTTGGCCAATGTGGGCCAGATGTCCACCCCCAGCCATTCAGCTACAGTGTGGTGGGGAGGGTGCTGGCCTGGCCATTTCATTCAGACATGGTGCTGGGGCTCACCTGAGGCCATTAAGGGATGGGTTCCTGAGAAGGGCGTGTAGTCATGAGTGGATCCCTAAAAGGCATCTGACATCCTCTTGCTGCATTAGATCTTCTCAACCTGCAGTATGTCATTGAAAGATGGGGCAGGGAGCTGGGGAGACATGAGAGGCACAGGAAACCCTGCCAGATCTCTGTGGGGAAACGTTCCTCTAAACTGTTGAGAGTCCTAGCTTCAGTTGATTTACATATGTTTCTCATAGAATGTTCATCTTGATTTAAGTGATTGGGAAATATATTAAAACAAAGTAGGTTTATGAGGGTGGTTTACTCACAGATACTTTCATTATAGTAGCAATCACAAGTAATGTGTAAGAAAACAGTGCATGTTTTGATCTTGCCTCAGAAAGAAGAGACTTGAAATAAATCATCTCTGTATTCTAGAGACACTTTTATGTAGCTGATGTTCCTTTGTGATGGAAATGGAACAGATTAAAAACACAGCAGGAATAACTTCAAGTGATAATTTAAATCCATTGTCAAACTGTAGCTACCGAAGTATAAAACAAAAAAAAAACCTCTTTGTTCTGACTTTTACTGTTCATGAGCCTGAGGGCCCCTCTGCCATACTGCCCACCATGTTTTGGGTGTGGCTTAACAGGAGGCAAAGGCAGGACTTTCAAGTTGAAAAGAACTTCTCCCAAGAAGGGAATGGAGAATAGTCCTGTCAGCGTGGCGACAGGAGACATTGGTCAGAACATACAGGGACCCATTAAATCCAGAGTTAGAAATACCATTGAAAATTAAAAAAAAAAAAAAAACAGAAATACCAAGTGCAATCCTGAATTTCTTTAAACACTGGTATTAGCTTAAGGTACTAATGTGGGAAATCAGCATAAGGACTTTGTTTGCTTTCCAGATGACTTTTTAAGTTATTGGACAGTTTGGACTAAAACTTTTTTTTTTTTTTTTTTTTTTTTACTTCTGGGCCTCTTTATGGGCAACCTTCTTGTGAAGTCCTATTTTATGTTTAATTTTCACAAGGTATTTTTGCTCACCTGACAGTTTAAAGGTTCAAATAGAAATGAGAATGAATGTGGAGAATTCAGAAATTTTAAGACGGTAACTAACTAAATTTGGTCTTCTTACAAATAAAGATCCTAAAGACATTAACATGATTTGGGAGTGAGAGATGAGGTTTAATTAGTATGCTATTTTCTAACTAGTTCATTTAAAAATATTTCTTGAGTGTTTCTCTGGGGTCCATTAGAACAACACTTGCTAAATTGAGCCAGCACTAATACAGCCTCTGCAGAATTCTCATTTGCTTATTTATACTGTTTCTTTCCAAAAAGATTTGAAGAGTCTGACTTTATAGAATAGGAAACCTATAATTACTTTGTACATCACTCTTAAATTAAGTTTTTGGAAGTGATTTGAATTTCATTACAGCTGAAGTCGGTTTTGCAGCCCATTCCTTCTGTGGGGTGTTTAGCGGGTGATTTTTTTTTTTTTTTTTAGTGACCATCCCTGTTTTTTTCTCTTATTCCGTCTTTTTTTTTTTAACTTAAAAAGTCTACAAATAAATGAACTTTCATCTTTTTTATAGGTACAATGGTGCTCTACCTAATGGAGACCGAGGCCGGAGAAAAAGCAGATTCGCTCTCTATAAGCGGCCAAAGGCGAATGGAGTCAAACCCAGCACGGTCCATGTGATATCCACGCCACAGGCCTCCAAGGTAGGTGGCTCCTGAGAAGTTGGGAAGGCCTTGGCAGGTGGTGACTTGCAGTCACTTCTTGTCTTTGGCTGCTTTTTTTTTTTTTTCTTTCCAGTTGCCTTTTTTTTTTTTTTTTTTTTTTTTCCTCTCTTGGTCGGACAGTTTTTCAATCATTGAGGGTAGGTAGTTTTTCTTTGGGAAGGGCTGTCCTGTGCTTTGTATGTGGAGCCACATCCCTGGCTTTGACCCACTAGATGCCAAGAGCACGTCATCCCCACCCCCAACTACCACTGCTGTTGGGACAACCAAACAGGACTCCAAACACTGCCACAGGGCCCCTGAGTGGTGGGGTGGGCAAACCAGCCCCTCCTGCCCACCTCCCCCCGCATGATGGACCACTGCTTGGGATATAGTGGAACCAACATATGTCAATTTAGAACAGTTGTGGTTGGAAGATAAATGATGTTCTTTATCCTAAAGAGTTTTTGTATTAAGTCTTAGTAAAACCTCATTAAGATTTGTTATTTTCCTTCTATTTATTGAGTAGTAGTTTTCATATAATCTGCATGTACAGGGAATTGAATTTGGGTGATTATTAGAAAGACTGGAAGTAGAGCTAAGTGCCATAAGAAGTTTACTACATCTCCTCTCATAGGTTTGAAATATGTAAAACGTTAATTTTTAGGACTACTTTATTTTCTGATCTATAAATGGGGGAAAAACCTGAGTTTCCATTCTGGTTGACATGTTCCATCTATTTAGATAGGACAATTTTCTAATTAAGTAAATTAACATGTAATATAGTTTCCTTTTCTATAAAAATTATATTCCCCTGAAATATTTCATATGGTGCATTGGCTATACATGTTTATCTTAATGGGTTTGGACCATCTGGAATAAATAAGACTTGATTCCCATTTTTACTGAAAACCCATAGTTCAAAGGGAAATGAATAGCTTCAGGGAAGCATGCGTGGTATTTATGTTCCGTCCTAGAAACTGATGACCTTGGCTAATGTTTTTATTAAAAAAAAAAAAGCTCCCGTTGCTGTTTCTGAAGCCGTGACATGGGAAAAGTTTGCTAGAATGTACCAATTAAGGTTGTCCTGTATTAATGAGGGAATGGTTAGATCCAAAAATACCAAACACCAAGGAAACAGTAAAGATTAATATTTAGCAGCCAAGTTTTTGGCTAGAGAAAGGGAAATAAAGTAAGTTCTAGGAAGGGAAGGACACTTGATAGGGAAAACAAAGGAAATGAGCTTTACAAAAGATTCTGAGAAAAGGGGAAGTGAAGTAACAATCTTGGAAGGTTAAGGAAGTAGGAGAAATATCTTATAGTCGAAAAATATTTGGAGGATACCAAGACAAAAGTTTTTAAGCATGTGATCAGTGCCAAAAATGTTCTGATATTACAGACCTGGTCCTCACATTTGTCCATGGGTTGGCATTCATCTTTCCTTCCTCTAGCTCTGTGCCTTTATTTTCCTTAAGCTGAGATTTGATATTGATACAATGGCTTCAGATATTTAAGAACATTTTTATAGAAATCTTTGACTACTCAGGTTTCATGTTGTGCTAGAATATGAAATACAGCTGGAATTTGAAGTAGATCTTCTGGTAGTTACTACCAGATCAGTGGCTTTTCCCTTGTTTGTTACCCACCTCCATCGGCTCCAATTTTAGCTTTTTATAAAACTTTAACCTTTCATACCTAGATTTTACCTGAAGTCCTTTAAATTCTAAAACATTTGGTCTCAGTCCATGTTTATGGTCTACGTTACTAGTGAGGGGAATTGGTCTTTGGTCTTGTAACCTGGGAAAAACCTATATTCTCAGGACCTCGGTTTCCTTCTCTACAAAATGAATGAGTTGGCTGTAGACAGGAGCCACGCTGAGTCAGGCAAGATACTTTGGTTATAAGCAACATGTGATTCTGTGCTTGGAAAAAAAAAATGGAGAAATTATTTAAGGTTGTAAGGTAACAACAGCTCAGAGAGGAGAACCAGACTATCAGCAGGGGTTAATATGGACATTCTTGAAAGAGTGTTGTAAAATGACTTGGCTCTACCTTCTGTCTCTCTTTGAGGTTTTTAATTGTCAGGAAAGGGACTCTAGTAGGCCTGGCCGGGGTCAATCTACTATGACCAGACACACTTACTGTGAGTGGATCAAGTAGCCCTTATTGCCTTTTCCTTCTGCATCTTACTCCTCCTGGTACCTTGTACATCGAGGGCCTCCTGCACAGGACTCCACCCTACCTGAGCCTAGCACCTCGGTCACAAATCCCTCACTCCTTCTGTTCCCGCTCCTGGTCAGCTGTGTCCTTCCCCTCCTGCTCTAACTGCTGTGTTGACCCCTAGACAAAGTCTCTTAGATATTTAACCTTTCCTTCAAATGTTTCTCCTCCTGCCTCACCTGAACTGAATGCTGATTTTTCCCCCCACTGATGCAGTCTTTTTCCTCTTTTCTTGCCCCCCCCCATCTTTCCAGTTTATGGAACCAGAATGATTTCATTCTGCTTCCATTTCAGTCTGTTCTTTAACCCTACGTTATTGATGTAAGCTGCCTCTCCCCCTGCGTCTCTTGACCTCACTGACCTGCACTCCACTCTTTTGCATATTTCAGTGATTGTGTACCTACCTCATGGCATCTGTTTCCCCTAGCCCGTGTTAAACCACACATTGGCATCTGTGGGTTATAATACTTTAACTCTTCCAATTTGACTGTCCCTTCACTTTTCCCACTTATATAGTGTACCTTAGAGTCCATACTCTCCAGTACATTCTACTTGTATATACATAGCTTTCTTATCTAATCTTAAGACCTCTAGCCCTTCAGCCTGTCCTCGGCTCGTTGTTAGTCCTCTTGGGTTTTCCAGTTATGTGCTGACTTCACCCTGGATTCCTTTTCTCTGGTGCCACTTGGCACCCCTCTTGGTGAGTCCCTGTCTCCGGGCTCATCCCAGGCCCTGCTGGCCTGTTTTTACTTCTTTCTTGCTCACCCCATTTCCTGTCAGAATGCCAGGGTATGTGGTGTACTTGGCAAAAGCTATTGGACCTGAATCAGCAGTGGTTTGTCTGCCCTGAAACTTCTGATTCTGCAATATGGGTAATGAAAGGGTCCTCTTTGATTTGGACTTGTAAACGGGAGACCTAGAAGGGCAGGTGTGGTTACCATTGTTAGAAGGCCAAGTGCTGATATTCTATGTTGTTTCTTCCCTCTGCTGCACAACCTGGGGCACACCAAGGTGTACTCCCTTGTGGATAGTAGTGGCTGCTGGAAAATGGGGCCTCTGAGTCTTCCGTGCATGCCACTGTCCACACAAAGTCCGAGGAGGACAGCAAGGACGTGCTACTGTTGTGTAATCTCGGATTTGTATACTCACTCCTCGTGTGCGTATTTGCTCTTGAGATAGTAGTACTCAGATATTTCACTTAGTTCATAATTGTTTAAAGAAAACCTAAAGTAAAACCTTGTTTTACTTTTGGCAGTTCTGTTACATAGACATAGGGCATTTAGCAATTTATTCACCATTCATTTATTCAACAAATATTTATCTAGCACTTTTCTGTGGCCAAGCGTCATGCTAGGGATTGGATCTACTGCAGCATGCAGACCTTGTCTGCATGGAGTGAATTGTCTAGCGGGGAGGCAGACAGTAAATTCTCATGTGAATACATGCTTAACTGCACGTTGTGAGAAGTGCAGGGCAGGAAAAGACGATGGAGCTGTGAGAACAGGGGTGCAGCGGGGGAGCTTGGATGGGGTAGACAAGGCAGGACCTCTGAGGGCACGTGAGCTTCGAGGTGAGGGGTCAGGAGGAGTTAGCCAGGCGAGCAGAGTGATCTGGAACAGAGATTCAGGTGTTGTTTTTTTCTAAAAGGAAACATTGAAGGGTGTTAAGTGGAAGACGTGGCATAATCAGACTGAGAATTTAAGTCCTTTTTTGTTTGGTCATTTCCATTTAAGGCTGTGGGGCAACTGTTGTGCTCCTTATCAGTAAATAGGATGGTGGTGGTGATGGTGACTGTTTTGGTAGCAACATGGTTTAAATTTAGCGACATCACTGCGGGGAAAACTCTTCATCACGGTTTTCCCTTGTAGGCTGTGCTTTATTGAAATCTTTTTTGGGCATTTTTACTTTTTAAAAGTGACAGGCTATCCCTTTGTTCCAGTTGGCATATTTCAGAATGGAAAATATCCGTGGTCTTGGAGTGACAGTTTAAAGAGAAGTCAGAACCATTTAATGTGATCGTTGCCACCAGGACCACTCTTGAGCTGTTGGCACTGCAATGGCTCTCCTGGTTGATACTGACACTCTTCTTTATCAATGAATAATACAGTAGTAATTGAGATGGGGTAATATAAACTTCAACGTAAACTCATTAGTTCAAGCTAATTTTGTAGGCTGTAGTGGCATCTGCTTTTGAAGTATTGTCTGTCCAGCAGTGGGTGGTCTGTCTGCTGCACAGCTATTCTGAAGCTGCAGCCTTCGGTGCTTTAGGAAACTCCTGTTTATCATTATTCTCAGACTGTTTAATGCAGCTTTTAAGTAGGTTTTTTTTTGTTGTTGTTATTGTTTTACTTTGTTTTCTTTCATTGTTAACGGAATGTAATTCTTGGGTTAGTGGTATCTGGCGTTCTGATGTTTATAAGTTCCAGAAATTCATTTTATTATAAAGGGGCAACAAAGTTTGGATAAGTCTTGTCCTTGTAGACACCATAAACATGAATATTCTGAATCTGGCAGAAAAAAAATTAGTAATAAACTGCAGCCCGCAATATCTTTGGGTCCTATACAGGAATACCAACCTAAGACAATTTGCATTTATAGAATGGAATCCATCTTAATGATTTTAACAAAATATAAACCCAAACAACCTAAACTTATGCCTCGAGGAACTAGAAATGGAACAACAAACTAAGCTCAAAGTTGGGAGAAGGGAGGAAATACCAAAAGATCAGAGCAGGAGCAAATGGAGAGGGAAAAAAAGCCAATAGAAAAGATCAACGAAACTAAGAGCTGATTTTTTGAAAATATAAAGATGAATCTTTAGACTCACCAAGAAAACAGGACTCAAAATTAGACATTACAATTGCTACCACAGAAATAAAAAGGATCATAAGAAATTACTCTGAACAATCATAGGGCAACAAATTTTTTTTTTTTTTTTTTACGATTTTATTTATTTGACAGAGAGAGACACAGCGAGAGAGGAAACACAAGCAGAGGGAGTGGGAGAGGGAGAAGCAGGCTTCCTGCCGAGCAGGGAGCCCGATGCGGGGCTCAATCCCAGGACCCCGGGATCATGACCTGAGCCGAAGGCAGATGCTTAACGACTGAGCCACCCAGGTGCCCCAGGCCAACAAATTGATCAATGTAGAAGAAATGGATAAATTCCTAGAAACATACAACCTACTGAGACTGAGTCATGAGGAAATAGAAAATCTGAACAGACCAATTACTAGTAAGGAGATTGTTTAGGGGTTTGATTGCTAATTGAAAGTACAGGACCAGAAGCCTTCACTGGTGAATTCTACCAAGCATTTAAATAAGAATTAATAGGAGTTCTTATCAAATTCTTCCAAAAAATTGGAGAGGGAATACTTTGAAACTCTTTTTACGAGGCCAGCATTACCCTGATACCAAAACCAGACAAGGACAGTGCAAGAGAAGAAAATTGCATGCCAATATCCTTGATTGAACATAGATGTAAAAATTCTTCAAATATCAACCAACCAAATTCAACAGTACAATAAAAGGATCATACACCATGATGAAGTGGGATTTATTCCTGGGATGCACGAATGATTCAACATCTGCAAATCAATGTGATGTACTACATTAACAATATGAGAGTAAGAGTCATATGATCATCTCAGTAGATTAAGGAAAAACACCCAGAATTCAACATCCATTTATGATTTAAAAAATGTTCAACAAACTGGGTAGAGAAGAAATGTACCTCAACATAATAAAGGCCGTATGTGACAAGCCCACAGCTAATCTCATAGTCAGTGGTGAAAAACAAAGCTTTTTCTCTAAGATTGGGAACAAGACCAGGATGCCCACTCTGGCCACTTTTGTTCAATATAGTACTAAAAGTCCTAGGCAGAGTAGTTAGGCAAGAAAAAGAACTAGTCATCCAAATTGGGAAGGAAGAAGTAAAGTGGTCTATTTGCAGATGACATATTATTTATAGAAAACCCAGAAGACAACACCAAAAAAAAAAAACTGAGACGAATTCAGTAAAGTTGAAAGATATAAAATCAGTATCCAAAAATAAGTAACAAACTCAAATTAAAACTCATTTACAGTTGCATCAGAAAGAATAAAATAGGAATAAGTTTAACCAGGGAGGTGAAAGATGGGTCCAGTGAAAACTATGTGATGTAGATGGAAGAAACTGAAGACACAAATAAATGGAAAGATCATTCTTCTAGTCGATGAGCATAAACTAACATGGATGTCCGTACTACCCAAAGCAATCTACAGATTCAATGCGATACCTATCAAAATTCTAATGGTATTTTTCAGAGAAGTAGCATAAACAATCTGAAAGCATGTATGGAACCACCCAAGAACCTGAATAGCCAAGGCAGTCTTGAAGAGGAAGAGCAAAGCTGGAGGCATTATGCTCTCTGATGTCAAACTGTATCACAAACTTTTTAGTAATCAAAAGAGGATGGCATTGCCATAAAAACATACCCCTAGGTCAGTGGAACAGAATAGAGAGCCCAGAAATAAACCCACACATATATGGTCTATTTAATTACAAAGGAGCCAAGAGTAATCCAAGGGAGAAAGACAGTCTCTTCAATAAATGGCATTGGAAAAACTGGACAGCCACATGCAAAAGAATGAAACTGGTCCCCTATCTTACACCATACACAAAAAAAAACAGCATAAAGTCGATTAAAGGCTTGAACGTAAGACCTCAAACTATAAAACTCCTAGAATAAAATATAGAGAATGAGCTCCTTGACATAGGTCTGGCAATGATTGATTTCTTGACACCAAAAGCAAAGGCAATGAAAGCAAAAATAAACAAGTGGGACTACACCAAACTAAAAAGCTTCTGCACAGCAAAGGAAATGGGCAACAAGATGAAAAGGCAACCTCAAGAATAGGAGAAATAGGATTTTCAAATCCTATATCTGATAAGGAGTTAATATGCAAAATCTATGAGGATTAAAACTCAATAAAAACGGTCTGACTTAAAAATGGGCAGAGGTTCTGAACAGACCTTTTTCCAAAGAAGAATTCCAAATGGCCAACAGGTATGTAAAAAGGTGCTCAGGGACACTAATGATCAAGGAAATGCAATCAAAACCACAATGAAATACCACCTCATGCCTGTTAAAATGGATGTCATCAAAAAGACGAGAGATATATCAGTGAAGATATGGAGAAAAGGGAACTCTCATGCACTGTTGGTGGGAATGTAAATTGGTGCAGCCGCTGTGGAAAACCGTACGGAGGTTCCTCAAACTAAACATAGAACTACTCTGATCCAGCAATCCCACTGTTGAGTGTATATCCAAAGGAAGTGAAAACCGCATCTCCAAGAGCTACCTGCACTCCCGTGTTCTTTGTACTACTCTTTACAATAGCCAGAATATGGGATCAACCTAAGTGCCTGTCAGCAGTTTGAATGGTTTATAGAAATGTGGTGCATAGTTGACCCTTGAACAACGTGGATGTTAGGAGTGCCAACCACCCCCACCACCAGCCACACAGTTGAAAATTTTCATAAAAGTTTTGACTCCCCTGAAACTTTACTAATAGCCTACTCTTAACTGGAAGCCTTACTGATAGGGTAAACAGTCATTTATTTAACACCTAGGCTGTATGTTCTATATGTTATATACTGTATTCTGAAAAGTAAACTGGAGAAAAGAAAAGGTTAAGAAAATCCTAAGGAAGAGAAATTACGGTTGCAGTACTTACCATATAAAAGAAGTCTGTGTAAGTGGACCCACACAGCTCAAGCCTGGGTTGAAGGGTCAACCATGTATGTATATACAGTATAATACTGTTTAGCCACGAGAAGGGACATCCTGCCATTTACGACAACATAGATGGACCTGGAGGGCATTATGCTAAGTGAAATATGTCAGAGAGATAAATACTATTTATCATTTATGTCTGGAATCTAAAAACCTGAAACTCTAGAAACAGACTGGAATGATGGTACCAGGGGCCAAAGGATTGAGGATACGGGGAGATGCTGGTCAAAGTATACATACGCTTAAAGACCTCCAGTTATAATTTAACGTTTGGCGATCTTATGTGCAGCATGGTGATCATAGTTAATAAAACTGTCTTATATGCTTTGAAAGTGAAGAGTAGATCTGAAATGTTCTCACCTCAAAAAAGAAATGGTAATTATGTGACACGATGGAGGCATCAGCTAGGGATATGGTGGTAGTCATTTTGCAATATAGAAGTGTACCAAGTTAACATATCGTGTGCCTTAAACTTAATGTTATATGTCAAATACATCTCAAAGCTGGAAAACATATAAACCTGTTTCAGAAAAATTTTTTGAAATAACTTCCAAAAACATTTTGTCAAAGAATATTGTTAAAGCAAAGGAAAAAAGAAAAGATTACTTGAAATACCAAGAACATACTGCATAGGTTAAAATAATTTTCTGATTCATTATTTATTGAGACTTCAAAAAATAGCTCATCTGAATGCAGCGTGACAGTTTAGACTTACAGTCTGGATTGTTGCAAAAATATATTAGATGAGAAAACAACTTCTTGGAAAGCTTGTAAATCAGGGCAGTAAAATTTCAGTCATTATTGACAAAGCTGCAACCATTTCACATAGAAGTGGTTTAACAATTTACTTAAAATACAATATGCAAGACTTTGAAGATAGCTGACGGTTTTTGATTTCATGGAGCTGGAAGGAACAAAGTCTGAAATATATTAAACTTTACTGTCACTGAAGAAAAATGGTTTCAGTGAGCTGGGCAGCTTGTGGCATTATTGATGCAAACTGAGTTTGGAAATCAAAGATCTGAATATTCACTTTAATAGAAACTGTGAGATGGCATTTAGATGATTAAATACTTTAAGAGATTTGGCTTTATTACATGCTATTCTAACCACTCTTCTTTGGTTTTTAGGAGAAAAAAAAATTTCAATTATTAAAATGGATAGATTTATTTGACAAATGGGTGGTAGCATATATAAAACCAAATACAGAAAACTGTGATAGAGAAGCAGAGAATATTGGAGAAACAAATTTGAAATAAAGCAAAATATTCCAAGAGAAAAACTATTAAATTATCCAAGTTACATGAGAATACTTATTTGATAACAAATCTGAAGAATATAACTGACTTCCTTTTAATTAATTAACCTTTGGAGTTTGACCACCTGATGTTTTCAAAGCACATAGATCGAAGGTGAACAAAATTTTGTAAAAGTAAGCTAAATAATTGAATAGGACAGTCCAATAAGTGGTTTTCATGGCTTAGGTAAGGATAGAAATACTGAATATAAAAGCTGTAATATTGGGGCTAGAAATATATTGAACTGAACGGATACTAGTTCAACAGAATGTAATAGATTTACCATGAGCAACGTTATGTTACAGGAAAATCTCTGTAAGAGTCCATTTACTCCTTGGCTTTCAATTAACTGGGGGAAGTTATTGGAAGAGTTTGGTTTGTCATATGAAATCCTAGCTCAGACATTGCTTAGATGTGACCTTTACATCAAGTAAAGGATCACACCAGTAATATCTGGACTTGGAAATATATTAGCATGACTTCGTGAATGATTGGCGCTCTCACTTGCATGACTTGGGAACAATTTTATACTATCTATAGTTCATATTATCCAGACCGTGGAATGTTTTAAAATTTTTGACTTAAACACTTAAGTTATTATAATTCTGTTGGTTAAATATTAGCACTCCTGACATGAATAATTCTTATAAATCTCTCTAGGTGATTATCTCATTTTATGTTTTACATAGTAGGAGTTTTAACATCAAGAATTAGTTATTAACTACTGTATTTCTGTATATTTTGGCTAACCAATGCTTTTATGGTTTTCTAAGTTTTTTGATGGTTTTGCCATTGCAAATAGTGTAAGTTTAGTAATTTGTGAGCTGTTCTTTTCCCTTTTTTGGTTTAGCTTTTACTTCTGTTCACAAAATAAACAGTAGCTTTTCTTATTTAAGTACACTTTCTTTCAAATCCCCTAAATGTTGACATCTCTACTGCTGTGTTTAAGCTAGACAGTTTGACTTGTACTGGTTGAAGATCTCAAACAATAATTGTTTATCACCATTTCTCCATTTAGATTTGTGTGAGAGGCTTAAAGGTAGGTTTTAAGATATTTTATAGTATTCTTAAAATTAAACTTTGAGGTATGATTCACAGTGAATAATCCCAGAAAGTTGAAGTTGATTTAGAATATCACCTTTGCTATTAACGTAGTTTGGCACTAACATTTTTGTTTTCTCTAATCCTTCTAACATATCTTTTTATCAATTCAAGCACCAACAACGAATGGAGTTTGTGTGTGTGTGTGTGTGTGTGTGTGTGTGTGTGTGTGTGTACACAAAATCATCACAAGGTCATTGCTGCTGTCTTTTCTGTTCATTGATATTTAATCTAAATCTCTGCTGTGCGGAATGGGCAGAAGAATCACTGTTTTCTCCCAAAAGATATTTATGTCTTTTATGTACTTATGATGTGGTTGGCAGCATAATGCTCCCTCCCCACTGAAGATGCCCATGCCTTAATGTCTGGGACCTGTGAATACCTTATCTCACATGGCAGAGGGGACTTTGCAGATGGAATTGAAGTCATGGAACTTAGAATAGGGGGGTTACATTGGGCCCACCCCAGTAGTCTGTGATAAAAACGAGAGTCCTTAAAAGCAGAAGAGGACGGTAGAAGACTCACAGAAATGTGCAGGAAGAAGGGGGGAGGGAAGTTTGAAGCATGAGCAGGACTACACCTGCTATTCCTTGCTTTGAAGCTGGAGGCAGGGGCTGGGAGCCAAGGACCAGGGGCTGCCTCTAGAACCTGAGAACAGCTCTGGCAGGCAGCAGCAAGGAAACCAGGAACTCTGCCCTATCATCCACGTGGAACTCAATTCTGCCAACAACCAATGTCCCTGGAAGCCATCTTACCTAGAGCCTCATAGAGGAACACGACCCCGCTGTCCCCTTGATTTTAGCGTCCTGAGGCTTGGGCAGAAAAACCAGCCAAGCCTGTGGGCCAGCATGTCTGCGAGATAACAAATCTGTGTTTGGAGCTGCTACATTTTGTGGTAATTTGTTACAGTAGTGTGAGAAAACTTATATGTATACTATTGTGGGAAACTAAATACAAAGTACCTTGTTTTACGGAACAGCCTACGGAGCAGCCCTTGACCTTGTATTGGAGGAAATACAAGGCTGGGGAGGCCATCATGGAACCGGGAGGCAATAAGGAGGTTTTTGTTTCTTTCCTTTAGTTCTCTTGGATCCAGAGTGTTGGAGCAACTTGTTGGAAAGCTTGACTCCAGCACTCAATAACTTAATTATCAGTGTAATTATCTGCTTTACTGATATATAATAATTTTACTATTGACTTGATTCACATATTAGTTGGAAAAATCATATTTAATTTGTGTTGTCCTTAAAGCACACTTTCATTAATGAGGTGCTTTTAACATGTCAGTGTGGGAGAATACTTGTATTTATACTTATAATTATGCCATTACTCAGACTTACTTGAATTATGCCTGATTTGGGCACTTATACCCATCCTGTCTTTCCATGGAGGAAGAGCATCTTCTGCCTGTAACTTTCCTTTTTAAAAACATGGAACGTGAAATTTGGAAGGAACCTTCTGCCCTCTGGCTCCTCATTTTACGCACAAGGGACTTGAAGTTCAGAGAAGCCCAGTAAGTAGTCTCAGGTCCCCCAGCCAGATGTGGTACCCAGGACCCAGGATATCAGTCTGTTGCTGCGTATAGCAGGTGGAGAGTGCTCTAAAGGACAGAAACCAAGCTGGATATTCTGCTCCTGATTCTCTGACCTCCTAGGAGTGTGGCTTGGAAAGTCCATTTATTTCTGAACTAGGAATGCTGTAACGATAAAATAAATGAATATGGTATTTGTTAGTAAAAGTGGAAGTTGCTTTGGCAACTTAAGGATTATCAGCACTGTTAGGACAAGCTGTCCAGTCTGGAATCAGCTCTTTGCAGAGAGCGCCATCTCTACAAAAGGCACCACGGTGGAGGCTTGCATCTAGTGGCTGGTTTGTTTGAAGTGGTACTTAAAACAGCAGGTAGTAAAAGCGACATCAAAATGAATCCTGTGCAGCTGAAAAGAAGTCATGACCTTGGAGGGAGGGTCACAGAGGTACCATGAACTGTCTTCAGTTTGCGGCTGGCCTCTTGTCACACCTTTGCCGTTCACATTGAAGTGTGCTGTTGACCTTCTCTTTTGTGAAAAAGTACTTCAGCCACTTTGAAGTCCCGTGCTGCTGACTGATGCACAGAGAAACCTACTTACAAGCGCTTTATCGATTACACCCATGTCAGGGGCAAAGCGTGAATACATGGCTTTAGGAAACTTTGGGTTTTTTTCTTACTAGAGTTGCATTAATGGGTGCTTAGTGGAGTCTGGCCGCATTAGCTCTCCGATGGGTAAGCTCGTTCTGGCTTGGATCTTTATCCTTCCTTTGCTGCCAGAGGAGCCCTGTGGGAGTGGCTCTGTCCTCTGTGTTGCAGCCTGACATTCAAGTTAAATTCCCTGGGTGGCCCTGTTTTCCCTCACCTACACCTTTGACATTCTCCTTTCTTAGAATGTGCTCTAGCCTTGAATACTAACCTATAGTGCCACCACCTTCTAAAACATGGCCCAGTTGTCCTTTTCCTTAGGAACTCTTTCTGATACCCCTCACTCCTAGCCTCAGTGAAAAGTCCTGTTGTGGACTCCTCAGTTCAAAAAAGCGTGTGTGTGTGTGTGTGTGTGTGTGTGTGTCTCCACAGGAGTTCTACATTGTGTTAGAGTTGTCGGTGTTCTGTCTTGTCATGCTGGAAAGCAAGTCCCTTGAAGGCAGGGGTGGTGTGTCCTGTCTAAAAGAGCCCAGCCCAGGTTGCTGAATGAGTAGCCAAGGGCTGTGGCCTCCTTGGGCATGGGGTGGGACAGCTGGTTGTTCTAATGGGTCACTAAGCAATGTGTTCTGCAAACCCACAAGCACATGCACAGGTCTGTTTATATTTCAGGTACACTTAGTAAATTAAAAAAATTTGGTTTCCAGATTTTCTCTATTATAAATAATGTGGTAACTTGTTCTGTACAAAACTTGTGTTAATTTCCGATCTCGTTTTCCCTTCCAATCTTAGGAACCACATATTTGAGAGTTTTAGGAAGAAAGTTTTTTTTTTTTTAATATCTGATTTTTTTCTCAGTTCAATTGGCCAACATACAGTACATCTTTTTTTTTTTTTTATGTTTAGTTAGCCAGTATATAGTATGTAAGTTTTTGTTGCAGTGTACAATGATTCATTAGTTGCATGTAACACCCAGTGCTCATCCTGACACGTGCCCTCCCTAATACCCATCACCCGGCTGTACCATCTCCCCAGCCCTCTCCCTTCTGTAACCCTTCAACAGATGAATGGATAAAGAAGATGTGGTTCATATACACAATGGAATATTACTCAGCCATCAGAAAGGATGAATACCTACCGTTTGCATCGACGTGGATGGAACTGGAGGGGATTATGCTAAGTGAAGTAAGTCAAGCAGAGAAAGTCAATTATCATATGGTTTCATTTATCTGTGGAACATAAGGAATAGTACGGAGGACCACAGGGGAAGGGAAAGAAAACTGGGAAGAAATCAGAGAGGGAGACAAACCATGAGACTGTTTTTTTGTTTGTTTGTTTTTTGGGGGGGGTTTTAGTTTATTTATCTATTCATTTAAGTAATCTCTACACCCAAAGTGAGGCTCGAGCTCATGACCCTGAGATCGAGTCACATGCTCCTCCGACCAAGCCAGCCAGGTGCCCCATTAATAAGCTTTATAAATTATGAGAACGAAAATGGAATTAAAGTGTGGGCTTTGGAGTTGCAACTTCCTGAATTCCTAGTTTCCCCCATTCACTACCTGGAGACTCACTTGGGCAAAATACTTTTCTGAAGCTCACTTTCCAATTTTTTATAAAAACAGATTTAGGTCCGTATAGGCCAGCTTATCCTGTAGTAACAAACAACTCCTGAATCTCCATGGGTTTATGGCAGCCCAGTGTACTTAGTATTCATGTTTCATGGCCATTGTGGATTAGCACGAGGGAAGGGTTCATCACGGGAATTCAGGGATCCAAATAGATGGTGCATCTTGACTTCTATTTCAAGGATTGTGGGGGGACCTAAGCAAATACAGCTTTTAAAACTTCTGCCTGGAGGTGAGCTACTTGGATTTCACTGGCTAAAGCAAGTCTTACGGCTGACTGAGTTCAAAGGTTGGGTTGCATAATCCTTTTGCAGAGAGAGGCATCAAAGATTTGCAAATGGTAGTGCATTCTCCAGGTTGTGACTCATGAAGGGAAATACTTGGAATGTATCACATAAAGCTAGCACATGGTAGCAGTTGATGAATGTGAGCTCTTATTAGTGATTGGTTTCTCTGGAAAGTATTAATTGTCTGTTATAAGAAGATACAAATGGGCTTAGGATAGGATGATACCTAACATCCAGAGTAAATTATTGGCAATTTGATTGTATATTTTAAAAAAACTTTAAAATGCACTGACTAAAAAAACTACAGCTTCATGATTTGATTATAGGTTTTCTCTGTAAACTTCACAATTGAAATTTATCCTTTTTTAAAAGGAGGTAAACACTTTATATTTTTATGTTATGTTAGTCCCCATACAGTACTTCATTAGTTTTTTTTTAATTTTTTATTGTTATGTTAATCACCATACATCACATCATTAGTTTTTGATGTAGTGTTCCATGATTCATTGTTTGTGCACAACACCCAGTGCTCATTGCACTATGTGCCCTCCTTAATACCCATCACCAGGCTAACCCATCCCCCCACCCCCCCCGAAACCGTCGGTTTCCCGTAGTCCATAGTCTCTCGTGGTTGGTCTCCCCCTCTGAATCCCCCCCCTTCATTTTTCCCTTCCTTCTCCTAATGTCCTCCATGCCATTCCTTATGTTCCACAAATAAGTGAAACCATATGATAATTGTCTTTCTCTGCTTGACTTATACAGCACAGTAACAAAGGTTTAATGAATAGTTTTTGAATTATCAACCCCACTAACCTTGAAGATCAGTGTATTTCCTTACCGGAAAATGTACTTAGAACATTTTGATAAGCCATTCTTAGGTGAAAATGCGTCTGTCCTGAATCCGTTTTGGTTCCTCACGCAATCTTCAGACTGCCAACATTCGTTTCATTCTTTGCTTTTCGAACAAAGGAGTAGTTCTGTATTTTTTCGGTGTAGAGTTAAACCTTTGTTTCACATGAATCATTTAGATTAGAAAACCCCTTTTAAGTCTTTCCACAGTGCCTGGTTGACACTAACATGAATATCAGTTTTTTCCCCCAACACTTAGAAAAAATTATTGTACTCTGCAATCTTGTATCATAAACCCAAGAATACTATTTTTAAATTTCTAAATACCACTGATACATAGGTTTTATGAGCGAGGTAGAACAAATGTTAGAAGAATGGGAATTGTAGTAAACAGATCTTACCTAGTTTTTTAAGAAGACTTTCTTTAGGGTACACAAATCATAAGTATAGAGTTTGATGGATTTTCATTAAGTGAACACACCTATTTAAGCAGCACCCAGGAGACCCCATTGTTTCTTCTCCTAGTCACCACACACTGTTGCAACCTAAGCCTGTAGCCTGGTTTTCTGTTGTACTTTATAGAAATTGGATCTGTAGTGTGCACATTTTTTATTTCTTTCATTAGCATGATGTTTATGAGTGAAATATCCCACATTGGATAGGTTTGTTCATTGCTCTACAGTATTTCATTGTATGAATATTCATTCTCTTATTCAGTATGCATTAAAGTATTAATCACACTAAAATTTCAGTAAAGTTTTTGTAAATTAAAGTTCTTTTTAAAACTGTTTCACTCTCAGATGTGAAATCAAAATAAACAGAATAGCTACCAACATCCACAGTGGGAGCTTGTGGCAGTTGAAGACGTAGCCACCTGTTGCACAAGTAAAAAATGCATTCTCACATTGAAAAGAGGTTAGCCTGCTGAAACAGTAATGATCTTATAGAATTGGATATTTGGGGGAAGAATTCTAATTTTATACTAAAATTTGAATGTTATGATGTGTTGTTTTCCCCTCCTAAAAAAAAAAAAAAACCTATTGTAACATAGGGCCTCCATACCAAATTCTCCTCCGTTTTCACATTTGCCCTCCTGAGGGGTGTCGCTGGAACCCAGGGGGACCTTCTCTCCTGCTGCCCACACCCCCTTCCACACCTGTGACGTTACACAGACAACATGAATTCCTCCTGGAGTCACTACCCCACTGTAACCTTCCAAATGTGGCAACCCAAACTGTAATCTTGAGAACTGCTCTACTTGAGCTGTGATACAAAATCAGGAGTTTTTTTGTTTGTTTGTTTTTTAATAAGTTCTGACTCTGGTTACTCTTTTTTTTTTCTTTCTTTCTTTTAAAAGAATATAGCCTGTTTATTTTTGTTTAATGGGAAAGTATTTTTGTTTGCTCTTGAAACACTGAACAAAGGTTTTAAAACAAATTTGCTGAATTTTCTTCCACCTAGTCCTTTATTACACTGATATAGTTCTAGTTTTGTGTGTTTCTTCTTTTTTAAAATTCTGTAGCTGGGGGGCGCCTGGGTGACTCAGTTGGTTAAGTGTCTGCCTTCGGCTCAGGTCATGATCCCAGAGTCCCGGGATCGAGCCCCGCATCGGGCTCCCTGCTCCGCAGGGAGCCTGCTTCTCCCTCTGCCCTTCACCCACTCATGCTCTCTCTCTCTCACTCTCGCTCTCTTAAATAAATAAAATCTTTTAAAAAAATAAAATAAAATTCTGTAACTCTGAAAAGGGAATTTTATTTTGTGCATACATCAGAGCAGCAAGATAAATTTTCTTGATTCTAAATTCAGTAATCCTAAGTTGGTGTGTTGGAAAAAGTTTTTTTTAATTGAAGTATAGTTACAAAATGTCACTTTAGTTTCAGGTGTCCAACACAGTGATTCAACAAGTTTATGCCTTATGCTCTGTTCACGAGTGTAGTTACCATCTGTCCATTACATTGCTATTACGATACTGTTGACTGTATTTCCTGTGCTCTCTTATTCCCATGACTTACTCATTCCATAACTGGAAATGTGTACCTCCCACTCCCCTTCACCCATTTTGCCTATCGCCCAACCCCTTCCTCTTTGGCAACCATTAGTTCTTTGTATTTATGGGTTTATTTCTGCTGCTTGTTTGTTTTTTAGATTTCACATATAAATGAAATCATGGTACTTGTCTTTCTCTGTCTTATTTCACTTGGCATAACACTCTCTAGGTCCATCCGTGTTGTCACAAATGGCAAGATCGCATTCTTTTTTTATGGCCGAGTAATATTCCATTCTGTGAGTGTGTGTGTGTGAGTGTGTGTGTGTGTGAGTGTGTGAGTGTGCACGCGCGCGTGTGTGTACACACATATATACACACCACATGTTCTGTATTCATTTATCTATCGATGGGCACTTAAGTTGCTTCCATATCTTGGCTGTTGTAAATAATGCTGCAGTAAACATAGGGATGCATATCTCTTCAAATTATTGTTCTTGTTTTCTTTGGGTAAATGCCTAGTGGTAGAATTACTAGATCATGTGGTAATTCTGTTCATTTTTTGAGGAACCTCCACACTGTTTTCCATAGTGGCTCTACCGATTTGTATTCCCACTGACAGTGCACGAGGGTTCCTTTTTCCTCCACATCCTCACCAATACTTTTTTCATGTATCTCTGATTTTAGCCATTCTGCTCGGTGTAAGATGATACCTCATTGGGTTTTAATTTGCATTTCCCTGATTAGTGATGGTAAACATCTTTTCATGTGCTTGTTTGTCATCTGCATGTCTTTTTTGGAAAAATGTCTATTCAGGTCCTTTGCCCATTTTTTTTAAATTGCGTTGTGTTTTTCGTGTTAAGTTGTAACAGTTCTTTATATATTTTGGGTATTTACCCTTTATCGGATATATCATTTGCAAATGTCTTCTCTCATTCAGTAGGTTGCTTTTTGGTTTTGTTGATGGTTTCCGTTGCTGTACAAAGCGTGTGTGTGTGTGTGTGTGTGTGTGTGTGTGTGTGTGTGTGTGTGGTCCCAGTGGTTTATTTTTGCTTTTGTTTCCCTTGCCTTAGGTAGACCTATTTAGAAAAGTGCTGCTAAGGCCAGTGTTAAAAGATTGGTGCCTATGTTTTCTTCTAGGATTTTTATGGTTTCATGTCTTATATTTAGGTCTTTAATCCATTTTGAGTTTATTGTGTGTCGTATGAGAAATTGGTTCAGTTTCATTTGTTTTTCATGTTGCTGTCCCTATTTCTCCAGCACCATTTATTGAAGAGATGGTCTTTTCCCCCACTTATATTCTTGCTTCCTTTGTTGTAGATCAGTTGACCATATATGTGTGGGTTTATTTCTGGCCTGTCTGTTCTGTTCATCTAGTGTCTCTTTTTGTGCCAGGACCATACTGTTTTGGTTACTATGGTTTTGTGGTGTATCTTGAAATGTGGGATTGTGATACCTCCAGCTTTGTTCTTCTTAGATCGCTTTGGTTACACAGGGTTTTCTGTGGTTCTGTATAAGCTCTAGTATTCTAGTTCTGTGACGAATATGGGTATTTTGACAGGGATTGCATTGAGTCTGTAGGTTGCTGTGGGTAGTGTGGACATTTTAATAATCTTACAATCTGTGAGCATAGAATATCTTTTCATTTGTGCCATCTTCATCATCAGTGTTTTATAGTTTTTGGAGTACAGGTCCTTTACCTCTTTGATTAAGTTTATTCCTAGGTATTCTTTTTGGAGCAACTGTAAATGGAATTACTGATTTCTCTATGCTACTTTGTTATTAGTGTGGAGAAACACAACCACTTTCTGTGTTTCTGGTCCTTCATTCTTTACACTGAATCAGATTAAACAGTGGTAAAAGGAAAAAGATTAAGAAGTTTATGAGTACTACTTTAGATTAGGGTTTCTTGACCTCAGCGCTATTGACAATTTGGTCAGATTATTCTTTGTTGTGAGGCAATGCCATACATTGTAGAATGTTTAGTGGCATCCTTGGCCTCTAGCCACTTAATGCCAAAAGTACCCCCTACTCCCAGCTCTGACAACCAGAACTGTCTCCAGACATTGCTGAATGTTCTTTTGGAGGGAGGGATGACCCTAGTAAGGACCACTGACTCAGCCTCCTAAGTTGAGTCGGCATGTTATCTGGCTCAGAGTGCGGGCTCTGGAGCTAGAGTCCTGTGGTTGGTATCCTGGTTCTTTGGCCAAGCGACAACTACGCTGTCCCTCAGTTTTCTCATCTCGTAAGTGACGGAAAATAATATTCAACTCCTAGGTTGGAGTAAGGGAGTTAATACATGTAAAGTTCTTGGCGTTGAGAATGGCACCTGGCATACTGTAAATGCTGAGTAAATGTTAACCATGATTATTATGGTTACTGCTTATAAGAACCTATTACATTGTTCTTTCCTTTTCTTCCTTCTATTGCTTATTTTTTCATTGTGTCACAGAATGGCGACCTAAGGGGAAATCATAATTGAGTAAGGGTTTCAGCAAATTAATCCCTTTTTTAAAAGCTGTATCGCCGTGTGCTGTGGCTGGCAGGCAGTGTGGCAGTGAACTGATACCAGACTTTTCTGACCAGTTCTCTTTCCTTCCTTCAGTGATCATGTACCGCTTTGCAGAAACCGGTGCTCAAAATCGGGCTTGGTTGAGGTAGAGGGGGATGCTTTGCACATTGACTGTCTTTGGCCTGGATTAAGAACTGCTCTCAGTTCTGGTCTCTGTCCTAAGCCTCTCTCTTGCTCACGTCGGAAACACAGTGAGACCTTCTGTCCCCAGAATGGAGTGTGGTGGAAAGCCTTCCAGAGGGGCGACTGTGGGGCTTAGTCCATTAAGCGTCTGTCTTCAGCTCAGGTCATGATCCCGGGGTCCTGGGATCGAGCCCTGCATTGGGCTTCCTGCTCATTGGGGGAGTCTGCTTCTCCCTCTCCTGCTCCCCCTGCTTGTGCTTGTGCTCTCTCTCTCTCAAATAAATCTTAAAAGTCTTCCAGATAGAAGCTATGGGCTGGAAGGAATGCATTTTTTTCCTGTTACCCCAGTTAGTTGAAGCTCCCTCTGTCTTGAATTTCACCCATTATCTAATCTGACACAGACAAATTCATCTTGCCAAAGCCTTGATTGTGGCAGTGGTTGCTAATTTCATAGAATAAAAAAAACAAAAAAGCAATGGAGGGGGGCAGGGTGTAAGGGCTTGGATGAGGGGGAAGGAGCAGCTGAGATTTTTGTGGAGGGGAAAAGAAATTTCTGTACAATCTGAGAATGGAAAAAGGAGTTGCAAACAAATATGTAGTCATACATACTAAGAGGGACTTGAAACAATTTAAATATACAAAATATTTCCTCTGATACATGCAATTGAATTGTATGGTTTATAGGTTTAAAAAAATCCATTCATTAATCCCAAATATGTTAATGACAGATATTCAAGTTTAAATTTTAACTTAAAGTATTTTTTAAACTTAAAACTTCAAGTTAATATATAATTTTAAAAGGCAATTCAGCTTCCTTTTTTGTCAGAGGAGTATATAATTTACCCGTTTATGATACCATTTTTCTATAATATTAGGAAGACTCTAGAGCTACCTGGTCACTGTTCCTAATAGGAAAACTGAGGTCTAGGGTTACAGGACCTTTCTAAGGTTCCTCAGCTAGCTGGAGCCCAAGGTTCTTAATTGTTAGATTTTTTTAATTCGGTTGGAGAAATTAAGTCTTTTACCACCTTGTTCTTTTTCATTAAAGCAGTCATTGTTTCTGAACTTTGTGGACTCTTACGTGGTAAAAAGCACTTAAAAAAACCACAGCTGAGTATAAGATACTTTTATTGCATGAAATGTGGGGTACTGACTGAGTAATCCCCTGTGTGGTAGCATTTTCCAGTGGCCCTCTGCCCCCCCCCCACTAGAACAGCACCTCTGTTTCTGTCCTAAGCATCTGCTTCTTGACCTGCTTCCCTCCGTCCCACTCACTGCTGAACTTCGTGTCTTTGGTTCTAGTCCATCACCACCTGCCTTGTAGTCTAAATGAGAACCTGGGTATCATGCCTAACTTCTCTTTCCCCTGAAACCTGTGCACCTCCCCCCACCAACCTGTGAGCCTCCAGATCCTGCACGATGTACGTCTGTGCTGGCCCATGCTCTCCTCCTCCCCAGCTCTGTTGCCAGCCCCTGGTGCTGACATTGGCCATGATTCTTGAACAGATGGATGGATGGATGAGGCCCTAACAGTTTTTCCTTTACTCCAGGCCATGGACTCTTCATACCTCTTAGATGCCCCTGACATGTGAAAATGCTTTTTCAGGTGATGGGAAGCGCTGTCCCTTTCATACTGCGGTGTCTGCCCAGTGCCCCCCTTCACCCAGCTGAAAGCTCCGTCATGCATGGGGTAAGACCCCATTTTCAGAGAATGGCTTGAAAGGTCTTTCACAGACTGGTCCCTGTGCCTTTCCAGCTTCCTTTTCTCCACCAGCACCCCTTTTCTCCTCACTGAAAATGGGGTCAGTTGGGAATTGTAAGGGATGCGTACATTTAAGATCTTGGCCTTTACGTATGTGAAACCAAGGACTGTGTGTTGGTCCTGTTGTCAGAGTTCAGGGGCCAGTTGTGGAAAAGTCACATGACCCTGCCCCTTGTGTCTGGTGACAGCCCAAAGGAATGCAGGGGAATTCACTTCCCACTGATGATGGTGAAATCTGAAACTAGAAACTGGATGGGCATTCATTTAATGTTTTTCCTTGATACAAGTTTCTCCGGTTTTCAATAAAAAATTTTCAGGTACGCATGCAGGCTCAAGGATGCATGCGAGCCACATATTAATAGTCTATAAAATGAACACCATTCCTTTCTAGTATTCCTTGTAACCTGTTCTTGTAAAAATGCCCTTATAACCATCCCAGTAAAGGGGACCCCCTGCTAAAAATAAAACCTACCCCCTGCTAAGTCTCTGTGGTTCAGTCTTCACCCTATGTGTTTGCTTCTTACCATTTAACCATTGCCTTGTTTTCTAGTAGGGTTTGGAGACCCCAACACTGCTCATACCAGGAAAGGGCTGTGCTTTACCACCCCATGTGTGATGCTTTCCCAAGGCGCCATTTCTCTTTTTCAGATGATGCTTTTTTGGATCATCCGTTCTCCCCTCACTCACAGCTGGTTTGAGGCTGAAGCAGTTTTCAACAGCATCTGTTCACCAAGGCAGCTCTGAAGCTAGCTGGGCATTTTAATGGCCATAAAACAGAATTACTGTGTGAAAGACCTTTCAGCAATTTAGCTAAAGGCTTCCGAAGCAGTGGAGACATTTTCACTTACGAAAATTGGCACTAAAGAAACATGTGGTGGAGATCCCTTTCCTCTAAATGCCACCACCTTCTATGTTAAATAATACAGACCACTCATCAGAGGAAACTTCCCCACCTTCAGTGTTTTGGTTTATATTAAACCATTTCTTAGATTTGGGAGTGGTTCCACAGAGATCTTTTGGTTGTCTAAATATGAATCAGACCCAGAACCATCTACAGATTCAGTGCAATACCTATTAAAATTCCAATGACATTTTTACAGAAATAGAATAAACCTAAAATTCAATATGGAACCACAAAAGACTCCACTAACCAAGGCAGTCTTGGAGGAGGAAGAACAAAGCTGGAGGCATCATGCTTCCTGATGTCAAACTACATTCCCAAGCTATAATAATCAAAACAGGATGGTATTGGCATAAAAACAGATTCCTAGACCAATGGAACAGAATAGAGAGCCCAAGAATAAGCCCACATATATAGTGTCAATTTATGACAAAGGCTCCAAGAATAACAATAGGAAAAGATGTTCTTGTCAATAAATGGTATTGGAAAAATTGGACAGCCACATGCAAGACAATTAAGACTAGACTACCCTCTTAAACTATACACAAAAGTCAAAGTGGATTAAAGACTTAGGAGGAAGTCCTGGAACCATAAAATTCCTAGAAAAAAACACGGGGTAAGCTTCCTGACATTGGTCTTGGTGAGGATTTCCTGAATTTGACAGCAAAAGCAAAGACAACGAAAGTGAAATAAACAAGCGGGATTACATCTGACTAAAAAGCCTCTGTACAAAAGAGGAAACCATCAACAAAATGAAAAGACATCCTACAGAGTGGGAGAAAATATTTGTAAATTATTTCTGATAAGGAGTTAATATCCAAAATATGTAAAGAACTCATACAACTCAATAGCAGAAAACAACCTGATTTAAAAATGGGCAGAGGAACTGCATAGACACTTTTCCAAAGATCTCCAAATGGTCAACAGGTAAATGAAAGGTGCTCAACATCACCAGTCATCAGGGAAATGCAAATCAAAACCACAATGAGCTACCACCTTATACCTTTTAAAATGTCTATCTTCAAAAAGGTAAGTGTTTGCAAGGATGTGGAGAAAAGGGAACTCTATGCACTGTTGGTAGAACATAAGTTGGTGCAGCCACTATGGAAAATGATATGGAGGTTTCTTAAAACTAAGAATAGAACTACCATATGATCTAGCAATTCCACTTGTGGGTACATATGCAAAGGAAACGAAAAGAGGATGTCAAAGAGCTACCTGCATTCCGATGTTCACTGAAACACTATTCGCAATAGCCAAGATATGGAAAGAACTGAAGTATCCGTCAATGGATGAGCCAATAAAGAAAATGTGTGCACACAGACACACACAGAGACACACACGAATATTACTCAGCCATGAGAAGGGACATCCTGCCATTTATGACCACATGGTTGGGACTTTAGGACATTTATGCTTCACGAAATAGATCTAAAAGACAGCTAGCATATGGTAGAACTTACATGTAGAATCTAAAAAAGCTGAACTCCTAGAAATAGAGATTAGAACAGTAGTTACCAGCTGGGGGGTGAGAGAAATGGGGAGATGTGGGTCAGAGGTACAGATGTCTAGCCCTAAGTGCTGGGACTACTGTACAGATGGCGATTAGTGTTAATAATATTGTATTATGGAAAATATACTGTATTATATACTTGAAAGTTGCCAAAGGAGTAAATCTTCTATATTCCCACCCCCCAAAAAGTAATGGTAATGACCTGGCATGATGGAGGGGTGAGCTAAAGCCCTGGTAGTAATAATCCTTTGCAGTATATGTGTGTCAAATCAACATGTGTACGTCTGACACAATGTTACATCAGTCATACCTCACTGAAGCAAGGGAAGAACACGAATCGCCTGTCAAACAGCTCCATCTGTCCAGCAGGCCGTTTGGAACACCGTGCCTAGAGGCTGATGAGGGATACCAGATGCACTTCGCTCATGTAGTTGTCCAGCGGAATGTGAACAGAGCCTCCCACAGGAGAGCTCCGTTTCCAGAGTGTTTTCCCAGTGGACAGAATAGACCTTTTGACTCCGAAATGTCAATCTAGGATAACTCGGCTGGGAGTGGGAGGAGAGTCTGATAGAATTGGGCATTTATTCACCTTAACAGATAAAAGAGGATAGCACAATGCTTCAACTATTAGCTGCGATTTTTAAATACAATTTCCAGGATTTTAGAGGTTCTATAAATAGAATTAATGCCAAGTGAATTTAAAAAGCTAGAGAGAAGCAAGATATTCCTTAGGAGTCATTTCCCTCCTTAAAATAACCAGCCCTCTTTCCTCCCTAAAGCATTTTTTGGGGGGAAGATGCAAATTGTAAACCCCAAAACTAATGTGTTTGGCACTGATTTCTGAAGAAAGTTCTTCCCAGTCTGCATTTATGGAGGAATTTGAGCCACAGAAGAAATTTCAGTCCTTGGTATTGTACTTATGGTGATGGGACCATGATTATGTCTCTGTCCCTGGTTTGGTGATCTTTGCTTTGAAAAATGTGTGATCCTTTCCTTCAAACAAAGTCTGTGTGGATTCCTTGCAGCTGTGGCTGCAGGGAAACCATCGTCTCCCCTGCCCCCCCCCCCCCCCGGCTCCCCCCATCCCCCATCCCTTCCTCTTGCAGGATCTGGCTGGTGGAGCGTGTGTGCGTACCGCCCATTTGAAAAGGGACCAACAGAACCATTTTTAAAATCATTGTTCTCAATCTTAGGAAGTATTTTTCATTTTTATTTCTAAAATATCAGTTAATTTTTTGCCTATCTGATGGGTGAAGCCTGGAATTTCTGTTAATTTCCTGGCATTTGTTAAATCTCTAATGCTTAGATTCTTTGCCTATTTTTAAATTGTATTGTTTGGCTTTTTTATGTATGTGATATATATAACAAAGAGGTCTTATAGATTTTGTCTTTTGACTCTGTTCACCCTATTCCAGGGTTGTTTTGGTTTGTTTTTTTTTTTTAACCTTGATGTAATCGTATGTGAAATTGTTTCACTTATGATTTATGTTTCCTGTTTTGCTTAAGAAGTACTCTATCTGGGGCGCCTGGGTGGCTCAGTCAGTTAAGCGTCTGCCTTCAACTCAGGTCATGATCCCAGGGTCCTGGGATCGAGTCCCCCATCAGGCTCCTTGCTCAGGGGGGAGCCTGCTTCTCCCTCTCCTTCTGCTTGCCACTCCCCCTGCTTGTGCGTGCTCTCTCTCTCTCTCTCTCTCTCTCTCAAATCTTAAAAAAAAAATACTCTATCCCAAGGTTTACATATCTTACACTTTTTTGCAAATGCTTTTTTGACTTGATTTTTTATATTTAGATTTTTCTTCCATTTGAATTTTATTTTTAAAATAATATCAGTTGAGCATCTCATTCATGCCAGGCACTGGGCTCTGTACTGATGAGTAAAATTTGATCCCTTTGCTAATGGAGCTTATAGTGGCAGAGGCAAGCAGTGAATAAGTTATGAAACAAATATATAATATTTATCTGTACCCAGGGCTGTCAAGGAAACAGTGATAGAGAATACTGTGTGGTCCAGGGACACAAACATAAGTTAGGCTGAATTATGAAGGGATACATTGAAGTTAGCTTTGTGTGGGGGGGTAATAACCAGCAGGATATTCCGAGACCCTGAGGCAGATTTGAGGATTGGTAAATGCAGAGTTGGAGTCTGGAATGAGATGAGGGTCCAGAAGTAGTGGATCCTTCATGTCTTTGTAAGGGGCCTTGGTTTTAATCTAGGTGCAGTAGGAAGCTGTTTTGGGGGCGGGGAGTGTTAGGGAGAGATGTATGAAGGAAGAGAGTGTTTGGGCCTTGATATGGAGGGTAGGATGGAAGCAGACCAGATAGGGGACTACTGTAATAGGCTGGATGAGAGATGAGTGGCTTAGACTGGTGTGATAGTTAATTTTATGTGTCATCGTGGCTCTGGGGCCGAGATATGTGGTCAGACATTTAGAATAATATTGTCCTTTGAGGGTGTTTTTGGAGATTACCATTTTAATCCGTGGACTCTGAGTAACAGATTGTCCTGTATAATACTGGTGGGCCTCATCTAATCAATTGAAGGTCTGAATAGAGCAAAAGACTGGCCTCCTTGAACAAGAGGGAATTCTGCAGCAGCCAAGTAGAGAGACTTCAGACCAGAACTGTAGCATGAGCTTTTCCCTGGTCTCCCGCTTGCAGGCTCACCCTGCGGATTTTGAATTGGCCAGCCTCTATAATAACATGAGCCAATTCCTTAAAACACAAAAACAAAAAGCCAAAACTTTCTATATGTATCTACACACATTGGTTCTGTTTCTCTGGACAACCCTCACTAATACAGCAGAGGTGGTGACAATGCAAAGACAGAGAAGTGAGCACATTTTGGGGAGGAAACAGTAGGACTCACTGAGAGGAACGAATGGTAACTGAGTGGATGGTGATGTCATTCAAAGAAATAAAGGCAACAGAAAAGAGCCAAGATAGGGAGAAATTCAAGAGTTTGGTATCTGTTTAGTTTGAGATGCCACTGAGCTATGAGTAGAAGGGTTCAGGATCTGAATTGGAGATAGAATTCTGGAACTCAGCAGTGTAGAGAGGGGCAGAAGACACAGGGTTGACCACTAGAGAACCCCACCTTCAAAAATAGACTGACAGGGAGTGACCAGAAACCTAGGAGGACCAAGAGCTTGGAAGAAAGTTGCTGACGTCAGATGCTCTGCATGGTTCCAGAAGATGAAGATTAATGAGAAGTGACTATTAGGTTTGACAGACTGCTGATTGGTGGTTCATTGACTAAAGCAAAGTTGATGGAGTAGTGGGAGCAGAGTCAGGAACAGAGTGGGCTGAGTGAAGTGGAGCTCGAGAAGGGAACACACCTGTGGCCACTCTTTGGCTGTGCAGCAACAGGGAACAGCAAAACCAGGGGAGGAGTAGTTGAGGATCTGGGGCTTCAAGGAATTTCACTTTTACTCTTTATGGAGAATAGGAGGGCACGTTCATGTGCCGATGGAGTTGATCCAGGAATATGGAAGGCTGAAGATGAGGACAGAGAAGGTGTGTCACTGAAACAACAGGTCCTTGGGCAGGCAGGCATATTTGTTGCCAGGGGGGATGAAGGCACTCCCATGGAATGGACTTTGTGCTCTTATTAAAGGGAATGGGAAGTAAGGAGGGAGTGTGAAGAAAGAGATAGAAGGTAGAGTGGGGAAGAAAGTTAACTCAAGAAACAGAATAGCCAGGATGGTGTTGAAAGCCCTCTTGAGAGCTGAGACTGATCTAGTCTGTGTTTTTCCATTGTAAATATTTTGCTGCAACTGTGGAAAGGAAAATTGGGTTAGAGTCTGACATGACCGAGGGAATGGTTTTTATAGGAGTGGTAAAAGTGATGGATGAAATTTCAGTTTGGTGAAAAGGGTAGATAACCAGTGACATCCAAGAACTGTGGTGAAGGGATGTGATGAGGTCATGTATATGGTATGAGGTTAGGAGTCCACCTGCACTACTTTCAGGAGAAGCAGTTGTGCCCCAACCCTTTATTGAAGAGGCCATCCTTTCTTCACTGACTTTACTTGCCACTGTTCCTATATATTGACTTTCCATATAATCCTAGGAACCCTCTTTGGCTGGCTGTTCTGTTCTTCAGAGCTGTTTGCCTCTTGCTGTGTAGACACACACTGTTTCACTATGGGGCAGGGGCAGGATCCTTTGGGGCCACATGCAGTAATTTCTCCAGACCTACCACCTGGAATGGAGTTGCTTAGTAGGACAGAAGTTCATCCTCTGGGGGCGCCTGGGTGGCTCACTCAGTTAAGCGACTGACTTCAGCTCAGGTCTTGATCTCAGGGTCCTGGGATAGAGTCCCATGTTGGGCTCCCTGCTCAGTGGGGAGTCTGCTTCTCCCTCTGCTCTCCATCTGCCTCTCCTCCTGCTCATGCTCTCTCTCTCCCAAATAAATAAATAAAATCTTTTAAGAAGTTCATCCACTGTGTCACTATTTTTAAATTGATCTTTAAGATGTTTGTAGCATTTTGTACTCCTGCCAGCAAGACCAGTTTCTATTTCTCCATGCTCTTACAAATACTTGATGTTAGCAGACTTATATTTTGGGGAGAGCACTTTGTTGACTTTCTTACTCCATCATGCTGGAAGTCAGAAGTCAAAAGATTTTAGATTTTAATGTAGTTAGATAAACCTGTTTCTTCCCCTCTGCCCACTTTTCTTATGGCCTGTGCTGTGTCCCTTATTTAAGTCATCTTTTCCTATGCTAGTGTCACAGACGTTGTTTCTGATATTATGTTTTTTAAAAAATTTTATTTGAATTCCAGTTAGTTAACATACAGTGTAATATTAGTTTCAGGTGTACAACTTAGTGATTCAGCACTTCCATACAACACCCAGTGATGGTTACCAGTGTGCTCCCGAATCCCCATCACCTGTTTCACCCATCCCCCACCCACCTCCCCTCTGGTCACCATCTGTTTGCTTTCTACAGATGAGTCTGTTTCTTGGTTTGCCTCTCTTTTGTCCCCTATGATAATTTGTTTTGTTTCTTAAATTTCATGTATGAGTGAAATCTCATGATATCTGTCTTTCTCTGACTTATTTTGCTTAACATTATACACTCTAGCTCCATCCATGTAGTTGCAAATGGCAAGATTTCATTCTTTTTGATAGTGAGTAATATTCCACTGTGTGTGTGTGTGTGTGTGTGTGTGTGTGTGTGTGTGTGTGTACTACATCTTCTTTATTCATCAGTCAATGGACATTTGGACCCTTTCCTAATTTGGCTGTTGTGGATAATGCTGCTGAAAACACGGGGGGTATGTGTCCCTTCAAATCAGTATTTTTGTATTCTTTGAGTAAGTACCTAGTAGTGCAATTGCTGGATGAGGTAGTAGTTCTATTTTTAACTTTCTGAGGACCCTCCATACCGTTTTCCAGAGTTGCTGCACCAGTTTGCATTCCTACCAACAGTGTAAGAGGGTTCCTCTTTCTCCGCATCCTCGCCAACACTCTTTTCCTGTGTTGATTTTAGCCATTCTGATGTTGTGAGGTGGTACCTCATTGTAGTTTTGATTTCTGATACTATCTTTTAATGTTTTAAATAAAGTTTTGCTTTTCATGATTAGGACTTTAAACCAGAATTTATTTTGTGTAGGTTGTAAGCTAAGTAAAGATCCAAAACTGTTTTTTCCTTGTCAATAACCGATTTTCTCTGCCCTTTCCCTGGTTAACTTTTTAAGTCATATAGGAAATTCCTACCTAAGTATGTGGACCCAAATCTATAACTCTCTATTCTCTTCCATTGGTCTCTTTATCCCTGCACCAATACCACACTATTTTAATTACTACACCTTTGTGATAAATCCTAATGTTTGGTAAAGTAAGTCCTACCCACCTTGTTCTTCAGAAGTGTCTTCACTTGGGGCGCCCGGGTGGCTCAGTCGGTTAAGCATCTGCCTTAGGCTCGGGTCACGGTCTCAGGGTCCTGGGATCCAGCCCTGTGTTGGGCTCCCTGCTCAGCGGGGAGCCTGCTTCTCCCTCTCCCTCTGCCCCTACACCTGCTTGTGCTCTCACTGTCTCTCAAATAATATCTTTAAAAAAAAAAAAAACGGTCTTCACTATTCTTGGCTCTCTTGTCTTCCGTATGAATTCTGAGGATCACATTGCCAAGTCCTATCAAAAGGCACATTAGAGTTTTGATGGGAATTGCATGTAATCTATAGATTGATTTGGGGTGAAAGTTGTACAGTTGAATCTTCCTGTAATCATTCATACCTGTAATTATGTCCACCTTTTTATTCCTAGTATTGTATATTTTTGTTTTTCCTCTTTTTGTTTGGAGGTATTTCATTTTACTCATATTTTCAAAGAGCCAGATTTTGACTTATTTTTTACTGTTACTTATTTTAACTTTCATTTTAGTTCATCCCTCTTCTTATCGTAAATCTATAAACAGTTTTTAAGATTTTATTTATTTATTTGAGAGAGAGAGAGAACAGAGGGAGACTAAGAGAGAGTAGCAGACTCCCCACTGAGCAAGGAGCCTGAAGCGGGGCTCCATCCCAGGACCCAGAGATCATTACCTGAGCCTAAGACCCTTAATTGACTGAGCCACCCAGGTGCCCCAACAACAATAGTTACTGTCCTGTGTGAGCCAAAGTTTCTATCATTCTGCCCAAGGCTTTTCTCCTGAGGCAATCATATGATGTTTCTGAGTCATCTGTAGTGACCGTCCTGAGTCTCTCCACATACCCGTGTTTGGAAACTGAATGTCTCTATCCTGCTCAGGCTCTAATAGAAACCACTTATTTCTGTTCCATTTTTGTGTTTATACAAGAGATGGATTAGTCTGGGTCATTTCTTCTCTTCCTATGTTGCTGCTGTAGCAGAATCCAGTTAAAGAACTGGGACTGAGGATGAAAGTGTCTAATAATCACAGATGGTAGATTCCCAAATGTAACTAGAAGCCATTCCTTATTATCAGTAATATTAAAATAGAAGATTTAAAATGTGCTAATAAGTCTACCCAGTGCTTCTGGGTTCTTCCTGTTGATTTCTCAGGGTGTGGCTAGCAACGAACCAAGGTTTATAACTGGCAAATATGAGTGAAATCCCATTATCAGTGGGTTTAATGGCCAGTTTGACATATTTATTCTGATTAAACACAAACCCTATTGGTTGCATACAGAGATAAAAGTTGTTTTGGTAAATTAAAATATGTGAACATATGTGATAAACCAATCTCTCCGCTCTTTCTCCAGTGTATATAATTTGCACTCAGCTTATTGGGATCCAGGGATTTAATTCTGTACTACACACAGGTGGTGCTTGATAAATCTTTGCTTACTTGGTGTTGACTGTGTGTAGCTACAGTTCACCTTCGCTGTGGAAACCTGCCCTACACGTGTGGCAGCGCTTGGTGTATTCACATGGGAGATAGGTTTGTGTCGAACTTGGGCTTCTTGGCCGGCAGCAGTTTTAAGTGATTAACGAAGAGTTCGTACGAAACCGGAAGGAATGATTTAAAGCCAGAATTCAAGGCCTCATATAAATGTTTATATTCTTCATAGTCTAGTTCATAATTCACATTCCAAATATTTATTGTTGTTTTTGTTTCTTGAGGGAAACAAAATGTACTAGCTACTTTTCTTTGCTACTACCCTACCACACTGCCCTAATAGTAGAGCTCAAATCTAGAGAGATGCCAGATACTGTTAAGGACTTTTCATAAATTTCCGTTTCCCTTCTCAGTTTCAAACTGTAGGATTTTTATCCTCTCCTTTTTCAGATGAGGAATCTGAGGTGTAGAGTAGTTAAGGAGCCTCCCCAAGATCACGCAGATGGTGAGAAGTAGAGACTCAAACCAGGTCTGATGGCCAAGCCTGCTTTCGTAGTGAGCACACACTGGAATGTTCTCATATCGGTGTTAACCTTAAAAATTGTCAGTTATCTTATCAGCAAAAAATGGTTTTATGCTGGGTATAGCAGAGAATTGCAATTCGGGATATGCATACTATTCCAAAAACATAAGCAAGCCTGGAGCACAAAGGAGGAGAATGTACTTTTATAGAGGAAGGGGGGGGGTGGTCACTGCGAAGGGGGTGGGGTGCTCTTAGAAAACAAAAAGTCCATTGATGTAAACTGGGAATTCAGAGTGTAATGGCTTTTCAGTGGCTGAATTGTGACAGTCTCTCATTGGCAGGACTACTGCTGGACAAGGAGAAAACCTTCCTCCTGCTTAAGATAGTAGTTACCAATTTGCAAGACTCGCAAGATATTTCTCTTCTTGGGTCTACAGTTGACCAGTGGTAGGGTGAGAGCTCCCCGTTCGGGCCTCCTGATTCCATTTTAAATGAGGTAGTGGTGGTGGTGGTTGTTTTTAAGTTTAAAATCAATTAACATATAATGTTTGTTTCAGGGGTACAGGTCTGTGATTCATCAGTGCTCATTATAACACATACCCTCCCCAATGCCCATCACCCAGTTAGCCCATCCCACCACCCCCTCCTCTCCAGCAACCCTCAGTTTGTTTCCAATGATTAAGAGTCTCTTATGGTTTGTCTCCCTCTCTGGTTTCGTCAGCAATTGCACTACTGTGTATTTACCACCAAAGATACAATGTAGTGATCCAAAGGGGCACCTGCACCCCAATGTTTATAGCAGCAGTGTTCACAAAAGCCAAACTACGGAAAGAGCCCAGATGTCCATCGACAGATGAATGGATAAAGAAGATGTGGGGTGTGTATGTGTGTGTGTACACACACACACACACACACACACACACACACACACACACACACAATGGAATATTATGCAGCCATCAAAAAGACGAAATCTTGCCATTTGCAAGGACGTGGCTGGAACTATAGAGGGTATGATGCAAAGCGAAATAAGTCAATCAGAGAAAGAAAATTATATGATCTCACTGATAAGTGGAATTGAAGAAACAAGGCAGAGGATCATAGAAGAGAGGAAAAATGAGGTAGTTTTTTTAAATTTTCACACAGGGTACCATCTAGAACTGGAAGTGATGACTAAGAAGGAAAGAAATGTTATTAAAAGATGGTGAAATAATCAATATAACCAACACTCAACCATAAATACAATCCTGTGTGTTGAAATCTTGGATATGGAAGTTTGGAATGTTGATTGTAAGGTGAACAGCCTACAGTTCAGGCAAAGATGATTCTTGAAAAAGAGTGAGTTCCTAACTCAGGTCTCTCCTTATTAAAGTTCCTGTTAGATTAATTTTTAATATTGTAGCAGGCTTCAGCAGAAGACCTGTCGACATTTTCATTCATTATCTTACGTTTGCATTTCAAACATTCTGATTGTTCGGCTCACAGATTTTGCCTGGTCTAGAAGCTATTAGTGATCATTATTAAAAGAAACCGTCCAGGGAATTCACAAGTATGTTTAGATTTCATAGACCTCCTTTTCTTAACATCAAAAAGACATACACTAGTCCTCTTTGTTATTAAAATACATCTGATCTTAAAACACCAAATAAAATAACATTAAGCTTCAGTCTTTATAAACCCAAGACCGAGGACTGGCCTGTGAATTTGGAGGTCTGGAACTTACTCCCTCTGAGCCTCAGTGAGGAAGCCAAGCCGTACAGTGAAACTATAAATTAGCCTGGTTTCCATGCATTTCTTCACATTTCATTGTTCCATCAAAGGATGATTTGGATTTGCTGGTGGCTGTCCACGAGAGTGTTCCATAAGAGAGAAATGTAGAAAATATGGAGAAAGGGAAGCTGAAACCTGTGATAGATAATTTTCATTGTATTTCTTTAAGTAGATTTGCAAGGTGCTCTCTACTTAATGTGAAATAGTCTTTCATCCCAGTCTTGGATGATGATGTATCCAGTGGTGACAGTTACCCAGGAATGGTCTAGGGATTTAAAAAAGTATAGCAGTGCCCTTTGCTTTTAAGCTTGTGTTCCTGTGTATAGCATATTTTGCATGTATCCAACCAACATTTATTAAGGGCCTACTGTATAAATGTTATTTAAGAAAAATTCTTCTCCTTGTATAATTCAGTCAAATTGTATTGTCAGACTCCACCTGAAACCATTTAGTTCTTACAAGGCTATCATCCACCTAAATTGCCGAGTACCATGGAGTGATGCTTCTGAGCCACTCACTACTAGGCGTGTTTGCTATTTGAGTGGGTGGCTCAGTGGCTCAGTGGTTTAGTGAGATGCAGTTAGGAGTGTCTACCCAGGAATTCAGCTGGCTGATTATTTACAGTAATCCCATGAACCCATGGTCAATCAGTACATATACTTTTTCTACAAAAGCTGAATTCTTATTGCTGAGTCATTTAAAACTCAAAACAGGCTTCTTAACCTTATAGTACTAATATTCACTGTGATGGTAAAACTGTGTTGCATGTTTACTGTGTGTTAGGTATTGTTCTAAGTATTAACTCTTTGTCACTACCCAGTAGGGTAAGTCCTATTAGCCCGATTTTGTAGACGGAGAAACTGAGGCAGAGATACATAAAGTAACCCACCAATGTCACACAGCTAATAGGTGCCCGGTCTCCGAAGCCCACCCTTTTTTAAAAACTGTTTTTATTTGATACAGCTGACATGTTATATTTTATAAATTTAAGGTGTATAGAATGTTACTTTGATACCATTATATATTGTAATATGATTGACATTGAGGTAATATTTAGCCCTCCAAAGTTCACACTTTCAACCAACTTAAAATTATCCAATTGGGACCATATAAGGTATTTTTATGAAGAAATACTCTGTATTGTCACTGAGTAAAAATGGAGATGATTGCAAAAAATGGAAGGGAAAAGTAGCTAGAATATCATCCCTTTGGCAAAAAAAATTTATTTTAGGAAATTTTGCCTAAAAGGTAAAAATAATCCTTCAGTTAATTTTTTCTTTTTGCTTAGTTTTCGGTTTTTCTAGAAGGGCTTCATACCCCTTCTCTCCCACAGAAGTATAAGTCTGCCCTTTGTACCATGTGATTCCTCATTTCCTTGTCTGTTGTGTTCTCGGTGGGGGTGGTCCTCCTGGAGCCTCCCCTCATTAGCTGCGCTCTGAATTCGAATTCATTGCTCTCCAGGCCTGCTCACCGCTCACATCCTGCTTGCTATGCCCTGTGTCTCTCATTAGGGGGCTCTTCCTAAGTGTCTGATGCTTGATTGTCTGTTCTCCTGTAAGGCCGGCTGAAATCTGGGTATGGGGAAGGGGTGGGGGTTACTATAGTGTGGGGCTTAAGTGCATTACGACACGGTCATGTCTTCTGGGGGATACGTCTTCCGATGTGATGCCGTGAGAAGTACGCAACCTATCATCTGAGACCTCTTCTTGACAACATCTTCACCTGAATCTGGTCATTAAACAGCCAGACAAATGCAGATCATGGGGCCTTTTCCAAGACCCCTGGCCTGGCCTTTTCAGAACTGTGTATCATGGACGACCATGCGCCAGCTGTGGAGAGCGGCCCTCATCCTGGTTGACCCTGGGATCCGGTATAAGACCGTAGGAGTTTATGGGTGTCTCTGAAAGACGTTATGACCAGGTACAGTGGAAAGTGACTTTATAGCTAAGTCTTCTGAAGAAAGATTTGTAGTTAACCGTGCTTGTGGGGAGCTGGATGGGCAGATGGAGAAGGTGTAGAATGAAGAAAGCCAGTGAAGGGGGTCCTTGTAACAAGGGAGGACGGGGATGATTCCTGCCTCTGTGTGGGGTTAGGTATAGAGACCTGAACCACAAGCAGGGCTCCGCTCCCAAAAGGACTTGCCAGCCTCAAATATCAGGCGTTAGAGGGCTTTCAGCAAGGGACTGATGGGATCAAATTTCCACTTGGAACAGTCGCACTGGCGACGGTTTGGCATTGTGGATGTGATCAATAATTTCCAAGGTTCGTGAATGCCTGGAGGCCAGTTAGAAGCCCGAGTGGCAATCCAGGTTTCTGATGGAGTCGGTGGTGGTGAAGGTAGAAGTGGACAATGAGAGGAATGAGTCTGTAGCAGATTAGTTGGATGCTCAGATTAGTTGTTAGATTGGTTGGTTGTGGCAGGTGAGAGAGTGCAGGGCAGGGTGACTCCTGAGCCTCTGACTTAAGGACATGGACAGATAGCTTGAATCCTGGAGGATCAGGGTCCTTTTGGTTTGTCGGGAGGAGGGTAGGTGGAGACAACCAGTTTTGGAGATGCTGAATTTGAGGCATTTGGGAGATCCATAGTGCTGGTGTTGAGAAGGCTGTAAGGGGGTGAGGAGGGGAGTGGTTAACTCAGTGCGGTTGAAATAAAAGGCTTTTCTAAGTATCATGAGTGTTTAAGAGGGTAATTGGAGAATTGGATTTTTGTTTTCCTGTGGACCAATCAGTAACCGTTATTTTGATGCATGAAAAGACCAAAGATAAGCTACCTAAGAGCAGTTAGCTTGCAAGCAAAGGTTCCCCAGCAGGAAGCATGGCTGCTACTGAGAAGTTTACTCTCCTTTGCAAAGGTTGAGTACTGAAATGACACACCTCATTTACCGGGGTATTTACAGTAGGAAGGTGACCTAATTAGAACAAACAGTAACTTCAGAAACTTTCTAGTCCTCTGATTACGGGGTCAGTGCCTCAGATTACTTCTCTTTACTTGATTGCAGCAGATTAGTTCTGACTTATTACCAGAGTTAATTGGAGAAAAACAAAAGTTGTATCAGAATGGTGGTTTGCGTATCACCTTTCCAGTCCCCCTCTCAAGGAGGAGTTTTTAAAAAGTAATCCTTAGTTGACGAAACAATCTCTTCGGTTTGTCCTCATCTTATAACATTCTTCCCAGAACGGATCGTACTCTGACCTTTGAAGAGCTTCCTTCTGGTTGAACGACACCGTTCTGGTCATTCCAAGTGCTCCAGTAAGTTGTCTTTTCAGAGTTCGGTAAATGACTCCTTGCCTGTGCCAGGCGGGATGTGATCTTTCGGTTTCCAGTATTTTCTCATGGTCTATTTTTCGAATGGGTCTGCACTCCTAGAGGACATGGTGGTTTCCCTTCAGATGTTTTATTTATTTTTTTAAGATTTTATTTATTTGAGAGCCAGGGAGCATGAATGGGAGGTGCGGGTAATGGAAGAGGGAGAAGCAGGCTCCCCGCTGAGCAATGAGCCCAACTTGGGGCTCGATCCCAGGATCCTGAGATCATGATCTGAGCCAAAGGTGGATGCTTAACCAGCTGAGCCACCCGGGCACCCCTCCCTTCAGATGTTTTAGAGTAATGTAAAAATCCTGGAATTTATCAGCAGCACATGTGGCATCCAAGACTTCTCCTCCATCGTTCTCTGACGTTTTCTTTGTTTCCTGCTGTTCAGTGTTTTATCAATCTAATACCAGTTTCCCTCTCCATTTACGGCTCTCCTACACTGGCTGTTAACCTTTGATATGGAATTCTGTCAAGTGGTTTCTGAAATTCCAAGATCACTGCCACTCCTTTTATTAAACTCCTCAGCGCTGTCCTCCGGGGGTTCACTGCACGCCCTGTGGGAAGGGCTTGTCGTGCCCCAAAGCACGTTGGCTGTGCCTAATCAAAATGTGCTCCACAAGTTATCAAACAAGGGCCCTGCGTTCTCAGTGATTACGTGGCTTTTGAATTGTGAGTCTACAGTGAAATCCTGGGAAGACAGTGGAAATTTATAACAAAAATTACCACCCAAGAGCAGAGCGAACATAGGGTTTTAAGTAAGATTCATTAACTGCTCTGTTTCTCCTTGCCCTTAGACACCTGCTAAGCTCACTAGATCTTAATAAATAATACACTTTGCACGTTGTCGACGAGGCCAGTAGAGCAAAAAATTACTCAATCTGTGTAAACCCTAACACTGTTGTCATTATATCAAAATCAGAACAGCTTCCATGGTTGGCTCCTAACTGTGTCCCAGTCGCTGTGCTAAGAGCTTTATATGCATTATCTCATTTAAGAGATTTTTTTTTTTTAGTATCTCTACTCCAGGTACTGTGGTAGGTACTTGGGACGTTATGCTCACTATTCTCCAGGAACTTAGGATCTCAGCAAGAAAATCAGAAGTCCCACTAGAGCATGATATTGCTGGGATGCCTTAAGAAAAGGGACCAATTTTCTGGCAGGTTTATTTTCTTTCAGTAGGTTGTCTTTCCATGAAAACAGTGTCACACAGTGTGGATAAAGTGCAGCCAAGCTTGAATGCCACCTAGACCCAGTGGGGGATTTCATGTCAGGCCATAGGGTGGAGAAAGCTCTACATGGGCAGGACCCACTAGTACAGAGCCGTGGCCTCGACCAGGCATGGACCCTGCTGCCTTTGGCTGCCCTGGGGAGATGGCCATCCTGACTTCCCGCTGGGTGGAGTCTGGATCCTTAGCCAGATGATCGGCACATTGGGATGGTTGAGAATTCAGGACTGGGACTCACAAGCCAAACATAAAACTCTCCTCTTTTTCAGACATACAGACAATAAAAGCCAGACACCTCTTGCATGTCAGGCATGGCATCGGTGCCTAAATTCAGCGTGCTGTTAGCAAGTTGCCTGAGTCAGCATCATGGAGGGAGCTTTAACAGTTGAGGAGTGAGTCTGGTGAGCAAAGAATCACTCTTGAGTGCTTGCCAGGATGAGAGGCAGGCACCAATGGGGCAGAGATCCTCAGGAGCTCCTTACTGAAGCTCCCTTCCCCTAGCGTGTACAGGTGATGTGCAGGTGCAGAGCCCATTTGAGGGAGTTAGAGAGGGCTTTCCAAAGGGGATGACATCTAAGACTTGAAAAATAAATGGTGGGGAGGGGAGAGGCGGGGGGGGGGGGACTGGGAAAATGACTGTTGAGGCACAGCAAAATCTGCTCCAAGAACGAGAAATCTTTCCATTTGCCTGCAAGGGATAGGAGAGAGAGGGAGGCTGTCGAGATACTATTGCATCTGTCTTTGCCTCTGTGTTGACATTTGCACTTAGGAGCAGAGCAGTGGTGGGTGAAACTCCTGGCACCTTAACATGAGGCAGGGCAAAGGCGCAAACCGTAGCCTTGTTCTTCATTGCCACAAAGCACCTGCAAGGGAAAAAGAAAATGCAGTTTCATGTGAGGTAGTAAACACTTGTATTAAATCTCGACCCTGAGTACACATCTTTTTATGATGCATGCCAAAACGGGAAGTACATATAACACACTTTTGCCACCCTGCACAGTGGTCTAGTTGCTCTGGGAAAGCACTTCAACAGTGGTTTGATTCACGAGGTGAACTGGCTGCTCAAAGGGGGCAGCATTTCAAAAGAATGACCTGTAAATATGATTATTCAGACTTGGCTGTTTGGTACCGGTTTCTAAAGGAAAACTAGAGGGAGTTTTGTTGCCTGTGTTAAAAATTCAAGCTTTCAAGCCAGAATTACAGTTTTGGAAAACTTGTGTGGCCACCGAGGCTGGACTTTTCTGATGAGCTTGGTAGTGACATTAGTAATGATGTTTTAACAAATAGAATGTGTCAGCATTTGGAAGCTCTACATAACTCAGTGAACTAGTATGTTCCAAATGACTGGTGCATGATGTTACATATATAAGTCATGTTACATATATTACTCAGACATAGTGGAAAGAGCTAAAGTATAAGTTACACCAGTGGATTTAAACAGAGTAAGAAAATCTCATTGATAGGATTTTAGATTCTACGTTGCAACCTTTAAGAAATGACTCATTTGTCGAGTTTTGGTGTTGTGTCATAAAAAGAGTGATAATGGTATTGTGGTTATGATGGGATGAATGTCCTTGCTCTTCAAAGCGTTGTAAAGTACGTAGGAGTGAAATGTCACATTTCAAATGGTTTGGCCAAAGAAAAAATACACTTACATAAAAGAGGGGGCCCATGTGGTAAAAAGTTAGCAATTGGTAAATCTAGGTGAAGGGTCTACATCTGTAGATATTAGCTATACTATTTTTTAAAATGTGTTCAAATATTATACTAGTTTTTATTTTACTTGTTTTAAAGATAAAATTTACTTATTTGACAGAGAGAGAGAGCCAGAGAGCACAAGCAGGGGGAGAGGGAGAGGAGAAGCAGACTCCCAGCTGAGCAGGGAGCCTAATGCGGGGTTCAGTCCCACATCCCGGGATCACAACCTGAGCTGAAGGCAGATGCTTAGCTGATTGTACTAGTTTTGTTTTGTTTTTTATGTTATGTTAATCACCATACATAACATCATTAGTTTTTGATGTAGTGTTCCAGGATTCATTGTTTGCATATAACACCCGGTGCTCCATGCAGAACATGCCCTCTTTAATACCCATCACCAGGCTAACCCATCCCCCCACTCCCCCTCCCCTCTAGAACCCTCAGTTTGTTTTTCAGAGTCCATCATCTCTCATGGTTCTTCTCCCCCTCCGATTCCCCACCCTTCATTCTTCCCCTCCTGCTATCTTCTTTTTTTTTTTGTAACATACAATGTATTATTTGTTTCAGAGGTACAGATCTGTGATTCAACAGTCTTCAACAATTCACAGCACTCACCATAGCACATACCCTCCCAAGTGTCTATCACCCAGCCGCCCCTTCCCTCCCACCCCCCACCACTCTAGCAACCCTCAATTTGTTTCCTGAGCTTAAGAATTCCTCATATCAGTGAGATCATATGATACATGTCATTCTCTGATTGACTTATTTCGTTCAGCATAACACTCTCCAGTTCTATCCATGTCGTTGCAAATGGCAAGATTTCTTTCCTTTTGATGGCTACATAATATTCCATTGCGTGTGTGTGTGTGTGTGTGTGTGTGTGTGTGTGTGTGTGTGTGTGTGTGTGTATACCACATCTTCTTTATTCATTCATCTGTCTATGGACATCTTGGCTCTTTCCACACGTTGGCTGTTGTGGATATTGCTGCTATAAACATCAGAGTGCACGTACCACTTCGGATCCCTACATTTGTATCTTTGGGGTAAATACCCAGTAGTGCAATTGCTGGATCGTATGGTAGCTCTATTTTCAACTTTTTGAAGAACCTCCATACTGTTTTCCAGAGTGGCTGCACCAGCTTGCACTCCCACCAACAGCATGGGAGGGTTCCCCTTTCTCCACATCCCTGCCAAAATCTGTCATTTCCTGACTTGTTAATTTTAGCCGTTCTGACTGGTGTGAGGTGATATCTCATTGAGGTTTTGATTTGGATTTCCCTGATGCCAAGTGATGTTGAGCACTTTTTCATGTGTCTGTTGGCCATTTGGATGTCTTCTTTGGAAAAATGTCTGTTCATGTCTTCTGCCCATTTCTTGATTGGATCATTTGTTCTTTGGGTGTTGCTTGATAAGTTCTTTATAGATTTTGGATACTAGCCCTTTATCTGATATGTCATTTGCAAATATCTTCTCCCATTCTATTGGTTGTCTTTTGGTTTTGTTGGCTTTCTTTTGCTGTGCAAAAGCTTTTTATCTTAATGAGGTCCCAATAGTTCATTTTTGCCCTTGCTGCCCTTGCCTTTGGCGATGTTTCTAGGAAGAAGTTGCTGCAGCTGAGGTCGAAGAGGTTGCTGCCTGTGTTCTCCTTTAGGATTTTGATGGACTTCTGTCTCACATTGAGGTCTTTCAGCCATTTGGAGTCTATTTTTGTGTGTGGTGTAAGGAAATAGTCCCGTTTCATTCTTCTGCATGTGGCTGTCCAATTTTCCCAACACCATTTGTTGAAGAGACTGTCTTTTTTCCATTGGACATTCTTTCCTGCTTTGTCAAAGATAAGTTGACCATAGAGTTGAGGGTCCATTTCTGGGCTCTCAATTCTGTTCCATTGATCGATGTGTCTGTTTTTGTGCCAGTACCATACTGTCTTGATGATGACAGCTTTGTAATAGAGCTGGAAGTCCGGAATTGTGATGCCGCCAGCTTTGCTTGTCTTTTTCAACATTCCTCTGGCTATTCGGGGTCTTTCCTAGGTCCATACAAATTTTAGGATTATTTGTTCCATGTCTTTGAAAAAAGTAGATGGTATTTTGATGGGGATTGCATTGAATGTGTAGATTGCTCTAGGTAGCATTGACATCTTCACAATGTTTGTTCTTCCAATCCATGAGCATGGAACGTTTTTCCATTTCTTTGTGTCTTCCTCAATTTCTTTCATGAGTATTTTATAGTTTTCTGAGTACAGATCCTTTGCCTCTTTGGTTAGATTTATTCCTAGGTATCTTATGCTTTTGGGTGCAATTGTAAATGGGATCGACTCCTTGATTTGTCTCTCTTCTGTCTTGTTGTTGGTGTATAGGAATGCCACTGATTTCTGTGCATTGATTTTATATCCTGCCACTTGACTGAATTCCTGTATGAGTTCTAGCAGTTTTGGGGTGGAGTCTTTTGGGTTTTCCACATAAAGTATCATATCATCTGCAAAGAGTGAGAGTTTGATTTCTTCATTGCCAATTTGGATGCCTTTGATTTCTTTTTGTTGTCTGATTGCTGTGGCTAGGACTTCTAGTACTATGTTGAATAGCAGTGGTGATAGTGGACATCCCTGCCATTTTCCTGACCTTAGGGTGAAAGCTCTCAGCTTTTCCCCATTGAGAATGATATTCGCTGTGGGTTTTTCGTAGATGGCTTTTATGATCTTGAGGTATGTACCCTCTATCCCTATACTCTGAAGAGTTTTGATCAAGAAAGGATGTTGTACTTTATCAAATGCTTTTTCTGCATCTATTGAGAGGATCATATGGTTCTTGTTCTTTCTTTTATTAATGTATTTTATCACATTGATTGATTTGCGCATGTTGAAACAACCTTGCAGCCCAGGGATAAATCCCACTTGGTCATGGTGAATAAACCTTTTAATGTACTGTTGGATCCTATTGGCTAGTCTTTTGGTGAGAATTTTTGCATCCATGTGCATCAAGGATATTGGTCTGGAATTCTCCTTTTTGATGGGGTCTTTGTCTGGTTTTGGGATCAAGGGAATGGTGGCCTCATAAAACGAGTTTGGAAGTTTTCCTTCCATTTCTATTTTTTGGAACAGTTTCAGGAGAATAGGTATTAATTCTTCTTGAAATGTTTGGTAGAATTCCCCTGGGAAGCCATCCGGCCCTGGGCTTTTGTTTGTTGGGAGACTTTTGATTATTGCTTCAATTTCCTTAGTGGTTATAGGTCTGTTCACGTTTTCTCTTTCATCCTGGTTCAGTTTTGGTAGTTGATACATCTCTAGGAATGCATCCATTTCTTCCAGATTATCTAATTTGCTGGCATAGAGTTGCTCATAATATGTTCTTATAATTGTATTTCTTTGGTGTATTGTGATCTCTCCTCTTTCATTCATGATTTTGATTATTTGGGTCATTTCTCTTTTCTGATGGATAAATCTGGCCAGGGGTTTATCAATCTTGTTAATTCTTTCAAAGAACCAGCTCCTAGTTTCGTTGATCTGTTCTACTGTTCTTTTGGTTTCTATTTCATTGATTTCTGCTCTGATCTTTATTATTTCTCTTCTCCTGCTGGGTTTAGGCTTTATTTGCTGTTCTTTCTCTAGCTCCTTTAGGTGTAGGGTTAGGTTGTGTATTTAAGACCTTTCTTGTTTCTTGAGAAAGGCTTGTATTGCTATGTACTTTCCTCTTAGGACTGCCTTTGCTGCATCCCAAAGATTTTGAACAGTTGTGTTTTCATTTTCATTGGTTTCCATGAATTTTTTTAATTCTTCTTTAATTTCCTGGTTGACTCATTCGTTCTTTAGTAGGATGCTCTTTAGCCTCCATGTATTTGAGTTCTCTCCGACTTTCCTCTTGTGATTGAGTTCTAGTTTCAAAGCATTGTGGTCTGAAAATATGCAGGGAATGATCCCAATCTTTTGGTACCGGTGGAGACCTGATTTGTGACCTAGGATGTGATCTATTCTGGAGAATGTTCCATGGGCACTAGAGAAGAATGTGTATTCAGTTGCTTTGGGATGGAATGTTCTGAATATGTCTGTGAAGTCCATTTGGTCCAGTGTGTCATTTAAAGTCTTTATTTCCTTGTTGATCTTTTGCTTAGATGATCTGTCCATTTCAGTGAGGGGGGGTGTTAAAGTCCCCCACTATTGTTGTATTGTTGTCAATGTGTTTCTTTGCTTTTGTTATTAATTGCCTTATATAATTGGCTGCTCCCATGTTAGGGGCATAGATATTTACAATTGTTAGATCTTCTTGTTGGATAGACCCTTTAAGTAGGATATAGTGTCCTTCCTCATCTCTTATTACAGTCTTTGTTTTAAAATCTAAATTGTCTGAGAGAAGGATTGCCACCCCAGCTTTCTTTTGGTGTCCATTAGCATGGTAAATGGTTTTCCACCCCCTCACTTTCAATCTGGGGGTGTCTTTGGGTCTAAAATGAGTCTCTTGCAGACAGCATATCGATGGGACTTGTTTTTTTATCCAATCTGATAGCCTGTGTCTTTTGATTGGGGCATTTAGCCCATTTACATTCAGGGTAACTATTGAAAGATAGGAATTTAGTACCATTGTATTGCCTGTAAGGTGACTGTGACTGTATATTGTCTGTGTTCCTTTCTGATCTATGCTGCTTTTAGGCTCTCTCTTTGCTTAGAGGACCCCTTTCAATATTTCTTGTAGGGTTGGTTTCGTGTTTGCAAATTCCTTTAGTTTTTGTTTGTCCTGGAAGCTTTTTATCTCTCCTCCTATTTTCAGTGACAGCCTAGCTGGATGTAGTATTCTTGGCTGCATATTTTTCTCATTTAGTGCTCTGAATATATCATGCCAGTCTTTTCTGGCCTGCCAGGTCTCTGTGGATAGGTCTGTTGCCAATCTAATATTTCTACCATTATAGGTTACATATCTCTTCTCCCGAGCTCCTTTCAGGATTTTCTCTTTGTCTCTGAGACTCGTAAGTTTTCCTATTAGATGTCGGGGTGTTGACCTAGTCTTATTGATTTTGAGAGGGGTTCTCTCTGCCCCCTGGATTTCGATATCTGTTTCCTTCCCCACATTAGGGAAGTTCTCTGCTATAATTTGCTCCAATATACCTTCTGCCCCTCTCTCTCTTTCTTCTTCTGGGATCCCAGTTATTCTAATGATGTTTCGTCTTATGGTATTGCTTATCACTCAAATTCTGCCCTCATGATCCAGTAGTTGTTTCTATCTCTTTTTCTCAGCTTCTTTATTTTCCATCATTTTGTCTTCTATATTGCTAATTCTCTCTTCTGCCTCATTTATCCTAGCAGTTAGTGCCCCCATTTTTTATTGCACCTCATTAATAGCCTTTTTGATTTCGACTTGGTTAGATTTTAGTTCTTTTATTTCTCCAGGAAGAGTTTCTCTAACAACGTCCATGCTTTTTTCAAGCCCAGCTAGTATCTTTAAAATCATTCTGAACTCTAGTTCCAACATTGTACTAATGTCCGTATTGATTAGGTCCCTGGCAGTCAGTACTGCCTCTTGTTCTTTTTTGTTGAGGTGCTTTTTTCTGTCTTGTCATTTTGTCCAGAGGAGAACAGATGAATGAGAGAACAAAATGCTCACAGGTTAACACCGTCCCCAGAAAATATACACTAAACAAATCAGAAAAGACCTGAAACCAGGGGAAGAGAAAGGGAAAGAAAGAAAAAAAGATAAAAACAAAACAAAAAATACAGAGTATGATCAGGCTGGTGCATAGATCACTGCCACACACTAAATTTTGGGCGTATTTTGGTCTGTTAGAAGAAAGTGCCTCCCAAAATTTTAAAGAAAGAAAATCTTATATATGTACAAAAGTAAGGGTTAATACGATGAAGGGATGGAATATGACTGTAAAGATGAAAACTATAAAAGATTTTATAAAAGGAATTGATAAGAAGTTGGTTGAAAAAAGAAGAGGATTTTTAAAAAAGGGGGAGGGGAGAGAATGTGATTAGGAAGGAGACTAGAACAAAGCCGTACACTAGAGATTTAGGGTATATTTTGATCCGTTAGAAGAAACTGTATCAAAATTTTAAAGAGAGAACAACTTATATATATGTCTACACACACACACACACACACACACACACACACCAAAAATAAGGGTAACTACTATGAAGGTATATAATGACTCTAAAAATGAAAAATAAAAAATATTTCTTAAAAAAGGGATTGATAAGATGCTGGTTGAAAAAGGGGAAAAGAAAAATTAAAAAAAATTAACTTTGAAAAACTAAAGAATCATGGTAAAAAAGCCATGAATTCTATGTGCAGTATTCCCCTAGCGCTGGAGTTCTCCCGTTCTCCTTGATCGGTAAACTTGGTCTTGGCTTGCTGGCTGTTCGTGCTGATCTTCTGGGGGAGGGGCCTGTTGCCGTGGTTCCCAAATGTCTTTGCTGGAGGCGGAATTGCCCCGCTCTTGTCGGTCCGGGCTAAGCTGCTCGGGTTTGCTCTTAGAAGCTTTTGTTCCCTGCAAGCTCTGGTACAGCTTTGGAGGACCAGGGTGAAAGTGGTGGCCTCCCAATCTCTGCCCCGGAGGAGCCGAGAACTCGGGGCCCCGCTCCTCAGTGCACCCCCAGAGAAAAGCAATCACTTGGTCTCCCGGTCTCCCCTGGCACTCCGTGATCACCCGGCCATAACCGAGCGATTCTGTCTCTGGCGCCCCACTCGGTGTGGAGTCTGCAAACCCAGCAGATCCCTGTGGTGCGCTCCCGCGCCGCTCCTCCCCCGGGGGGTGAGGGGAGTCTTCCCAGATCTGCTGCTTGTTGGGTCCCTGCTGGAAGAGCAGTGGCCCGACTGTCACCAATCACAGTTTATGGCAACCCCGAGCTGAGAGCCCACACCCCGGCTCCGTCTCTGCAGCCGGCTCCCCTGCTCCGATACCTGGGAGCTCTGCCGCACTCAGGCAGCCCCGGTCTTTCTGTGACCCCGAGGGTCCTGAGACCACACTGTCCCGCGAGGATTCCACCCCCTGCTTAGCCACTGGAGTGACGTCCCTCAGCAGAGCCAACTTCTAAAAGTTCCGATTTTGTGCTCCGCGGCTCTAACACTTGCCAGAGCCCCCTCCCCCGCCGTCTATCCTCCCGAATATCGCCTCGGATTCACTTCTCCGCACGTCCTACCTTCCAGAAAGTGGTCGCTTTTCTGTTCAGAGAGTTGCTATTTTTCGATCTCCTGTTGAATTTGTAGGTGTTCAGGGTGGTTTTATCCCTACCCAGCTGAATTCCTGGGACCACACAAAATCCAGGTCTCTTATACCTCTGCCATCTTGCTCCACCCTTGTACTAGTTTTTAAAACTACTTATATAACTGAATTTTTTTCAAAACAAAATGTTGTGGAAAAATTAGGATAAAAATAAATCAAAGGTTCAGAGAATCTCCTTAGAACGTAGAACAGAAAATAAGTGGAAATTGAAATTCAAAAAAAAAGAGGATCAGTCTAGAAAATCTAATGTTCAATTAGTATGACCCTTAACAGAGAGCAAGCACACTAGAAGGAAAGCGTTACCAAAGGAGTAATGGGATAAAATGGGATAAAAGATCCCAGAACTGATGATGAATCTTCAGATGAAATGAATACTCACATGAAGGGTCCAACACTGTGGTGGAACAGAAGCCACTTCAAGGCATATTATTGTAAAATGCAGAATGCCAGAGATAACGAATCCTAGTAGCTTCCAGAGAGAAAAATCATCACCTGTGAAAGTCAAGGAATGAGAATGACCTGGGTCTTTGCATGACAACACAGTGAAGCAGTATCTTCAAGACTGTGAGTTGAAAATGATTCCCAGCCTAAAGTTCTACTTCAAGTTAAATGATCATCTGGATATGGAGACATCTTCAGATATGGAAGGATGTAAAAATTTAACTGCCTGTGTGTCCTTTCTCATGAAGCTAAGAAGGGATGTGCTCTATCTGGATGAGAGAGTAAATGAGGAGTGCATGGGATCCAGGTAATATCCAGCAGAAGATAAAGGCAAAGGGGTCTCCCAGGCTGAAGAAGGGAATCCCAGGATGACAACTGTAGAGCAGGCCTAGAGAATACTCTATCCAGATGGGAGCGAAAGACTGAAGATTGATAAGCAAGAATATCCAAGAAAAACCTTGGATCCAATGAATGATACAGATGACTGCATTGAGAGAGTTCTAGACTTTTATGGGAGGGTCTAGAGAGATTAATTCATGATCAACACAAAATAAATCAAAAGGTAAGCAAATAAATCGAACAAGAAAAATTTAACCATAGTTCGCTACAGGGCTCAGCTCTCAACAGTTGTTAATATAGTCAAAACAACACCAACAGTGAATATTGATTTCACCAAAAATCATAGATAACCCTATGGGAAGAATGAAAAGAATGTGTTGTGTTGATGGGGGGGAGGGGTGCGGAAATGGAAGAAGGAAAGGTCAGTCCACGGATAATGTCTGAAATTGGAAAGCGTGCTGTTTAACATTACAGAAGAAGTTTAGAAACCACCACAAGAGTTGAAGTGGTTTTCTCTGGGTTGGGGACATCAGCCTGGAAGGAAGGGGAAATGGGGCAGGGCTTCTCTGAGTTTCACTTGAAGCCTTGTATAATGATTTAAACAATGTACAGGTACTTTTTAAATAAAAATTTTAAAAGGGGGGAAAGCTAGAGACCAATAGGAAGGGCTTGATGAATTGCAGAAACAAATATTGCAGACTTCTCAAGTGAAACAATTGAAATAGGGGTTCGTAAGCAGATTGGTTCACATTTAAGATTCCCAAAAATAAAGAGGGGATGGCCTTGAGAGCGGATGAATTCAGTTAAGGTCAAAGAATTGAAAGGCTAAGGTTCCATCTGACCACCAAGTACATCGAGAGTTGCCTACAACAATGGCAGGATGTGGGGTACAAGGCAGACCGCAGCTGGGCTTAGTCTTCGGACTGGAGCCCCATAGTCAGTAGAGGGGCTAGGACTCCACTACTTCCGCCTGACCTGTGGCTGGACATCTGTAGAGTTTTCTCTCCATGTAAATGAAAAATGAACTTTTGCTCTCTAATTAAAAATAACTGGAATAAACCATTGTTGCTTTTGGTGCTATCGCTCATTTCCTTGGTCTGAAGGGACTACCAGGAATTTTGGGGTACAGTCCACTCTTTCTGAGTGTATTGCGTATGCAAGATTTCTGAGCCACTCAGAAGCCTTTTTAGCTTATCTGTTGTGGTTCTTGATCCTGCAGCACAACCAACTGAGAAGCCACATAAGAGAAGATAAAAATCTCGGGTCTGTGAGCTTTTGCCCCATTCCCTCTGCTCCTTCTTGGTAATGGGGAAGGCTGTTTCCAGCCCTGAAGCAATTCTAGTTTGCTACTGTATGTGTCCGCAGTTGCTTTCTTGCTGGCTGACTAGCTCTGACCACTGGGAAGGTTATCATGGCGTCAGGACGTTCTGAGGTGGTTTTCGGTTGGGAGGTGGACCTCCCTAGTATCACCATAGCTGTCATCCCTAGGAAGCATGCCATCACATTGCCATGTCCTCTCGCTGACATCCACAGGCTGCATCGAATGCTCGCATAGTACTTCAGGTGTGCCTCTTATAGAGCACCTTGTATTTTGTATTGTACATATTTTCAGATAAGTTTTCCAACCTTGTTAGAGTACACAACATATCCTAATGTGTGTTTCTTCAGCTCCAAACATAATACCTGGCATGTGGTGAGAAATCAATATATTTGGGATAGATGGATTGGTGACTAGAAATAAGATAGGTATTTGATGTTAAAGTTCTAGAGAAATTTTGTTATAAAAATATTAAATGGGGGCAACTGGGTGGCTCATTTGGTTAAGCATCTGACTCTTGATCTCAGCTCAGGTCCTGACCTCAGGGTCATGAGTTCAAGCCCCGCATCGGGCTCCATGCTGCACATGGAGCCTACTTAATAATAACAACAACAACAGTAATAATAAAAATATTAAACATGGTATTTTGTGTTTACTACTTCTAGCTGGTGAAGTTGCCAAATGACTGACTTCCAAGTCAGAGGTCAGGTAGGGATACTATTAAAAAGACTCTTTAATCCCCCCCCACACACACAGATCCAGCTAAGTCATTTCTTTCCTTGTTTTAAGAAGAAAAATCCTTTCTACCAAAACTCATAATCCTTGCAAATTCATACAGGTCGGCTCTCCCCGGGAGTGGGAGTACAGTTCCGTGGAACATTGAAATCAGTGATCTGCAGGCAAATAGCAGACATCGTTGGCCTCAGGCGTGCCCTGTTCTCCTCCCTGGCAGGTTGGGCCCCTGGCCTCCGAGGGAGAGCCTCTGTGTCTGGAACCCTGACCCCGCACAAGTTTAGCTGAGCTCCCCCACGGGAATCGAAAGACACCACCTATGAGATGAGGAGGGGTGGCCCGTAACAGGCTTTCTGCGGACAACTGAAGCTTCTCGACACTGCCTTATTGATCTGCTTTTGGAGGAAGAGGATTCTGACTTTGAAGGGTTCTGTCATAGTCCCGCAGGTGGCAGCTCCACAGCCAAGCTCATGTTGTCAACGTCTGACGCTGTTGGTGGAGAACGGTACAATTCACCATACCCACTCCTCTTACCCGCGAGTGTTCTGGAAGCTGGAAGGGACAGGGACCCCTGTTCCGGTAGCCGGTCTGGGCATGCACTTGGGCTGAGCACACACCTGCCCTGCGGGGAGGGGAGGCAGGAGCCGTGACTACAAAGTCAAGCTGAGACCAGTGGCCAGACGCAGCAGAGGTGCTGGCAACGAAAGCTGGGTCGGGAGTTAGAGTCAGGAGGTTTGGGGTCTGTGTGTGCGCCGTGGGTGCCTTTTTGGGGAGCCTGGCTTGGAAGTGGATGGCAGGGTTCTCTACCCTGACCTGTAGCTTGCTATTCATTGCCCTTCACTCTTCTTGCTGACTCAGGTTCATCTTTAGAATTATTTCTAAAGTCAAAAAGTGATTGTACAGGCAGACTGCCTAGGGCATCAGATTATAAAGAACAGGAACTCCTTGGGAGTTGCCTTGGGAGACATCCTTATCACTTCCTCAGGAAGTAGAGAAACCGACTAGGTAAGGCTATCTTTTCTCTTCTAACACATGCGCATGAAGTTAGTTTGTATCATTAGGAATTACCTGTATTTCTCTTCTGTGTCCTACCTTTCTGGCCCAGGCAAGGGCTTTGCACAGTAGAGGCAGAAGGAGATCCAGAAAGGAATTAGCTTGTTGCAGGTGCCGGGAGCAGCACACTTGCAGGCTGGGCAGGGTCGGGTTAGTGTGGGAAGGCTGGGGGTGAGCCCACTAGGCAGCTTCGGGCAGGTCCCTGGACAAGCTTGCAGGGAGTAAGTGGAAAAGAGCTGGGATTGAAGCAGCAGATGGACTATGGTCCCTAAGAATTTTGGCACTTTGATGAAGGGAAGACTGGTGGTGGTTTTAGGATAGAGGGGGGCAAAAACGTGTTCCAGGGTGAAGTTAATAAGCCAGTGGTAGAGAATGGGGGGATTAAAGTACCAAGAGCAGGGTTCAGAGTGAGCGTTATTGGCAATTAATAGGATGCCAGCAAAAGCTTAGGTTTATTTCGTTTTTTCTCTTGAGGGACATATCAATCTTCTGAATGACCAGGAGGGACCTCATGCAGCAGTAATGTTTAATAACTCCTTTATAAGGCGTGTCCTAATGTCACTATGATATAATTCATTGAAACTCATAGATCGCAAATTAGGATCCACAGGGAAGTAAGTTCTTAAATTAATTGGGATGCAGAGCCAGAACGTTTGTCTTGCTTCCTCACCTTAGCTCAGGGACTAGGGAAGCCCGCCAGCTGAGATGGGAGTCTGTCACCGTGAGGCATGGAGCTCGGGGTGGGAGCAGGGGAGGGGGGCGGCGCTAGAAGGTATTAAGCCAGATGCTGTGACTTTGACAGGTGCCAGGGATGAGTTTGGGACAAGAAGTGATGCTGTTTTGTTTTTGGTTTCTTTTTCTCTGAATTCGTTTTTGGATGTTGATGGCACTCACCCGTTGGATTGACTGGGTTTGGGGAGTATTTTTTTAAATATTCACACATGATAATATGCCCGTGTGCACTGCTTTTTGCAGACTCTCCTTATTTTCAGTTTCTCTTCCCAGTTTTCCTCCTGAGCATGTCCAATAGGATGAATTTGATCAAGCAGTTTCTTCTTGGTTTGTCCTCTTGGTAGGAAGAGGGTTCAGGTCTGTGTGTCCTGAAAGGAACTGAACTTGGAGTCAGTTGCAGGTTTTTTTTTTTTCTGAACTTGAAGTTATATATCAGGCGCAGCTTTGGAGGGGGCTGGTGGGCAAGGCAACCTTTGGAGTTCTGAAGATGGATATGCACCTTTTTTTGGTGGAACACTTAATATATATTCAGACTTTGAGGGACACAGAAACGGCATTTTGAAGTTCAGTATTTGATCAGTGGGAAAGAAAGGTGGGAGGGTAGACTTGGTGGGGGCCGGGGCAGGGGGGGGACCTTGAGAATGTGATGAATGCCGCACAGAGGGGCTCCTCTCAGACCTCTCCTCCCACCTGTTGTGTATCAGGGAGCTGGGGTACATGGGCCAAGACAGTGTGACCCTCCAGCTTCACAGCTCGGGGAGAAGGAGTCAAGGAGATGACCAGTGCGGTCCTGTGTTACCTGCTTTGACTGAAAATGATGGCATGGGATTAGTGCTTTTCTTGGATAGCTTCCTTTTCCTGATTTTCTATTTTGTTTCTTTTCTTTCTTTCTTTCTTTCTTTCTTTCTTTCTTTCTTTTTTTTAGACGCTGGGAATTTTAGTAGTTGTTTTACTTAAACCTCTATTTTGAAAATTTTAAGTTACTAGTCTCACAGTTGATGAGTAATTTGAGCAAAGGAGGTATCAGTAATTAATATGTGCTGTTCACTTTGCTTCATGATGCCAGCATATCTCCTTCATGAATGGCATAATTGTGATTATCTATGTAATAATCTCGCTTGGTGATCTAGATGATGCTAAAATAGATCTTTATCAGTTTGTTTATTTTGAGACTCAGCAATTGTAATTGTTCTTATCCTCAGAAGAATATTTAGTCAATAGTAAATCTATAGTGATAGACTTTGATGTCTCTTGCAGGCTAAACCCTTTTCGTGGAGCATAAAGGGTTTTCAGGAGAGGGCATCTGAGGATAGAAACCTCCCATACTTTGCTGTAGCAAAACAGCACACAGAAAAACCAACTGAAGGGAACTGTAGCTGATTGCATTGTTAGGGAATACACTTTGGGTGTTCTTTTCACACAGATTTTGGGTTTCCTCAAATAGGCAGGTGGAAGGAAACAGTACTTGTTTTCTAGATTTAAGACTTATTTATAGCTTTTGAAGAACATAAGTTCATGAACCAAGACTAAAAGAATTAGAAACAAAATAAGTCGGTGGTTGAAAATTCCCGTTTGGTGTTCAACTGTAATAATAATTTTAACTAAAGTCTCCATTTTGGTAGCAGAACACGTGAGTTAAGGAGCATTTAATTTTCAAAATTAACTGAGTCTTAAGAAAGAATCAAAGTCTTGAAATATAGCCAGTTTTGCAAGTAAAATTTTTAATTGAACTCATGGTTGCTTAATTACACCTGTCAGGTCTTGTCACTATCACCAGTGGTGTGGAATTTGGGTAGCTCATGTTCGTGAGCATCTGTCAGTAGCTTAAAACATACATAATGTGGCTGCAAAGTCAGGGCACTGCAGTGGCTTATAGAAATCCTGCAGCTTTCTTGTGTAGTCCCATTTAACGTGGTGATGATGCTTTAGAATCTGTATCACACGAACGCTAATGTTGCAATTATATTTTTATATGGGAAATACATGTCAACACTACTTGGGAACTTGCTTCATTTGCCTTATATTTTTTTGTAAAACTGTCCCCTCTAAGCTTCCAGGGTAGCATTTAATGTTGCTTCTTTGTTTGATCAGCGTTATGGAAAAATCAAACCAAAACTGCACGCGGTTGCTTTAACATGCATCTGAAATAATTCACCTGTTACTTGGTTTGTGAAGGTTCTTGACCGGGGCGGGGTGGGGGGGGCACGGGGTGGAGAGTGTCCGCGGGCTTGGAATGGCACTCAGTCGCATTTGCTTGGTTGTAGTGTGTTTTGCTAAGGCTCCTTTCTGTTTTTGTCTTCTGCCTTCTGAGCCAGTCATGGAGTTACACTACACTCAGTCTCATTCTCCAGATTCATTTCCAAGTTTATAATAAGATTATATTGAACTACTTGTTCAGCCGAGTGTGAGCTGGTATTGTTGGATATTCAGGCAGGGCTGTTATTCCATAAAGTACAAATTCCTACCCAGTGAGACCCACATAGGTGGTTTCGTGCCACCAACGTAGTAGCTCTTAAAGGCAGATAGTTCACATAATTGGTCTCCCTTTTTTTTAAATGTGTAATTCTCTGTCTTAGTGGCAGTGTCTTGAGTTTTCATACATTTGATGGTAGTTTTTTGGTGAACACTGGAAGGCAGTTATAAACCAGTTGTGATTGCATTCATTTTAATCTCATTCAGAGAGAAGAAGGGAGCAAAACTCTGCAGGCAGGGGCCGTGCTCAGAGCTCCCTCACTATTGGGATTCGTGTCATCAGGGCTCAGTTTCCTGGTTCCTCTGAAAAAGCTAATTCGGTTTCTTGAGGCATTTACTTACCTGGCAGACAGCTGGCTCTTTGCCAAGAGCGCTTGACAATTACTGCTTCTCTGGAGGCTGATTAGTATGCATTGTTACAAGGTCCCTAAGAATAATTTTGCTTACCTATATAATAATTTAAGAATTTAATCATTTCCAAACATGTCCTAAGTTATTTAGTCCTTTGTCAGCATCTCAGTTCAGTTCTAGAAGGTTTTTTTGTTTTTGTTTTTTTGCTTTTTTAAGCATTTGCTGTGGGCACGAGTGTGTTAAATACATTAAGGAAAGCGTTTCCAAATAGGTTTTTTCTAATAATAGAATTCCTTACGTTCTTGTGCTGCTTTATAGCTTCACACACATCTCATTTGATGGTCATAACAGTCCCGTGAGGCAGAAGTGGAGTGGCGTGTCTCCCCTTTTCACAGATAAGGAAACTAAGGCCTTGGGAAGGCAGGGGTTTGCTCAGGTTCGCACAGCTCGTCAGCGTTGTGGGCAGGTCTGCCCCGTGAGCCTGACCCATGAGGTCAGTGTGGTGTGGCCGTCAGAGGAGCTCTGAAGGGAGGGCAGCCTGCGTGGCCAGAGGCTCCTGGCTGCCCCTTTGTGAACGACACCGAGGGAGGCCTCATTCTCCCCCTACCTCACTGCCTCAGGAGCCTCTCAAATGGGCCATTTTTGACACTTGTATGAAACAAAACATTTGATACCCTCTTCTTCTCCACACTGAAAGCTAGACCCATACTTTATCGCAGGAAACAAAAAAAAAAAAAACCCAAAATGCATGTAATAGAAAAAGGTCCCTTATTTTTATCGTTGTCTAACTTTTGAGACGTTTTTAACTTTTTGTCAGACATCGGTTCCCTTCTGTTGTTGTTACTTGGATGTGATGTGGCATTATTTCCCCGTGGCTGGCTTGCCTCTCCCATGGCCTGCCCTTTCCCAGGGCATTCCTTATCACCATTGCACGTGTCTATTGGGAAACAAGGTCTGTGGGCGCGGTCCCCTGCTTGGCTAGCGGGTACAGATGACCGCTTGCTAAGGGTCATTTGCCAGGCAGCACTGTGCGGAGCACACTTCGCACGGTATCTCCTGGAATTCCTCCCAGATCCCCTCCCCGTGGTGCGCTAGCCAGGCCTGTGTCATAGGTGAGAAGTGACAAAGCCCGGGGGGGGGAGGGGAGCCCTGTGTGTCATACTCTGCGGTCAGTGGCCTTCTGCATCCACACACCAGTTCTGTCCCTTACCTTTGGCAGTTTCAGGAGCTGTGCCCTCATTTCCTGGGACATCGCCTTTCAGAGAATGGAAGCAGTTTTTTGAAGTGTGTGTGTGTGTTTAATAGTTGAGTAGCTTTTGCACTTAAAAGATGTGAAGCTTGTTTCTCTGTTCTGATATTCAATCAAGCAAAATTAGTCTAGTGTTTAAGGGAAGAAGTTCACTTTCTCACTTCTCTGATGGTAGAACAGCAGTCACTCCAGGTGGATCATGTGATAATACAAATGATTGGTGTGGAAACCAACATTGCTACTTCTTTAGTTGTTGCCATTTTGGACATATTCGAGGACTGTGTAGGAACCTTCTGTTGCATAGAAGTTAATGTTTTGTGCCAAATTTTAAGGCTAATTTATTGCTGCCTACCCTTCTACCTCCCAGATGTTCTCCTTTATTATTCCCGAGAGATGGAGATGTTATTCTGCTTTGTCTTTGTGGGTAATACATTTAGAAAATCAGATCCAAGACACTGGGAGAGGGGGTGTGTGTGGCGGGGGGACAAGAACGTGGTGGGGCGGAGGAGGGGGGGGGAGAGGATTTGATTTGCCAAGAAGATTACAGACTCAAGCTGCAGAGCTCTATTGGCACGTCTGTAGGGAGCACCATGGTTCACAGACCCAGAAGTTTGGGTCAGCATGAAATGTGACAGGAGCTCCCCAAGACTGTGAGCACGGAGGGCATGGGCCTACGATGCCATGTGCAGAGGGAAGCCACAGGCGACATCCTGGCTTTGCTCACACCCGGACTTCATACAGGGCCCCATCCTTAGGCTTTCTTGGCCATGGCCAGGTCGATTTCTTCTTCTCTTCCTTCACCTTCTTTTCCTACAAAGTGAACGTGTCCTCACACCCAAGCCATGTTGGGAATCCTTGTCTGTTAATTCTCAGGTTTCTTTTCTCACTAATGTCGACTTGCCTAGAGTTACTGGTTTTCAACTCCTAGCGTTGTGGTCGCTGTTACTGTTCAATCCCTACTGCTCGGCCGTCCTTGGGTCTCCCAGGAACTGCAAGATGGTTGGATTTGCGGCTCAGCACCCAGCGAGGGCAGCCGTATCTCTCCTGCTGCAGCGACCCCTCCATCAGTCTCGCACAGGCCCCGGGCGGTCAGGGTCGGGAGGGAAGGCGACATGGGCTTTCTGAGCGGCCACTCACAACATGAGGCTCCTCCGCCCTGCTCCCAGGGCTCGTTTGTTGTTTGTAGACCATTCTTAACCCGACTGATTATCCCATCTCCATGTCTGTAGCCAACTTAAGAGCAGAAAATTAGATGGGGAAAATTGCACTGAGGTTGGTAAACTGAAAAAGTGACATGACATACATTCATTTTACTCAGCAAGGCTCATTTATTTCCCCATGTTTATAACTTGCCTCGTTCCACAAAGGATTTGAGACTGCTGACATCCTTACAGAAAAGAGTCCCTTGTTACGCCTCTAATGGATGGAGGCTCCTTAAAGAAAGCTCCGGGTTGAGAAAACTCGCCGCAGAACAGATAACTGAAGTGTTCTGTGCACACATCTTTATTGCTCTCGTAATGCTTGCCATGGGAATCCTATCACACGCTGTCCAGGTAAACAGTAAGCAAACAACAGACACTGAGAACTTTCCTATGTCACCAAACATGTTTCTTATCTGCAAGCTGCAGACATGTAGCTATAGCTTGTTCCTCGCTTCTGCTCTCTTCAGAAGGCACTGAACAAGAGGCACGCCACAGCTGAGTCCCAGCTGCTGACAGCCTGGGACAGAGCACGCTCACCAGGGCCGGGGCACCTGCGGTGGGCCACCCCCAGGAATAATGGTTTAACGCTGCAGCTTTACAAGCAGTTGAATCCCATTTGTGCAAAGGCGCACGGGCCGGGGAGTGGTGTGCCGTTTGACACACAGATAACAATCTGGCTGGAAGCTAGTATTTGGGGAAAAAATAACTAAAAACAAAATGATAGTTTTGAAGCAACATATAGTTATAAGACACAGCGTGTGTCTACGGTTTTCTCCTGAAAGAAAGTCAGAATTTTCACCCTGCAGAAAACAGCCAGAAACCAAGCTGTACCCACCCCGCGTTTTGGCATGTATATAATAGTTGGTATGAAAGGACAGTACTGTAGGATTCCAACACTACTTGATTTTGCCAAAACCGTGAGATGAAACAGTCCGTACATTTGCTCTTCTGGTTTGAATTTTTTTTTTTTCAAGAATATGGCAATGCAAAGGAAAAGGAGAGAGGGAGAAATCTGCCCCCTGATGGGAGAGGACAGGGTGGCGTAGCAGAGCTTGAAAATCCAGGTCTCCACATAAATAGTTGGTAGAGAGCCACCACCAGGGTGAGGAGGAGCTGAAGACGACAGTGAAACGTCACCCAGTGGTGCCAGCCTTGGCGATTCGAGCCCAGAATCCAGTAAAGGTTTCTGGAGAACATATACAGCTGCGTCGTTCAAGTTACACAGCTGATACATTTATTCAGAGTTTGCAGAATCACAGAATTCTGAGCTGATAAGGGAGCCATGCTGGAGATGAGGTTTATGTAAGCCAGTTGATGGAGCAGGCCAACAGTCCGGCCCCGGGCGGGTCTGTAACCTGGACGGCGGAAGCCCACCTGAGACCAGGCCCATGCTCCAGGCTGGCCACGCCCTCCAGGAAGCCCAGGCTGCCTTCCCAGGTCACCCCTGAGACTCCTAATACCTGCTCCTACAAAGAGGAAAGAGCATTCAGTGTGGGACGCTGAATTTCAGCAACTGAGGAGAGGAAAGGCCCACCTAGGGAGAATCTGGCTCAGAGACCTTAAAAGGAGCAGCTCAGGTGACCTGCATAAAGCAGGACGGTGCAGATTAAGGTGAGGCCACCAGATGGTCACGTGGGGAATATGGAAACAGACACACGTGTTTCCAGTGCCCTGATCCCCACCTACCCACAGTGCTCGGGGATGGTCATTTCATTTTATAAAGCAAATTACAGAAGACTTCTGTTTGCCAGATCCTAAATTGGGAAGGAATGTCTGTTCCATCTGAAATGTCTCTAACTGCCCAGATGTCGAGGCCTTTAAGGACTAGAGGGATGAGTCTGAAATGCAAACCCATGGCTGCCCCAGGCCCTAGTTTTGAATTCCCCCTCCTTTTCCTTTTGTTCAGAAGAGCAGAGAAAATATACACTGGAGGAAGCCTTCAGCTATCTGAAATCATCCGTGGATGGGGGATTCCACATAGATGAGTTTTATAAAGAGATGATGGTGTAACCATTCACATTTTATTTTAACCGCCTTTTGGGTGGTTACGTCTTCCCTTGAGGCCAGGCATTCTTGCTTCCTTTTTTTTCCCCCTACATAAAAGAGGGGTAACCATGCTCAGCTGATAAATTGTGAAGAGCTTCACATATCCTGATAACATGCGGTGCCTCCAGAGGAACTCCCAAGTCCCTCTTCCATGCCTCCCACAAAGTGATACTGAGCAGGAATTCATTGACTGCAATAACGGTTATTTTGTACCAAGGTCTATTTCTTCTGTGCATTGATGATCCTAGGCTGCTCTCCTTTTTTAGTTTTGGACTGCTTTTGAATTTTTCTACTTCCTTCACCTAAACTTTTTTCAAAAAATGTTTATTGAGCTCCCGCTATATTATGCTGGAAGCGTTTATGTATGTCACCTCGTTTTATCCTCTTAGCAAGATATCCTTTTTATTGGTTTGCATATGTATGGCTTAATTAAAGACATTTTGCAGGTGGGATTTTTTTTTCAATTTTCAACAATCGTTTTGCCAGATATGGATCAGAAGCAGGTACATTTCATTCTCTTAATTTGTCTAAGGTAGATTTCCCTCCCATCACTATTAAAAGTATTTGAGTTGCTGGGTAAAGCCAGCGTTGAATGACATAATTTTAAAAGGTACAAATAAAAACATCTGATACTTAATTGGAGCTTGCCATGTGACTATGTGCCCGACAATCTTCAAAACCCTTTATTCATTTACTTTAGGTAAAACTGTGCTATTGGACATAAAGAGAAACTCTTTGTCCAGGGGAAAAGATATACTAATGTAATATTATGCTTTAAAAAGAAATTATTTTTATCGATGACTCAAAATAATTAGTTTTGATGGAAGAACGCTTTTTAGTTGACAGTGATGGCATGGGGGCAGGAAGCAGAGCTGGCCCCAGTCCATATACGTGGCACCCTCGCTGAGCAGATGCTGCCCCTGCAATACAAGCTTGGTGAGGATGGTGCTTCTGTGCAAAATAGAAAAAGGCCTCCCTTTCTCGGGTGGACACAGCCCATCACCAGGGCGTGTGGCTCAGGGAACGGTGCAGGCTGGATTTCAGCCCCTGGTGCTCCCTGGTGCATTGCACAACCTGGCCTAACTCTGCCCCCGTGTGTCTTTGGGGAGGGGCCTGGGAGGGAGCTGGGATGTTGATGGAGAAAAGGCAGAGAACAAATATAGGAGAGAACAGGTCCAGGTGAAAATGATGGATTGTGAAACGGGTCAACAATCAAAAGAATTATTTCAGAATGGGGGTGGAGGAGAATGGCTGTAGCCCACCTCTGCTTGAGGCAAGTAAGGCAGTTTGGTCCTCCCAGTGACGCTTGTGCCTCATGTGGCCCCATTTGTCTTTAGAGCCTATGGCTAAAACCCAAAGGATGGCTCTGCAAAACCCGGGAAAGTCATGCTGCCCTTACAGCCACCTTGCCATCCGGGAACCTTTCCTGCCTTAACCTTAAGTCCTTTCTCTGGTCTGAATTTCTCTAACTATGGAGCTTAAATATAGAACTTGTTGGGGGGAGGGGAGTGGCTTATTCTTAGGCTCCCAAGGCTTTCAGGAGCAAAGGAATTAGACTGGAGGAATAATGAGAAATGCATTGGAGCCTTGATGGTCTCTCCCTTGATTCATAATATGTGGGCATCTCCAGAAGTGACTGATACCCTGTCACTGAGTTTTCTTCAGCCCTGAGGTGGTGAGAGCTGGCCCTTGGTCTTTGAAGAATGGCCTGGTCTCTACTCCCGCATTAGCCTGTTCTCCTGTGGATTGCAGATGTGCAGAGAAAGGCCAAAATTGTGGGTTGGATGCAATCCTAATAATAGGAAAGCAAAATATGGAAGCAGTTGTGGATTGGATGTGGAGAAAGGACTATCTTATTGTAAAGGAGTTTATTGATATTTATAAATTGGATGCACTTTTTTTTTTTTTTAAGAGCAAGAGAGCTCATATGGGAGGGGCAGGGCTGGGGGAGGCAGAGAGAGAATCTTAAGCAGCCTCCATGCCCAGCATGGAGCCCGACGTGGGTCTCAGTCTCACAACCCTGAGATCATGATCTGAGCCGAAATCAAGAGTCAGACATTTTAGCTGACTGAGCCACCCAGGTGCCCCTTGGATACGAATCTTATTTTCCTATTCATACTAGAACATATTTGATCACTTATGAATTTCATTGAGGGCCAGATGCAGATTTTAATACCACATGTAGTAACTTCCCAAAGTTGCAGAAGGATGAAAGAAGTCACAGGGGTTTTATTCTTTTTTTTTTCATGTTTGGAAGTCATTTTAATTTCATAAGAATTGAGTGCTCTTTGCTAAAATTCCAGAGAGATTAATTTGCCAGTTTGTATCCTGTAATACCTGTTTTCCTCCATCCACCTCCCATGGCAAATGTAAATGTATGAGGATGGTGAGATCAATGTACATTAGAGTATATTTCTGAGAAAAATTCTTCATAGTCTGCAAAATAATGGGGCGATATAAATTGATCTTATGTGGGAATGTAGATGAACATGGCTTTTAAAAGGAGAAAAGGGGGTTGAGGAATGTGTATATACTCTCTAAAAGTTGTGGTTCAGAACTCACAACAGGTTTGGAACTCAGCAGGTTTGGAAGTATCCAGAAGACATGGGTGGCATAGACGTTCATTTAAATGGACTGGTTTCATGTAAAGAGTTCCCATGTTCAGTTAGAGGAATACTTCAGTAAAGTGATTTAATATTGCTTTCAAGTGTAGGGCCTGGTGATTTAGACTCAGGGTCAAGCAGATTCTCTGCTTTGGCATTCATTCATTTAATCTGTAAGGCCGTTTGGTCCTCCCAGTGACCCCAAATCTCATATCCTACCAGCTGGTGACTATGACTTGATGTGCTCTGTGGTTTTTAAGTTGGAATCTCCTAACCCAGAAAGCCCACTGCTATCTTGCCCTTTGGTGGCTTTTAAAAAACTCATTAACAGTTCATTCTGAAACAGGTTGGTAAAGTTGTTGCTCTTGAGAAAGGGTCATCTGTCCCAAGTTCCATAGGGATAGAATATCATGTGTTTTGTATCTTTCTCACCTTGTAGAAACCAAGCTCACAGACAAGTTCCATCCACTATAGTGTGTCAGAATTTTGTTCTAATGAACCCACAGAAGCAACTCAGAATCTAGATAATATACTTCATGTGTAAAATATATTTATGTGGAATAGCTTAATTTCTATATGTATAAATGGAATGAGAAGATTTTGCTACATTTGTGCAGGGCTTGTTGTATTATTGTACTATAGGAAAGTAATCTTTGGGAGACTGGTGAAATGTCAATACATAAAGTACAGTTGAGTCAAAGTGGTAACAGCCTTGCCTGTGCCCCTGCGCATGCACACTCCTCTCCATTCACTGCAGCTGCCTTCCCTCACGCTCTATACATAATCCTGGTCTAGCGGCAGCCCCGTTACTCTATAGTCGCTGATCTGCTAGTTGGTGTCTCACCGGGTGCTCTAACCTGAAGGTCTTGGTATGTGCAGATATCTGTAGCTTTGTGTACGTGTGCCCAGAGCTTACCATGGGGCCGGGTGCTTAGTACATGGAGAATGAAGAAATGTCCATGTGTGTATGTGATCAGTGTAATTGGTAAAGGGGACCAATGAGAATGGAGATCTGACCCTGGGAAACAGAATAAGACCCATCCAAGAATCCTGAGCAGCTGTATGAACTTGGGGACTCCAGAGATCCATTGCTGCTTTGGGTGTGTGAAGCAGGGCAGAAGGGCTAGTTACTCCAGAAATCCGGGCATCGGGGAGTTCAAACCGAGCACCGGGTGTGGAAGGAGGTAAACTCCAAGAAGGAGCAGTGCCCTCAAGTCTACCGGGGCTGGAGGAGGAACCAGCAATTAGTGCGAGACGCTGCATGAGGCTCACGATGCACTGAGCCTCCCCTTGAACTCCCTGAATGATGTGAGATGAGGTCTGTAATTGACCTAAACTGGACATGCTTCCAGTGAGGTTCTGGGCTACTTGTATGAACGATGGAAGCCTGGGCAGTCCTCCAGCCGATGCAGCAGCGAAGCTACTGTGAAGGAAGGAAGAAGGGGAAGCTGCTGAGGTCACAGCCCCAAACTCTTACCTTCTTGGGAGAGCTTTTGCCTGCCTTGGATCTTTACCACTCTTTTTCTTGTCCTAGAGGAGGCAGAACCTATCCTGAGAAACCTTCTGACTTGGGGCAGCCCTCACACCACTTCCCCACACCTGCCCTTCAGTGGTCCAGCACTCCCCTGGGGGAGGGAGAGGGGCCCCATTCCAGTGTTGAGGGTCTCTGTCACGTGGAAGCTGAGACACAGAGAGGTTATGGACCTTGCCCAGGGTTGTTCGGCTAATACACTGCAAATCCTGGATTTGAACTCAGTGTGGACCTTGCCGGGTTTTCGGCTAATACACTGCAAATCCTGGATTTGAACTCAGTCTGAATCCCGATCTATGCTTATAACAGTAGTCTACATTCCTTTGCCAGCTGAGGAATTGACTGCCCTCATCAGGGTTGCCAGGGGAAGACTCAGCCTTAAAATCTGCCTCTAGCCGAGAAGGTCAGGTGCGCTGAGTTAACGCTCTCTCATTTCCTCTGCTTGTCTGGTGTAGATAGGACCCACTCGTCTCATCGTTGCTCTGACTCTCTCTGGGTCGGCCCCCCTGCCCCTAGTTCCCAGGTTCCGGTGAGACATGCACAGTCCTGTGCTAATACTGCATTCCTTCTGTTTTTCACTCTTGCCCACGTCACTGTGCATCAGCCTGGGGCCAGCCCACTGCGGCCACCTTACACCTGCTGGATGGATCCCTGCGGTCCACCAGACTCCCCTGATTCCAAGATCATTTGAAGCAAAAAGGTGCTTTGTTCTTTCCTGATGGCAATTCATAACACAAAAGCGAGGCGAGATGGCATTGTGCTTTTTTCTAACCTACTTGGATGAATTTCGGACCATATTTTCTAAATACAGGTAATTATATGTCCCTAAAATTCTAATTATTACATGTTTGCATTAAAATTACTTTATGAATTCTCAGTTTAACTACCCCCTTCCAGACTTAGATGCACTGACACTCGTTTTGAGATGACATTCTATGACTATTAACTTCCTAAAGGTTTCTTTTAATTCATTTTACTGGGGGGGGAACCTCTCTGGGGTTCAATATTGCAATGGAATGAATGGTGTTTCATTTTGCCGGTTTTAGGCATAAGTTGTAAAATCCTAGAGTACACTGATGAGTTAAGATATAAAGTTCACTAAATACTCAAGTACTAGCATCTTAAAAGATCATGTTTGGTGAAAATCAAATTTTACAGAACAGATACATTAAGAGGGATTATTCACACTACAAAATGACTTTTTGCTTTATGAAATAACTTGCCACAGTATTCTTTTGAGTAGAAGCCCCCAGGCTCTCAGATGTGATTCCTGTATAAAAACTTAAATGTCTGTGGAAATTTTCAGGATTGCGACTGTTCTAAAAATGAAAATGGACCACCTGTCATTAACTATATTTTTATTTGCAAACTTTACCTGCAAAGATTTCAGAGATGTACCAATCTGGCATTTGTCTCATACCATTCCTCTTTTATATTAAGATTATTGTCATGTTTTTCTTCTTCTATTTCCTTAGTAGTTCAGCCCAGAAGCCATTAGCTAGGATGGGGCAAGGCGGCCATCTGTGTGGGAGAGGGGGTGTGGGCCATGCTGGTCCAACTGTGGTGAGGAGGGTGTCCTCCTAGGAGGGTAACCCATGGGGGAGTTGGCCGTGGCCCAGTGTGGGGTGAGGAGGGCAGCCTGGTGTGGGTGTCAGAGCCTGAGAGGGGTCAGATGGGTGGCCTGCGGGGGGATGGGGTTTGACAGTATTCCCCAGCCAGAGTGCGCAAGCCCAGGTAGAGTAAAGAGAGTGCCCTAGTGGGATTGGGGGCTCAGTGGCAGCAGTGAGAGATTAGATCCCTATAAGGGAATCGATCAAATATACAAGTACACTGAGAATAATGGGGAGCCAGATTTGACTTCCAAGAAGGAATTACAAATATGGAAAAGGAGAAAATTAGAGTGAACACTGTGGTGGTAGATCAGAATCGGAGGTGCCAGTACAAATTCGTGAATTTCAATGAGTGCAGACCTACAGAAACAAGGATAGATGCATCTGTAGGGTCAAGTGTTGTCTCCCTGTGTTCACTGACCTCCTGGCAGCAGCAACACCCCAGGGCCGATGAACACAGCCAGCATGCAGATCTTGGCTGCTAAATACCATTCTCCACTGAGAGCAACCAGGGCTCCTTGGAGAAATCCCTGATTCTGATTCTGGGGCCTGGGGAGGGAAAGTGCAAGATGAGCCTGAACATCATGTTGTGCAAAAAAAGTAAGGAAATGCTCAGAAATGAGACACATATCAGAAGGACTCAGAAGTCCGACTGGCAAGTCTGGACATTGCAAGCATCAAATCAAATAGTGAAGCTCCCAAAAGAAACACAAATCCAAACTGCGGAGTGAGCCTGTGCCATTACTAGCCATGTAACTGAAGCAGGGAGTTTCCCTCATCATCACTTCCAAGGGTCCAAAATAATTTCTTACTCCTAATACATACAGTACAGCTTTTTAATAATTTGTTCTGAATTGAAGGTCTTGTCTTCACTGGACACCGCCCCATCCTGGAAAACAGTTATAAGAAATTCTAGAGATGACACGAGTTGTATGTAAAACATAACATTTTTATTGAAAATTGGCCTTTAAGTTTGACAGAGACACTGCTTTTATGCTTCTTGTCACGGTGATTTTCCTTGCTCTGGTCTCTGCCCTCCCTTTCCAGCAGCATGTAACCACTTATTAATGCCACTCTGGGAATCTAAGAGTAGATCCATACGTTTTTGAAGGAAAAAGACTAATAAGCAACTGAAAAATTAGACTTCCTATGTGGTATACCTAAAAAAAATCCTAATTTTTTTAAACATGCCTAATATCCTTTATTTTTATTTTGTTCACAGTGAATCCTGCTTTTGTAACTAAGTGACTAAAATACTCAGTAATTTCAAGTATTATGGGAAAATACAGAATTATACAATTTTTAAAAACTGGACTTAAAGCATTTGATCTACTAAATTTATGTGAGTTAATAGATTCAAAAAGTAAAACCAGGGCAGCCCCAGGAGTGTACTTCCTGCCAACTAGCGAAATGGGGAATTAAGGTGAAGTAGGCGATGAATAGAGGTGGTTTGGGATGTGTAGAGCGTGTGAATTGGATGCGGGCCCACCTCGGGATGGACCGGTTATGGAATGTTTGCAGGGGCCTCTCCTTACTCAGGTTTGATATCGGGGATGGGGAAGAGGGATTGTCCCAATAGGTGGCCATGTAAACCTTTTTCTTCCCACTTCGCTCCCTTTTCTGAGGATGTCAAAGAAAATTGAGACAAGACTTCGAAAAGTAAACCTAAAAAAAAAAAAAAAAAAAAAAAAGCTCTACCTCAAAGTTTGGTAGTTAACATTCCTTTTCTATAACTTCGTTAAAACTAAAACTGAAAAGAAACAAAAAAACGTCATGTTGTCGTGAATGAAATGTTAACACGCTCCAGGAATAGTTAATAATACCAAGACCTTAAGAAAAAAATATTATTATGATAATTATAGCATCAGAGTATATCCCCCAAGTATTTGGGGACTTTGACAGAAATCTTTGAAAGTTCTTAGGGAAAGACTGAGAACCCTTAATGTGCTCTCTAAATTTACATGATTCTCTCTCTAAAACGGCACTATGGTGACTCTGACAAGGCTTACTGCTTTAGGATTTTTATATAATCCTCTCCTGTGTTTGAAGGAGCCTTTTCCCAAAAAGGAACCTGCTCTTTGCTCAAAGGCGACAGGAATATTTGCTTTTGTTTCCCAGCAGTTAATTTCCTGCATTCACTGAGTAAATACTAGTGGGTCCTTGCAGGTGTTTATCCGGACCCTTCTTCCTTGAATTGAACACTGCATATCATCAGGATATCATTTGATGATGATCTCGGTCTTTGTGAAGGCTACAAAACGGGGAGATTCCAGGGATGGTTATTGTGTTGGGGTTAGTATTCTTCTGATGCCAAAAAGAAACTCGGTCCTGGAGCTGGGTCAGGTGGGTTGGCAGGGGACAGGAGTTGCTACAAAGACATCATGGAGGTCTCCATTCTTGTGCCTTCAGCCCGGCTGTGACCCACCTAGGTTTCTGTAACCCCAAGTCCCCTTGCCAGCTTTCACCCCCTCTCTACTAAGAGGTTGGCATATCTGTGTGTCCCTTCACTGACATTTTAGAGCCTGGCCCAGAGCCACTAGCCAGCCTGTGTACTAACTGCCCTAGACTCAGGTTGCCAGCCCCGCTGTGGTCACCTGTGTGCAGGGCCTGGCCCCGTGGAGTCCTGCGGTCCAAGCTTGGCCACTCAGGCGGGGGTGGCGTAAACAGTACTTGTTCGTGGAAGGTTGTGTTCACGGCACAGCTAAGTCTTACAGGCTTATGAAAGGATGGAAGATCACTGTTTTTATTTCTTACTGGCATTTTTTATATATAAGCACCTCCCCTGCAGAAGAGAACTTGTCTGCCCAGTTTCCTTGTTGGCTCATCCCATGCCTGCCTGTAAACCATGGGGAAAACTGTGAAGGGAGAGGCAGTCTCTGCCTACATTCAGGGACAAAGGCATATCCTGCTTCGGGATGGTGGGGTTAGGTCTCTAGTATGCATTTCTTTGATTTGGTTTCATTAGCTTTGCAATTACAAAGAACCAATTTTAGGAAGTAGTGTGGAATTTGGCTCTGCTTCTGTTTTGGTGCTGGTGGGATTCCATACCCTCACGTCTCCTTTTCTGCATCTTTCTAGATAGTTAGTGGGGTATTGGAAGAGTTTGCATTAGGAGCTGTACCTGGATCATCTTTTAAACTTGAACATTTTGACAGGTGTGAAGCTCTAGTTGAACATTTGTTCCCATGTGTAATGCATCAAACAGAGTCTAATAAACCTACTTTTTTTTTTTTTTTAATCCCTCTGACTCATTACCATCAACTTTGAGACTAATAACAGTGGTAGTGTTTGGATCACAACAAAACTTTATAGAGGAGGAATCATCGGAGGCAATCCCGGGTCCTGTATTTCTAGCATCATCAAATTCCTTCTTATATGAGGTCATTGAAACCAGTGGAACAAGAACGATGCCGTGCTTTGATGCTTTTGCCTGACACGTGTTCTATAAATGCACATTAGCACCAAAGTGTGAAGCTAAGAAAAGAACACTAGACTCCACTGAGAGTCAAAGAAAAAAGAATACAGATGCTTAGTTATTTTAGACCTTGGTTAACCACTCCATTTTGTAGTGAAACTTCCCAGTGTTTAATTTTGATTTAGTCCCACATTCAATTAGCTGAAGACTCTTTGACTTGGAACCCATACTGCTAGGACTGTTTACCATCTTTTCCTCAATTGCTTTCTGCAGTGAAGGAGACACATGGATTTAGAGTAGAGCATTACTCTTTCTAAGGGGCAATATCTGCTGCAGAGTCCATGTATCACTTTAACAAATTTTGTGTTCATTGAGATTTTTTAAGTCAACTCTTTGGTGAGGTTTATAGAATTAAATTTTTTGAGTTAATAAATATGACCACTTTTACCTATGCAACTGTGTTTCAAAATAAGCGTACTTGGGGGTTGACTTAAAACACATTTACATAGGCATGTGTATACAAATACTTAGCACTGTTCTAGCTACAGCTCTTTGTGCAGAGATGAGTTGTAGTCTAACTAATACCAGGAAGGGACTTATTCTCAGGGTTTAATTATGATTAATGTGTTAATCTTTATAGTGGCTGTGATAGTGAGATACTTCTGAAGAATGAGTGAGATTTCAGCTTATCTGGAATCCTAGCTGGCTTTGGATATTGTGTGTGTGATGCATGTTTATACCTGTCTTCTGTCTCCATTCTGGTTTTGATAAATGCAGTAGCTAAAGCTTTTACAGTTCTTCGGCTCTCTGTTGTTTTTGCTGGCTCTTACTCATGGTGCCTTGCTTTTGTATATATTTTTGTTTTGTTTTTACTCTGAGTTCATATTTCTTAGATTTTATGCAGAATTCTCTGCAACTGAAGTTGAAGGTGAGTTCCCCCAGAGAGGAATTGCTCTCGCTTCTCCCAGATGACTTGGAACCACTTTCTATCCCTGGGAGCCCCGGAAATTCAACTCTCAACTTGAGTTATTTCTGGCCACAAACGTGCATAGGGTCTGGCTTGTGGTTCTGAAATCTTGGGGGTGCAGGGATCTTCCCCCTTCACTTAGCACTGAAATTTGAGCACGTGATGGTCTTTGCAGTCCTGATATGTCTAGTTCTATTTCTCCCAAACACGGAGGGCGTTGTCCTTTGGGGGTATGACCTATTTAGACGTTCCTCTTTCATTGGGCCCTGAGTTGGTTGTTTTGTGGGTTTTTTTGTTTTTGTTTTTTTGGCTTTTTGGTTTTTTTACCTGCCTATAACCACCAGGAGACTGTGTATACAAAAGCCAAAGTTGCTCACCCAGAGCAACAAATGCCCTCGAGACAGAAGTCACTTTGACTCCCCTGCTTACCTCTTGTGATTTTTGCCTTCACTTGATTTTTGGCTTCTAGTATTCCTTAATAACCAGCTAGCTCCTATTTATTTTTAATGTTTTAGCCAATGTTTTTAGCTTTCAGTGAGGATAGGTCAGAGTACCTACTTGGACAGACCCTCAGAAATGGAAGTCCTCAGTTCTTAAGTCTGCTTTAGACCTTTCTCTGTTTAGCCAACTTTCCACCACAAGGGCTGGCATCCCTTTTACAGAATTAAAAGGGATGAAGAGAGGTATCCAGACCCCACCTCGCTACTGGTTCACAATCCTATTCTAGTCAGACAACTTTGATTTCTAGATCTTTTTGCTTACATGGAACTAAATTCTAGCTCCCTTTAATTCTCCTGGTTGTTTGATATTCTTGATAAATCTCCCCTTTCTGTGTGGCATGACTTGAAATCTCCATCATCAAACACCAGGATTGCTGATGATTCCCTCTATGTGGTATCTAGTTTGTCAGCTCCTCAGGTACTGCATATTTAGAGCTGCATCAAATATTCCAGAGATGGCCCGACCCGACCGTGTCCAAGTGTGTGGACTGCCTGCATGCTTCTGTGCTCCCTGGCTTCCCCTAGCAGCTCTGTCACATGCTTCATTACAGTTCACAGAGCTAATAATAGTTTCTTCCCTCCCACTCCCTCCTCTTTCCACCTCCAACCCTGCTCTTCATGTCAACTGTTTGAAGCCAGGTCTTACTCATCCTGAAATTACGGATAATGGTGCATTTTCACAAGGTAAATGATGCGCTGTTATCTGATTCCTTTTGGAACCGGCACATTAAGCCCCAATATGATTCTATTTGTCTTTGCTTAAGAATAATTCCCTTCAATACAAAATCATCCATAATCTCAAACTCCTAAATTGTTAGTTTGAAAACCTAGCACTTTCACTTGATATGTTGCCAATCAGTTCTGTCTGCAGAAATTGATAGTTACTCAGTTATGATTAATAATGAAATCTATTGAATTAGTAACCTACCTCTTGCAGCTATAGAGACTCTTAAAAGCTGTTTTACCGGGGAGTTTCATTTACTATCCTTAATTTAAGGAAAGAGATTAAAGTTTTTGAAATCCCATTTTATCCAACATGTGATGTCAATTGCCATTTTATATTGACTGCATTAATGAGATTTCCTGCTGATTTCAGTCTTGTAGTACGTAATATATCAAAAGATCTATTAGTTATAATTTAGGCTCTTGTTGTAAATATTTCTGGAAGGCTGTCTTGGCAGTGGTAGTCTAGTTAGAGGTGTTCAGTGCTCTTAACCCTACAATCATTTTGCTCCTTTTCTCAAAATAAAACCTTCATCCTTCTTTCTCCTGTTGTGATTTCCTCACTTTTGGCTGTGGGGCTCACTAGTTTTGTGTAGACTTAGTGTGATTACATTTATGACAGAGTTGTTCTAAATTTCAGACAAATTCTAATGAGTTACTATGATGATTCCTGAATTTAATTGTTCAGGGAAATAAAGCATGTGTCTGAAAGCCAGCAGTTTCAGTGCCTGTGAACGTACTTGACAAAGATGTTAACCAGGAGGATGTGTGGGTTAAAGTTATCTTAAGGTTCACATGAAAGGATTTAATCAGTGAACTAGGAAAAAAAAAAATCCTTGCCTGGCCATAAAAGAGATTAGAGGAGTGTAACAAGTTAGGGAGGTAGCTGAAAACTTCCTTGAAGTCATTAAAACAACTCAAGCAGTAAATGAAACATGCTTTATTGTTCGTGGTTAAAAATATTTTCCATTGCTTTTTGATTGGAAGCATGAATTAACTGTGAAATATACCACATATTTTTTGGAGAGGACTTTTTATGCTAACATTTATTAGTGACATGGAGATATTATTTTAAAGTATAAATCCATCTTAATAAAGGGGCTAAAGTCATGGAAAACATTAGTTATTAAACCACAAATGATACTCACTGCCGGCCTTGGTCTGTATAGTTTCAAACCAGGGGTGCCTGGGTGGCTCAGTCGGTTAAGCGTCTGCCTTTGGCTCAGGTCATGATTCCAGGGTCCTTGGATGGAGTCCCACATGGGGCTCCCTGCTCAGCAGGGAGCCTGCTTCTCCCTCTCCTGCTCCCCCTGCTTGTGCTTTCTCTCTCTATCTCTCTCTCTGACAAATAAATAAAATCTTAAAAAAAAAAAAACCTGCAAAACGGTGTTTTTAAGTTTTAGATAATCCAGAAAGCTGAGGATACTTAGGTTATTTCTTGAATTTGAGAATAGGGAAATAATCCTCAAAGGAGAATATCTTAGAGTATGTGCTTTTAAAAATTCTTGATGGATTCTATAGGAGAAAACTTGACTTTAATTCAGTTTAAATCGTTTGAGTTTGGTAGTCCTATCTGACAGAAGAGAACTGACTGTATTAGAGAGTGAACAGGAGTGCTGTAATGCTCTTTGGTTAAGCATGCTCTAGACTTTTACTTTTAAACCTGCCTTTATTAGTACTAATAAAACATATTTGTAGAGTACTTTCCTGTTTCTTGATTTCCTCAAGAGTTCTGAGAAGCAGAAACAATAAACATTGTTTATTGTTTATATGTGTGTCCGTACACACACATACGGAGGATAGTACTGGATCTCCACTTAATAAATGAAGCCAGACTCAGCCAAGTGAAAGGACTTGAATCTGTTCACACAGTTAGTAGAGGACCCACACTAGAGTCCAGGTCTTCTAACACCGAGTTGAGTGTTCTGTGGAGCGCCCCCCTCCACCCCGACTCTCTGTAGCCGTGGAGAGAAACTACCCCTTCTCAGCACCTATGATTTACGAAGCCCTCTAGAAAAGCAGTGAGCTGGTCCCATTTCTTTTTTTTTTTTTTTAAGCTGTTATTTATTTATTAGAGAGAGAGCGCACAAGCAGGGGGAGCGGCAGGCAGAGCGAGAGGGAGAAGCAGGCTCCCCACTGAGCAGAGAGCCCGACATGGGACTCGATCCCAGAACCCTGGGATCATGACCTGAGCCGAAAGCAGATGCTTAACTGACTGAGCCACCCAGGCACCCCTAGCTGGCCCTATTTCTTAATAGAAATGACGGAGGATGATCCATGTAGAATAGACAGTGAAAGAAATACTTCATCAGTAGCAGAGAGAGTGGGATTGGGACAGGAGGACCCGGAGTCAAACTCCGTTCCCACTGCCGGCAAACTGACAATAGCAGCAAGTCTCTGGACACCTCTAAACTTCCAGGTCTTTATCCGTTAAGATCTTTGGGTTAGATCATGAAGGCCTTCTAAGATTTTTTAAGGATGTAGAAAGTTATTTCAAGGGCAAGGAGATGCCACAGAAGTATTTTAAGCAGGGAGGTGAACTGATCAGATTGCTGTTTCAGGAAAGTCACTCTGGGTGCAGTGTGGAGGGCAAAACTCAAGGTTGGGGGCCTGTTAGAGCAATCCGGTGGGGCCTGGCAGTGAGGATGGAGAGAGGTGGGCACATTCCAGAGATGTGTAAGAAGCAGCCTTGCCTATCTCAGTAAATGTGACCGGATATGGGGCATCAGGGGGAGGGAAGAGACCAGGATGATGCTGAAGAGTGTGGACAAGCTTTTGGTGCTGTTGGCAAGAACAGTTTCGTTAGAGTTATGGGGACGAATGCCACTTTCTAGACAAGGGATGAGTGGCAGAGGCAATGAATTGGAGACTATACAAGAAGACGACCCTTTCAAGATGTTTGGCCTTCATGGTGTTGGGACAATATAGTGTCATAAGTGGAGAGCGATTAGGACCAAGAGGGGTTTTTAAATGAGTGAGTGCTATAAGCATGTTTGAATGCTAGCCTAAGGAGGCAGTAAGAAATACAGGGAGAAGATACAGAAGAGGGTATTGGTGCATAAAGAGATTTTGATATCGAGGAAGAGGAGGTTTCTAGCACTCAAGCAGAATGGCTGGCCTTAGGTGGACTTGCGTCTCTGAGGCCGTGTGGTTGTAGGGAGGAGCCCAAGTCCTAGAGTCTGGCTACTGGGAATTGAATCTTGCCTCTACCTCATGAGACCGTTTCCTTCTCTGCAAAATGGACCATTTAAAGCAATAAAACAGTTGCTGTTATTCCTGTTACTGTTATTAGTTATTACTATAATTAATAATTTATTAATTTTTTATTCTGCCCCATAGTCTACTGTGACCTACAGTTTTAAATCAATACATATTTCTTAAAAATAATAAGAAAGCAGAAACCATCGGGGCTTTTTTCAAAGTCGCTAGTATTGACCTTCATGGTTGGGAGCTGCCCTCTTAGAACTTCCTACGGCTGACCTGTCTCAGCATGAATAATAGCATCATTTGTACCAGGCAGCTGTTCTGTGAAATTCTTAAGATTCTAACATATTCCACTCATTAGATGGCTTTAGGGTTACTTTTTAAAATAGCTGTAAATTTTTTAATTTTAAAATTAATATAAAACATATGTGTATTATACCAGCAGGAAACATACAGCTGGCAGAGGGGGAGGCCCAAAAATAAGATTGTAAGAAATGTTCCATCCCTTGGCACACGCGCTCTTTCCGGGCATGTGATTTGGGCTAATAGTATATGTAAATCCAGGTGTGTCAGTATTAGGTGAGGGAAGAGTATTAAGTCTCTTCTCGGAGTTTGAAGGCTATAGGAGGGGGGGTGGACATATTTTCTTTGTAGAGAGTCTGGGGACCTCTTGGGAGAGAAGGGACTAAGTCCATCTCTTGCTCTCTGACAAGATGGTGGGGTGTGCTTGAATGTTGACCAAGGCCCATAATCCTCATGAGGAGGAATAAATCTGGCTTGAGGGCACATCCGTGTTCTCTTTTGGGAGTGTTAGCCGAGAGCAGGAAAGTGGTAGTTATTGAAAACACAGGGAACAAGTAACACCCATGTGCCAAATAGTGAGATCTTCAACTGCCTTCTCTCACTGGGCTCCTGGGACCCTAGAAGCTGGATCAATAATGTCCGCTGAGAGATTTGAGAATTATTCTCTGAGGAAACCAACTAGACCTAGAGGAAAAGACTTTAAAAATACCAAAATTTTAAAATTCTGACCCTTCAGTGAAACATAATGGGACTCTTAATTACTCAGAGTTAGTCCTGTAAGAAAGAAAGATCGAGAAGCTAAATATTTGTTAGCCAAAGGTTAAAACCACTTCAATGACAGGAATATAAAAGCAGAAGAAATCTCCCAGAAGGTAGAACAATGGAAGGGGGGAAGAATCTTGGGATGTCCATTCAAGAATACAAAACCCAGAAGATGGCGGAGGAGTAGGAGACCTGGATTTCGTCTGGTCTCAGGAATTCAGCTGAATAGGGATCAAACCATTCTGAACACCTACGAACTCAACAGGAGATCGAACAGGACAGTAGCAACAACTCTCTGAACAGAGAAGCGACCACTTACTGGAAGGTAGGACGTGCAGAGAAGTGAATCCGAGGCGATATTCGGGAGGATAGACGGCGGGGGAGGGGCCTCCGCCGGCCGCTTCTGGCAAGTGCTAGAGCCGCGGAGCACAAAATCGGACCTTTTAGAAGTCGGCTCCACTGAGGGACGTCGCTCCAGCGGCTAAGCGGGGGGTGGAACCCTCGCGGGACAGTGTGGTCTCAGGACCCTCGGGGTCACAGAAAGACCGGGGGTGCCTGAGTGCGGCAGAGCTCCCAGGTATCAGAGCGGGGAAGCCGGCTGCAGAGACGGAGCCGAGGTGCGGGCTCTCAGCTCGGGGTTGCCATAAACTGTGATCCGCGGCCCAGTCGGGCCACTGCTCCTCCAGCAGGGACCCAACAAGCGGCAGAGCGGGGGAGACTCCCCTCCCTCCCCCGGGAGGAGCGGTGCAGGAGTGCACCGCAGGGATCTGCTGGGTTTGGAGACTCCACACCAAGTCGGGTGCCAGAGATACAAACGCTCGGTCACAGGCCGGGTGAGCGCGAAGTGCGGCCGGAGACCAGGGAGACCAGGGAGACGGGAGTGATTGACTGCTTTTCTCTGGGGGCGCACTGAGGAGCGGGGCCCCGAGTTCTCAGCTCCTCCGGGCAGAGAGTGGGAGGCCACCACTTTCACCCTGGTCCTCCAAAGCTATACCGAGAGCTTGCAGAGAACAAAAGCTCCTGAGAGCAAACCCAAGGAGCTTGCTTAGCCTGGACCGACAAGGGCGGGGCAATTCTGCCTCCGGCAAAGACATTTGGGAACCACGGCAACAGGCCTCTCCCCCAGAAGATCAGCACAAACAGCCAGCCAAGACCAAGTTTAACGATCAAGGAGAACGGGAGAAATCCAGCGCTAGGGGAATACTGCACATAGAATTCATGGCTTTTTTACCATAATTCGTTAGTTTTTCAAAGTTAATTTTTTTAACTTCTTTGGGGTTTTTTTGAATTTTTCTTTTTCCCTTTTTCAACCAACATCTTATCAATCCCTTTTTTTAAAAAATTTTTTTATTTTTCATTTTTAGAGTCATATTTTATCCCTTCATACTAGTAACCCTTATTTTTAGCATTATATATATATGTTGTTCTCTCTTTAAAATTTTGATATACAGTTTCTTCTAACAGATCAAAATATACCCTAAATCACTAGTGTATGGCTTTGTTCTAGTCTCCTGCCTGATCACAGTCTCTCCCATTTTTTTTCTTTTCTTTTTTCTTTCTTTTAAATCTTCTTCTTTCTTCTTTCAAACAACTTCTTATCAATCCATTTATAAAACCTTTTATAAGTTTCATCTTTACAGTCATCTTCCATCCCTTCATTGTATCAACCCTTATTTTGTACATATGTAAGTCTTTCTTCCTTTAAAATTTTAGGAGGCACATTCTTCTAATAGACCAAAAACACCCAAAATCTAGTGTGTGGCACTGATCTATGCACTAGCCTGATCATATTTGATCATATTCTGTTTTTTTTCTTGTTTTATTCTGCTTTTGTTAGTTTTTATCTTTTTCTTTTTCTTTTTCTTTTTTTTCTCTTTCTTTTTTCTTTCTTTCCCTTTCTTTTCCCCGGGTTTCAGGTCTTTTCTGATTTGTATAGAGTATATTTGCTGGGGACGTTGTTAACCTGTTAGCGTTTTGTTTTCTCATTTATCTGTTCTCCTCTGGACAAAATGACAAGACAAAAAAAATTACCTCAGCAAAAAGAACAAGAGGTAGTACCATTCTGCCAGGGACCTACTCAATACTGACATTATTACGATGTCGGACCTAGAGTTCAGAATCATGACTTTAAAGATACTAGCTGGGCTTGAAAAAAGCATGGAAGTTATTAGGGAAACCCTTTCTGGAGAAATAAAAGAACTAAAATCTAACCAAGTCGAAATCAAAAAGGCTGTTAATGAGGTGCAAGCAAAAATGGGGGCACTACCTGCTAGGATAAATGAGGCAGAAGAGAGAATCAGCGATATAGAAGACCAAATGATGGAAAATAAAGAGGCTGAGAAAAAGAGAGATAAACAACTACAGGATCACGAGGGCAGAATTCGAGAGATAAGCGATACGATAAGACAAAACAACATTAGAATAATTGGGATCCCAGAAGAAGAAGAAAGAGAGAGAGGGGCAGAAGGTATATTGGAGCAAATTACAGCAGAGAACTTCCTTAATGTGGGGAAGGAAACAGGCATCAAAATCCAGGAGGCACAGAGAAGCCCTCTCAAAATCAATAAAAATAGGTCAACACCCCGACATCTAATAGTAAAACTTACGAGTCTCAGAGACAAAGAGAAAATCTTGAAGGAGCTCGGGAGAAGAGATATGTAACCTATAATGGTAGAAACATTAGATTGGCAACGGACCTATCCACAGACACCTGGCAGGCCAGAAAGGACTGGCATGATATCTTCAGAGCACTAAACGAGAAGAATATGCAGCCAAGAATACTATATCCAGCAAGGTTGTCATTGAAAATAGGAGAGGTAAAAAGCTTCCAGGACAAACAAAAACTAAAGGAATTTGCAAATACAAAATCAGCCCTCCAAGAAATATTGAAAGGGGTCCTCTAAGCAAAGAGAGAGCCTAAAAGCAGCATAGATCAGAAAGGAACACAAACAATATACAGTCACAGTCACCTTATAGGCAATACAATGGCACTAAATTCCTATCTTTCAATAGTTACCTTGAATGTAAATGGGCTAAATGTCCCAATCAAAAGACACAGGCTATCAGATTGGATTAAAAAACAAGTCCCATCGATATGCTGTCTGCAAGAGACTCATTTTAGACCCAAAGACACCCCCAGATCGAATGTGAGGGGTGGAAAACCATTTACCATGCTAATGGACACCAAAAGAAAGCTGGGGTGGCAATTCTTATATCAGACAAATTAGATTTTAAAACAAAGACTGTAATAAGAGATGAAGAAGGACATTATATCTTACTTAAAGGGTCTATCCAACAAGAAGATCTAACAATTGTAAATATCTATGCCCCTAACATGGGAGCAGCCACTTTTATAAGGCAATTAATAACAAAAGCAAAGAAAGACATTGACAATACAACCCCCCTGATTGAAATGGACAGATCATCTAAGCAAAAGATCAACAAGGAAATAAAGACTTTAAATGACACACTGGACCAAATGGACTTCACAGACATATTCAGAACATTCCATCCCAAAGCAACAGAATACACATTCTTCTCTACTACCCATGGAACATTCTCCAGAATTGATCATATCCTAGGTCACAAATCAGGTCTCAACCGATACCAAAAGATTGGGATTATTCCCTGCATATTTTCAGACCACAGTGCTTTGAAACTAGAACTCAATCACAAGAGGAAAGTCAGAAAGAACTCAAATACGTGGAGGCTAAAGAGTATCCTACTAAAGAATGAATGGGTCAACCAGGAAATTAAAGAAGAATTAAAAAAATTCATGGAAACCAATGAAAATGAAAACACAACTGTTAAAAATCTTTGGGATGCAGCAAAGGCAATCCTGAGAGGAAAGTATATAGCAATACAAGGCTTTCTCAAGAAACAAGAAAGGTCTCAAATACACACAACCTAACCTACACCTAAAGGAGCTAGAGAAAGGACAGCAAATAAAGCCTAAACCCAGCAGGAGAAGAGACATAATAAAGATCAGAGCAGAAATCAATGAAATAGAAACCAAAGGAACAGTAGAACAGATCAACGAAACTAGGAGCTGGTTCTTTGAAAGAATTAACAAGATTGATAAACCGCTGGCCAGACTTATCAAAAAGAAAAGAGAAATGACCCAGATCAACAAAATCATGAATGAAAGAGGAGAGATCACAACCAACACCAAAGAAATACAAACAATTATAAGAACATATTATGAGCAACTCTATGCCAGCAAATTAGATAACCTGGAAGAAATGGGTGCATTCCTAGAGATGTATCAACTACCAAAACTGAACCAGGAAGAAATAGAAAACCTGAACAGACCTAGAACCACTAAGGAAATTGAAGCAGTCATCAAAAATCTACCAACAAACAAAAGCCCGGGGCCAGATGGCTTCCCAGGGGAATTCTACCAAACATTTCAAGAAGAATTAATACCTATTCTCCTGAAACTGTTCCAAAAAATAGAAATGGGAGGAAAACTTCCAAACTCGTTTTATGAGGCCACCATTCCCTTGATCCCCAAACCAGACAAAGACCCCATCAAAAAGGAGAATTCCAGACCAATATCCTTGATGCACATGGATGCAAAAATTCTCACCAAATTACTAGCCAATAGGATCCAACAGTACATTAAAAGGTTTATTCACCATGACCAAGTGGGATTTATCCCTGGGCTGCAAGGTTGGTTCAACATCCGCAAATCCATCAATGTGATACAATACATTAACAAAAGAAAGAACAAGAGTCATATGATCCTCTCAATAGATGCAGAAAAAGCATTTGACAAAGTACAGCATCCTTTCTTGATCAAAACTCTTCAGAGTATAGGGATAGAGGGTACATACCTCACGATCATAAAAGCCATCTATGAAAAACCTACAGCGAATATCATTCCCAATGGGGAAAAGCTGAGAGCTTTTCCCCTAAGGTCAGGAACGCGGCAGGGATATCCACTCTCACCACTGCTATTCAACATAGTATTAGAAGTCCTAGCCACAGCAATCAGACAACAAAAAGAATTCAAAGGCATCCAAATCGGCAAAGAGGAAGTCAAACTCTCACTCTTTGCAGATGATATGATACTGTATGTGGAAAACCCAAAAGACTCCACCCCAAAACTGCTAGAACTCATACAGGAATTCAGTAATGTAGCAGGATATGAAATCAGTGGCATTCCTATACACCAACAGCAAGACAGAAGAGAGACAAATCAAGGAGTCGATCCCATTTACAATTGCACCCAAAACCATAAGATACCTGGGAATAAACCTAACAAAAGAGGCAAAGGATCTGTATTCAGAAAACTATAAAACACTCATGAAAGAAATTGAAGAAGACACAAAGAAATAGACGTTCCATGCTCATGGATTGGAAGAACAAACATTGTGAAGATGTCAATGCTACCTAGAGCAATCTACACATTCAATGCAATCCCCATCAAAATACCGTCTACTTTTTTCAAAGAAATGGAACAAATAATCCTAAAATTTGTACGGAACCAGAAGAGACTCCGAGTCGCCAGAGGAATATTGAAAAAGAAAAGCAAAGCTGGCGGCATCCCAATTCCAGACTTCCAGCTCTATTACAAAGCTGTCATCATCAAGACAGTATGGTACTGGCACAAAAACAGACACATCGATCAATGGAACAGAATAGAGAGCCCAGAAATGGACCCTCAACTCTATGGTAAACTCATCTTTGACAAAGCAGGAAAGAATGTCCAATGGAAAAAAGACAGTGTCTTCAACACATGGTGTTGGGAAAATTGGACAGCCACATACAGAAGAATGAAACTGGACCATTTCCTTACACCACACACAAAAATAGACTCCAAATGGTTGAAAGACCTAAACGTGAGACAGGAGTCCATCAAAATCCGAAAGGAGAACACAGGCAGCAACCTCTTCGCCCTCAGCCGCAGCAACTTCTTCCTAGAAACATCGCCAAAGGCAAGGGCAGCAAGGGCAAAAATGAACTATTGGGATTTCATCAAGATAAAAAGCTTTTGCACAGCAAAAGAAACAGTCCACAAAACCAAAAGACAACCAACAGAATGGGAGAAAATATTTGCCAATGGCATATCAGATAAAGGGCTAGTGTCCAAAACCTATAAAGAACTTATCAAACTCAACACCCAAAGAACAAATAATCCAGTCAAGAAATGAGCAGAAGACATGAACAGACATTTTTCCAAAGAAGACATCCAAATGGCCAAAAGACACATGAAAAAGTGCTCAACATCGTTCGGCATCAGGGAAATCAAAATCAAAACCTCAATGAGATACCACCTCACACCCGTCAGAAGGGCTAAAATTAACAAGTCAGGAAACGACAGATGTTGGCGGGGATGCGGAGAAAGGGGAACCCTCCTACACTGTCGGTGGGAATGCAAGCTGGTGCAACCACTCTGGAAAACAGTATGGAGGTTCCTCAAACAGTTGAAAATAGAGCTACCGTATGATCCAGCAATTGCACTACTGGGTATTTACCCCAAAGATACAAATGTAGGGATCCGAAGGGGTACGTGCACCCCCGTGTTTATAGCAGCAATGTCCACAATAGCCAAACTGTGGAAAGAGCCAAGATGTCCATCGAAAGATGAATGGATAGAAAAGATGTGGTATATATACACAATGGAATATTATGCAGCCATAAAAATGAATGAGATCTTGCCATTTGCAACGACGTGGATGGAACTGGAGGGTGTTATGCTGAGTGAAATAAGTCAATCAGAGAAAGACATGTATCATACGACCTCGCTGATATGAGGAATTTTTAACCTCAGGAAACAAACTGAGGGTTGCTGGAGTGGTGGGGGGTGGGAGGGATGGGGTGGCTGGGTGACAGACATTGGGGAGGGTATGTGCTATGGTGAGCGCTGTGAATTGTGCAAGACTGTTGCATCAGAGATCAGTACTTCTGAAACAATGCAGTATATGTTAAGAAAAGAAGAAGAAGAAGAAGATAGCAGGAGGGGAAGAATGAAGGGGAGTAAATCGGAGGGGGAGACGAACCATGAGAAACGATGGTCTCTGAAAAACAAACTGAGGTTTCTAGAGGGGACGGGGTTGGAGGGATGGGTTAGCCTGGTGATGGGTATTAAAGAGGGCACGTTCTGCGTGGAGCACTGGGTGTTATGCACAAACAATGAATCATGGAACACTACATCAAAAACTAATGATGTATGGTGATTAACATAACAATAAAAAATTAAAAAAACAAAAGAATCCAAAACCCAACTAATGTGAGTTCCAGAAAATGTAGTAGGGAGAAAGTTACAAAGAAGTAATTCAGAAAAATACAAATGCCTCCAGATTCACAAGGCCCAACAAGTCCAGGCCTATCCTATCCTTTCATTTGATCCAGATTCACTGGGCACCTGCTTTTAGGCACGGACAGTTAAATGCACTAGAGGCACAGGAGAGGGGGCAGGCAGATAAACATCTGTGCCATCATGGAGTTTACATTCTACTGGGATTACATTAAAACTGAGAAATGACTCACATATGGTTCTTCACTGGGAAATTTCAGAACACCAGGATTAAAGGGAAGATAGTAAAACTTTCCAGGAGGAGAGAATCAGATTGTACTGAAAAGATCAGGACTCAGTGGCATGGAACTTCTCCATAATAGTGTTATGCTACTTAGGAGGGGAGGAGTTCCAGTCCATAGTTCTATACCCAGCCAAACCATCAAGTGAGAGTAGAATGAAGACATTTCTAGATATACAAGGATTAAAAGCTTTACCTGCTGGCCTCTTGCTCCACAAGAACGAAGGAGTAAGATGAAGAAAGAGGAAGATGTGTTCCAGAAAACAAGAGCTCTCACACAAGAAGAAAGCAAAGGGGATTCCCAGGAGGGTGAGAGGACACACAGTTGTATAGTGGTCCTGGAGGTCCACCTGCCCAGGTAGGCAGGGGCCTCTAAAGGAATGGCTGGGTATGAGGCACGTGGAGGTCAGGAGGAACCACCGGTAGATTACTTGGTGGGGTTCTGCGGAGAGGAGTTTTACCATCATGTCAGAAGGCTTGGGGATGAATTTAGTGATAGGAAAAATAGAAAATAAAGACAGGCATAGACAAAGTTATAATTAATTCCGGGAGAGACCGAGTTATTAAGAAAGGAAATGTACTCATGGTGTACTGCAGACTCAGCTGTGAACATTATATACATAGTCATAACTATGGAAACAGGGAATATCCATTTAATAAAAAATTTATTTTATTTTAATTCCTAAAATTACTTATTACAAGATTGGGAAGGGAGTCTGCATGAGAAAGCTAAAGGCTTACCTTATAAAATAGGAAGTCAAAACCAACAACTGAAAAATGAAGAAAGAATAATTTAGAAGGTCATGTAAACTAAACTAACCTGCCAAGGATTTCTGTGTAATTTCCAGCCCAGTGTGACTTAAGGCACAGGATGGGAAGTGGCCTCTCATCCCCTTGGTTGTTGACTTCTATAATGAGATTCCATTTCTGAGGGAGGCGGGATGGCTTTATTACAGCGAGATCCCTGAAGTAAGCTATCCTGGACTTCTTAGAGCAAGCTTGTTCTAACATACTCCTTCTAAGACGTACACTCGTGTTACAAGAACTGCATCATTGCATTCATGTTACCTTTTTGAGAGGGAGCACAGTGAGGGAAGAATACAGGCTCTTGAGCTGGACTGCTTGGCCCCAAATTCTGGCTCTTCATGACCTTGGGCAACTGAGGTCACACCTCAGTTTCCCTATCTATAAAATGAGGGTAGTCATACTACCTCCTCCTTAAGGTGGCTGTGAAGAGTAAATCAATTAGTTTATGTAATAGCTTTCAACTAGCACATAGAACATAATCATACCGTTGTATGTTACTTTATTAACCTTTTCATTTTTCACAATTACTATTTTGTTTTCAGTTCACAAAAATGGATCAGTAATTCAGAAGTGGTTCACTGAAGTATAAAAGGAGTGACAAAATAGGAATAAAATACTACAGCTCAAAATAACATCATAAACATAGTGAACAGAAACCCAGTGTAATTATAGAATGTGAATCTTAATGTCCAGGGACCAGTGAACCTGCCAGGTTAGTAATTTCACTCAAGTAACAGAAAAAGAAAAATTTTAAATAGGAAGTACCACAGTGGCTCTCTGAAAATTGGATTTTACTTGGCATGTGATTTATTTGTCCATAGTCTCTGGTGCTTTTTCTGTTATGAAAGTTTGTCAAATAATGGCGTGAAACCCTTAACACTTTTGAGTCCTTTTCAGGCAAAGTACAGTTGCCTTTCTAGTAAACCAATTGAGTCTTTCCTGATCAAATAGAAAATCGTGTTTTCCAGGGTGAAATTGACGAATTTTGGTGCTGAGGGCCCAGAATAGAACAAAACCTCAGAGGCATCGTTCAAAATTGGATTCGTCATAGCAAAGGCAGATTTGCTGAGAAGTTTGCAACATCAACCTCAGAGCTGATGAGAACATCCCTCAGAGGGAAAGAGGAACAAGCTTTTGGCAAAATCCCTCTATCAAAAGCTACTGTTGCTTGTCACATAATGTCAGTGGTGTGCAGTGGAGGTGGGGGGAGCCGTCACGGGTGTGTGAAAGAACATTTTCCTTTATAGTTTGTTGAAATCACTGATGTGCAGGGTATGGGTCAGCCTTTAGTATCTGTCTGAAAACACAGATCAGGGAGAAATAGTCAATGACTTTTCATTGAAAACCTTTACTTCAGAAGGGGAGGGGGTTTGGTGGTTTTTTGTTTTGTGATTTTTTTTTTTTGGTTGCTTATTCTGTGAGTTCTGATATCAATCAAAAGGTTCCTTGACATGCCTAATGACAGAGCACCAGCTGAGCCAGCAGCCAGGAAGATGTCATTCTGCAAATGCTTATCCACACGCCACTCTTCCCACCGAGAAGGTGATGAAAGTTCCATCATTGAATGTATATTTTCCACTGGGCAGTATGAGGAAATAGCAAATAAATATTCCAGCTTTTCCATGTTGAATTTTGCTGGCTGTTGAGATCTTTCAGAAATAAGATATGAGATATTTCTTCATGGCCGTGTGTGACTAAAAACCATTTCTGTACTATCACTTGGCTTAGGTAGCAGCTAGCATAAGTATTTTTCCCTCTTCTCATTTAATCTGTCTCTTTCTGGTCCGTGACAGAAATAAGATACTGAGAATTTTTGAAAACTAGATGATGCTGCTGATGACTTGCTCACTAAGAATTTGGCTCTTTACTTGAATATGCTGATTTTCATCAAAAAGCAGTGATATGTTGGGCATGTGTAAAAATCTGTGGCAAGTTGAAACCTTCTATCTCCCAGCTTTTAGGGATGACTTAGGTTCTGGTAGATGCCAGCAAAACCTTTGACAAGAAGTTTCTCCATAATGTCTGGATTCATCCTTCATGCAAATGCCTGTGGAACAGGACATTGCCACAGTCCCAGCTGTCTGGAGAGCACAATGAGCTACAATTTCCTAACTTATTTAAACTAAAATATATCAATCATAGATTTGTACTGGGCTGTTGCTCAAGCTAAATAAGTCATTGAACCCAGATGTAAGAATGTGCTGATATAAAGTACTTACTAATTTTTAAATGTTTTACTGATATTCAAAAATATGAATATATGAATTTTTTATTACAGTTAATTATCTGTATGTGTACCATATGCCCACTGAGTGAACTCATAGTTGGAAAGATTTGAGCCTACTGCCTTGGAGGTTGGAGAGCTATTCTGGCCTGGTATTCAGTCTATATTATTCAAACTGTATGGGCACATTTTTTTCCTTTGGAAACTATTTTCTTCATTTAAAAGAATGAGAATATTTAGGCAGTTTCACTGGTAAAAGTATCAATACTGAACTAATAAGACTTTTGGAACTGGCTAGATCCTTTGAATGTCACAGAGTTGATAAATCTTAAAGGAATAGACTTTAGGAGTATCTAGTCCATTCTTCAGTGGACACAAATCTCCCCCACCACAGTCCTGGGGCATTGTCTTTGAACTTCCCTAGTGTAGCAAGCAGAGGACATGATGCTTGCTCTAACTAGGTAAGGGTAGCAGGTCCAGAGCTGGGCAACTCCATTCCATTTTCAACCACTGTAACTCTCATAGCGTTTATAGATGTACCTGAATCGGATTCCTCTTTCCTCTAACTGTTATATATTGGTTTTGGTTCTGTCCATCAAAGCCAAACAGAAGAAAATCTTTTCTTTGAAATCAATAGCCCTTCAATTATTTATAGAGTCCACCACTCATCTTTTACTAAGATATCACTTGGAGGGCAAGTTGCTGCAATTTGAACTCTTCTTCATGTCAGTTTCCCCTCTCCTTGTCGGTTCCAGCCCCTCTGTGTCTCTGCATTCGAGTGCTCCTCAGGACAATTGTGATCTCCCTGTGGATTAGAATGATTTCTTGTTTGTTCCGTACCAAGCAGTGTTTACTGAGGCAGGCTAACTGTGTGTCAGGAAGGCTTGGCACAGTCCTGTGTTATTAAACCCATATGACTTTTGCAAGAGGGCTTGATTACTGACAGTACACTGATAAGGACACTGGGACTCCGATGTTAAGTAAATTGCTCAAGGTAACTTACCCAGGAAGTAGCAGAGTGGTAGCTCCTATTCACTTTTATTATTTCATTGCACCATTGACTCCTTTTGCACACCCTTTCTCACACTGCCTGAGCTGCATTTCCTTTTTTGAATAAAAATGTATTACATGCTTTCTGAAAACTTTAAACTGTAGAGAATATGTGAAGAAAACTCTCCCCCACCCCAGTAACTCTGCTGGTAGTGTGAAATGTGACTGCCTTTTCACATTCTTGGCTTACCACATACCTTCTGAACCCACATAAAATGGAGATATGTACCTGTTTCCCTGTAAAGATTGAACTAGTTGATACAAAGGATGGGTACAATAGTGTCTGGTACATAGAGCTCAAATGTTAGCTGCTCTTACACCCTTAAACACACAAACACACGTACATTCATATGTATATGAAAAGAAGGACATATATGGTCAGCTTATATTTAACAAGGAAGCCAAGAACACTTCATGGGGAAAGGGTGGTCTTTTCAATAAATGGTGTTGGAGAACTGGATCTTCATGCAAAAGAAGGAAATTGGACCCCTGTCATTTCCACTCACAAAAATTAACTCAAAATGAATTAAAAACTTAAATGTAGGACTTGAAACTGTAAGACTCCTTGAAGGAAACAGGGATAAAGCTCCTTGACATTGGTCGACCAGGCAACAGTTTTTTGGATGTGACACCAAAAGCACAAGCCACATAAGCAAACTGGTGAGACGACATCAAACTAGTAATACTTCCGCACAGCAAGAGAAACAGTCAACGAAATGAAGAGGCAACTATGAAATAGGAGGAAAGTATTTGTAAACTGTATATCAAAGTGTTACTCTCCAAAGTATATGTGGAAATCCTACAACTCGAGCAAAAAGACTAATAATCCAATTTTAAAATAAGCAGATGTCCATCAACAGAAGAATGGATAAAGAAGATGTGGTGTACATATACATATACACAATGGAATATTATGCAGCCATCAAAAAATGAAATCTTCCCATTTCCAACGATGTGGATGGAACTAGAGGGTATTATGCTAAGCGAAATAAGTCAAACAGAGTAAGACAAGTATCACACGATTTCACTGATAAGAGGAATTTGAGAAACAAGACAGAGGATCATAGGGGAAGGGAAGGAAAAATGAAACAAGACGAAACCAGAGAGGGAGACAAACTATAAGAGACTCTTAATCTCAGGAAACAAACTGAGGGTTGCTGGAGTGGAGGGGGGTGGGAGGGATGGGGTTGGCTGGGTGATGGACATTGGGGAGGGTATGTGCTATGATGAGCACTGTGAATAAGGTAAGACCAATGAATCACAGACCTGTACCCCTGGAAAAAAAAATCAATGCATATAAAAAAAATAATAGGCAGAGGACCTGGATAGACATTTTTCCAAAGAAGACATATACATGGCCAACAGGCCCATGGAAAGGTACTCAATATCACTTACTAATTTTAAAATGTTTTATTGAATTATTATTCATCACAGAAATGCAAATCAAAACCACAGAAATATCACCTCACACCTGTTAGAATACCTGCCATCAAAAGGACAGGAGATAACAAGTGTTGGCAAGGATGTTCAGAAAAGGGAACCGTTGTGCATTGTTGGTGGGAATGTCAATTAGTGGAGCCAATCACTGAAAGCAATATGGAGGTTCCTCAAAAAATTAGGACTACCATGTGATCCAGCAGTCGCATTTTTGGCTCTATATCTAAAGCTGCAGCATTATTTATGATACTCTAGTCAAGACATGGAAATAACCTAAGTGTCCATCAACTGATGAGTGGATAAAGATGATGTGATACATACATACTCGCAATGGAATAAGATCCTTAAAAAGGAAATTCTGCAATATCAAACGACATGGATGGGCTTGAAGGGTATTATGTCAAGTGAAATATCCCTTATTGTGGAATCTTTAAAAAAAAAAAGAAAAAAGAAACCAAACTCCTAGAAACAGTAGAATGGTAGTCATGTCGCGGGGCATGGGAACTGGAAGAAAGATGTTGGTCAAAGGGCACAAACTTCCAGTAATAAGATGAGTAAGTTGTGAGAGTCTAAAGTACACCATGATAATAACCATAGTTAATGATATATACTTGAAAATTGATAAGGGAATAGATCTTAAACATTCTAAAAAAAAAGTTACCTGAGGTGATAAGTTAACTGACTTATGGTAATCAGTTCATAATATGTGTGTGTCAAATCACATTGTACACCTCACACTTACACAGTATTATATGTTAATTATATCTTCATAAAGCTAAGGGGACAAATAGATCTTCCTCACCCCAGGCTAAGAAATTTTTCCTATTTTCAAAAAAAAATAGAGACAGGTGGGAGAAAATCAGTATGCTGAAATATTGGGTGAATAAAAAGAAATAATAGAGTAATTTTTAAAAAGTTTCATTAACCCAAAATGAAGCTTACAATGGATGAGGGGGGAGTGGGAGATACAGGCTTCCTTTTATGGAATGAATAAATCACAGGACTAAAAGACACAGCATAGGCAATACAGTCAATAATACTGTGATAGCACTGTATGGTGACAGATGGCAGCTACCCTTGTGAACATACTTGTCGAATCCTTGTGTTGTACACCTGAAACTAAGGTAAACCTTCAAATTTTAAATTTTAAAAAATGAAGCTTAAAGGGTTACTTAAAACAGGAATGAATATACCACAGGTAGGACAAATAGAAAACAAGGAGTAAGATGGTAAATAAGCCACAACTATATATAAATACCTGTAACAAATGAAAGGTCAGTCGTCTAGACATTCTGAATTTTTAAAAATGTGCATATATATGGAATCCTTTTAAAAAGGGGGAGCAGTATATAATATCTTCTACCTACTTTTATCACCTAAAACTTATCATGGACATTCTTCCATATCATCATATTTCAGTCTAATATAGTTTTTTTAATAGCTGCAAAGTATACTATAACCAGTTAGTTTAACTATTCCCTTGTTAATCACAAATAGTGGTATAGAGAGCAGTCTTATACATATACCTTTATTCGTGACACTTGATTATCTGAACCTGCACATGGAAATGTACATTTATTTCTTTAAAAATATTTATCTTGTTAGATCCGGCCTCTTTTTATAATGGATTATCATTGGATAGATTTTGACCTCATCCAGTAGATTCACTGTCTTTAGATTTACATCACTTTTTTCCTTTAAATTTTTTATTGTTATGTTAATCACCATACATTACATCATTAGTTTTTGATGGAGTGTTCCATGATTCATTGTTTGTGCATAACACCCAGTGCTCCATGCAGTACGTGCCCTCTTTAATACCCATCACCAGGCTAACCCATCCCCCCCCCCCCCTCCCCGCTAGAACCCTCAGTTTGTTTTTCAGAGTCCCATCATCTCTCATGGTTCGTCTCCCCCTCCGATTTACCCCCCTTCATTCTTCCCCTCCTGCTATCTTCTTCTTTTCTTTTCTTTTTTTCTTAATATATATTGCATTATTTGTTTCAGAGGTACAGGTCTGTGATTCACCAGTCTTGCACAATTCACAGTGCTCACCATAGCACATACCCTCCCCAATGTCTATCACCCAGCCACCCCATCCCTCCCACCCCCCACCACTCCAGCAACCCTCAGTTTAGTTTTACATCATTTTTTGTGATAAACCTATTCTCCTTGACATCTTGAAAATCATGGGTTAAAAAAGGTTGAATTCAGAGTTTAGGACATAATTCTGAAATTTCCACCAGAGGGATCCTGTTGGGCTGAAAGTGATATTTTAGGTATAATCTTATTCACCCAGATATAAATCTACTTAAGGTAATTATCTTCTGTGTTTCTCTCTTGTATGTAGAAAAACATCGCAGCAGACCTTGTCAGGTGCCTTCATGGAATCTTGTTAAGAAAGTAGTCATTTAGTGAGGAGTCTTCGCTACCCAGTCTGGAAGGATGATACTTTATATTTGGGAAAACTTGAAATATAAACAACAGATGTCTGTAGTTTGGAAAGTGTCTAAAAATGCCCAGTTTTATTGCACCCACACAGTGTGAGTGCTATTTTGATTCCCTTCGGCTAGCTGTCACAGAACTGGCATCAGTGTTGATGCTCCATTGGGAAATTGTTTAGCAAGGAGAAATTTAATATAATTGGTTAAAATATATTTTCGGAATATTGGATTGACTTAAGCCATCAAAAGTGGTTGCATGAATATGAAGTAGACTACAAAAATAATTTTCAGTGTCTACTATGGTAACTATTCTGCAGTGAACATGGCATATGAGCCAATTAAATATGTGGCTTCACTGAACGTAGTAAACAGTGAGAACATTAGCTTGTGTGTACATTTTTATTCATCCTTCAACTTTTAAAAATTTTGGAGATTAAAATAACTATGTACACCACCTCATTCACACCTTTCAAGAACTCTGCTGTGATAGAATACAGATCATTATTCTCATTTTTTTTTAGTTGAAGGAATTGAGGCACAGAGAGATTAAATAACTGCCCACGACCAGGAGTGATTCTTTCTGATTTTCAGGAGAGTCCTGGAAATCTTCGTGGCAGAGGTGGCCCTTTATCAGGGCTTGACGTTTTGCTATGGGGACGAGTGTGAAGGGCAGCATCTAGGCAGAACGGTGAGCCAAGGCAGGTGGGCACAGAAGAACCAGGAAGGCTTGGAAAGTAGGGGGAAGGCCGATGCCTGGCACATAATGGGAGATTGGACCAGAAGGGTTATAGGAGGCCAAATCCAATGGGGTCTTGAATGCCAAGCTCTGAAATTGGGGCTTGAAACTGTACCAGTGGAGGAAGAGGGTGACTCTCATCACCTCGGAAACAGAATTAGAGACCTGGGAGGATTGTGGCTGCTACCTATTCCAAGTTTAAGTGCGCGTGGTGAAGGACGGCCAGGCCAGCTGTCTGTGCCAGCCCTCCGCTTGTAAGCGTTTCCCTGAGTGAATGCCTCAGAAGCGTCGTTAGTTGCCGATTCAGAAATAAAACGCACCATCTCCTCTCCCAGTTGTTGCCTTGACTTCTGTGCTCACGATTCTGGTGATAGGACCTTTCACGCAAAGGCTGGAGTACTTTTATCCATTCATGCCTGTAGTAGTCCTGTGACTTGGCCACACAAGAATGATTATTTGGTGCTCAGAAAAGTTTATTGATTTCAAAGGATTGATATAGGTATCTTTTACTTTCCAGAAACTCACATACGAGAATTCTAAGCTTAAGGAATTAGTGTCCGCCAAAATTCAGATACTGAGCGTTTACTCTGTGCCAGGCACCTGTGGGGAAAAAGGGGAGGAAAAAAAAAGTAAGGCAGAGTCCCCTGGGCAGTCCATTGTTCCCATCCTTTTGGTAACACTTAATTATGTTGTACATTTGTCTGTTGACCCTGATCACAGTGTTTGGTTATTCTTATTTACAAGTCTTGTCTCCATCACTGTGAATGCCTTCCCCATCCCCGAGACACCTTCTTCCTCCGTTCTCTCTAAACCCTGCTACTTTAGCATCCTGATGCTCAAGGAGCATTTCCTCCCAGAATCCTTATGCAACTCTTCCAAGCCACAGTCAGGTCAATTCCATGAATCCTTCTGGAGTAATCCATCAGGTACAAGGTCTGGTGTGAGTAATTTAGGGGCAAGAACTGTGCCTAACTCAATCGTCATAACCTCAGTACGAAATTTGGCGGCAGGCACATAGCAGGAGCTCCAAGTAGGTCTTGTAAGGAAATAAGGTGCTTACGTTCTCTTAAGGAGGCAATATGCAAACATCAAAGACTTAACCAGCATTTTGGGTAGCACATGTAGCCTGTGTGTTCATTTCTGCAGGAATTCAGAGAAAGTAGAGATTGGAAACAGTGGTAGGGAGCGTGTCTCACACTGCTCTGTCCCCTCTGTACATGGACTGAGTCAGGGGCCACAAAGTACCTGCCATGGTCAGCAGCCGTTCTGAGACCTGTGGATATGTGAGTCTTGATATCATTTAAATGCTTTTGAGGTGGAGGAAGCATTTCTAGAAGATTGGTTTGATTTCTGTCAACAGACTGGATTAGAGGGGTGTTCCATACAGGGGGTGAGACAGGTATTCTCTGAGTATTCTCCAAAGGACAGAAGTCCCCTTCACGTGCAGGTTTTGGAAAATCCTGTCTTCCTTTCTGAGGACGCTCTAAGCCAGCGTATGGTCTGTCCCTGCTGTGAGACCATGTGCTCTGCCCAAACATGGCTTCTGGCTTATTTCCAGCAGCAACCAGCACTGGCGGGGCTTGTGGAGCACTGCTCTGATGTCCTGGGAGGCCCCAAATGAAAGCCTGGGCCATCCTGGAAACATTTCCACCGGCTGAGGGTTGGTCCAACTTTAGCCAGAAGATATGCATGGTTTCTTAAATTAGGTTTTCTAGAAGCAAAGCCTGGGTAAGTGCTTTATTGAGGATATTTCTGTCAGGAGAAACCAGTAAAGAAGCATGGGGACCAATAAATAACAGGGAAGCAGCTGAGAAAATGTGCTTTTAGCTGCAGTCTGGCCTCTGCCTTCTCCCCAAGAGCTCTGAGGCGTGGGACCACACAGTTGCCCCACTTGAGGCCAGGGCTTGGGCTGCAAGACGCCCTTGGAGGAAAAGCATCCTCTCCCACACATTTCTTAACTAAGCTGTCCAAGGGACCTTGCCTAGAAAAGAGTTGTGAACCCTCAGTAGCCACCATGCAGCTCCCACTGTCTGTATCAGGGATGACAGATGCACAGGACCCTGTGGAGGGTCACCAACGGAGGCTCTTCATAAATCCCTAACATTTGCACTTCTCACCTTAGTGTACTGCTTTCACAGATTCTGTGAGGTGGGATTGCCACCCCAGCAGTGGTGACACAGGGAGAGTGAGTGGCTTGCCTGTGTTCTCAGAGCTGAACGTGGTGCCCTTGTGACTCTGTCTGCCAGCGTGATTCCACACCTGCTTTACTCCCACCATATCCCGCACCCTCTGCAATTGTTAAGCAAAACCAACACCCGAGTTTTTGACACCTTACAACCCTTGGAAAGAGGCCTCCAGGCATAAATGATGGGAGACCATCAGATGTAAAATGTTAAGTGTGGTAATTGTTTAAAGCTAGCATAGCATATCAGGATGAGTTGTTAAAGCTGTGGGTTTACTATATCACGAGTGGCCACATATGTGATATTTTAGTTCAATTTATAATCTTTACTTCCTGTAGAGAGTGACAGGACAGCTTGAGACTCCAAACATTGTGTAGCATAATTCTCTTGGTGTTTTTTTTTTCTTTTTTTCATAGCGAGGCATAAGTGGATCATGAGATAGAACTTTGAGAATTTTTCATTAATTTGAGGATGACACAGGGTAATATCTCAGGCATCTAGAATGCTTGAGAGGATAGGGTATTCTGATTTAATTATTTATTTGGCAAGTGCTTGAGTGTTTTCTGTACCAGACGTTGTGCTAGCTGGACAGTAAGGGGCTGACAATTTGTAGACAAGTAAATAGCATAGCACAGGGTAAACGTGCTATAACAGTAGCCAGACTTGGAAAAAAAAAGTTGTGTGTTCAGCTCTTTAAAATTATTTTCAATAAATGGTGGCATAGTCTTGTTTTATTATTTTTTTACATAGTCTCGTTTTAAAGTAAGATTTCCAAAAGCAAAGATGTTCCAACATTATGTTCATTTATTGGAACATTATTATTGGAATAAATGTGCATATAAAGTACTATAACCCAAGACCCATCATTTGCCAAGTCGTTTTTTTCTTAAATTTTTTATTGTTATGTTAATCACCATACATTACATCATTAGTTTTTGATGTAGTGTTCCATGATTCATTGTTTGTGCATAACACCCAGTGCTCCACGCAGAACGTGCCCTCTTTAATACCCATCACCAGGCTAACCCATCCCCCCAGCCCCCTCCCCTCTAGAACCCTCGGTTTGTTTTTCAGAGTCCATCGTCTCTCATGGTTCGTCTCCCCCTCCGACTTACTCCCCCTCATTCTTCCCCTCCTGGTATCTTCTTCTTTTTTTTTTCTTAACATATATTGCATTATTTGTTTCAGAGGTACAGATCTGTGATGCAACAGTCTTGCACAATTCACAGCACTCACCATAGCACATACCCTCCCCAATGTCTATCACCCAGCCACCCCATCCCTCCCACCCCCCCACCACTCCAGCAACCCTCAGTTTGTTTCCTGAGATTAAGAATTCCTCATATCAGTGAGGTCATATGATACATGTCTCTCTCTGCTTGACTTATTTCTCTCAGCATAACACCCTCCAGTTCCATCCACGTCGTTGCAAATGGCAAGGTCTCATTCCTTTTGATGGCTGCATAATATTCCATTGTGTATATATACCACCTCTTCTTTATCCATTCATCTGTCGATGGACATCTTGGCTCTTTCCACAGTTTGGCTACTGTGGACATTGCTGCTATAAACATTGGGGTGCATGTACCCCTTCAGATCCCTACATTTGTATCTTTGGGGTAAATACCCAGTAGTGCAATTGCTAGATCATATGGTAGCTCTATTTTCAACTGTTTGAGGAACGTCCATACTGTTTTCAAGAGTAGTTGCACCAGCTTGCATTCCCACCAACAGTGTAGGGGGGTTCCCCTTTCTCCGCAACCCCGCCAACATCTGTCGTTTCCTGACTTGTTAATTTTAGCCCTTCTGACGGGTGTGAGGTGGTATCTCATTGAGGTTTTGATTTGCATTTCCCTGATGCCGAGCGATGTTGAGCACTTTTTCATGTGTCTGTTGGCCATTTGGATGTCTTCTTTGGAAAAATGTCTGTTCATGTCTTCTGCCCATTTCTTGATTGGATTATTTGTTCTTTGGGTGTTGTTTGATAACTTCTTTATAGATTTTGGATACTAGCCCTTTATCTGATATGCTGTTGGCAAATATTTTCTCCCATTCTGTTGGTTGTCTTTTGGTTTTGTGGACTGTTTCTTTTGCTGTGCAAAAGCTTTTTATCTTGATGAGGTCCCAATAGTTCATTTTTTGTCCTTGCTTCCCTTGCCTTTGGCGATGTTTCTAGGAAGAAGTTGCTGCGGCTGAGGTGGAAGTGGTTGCTGCCTGTGTTCTCCTTTAGGATTTTGATGGTCTTCTGTCTCACATTGAGGTCTTTCAACCATTTTGAGTCTATTTTTGTGTGTGGTGTAAGGAAATGGTCCAGTTTCATTCTTCTGTATGTGGCTGTCCAATTTTCCCAACACCATTTGTTGAAGAGACTTGTCTTTTTTCCATTGGATATTCTTTCCCGCTTTGTCAAAGATTAGTTGACCATAGAGTTGAGGGTCCATTTCTTTTTTTTTTTTTTTTTTTAAAGATTTTATTTATTTATTTCAGAGAGAGAGAGAGAATGAGAGATAGAAAGCACGAGAGGGAAGAGGGTCAGAGGGAGAAGCAGACTCCCTGCTGAGCAGGAAGCCCGATGTGGGACTCGATCCCGGGACTCCAGGATCATGACCTGAGCTGAAGGCAGTTGCTTAACCAACTGAGCCACCCAGGTGCCCCGAGGGTCCATTTCTGAGCTCTCTATTCTATTCCATTGATCTATGTGTCTGTTTTTTGTGCCAGTACTATACTGTCTTGATGATGACAGCTTTGTAATAGAGCTGGAAGTCTGGAATTGGGATGCCGCCAGCTTTGCTTTTCTTTTTCAACATTCCTCTGGCTATTCGGGGTCTTTCCCGGTTCCATACAAATTTTAGGATTATTTGTTCCATTTCTTTGAAAAAAGTAGATGGTATTTTGATGGGGATTGCATTGAATGTGTAGATTGCTCTAGGTAGCATTGACATCTTCACAACGTTTGTTCTTCCCATCCATGAGCATGGAATGTTTTTCCATTTCTTCGTGTCTTCCTCAATTTCTTTCATGAGTATTTTATAGTTTGCTGAGTACAGATCCTTTGCCTCTTTGGTTAGATTTATTCCTAGGTATCTTATGGTTTTGGGTGCAGTTGTAAATGGGATCGACTCCTTGATTTGTCTCTCTTCTGTCTTGTTGTTGGTGTATAGGAATGCCACTGATTTCATATCCTGCTACATTACTGAATTCCTGTATGAGTTCTAGCAGTTTTGGGGTGGAGTCTTTTGGGTTTTCCACATACAGTATCATATCATCTGCAAAGAGTGAGAGTTTGACTTCCTCTTTGCCGATTTGGATGCCTTTGAATTCTTTTTGTTGTCTGATTGCTGTGGCTAGGACTTCTAATACTATGTTGAATAGCAGTGGTGATAGTGGACATCCCTGCCGCGTTCCTGACCTTAGGGGAAAAGCTCTCAGCTTTTCCCCATTGGGAATGATATTCGCTGTAGGTTTTTCATAGATGGCTTTTATGATCTTGAGGTATGTACCCTCTATCCCTATACTCTGAAGAGTTTTGATCAAGAAAGGATGCTGTACTTTGTCAAATGCTTTTTCTGCATCTATTGAGAGGATCATATGACTCTTGTTCTTTCTTTTGTTAATGTATTGTATCACGTTGATGGATTTGCGGATGTTGAACCAACCTTGCAGCCCAGGGATAAATCCCACTTGGTCATGGTGAATAAACCTTTAATGTACTGTTGGATCCTATTGGCTAGTATTTTGGTGAGAATTTTTGCATCCATGTGCATCAAGGATATTGGTCTGGAATTCTCCTTTTTGATGGGGTCTTTGTCTGGTTTTGGAATCAAGGGAATGGTGGCCTCATAAAATGAGTTTGGAAGTTTTCCTTCCATTTCTACTTTTTGGAACAGTTTCAGGAGAATAGGTATTAATTCTTCTTGAAATGTTTGGTAGAATTCCCCTGGGAAGCCATCTGGCCCTGGGCTTTTGTTTGTTGGTAGATTTTTGTTGACTGCTTCAATTTCCTTAGTGGTTCTAGGTCTGTTCAGGTTTTCTTTTCCTTCCTGGTTCAGTTTTGGTAGTTGATACATCTCTAGGAATGTACCCATTTCTTCCAGGTTATCTAATATGCTGGCACAGAGTTGCTCATAATATGTTCTTATAATTGTTTGTATTTCTTTGGTGTTGGTTGTGATCTCTGCTCTTTCATTCATGATTTTGTTGATCTGGGTCATTTCTCTTTTCTTTTTGATAAGTCTGACCAGCGGTTTATCAATCTTGTTAATTCTTTCAAAGAACCAGCTCCTAGTTTCGTTGATCTGTTCTACTGTTCTTTTGGTTTCTATTTCATTGATTTCTGCTCTGATCTTTATTATGTCTCTTCTCCTGCTGGGTTTAGGCTTTATTTGCTGTCCTTTCTCTAGCTCCTTTAGGTGTAGGTTAGGTTGTGTGTATTTGAGACCTTTCTTGTTTCTTGAGAAAGGCTTGTATTGCTATATACTTTCCTCTCAGGACTGCCTTTGCTGCATCCCAAAGATTTTGAACAGTTGTGTTTCCATTTTCATTGGTTTCCATGAATTTTTTAAATTCTTCTTTAATTTCCTGGTTGACCCATTCATTCTTTAGTAGGATGCTCTTTAGCCTCCATGTACTTGAGTTCTCTCCGACTTTCCTCTTGTGATTGAGTTCTAGTTTCAAAGCATTATGGTCTGAAAATATGCAGGGAATGATCCCAGTCTTTTGGTACCGGTGGAGACCTGATTTGTGACCTAGGATGTGATCTATTCTGGAGAAGGTTCCATGGGCACTAGAGAAGAATGTGCATTCCGTTGCTTTGGGGTGGAATGTTCTGAATATGTCTGTGAAGTCCATTTGGTCCAGTGTGTCATTTAAAGTCTTTATTTCCTTGTTGATCTTTTGCTTAGATGATTTGTCCATTTCAGTGAGGGGGGTGTGAAAGTCCCCCACTATTGTTGTATTGTTGTCCATGTGTTTCTTTGCTTTTGTTATTAATTGCCTTATATAATTGGCTGCTCCCATGTTCGGGGCATAGATATTTACAATTGTTAGATCTTCTTGTTGGATAGATCCTTTAAGTAGGATATAGTGTCCTTCCTCATCTCTTATTACAGTCTTTGTTTTAAAATCTTATTTGTCTAATATAAGGATTGCCACCCCAGCTTTCTTTGCCAAGTCAAGTTTTAAAAGAAATCTTAGAAATTACAACTATAACTTTTATGTGAACAAACATCTGACCCGTAAGATGTGTATTGGTGGTCATAGTGGAGTTAGTTTGGGCTGGGTAAGACCAAAAATCTCACTTCAAAATAAAAATTAATTAGAAATGTCAGAAGGCAGGGCTGATTGTGGAGAAAGAGGCTATCAGCAAACATTTATTGAAATTTGACTGAATATATGTATGTACATAAAATTTAATTTGTCCTTGGTTCTTTTAGCAGAGATTTTATGTTGAGGCAGAATCTCTTTTGTGTATTTAATACAAATTATAGTTAGAAAGCAAAAAAAAACTAGAACTTCTTGAGAAGTAACTAATATAGAGAATAAATGAAATTACTAGTTAATCTAGCCTATAACTCCTTAAATAACAGAAAATTTTATCGCAGGTAGATTTCACACAGATATCCCTTTCCTCCTCCCATATGCTGATTAATATAGGTCATACCTTTTAAAGTGGCAGCCTTTGAGAACATATATTCTCTTCTCTGTATGTAGCTTTCCATCCTCAGATTCATATAGTGTATGCTGCTCGAAGGTGCCTGAGTAGTAGATACATAGGATGCCCTGCATTATTATGTATTATTTACTTTGACAAACATTAAAGTAAATTTAGTTTTTTCCTTTCAAAATATGAATATGAATGTTTATATTTTTCTTTGTATTTGCCTGTATATATACATAGGATCTTTAATAATATATGGTGGACATCAAAGGCAAATAGGGTATTATTTAACCAAAATTAACTTTAATAACAAGTATCTTTTTTACTGAGAGAGGTACCTGCCAAGTCAAAGAATATATATACACGGTTGTCTCATTAGATAGTTATGTGCTCAGTGTGTGCTAGGAACTGTTCTAAGTACTGGAGATAAAAGCAATGAACAACATCAGGTTCTTAGCCTCTCAGAGCTTACTTTCTAATGTGAACTGGGAGGAAGATAGTACACAAAATAACAAATGACAGCTTTTATTAAGTGCTCAAAAGAAAATAAAATGGGATTAGAACTAGATTGGAGTTCATATTTAATGTCCCTAGGAGTGATATAATTCAGAAAGTTGAATTGAGTTTCAGATGATCATTTCAAGTATACTAGATTCTCTCTACCAACCCCCAAGAAATTTTCTAAATGTGTGCAAAAGAGAGTTCTGTTTCTACCTGTGAAGAATTAACTACTGCAGAAATTCCCTGCTTCTTCCTCCTGTAAACAACCAGAACATTGACAAAATTTATTGAGTAACTGTTTGCAGACACTGGACAACAAGCAGCTCAGGGCTGTGATCTCTTAGAGAAGGTAAATAAAGGAGGCAAGTCCCCCCACCCCATCTTACTACCTGAAGGCAGTTTCCAAGCTCAAGCACAGGGATGAAGAACCAAACTGCCCTGTGATCTCATTGAGTTGAGCCAGAGATTACAGTTGAGGCAGCTAGAATTTGTGAAAGAGAGTACCAGAGATAAGGGAGAAGGAGCTCTGGATAGCTGCAGAGGATGCCTCTTAAGCTGTTGGGTAATTTCTGCTTTGCTCCTGTGTGGGTAAAACTCTAGGGTAGGAAAAGAACCACCAGAAAGCCATAGGTCAGATGATTTCTGTAGCTCACAAGGGGCTGGGGATTAGTTTATGATCCCGCCTGAAGAGTAGAAAGACCTCATAATGCAAGGGAAATAGGTGATGTTCTTCTGTAGGCTCTATCCTAAGTAATGAGGCTGAATTATCCCTAGATCAAAGTGTCCTCTGGCCATGCCCTAACAAAGGTTTAAAAGCAAGCCTTGAGAGAGATAAACTGACCTGAAATAACTTTAACTGCCTGCCAGAACAAGTCCAACACCCTGAACAAAATTCAGTACCCTAAACCATAAAATTAACAGTGTCTAGCATCCAATCAAAAATTACCAGAAATGCAAAAAAGGAGGAAGATATGACCTATTACTGAGGGGGGAAATAATCAGTAGAAACAAACCCAGAAATTACAGATGGGATTAATGGACACAAGGGTGAAACAACTGCTGTGGTTACATTCCCTGTGGTCCAGAGTGTAGAAGAAAACATGAGCATGTTGAAGAGAGAAATGAAAGTACAAAAGGACCCAACTAAACTGTGGAAAAGTGAAAAGTCCTGAGGTCCAAGCAGATCAGGAACTGAAGAAGAAAAGGTCAGTGAGTTTGAAGACATAGTAGAAAGTGGCTGATATGAGACAGAGGGGAAAAGACCAAAGGAAAAAAAAAAATGAAGAACCACAGTTGACTGTGGAAAAATAACGGGTGGTCTCAAATATGTGTATTTGATGTCCTAGAAAAATAGGGGTAGAGTAGGAAAGAAAGGAATGGCCAAGAATTTTCCAAATACTCTTTTTTAGAATGGATTTTTCTTTTTTTGAGAGAACAAACAAGCAGGGGGTGTGGCAGGCAGAGGAAGAAGCCGACTCCCTGTGAAGCAGGAAGCCCCATGTGTGGGGCTCGATCCCAGGACCCTGAAATCATGACCTGAGCCAAAGGCAGACACTTAACCAACTGAGCCACCCAGGCGCCCCCTCTTTTTTTTTTTTAATTTAATTTCAATTAGCCAAGGTATAGTATGAAACGATAAATCCAATATCTAAGACACTCAGGTAGCCTCAAAGAGAAGAGACATAAGGAGCATCACGGTAAGACACATTGCAATCAAATGGCCAAAAGCCAACAATAAAAATAGAATCTTGAAAGCATCCAGAGGAAAAATGAGGCAATATGCAGAGAAGAACAAAGGTTGAAAAAAAATCATATCAGAAATGCTGCATGACAGAAGACAGTGGACCAACATCTTTAAAGTACCAGAAGGAAGCTATAGAAACAGAACAGGAAGGCTTTCAACCCTCGAATTCTGTATTTCAAAAATGAAAATAAAGGCGTGGCTCATTTGGTTGTGTCCCACTCTTGATTTCCGCTCAGTCATGATCTCAGAGTCATGAGATCAAGCCCGTGTTGGGCTTCATGCTCAGCATGGAGTCCACTTGAGAGTCTCCCTCTCCCTCTGCCCCTCCTCCCTGCACTCTCTCTAAAATAATAAATAAATCTTTTTTTTAAAAATGAAAATAAAGACCTATTTCAAAGAAAGCTGAAAATGTCACCAGCGAAGTAGCACAACAAGAAATGTTAAAGGTTTTCAGCAGAAAAAAAAAAAAAAAAAAAATACCAGATGGAAATTTGGATTTACACAAAGTACCCCAAACATGGTAAAAATGAGGATAAATATAAAAGACATTTCTTATCTTTGATTTCTCTAAGATGATTAATTGGTTAGAGCAAAATGAATACTAATGTTATGGGGCTTATAACATGACAGTGTGACTAACATCAAAGACAGGAGGGAGGAAGTTGTAAGATTCTTACAGTGTTTATCCCAAGAATGCAATGTTGGTTCGTCATTCAGAAATCCTTGTCATTCACCATTATCTGCTGACAAGAACGAAAACCATATGAGCATTTCAAAAGGTGCACACAAACAGCATTTGATAAACTAAACACTAATCCATGATGAAATCTCTCAGAGAAACTAGGAATAAAAGGAAAGCCCTAACTCAATAAAGGATATCTGTGAAAAACTTATAGGCAATTATACTTAATGGTGAAAGACTGAATGCTGTTCTCCCCTAAATTGGGACCCAGGAAAGAATGTTTGCCCTCACTAGCTCTATTGAACATTGTAGTGGGGGCCTTACAGTATGGTACAGTAAGGGAAAGCAATAAAATGCATACACCTTAGGGGCAGGCAGAGAAGTGAAACTGTTTTTATTCTCAGACCATAAGATGATCCATGTAGAAAATCCTACAGTGGATACAAGAAAAAAAAATTTTTTTAACCTCCAACTAATAAATAGATTTAGTGGGCTTACAAGCTACAAGACCATTGTTTTTCTATACTAGCGTTTAGCAGTTGATAATGGAAAATTTGAAAATAAAACACTGAAAATACTATATGAAATACTTGGTGGTAAATAGAATATATGCAACACCATACAATGAAAACTGCAAAACCTTGAGATAAACTAGAGAATACCTAAATGAAATGGGGAGATACACTTTCATGAATTGGAAGACTTGGGATGTCAGTTTTCCAAAAATTGATTTATAGATTCAACACAATTCCAATCAAAATCCCAGAATTTTTTTGGGGGGGAGGGCAAGTGAATGTACACCTATACCATGTGAAATAAGAAATATATATTGGTTTCTGACATGATTCCTAAAACCCTTGTAATCTCCTGAGTGGTAGGCGTGTCTGACGCAGAGCTTATGAATCACCTGGGATGTCCCGGGTAAAAGGACTAACTTTTATTCTAATGAGATGACCCTTGATGGACTCCTGAATAGGGGTTGGTCACCAGAAAGACCACATCTTGATTAGAAACTTGGAACTTTCAGCCTCCCCCTCCCCATTGTCCAAATAGGGGAGAGGGGCTGGAAATTAAGTTAATAATTCATAAGCCTACATGATGAAGCCTTCACCAAAAGTTTGGGGTTTGGAGAGTTTCTGTGTTGGTGAACACAGCCATGTGCCAAGAGGGTGGCATACCCCAAGGGAACAGAAACTCCTGCCTTCAAGATCCCTCCAGACCTCTCCTTATGTACTTCTTCATCTGGCTGTTCATTTGAATCCTTTAGAATGTCCTTTGCAATAAGTCAGTAACAGTAAGGAAACTTTTCCTGGGTTCTGTGAGCTGCTGAGGCAAATCATCAAACCCAAGGTGGGGGTCATGGAAACCATCGATTTGTAGCCAAGTTGGACAAAAGTTGTGAGTAACCTAGGGACCTACTACTTGTGATTGATATCCAAAGTGGGGGCAAACTTGTGGGACTGAACCTTTGACCTGTGGGGTCTGTGCTAACTCCAGACAGTTAGTGTCAGAAGGGCACGGTGTGAAAAACCCACACGTTGAGTGTATGACACGTTGTGAGTGTGAGCAAAGAAATAATAATAGTTTTCTTTCTGCTCCCCATAGGACCCAGCCTTCCTTTCCTAGGTGTTTACCCAGAAGAAGTGAAAACATACATCCATAGCCTTATTCGTGATAGCACAAAACTGGAAATAATGTAAATATCTATCAACTGACGAATGGATGAGCAAATTGTAGTGTATTCATACAATGGAATACAGCTATAAAAGAAAAAGGAACAGGGGCACCTGGGTGGCTCAGTCGGTTAAGCGACTGCCTTCGGCTCGGGTCATGATCTCAGGGTCCTGGGATCGAGTCTCGCATCGGGCTCCCTGCTCACGGGGAGCCTGCTTCTCTCTCTATGCTCTCTCTGTCTCATGAATGAATGAATGAATGCATACATACTTTTAAAAGGAAAAGGAACAAATTATGTATACACACCGCAACAGAGGTAGATCTCAAAAGGGGTCGGTAATTTAGAGAAGCTAAGTACAGAAGACTAAGTTTTTATTTGCATGAAGTTTTAGAAAAGACCTAGTTCTGTAGCAACAGAAAGCGGATCAGCGGTTGTTGGGAAGTGGGGAAGAGGATTGGCTGCAAGGAGCCACGAAGGCACCACTTGGGGTGATGGATCGGTTCTAAGTCTTGAAGAAATGGCTACGTATGTGACTGTTCGTTTGTCAGAGTCCTCAAACTGTGCACTCAAAATTGGTGAATTTTAGTAAATGTAAATTATCCTGAAAGCTGATTTCTAAAGTATGCAAAACAGATTTTCATAAACCACATTTGAGGTCTGATGATGCTCGTGTGAGTAAATAGTATGATGAGTACCTCAAGAAGCTAATACAATCTTACGCTTAAGTGATACGAGCAGAATTGTTGCCTCATTCTGTGTTCAGGGTAGGATAACCCCCAAGGGAAAAAAGGGATTTGGAGCCAGGAGTTTTGAAAAAAATTGGAAGGAATGGGAAATGTTTCACCAAGAGAAGGAAATATTGGAGGTGAGGACCAAACTATTGTCTCTAGATATTTGAAGGACTCTTGTATGGGGAGAGATTGGATTTTTTTTTTTTTTCCACTGAATGTTCCGGCTACAGAAAGATAGGTTTCTACCTACCACAGAGCTTCTCAGGCTATTCAGTTTGGGAAGTTTTTCAGACTGGATTGTATTGACAAAAATGGTGTGCTATTGGGATTCTAGAAACTTCTGAAGAATGTGCCTCAATTTCAACTTGTGTTAATACTTAAATTTTAATTGGGTACAGTGATTGCCCAAGTGACCTAAATTCACTGGCCTTCCTGATCTCTCCCGCTTAATCCCTCTGCCCCAGCTACAATTTGGATTATGGCTTGCTTTTGTAATTCATCCTTACAAATTCAACTTCCATGATACCATCCTTTCCTGGTTCGCTCTCACCTCACTTAACAGTCCTTCCTTTCTAATAACAGAAAGGGGGTTTCATAGGTGACAACTACATCACTGTCAGGGGGATTTGCAAAGCAATGATCTCATAAATTACAAGCGATTATGAAAGGTTATCTGAGTCTTCCCCCCCCCAAATTTGGAAATTCTTTTATAAGGCAAAAAACAAACATCAGTCAGCCAGAGAAAGACAAATACGATTTTGCTCACATGTGGAATTTAAGAAACAAAACTGATGAATATAGGGAAGGGGAAGGAAAAATACTATAAAAACAGGGAGGCAAACCATAAGAGACTCTTAACTATAGGGATCAAACAGGGTTGCTTGAGGGAGGGTGGTGGGGGATGGGGTAATTGGGTGATGGACATTAAGGAGGGCACATGATATGATGAGCACTGGGTGTTGTATGCAAGTGATGAATCACTACATTCCACCCCTGAAACTCATTGTGCACTATGTTAACTCAATTGAATTTAAATAAAAAAATTTTTTTAAAAAGTATAATGAAGAGAGGATGCAATGCAGTTGTAGACCCACCCATTTGCTGAGGAAATTGCTTATTCTCTCCAAGTCCATTTCCTTATTTTTACAAAATGGGGATAATTATATCTACATCATAGTTGTTGTATGGATCAGATGATTAAGTGAAATAACATACATGCAAATGCTCTGCCTTGAAAAAGCACTATCGATGCAGAAATTATTGCTAATTTGGTTATGAAGGTACAGATTACCTTATTTCATAAATCTGTTTTGAGTTTATTTTTAGTTACACTTGCATCCAAGCAGAGTATTGTGTGCATGCAGCTTACTCATTGAACTAACTTAACATATAAAGCATGTGGCCGGAGAATGCTAACTTCCCAAGTACCGTCAATGAGACTTGTCTGCTCTGGTCTCCTAGAGTTCTACTCTTGAAGTTTCTTTGATAGGTGACAGCCTTAGGGCTTACCATTCAGCGCGGGTTCCATCCACTAGATAGCAACACGGTTTGTTTGTCAAACTTATGTACATTCTCTCTCTTCCCAAAAACTACTAGAGGCAGGGCAGGTTTATTTTAAGCAGCAATCTACAGGCAGAGTCCTGAGGCAGATCTGTTCTTTCATGTGCCTTCCTCTAGCTAGATAGCAAGTATTAGAACACAGCATTGACCCTGGTCATTTTAGCGGCAGTTCTCGGAGTTCTGTTCCACAGCATTGCCCAAGGAATAAACACTGTGTTATCTATTGCATGGAGAGACCTTGTAATTGATAGTAATCATCTTAATGACTTAATAACCAAATCAGATCTGAAATCCCACCGTACTCCCATGTCCAGCCGCTTTACTTTCCCGTTGATTGTTTGTGCATAAATATATTATCTGTAGATTTTTCACATCAGACCATTTTCATTGAGATGTCCCTTACCCCATTCTTATCTTTCAGCCCTTAATTTCTCAAGGAATGTAAACTAATTTGAATAAATAGCTGAAGTTGGGGGAGGGGATGATAAAGATAATTCTTCTCCGTACATAGACTATATTACAATGGAAAATGGCATTTAAAATCTGTGCTACTTTTTTCCTCTTAGACCAGATTTGTTAGGTTTTAGTAATGTGCCCAAGAATTCTGTTCGTTGTGGTAGGGCTCAGCCTCACCCTAAGTGTCTCACTGCTCATCTGACATTCTTTCTACTGTCCCATTTTGTCCTACTGCTATTGTCATCACAACCTGATTCTTATGTTACATAATATCCCTGATTTCTTTGGATGATACTCTCAACAAATATCACCAGGATGTAAAAGTTGTAGGATAGAATATGCACAGAGCACAGCATTTTTGTATACAATACCTTGTATCTATTTTCAGTAGTGACCCATTCATCTGCAGTTGTTCTGAAGGTCCCTGCACGACTCCAGATGCTTTGATTCCTTTGCCGAAGGGTTTCATAATCTAGTGACTCAAGATTTCTTCACTTATCCCAGACTTCTTTTAAATATACAGCCAACAGACAAATATTGATGAACATGCAAGAATTTAAGATACAGAATTTTTAAAAGCCCTTACTAAAGAAATTACCAAAAGACAGATTTCAGCCAAAACAGGGAGGTAAGTGGAGAATCTTTGGCAAAGAAACTGTGGCATCTCAGCATCAAATTCAGTGTGCTTTGTAAGACTAAAAAGAGAAAGTGATTGCCACAGAATGTCAATGTCATAAATTCTGACAATGTAGAAATAATAAAGACTAGGTGAGAGGAAGAGAAGAAAAGATGAGAGGTGTAGTGTATGCATGCTAATAGCTTCAGATTTTATTGCTGGGGGACAAAAACGATCAAAACAAAGCTATAAGCATATTTAATGGTTAAAACAAGCAATAAACATTGTAAAATCAAAAGTGTGGGAGGATGGTAGAGAGGTAATTCAAATATTCTCGTTTATCATTGCTGATATTAGAGTTAGTACAACCATGTTTATGTAGTTATACGTAAAAGTAACCACAAGAATAGAAACATAACCTTTCTAAGTAATCATATAAAATAAAGAACAGAAGGCAAAAAGCAAAGACCATAATGTGAAAGATTCTTTCTTAAATGACACTACAGAAGCTGAGAAAGTGAAATTTTTAAAAAAGTCATTTACAGTAGCATTTAAAAATGTAAAATACAGTTGATCCTCATTATTCGCAGATTCCGTATTTGTAAATTTACTTAGTAAAATTTATTTGTAACCTCAAAATCCATATGTGTAGCACTTTCCCAGTTATCTGTAGGCATGAGCAGCATGGTGAAAAATTTGAGTTGCCAGCTGAGGTTGAAAAAGGTCTCAATCTGCCTTTTTATTTCACCTCTCATATTGTAAACAATTATTTCTAAGAAATATGTATTAACCAAGGTGTTTTTAAACAGAAACATATATAAAACAAGGTTGTGTATCGATTGATTGACAAAAATGTGACCAGAGGCTCACAAAAACCTGCATTTTCCTGGGTATTCACCAACTCATTGTTGGAAACAACTTTATAGAATGTAACTACCACTAATAATGAGAATCGACTATACTAAGGGTTGAATCTGACAAAAGATGTGCAATATTTCTACACTGAAAACTAAAACACCTTGCTGAGAGATGTATCATATTTCTAAATATGTGGAGAGATATAACATATTTGTAGATCAGAAAACTCAGTATTGTGTCAATTCTTCCCCAAATTATTTGTAAATTCAATACAATCCCAATCAAAATTCCAGTAGTTTGGTTTTTTTTTAGAAATTGACAAGCTGATTCTAAAATTCATTTGAAAGTGCAGAAACCTAAAAACAAAAAATGTTTTGAAAAAGAACAGGATTGGAACACGCATGCTAACTTCAAGACTTTTTTTTTTTAAAGCTGCAGGAATCAAGACAGTGTGGTATTGATTCTTGTAAATAGATCAACAGAATAGAGTCCATAAATTGACTGAGATATATATGTTGATATATATATGCCTTTGCAACAAAGGTGCAAAGGAATCAGTTGAAAAAAGATAACCTTTTAAACAGATGGTGCTGGAACATTTGGATATCCATATGCAAAATGTGGTTTTTTGATCCATACCTCTTACCAGATCAAACATTAGATCAAAATGGATGATAGACTTAAATCTAAAACTTCTAAAAGGAAACATAGGAGAAAAGTTTTGTGATTTTGGATTAGACAAAGATTTCTTAGACTCAAAAGCATGATTTATAAAAGAACAAAATAATTAGATGTAAAAATTAAGAACTTCTACTCTTTCGAAGAAACTGTTCAGAGCATGAAAGAGGAGCTACAGAGTGGGGGGGATATACTTGCAAATCATACATCTGGTAAAGGATTTGTATTCAGAATATATAGAGTCCTCAAAACTCAATAAGAAAACCTAATTTTTAAAAATCAGCAAGAGATTTGAAAACTTTCCAAAGAAGATAGAGATGGCAATTAGCACATGAAAACGTTCTCAGTGTCATTAGAGAAATATAATTAAAACCACAATGAGGTCTCACTACAGACTCATAAGGATGACTAAAATGGAAAGATGACCATACCAAGTGTTGGCAGGATGTGGAGCCCCTGGAGCTCCCATTCATTGCTGATTGGAATGCAAAATGCTACCATCAATTTGAAAAATGATTTGGCAGTTTCTGAAATAGTTAAACATATACTGGGGTGCCTGGGTGGCTCAGTCAGTTGAGCATCCAACTCTTGGTTTCGGCTCAGGTCATGATCTCAGGGTCCTGGAGTCAGCTGCGTTGGGCTCTGCATTCAGCGGGGAGTCTACTTGAGGAGTCTTTCCCTCTCCGTCTGCCCCTCCCCCCACTCATGCATGCTCTCTCTCCCTCCCTCTCTCAGATAAATAAATCCTTAAAAAAAGATGTATATTATTCATTGTTCTTTATTTATGAGTACCTTATAAATAATAATATTGTATCCTTTGTTAATAATACAGTGTTGACAGTAGTTATTAATCATATCTGACCTGTAGGTGTTCTTTCCTGATAACTTTTTTAAATTAATAAATTTTATTTTAACAGCAAAAATAAAAAGTTATATCTACCATATGTCCAGCTATTCTACTCATAGGTATTTACCCAAGAGAAATTATATGTTCATACAAACACGTCTACATATATGTTCATAACAGCTTTGTTTGCAGTAGCCCAAAACTAGAACTAACTTGATGTCCATCAACAGATGAATTGTATGAACAAATTGTAGTATATCCTTTAAAGGGAAGACTACTACCCAGTAAGAGGTAATAAACTGTTGATACATACAGCAACGTGAATGAATCTCAAAATAATGATGCTAAATAAAAGAAGCCAGACCCCCCAAAAAGTACATAATTTAAGATTCCATTTCTGTAAAATTCTAGAAAATGCAAACTGGTCTGTAGTGGCAGAAAACAGTTAATTGGCTGCCTGGGCATGAGGAAGGGGCTGGGGGAAGATTGAATTATAGAGGAGCATGGTGCAACCACTTCTGTGGTTCATGGAAATGTACATCATTTTGATTATGATGGTGGTTTTATAGGTATATAAACATGTCAAAACTTATTAAATTATACATTTTAAGTAGATGCAATTTATTGTGTCTCAATTATACCTCAGTAAAGCTATTTTTAGTAAGACCAGTAGCAATACAAGCAGAAAATATAGCGTTTATCTTGTACTTATATCAATAAACATTAATGTTCTAAACCTACATATTAAAAGAATTGGATCACATAGAAAAAATACAATTACATGCTGTATATAAGATACATCTAAAAGTGGTTTAGATTGAGGGTAAAATTATGGAGAACATACCAGTGAAATTCAAAGAAAGCAGAACTTACAATCTTTTAGAATAAATTAATGGTAAAAGTATTAAGTCAAAGAAGGGTTCTATATAATGAAAAGGGGTACAACCCAATGAAGTCTAAGAGTTATGATTATTATATATTAAATAACCTCATTTCCTCAAAACATATAGACAGTGCATAGAAAAAAACAAATTTTATGTGATATGTGTATAATATGACCTTTACACTGAAAACAAACTGTCTTCTTTATAAACACTGACTATTCGGACAAGTTGTTTAAGTAATATTTTTAAACCTTAAAAAGTAAAATCATAAATATGCTAAAGAAAAATAGAAAATTCTTTGCTTTATCTGAGAGTGAGGAAAGCCTTTCTAATTATGAAGTAAACTCTGGAAACCATAAAAACAAATTTAAAAAGTTTCACTGTATAAACTTGTAAAAAAATCTGCATGGCAAAAAGAAAATCTTAGGTAAAGTAAAAACTCAAATGAGTAGCAAAATTTGGAATTCATATAGCCAACAATGAGGGTAATCTCTTTAATATATAAAGAGTGCCTACAAATCAATAAGAAAAAGACTAATATTCCAAAAGCGTAATGGGCAAAGGATGTAAACGGTTCATAGTAAAGAAAAAGGGATATGACTTTTAAGCATTTTAAAACATGTTTAGCTTCATTTATAATAGTAGAAATGCTTAGTGAAAGCACAATGACATCATTTTTCAAATTATCTGATAGTGGAGACCATAACAATTACTCCCTATGTTGGTGAGAGTGAGGAAAACACACTCATATCTGGTAGGAATTTAAATTGGCTTAACTTCTATGAAAAGTAATTTGATAGTAACTTTTTATATACCATTTAATCCAGTAATCTTATTTCTAGGAATTTATCCTATAGATCTATGTCCCTATATGCAAAATGAATACATGGGTATTTGTTACAGCATCGCTTGCAAAATAGGGAAAAATTTATTAATTTATTAGAAAAGTCAGTCTACATTTGTACATCAAAAAGAATGAGTCAGCACTAGTAGCTAGGCACTGTGTAATATGCTATCATTTTTTAATATATCTACTATGTTAGTATAGCCATAGATTTTCCCTGAAAGGATACACAGGAAATTGGTAATAACACCTCTCCCTATGCTTGAGGCTTGGAATTGGAAGGAGCATACTAATTTACTGTAACATTTGGTACTTTGTGCACATATTACCTAATGAAAAATATCCTTTGCCTTACAAATCAAGAACCTGGAGGACCCTAAACAATTAAATTACCCAATAAAGATTTTGAATGTTTTAATAATAAAAAAAAATAGCTGAATATAATAATTATTACATGTTGGGCACTGTATTCGGGGTCCTTTACAAACATCTGAGTTTTTCCAACAACTCTTTTAAGGTAGTTGCAGTACTTTACAGGTAAAGAAATAGATTCAGAATATGGCCTAAGGACATGCAGATAATAAGGGCCCTTTTAAGAAGTTCAGTTGAATTAGGATTGAGAAGTAACATCCAAATAGACATCCACACTTCTCCCAAAAGCATTTATGGGTGGCTTGTGTGTGTGTGCTGGTAGGTACATGTATGTTTTCTTATACTTCCAAGGAAAGACAGCCATCATCTCACTCAAAATTTTGTGGATTAGGATTGGAACTTGTATGATTCCAGCAGCCTGCACATCTTGAAAATCCCAGCTGCCAAGATAAATGTCTTTTGAGAGTAAATATTGTCATGTTTCTGTATAACTATGATGTGGCCTATTGAATTTTAAATCTAGGCCAAGTCATAAAAATAAAAATCAAAGTCAAATGAGGGGAAAAATTTGAAATGTTACCCCTCCCCCTTTTAACCTAACACCTTTTAAATGAGGACTTTTGCTTCTATCACTATAAATAATCAATAAGGTTTTGTATTTTGAGCAAGGGTAAATTGCAGCCTTTTTATTCTTCACTACTCAAGGGATCATTTTGACTGTTGATAAACTGGCCTACATATTAAAATACATCTTTGTGTATCTTAATATAAAGTCGCTTCGTATCAGATTCAGTTTATAGCATCTGGAAGTTTGCTCATGGCAACAAATTAGGGCTTGCGTTTACTACTGACTCACTGTAACACATGGTTTGTGGTGGATACCTACGTATTTTTTATCCAGTGCTCTTTAGAAACAAGATGTACCTTGGAGTTTTTGCCAGCTTTATTGAGATATAATTGATATACAGCATTGTATAAATTTAAGGGGTGCAGCATAATGATTTGAGTTACATGTGTTGTGGAATGATATACAAATGAAGGTATACCTTGTTTTACCCAGCAAATGCACTACTTAAAAGAAGTATGTAAATGGAATTACTGAACAATGAATCTTTTTCAGCTTAGTCATTTGCAAGATGCTTTGTCATATTTGTTCAGGCTCATTCTTTCAATTAGCTTTGATTCCTGTGGCAAGTAGCTCCCTGTGTCTGCAAATACTTATTCAGATAAGTAAACATATGTTGCAGCAGACAGATTTCATATGCCTCCTTTAGAGTGTTGTCCATTGACTGGTTAAATATCTCTCCATAAAGCTTACCAGCTCCTGTTCTTATGTGAGACTGCAGTTAGGTTTTGCTGTCTAGCTTAAGGTGTATGGCAGTAAGAAATCCCATCTTTGTTTTAATTTTCACTCAAATATCTTCATTTCTTCCCATGCACCTTCTTGTTCGCATCTAGAACCATAAACTGTAAAAAAGCAAAAGTACTGCTTTTTTGAAGAATGACTTTGTTGGAGGTCAGTTTCTCCAAGTGTGGCCCCTACTCTTCAGGTTAGCATGGATGGGGTGATCCTTGCTGTGGGGTTGACTCTGGATACCAGTGGTTCTGACATCTGCTGTGTGCGTGGAGACTGGTGAAGCTCCACAGTTGCCTTGCCCTTGCGGGACTGTATCCCTCCTGCATCCTCTCCTTCTCTGCGGGAGCTGCGTCTTAATCCATGTGGAAAGATGTCTGCAGAGTCTGCAGTAAGTGTGCACTTTGAAAGTCACCATAAGAAATAGGCTGTCACTTATGGTGACTAGTGCCCAGAATGGGCTTGGTAATGTGAGCATGTTATGTCTACTAATGTGTGACCAAGCCACCACGTTCCTGTGTGGGAAAACTGCACTTCAGCCCTATTTCCCAAAAAGAGGAGATAAGATAACTAATAGAAGAGGAGATTGCATATTAGGCAGCTTATTAGTAGGTTCTAAAGGTACCTATTATGTGAAATAATTGATGCAGACTGGAAGCTGACCGTTGACTTGTTCTGTACTTTGTGATAAAATGTAACTGAAGCAATGACCTTGCTGAGACAATGTTGACCTTCCTGGACACAGGACCAACACTTGTAAGATGATAAAACTGAGGCACAGAGCCCTTAAATATCTTGTCCAGATGGCACGTAGGGATTCATCTTGACCTGTACTGTTAACCTTGCAGGATACTGCCTGAATGAAGGCTGATTTGAAAAGATAGGAGTTCTTGCACTTGAGGAGTTTTTCATCCAATGTAAGTGGTAGAATTCCTTCGGGACAGGTCTCCCCAAGGCATTTGAGTGTGTTCTTGCCCACCTCTCCAGCTGCAGCCCTTGACAGTTCATATTTTCTGAACTCTATCTGAGGTCCTCTCTTGTGACTTGTCCCACTGACCACATCCAGCTTCCTTGTAATTAGGAGTGACACCAAATTAGAAACAGGTTCTCCTCCAAGGTTCGTGTCTTCTCAGGCATCTGTGTCTGCTGGATTGATGGACCACGTTCCCCCCCACCCACCCACCCAGCCCATGTCCAGACTGTGCATGCAGTAAGTTCTCTGCCAGAGTTCATCACATAGCTCAGTGAGCAGATCCTAGGCGGGTGTGGGAGTGGCCCAGTGCCAAGTTCAAAGCCATTGCCTCTGACAAACAGGCTTATCTTTCTTATTTATTTATTCCGTGAGACACTGTTGATTTTGATGAAATCCAAATTAGCACCTTGTGACTTTGTAATCGTACCCATGGTTCAGACGCTTGTTTGAAATATGGCTCTTTGAAAAGAGAATATTTTAAAGTGTGTGTTCATGCAAAATAAATTATGAATTCCTTTAGCCACTTCTTCTCTTTAGAAATAGCACTCATACATATTTTATACATAAATTGACAACGATGGCAGAGACCTCATCTTCCCTGTAGCAATTTGAGCCAGACTGATTGAGGATTTATTGCCTAATTATACTTGTCAGCCTGACATAAAAGTCATTAGTTCTGGAAAAACATGTTTGTCATAGTGGGATTATCTCTAATTAATACAGTCAATATCGAACATATATTTAAAGCCAAACAGAATGGTAATCTCCAAAGCGTATGTTCCTGGACTACAGTGAACTGATGGTAAACCCCTTTGGGTCACAAAGCAGTGCTCTAAGAGCAGGTCTGTATTTGAAAAGAGGAAATGCCATGTTGTACCTCGTTCCTTCAGCTTTGAATACAGTGAAATCCGTGCTACCGGCACTAACTCCCACTGCCGATGAATGATAAAGATTAACTAAAGAGCTCATGGAATTTGGCTGTCATTGGTGAGTGACTGGACCAGGACTCAGACATGGGGTCCAGTGTGTGGTTTTCCCAGCATCAGAATCCACTGACCAAGTTGATCTCTGCAGTGTCCACACGTGGTCTTATTCCCCTTCCCTAAAGCACACGTGAACTTGGAAGTCAGCGGGATAAGCCAGGCAGTCCAATGAGGCAACCGTCTGGTGGGAATGGCTGCTGCTGCCCAGTGTCCAGGCGTGTGCTGGGTTATCGATGGTCATTGCAGTGAGGTGATGCAGAGCTGGGGACCTCCCAGGGCAGTGGTTATGAGCCCTACCGCACGGCCCCGGCATCCTTGTGGACACACTGCTCTGGATGGTGAAATCATTCCATTCTTTCCAAGCTGCTGCACAGTTCACGGCAAACTCATTCATATGCTCCTACGTGAGCCCGCCTCTGCCATAAACATAAATGTCGGAAGTTGGTTCTGGACAGAAAAGGTTCAGTTCATTGGCCCTATTCATTCCTACCCCAAAATGGTTTCCATTATGTTTTTCCATACCAATTAAGATGTTTCCACAGTGATAGACCCTGTCACAGAATACTTGTGTTTAGTAACCAGAATGGCTGTGAGAGGTCAGTGTTGTTATTTATCCATTTTTATCAGGTCTTTGTGCAGTAATCATTTTTGCATAGCTATTTATTTAAATCATGGGATGGACTAAAATATTAACTTGCAAATTAGAACTAGCAGGTAAAGTGGCAGAAAATAAACTTGCCATAAACATGCAGAAAAATTGGCCAGGGAGCTTATACTTCTCTACGCTGCCTCAGTAAAGAGTGCTGAGTTGTGGACATCATTTAGAAGGCTGTTGGGAACACAGGCTCATAGGTTTCTTGGCAGAACCCAGAAGACAAAGGCACACTGGCTTCCCGAGTTGAGTGTGCAGGACCTTTCCTAGGACTGTTCCCGTTGGGTAGGCTGTTGGATTACCTTCGACTTCTTCCTGAGATGTTTTGTTGGAAACTGAAGGGGAGGGGGTGCCGTGAACAGCCTCACAGAATACCACCACCTTTGGACACGTGATGCAAAGCTCTTCAGAGCAGCTCCGTGAACATTTGAGATGTATTTGGAAAAGGTTCCTTCGGTGTGTAAGCCACACCAGGTGTCAGGTGTCTGGCCCCCTCTTTGGAAAGGCAAACCCAACCCTAATTATATCTACTTATGGAGGAGACTCTGCAGGGTACTGCTGTTTCCAAAACCACGGTCATTTGATGTAGTCAGACTCTGTGTGGCCCCAGAGCAGGGACTGCCATCCTTTAGAGTTGACATCCGGGATGTCTAGACAAGCGAGATTATTAAACTCTTGTGATTTGGTTCTAAAACACATTAATAGAAAAATTAGATGTGGATTTGAAGAAGAAGAATTTTATTTCATTTCATTTGAAACTCAGATTCACACACTTACACAAACACTGTATTCCCTTAAATGAGGTCGACTCTAGTAAGGCATGCCCCCACTGGTGTACATGATATTTGCGGTTTGCCGAAGTTTGGCTTTGTAGTATCTAACGTAACTAGTAATTTTTTTCTCCTTCTAGTCTAGTATCCCTTCTATTCCTGATGCCAATGCGTAAGGACTGAAAATTGCCCACATGACGTGCTTGGTAGCTTTGCCTCCCTCTGAGAATGCTTCGAATGCCTTCCAGATTCCTTTTATGTGTTAATCTATAAATATGAATTTTAAATACTGATATAAAGCTTTGTTTACATCTCATGTGAAGGATATCACAGTAAAAATACATATTTGCTCAAACCACAGATAGCCGCCTCTTAGCCTGCATTCAGGAGCACATGACACTGCCGTGGGCAGCCTAACCCCTGCTCTGTGTGGAGGCTCCGGGCTACCCGCTCTGGCCGCACACCTAATCCCATACCCTTGGGCAGAGGTAAGGGGAATACACAGAGAGCCATAACGTCTTAAGTGGTGAGTTACATGAGACAGACAAAATGCTCGGACACCAATAGGCTTTGAAAACTGACTGGTCCAGTTGCCTTTTGCTGTGTGGTAAATTAGTAGCTTAGCAAAACCCATTCGATTTTGTTCATAATTCTGTGAATTGGGAATTTGGGACAGGGCACACATGGGTCATTTATCTCTGATCCACGTGGTGAATTTTGGGGCAGTTGGAACCAGAGGATCCACTCCCAAGGAGGCTTCTTCGAAGACTCTTATATCTGGGTCTTGGTGCTCTGTGGCTTCCCTCTCCCCACATGGCATTTCAGGCCACAGGACCTCTCCTTGTAGTATGGTGGCCTCTGGGTAGTTAAGCTTCTTCTGTGGGGGCTCGGGACTCCCAAGAGCAAGTGTTCCAGGGTGCTAATGAGAAGCTGTCAGTCTTCTTCTGATCCAGCCTTGGAAGTAGTCCTGTATGTCACTTCTTGTGCATTCTGTTGGTCAAGCAAGTTCCTAAGGGCAACCCAGATTCAATAAAGACAAATTAGATGATGCCTAGTCATCTCTAGAGCAGAAAGCTCTGGTCTGTAAAAGAGCTGGTCGTAAAACTCCTTTGGGGAATAAATCAGTTTTGCCCAACAACTATTTTGTATTCGAGGAGAAAGCCTGCAATGTAACACATTGTTTTTCTATTTGTATTTGATTTTTGCCTTAATGGAGCAAAATCAGTGCTCCTGGCTTTAGTCATGATGATGATGCTAATTGTGCATGGACAACGGTGGCAAGAGAGGGCTGTTTTAAGTAGGGGTGGCTGGAAATATGATTGTACCTTTGACTGAAATAGGAAACCCAGAAGGAGAAAAAGTTAGGGCCCAACAGTCTAGTGATGCTTTAGACCACAAGGAACAAAATACCCAACTAAAAGCAGCCTTAAAACCCTCCTTTTTCTCTCAGAAGTAGTCTGGAGTAGGTAGTTCCAGATGTGGTTAAACTCACAGATGTCAGGGCTCGGTCCACTTCCCTGAGTCTCTTGGCTTCCTTTCGTGGTGCTCCATGACCACCTCCACTCCAAATATCACGGTACTATTGTAGTAACAGAGAAAGGAATCTCTCCTGATGGCTCCCAGCCTCATGCGGCCCACACCAGAGTTCTCCAAAATCCCACTGGTCAGGGTTGGGTCAGATTTCCACATGCTAGCTTCAGAGCCTAGGAGAGCTGGTATTGGCATTTTCAGGCTTTTTCACAGGAAGCCGGCTCAGCTAGAAGGGAGAAAGGCATTAGGTAGGTAACCAACGATGTCTGTCACAATGATGAATTCCATTTTCTCTCCCTACACAGTTGATAAAGGCTCACTTAGCAGCCTTACAGAGCTTGAATTAGATAGGCTAAATCATAACTGTAATAAATTAGTATTTACTAGAAGCCAGTTAGTGTCTCAGTGGGCTTTTCCCTTCTGCTCTGTGACTGAGAGCTGATCCCACTGCTTCATAACAAATGAATGATTTGATTATTTTCCTCTTCTACAATTTGAATGAAACTCTGTGGCTGTCATGAAGACATGTATCCATCCTGTTACACCTTTCCGGTATCATGACATATTTGATATCTCTGTATGTGCTTTAGATATGTACCTACCGCCTTATAGGAGCAAGAAAATTCTATAGACATTATGAGCCATGTTTGTTTTACGGTCTGGGGGCTCAGAAAAGTCCCTGACATTTAGTCTGAGTTGAACCGGGACAACGAGTTCTAGCTCCCCTGAGTGGCGGAGGCAGGCTGAGCTAAGCAGAGCCTGTGACACAAGTAAAGCTAAGGAAGGAAGAAACTGTCTTGGCTCAGAAGGGACCGAGCTTGGGCAACTGGGATTGCAGGGTAGTGCTTATACACACACTTGTACATTGTATCCAGAAGATCTGCAGTGATTGACTATCTAAGCTGGGTAAAGCTGGAATCCTTTATTCTGTGGATCTGTAATTGTAATTGTCTAATCTGTAATTGCACAAATGTGATTTTTCACCCCATAAAAATCACATGCCATAAATTTAAGCTGAGGTGTCATTGTGGGTACCTTTGTGAATGGAAGGAGGGGAGGGGTAGGGAGACCTGAGGAAGGAAGCTCTAAATCTCATCTTCTGTCTGTAGCAGTTCATGTGGTCCTCTGACATTGGTTGAAAGCCTACCGTGCCCTCAGTGCTGGGGATGGAAGAACAGATAAAGGTACTCCCAGTGCTGAGAGAGAGACACACCACATCCCGGCCCTGCCCCCCGCCCCCCCAGCACAGTAGAATAGCAGATACGGGAGATCAGCACAATCCACCAGGCAAGCTAGTTGGGCTTGTTTTCCTTACAATTTTAAAGTGCCTCATTTCCAAGTTTGAGTTGGTGTAATAAAAATTACATTATGTTACAGTAATTGTGTTTGAACTACATTACAGTGAGTGCCAGGAGAAGGCCTTACCTGCCTTCCTGTAGGATATTTCAGAAATAGATTTCAAAGCCACTTGTTACCTTGGGGAAAACTGTATTTCCAAAATACCTGCAATGATTGACTCAAGTCAGTGAATCTGTAATTTACTAGAAGCTGAATTTCCAAAAGTCCTATTTTAAATGTTAGAAGTGTTGTTGAAAAAACTGGTACTTCTAACCAGAGAAGAGTGTAATGATGCCTTGGATACTTGTCAGAAAGAAAGCAAAAACGGACTTCAAGCTTAAACTCTCTTCTGATTTCCCCCCCACTGACCAAATTTGGCCCCACTCTTGGCTTTAATATGAACACAAGATCATGTGAGCCCAATTTGTGTCGTCAAGGGCTGTCTGCATCTCTCCATTTGTTTCTGAGGATGCCACCAATGGCCTCAGGGGGCCTGGTTTGGACTGCCACCTTTTGCTCCAAATCCCAGTCCTGGCTTAATTCCCAGTCTTCTGAGGGCCAGCTCTCCACCGTGCTTCTCCTCCCCATGGGTGCAGCCTGACATGCCACCAGCTCTCAGGACTTTGTCCTGGCAGTCTACGGCCATACCACCCTGAACGCGCCCGATCTCGTCTGATCTCGGAAGCTAAGCAGGGTCGGGCCTGGTTAGTACTTGGATGGGAGGACTTTGTCCTGGCAGGTCTGCTCTCCTGGCTTGGCACTAACAGAGGGAAATCACTACGAGAACTGGAAGCAATGGAGAGGTTGATGTCACTCCAATTCTGAAGTTCCTTGGCCATCCCTGCCACAGGGGAGTGTACTACCTGTTGGTTCAGAGCCATTCAGTTTCTCCCTGCAGAATCTCTTTTCCCACTTCTCCGTGTTCCGTACATCCAGAAGCTTCCGGAACATGGCCTACCAATGGTACTTTCTTAATCAAAAAGTCTCAGAAAAAGTATTTCCCTAACCCGAAAGTGTTCACCTTTCCTAACCCTGGTCCCATTCACACTGAGCCGCATAAAAAGCCGGCAGAAGTTTGAAGTTGTAAATTTTAAGGGGGCTCACCATTCAAGGTGTCCTGGATCAGGCATACAAGGCTTCCGAGTCCCTGTGCTTTCTCCCCTGTTTGGGAGTGGCCAGGCAGGGGTCAGCCCAGGTTTTGTGCTCCCCTGTACTGTGAGCAGTTCCTGGCTATGGCTTCTCTATCAGTAGCCTCTTTTCATGTGCTGTGGGGGCTTATATTAACCTGAGCCCTTCTCTCAGGAAGAGAGAATAGTTTGAGTAAAACATGTCAGAAGAATTGGATGAACCAAGGACGTAGGGCTATAAAATGGCTATTTCTGGGTGTTTCTGGGAGGGGCGCAGAAGTGTCTGTGGGGTCCCATGACCAGGACTGTGCCAGGTAATGGGATGAGCACAGCAACACCTCCCAGGGCATCAGTTTCCCAGCAAGTTTGAAAGTGTTTGTTTATTTTTTTTTTAAGATTTTTTATTTATTTATTTGGCAGAGAGAGAGAGACAGCAAGAGAGGGAACACAAGCAGGGGGGAGTGGGAGAGGGAGAAGCAGACTCCCTGCTGAGCAGAGAGTCCGATGTGGGGCTCCGATGCGATCCCAGGACCCTGGGATCATGACCTGAGCTGAAGGCAGATGCTTAACGACTGAGCCACCCAGGCGCCCCAAGTTTGGAAATGTTTAAATGTCAAAACCAGTCAGCATAGGAGGAGAATAAAAAATTACAATAATTTTCAGGTAAAATGTTATAATAGGAGAAACTTCACTGCAGGGTGCTCTCCCACATGTCTCCAAGGTTCAGATGACTTTCTTCCAGTTAAAGCAACTGTTTGAGAAACACTGTACTTAAGAAGGTACAATCATACAAAAATGTATGACATTTTAAAAGGGCGTTCTGTTATGGCACTTGTGAACTCCTGATTTTGCGGATAGTTCTTATTTTATGTAATATATGTGTCATGAAACTTGTGTTTTGAGTTGAGATATTTGTAAATTGGATACTTTTAAGTGCAATAGATACTTTTTAAGGAAACTGAAATTAGTTTATAAATAATCACCCTGATTGTTAGTTTTATAAATTTGAGTTTAATAAAATTATTTTTCCTAAAGTGGGTGTTTTCGCTTAACTATAATATAAAAATACCATTAAATTTATCTAACTCAGATCAGTGAAAATTTAAGACTATTTTTGTTAGTGGAGTTTTTTGTTAGTCTAAGAAGCCTTTTGTAGATTTCTGGTCATATTAAATATTTAAATTATTTCTAATACTTGTATTGTCTTAATGAAGCACATAGAACAAAACAGTTCAGTCACAAAGTTCCTCAGGGCAGATGATTAAATAACCATGAGAGTAACCAGGCTAACTTCAAAGTTGATTTGGAATGTTGTACTACTTCTTGCTCTAAGCAATTATACTAGTCAAATATAAATGTTCAGAGTACATTTTCATTAACATGCTTTATATGTCCAGCTACTTCCAAACGCTTTCTTGGTCCTCATACAGTGTCATTATTCAATAAATGTTTAATAGAAAGGCTCATTAAAATTTTATTTATTATACTTAATGTAAAAGAGTAGAAATGAAGATAAATTGGGTTGAAGTGGAATGGATAAAATGTAATTGAAATAATTTGGAGTACAATTTAAATAAACTTCGTTAATTTGGAAGTCTTAAAAGTGTGTGACCACAGCTTAAGATGCATTCAAATATATCATTATGAAGAAAATAAGAATATTGTATTACTGGTTTGTAGGTTTTTTAAGAAAGGCTATTAGCTTTAGTCTAAAAATAGAAAAGATAAAATTAACTTAGCTTTCTTTTTTATTAACTTAGTAAATGGGTTAAGCAACTACTTATACTCTGTTATACAGCTTATGTAAATGTTGTATGATCACTGGCTAGAATAATGTATAGATATCCTTACATTGTAAGGATAAAAAAATAAGAACACTTAGATTTTTTTCAATGACTTTTTTTAACCAGATTATAATTTCTGTTGCATGGGGAAAATATAACAAAATGTCATTGACTTAACTGCTGTAGTGTTGAAAAAAATTTTAAATTTTTAAATAAACCCTATTAATCTAAAAACTCAATCACTGAGTTCAGGTAATATGGAGAAAGTGTATGTTTTTTCAGAAATATTAAATTAAATCTTGCAAACTAGTAAATTAACTTTGATTTGGCTTAAATATTGTTCATACTAAGAGGGTTGGGTAAAGCCACAGTTGTGACTGTTAACTTCTCTGTAATTCAGGGCACACCACAGGGACAGATTCTGACTTTCTTTTTTTTAAGATTTTATTTATTTAGAGAAAGAGGGTGAGCAGGGGAGGGGTGGAAGGAGAGGAAGAGAGAGAATCCTCAAGCAGACTCCCCGCTGACCGCGGAGCCCAAGATGTGGGGCTCGATCTCATGACCCTGAGATCATTACCTGAGCTGCAATCAGGAGTCAACCACTTAACCGACTGAGCCACCCAGGTGCCCCAGGGACAGGCTATCACTTTTTTAAAAAAGGAAAACTGTTGGCTTATATTGGTTTTGCTGGCAGAGTGATATTTGTTAACTACAAGAACTGTGATTAAGTTGTTGAAATGAGATTTTACTGAATTTTTATATGTGTTTATTTCATTATTAGGCTATCAGCTGCAAAGGTCAACACAGTATATCTTACACTCTGTCAAGGAATCAGACTGTGGTGGTGGAGTACACGCATGATAAAGATACGGATATGTTTCAGGTAACATCTTTATTTTTCTTTTGGATGCAGTGTCATTAACATGACATCAGTTTCAGGTGTCTAATGTAATGATTCCCTGCTTGTGCATATTACAAAGTAATCACCACAGAAGGCCTTTTAACAGTTGCTACCACACAGAGTTACAAAGCTTTTTTCTTGGGATGAGAACTTTTAGGATCTACACTCCTAGCTACTTTCACGGACACAGTGTAGTAGTATTTACTATAGGCACCATGCTGTATGTGACATCCCTGGGACACACCTTTCTTTTCTTCACGGAAATTTTAGCACACTCTCCTTCAGTTCTGCATTTCGATATGTAATCAGAACTAGCCCAGTAGTGTTTGGTGATGTACTCGGTGAAAGAAGTGAGGATAATATAAAAATGAATTCCTGTTTGGGTTCTGAAAGACTAAGGGGGAATCCTTCATTCTAAACTGCAGACAGAAATTATAAAAGCTACATTCTTAGATCTCAATGCAATAAAAATACATATTAATAACAATAATAAAAATTTTAAAAACCAACCACTTTGAAAAGCCATGTTTGAACACTTGAATCAGAAAGGACGTTGATACTGCAGTTATTAGGCCTCTTAAAAAAATTACTATGGGAACATTATGTAGCAAAACTTGTGAGATGTGATTGACCTCATACTCAGAAGAAAATGTAAAAAAAAAAAAATCTAAAGTGCTTTCATTATACAAGGAAGGAGGGAACAAGGAACTAAACATTGGTCTCCAAGAGTTCTCTTTAAAAAATGACAGTATGAAAATACGGAACAGGTTCGTGACTAGCTTTATAATAGAAAGTCCAGAAGTACATCAAAAGAAAGCAGAAGGAAGGAAATAATAACGGGAAAAAAATTCATCAATTTAAGAAGAAAATTAATAATACATCTAAGATTTGGTACTTTAAAACAATAGAAAATTAAAATTAAGGCTAATGAAAAAAGCAAACTCAAATTGGGAACCATGAGACTTTGCATTTCTATATGGAACGTTAAATTATTAAATAAGTGATACTGAAACGTGTCAAAACAGTATCCTAGATATTATCAAAAAGGGCAAATAAGGAGCTCTGAAAAATGAGAAAATATGCTCAACCTGACTTAAAAAAAAAAGAAATATGAATTCAAATCACATAGAGATCTTACTTTTCACTTATTAGATTGACAAAAATCCGAACAGTTTTGTCAGAGATGTGGGGAAACCCTCTCCTAGTCCTATAAATTGGTATGACCTCTGTAGGGCAGTGACTTGGAAGTGCTTGTGAAAAATGAAAAATGCTTACACTCTTCGACTCAGCTCTTCTCTTTCTAAAGCTCTTGTTTCTAGAGATTTACTCCAGAGACACCCCTACATTCATGCAGAATGACATTTTTACCAACTCATTGCTCAAAGCATGGTTTAATAGCAAAAGATTGCTAAGTGAATTTAAATTTAAAAAAATAATAATAGCAAAAGATTGCGAACTATGTAAATGTCATTCAGTAGGGGACCCTTTCAGTAAATTCAGGTACAGCCATATGGTGGAGGGAGGCCTCCAAGGCTATGAAACAGAACAAGAGAAAGCTCTATGTATGGACATGGGAAGAGCTCCAAACATATTTAATGTTAATATTATTATATTGAGCCATTGGTAATATATTCGATTAAGATTACTTAATCTTCAATGTTATTAAATATATTAAATATTAAATAGTATATTATTATTAAATATTAGCATAGTTAAATGATTTAAATAATGCTTACATGCACTAAAAAGCTCCAAGAGGATAAATAAGACATTATTATTAAAGCAGTTGCCTTTGTGGAGAAGAGGATTTGGGCAGGTGGTACACAGGAGGTATTTCATACTATGATTTTTTTCTTAAGATTTTATTTATTTGAGAGAGGAAGAGAGCACAGAGGGAGAGTGGGAGGGAGAAGCAGGCTCCCTGCCAAGCAAGGAGCCCAATGTGGGGCTCGATCCCAGGACCCCGAGATCAGGACCTGAGCCGAAGGCAGACAGTTAACCGACTGAGCCACCCAGGCGCCCCTCACACTATGATTTTTGAAACATGTGAATGTGTTTAGCTATTTTTAAAAAAAACTAAACAGGGGCTGAGCAGGGAGCCCGCTTCTCCCTCTCCCTCTGGCCCTCTCCCATGTGTGCACTGTCTCTCAAATAAATAAATAAAATCTTTTTTTAAAATTTAAAAAATAAACAGCCCTAGAGTCATAGTCATAGATGTAGACACAATTATTTAAGTTGCTCAAAAGTAGGATTTATCATATTTAGACAAAATATTAACAATGGTTTTACTCCTCATACAATTCCATTTTATAATATTCTAAGTATTTTTTCTTCTCATTCTACCAGAGAAAATCCTTTCCTAAATACATATATGCATACACTTCCCTGCTGATAATTTTATGGGACTTCATAATAATTTTTTAATAACTTTCCAAAATTATAAAATCTTCTACTGACAAGATTTTTTTTTTACATAGAAAGTTTTTTACACACGTTTTACCCTAGAGAAACAGCAGATTCTCAGCACCTAAAACACATCAAGAAAATTTTTACAATTGTGGTGGTACATTTTTACCACTTTAAAATTCAACCTGACACTGCAGAGGCACCTGTAATTTCATCACTGTTCTGTAGTGACATGTTGTGACAGAGATCGCATACTCTTCACTGTCGTGCACATTCCACTCCCATGGCTCACTTTCTTCCTTCTCATCTCTGCAAGTGCAGAGTGAGTGAAAGATTCATGAGACTCTTAAACACGAGATCCATCCTCTTGACAAATGCACAATGCAGTATTTTTACCATAGGCACAGCATTAGACAACACATCTCTTCTGGAACTTCTCCATCTTGGGGCACTGAAACTTTGGAGCTGTTGAACAATGATTCCCACTTCCCTTCACCACCAGCCTCTGGCAACCACCATGCTACAGTCCCTATTTGACTGTTTTAGGTACCTCACATAACTGGAATCCTGCAGTATTTGTAATGTCCCCTTTGGTTCATCCATGTTGTTGCATGTGGCAGGATTTCCTTGTTTTGAAGGCTGAATAATATCCCACTGGATGTTTTTACCACATTTTTTTTTTTATCCATTCACCCACTGGTGGACATTCAGGTTGTTTCTATATCTCGGCTGTTGTAAATAATGCTACCATGTACATGGGGAGCAGATCTCTCTTTGAGATCCTGATTTCAGGGGTTTTTTGGGTTTTTTGTTGTTGTTGTTAAATACCCAGAAACAGGATTGCTGAATCACATGGTAGTTTGATTTTTAATATGTTAAGGAACCTTCATACTGTTACAAACTTCTAAATGCTTTTTTTTCATACTTTCCATTCATCATACAGAATATTTGAAAGGCTCAGTATTTAATAAAAGTAATTTTTTGTGACTTCATCAAAAGCATACTTAAGTGAAACTTGGCATTATTTTTTAAACTGCAAGTGCATGGCCACGGAACAATACAGTGGCCATTAATACAGTTTGGCGCCACTGATTTGATTTCCGCGAAAGCACATGATTACCATAGCACCATTAGAATAAACGTTAGCACAGTGGAAAAGGCAAATGGCGTGTTTGTATTATTATGAAGGCAATTTTGTCTTCATGGACCTGGTCCCTTAGAAAAGGTCTCGGGGACCCTCAGAGGTTCAATAGACCACACTAAGAAATACCGAATTATACTATACTAACCTCTTACATTTCATAGCTGAGAAATCTGGGTCTTCGAAAGGAACGGTGGACTAGCTACTAAGGGCAGAGAAGGCGTTAGTGGTAGAAGTCAGTTTTATGTCTCCTGAGTTCTACACTCCTACGTAATACCACCTCGACCTCTTTATATGAAGCATGGTAATTCAACAAGCATTTATAGATTTACTAAGAAAACAACACATTGTCATTTTTACTAAAATAATCTGATTCCACTTGCAAAATAACTAGACATATTGGAGGATTAATATCAGATCACTCTAAGCAGAGTAGAATTAAGCAAACTCTTAGAACGCCCTGAAAAAACAAGCTTGTTTTAATTTTTTTTTCTTTCCTCTTACACGTTTTTATGTCCCCAGCCCATCACTGATAAAGGTTACTGAGCAAAAAGCACTGTACCATTCCTATTTCTCAGGCATGGACCTTGGTGTTGAGGTCTGTTCATTGTAGCCATTATTCTTTAAAATGATTTCTAGGTTAAATGAGCATTTAAAAGCAGAACATCAGACGGAGCCAAAGAAGGGCCTTGTGCTGCCTTTCCCTGGGAAACAGGTAGTAGCTCAGAACTCAGAAATATTATTGCCTAGGAAAAAAGTATCAATTCGATCTGAATTTAAGAGGTGGGTTAAGAGAGAGAAAGTCTGAGTTAGTATAGCAACAATTTCATAGTAGTTATTTTCTAGAATAGGTGTAAATAAAGGACAGAAAAAGTGTAGCTTTTGAGAAAGTAAAATATAAAGAATCATTTATCACAGGAAGTGACAAAATGTTTTACAAGAACCCTAAAGGGAGGTGTGATGCCAAATGCATCCTGATCCTTGGGGTAAGGAAACCAGAAGCTTCAAACATTGCTCAGTTTTATGATCTTCGATCCTGGGTGCTGCTGGACCTTCTGGTTTGGGTTTTTGTTTGGTTGGTTTTTAATGTAGTTGGTTTATACTACTTTTAGATAGTAACATTTTATTAGCACCCACCTAGGTGAGAAAAATATTAAAGAGTATCTACTTTTTAAACAGCTACTTCTTTTTGTTTTTACATTTTTATTTTTATTTTTTCTTTAAATTTTTTATTGTTATGTTAATCACCACACATTACATCATTAGTTTTTGATGAAGTGTTCCATGATTCATTGTTTCTGCATAACACCCAGTGCTCCATGAAGAACGTGCCCTCTTTAATACCCACAGTAGGGTAACCCATCCCCCCACCCCCCTCCCCTCTAGAACCCTCAGTTTGTTTTTCAGGGTCCATCGTCTCTTATGGTTCATCTCCCCCTCCGATTTACTCCCCTTCATTCTTCCCTCCTGCTATCTTCTTTTTTTTTTTTTTAACATATATTGCATTATTTGTTTCAGAGGTAAGGATCTGTGATTCAACAGTCTTGCACAATTCACAGCACTCACCATAGCACATACCCTCCCCAATGTCTATCACCCAGCCACCCCCAACCCCCCCCCCCCCCACCACTCCAGCAACCCTCAGTTTGTTTCCTGAGATTAAGAATTCCTCATATCAGTGAGGTCATATGATACATGTCTTTCTCTGATTGACTTCTTTCACTCAGCATAACACCCTCCAGTTCCATCCACGTTGTTGCAAATGGCAAGATCTCATTCTTTTGATGGCTGCATAATATTCCATTGTGTATATATACCACCTCTTCTTTATCCATTCATCTGTCGATGGACATCTTGGCTCTTTCCACAGTTTGGCTGTTGTGGACATTGCTGCTATAACAATGGGTGCATGTACCCCTTTGGATCCCTATATTTGTATCTTTGGGGTAAATACCCAGTAGTGCAATTGCTGGATCGTATGGTAGTTCTATTTTCAACTTTTTAAGGAACCTCCATACTGTTTTCCAGAGTGGCTGCACCAGCTTGCATTTCCCACCAACAGTGTAGGAGGGTTCCCCTTTCTCCACATCCCCGCCAACGTCTGTCGTTTCCTGACTTTGTTAAATCTAGCCATTCTGACTGGTGTGAGGTGGTATCTCATTGAAGTTTGATTTGGGTTTCCCTGATGCCGAGCGATGTTGAGCACTTTTCATGTATCTTTTGACCATTTGGATGTCTTCTTTGGAAAAATGTCTGTTCATGTCTTCTGCCCATTTCTTGATTGGATTATTTGTTCTTTGAGTGTTGAGTTTGATAAGTTCTTTATAGATTTTGGATACTAGCCCTTTATCTGATATGCCATTTGCAAATATTTTCTCCCATTCTGTCGGTTGTCTTTTGGTTTTGTAGACTGTTTCTTTTGCTGTGCAAAAGCTTTTTATCTTGATGAAATCCCAATAGTTCATTTTTGCCCTTGCTTCCCTTGCCTTTGGTGATGTTTCTAGGAAGAAGTTGCTGTGGCTGAGGTAGAAGAGGTTGCTGCCTGTGTTCTCCTTTAGGATTTTGATGGACTCCTGTCTCACATTGAGGTCTTTCAACCATTTGGAGTCTATTTTTGTGTGTGGTGTAAGGAAATGGTCCCGTTTCATTCATTCCAAAATTGGCTGTCCAATTTTCCCAACACCATTTGTTGAAGAGACTGTCTTTTTTTCCATTGGATATTCTTTCCTGCTTTGTCAAAGATTAGTAGACCATAGAGTTGAGGGTCCATTTCTGGGCTCTCTATTCTGTTTCATTGATCTATGTGTCTGTTTTTTGTGCCAGTATCATACTGTCTTGATGATGACAGCTTTGTAATAGAGCTGAAAGTCCGGAATTGTGATGCCGCCAGCTTTGCTTTTCTTTTTCAACATTCCTCTTGCTATTCGGGGTCTTTTCTGGTTCCGTACAAATTTTAGGATTATTTGTTCCATTTCTTTGAAAAAAGTGGATGGTATTTTGATGGGGATTGCATTGAATGTGTAGATTGCCCTAGGTAGCATTGACATCTTCACAACGTTTGTTCTTCCAATCCATGAGCGTGGAACGTTTTTTCCATTTCTTCATGTCTTCCTCAATTTCTTTAATGAGTATTTTATAGTTTTCTGAGTGCAGATCTTTTGCCTCTTTGGTTAGATTTATTCCTGGGTATCTTATGGTTTTGAGTGCAATTGTAAATGGGATTGCTCCTTAATTTGTCTCTCTTCTGTCTTCTTGTTGGTGTATAGAAATGTCACTGATTTCTGTGCATTGATTTTATATCCTGCCACTTGACTGAATTCCTGTATGAGTTCTAGCAGTTTTGGGGTGGAGTCTTTTGGGTTTTCCACATACAGTATCATATCATCTGCAAAGAGTGAGAGTTTGACTTCCTCTTTGCCAATTCGGGTGCCTTGGATTTCTTTTTGTTGTCTGATTGCTGCGGCTAGAACTTCTAGTACTATGTTGAATAGCAGTGGTGAGAGTGGACATCCCTGCCATTTTCCTGACCTTAGGGTGAAAGCTCTCAGTTTTTTCCCCATTGAGAATGATATTTGCTGTGGGTTTTTCATAGATGGCTTTTATGATATTGAGGTAAGTACCCTCTATCCCTATACTCTGAAGAGTTTTGATCAAGAAAGGATGTTGTACTTTATCAAATGCTTTTTCTGCATCTATTGAGAGGATCATATGGTTCTTGTTCTTTCTTTTATTAATGTATTTTATCACATTGATTGATTTGCACATGTTGAAACTACCTTGCAGGCCAGGGATAAATCCCACTTGGTCATGGTGAATAAACCTTTTAATGTACTGTTGGATCCTATTGGCTAGTATTTTGGTGAGAATTTTTGCATCCATGTGCATCAAGGATATTGGTCTGGAATTCTCCTTTTTGATGGGGTCTTTGTCTGGTTTTGGGATCAAGGGAATGGTGGCCTCATAAAACGAGTTTGGAAGTTTTCCTTCCATTTCTATTTTTTGGAATAGTTTCAGGAGAATAGGTATTAATTCTTCTTGAAATGTTTGGTAGAATTCCCCTGGGAAGCCATCTGGCCCTGGGCTTTTGTTTGTTGGGAGACTTTTGATTATTGCTTCAATTTCCTTAGTGGTTATAGGTCTGTTCAGGTTTTCTCTTTCATTCTGGTTCAGTTTTGGTAGTTGATACATCTCTAGGAATGCACCCATTTCTTCCAGGTTATCTAATTTGCTGGCATAGAGTTGCTCATAATATGTTCTTATAATTGTATTTCTTTGGTGTATTGTGATCTCTCCTCTTTCATTCATGATTTTGATTATTTGGGTCATTTCTCTTTTCTGATGGATAAATCTGGCCAGGGGTTTATCAATCTTGTTAATTCTTTCAAAGAACCAGCTCCTAGTTTCGTTGATCTGTTCTACTGTTCTTTTGGTTTCTATTTCATTGATTTCTGCTCTGATCTTTATTATGTCTCTTCTCCTGCTGGGTTTAGGCTTTATTTGCTGTTCTTTCTCTAGCTCCTTTAGGTGTAGGGTTAGGTTGTGTATTTGAGACCTTTCTTGTTTCTTGAGAAAGGCTTGTATTGCTATATACTTTCCTCTTAGGACTGCCTTTGCTGCATCCCAAAGATTTTGAACAGTTGTGTTTCCATTTTCATTGGTTTCCATGAATATTTAAATTCTTTAATTTCCTGGTTGACCCATTCATTCTTTAGTAGGATGCTCTTTAGCCTCCATGTATTTGAGTTCTCTCCGACTTTCCTCTTGTGATTGAGTTCTAGTTTCAAAGCATTGTGGTCTGAAAATATGCAGGGAATGATCCCAATCTTTTGGTAGCGGTTGAGACCTGATTTGTGACCTAGGATGTGATCTATTCTGGAGAATGTTCCATGGGCACTAGAGAAGAATGTGTATTCCGTTGCTTTGGGATGGAATGTTCTGAATATGTCTGTGAAGTCCATTTGGTCCAGTGTGTCATTTAAAGTCTTTATTTCCTTGTTAATCTTTTGCTTAGATGATCTGTCCATTTCAGTCAGGGGGTGTTAAAGTCCCCCACTATTATTGTATTGTTGTCAATGTGTTTCTTTGCTTTTGTTATTAATTGCCTTATATAACTGGCTGCTCCATGTTAGTGGCATAGATATTTACAACTGTTAGATCTTCTTGTTGGATAGACCCTTTAAGTAGGATACAGTGTCTTTCCTTGTCTCTTACTACAGTCTTTGTTTTAAAATCTAATTTCTCTGATATAAAGATTGCCACCCCAGCTTTCGTTCGGTGTCCATTAGCATGGTAAATGGTTTTCCACCCCCTCACTTTCAATCTGGGGGTGTCTTTGGGTCTAAAATGAGTCTCTTGCAGACAGCATATCGATGGGACTTGTTTTTTTTATCCAATCTGATAGCCTGTGTCTTTTGATTGGGGCATTTAGCCCATTTACATTCAGGGTAACTATTGAAAGATAGGAATTTAGTGCCATTGTATTGCCTGTAAGGTGACTGTGACTGTATATTGTCTGTTTTCCTTTCTGATCTATGCTGCTTTTAGTCTCTCTCCTTGCTGAGAGGACCCTTTTCAATATTTCTTGGAGGGCTGGTTTCCTGTTTGCAAATTCCTTTAGGTTTTGTTTGTCCTGGAAGCTTTTTATCTCTCCTTCTATTTTCAATGACAGCCTAGCTGGATATAGTATTCTTGGCTGCATATTTTTCTCGTTTAGTGCTCTGAAGAAACCATGCCAGTCCTTTCTGGCCTGCCAGGTCTCTGTGGATAGGTCTGTTGCCAGTCTAATGTTTCTACCATCATAGGTTACATATCTCTTCTCCTGAGCTGCTTTCAAGATTTTCCTCTTTGTCTCTGAGACTCGTAAGTTTTACTATTAGATGTCGGGGTGTTGACCTATTTTTATTGATTTTGAGAGGGCTTCTCTGTGCCTCCTGGATTTTGATGCCTGTTTCCTTCCCCACATTAGGGAAGTTCTCTGCTATAATTTGCTCCAATATACCTTCTGCCCCTCTCTCTCTTTCTTCTTCTTCTGGGATCCCAATTATTCTAATGTTGTTTCATCTTATGGTATCACTTATCTCTCAAATTCTGCCCTCGTGATCTAGTAGTTGTTTCTCTCTCTTTTTCTCAGCTTCTTTATTTTCCATCATTTGGTCTTCTATATCGCTGATTCTCTCTTCTGTCTCATTTATCCTAGCAGTTAGTGCCCCCATTTTTTATTGCACCTCATTAATAGCCTTTTTGATTTCGACTTGGTTAGATTTTAGTTCTTTTATTTCTCTAGAAAGGGTTTCTCTAATAACTTCCATGCTTTTTTCAAGCCCAGCTAGTATCTTTAAAATCGTGATTCTGAATTCTAGGTCCGACATCATACTAATGTCCATATTGAGTAGGTCCCTGGCAGACAGTACTGCCTCATGTTCTTTTTGCTGAGGTGACTTTTTTCATCTTGTCATTTTGTCCAGAGGAGAATAGATGAATGAAAGAACAAAATGCTCACAGGTTAACAATGTCCCCAGAAAATATACTCAAAACAAATCAGAAAAGACCTGAAACCAGGGGAAAAGAAAAGGAAAGAAAGAGAAAAAAAAAGAAAAAAGATAAAAACAGAACAAAACAAAACAGAATATGATCAAATATGATCAGGCTGGTGCATAGATCAGTGCCACACACTAGATTTTCGGTGTATTTTGGTCTGTTAGAAGAAAGTGCCTCCTAAAATTTTAAAGAAAGGAAGACTTATGTATGTACAAAATAAGGGTTGATACAAATGAAGGGATGGAATATGAGTGTAAAGATGAAAATTATAAAAAATTTTAAAAAAGGAATTGATAAGGTGTTTGAAAAAAGAAAGAAGAGGATTTTAAAAAAAAAGAAAAAAAGGAGAGAATGTGATCAGGCAGGAGACTAGAACAAAGCCATACACTAGAGATTTAGGGTATGTTTTGATATGTTAGAAGAAACTGTCAAAATTTTAAAGAGAGCACAACTTATATATATATGCCAGAAATAAGGGTACCTACTATGAAGGAATAGAATATGACTCTAAGAATGAAAAATAAAAATGTTTTTTTAAAAAAGGGATTGATAAGATGTTGGTTGAAAAAGGGAAAAAGAAAAATTCAAAAAAAAAAAAAACAGTTAAAAAAATTTTAACTTTGAAAGACTAATGCGTCATGGTAAAAAGCCATGAATTCTATGTGCAGTATTCCCGTAGCGCTGGAGTCCTCCCTTTCTCCTTGATCGGTAAACTTGGTCTTGGCTGGCTGTTCGTGCTGATCTTCTGGGGGAGGGGCCTGTTGCCGTGGTTCCCAAATGTCTTTGCTGGAGGCGGAATTGCCCCTGCCCTTGTCAGTCCGGGCTAAGCAAGCTGCTCGGGTTTGCTCTCAGGAGCTTTTGTTCCCTGCAAGCTCTCAGTACAGCTTTGGAGGACGAGAGTGAAAATGGCGGCCTCCCAGTCTCTACCCGGGAGGAGCCGAGAACTTGGGGCCCCGCTCCTCAGTGCGCCCCCAGAGAAAAGCAGTCACTCCCGTCTCCCCGGTCTCCACCCGCACTCCGTGCTTACCTGGCCTGTGATCGAGCGTTTCTATCTCTGGCACCCGACCCCGTGTGGAGTCTCCAAACCCTGCAGTTCCCTGCGGTGCACTCCCACGCCGCTCCTCCCGGGGGAGGAAGGGGAGTCTCCCCGGATCTGTCGCTTGTTGGGTCCCTGCTGGAAGAGCAGTGGCCCGACTAAACAGTTATTTCTTAAAAAATGATGCCTGTCTCTCTCCCAGGGTTCAAGGTCACTGTCCTAATCATCCATTCATCAGTTTCATTTCTTGAGCACCTGCTGTGTATCATCTACTCATCTAGTTCCTGGAGGTAGGCAGCCCCTCTCGTGGTGCTTGCATTCTGGAGGAGGAAAACAGACCACCAAATAAGGCAGAAGTAACAGCAAGTGCCAAGGGCCCCAGGCAGGAGCAGGGTGAGGGAGGAGGTCAGTGAAATGAAATGAGCTTGGAGAGGTGGGGCCCGTAAGCCAAGTAAAAAAAATCGGGGTGTTAAGCACGGGAGAGATATAATCTGATTTACATTCCTTAAAGATAACTTCAAGTACTGTCTAGACAAGAATGGAAGCAGTGTTTGGAAGGAGTGTTGACGGGCAGGGTTAAACGTGGGTGTGGAGGAAAGTAAAGGATCAAGGATAATTCTTTGGTATTGATTTCTAGCTTTAGCAAATTGGATGTCAGTCATTGATTGACCTGGGGAATCTAGGGGTTGAAGAGGAGTCCAGGTTCTGTTTAGAACATCTTACATTTTGAGATGCGTGTTAGACACCCAAGTGGAGATTGGGCATGCAAGTCTGAAGCTCTAGGTAGAGCTAATAATGGAATTTGATGAAACTACCTAGGGAGGGAACAGAAAGCGCAGGGAAGGGTTCGGCTATTTGCCAACTAGCCTGTAAGAGTTTCATGATTCTGATACCAGGTACAGGTATGCCAGGATATGGATTATAAGCCCTGGAAACCTCTGCAAGAGTGGTGTCAGTGCAGCTCTGGGGTAGAAACTCCCACTGGGTGGGCTAAGGAGAGAAGTTAAGGGGATGAGTAAGGAAATGGGAGGGTAACAACTAGTGACAGGTTTAAGGGACATACTGCCACTGAGTGAATCAGAGAAATGGGGTTTTGATTTGGATTTCCCTGATGCTGAGCGATATTGAGCACTTTTCGTGTGTCTGTTGGCCATTTGGATGTCTTCTTTGGAAAAATGTCTGTTCATGTCTTCTGCCCATTTCTTGATTGGATTATTTGTTCTTTGGGTGTTGAGTTTGGTAAGTTCTTTATAGGTTTTGGATACTAGCCCTTTATCTGATATGCCATTTGCAAATATTTTCTCCCATTCTGTCGGTTGTCTTTTGGTTTTGTGGACTGTTTCTTTTGCCGTGCAAAAGCTTTTTATCTTAATGAAATCCCAACAGTTCATTTTTGCCCTGGCTTCCCTTGCCTTTGGCGATGTTTCTAGGAAGAAGTTGCTGTGGCTGAGGTGGAAGAGGTTGCTGCCTGTGTTCTCCTTTAGGATTTTGATGGACTCCTGTCTCACATTTAAGTCTTTCAACCATTTGGAGTCTATTTTTGTGTGTGGTGTAAGGAAATGGTCCAGTTTCATTCTTCTGCATGTGGCTGTCCAATTTTCCCAACACCATTTGTTGAAGAGACTGTCTTTTTTCCATTGGACATTCTTTCCTGCTTTGTCAAAGATGAGTTGACCATAGAGTTGAGGGTCCATTTCTGGGCTCTCTATTCTGTTCCATTGATCTATGTGTCTGTTTTTGTGCCAGTACCATACTGTCTTGATGATGACAGCTTTGTAATAGAGCTGGAAGTCCGGAATTGTGATGCCGCCAGCTTTGCTTTTCTTTTTCAATATTCCTCTGGCTATTCGGGGTCTCTTCTAGTCCCATACAAATTTTAGGATTATTTGTTCCATTTCTTTGAAAAAGGTGGATGGTATTTTGATGGGGATTGCATTGACTGTGTAGATTGCTCTAGGTAGCACTGACATCTTCACAATGTTTGTTCTTCCAATCCATGAGCATTGGATGATCGTTTTTCTAATATTCATTCTGATTGTACTTTTAAAAAGTATCAGTGGCAAGTTGAAATTTAAAAAACAAATTGGTCCTTTTATCCCCACAGAGTCACAGAGTTTGAGAAGCTCCAGAATGTGTTTGGTAGCTGATGATAAGATCTAGTATTCTAGAGAGAGAAACGAATGATTCGGGAGAGAGAGGAGACAGTGTCAGGAACAAAATTCTTGGGAAGGGAAGAATACTGAGACCCCAGGCATCAAGAGAGATTGGTCTTGGGTAGGAGCTGCGATATTCCATCCTTGTCATTAGAAGGAAGTCAGAAAATAAGGCTACAGATGCAGGGATAGGAGTAGCAGTGGTCCAGAAAAGATGACAGAGGCCCCTGCAGCCACTGTGTGCCATCTTAGCTGTACTGAATTGGACTGACAACCAGACAAACCCAAACTTCTCTTGTATATGAAAAATATCACGGGCTGAGTGATGCTGTGTGTGCAGTGTCAGTAGAATCCTCCCTCTGGCTACGATAAGAATATCAGCACTGTACGATTACCAGATGGAATTCAGAACCATCTTGGTTGTCTACATGGCTGCCCTTAAGATAATGTAGAGTTGAGCAACCCTCAGTTTGTTTCCTGAGATTAAGAATTCCTCATGGTGAGCGCTGTGAATTGTGCAAGACTGTTGAATCACAGACCTGTACCTCTGAAACAAATAATACATTATATGTTAAAAAAAAAAAAAAGAAGAAGAAGAAGACGACGACGATAGCAGGAGGGGAAGAATGAAGGGTGGGAAATCGGAGAGGGAGACGAACCATGAGAGACTATGGACTCTGAGAAACAAACTGAGGGTTCTAGAGGGGAGGGGGGGTGGGGGGATGGGTTAGCCTGGTGATGGGTATTAAGGAGGGCACGTATTGCATGGAGCTCTGGGTGTTATATGCAAACAGTGAATCATGGAACACTGCATCAAAAACTAATGATGTAATGTATGGTGATTAACATAACATAATAATAGAAAGAAAATGATATAAAAACACAATTTTATTCTATGTAGGTACCTACAATAAAAATAATAATGCTTTAAAGCCAAAAACAAAAAAAAGATAATGTAGAGTTGATCCAATACCCAAAAGGATGGGTTCCAAGTTTTGCACGTCAGGTGAGTTTTCAGTAGAAAAGTGGCTTAGTTTTTTTTTGTTTTTGTTTTTGTTTTTGTTTTTTCTTGCAAAAGCACCATGAGGTTTATATCCAAAAGTATGAAATTATACTGGCGCACCACAGGTTAGATTTAAGTGGAAGTGAACTGATAAACAACTCAAACATGACCAGTCAGATAGGTATCATGACTTGAAATAATCGATCCTAGCAGTATGTTCCAGTTGGAATAAAATGTCATGTGTTACAGTCCATTTCTGTTAACTCATCAAAACATTAATATATGGCCTTTCCCGAAGAGAGTAATCTTTGTAGACAGTAACAGTTGTGTGACATTCTACTTGAGCATGGTTTTAGCTTTGCACTTACAACAGAGCTTGAAGAGTCTTTTGCCCTCTTCCATGAAGGTGACGAAATTATGTCAGAGACTGTCTTTGTGAGAGCTCTAGGCAATTTTAGAACTTTCCACATTGCGCTCCTAAGCTTCGTTGGAATAGAGGTTCAGGACAAGTTGATTCCTGAGTTTAGAGTAGCCTTTATGTTATTTTTTATTCTTTTCTGTATTTGTGAAATATTTTACAATAAGTATTTGTTACTTTTCTAGTTTAAAAAATATTTTAGAGTGAAATAAGTCAAAGACATAGACTGTATATCACTTATATGTGGACTCTATTAAAAAAAAAATATCAAAACCATAGAAGCAGAGACTAGAATGGTAGTTACCAGGGGCTTAAGGGGCGGAGGGATAGAGAGGTGTTGGTCACAGAGCACAAACTTCCAGCTGTAAGATGAATAGGTTCTGGGCAATCTAATGGACAGCATGGTGATTATGGTTAATAATACCGTATTGTACACCTCAAAGTAGCTAAGAGAATAGCTTTAAAAAAAAAAAAAAGCAGTCTGAATCAGAGCTTCTGAGTCACATACCCAGCTTTTAAATGAATCTAGCCGAGGGAAGACTCTCAACTTTAGAAAGATGAATTATATAAGATTTATAATCTCTTAATTCAGATTTTATGTTGCATTTTTTAACAAGTTTTATGTTTTCTAAACCTGAAATGCATACATTCAGGGAATGTGCATCTATTCACATTGATGAGTTTCAGTGCATCCAGAGGTTTATTTTATTCCAGGCACATTTCATTAGAACAAGAAATTAAGGGTTGTAAAAAAAAGAGAGAGAGAAAATAGATGTCTGTTGTCTGTTGGTTTAATAGAGATAGTCTATGCATGAAAATGTGTGAGATTTATAAAAGAAATTTAATAATAATTTTCCAGGAAGCAAACAGAGCTAAATAATGCAAGATAATGTGGATTTTTTCACTTTTATTTCTTTGGATGAAAAATATATTACATCTTATGTTTTAGATAGAATTTTGAGATCAGGTGAAAGATAGCTGAGAAATTGACTTTTGGGGGTCTTCTCCATACATGTCTGGGAGCTCCCTGTGTCCCTCCCCTCATCAGCTTCCAAATCAAAGTCACTAGCGTTAGGAAAGAACATTAACATCCTGTTTAGTAAGAAATGATTTGTTTACATATAAATGATTTTAATTTAAAAAGTCTGTGGTGTATAAATAACATGTATCACTGTTTTCTGGTCAGAGATTCATAGAACAGCATTACAAAAATGTTTTAATATTTTGTCTTGAGGATTTTTTTTTATTTGTAAACAAATACTTAACTCTTCCCAGTTTACAGGACAGAGCAGTACCTGTCTTATTGGTGTTTTTGAATATGAAAACCTTTTTTTTTTTAGAACTGTAAGATCTTCCAAATGAAATATATTCTTTCTGAAAGCATTTAATCTTACCAAAGAAAGTAAGTCAACATAATATTGTTGGCAGCTTTTTAGACTTTCCCAAGAGAGAGGTTTTTTTTTTAATCCAAACTTGAAATGTTAAGACCACCTTTTTGAACCTTTCATCTGACTTCATCCCAAACTTTGGGCTGACTCGTATTGCCCTTTACATCATTTCGTTTACACTGAATAATGGCAACAGGCATTTGATCTATGTGGGGGTTAGGGCTATTCTTGCTCTATGCCATGAGTCACTGGTGGATTCACTTAGTGGGGAAAACCAATCCTTGATGCCAGGCAAAAGTTCCTCTGTTTGTTGGCTTTCTTTAAAATCTTGGGTTTTTTTCCAGCTGGAAATAGGGGGGCGGAGTGGGTGGGGTAGAGAATAATTTGCCGTTAATGTTTTTACCTGATCCAAGAAATACAATCTCGGGGGGAGGGGGCGCTATCTAATGTTTTTCTCCAGAATAAAAAATTTAGCTTTTCTCTTAATATTTAAAATCTCATGATCCAGGGGCACCTGGGTGGCTCAGTCGGTTAAGCGGTGCCTTCGGCTCGGGTCATGATCCCAGGGTCCTGGGATCGAGCCCCACATCGGGCTCCCTGCTCAGCGGAGAGCTTGCTTCTGCCTTTCTCTCTCTCTGCCGCTCTGCCTACTTGTGCTCTCTCTCTCTCTCTCTCTGTTAAATAAATAAAATAATCTTTAAAAAAAAATAAAATAAAATCTCATGATCGGTTACTCTAATATCTCCCTTAGCTAAACAGGAAAAGGCAAAGAACTAAATTTTTTTCATGAAATTCTTACCCTCAGAGCAGAGATAATAAATGTTAAAGGGATCCTGAACACTCATTCCATGTGAACAAAATATGGTGACATATTTTTCAAACGAATCATGAGTACATTTGATTTTTAGGTGGGCAGATCAACAGAAAGCCCTATCGACTTCGTTGTTACAGACACAATTTCTGGCAGTCAGAACAACGATGAGGCCCAGATTACACAGAGCACCATATCCAGGTTTGCCTGCAGGATTGTCTGCGACAGGAACGAACCTTACACAGCACGGATATTCGCAGCCGGATTTGACTCTTCCAAAAACATATTTCTTGGAGTAAGTACTATTACTAAGTACATTGTTTCAAGGAAAACGCCCATTATCATCAGATATAACATTTAATTGTGGCCAAAAATCTGCTTTCCACGGTGCCTCCAGTTAGATTTGGAGATTTTAGTTTTCAGATGTGGAGTTTGAAAGGCTGTTTTTAAGAATCTAAAAATAATTAAGTCATTACTTGATACTTGTTACATTTGCTGTATTGTGTATATGTACAGTAATTACTTTTTAAAAATGTATATTAACATCGTATTTAATGTATTTATAGTAGATATAAGGGGGTTTATTTCAGTGGGAAAAATAAATGGTCAAATCTACATAGAGTTCAAAGGAAAGAGTGACATTCATTTATTCGTTCAAAAAATGTTCATTGGGTGTTTGCTGCTGGGTTCTATGTCAGGTGTTACAGGTGTGATATCACAGAACAAAACAGAGTAAAAATTTCTGGCTTCATAAGGCTTCCATGTAAATGAAACCCAGAAGTTTTAGTGAATATCCAATTTTAATATAGTTTTTTTTTTTTTTTTAATCAGGATGTTTTTGCAGGGGGGGAAAAAAAACATTCAAAATGGCCTTTAAAAATGGCCTAAGCAGTGGTGCCTGGGTGGCTCAGTCACTTAAGCGTCTGCCTTCAGCTCAGGTCATGATCTCAGGTTCCCGTATAACACCCCCCCACCCCCGCCGCCCCTGCCTTGGGCTCCCTGCTCAGTGGGGAGTCTGCTTCTCCCTCTGCCCCTACCCCCCCTCCTGCGCATACATGCTCTCTTTCTCTCTCTTGCTCACTCTCGCTCTCTCTCACAAATAAATAAATCAAATCTTTTTTTTAAATGGCCTGAACAATAATAAAAATGTATTATTTCATGTAACAAGGAGCACCAAGGAAGACAGCTCCAGGGTTGGGTAATGCAGTGATTCTGTATCATCCAGGGAAGCAGGTTCGTTCTGTCTTGCCCCTATCTCCCCGGGCAAATCTGCTTCCTCAGGCTGCCTTAGGGATGAGAGATGGCTTCTGCACTTCATTCACCCCCTGCCACATGACCACTTCCAGTTGAAGAGGCGGGGGCAGAGGCACTGTTTCTTCCTTATCTCTTTTTATTGTTTTTTTATTTACTTTTTCAAATGAGTAAATTTGACATTTAACCTTGTGTAAGTGTAAGGTGTACAGCAGCCATGTTACCATGATGTACTTATATGTTGTAAAATGATTGCCAATATAGGATTATTTACCACATCCCACAACTATAGTACAATAATATGGTCTATATTCATAACACGGTGCATTAGATCTCTGTGGCTGATTACAAGCTTGTACTTTTAAACACCATCCGTCTTACCACTCTCCCTGTGTTTCCCCCACCCACACCCATCCCATCCCCAGTAACTGTCATTTTACTCTGTTTTTGTAGGCTTAATTTTTTAAGATTCCACATATAAGTGACATCATATAGTACATATTTTCTCTGACTTGCTTAGCATAACGTGCTCAAGGTCCATCTATGTTGTTGCAAATGGAAGGCTATCCTCCTTTCTCGTGGGTAAATAATATGTACAGTGTCTTTTTTTATCCATTCATTCATTGATGGGCATTGGATGGCTTCCATATCTTGCCTGTTGGGAATAATGCAGTAAACATGGGAGTGCATATATCTCCTTGAAATCCTGTTTTCATTTCCTTTGAGTATGTGCCCTAAAGTGGAAATGCTGGATCATATGGTAGTTGTTTTTAAATTTTGGACTATTTAGGGTCTTTTGTGGTTGCACATAAAGCTTAGGATTATTTCTTCTATTTCTGTGAAGAATTCTTTTAATATTTTGATGGAGACTGTGTTGAATCTATAGATGGATTGGGGTAGTATGGCCATTTTAACAATAATCTTCGGATTCATAAACATGGAGTGTCTTTCCATTTGTGTCTTCAAATTCAGCAAAGTTTGTAATTTTCATTGTATAGATCTTTCACTTCCTTGGTGAAATTTATTCCTAAGTACTTTACTGTATTTGATGCTGTTGTAAATGGGATAGTTTTCTTTAGGCCTTTTTCAAATGCCTCATCTTCATCATTAGTGTAAAGGAATGCAACTTTCTTCTCTATGTTGGTTTTGTGTCCTGCCACTTTACTGAAATCGTTAATTCCAACAGCTTTTTGACTGCTTCTTTGGGATTCTCAATATACAAGATTGTATCATTAGCAAATAGGGCTAAGCAATAGTTTTACTTCTTTCTTTCCAATTTGTATGCCATTTATTTCTTTATCTTGCCTAATTGCTCTGGCTAGGACATGTAGCACTATATTGAATAGGAATGGTGAGAGTGGGCATCCTTGTCTTGTTTCTGATCTTAGAGGAAACACTTGCAGTTTTTCTTCATCGAGTATGATATTAGCTGTAGGTTTGGCATATATGCCCTTTATTATGTTGAGGTATAGTCCTTCTGTAACCAATCTGGTAAGGGTTTTTATTCTGAAAGGATGTTGTGTTTTGTCAAATGCTTTTTCTGTAGCTATTGAGATGATCATGTGATTATCTTTCATTTTATTGATAGAATGTATTACATTTATTGATTTGCATACGTTGAACCATCCTTGCATCCCAGGGGAACTCCCACTTGCTCACAGTGTATAATCCTTTTAATGTGTTCTTGAATTTGATTTGCTCATATTTTGTTGAGAACTTTTACATCTACATTTATCAGGGATATATCCCTGATATATTTCTTATATTTCTATAATTTTCTTGTGGTATCCTTACCTGGTTTTGGTATCAAGGGAATGAGTTTGGAAATATTCCTTCATCCTCAATATTTTGGAAGAGTTTGAGGAGGATTGGTGTTAATTCTTCCTTAAATATTTGGTAGCATTCTCTAGTTGAAGCCAACTAGTCCTAGAGTTTTCTTGGGATTTTTTTTAAATTACTGATTTGATCTCTTTACTCATTATTGGGCTGCTCAGATTTTCTGATTCTTCTTGATTCAGTCTTGGTAGATGTGTGTTTCTGGAAATGTATCTATTTCTTCTACATTCTAGCAGTCTTTCATGATTCTGTGTATGTCTGTAATACCAGGTATAACATCTCCTCTTTCATATCTAATTTTGAGTCTTCTTTTTTTCTTAGTTTAGCTAAAGATTTGTTGATTTTTACCTTTTTTAAGAACAGCTCTCAGTTTCATTGATCTTTTCTGTTGTTTTTCTGGTCTCTATTTCATTTATTTCTCCTTGGATCCTTATTTCCTTCCTTCTGCTAACTTTGGGCTTGCTTTATTCTTCTTTTTCTAGTTTCTTGAAATGTAAAGTTAGGTTGTTTATTTGAGACTTTTCTAATTTCTTAATATGCATATTTATTGCTATAGGATTCTCAGAACTGCTTTTGTTGTATCCCACAATATTTGATATGTTGTGTTTACATTTTCAATTGTTTCAAGATAATTTTTCCTCTTTTGATTTCTTCTTTGACTCAGTGGTTGTTTAGAAGGGAGTTGTTTAGTTGCCACATATTTGTAGATCTTCTCACTTCCCTTTCATTGTCACTTTCTAGTTCATGCCACTGTGGTCAGGGAAGATAGTTGATATGATTTTAGTCTTCTTAAACTTGCTAAAATTTGTTTTGTGGCCTATCCTATCTCTCCTGGAGAATGTTCCAGTGCACTTGAGAAAAATATGTTCTGCTACTGTTGGATAAAATGTTCTGTATATGTCTACTAAGTCCATTTGTTCTAAAGTGTGGTTCAGTTCCAATGTCTCCTTGGTGATTTTCTGTCTGAAAAATCCATCCATTGCTGACAGTGGGGTATTGAAGTCCCCTACAGTTATTATATTGTGGTCCATTTCTCTATTAGATCTGTTATTATTTGCTTTATATAATTTGGTACTCATATTTTGGGCACATATATATTTACAATCATTATGTTTTCTAGATGTACTGACCCTTTTATGATTATGTAATGACTTTGTCTCTTACTACCCTTTTTGGCTTGAAATCTATTTTGGCTGATGTAAGTATGACTATACCATCCTTCTCTTGGATTCTGTTTGCGCAGAATATAATCTTCCATCCTTTCATTTTGAGCCCATGTGTGTCTTTAAAGCTGAGATGAATCTCCTGTAGGGCAGCATATAGTTGGGTTTTTTGTTGTTTTTAATCCATCCAGCCACTCTATGCCTTTTGCTGAGTTCAATGCATTTACATTTAGTGTGATTGTTGATATGTAAGGACTTACTACTGCCATTTTCTCTTTTGCCTTCTAGTTATTTTGTCTCTCTATTGTTTCTTTTTCCTTCCATTTCTACCTACCTTTGTACCTTGGTGGTTTTCCATGGTGCTTTTTGCTCAGCTTCCCCCACTTTTGATGTTTTGTGTCTCTGCTCTAGATTTTTGCTTTGTGGTTATCATGTTTACATAAAACAACTCATAGGTAAAATAGTCCTTTTTCTGCTGGTAGCAGTTTCTCTTCTTTTGCCTATGAAGATTCCATCATTTTACTCTTTTTCTTTTATATTTTTCATATCACAAATTATCTCTTTTTATGCTGTGATTTTGTTACCACGTTGTAGTAGCTGTAGTTGTTTTTATTTATTATTTATTATAGGTATTTTTCATGCTCTTTGCCTTCAACCTTTATGCTATCATTAGGAGTTTAGAGTTTAGCATATTACTACAAAGAGTTGCAGTTTCTAATTCTGTCACCTTAATCAGAGTTTTGTGTGCCTCTGTCTTTTCGTTTCAGCTTAAGAGCTCCTTTCAGCACTTCTTGTAAGGCAAATCTAGAGATGGTGAACTCCCTCAGCTCTTGTTTGTCTGGGAAAGTCTTTACTTGTCCTTTATATCTGAAGCATAACTTTGCTGGGTAGAATATTCTTGGCTGGCAGTTTTTATCTGAGAAATTTGATAGCCTGATGGGGATTCCTTTGTAGGTTACTGTCTTTTTATTCCCTAGCTGCCTTTAAAATTCTGTCATTGACTTTTAATAGTTAATATAATGTGTCTTGGAGAAGATCTTGCATTGAGATAATAAGATGTTCTGTTGGCTTCATGGACTTTGCATATCCAGGTCTTTCCCCAAGTTTTGGAAGTTCGCAGGAATTATTTCTTTAAATAGCTGTCTGTCCTTTTCTCCCTCTCTTCTCCTTCCAGAAAATTCATTATTCTTATGTTGGCTTTTCTGATGGAGTCTGCTAGCTCTTGTAGTGTTTCTTCACTTCTTAAATCTTAGTTCTCTCCTCTCTTCCATCTGAATCATTTCTATGTTCCTGTCTTCCAGCTTGCTAATTCTCTCTTCCACCTGATCTGCTCTATTTCCAGTGCTTTCTAATGCATTCTTCATGTCATTTATTGAGTTATTCAGACCCAGAATTTGTTTGGTTCTTTTTAAGAATTTTGGTGCCTTTGGTAAAGTATTCCTTCTGTTAGTTTTATTTCTAAGGTCATTGTATTGCCATTCTGAGTTTTCTTGTAGCTCATTAAATTTCTTCATAACTGCTTTTTTGAATTCTGTATCTGTTAGATTGCAGTATTCCATATCTTTGGGTTCAGTTGCTGGAAAATTGTCATTTTCTTTTTGTGATACTGTATGACTGTGATTTTTCTTGATGTTTGATTAAAAGTACCTCTGTCCTCACATTGGAAGTAGGGAACACCCTATTTACACAAGGTTCTGTTTACTTTGATTCTAACAGTTCAACATGTTGGTAGTTAGGAGCCTTTTGTTTTCCAGAAGGTGGCACTATAGCACAAATTTTTGGTTTCTCTTGAGGGTAGGGGCTGACTTTTCAGAGGTTTGGAGGTTTGGGCACCAAGAGAAAAGGAATGGGGGGGTACAGCAGAGCTGGGGGAGGTATGTACTTAGTTCTTGGGACTTTGATGTGCCCACAGCCTGGTAGGGGAATCTTTAAGGTGGGGTGGGGGGTGTGGGGGTGGTCCAGAAATCCATGGACCAGAACCCTGGGGCAGACCGTAGGGGACCCTTCCCTGAAGTTCTCTTTGCCTACTTCCCTTCCCCCACTCACTGCAGTCTTTCCTCAGAGACAGCAGTGGGTCCTTCCAGCTATAGAACATGTGTGGGGCAGACCCCCACTTAACCTGCTTCACCCTCCACCTCCTTTGTCAGAAAAGGTCACGCTCTCTCTCCCCCTGCCCACTGGCCACTGCCTTTGTCACCTCTGGCTCCCCAGCGACTCTCCTCTGTTATGCACCCAGTTTCATGGGCATGGATGTATGGATCTCTCTCAGGTGATCTGGATGCTGTGCAGCCATGCTCTGCCACTGGGAGGCTGATGTCATTCCCCCATTCCTGTTCTCTTTTTAGAGCAAAGGAACCTTACCAGGAAGGCTCCTAGAAGACCCACTCATGTCTCATTGGCCAGAGCTCAGTCACTGGCAAGAGGGCTTATCCTAATCAGAACTGACTCCTGAGTCATGTGAGCAATATCTGGCTCTGTCCTCAAGAAAGAAGAATCACTGGCACAGGCATCCAAGAGTGTTTGTCCTGCCATTATATCAAGCTGTCTTTACCTTCCATCTTTGAGGATATAAACATTGATATTTATCAAGACATACTGGCCACAACTTGTTAGCTTAACATTTTTTAAAATTTTGTATGTTTAATAAAAATTCCTTTTTCCCCTTCCTTCTGTATACGTCCCAGGTAATGATTACATGTAAAGCACTGGTGCATAAGAGGCAAAAGGATTGCACAAATAGAACTGAAGAACACATACTAGATTCCTGGAATCTCCCAGGGGTAAGGGGGTGGATAGAAAAGAATCTCTGAGGGAAGGGCTCAGGCATCAGGTTCCTTTTTTTTTTTTTTTTTTTTAAAGCTCCCAAGATGAATATAATGCATATCCAATGATAAATCATTCATACATTTCAGCACTTTCATGTTATCAGAATAATTGCATATTTTATCCTTCTGATTATTAGCTTTAAATAGAAAATGAAAATTCATCACTTTCCTTCCTTCTTCCCATACTGGAGATCTTAAAGAGATTCTGGAATCCCTTCATTTTGAACTTAATCTTAGCATGCTTTTTCTATTCTGTGGTATGCTCTCCAGGAAAAGGCAGCAAAATGGAAAAACCCTGATGGCCACATGGATGGGCTCACTACAAATGGCGTCCTTGTGATGCATCCCCGAGGGGGCTTCACTGAGGAGTCCCAGCCTGGGGTCTGGCGTGAGATCTCTGTCTGTGGAGACGTGTACACCCTGCGAGAAACCAGGTCAGCCCAGCAAAGAGGAAAGCTGGTGAGTGGTCTTCACTCTGGAAAATGTACCACACTACAAAAGCCTAGCTCAAGGGCTGTCATTTGTCTCCCCTGAAATCCAGAACCTTTGTGGAAGCACCAGTGCTGTGGACCATTGACCTAGGAGAATGAGAATTCCCTAAGCCCCTGAAAATGCTAAGGAAATGGGCTTATTTCCTTCCATGATTAAGCTTTTCCCATAGTAGAAGAAAATTATCTTTTTGCTCCTTACTACCTTAATAGCATATCTTTTATTATATGCTTCATTACAAAATTCCGCTTAAATTCACTTTAAGAAGGGGAAACTTATTTTTAGTGTAAAACTTTACTAATTTGGAAAAATCCTGAGCTGTCCAAGAGTAGTGAAAATTATGAATTACAGAGTTATTTACTAGACTTTCTGGAACTGAAAGATAACTTAGCTTTTTTTCCTTGAGTTCATAGTAAGAAATTAATATATAATACCCTGTGTAATTCACCAAAATCATAAAACTTTTTATTTGAAATCATTCATTGAGGGCATTGACTTGGCATGTTAATATTTTCCTATAAATATCCCTGCTTCTCCCAAATGCCCTAAAGCAGTTGGCTTTTTAACTCTTTCTTCTGTGAATAATTATAAGCCCTTAAATGGGAAGTTTTAGGTGTCTGATCTTACCATGGCTGTGTGGCACAGCGCCAGAAGTTTCTGAGTAAACTTTCGACTCTAGTGCTTTTAATTAATTGGTAGATAGAAGCTAGAACAAGAGAGAATAAATGTTTCCTTCAGAACCCCTCTAGAAAAGCACAGAGTGATCTAGCATTTTTCAGCAAGATGATAACCAGCTGTTACTGAGATGGAAAAAAAGTGGCGATGGCGGGAGGTTGGGGGAAGAGGGACTGTTATACTAACCTGGTTTGCTAGACTCTACTCGATGTTTGTTTGTAGGGAACTGTTATTTTTATTTATATTTCACACTATTATTGAGCATTTTACAATAAAGCCCAATATTAGAGCATCCTGGCTGAGTAAACATGAGAAGTGTTTTCTAAGACCAGAGCAAATACGATAACCTCTTGTTAAACACTTCTCAAGAGACTGTAAATAGGGAACAGACCATGAAAGCAGTTTTTCCAAATAACTTTGTTTCTGATCACTGGATGACTTTATATAAAACTGACCTAGGTTGGCTGAACTGGTTATCAGTCATGATGGCAACAGTAGAAGTCATTATAAATCGTTGCTGGGTGCAGGCATTACGTTAACATTTCAGAGACCTCAGCTTATGAAATCTGAGCAGCTTTGTCAGGGAAGTGGAATCCTGCCCATTTTACGGATGGAGAAGGTATGGCATAGAGAGTTAAATACTACCTAGGGTCCCAGAGTGAGAAGGTGGCAGCAGATGGGATTAAAATGCCATCCTCCCTGACTGAGAATCTGGACTCCAAGCTGCCACTCAGTATAATCTTGTGGGGGGCAGCACCCGGCCCTCACCTGAGAGGGTTTACACGAGAGCATTTGCTTCCCTGGGAAATAGAAAGCATTCGCTGGAGTCCATAAGGGGCTTGTCTGTCTAAAAGGGCACATTTATAGGATGAGTTTCTTGCCTAACCTCGGTGATTGTGCAGTTACCCAGCTCAGACAGCTGTGTGTGCCAGAGGAGGGGACAGTGCTCCTGAGAAGAAATGACTCCAAACATAGCCTGTGTTCATGGGTTGTGTTAAATCTCAACTAATTTTAAACTTAGTCCCTGTAGGAGGCCCTTAGATCTGCCTCAAGTTGATAATGTATGATGGGCCTGGCCTAGAGTAAAGGTTTCTGAGCTCCCATCCTTCTGATTTTCATGGTGGGAGACGCTGTGGGGATGAGAGGACCCAGCCTCCTTGCAGCCCCCTCTTGTTAACCAGGGGAAGTTTGTCTGAGGTGAACACCTGCTGATTCTTGGAGTTTAGGTTTCCATTTCTAACTCTGGTTCTGTACCTGTGACTGGTAGCATTGAGGTAAGTGGTCTAGCTGGAGATCAGATTTGGGGAACGGTCTCCGGCAGTACTCTCTGTTTGCAGTTTAACACAGAAATGTGGAGACTAACATGATCTGCTGGAAATCCAGAATATTATAAAAGCAGTAGATGCCTCCTGCTCTTAGTGTGGAACTAGTGCAGGTAGAAGGTTTCGTGTTAATGTCCTACTTGGCATTTCATGTGGATCAGCGTACCGATGTGTTAACTGCCGTGGTTTCTCCCCATCACAGCAAAGCTTTGTCCTTGATCAACATAATTAATTAAATATGGAGGAAATGCCCTTTCAGGAGCTGAACCCCCTCAATAAATAGGTGAATAGACTTTGAATTGTATCCTCTCCTTTACCTAGAACATTATCAATGTTCTCAACTCGGTGTGAGTGTACTAGAGACATATCTGCTGGAGCTATACTAGGCATACAATGTCTCAGATTCTATTTGGAGTATTTAATTATACTGGCTCTGTAAAATTTTGTAAATTCTGCTAAGTTAATCTCCTTACCTAATTTTAGGTGCTATATAAACAGCCATAGTGTTACATACAGACTCTCCCAAGTGCTTCATATTAAGTGTCTCTCAGGCAGCACTCAAAGCAACCTCATGAGATCAGTGTCATGGTTCCCAGTGACAGATGAGAAAAGCAGGGCTTTAAAAAGTTGATACTTGCTTGTAAGTAGTGGGTGGGGATTTGAACTCTCTACCGTAACCTTAGCTATCTGATCGATAGGGGCCATTATGTTTTAAGTGTCTTACTTTTACAATATCACTGTCGATTCCTCGGGCTTTCTCCTTGCCTTTTTTTGGGGGGGGCGGGTAGAATTTTAAAAAATAAAATCCGAACCTGCATCCCTACACAGTGGTGTCTTTACCATGGTACTTCTCACACATTGTCGTCTGCAGAAAAACTGCATTGTGTTCACAGTTGAAAGAGAACACATGAGAAATAACAGTTCAGGAAGAGAGAAAGCAGGTCTACCAGCAGTTCCGAAGTCAGGCTGTAGACAGGGGTCCTGGTTGCCCTGTGCAGTAGCAGTTGGAATAGAGCTGGTCCGTATCTTCTAGGACGATTGAGAGAACCAAGTGCAGATGGGAGGGGCCCTGCGCCCCGCTGCAGCCCGTGATTGTGTAGCCATTCTGAGCCAGCAGGGGTAGGAGCTGAGAATCCAGCAGTGAGCAGGAGGCCCAGGGCTCTGCCCTCAAATTGTCCCATCTGGAGAAGGTCACAGACGTTGCAACAAATCAGTAACATGTTGTAGGTGATGAACACGTTTGTAGAGAAGGTACTAGAAGGTATAGGAGGAACCTGTCCTACCGTTGGAGGGACACCTATCCTAGACATTGGAGTCAAGAATGTGTGCAAAATAAAAAGCTGTCCACTCAAAATTTAGAGGATATTGTTTACCAAGAACTGCACTATAGAAAGGAAAGAAGGGGTGGTTCACCAGCGTGGCCACTCCCGAGCCCCAGTTTCTTACCACGTCAGCATTATTCTTTCAGACATGGTTACGTGCTTAGATGATGCATCCCTGACAATTGCCTGTGGTCAGCCCTGGAAGGGAGCCTCAGGCCAGCCCAAGAGAGGCGAGGAGACATGCAGTACTTGGGTGGCACTGGGTGGGGAGAGGGTAGTAGCAGATTTTTTAAAAGGTTATTTGAGAGGGGGGGTCACTGTGCTTGTCCTGTGCAGTATTAAGGTTTATCACTTTGTTGGGACTTCAACTTTTTCTAACTATTAATATTTGGTGCTTACGGAAAACTTCCAGAGTGGCACCACGTGAGACTTGAATGTTGAGTGGTGGTGCCTGACCGCAGGCAGACCTGGGGTGGGGCGTGCAGCGCTGTGCTGGAGAATTCTAGGTGGAGGTCACTTGCGCACAGGCCTGTGGACAGAGCAGCCGAGTGTGTGCAAGGACTCAGATCAGGGCAGCCCTCATTCACCGCAGGAAAGGTCCTGTGGCCCTGTGGCGAATGGCCTTTTAAGCATGTGAAGTTTGGGGGTGATCCTGAGGGCAGTGGAGAGCCAGCAAAGACCTTTGAGCCAGAGAATGACAAAATTTCTCTTCAGCCTATACCTCTGCTGCCCTTCACACAGTTTCCGCCCCCCCAACTCCCCCCTCCTCGACCCCAGGCCTTGCGGGGGTGTGGCCCAGTTCTGTCCCCGGGCCTCTCTGCCTTCCCTGAGACCCTGCCTGGGCAGTCTCATCCACTCCCAGGGCTTCGGCCCAATGCTAGAAAGTCACAGACATGCTTCTCTAAGCCAGATCTGCAGCCACGTGAGGCTCCTGGGCACCACTGTGACAGACCCTCTGCCCGAGCCCTCGGATTCTACCCACCCAAAACTGAACTTCCTCTCCTTTCCCCGCAATCTGCCATTTCTCCTAGATTCCTGGTCCCTGGAAAGCCGCCTCCTATGCAGACAATAAAGCCAAATCCATACATCTGTCTTCCTCAGATCAGGAGCTGAGTCCTCTGAGTTTACTCTCTCTGTCTTGGCTGGTGCCGCTGATAATCTGTGCTGAGGTGCACCCCCCCCCCCTTTGCCTGGGGCGAGAACTCCCAGGGTCTCCCTCTCGGCTACACCCATCCATTCCCTCCTCCACACTTCTGAAGTGGCCTTTTGGAAAGGCAGATCTGTTCTTCTATAGCTGCTGAAAGCTCTGCACCCCTTCCCTTGGGCACAGGAGGCCAGCCAGGAAGAAGCCGCAGCCTGAGGCTCGCCCCCCACCCCCAACTCCCGTTGGTCGCCCAGGGCAGGCCTGCAGCTCCCTCCGTGTGCACGCCCTGTGGCCTCTGCATCCCTCTTTCTGGAGTGTCTTCTCTGCCACCCACTGGTTCCTGACAAAAATTTTTCAAGTCTCTGTTCCAGAGAAATCTTTTTTAAAAAGCATTTCTGACCTCCTATCATCAAAGTAACAGTAGCAAACATTTGCATCCTGCTTACTGCATGCCAGATGGGGTTCTAAGAACTTTCTTTGTAGTATTTAACACTCACCCTCTTCTTGTCCAGTTTTACAGAAGGGGAAACTGAAGCTCAGGCAGCTGAAGTAACTGCCCCAGGTTAGAGCTAGTGCGTGACCGAGCCAGAGTGCACACCGAGGCCACAGGCTGTGAAGTCCCCGCTCTTAGCCGCTTTGGTGATGTGGCCTCACGTGACGATTGCAGCGCTCTGACTTTCGCTGGCTCCTGGCTCTAGCATGTCTGCCTCCCGCTCCTAAAGACAAGGGCGCTGCAGGATGGGTAGAGAAGCTTTATTACCCCCCAGGTCTTAGAGCACACCGGTCTGTGGAGGCGGTGGGTGGATCTCTGCCTGCCGTGTCTAACAGCTGCTCATCAGCTGTTAGTCCGACTTGTGAGCACCTGGTGTGTAGCGTGCAATCCTTTTAAAAGTGAAGCCTTTCTCTTTCTCTGATTGACTTCTTTCACTCAGCATCATACCCTCCAGTTCCATCCACATGGATGTAAGTAAGATTTCATCCTTTGATGGCTGAGTAATGTGTGTGTGTGTGTGTGTGTGACAACCTCTGTCAGTGGACATCTGGGCTCTTTCTATAGTTTGGCTCTTGTGGACATTGCGGCTATAAACATTGGGGAGCAGGTGCCCCTTCAGATCATTATATTTGCATCTTTAAGGTAAATACCTAGTAGTGCAATTGCTGGGAAGAAATCAGAGAGGGAGGCAAACCATGAGAGACTCCTAACTATGGGAAACAAACTGAGGAGACAAACCTCTTGAGGGTTGCTGGGGGGGACGGGGGGTGGGGGAACAGGGTAACTTGGTGATGGGCGTTAAGGAGGACACGTGATGTGATGAGCACTGGGTGTTATATGCAACTGATGAATTACTGAACTCTACCTCTGAAACTAAAGATGTACTATACATTGGCTAATTGAATTTAAATTTAAAAAACGGCTAATGGCGAACGCTTCTGCTCCAGACCATAGAAGTGCAGGACAAACAATAGATTGAATGAAGCTAAGGATCCCCAGGCATTATTTGGGCCACTGCAGTCATTATCACAGGGTCCTCCAAGGACCTGGATCGGCTCTAGTCACAAGGAGTAGGAATCCTCACTGCTGCACCGGTGGGACATGTCCTGCCCCTTGTGAGGTCAAGGAGCAATGGTGCTACTGACTCTGAGGAAAGATGAAAACCTAAGATTTGTAAAGTTGGTTAAAATAATCACTACAGCAATGGAACACGTAAAGCTAGGTGCATCTGTGCTTAGGGTTTGTGAGGCTGGCCTAGCCCTATTCCATCCCGTGTCCCGGTGAGGAAACAAAGGGGACGCGGGGAGGAACACGCTCCTGGAGCCTCTCGGGGAGGCAGCGGCGGAAGCTGCCTGCAGGTGTTTACTTGAATTGTTAGCGCGCGGGGCTGAATTGTGTTTTTTACAAAGCCTGCCTGACTCGAACTCGTTGTAGGTGGAAAGCGAGACCAACGTCCTGCAGGACGGCTCCCTCATCGACCTCTGCGGGGCCACGCTTCTCTGGAGGACGGCGGACGGCCTGTTCCACACGCCGACGCAGAAGCACATCGAAGCCCTGCGGCAGGAGATCAACGCCGCCCGGCCGCAGTGTCCCGTGGGGCTCAACACCTTGGCCTTCCCCAGCATCAACAGGAAGGAGGTGGTGGAGGAGAAGCAGCCCTGGGCCTACCTCAGCTGCGGCCACGTGCACGGCTACCACAACTGGGGCCACCGGAGCGACACGGAGGCCAACGAGCGAGAGTGTCCCATGTGCAGGACTGTGGGCCCCTATGTTCCGCTCTGGCTCGGCTGCGAGGCGGGCTTCTATGTCGACGCCGGACCCCCCACTCACGCTTTCACCCCCTGTGGACACGTGTGCTCAGAGAAGTCCGCGAAATACTGGTCGCAGATCCCGTTGCCTCACGGAACTCACGCGTTCCATGCTGCCTGCCCTTTCTGTGCCACGCAGCTGGTTGGGGAACAGAACTGCATCAAATTAATTTTCCAAGGTCCCGTGGACTGATGTCTTTGACAGCCGCCTACGACTTTATTAACAAGTTACTGTGAAGATTTTGCCACTAACTGTAGATTTTACCTTTTTATAATTCTGGTTATTAAGGGGAAGAGGGGGGCCTGAGGCTGGAGGGTTGGGGGGAACGACGAGAAGGGGGGGCCCTGGCAATGAAACATGCCCGGAATTTAAGATCGCAGTGGTGTGGTGCATGCTCCAAACAGCGGCATTGTCCTTGAAGTATGCTTGATGAAACCATCCTATCTTTGTAATAATTGGATTTCAAATGCCATGCTTTTACTTTAACCTTGGGGGTTTTTAAACGACGTTTTCCTTTGTAAACTTGGGACGAGTTTTTAAATCCTATTTTACAAATGTAGAAGAAATGTATTCAAAAGTTGTTGGCTCTTAATGTGCGCCCTCCCGTGCTGCGTGGCGTAGGTGGTACCGGCGAGCCGTGCAGTGCCTACAAATACTTGACCGTGGCTGGGAGCTGCGCGGCTTCGAATCCGCCGCTCCGTACCACGGGGGTGGCAGACAGGAGACCTTAGACACAGGGGCTCGTTCTGAAATCGGGGGCTTTCGGATTTTTCTTTTTGGGGGGAAAGAACATCCCTATGCTGCCGTCCTGTTTTTTTACTTTGGTGGAATTCAGTGACTTTATCCACATAGTCATCAAATACCTTGGCATTTCAAAGAAATTTCCGTAACTTCTTAGTCCGCTTTTTGTTAACGTCCGTGATACTCCGCGTGCATGGCCAGAACTGTTTAGTTGATTAAAATGCAGCAACTCCTAAAAATTCAGTAATTGAGGGTGATTATTGTGGCATGGCCTAGGTACTACACCATCGAGTTTATTTACTTGGACTGTTTAGGATTTAGGATTAAAAAAGTTTTACTTTTTAAAACCACTTGTTGGGGTTTCGTAAGTTTTTCTTAAGGCAACCAAAACTCTGGGAGCCGAAAAGCAACAGCTCACAAGGATGCAGTCATTTTGGTTCACTCTCTCCCTTGCCATCTGTCACCTTCTCCGGCTTATGGAGCCCTGTAAGTTTCGAAAATGTTTGCAAATCAAACTAAATTTAAATGGGATCATTAGATATACACAACACCAAGTGGTACATCTGCAGAGATAATTTGAAATTCCTGATTTCAAGAGAGCAAATGAGTGTTTACTGAGGAATAATTAAATCAGAATTTCATATGAGCGCCACCATCCTTCTGTTAGTTCCGTTCATTTTGAATAATTCTCAGATGCTCATTCTTGGTCCTCAGTCCTCATCACCGCTCCCAGAATGTAAAGGTTCTTTAGGCCAGGAGACTGCCACAGCTGGCCGCCATGAAGCGGATCCTGCCACAAGCAGCAAGTATTTATTTAAACTGACGTCCTCTTAAGTTGACCATTACAGATCCATGCTACATTTTAACCTTTGTAAGGGTATAGAATTTATAGGATTCTCACATACTGTATTCATACTTGAATGTCTTTCCAAGTTTTGCCTACTGGTAAATATGTTGCCCTATTTTCAGTTGTTCTAACACATTGTGAATGTCTTTTTTCCTGAAAGTGATTAGATTATCTTTGCTGCTATTTAATTTGACCTAATATCTAGAAAGTTCAGCTCAGTTTTAAAAAAGCTTTACTTTTCAAAGGAGATTATCATTAAGGAGGAGGCTTTGTTTTGTTTTGGTAATTTTTAAGTGATGTGAAAAATCCAAAAACAGTCCTTGATAGCTTACTCTATTCTGTAGGTAATTTCATTTTGTCTTCAGGGAGAATAAATCATAACGTATCAAATGCCTTTTTAGGTAGTCTGTCCCCAAGGATTAGCTTTCACTTAGAGTGTCTTTTCAGTTTGTGCTCCTTTGGGCTCCACAAAATGACAAAGGAGGCAACAGTCCCTTTTCTTGCTGTTAGGCTAGAAGGTGGTTTGAGGAGTCTTGATACTCTAAAAGCATCTTGTAAGGTAAATGGCCTTGCATCTAGAAGGGCTGGATTTTCCCTATCAGAAACATTTCTGGAAAGTTACGACGATCTGCTGTAATCTTCCATTTCAAGGACTATAATAGTTCAGGGTCTAGCAGTTTTAAGTGCAACACATGCCCCCAAATAATCTTCCGACGTGAAAAGTTCTGTGTTTTTGTTTTGTTTTTTACTTTCAGTAAATGGAGATAACGCAGTAAATTTGAACTTGGAGTAATAAATTCCAAGCTCTTGGAAGGGGGTAACGGTGCACTGCCCTCTGTCCACATTGCATCTCCTTCAACCTCCAAGTGAGGTCCCCTCCCACTCCACCGAAGGAACAGCAGAGAAGTCTGCAAAAAGAGGCCATGCTCCTGTTGGCCACTTCTCGTAAGGGTTGCTTAGAATTTGGACTAAGGAGTTTTCTCCAGAGCTGAGAGTAGTTCATTTTGTGAGATTAAAGAGCTCCAGCTCTATGGAGTAATGCAGTTTAGAAAAAACTTCTCAGAGGTTACTTCTGTTTTTGTCTTGCTTGCCCCACCACATTAAGGGGGGAGTCCCACTCCTCCAGGTGTCCACATAGGAAACTGCTGACCGATTATCCTGATCTTGGCCTGACCAAAATGCCTTTTGTGAAGAGGTCACCAGAAGTAAAACCCCAGTGATGTATTCCCATAGTTAATTTTTTTCAGTTGTCAGTTTACTATTTAAAAACAAAACAAAACAAAAAAAAGGTGGATGGGATACAACTCTGAATATTTTTCTAGTCTGGAATTTTTTTTATTAATAATCGGTGCTGTCGGGTCATGCATGCTGCAACTCAACATTTCCCTTATTTGGTTTCGCTTTTTGCAAAAAGGGCTACGGTTCACACTGCAGAGTAAGTATTAAACTTTCTGGGTTTTTTATTTTTTCCCCCAACTGTGGCCCAAAAGAATTAAAATCTTTTAATATAAATAGAGAGCATATTTATCATTCCTCAATAGTTAATTATAGAGTTTGGTACCTTTGTGCCTCAGGGAAGCCACGTGATATAACTGGTTATAGAATTTCAGGGTTAGGGTTTAAAGAAAGGAGAAAGCCATTGGAAAAATGATGGGCTCCATGAAGGAGACTAATGAATCTGGATGCAGAAATATGCCAGGAACTGGCATATACATGATTGTAATAGAATTTATTTCCAGCATCAATAGGGAAATCTTAAGTTATTGCAGATACTGTATTAGGAAATTTGAGAACTCTTCATAAAGCTTCAGTTGCTTTATTTTTGCTTACATAAAACTCAAACCCCTGTGTTTTGGGAGCTCAGTAGTGTGATTTGGGTAATTTTGACAGTTAAAGGGAGCATGTTTTCTCCTTTTCTCATAGGTTACAGAATTGTTACCTGCAGGTCTAGGATTTTGATCAACTTTTTTGAAAGCCATTCTGTGCTTTGGATTCGTGTGAAAGGATGTGTGATCATGGCATTGTTCATGCTGGCTACAAGCTAGTTATCTTCATGCAATTTTGCCTTGTAACAGTGGAATTTCTGATAGGCAAACCACAGAACCTTGATCTTAAGCCAGATCCAGCTCCGTTCCCTTGGCAGGCAATCTTCTATCCCCATAGTTTAGCCTTCGTGGGCTGAGGGTATGAAGTTCCTTCTCCAGGGCTGGAAATAGAGCAGAGCTCTGTTATTTCTTCATGACCCAAAGGCCAATGAGACAGCTCCAGGAATTTTTTTTTTTTTTTAAGAACATAAGCATTGCTGAAGTAGTAAAACAAATAAGGTTCAGTGCTTCTTTTCAGTAAAACTTATATCCTCTCAAGTTTTCGCCCTCATGAAAAAGCCCTAGAGGAAGACAGGAAGAAGCAAATATTTTTCCAGTTCTACTTAACCGTTTCTAAACAAAAATAAAAATGAAAGGGAAATTATTTCTTTTTAGCTGAGATGACATTGTTTCTCTGTATTAAATAGTCTAGAAGTTAAGGGGTGGTCATATTTACCAATGTATAGTGTTATGAGCAGTTAAATTTTATGGATATATTTGTAAAACTGTTCTTTTATATTTCATGTCAAATTGAAAAGTTTATTTCTTCACTATTGTACCTGTGGAAATACAAGCCATTTTACAGGAAAAAAAATCTTCAAAAATTATTAAATGGATCTCAGTATGTTTGTGAGTCATTGTCTTCAGACTCTGTGGCTGCCTGGGGGTTTATCAGGACATTTAATACGAAGCTGATACAAAAGTAGACTTGAGTTTTACATTTCTCAACTTTCAAGTTGATCCCAAATACTTGAGCTTATTGTATTCTATTCCACACAATACATATTTAAATCTGATTTTGAAAATCCCATTTTTTTTATTAAAAAAATTCCATCAGTGCTTAAATCTAACTTCCAGGAGAATTAACCTGGCTCATAGAATGGATTTTCTTCATGTTCATTATAGTCATATGGCTACTTTTGCGACAATCTTCATTCACTTTTAACAACATAAGGATTATGGGTAAGCCTTCAAGCCTTAAACTAATAGGTCTTTCATAAGAAAATATATGTATTTGATAGTTTCTCATCACATTGATATTTAAGGAGGCTTAATATTTTTGAGGGAAATGGATTTTTCATTTCCCTAAAGAAAATGCACATTAACATGGGCTTTTATTTCAGGAATTAAATTTGATAAAGTATTGGAACACTTAAGAATCCCTGAATTGTAAGATGCATTTTAGAAGAACAGCCACTTAAAATTGTGAGATACATCGCACTTGACAAGGGTGCCAAGAGTATTCAATGGGAAAAGAACGGTATTTTCCACAAATCGAACTGGGATAACTAGATAGCCACCTACAAAAGAATGACGCTAGATTCCTACTTCACACAATACACCAAAATTAACTCAAAATGGATCAGAGTGCTGAAACTATAGAATTCTTAGAAGAAAACAGTAAACTTTTGTGACCCTGGGTCAGTCAGTGATTTCTTAAATATGACATAAAAAAATAAGTTGGGCTTCAAAATTAAAAATGTTTTCTTTCCCTTCGTTCATCTGTTTCATTTCTTAAATTCCACATTGAAACAAAATGTTTTATACATCAAAAGACATGGTCAAGAAAGTAAAAAGACAAACCACAAAATAGAATTTGAAAATCCTATTAAAAGTTGTATCCAGAATATGTGAAGAACTCCTAACTCATCAATAAAAAGAACACAATAAAAAAATGGAAAAATACCTACTCAAATCTTTTGACCAAAGATGATATAGAAATAACCAATAAGCACATAAAAAGATTGCCATCCCGAGGCATCAGAGAAATGCAAATTAAAACCAGGAGATACCACTTGATACCCACTATGATGGCTAAAATAAGACAGTAACTAGTGTTGGCAATGTGTTGAAAAACTGAAACCCTCATACACTGTTGGGGGGGAGGGGATTGTAAGTACATACAACCACTTTGGAACAAATGGTATGGCAGTTTCTCATAAGGTAAAATAGACAATTGCCATGTGACTCCTAGATATGTACCCAAAGAGACCTGAAAACATGTTCACACAAAAACTTGTACATGAATATTTATAATAACATTATTCATAGTAATCAATAAGTAGTAGAAACAACCCAAAAGTCCATCTGATGAATGAACAAGATATATCCATACAGTGGAATATTTAGCTATAAAAATTAATGAAGTACTGATAGGAACTTTGAAAACATGCCAAGTGAAAGAAGCCAGACACAAAAGACCACATATTGTATGTCAGAAAATAAGCATAATCACAGAGACAGAACACAGATTAATAAGTGACAGACACTGAGAGGAATCAAGGAGTAATTACTACATTCTTACTTTCAGGATTACATGAAAACGTTCTAAATTTACATAACAGTGATGGTTGCACAATTCTGAATATACTAAACAAATTTTACACTTTGAGAGGGTGACTTTCAACGTCTGAATTAGATCTCAAAACTTTTTAAAAGATACATAATTCAGAGATGTTAGATCGTGAAAAATTTGCATCCTAGAATTTAAATACAGCACCACATAATCTTAGTGCTTCCCATAAAAATATTCCGGATCCTCCCATGCCTACCTTGAGATGTTCTCTTAAAACAGCATATTCCTTTCTATCACACTTCCACTTGCCATTAGATGAAGAAGAGCATAGATAAAAGCCCACTAAGAAGATTAGATGAGAACTTTGTATTCCTAAGGATGGGCTGCCCTTTTTGCTGTTAGGATGAAAAAATAGAATCGTATTTCTGGAAGAAATAGAATGCAATCCTGAGGCTTCAAAGTCCACTTTCTTAAAGTATTTTTTGGAGCTCCTGGGTGGTTCAGTCAGTTAAGCATCCCACTCTCAATTTCGGCTGAGGTCATGATCTCAGGGTCATGAGATCAAGCCCCATGGGGCTCTGTGCTCAGCAGGGAATCTGCTTGAGATTCTCTCTCTACCCTTCTCCCTTTGCCCCTCCCCCCGCTCACGTGCATGCTTTCTCTCTAAATTTTTTTAAGCATGTGTTGCAATGAGCACTGGGTGTTACACGCTAATAATGAATCATGGAACACTACATCAAAAACTAATTAAGTACTGTATGGTGACTAACAAATAAGTATTTTTATGTGAAAATTCTTATAATCAAAATAAAAACTAACAGAGGGCCGCTGTAAAAGATTTAAAAATCTGGGAAGCATGAAGAATAAAACCTATTCCTCTACCACTCAAAAATAAACTGTTAGTATTTGGAGCTCTATCTTTCTAAACTTAAAAAATGAATTTTTGTGACTTCAATTTCATTCTGGTATTTAGTTATTTAATTACAAAGACTGATAAAAATTTTGAAATGTGGTTTTGGGAAAAGAGGGAAAAATGATTGATATATCTGTAGTGGGTTTCTCCATAAACAGCTACAAAAGGAAGTTTTCTCTCCTAAAGCACAAAATGTGTCCAAGGTTGGCAAAATGAGACTGTGGTGGTTAGGGCTGCCAAAGCTGTAAGCCTGAGGAGACTATTTTCAAGCTGTTGTGTCCCCCTAAACACCCACTGCCAATTATGGGACACACTTTGGAATGCCCAAATGGACTACTCTTAAACATTACTTCCTTCTTTTGTCTTCTAAACAGGTTCTAGTTGAAGAATAAAGTTATTCTTATTAGTTAAAAAAGGTAAGGTGGATTCTTTCTTACCTACTTCCAGGTTCAAATTTGAGGTCACATCAGAGTGCCATGAGGTGTTTGCTGAAAATGCAGATTCTTTAGTGGCATCTACAAGGCTGGCGATGTTCTAGTTTTCTAGGTCTCTCCAGTAATTTACACTTTGGACAGACAACCTAAATGATTCCTCAGGCAATGCATGTTCCATGCTTTGGGAAACTTTTCTTCAACGAAATGATTGTATGAAGCGTATGCCTCTGTGGGGCAAGTTACTGAATCCCCATTGTGTGTATTGGTTTTGGCTGACCCAATGTGGTTTCCTGGAAACCTGAAGTATATGGCCCAAATGGAGATGGGAATGGATGACCCAGCCAGTCAAGAGTTCTTCCTACCCCATGATTCTACCTTCCATTTTCTCTTAGGTGAATAGAACAGACTCAGCTCCATCCCTATTCTTTACCATTGGTTTCTTCAGTTCATGCCTTTAACCATTTCCACCTTACATGGAAAGAATCTTGAAATTCTCAAATTCATTGATGGAGTTCAGGGTTAAAGGTGAAATTTATACATAATTCTGAGAGTTTGCTGAGTTCTCAAAATTGTTATTAAACAGGATGGAAACTTGCCATGTATCAGCAAAGTGGATGTCATCACAGCACCTTTCACAGGCTTTGGGTTTCTACATCTAGTGATGTATTTCTAATAAAAGTTACAAAGGGAAACTTTTTTAATTACAGTTTCATTTTGGCATGTATTCTGGAAATGTTCTGCTAATTCCATTCATTGGGTTAAGTGGATGGGCAAGTATATCCTCATCTATAAAACAGAAATGATAATAGTGCTTCTACTCCTTAGAGATGTGAAAATAACATACTTAATGCACTATAGTACATAATAGGTGCTCAGTAAATAATAGTAGTTTTTATTTTTCCCTTGCAGAAACATTTCCTAACATGTAATCTTTATAAATTAAGTCTCAGAAAATTTTCTGTAAGATCATATAACCCATGACACCCTATATAGAAAACCCTAAAGACTCTAAAAAATACTAGAATAAGTGAATTCAGTAAAGTTGCAGAATACAAATATACACAAATCTGTTGTATTTCTATTCACTAATAATGAAGTAGCAGGAAGACATTAAAGAAGCAATCCCATTCACAATAGCACCAAAAAGAATAAAATACCTAGGAATAAAGTTAACCAAAGAGGTGAAAGATCTGTTATCTGAAAACTATAAAACACTGATGAAAGAAATTGAAGAAGACATGAACAAAAGGAAAGACGTTCCATGCTCATGGATTAAAAGAATAGTATTAAAATGTCCATACTACCCAAAGCAATCTACACATTCAAGGCAATCCCAAACAAAATACAGTATTTTCCCCAGAACTATAACAAATAATCCTCAGATTTGTATGGACCACAAAAGACCCCAAATAGCCAAAGCAATCTTGAAAAAGAACAAAATTGGAGGTATCATAATCCCAGAATTGAAGATACATTACAAAGCTGTAGCGATCAAAACAGTACTGTACTGGCACAAAAACAGACACAGAGATTAACAGAACCGAATAGAAGGCCCAGAAATAAACCCACAATTAGATGGTCAATTGACCCACAACAAAGGAGGCAAGCATATACAATGGGGGAAAAGTCTCTCCAACAAATGGTGTGGGGAAAACTGGACAGCTACATGCAAAAGAATAAAACTGTACCACTTTTTTACACCATACACAAAAACTGGAAATGGATTAAGGACCTATGTGTGTGACCTGAAACCATAAAAATCCTAGAAGAGCACACAGGCAATAATTTCTCTGACATCAGCCATAACAAGACTTTTCTAGATACCGCTCCTGAGGCGAGGGAAACAAAAGCAAAAATAAACTATTGGAACTACATCAAAATAAAAAGCTTTCTGTACAACAAAGGAAACAACCAACAAAACTAAAATACAACCTACTAAATAGGAGAAGATATTTTCAAATGACACATCCAATAAGGGGTTAGTATATAAAATACATAAAGAACTTATACAACCCAACACTCAAAAAACAATCCAATTAAAAAATGGGCAGAAGACATGGATGGACATTTCTCCAAACAAACATACAGATGGGCAACAGACACATGAAAAGATGCTCAACATCACTCATTAGGGAAATGCAAATCAAAACTACAATGAGCTATCACCTCATACCTATCAGAATGGCTACTATCAAAAACACAAGAGGGGGGGCGGAGCAAGATGGCGGAGGAGTAGGAGACCTAGATTTTGTCTGGTCTCAGGAATTCAGCTGAATAGGGATCAAACCATTCTGAACACCTACGAACTCAACAGGAGATCGAACAGGAGAGTAGCAACAACTCTCTGAACAGAGAAGCGACCACTTACTGGAAGGTAGGACGTGCGGAGAAGTGAATCCGAGGCGATATTCGGGAGGATAAACGGCGGGGGAGGGGCCTCCGCCGGCCGCTTCTGGCAAGTGCTAGAGCCGCGGAGCACAAAATCGGACCTTTTAAAAGTTGGCTCGGCGGAGGGACGTCGCTGCAGTGGCTAAGCGGGGGGTGGAATCCTCCCGGGACAGTGTGGTCTCAGGACCCTTGGGGTCACAGAGAGACCGGGGGTGCCTGAGTGCGGCAGAGCTCCCAGGTGTCGGGGCGGGGAAGCCGGCTGCAGAGACGGAGCCGAGGCGCGGGCTCTCAGCTCGGGGTGGCCATAAACTGTGATCTGCGGCCCAGTCGGGGCACGGCTCCCCCAGCAAGGACCCAACAAGCAGCAGATCTGGGGAGACTCCCCTTCCTTCCCGGGGAGGAGCGGTGCGGGAACGCACTGCAGGGATCTGCTGGATTTGGAGACTCCGAGCGGGGTCGGGTGCCAGAGATAGCAACGCTCGATCACAGGCCGGGTGAGCATGGAGAGCGGCCGGAGACCGGGGACACGGGAGTGACTGCTTTTCTCTGGGGGCGCACTGAGGAGTGGGGCCCTGAGTTCTCGGCTCCTCCGGGCGGAGACTGGGAGGCCGCCATTTTCGCCCTGGTCCTCCAAAGCTGTGCCGAGAGCTTGCAGGGAACAAAAGCTCCTGAGAGCAAACTGGAGCAGCTTCCTTAGCCCGGACCGACAAGGGCGGGGCAATTCCGCCTCCGGCAAAGACATTTGGAAACCACAGCAACAGGCCCCTCCCCCAGAAGATCAACACAAACAGCCAGCAAGCCAAGACCAAGTTGATCGATCAAGGAGAATAGGAGAACTCCAGCGCTAGGGGAATACTGCACATAGATTCATGGCTTCTTTTTTTTTTTTTTTTTTTTTTTACCATGATTCATTATTTCATCAAAGTTAATTTTTGTTGACTTTTTTTTATTTTTCTTTTTCCCTTTTTCAACCAACATCTTATAAATCCCTTTTTTTTAAAAAAAAAAAAATTTTTTTTTCATTTTTAGAGTCATATTTTATCCCTTCATAGTAGTTATCCTTGTTTTTGGCATATATATATAAGTTGTTCTCTCTTTAAAATTTTGAGGTACAGTTTCTTCTAACAGATCAAAATATACCCTAAATCACTAGTGTATGGCTTTGTTCTAGTCTCCTGCCTGATCACATTCTCTCCCTTTTTCCTTTTTTTTTTTTTTCCTTAAATCTTCTTTCTTTTTTCAAACAACTTATCTTACCAAGTCCTTTTATAAAATCTTTTATAATTTTCATCTTTACAGTCATCTTCCATCCCTTCATTGTATCAACCCTTATTTTGTACATATATGTCTTTCTTCCTTTAAAATTTTAGGAGGCACTTTTTTCTAACAGACCAAAATACGCCCAAAATCTAGTGTGTGGCACTGATCTATGCACTAGCCTGATCATATTTGATCATATTCTGCCTTTTTTGAATTGTTTTGTTTTTGTTTTTTTCTTTTTTTTCTTTTTTTTTTCTTTTTCTCTTTCTTTTTTCTTTCTTTCCCTTTCTTTTCCCCTGGTTTCAGGTCTTTTCTGATTTGTATACAGTATATTTGCTGGGGACGTAGTAAACCTGTTAGCCTTTTGTTCTCTCATTCATCTATTCTCCTCTGGACAAAATGACAAGACGAAAGAAATCACCTCAGCAAAAAGAACAAGAGGTAGTACCGTCAGCCAGGGACCTACTCAATACGGACATTAGTACGATGTCGGACCTAGAGTTCAGAATCATGACTTTAAAGATACTAGCTGGGCTTGAAAAAAGCGTGGAAGTTATTAGAGAAACCCTTTCTGGAGAAATAAAAGAACTAAAATCTAACCAAATCGAAATCAAAAAGGCTATTGATGAGGTGCAATCAAAAATGGGGGCACTAAATGCTAGGATAAATGAGGCAGAAGAGAGAATCAGCGATATAGAAGACCAAATGATAGAAAATAAAGAGGCTGAGAAAAAGAGAGAGAAACAACTACAGGATCACGAGGGCAGAATTCGAGAGATAAGTGATGCGATAAGACGAAACAACATTAGAATAATTGGGATCCCAGAAGAAGAAGAGAGAGAGAGAGGGGCAGAAGGTATATTGGAGCAAATTATAGCAGAGAACTTCCCTAATGTGAGGAAGGAAACAGGCATTAAAATCCAGGAGGCACAGAGAACCCCTCTCAAAATCAATAAAAATAGGTCAACACCCCGACATCTAATAGTAAAACTTACGAGTCTCAGAGACAAAGAGAAAATCCTGAAAGCAGCTCGGGAGAAGAGATATGTAACCTACAATGGTAGAAACATTAGATTGGCAACAGACCTATCCACAGAGACCTGGCAGGCCAGAAAGGACTGGCAAGATATCTTCAGAGCACTAAACGAGAAAAATATGCAGCCAAGAATACTATATCCAGCTAGGCTATCATTGAAAATAGAAGGAGAGATCAAAAGCTTCCAGAACAAACAAAAACTAAAAGAATTTGCAAACACGAAACCAGCCCTCCAAGAAATATTGAGAGGGGTCCTCTAAGCAAAGAGAGAACCTAAAAGCAGCAAAGAGCAGAAACGAACACAGACAACAGACAGTTAACAGTCACCTTACAGGTAATATAATGGCAGTAAATTCATACCTTTCAATAGTTACCCTGAATGTAAATGGGCTAAATGCCCCAATCAAAAGACACAGGCTATCAGATTGGATTAAAAAACAAGACCCATCAATATGCTGTCTGCAAGAGACTCATTTTACACCCAAAGACACCCCCAGATTGAAAGTGAGGGGGTGGAAAACCATTTACCATGCTAATGGACACCAAAAGAAAGCTGGGGTGGCAATCCTTATATCAGACAAACTAGATTTTAAAACAAAGACTGTAATAAGAGATGAGGAAGGACACTATATCCTACTTAAAGGGTCTATCCAACAAGAAGATCTAACAATTGTAAATATCTATGCCCCGAACATGGGAGCGGCCAATTATATAAGCCAATTAATAACAAAAGCAAAGAAACACATTGACAACAATACAATAATAGTGGGGGATTTTAACACCCCCCTGACTGAAATGGACAGATCATCTAAGCAAAAGATCAACAAGGAAATAAAGATGTTAAATGACACACTGGACCAAATGGACTTCACAGACATATTCAGAACATTCCATCCCAAAGCAACGGAATACACATTCTTCTCTAGTGCCCATGGAACATTCTCCAGAATTGATCACATCCTAGGTCACAAATCAGGTCTCAATCGGTACCAAAAGATTGGGATCATTCCCTGCATATTTTCAGACCACAATGCTTTGAAACTAGAACTCAACCACAAGAGGAAAGTCGGAAAGAACTCAAATACATGGAGGCTAAAGAGCATCCTACTAAAGAATGAATGGGTCAACCAAGAAATTAAAGAAGAATTAAAAAAATTCATGGAAACCAATGAAAATGAAAACACAACTGTTCAAAATCTTTGGGATACAGCAAAGGCAGTCCTGAGAGGAAAGTATATAGCAATACAAGCCTTTCTCAAGAAACAAGAAAGGTCTCAAATACACAACCTAACCCTACATCTAAAGGAGCTGGAGAAAGAACAGCAAAGAAAGCCTAAACCCAGCAGGAGAAGAGAAATCATAAAGATCAGAGCAGAAATCAATGAACTAGAAACCAAAAGAACAGTAGAACAGATCAACGAAACTAGGAGCTGGTTCTTTGAAAGAATTAACAAGATTGATAAACCCCTGGCCAGACTGATCAAAAAGAAAAGAGAAATGACCCAAATCAACAAAATCATGAATGAAAGAGGAGAGATCACAAGCAACACCAAAGAAATACAAACAATTATAAGAACATATTATGAGCAACTCTATGCCAGCAAATTAGATAACCTGGAAGAAATGGGTGCATTCCTAGAGATGTATCAACTACCAAAATTGAACCAGGAAGAAATAGAAAACCTGAACAGACCTATAACCACTACGGAAATTGAAACAGTCATCAAAAATCTCCCAAGAAACAAAAGCCCAGGGCCAGATGGCTTCCCAGGGGAATTCTATCAGACATTTCAAGAAGAATTAATACCTATTCTCCTGAAACTGTTCCAAAAAATAGAAATGGAAGGGAAACTTCCAAACTCATTTTATGAGGCCAGCATTACCTTGATCCCAAAACCAGACAAAGACCCCATCAAAAAAGAGAATTACAGACCAATATCCTTGATGAACATGGATGCAAAAATTCTCACCAAAATACTAGCCAATAGGATCCAACAGTACATTAAAAGGATTATTCACCACGACCAAGTGGGATTTATTCCTGGGCTGCAAGGCTGGTTCAACATCCGCAAATCAATCAACGTGATACAATACATTAACAAAAGAAAGAACAAGAATCATATGATCCTCTCAATAGATGCAGAAAAAGCATTTGACAAAGTACAACATCCTTTCTTGATCAAAACTCTTCAGAGTATAGGGATAGAGGGTACATACCTCAATATCATAAAAGCCATCTACGAAAAACCTACAGCGAATATCATTCTCAATGGGGAAAGGCTGAGAGCTTTTCCCCTAAGGTCAGGAACGCGGCAGGGATGTCCACTCTCACCACTGCTATTCAACATAGTATTAGAAGTCCTAGCCACAGCAATCAGACAACAAAAAGAAATCAAAGGCATCCAAATCGGCAAAGAGGAAGTCAAACTCTCACTCTTTGCAGATGATATGATACTGTATGTGGAAAACCCAAAAGACTCCACCCCAAAACTGCTAGAACTCATACAGGAATTCAGTAAAGTAGCAGGATATAAAATCAATGCACAGAAATCAGTGGCATTCCTATACACCAACAACAAGACAGAAGAGAGACAAATCAAGGAGTCTATCCCATTTACAATTGCACCCAAAACCATTAGATACCTAGGAATAAATCTAACCAAAGAGGCAAAGGATCTGTACTCAGAAAACTATAAAATACTCAGGAAAGAAATTGAAGAAGACACAAAGAAATGGAAAAACGTTCCATGCTCATGGATTGGGAGAATCAACATTGTGAAGATGTCAATGCTACCTAGAGCAATCTACACATTCAATGCAATCCCCATCAAAATACCATCCACTTTTTTCAAAGAAATGGAACAAATAATCCTAAAATTTGTATGGAACCAGAAGAGACCCAGAATAGCCAGAGGAATACTGAAAAAGAAAAGCAAAGCTGGTGGCATCACAATTCCGGACTTCCAGCTCTATTACAAAGCTGTCATCATCAAGACAGTATGGTACTGGCACAAAAACAGACACATAGATCAATGGAACAGAATTGAGAGCCCAGAAATGGACCCTCAACTCTATGGTCAACTTATCTTTGACAAAGCAGGAAAGAATGTCCAATGGCAAAAAGACAGTCTCTTCAACAAATGGTGTTGGGAAAATTGGACAGCCACATGCAGAAGAATGAAACTGGACCATTTCCTTACACCACACACAAAAATAGACTCCAAATGGTTGAAAGACTTAAACGTGAGACAGGAGTCCATCCAAATCCTAAAGGAGAACACAGGTAGCAACCTTTTCGACCTTAGCCGCAGCAACTTCTTCCTAGAAACATCGCCAAAGGCACGGGAAGCCAGGGCAAAAATGAACTATTGGGATTTCATCAAGATAAAAAGCTTCTGCACAGCAAAAGAAACAGTCCACAAAACCAAAAGACAACCGACAGAATGGGAGAAAATATTTGCAAATGACGTATCAGATAAAGGGCTAGTATCCAAAATCTATAAAGAACTTATCAAACTCAACACTCAAAGAACAAATAATCCAATCAAGAAATGGGCAGAAGACATGAACAGACATTTCTCCAAAGAAGACATCCAAATGGCCAACAGGCACATGAAAAAGTGCTCAACATCGCTTGGCATCAGGGAAATCCAAATCAAAACCTCAATGAGATACCACCTCACACCCGTCAGAATGGCTAAAATTAACAAGTCAGGGAATGACAGATGTTGGCGGGGATGTGGAGAAAGGGGAACCCTCCTACACTGTTGGTGGGAATGCAAGCTGGTGCAACCCCTCTGGAAAACAGTATGGAGGTTCCTCAAACAGTTGAAATTAGAGCTACCGTTCGATCCAGCAATTGCACTACTGGGTATTTACCACAAAGATACAAATGTAGGGACCCGAAGGGGTACATGTACCCCAATGTTTATAGCAGCAATGTCCACCATAGCCAAACTGTGGAAAGAGCCAAGATGCCCATCGACAGATGAATGGATAAAGAAGATGTGGTATATATACACAATGGAATATTATGCAGCCATCAAAAGGAATGAGATCTTGCCATTTGCAACGACGTGGATGGAACTGGAGGGTGTTATGCTGAGTGAAATAAGTCAATCAGAGAAAGACATGTATCACATGACCTCACTGATATGAGGAATTCTTAATCTCAGGAAAGAAACTGAGTGTTACTGGAGTGGTTGGGGGGTGGGAGGGATGGCGTGGCTGGGTGATGGACATTGGGGAGGGTATGTGCTACGGTGAGCGCTGTGAATTGCGCAAGACTGTTGAATCACAGATCTGTACTTCTGAAACAAATAATGCAACATATTTTAAGAAAAAAGAAAAAGAAGAAGAGAACAGGAGAGGAAGAAAAGGGGAGTATGTCAGAGGGGGAGACGAACCATGAGAGATGATGGACTCTGAAAAACAAACTGAGGGTTCTAGAGGGGAGGGGGGTAGGGGGATGGGTTAGCCTGGTGATGGGTATTGAGGAGGGCACGTTCTGCATGGAGCACTGGGTGTTATGAACAAACAATGAATCATGGAACACTGCACTAAAAACTAATGATGTAATATATGGTGATTAACATAACAATAAAAAATTAAAAAAAAAAAAAAAAAAAAAAAGAATCACTTCCACTCTAAAAAAAAAAAAAAAAAACACAAGAAATAACAAGTGTTGGCAAGGATGTGAAAAAAAAAAAGGAATGTTTGTGCACTGTTGGTGGGAATGTAAGCTGGTGTAACCACTGTGGAAGACAGTATGAAAGTTCCTCAAAAAATTAAAACTAGAACTACATTATGATCCAGTAAATGCACCAGATTATGCAAAGAAAATGAAAACACTAATTTGAAGGGATATATTCACCCCTATGTTCATTGCAGCATTAGTTCCTATAGCCAAGTCATGAAAGCAGCTCAAGTGTCCATTGATAGATAAATGGATAAAGTTGGTGGTATATAGACCACGGAATATTACTCAGCCATCATAAAGAATGAAATCTTGCCATTTGCAACAACTTGGATGGAGCTAGAGAGTATAACAATAAGTGAAATAAGTCAGAGAAAGATAAATACCATATGATTTCACTCATATGTGCGATTTAAGAGACAAAACAAATGAACAAAGAAAAAAAGACAAACCAAAACACAGACTCTTAAGTATCCATAACAAACAGATGGTTACCAAAAGGGAGGTGGTTGGGGAGATGGGTGAAATAGGTGAAGGGGATTAGGAGTACACTTATCTTGATGAGCACTCAGTAATATGTGGAATTATTGAATCACTATATTGTACATGTGGAATGAATAGGACACTGTATGTTAACTATAGTGGAATTAAAATTTAAATAAATACATAAAGTTTGGCTGAGACCTTGGGGGGGGGTATCATTTTTAACCTTATGACCTTGGGAAACAATTTAGTACATCCCAAATTTATTTGACTACAGACCCCCTCTTCTCCCATATAACGTGTTTTACTTTCTTGGGGAGTGCTTTAATTGGTAGGCTTTAGCAGTTGTGGACTATTGCCACACATTCTCAAAATTATTATTATTTTGTAATAAAACAAATGAGCATGAGTCCAATGGTGGCCACTGGTATTTATGTAGTTCTAAACTAATATTTAAATATACTGCTTTTTGTTATGCACAGCTCTGTATCACAGCCTCTAGGACTTAAAACATTTTAATGATGACCATGTAATATTTGCTATATATTTTCATAAAGTAAAGTTATACTTTCACTATATATTTGAGAATAAGGCTACTGACAAGTAAGCGCCACCTTTTCAGTTGGTAGATGTTTCTCATTTTTAAGTGCATTTTTGATAAAGTCCTATTCTGTTTATTAGAATTAGTTTATTCACTTATCCACTTGGATATCAAGCTGGATTATCATCCCTTGTTGCATATGAAAAGCATCAGGATGCTTGACTGGTTCTCCTGTTAGTTTCTTGAATAGAGCAAGAGTAAAAACTCACTGAAAATGCTGCAACCTATGCTATGAAATCCAATGAATTAGCCAGACTTCGGTCTCTTCCACCCACCAAGATTTCCTTTGGATGAGAACTCCTTAGTTACAATTGATTATAGTTCGATTTTTTTTTTTTAAGATTTATTTATTTGAGAGAGGGGGGCAGAGGGAGAGAATCCTCAAGCACACTACCCGCTGAGTGTGGAGCCCTCCACCAAGCTTGATCTCATGACCGTGAGATGATAACCTGAGCCAAAAATCAAGAGTTAGACACTTAACCTACTGAGCCACCCAGGCACCCCAGTTACAGTTCAATTTTTAATGGATTTGATTGTCTGCTTGTATTCCTAAATTTGTAGGATGAAATCTGCTTTAGAAAATAAAGGTTTTACATTGGGGAAGATATGTGCTACGGTGAGCGCTGTGAGTTGTATAAGACTGTTGAATCACAGATCTGTACTTCTGAAACAAATAACGCAACATATTTTAAGAAAAAAAAAAGAAAAAGAAGAAGATAGCAGGAGAGGAAGAATGAAGGGGAGTAAGTCAGAGGGGGAGACAAACCAGGAGAGATGATGGACTCTGAAAAACAAACTGAGGTTTCTAGAGGGGAGGAGGGTAGGGGGATGGGTTAGCCTGGTGATGGGTATTAAAGAGGGCACATTCTGCACGGAGCACTGGGTGTTATGAACAAACAATGAATCATGGAACACTACACCAAAACAAATTATGTAATATATGGTGATTAACATAACAATAAAAAAATTTTTAAAAAAAGAAAATAAAGGTTTTAATGATTACCTCAGTCTGAATCAACGTGATTAATATTAGAAAACATAAAGCCAGTGTGGACAGGGGAAAGAACATTGAGTTAGGTGTCAGTTTCTGGTAATTGTGTGACTTCTAATTGTGTGATCTCATGCAAGTTGCTTAATCTTTCTGCCTGTTTTTCCCATGGGAGATGATGAAATTGGACTAAATTGATCATGCCAAGTTACAAAATAAAATCTCAATTTAAAAATTTGAAAAAACTACATTAACTAGCTTTTCCTACCACAACAAAATGAAACAAAAAAATAGAAGGGAAACTGGAAACTTCACAATAAAGGGGAAATCAAATAGCACACTTTTAAACAATCACTAGGTCAAAGGGTAAACTAAAAAGGAAATTAGAAATTACCTTGAGACAAGCGAAAACAAAACTACAACATACCAAAATTACACATTAAAAAAGGGTAATTCATAACAATAAGTTCATACATCAAAAAAGGAAGACTTTAAATAATCTAAACTTTACACCTCAAGGAGCTAGAAAAAAACCAAGCCCAAAGTTAGAAGAAGGAAGAAAATTACAAAGAACAGAAAAAACAAAATAGAAATATTTTAAAAATGAAAAAATTGACAGTTTTTTTTTAAGAGATAAACACAATTGACAAACCCTTAGCCAAACTAAGAAAAAAAAAAAAAAAAGAGCACAAACTCAGAATCAGAAAGAGATATTATAACTGAGGACATAGAAATAAAAAGACTCATGATAGACAATTATGAATAATATACACTAAGAAACTTGACAACTTAGAAGAAATGGATAAATTCCCAGAAACATAGGACCTACCAAAACTAAGTCATGAAGAAATATAAAGCCTAAACAGACCTATAACTACCATGGAGATTGGAACTGTAATAAAAAATCTCCCAACGAAGAAGAGTCCAGGACTAGATGGTTTCACTGGTGAATTCTACCAAACATTTAAAGAAGAATGAAGGCCAATCCTTCTCAAACTCTTCCCAAAAACTGACGAGTGAATCTTTCCAAATTCATTTTATGAGGCAAGTATTACTTTGACACCAAAGCAGGACAAAGAAAAGAAAACTACAGGCCAATATCTTTGATAAATATAAACACAAAAATCCTCAAAAAAAAGCAAACTAAATTCAACAGCACATTGAAAGGATTATACACCATGACCAATTGAGATTTATCCCTGGGGTGCAAGGATGATTCAATAACAAAAATCAATTAATGTGATATATTACATCCTAAGAATAAAGAATAAAAATCACAATTGTCTCAATAGGTGCAGAAGTATTTGCTCAAATTCAACATCAATTCCTGATGACAACTCTCAACAAACTAGGAATAGAAGGAAAATACCTCAACAAAATAAAGGCCGTGTATTAAAAGCACAAAGATAACATATTGCTGAAAAATTGAAAATTTCTCCCCTAAAAATCAGGAACAAAGCAAGGATGCCCACTCACCCCACTTCTGTTTAACACAGTACTAGTAGTACTAGCTAGAGCAGTTAAACAAGAAAAAGAAATAAAAGCCATCCATATTGGAAAGAAAGTAAAACAATCTGTTTGCAGAGGATATCTTATATACAGAAAACCACAAGAATCCATTTTTTTAAAAAACTATTATAACTAATAAAACTAATAAGTGAATTCAGTAAAGTTGCCGGATACAAAGTGTGTTTCAGGAGTTCCTGTTCAAGAGCAATGTAGGAAGACTCTGAAGTCACCTCCTCCATGGAACACACCAAATTAACACCTATTAATAGGACAATTTCTCCTGAAGAACTGGACACTGACTGAACAACCACTGAATAACCAAAGATAGAACAGCAAGAGAACATCAGGGAAGATAGAGACACTGCCAACACTGTGAATGGCAGTGGGGAGAGATAGTACTGAGGGACCAGGAACAGATCCCTCGGTCCTTGGGCACAGAAAGAAAGCCATGGTTTAAAAGAGCAACTGGCTAAAAGAGCAACTCCTTTATATAGGAGACAACATTAGAAACTCTGCCAAGCAGTAGAGGAGCTTCAGGAATGCTCTCCAGGTCAGAAGAACTGGAGAATGACATCATTTATGTTCCTACGCCAACATAAAAACCCAGACCAGAGCAGGGTCTGGACACCATCATGGGCATGTCGGGTTGTCTCAGTGAGCTCATTATCTCAGCGAGGCTAGAGTCCACAAGCCCACACCAGCTCCTCACACTGAGACACAGAAAAAATGTTGGGGTTTAAAAGGGCTGAGCAGCAGTAGGAATGCTCTCTCCCCCTCTACCTTTTTAAAAGCCCAGAGCAGAACACGGTCTGGCTCACAGAAAAACTTGCAACCTCAAGTAAGCCCAGGATCCACAAGTCCACAAGCCCACAGCAGCTGCCCTTTGGTGATGGGACACAGAAAACAAACTGCAGGGTTTTTTTCTGTGTGTATAATTTTTAATATATTTTATTTTCCTTTTTAAAAAGGAAAATCTCTTGTTTTACAGATATTGGCCTGTAGTTTTCTTTGTCCAGCTTTGTCTTGTTTTATAATTTTGTTTTCTCTTTTTCACTTAAAAATGTATTTTCCTTTATTATTTTCTATTATTTTTCCCTTTCTTCTTTCTGTAAAATGCTGTGGTTATATATGCTAGTTACTCCTTGAAACCACAGCTCCAGCCAGCCAGCAAGTCACCAAGCACTGCATAGGGGTCACCATACACAAAACCACTCCTTCAAGTTTAGGAGAAGTAGCTGTTCCATCTAATCCATAGAAACAAACAAAGTCAAGCAAAATGTGGTGACAGAGGAATATGTTCTAAAGAAAGAAAAAGACAAAACCTCAGAAAAGAACTAAAAGAAACAGATGAGCAATATGCCTGATAACGAATTTAAAGTAATGATCAAAAAGGTACTCACTGGGCTTGAAAGAAAAGAGTGAAGAATTCTCAGACCTTCAATAAAGAGAGAAAATATTAGAAAGAGCCAGGACTGAAGAATACAGTGACTGAAATAAACACACTAGGGGGAAACAACAGATTAGCAGATGCAGAACTTATCAGTGATCTGGAAGACAGGGTGTTGGAAAGCACACAAACTGAACAGCAAAAAGTAAATACATTTTTAAAATGAGGATGGGTTAAGAGATCTCTTGGACATCAAGAGAAGCATTCACATTATAGGGGTGGGTCCCAAAAGGAGAGAGGAAGGTGTAGAAAACTTATTTGAAGAAATAACTGAAAACTTCTCTAACCTATGGGAGGAAATAGACATCCAAGTCCAAGAAACACAGACAGTTCCAGACAAGGTGAACCCAAGGAAGCACATAATAATTAAAAATGTCAAATGTTAAAGAGACTCTTAAAAGCAGCAAGAAAGAAACAAAGTGACCTACAAGGGAAAACTTATAAGGTTATCAGCTTATTTTTCAGCAGAAATTTGGCAGGCCAGAAGAGAGTTGCATAATATATTCAAAGTGCTGAAAGGGAAAAACCTACAACTAAGAATACTCTACCAGCAAGGTTATTACTCAGATTTGAAGGAGAGATAAAGAGTTTCCCAAACAAAAGATTAAGGTGTTTATCATCACTAAACCAGCCTTACAAGAAATGTTAATGGGACTTCTTTAAAGTGGAAAAGAAATGGCCACAATAAGACATAAGAAAACTATGAACAAAAAGATGTAAAATATGACCACATATACATAAAACTTGGAGAAGGGAGTAAAAAAGGATGTGGAAAAATGTTTTTTTCTATTTTTTTGAATGTCTCTGAATTTAAATGACTATCAAATTAATATAGACTGCTATTTACTTATATATGTATGTCTGAACCTCACACTAACCACAGACCCAAAGCCTATGATACCCACACAAAAAATAAAGAAATCCAAACAAAACACTACAAATATTCAATCACACGAGCAAGAGAAGAAAAGAAGAACTACAAAAACATATTTTTTAAATGACGATAAGTACATACCTATCAATAATTACTTTGAATGTAAATGAACTAAATGCTCCAATCAAAAGACAGAGTAGCATAATGGATGAAATAATATATAAGACCAATCCATATGCTCCCTATAAGAAACTCATTTTAGACCTAAAGATATCTGCACATTGAAAGTGAGAGGATGGAGAAACATCTATCCTGGAAATGGATATTGAAAGAAAGCTGGAGGAGCAATAGTTATTTCGGACAAACTAGACATTAAAACAAAGCCTGTAACAAGGGACAAAGAAGGATACTATATTTTAATAAGTGAGACAATCCAACAAGAAGATACAACAATTGTAAATATTTATGCACCCAATGGGAGCACCCAAATACCTAAAATAACTAAAAACAAAGAAACTAATCAATAATACAATAGTAGGGTACTTTAACACCCCACTTACATCAATGGACAGATTATTTAAACAAAATGAACAAGGAAACAATGGCTTTGAATGACACACTGGAACAGATGGATTTAACAGATATATTCAGAACATTCCATCCTAAAACAGCAAAATGCACATTCTTTTCAAGTGTACATGGAACATTCTCCAGAATAGATTTCATATTAGGCCATAAAATAAGACTCAATAAATTTAAGAAGATAACAATCATACCATGCATTTGTTCTGACCACAACAGTATGAAATTAGAAATAAATCACAAGAAAAAAGCTGGAAAAAACACAAACACCTGGAGACTAAACATGATACTAAACAACCAATGGGTCAATGAAGCAATCAAAGAAATACAGAGACACATGAACATGAAAACACAATGTTCCAAAATCTATAGTGAAAGCACTTCTAAGAAAAAAAATAGCAATACAGGCCTACCTCAAGAAACAGAAAACTCAAACAATCTAACCTTATGCCTATAGGAACAAGAAAACAAAGAAGAAACAAAGCCCAAGGTGAGTGGAAGAAAGGAAATAAGATGAGAACAGAAATAAAGGATGTACACACCAAAAAGCAAAAGGACAAAAACAAAATAAAACAAGAAAACAAACAAACAAAAAACAATGAAATCCAGAGCTGTTTTTTGAAAAGAAACAAAATGGACAAACCCTGGGAGAAGGGAAGATGGCTGCAGAGTAGGAGGACCCTAGGCTCACTTCATGCCATGAATACAGTAAATAAATGTCAAATTATCTTAAATACCCCAGAAATTGACCTGAAGATGGACAAACTCCACAACTGAAGGGAGAGAAGAGGCCACACTAAAGAAGGTAGGAAGTGCAGTGACATAGTTTAGGGGAGAAAAAGATCCTGATTCCTGCAGAGGGCAGGGAGCCATGGTCAAGGAGAAGGGCAAGAGAGAAAGGAGCACACAGGGGAATGCACAAGGAAAATGTTTCCCCACAGCAAAATGAGAGGGGCTGAATTTCCTAAGTTCTTGCAACCAGCAGGGCTTAAAGCCTGGAGTTTTAAAGGTCCACAGGCTTGGCTGGGATAGAGCCGAAGAGCACTGCACTGCTCTTGGAGAGAAGGCAGGCAAACAACCCATGGGCATACAGTGTGGAAACAGTGATCTGAAGAGCACCTGAGGCACACAGTGGGGAAATTATTTGCTCTTCTCAGAGTATGTCCCTGAGAGGCAGCATTCACTGAGACACCTCTCCAGGAACAAAGGAGATGGTGCCATTTCCCTCAGCATAAACACAGAGCCACCTGTGGGAAGCAGCACAGCCAATGGCTGCCTACCTTGCTTACATAAGCCCTATCCCCCTGTGCTCCAGTGGAACTGCCTCTTTGGTCACACTTACTTTGGTCCCAGTATGGGAGGCCCCTCCTCTAGAAGACCAGCACAAACCCCTGCCCACACCATGTCTCCCAAACAGGGAGTTTTGCAGGGCCTCAGTTCCAGTGGAGGTGGTGACAGGTCTCATTTCACAAGCAAACCAAAGTAGTTAAAATTCACCACCTTTATGCCAGGGACAAAATATTGCTCATAGCAGGCAAGGAGAGCCTCTGTGGATGACTGGCCTGAAGGATAGAGCAGCCAGAACACAACAACAGAGTGTATGCAACACACACTGGAGGCACTCCCTGAAGGACTGGGCCATGGGCACTGTAGGACTTCTTCAGAAGGCCATTACTTTTGGGAGCAGGAGACATAACTGCCTTTTCTAACATACAGCAGAAGACAGAGACCTAGACAAAATGAGAAGACAGAGGAATTTATCCCAAATGAAAGAACAGGATAAGGCCATGGCCAGAGATCTAAGTAAAACAGATATAAGTAACATACCTGATAGAGAATTTAAAGCAATGATCATAAGGATACTCATTAGGCTTGAGAAAAGAATGGAAGACATCAGTGAGGCCCTTACCAGAGAGATAAAAGAATTAAAAAAGAATCAGTGCAATAAATGAGATTAGAAACACACTTGATACCCTGAACAGCAGGCTGGAAGAAGCAGAGGGATGAATTAATGCCTAGAAGACAACTAATATAAAGCAGTGAAGCTAAACAAAAGAGAGAAAGAATTATATGAAACAGAAATAGATTTAGTGAACTCAGTGATTCCATCAAATGTAGTAACATTTGTATTATAGAAATCCCAGAAGGAGAAAAGAAAGAAGAGGGGGAAGAAAATTTATTCAAAGAAATAATAGCTGAAAACTTCCCTAAGCTGCAGAAGGAAACAGATATTCAGATCCAGGAGGCACAGAGAACTCCCATAAAAGCAACAAAAGCATGCCCACACCAAGACATATTGTAATTAAATTGGCAAAATATCGTGATCAAGAAAAATCTTAAAAGCAGTGAGACAAAAGAAGTCATTAGCTTACAAGGGAAAACCCGTAAGACTAGCAGGAGATTTCTCAACAGAAACTTGGCAAGCCAGAAGAAAATGGCATGATATATCCAAAGTGCTGAATGGGAAAAATCTGCAGCCAAGAATACTCTATCCAGCGAGGCTGTCATTCAGAACAGAAGGAGAGGTAAAGAGTTTCCCAGACAAACAAAAACTACAGGAGCCTGTGAGCACTAAACCAGCCCTGCAAGAAATATTAAAGGGGACTCTTTGAATGGAAAGAAAAGACCGAAAGTGACACGATATAGGCAGGGAACATAAAAGCAGTAAAAATGAATATTTTGGTTAAAAAAATTAAAGAATTCATAAAAAAGGATATAAAATATAATAACATATCTAAAATGTAGGGAGGAGGAGAGAAAAAAATGGGTTCACACTTAACTATCAACTTAATACAGACTGCTATATGGAGAAGGTTATATACAAACCTAATGGTAACCATATATCAAAAAACACCAATATATATGCAAAGAACAAAGAGAAAGAAATCCAAATATATCACTAAAGAAAGTAAGCCATGAAAGACAGAAAGACAAGAATCAGAAAATCTCCAGAAACAACTATAAAACAAATAAAATGACAATGAACACAAATCGATAATTACTATGAATATAAGTGGACTAAAAGTTCCAATCAGAAAGCACATGATGTCAGAATGGATAACAAAAACAAGACCCATCTATATGCTGCCTACAAGGACTCATTTTAGACCTAAAGACACTTGCAGATTGAAAGTGAGGGGATGGAGAAACATTTATCATGCAAATGGATGTCAAAATATACCCAGAGTACCAATGCATAAATTGGATAAACTATACTATAAAACAAAGATTGTAACAAGAAACAAAGAAAGACACCATATAATAATAAAGGGAACAATCCAACAAGAAGATACAACAATTTTAAGTATTTATACCCCCAACATAGGAACACCCAAACACCTGAAACAGTTAATAACAAAGGAACTAATCGATAATAATAATAGTAGGGGACTTTAACACCCCATTTACATCAATGGACAGATCATCTAAGCAGAAAATCATCAAGGAAACAATGGTTTTGAATGACACACTGGAACAGATGGATTTAACATATTTAGAACATTCCATCCTAAAACAGAATACACATTCATCTGTACATGGAACATTCTCCAGAGTAGATCCCATACAAGGCCACAAAACAGGACTTAATACAAGATGACTGAAATCGTACTATGCACCTTTCTCACCACAACATTATGAAACTAGAAATCAACCACAAGAAAAAATCTAGAATGACCAATAATATGTGGAGGTTAAATAACATGCTACTAAACAATGAATGGGTCAACCAGGAAATAAAAGCAGAAAATAAAAAGTATGTCAAAACAAATGAAAATGAAAATACAATGGTCCAAAACCTTTGGGGCGCAGCAAAAGCAGGAAGAGAAGTTTTTAGCAATACAGGCCTACCTCAATAAGCAAGAAAAGTCTCAAATAAACAACCTGACCTTACATTTAAAAGGAGTTAGAAAGAACAACAAAGCCCCAAACCAGCAGAAAGAAGGAAGTAATAAAGATTAGAGCAGAAATAAATGATATAGAAACTAAAACAAAACAGTATAACAGATCAAGGAAACCAGGAGCTTGTTCTTTGAAAAAAAATTAATAAAATTGATAAACCTCTAGCCAGACTTGCCAACAAGAAAAGAGCAAGGACCCAAATAAAATCACAAATGAGAGAGGAGAAATAATACCACCACAGATATAAATAATAAGAGAACATTATGAAAAACTATATGCCAACCAATTGGTCACCTAGAAGAAATGGATAAATTCCTAGAAACATATAACCTACCAAAACTGAAACAGGAAGAAATAGAAAACTTGAACGAACTGATAACCAGGGAAGAAATTGAATCAGTCATCAAAAAACTCCCAAAAAACAAAAGTCCAGGACCAGATGGGTTCACAGACAAATTCTATCAAACATTTAAAGGAAAGTTCATTCCTATTCTTCTCAAGCTATTCCAAAAAATAAAGAAAACTTCCAAATTCATTCTATGAGGCCAGCATTACCCCATACCAAAACCAGATAAAGATACCACACACACACACACACACACACACACACACACACACACACACACACAGGCCAATATCTCTGATGAACATAAAAGCAAAATTCAACAAAATACTAGCAAACCAAATCCAACAATACATTTTAAAAAATCATTCACCACAATCAAGTTGGATTTATTCCTGGGCTGCAAGGGTGGTTCAATATTTGCAAATCAATCAACATGATACATCATTTTAATAAAAGAAAGGATAAGAACCATATGATGATTTCAATAGATTCAGGAAAAGCATTTAACAAAGTAAAAAATCCATTCATGATAAAAATCCTCAACAATAGGTTGAAAGGGAACATACCTCAACATAATAAAGACCATATGTGAAAAACCCACAGCTAATATCCTAAATGGGGAAAAACAGCGCCTTTCCCCTAAAGTCAGAGACAAGACAAAGAGGTCCACTCTCACCACTTTTATTCAAAATAATACTGGAAGTCCTTGCCACAGCAATCAGACAACAAAAATAAATAAAAGGCATCCAATTGGTAAGGAAGAAATAAAACTTACTGTTTGCAGATGACATGATACTCTATAAAGGAAACCTGAAAGATTCCACACAAAAAAAAACACCAAACCAAACCAAAACAAACAAACAAACAAAAAACCCTGCTAGAACTGATACACGAATTCAGTAAAGTCGCAGGATACAAAATCCAGGTATAGAAATCTGTTGCATTTCTATACACCAAATATGAAGCAGAAAGAGAAATTAAGGAATCTATCCCATTTACAATTGCACCAAAAAAACAGTAAAATACCTAGGAATAAACCTAACCAAAGAGATGAAAGACCTGTACTCTGAAAACTATAAAAACTCTGGTGAAAGAAATTGAAGATGACACAAAGAGATGGAAAAACATTCCATGCTCATGGGTTAGAACAAATATACTACCCAAAGCAATCTACACATTTAATGCAATCCATATCAAAATAACAATAGCATTTTCACAAAGCTAGAACAAACAATCCTAAAATTTGTATGGAACCACAAAAGATTCTCTTAAAGCAAAGCAAAGCAGGAAGGAAGCATCACAATTCCAGAGTTCAAGCTGTATTATAAAGCTGTAGTGATCAAAAAAGTATGGTACTGGCACAAAAATAGACACATAGATCAATGGAACAGAATAGGAAACCCAGAAATGAACCCACAATTATTTGGTCATTAATCTTTGACAAAGCAGGAAAGAATACCCAATGGGAAAAAAAGATGGTCTCTTCAACAAATGGTGTTGGGAAAACTGGACAGTGACATGCAAAAGAATGAAACTAGGGGCACCTGGGTGGCTCAGATGGTTAAGCGTCTGCCTTCGGCTCAGGTCATGATCCCAGGGTCCTAGGATCGAGTCCTGCATCAGGCTCCCTGCTAGGTGGGAGCCTGCTTCTCCCTCTGCCTCTGCCTCTCTCTCTCTCTCTCTCTCTCTCTCTCTCTCTCTCTCTGACTCTCGTGAATAAATAAATAAAAAACATTAAAAAAAAAAAGAATGAAACTAGACCACTTTCTTACACCATATGCACAAATAAACTCAAAATGGAATAAAGACCTAAATGTGAGACCTGAAAATATAAAAGTCCTTGAAGAGCATGCAGGCAGTAATTTCTCTGACATCAGCCATAGCAACTTTTTTTCTAGATAGGTCTCCCAAGACAAGGGAAATAAAAGCAAAAATAAATTAATGGGACTACATCAAAATAAAAAGCTTCTGCACAGTGAAAGAAACAATCAAAAAACCTGAAAGGCAACCTACAGACTGGTGAAGATAGTTGCAAATGACATATCTGATAAAGGGAGAGTTGGTATCCAAAATATATAAAGAACTTAACCAAACTCAACACCCAAAAAACAAATAATCCAATTTGAAAATGGGCAGTAGACATGAACAGACATTTCTCCAAAGAAGACATACAGATGGCCAACAGATACATGAAGAGATGTTCATCATCACTTATCAGGGAATTGTAAATCAAAACTATGTTGAGATATTACCTCACACCTGTCAGAGTGGCTAAAAATCAACAACAAAAGAAACACCAGGGGTTGGTGAGGATATGGAGAAAAAGGAATGCTTCCACACTGGTGTGGAAATGGAAACTTTTGCAGCCACTGTGGAAAGCAGTATGGAGGTTCCTCAAAAAATTTAAAATAGAATTATCATATAATCCAGTAATCCCACTACTGGGTATTTTCCCAAAGAATACAAAAACACTAATTCTAAAGATACATGCACCCCGATATTTATAGCAGCATTATCTACAATAGCCAAGTTATGGAAGCAATCCAAGTATCTACCTATAGATGAATGGATAAAGAAGATGTGGCATATATATACAATGGAATATTACTCAGCCATAAAAAAGAATAAAATCTTGCCTTTTGCGATGACATGGATATAGCTAGAGAGTATAATGCTAAGCGAAATAAGTCAGAGAAAGATAAATACCATGTCATTTCATTCATGTGGCATTTAAGAAACAAAACAAGCAAAGGGGAAAAAAAGAGAGGCAAACAAGAAACAGACTCTTAACTAGAGAGTTTCTTAACAGAGAACAAACTGATGGTGACGAGAGGGAAGGTGGGTGAAAGGACGGGTTAAATAGATGATGGGGATTAAGGGCTGCACGTGTGATGAGCATGGAGTAACATATGGAATTGTTGAATCACTATATTGTACACCTGGAACTAATACAACACTGTATGTTAACTGGAACTAAAATAAAACCTTTAAAAAATTAAATTAAGATACATTAAGGGGGGCGGAGCAAGATGGCGGAGGAGTAGGAGACCTGGATTTCATCTGGTCTCAGGAATTCAGCTGGATAGGGATCAAACCATTCTAAACACCTACGAACTCAACAGGAGACCGAAGAAGAGAGTAGCAACAACTCTCTGAACAGAAAAGCGACCACTTTCCGGACGGTAGGACGTGCGGAGAAGTGAATCTGAGCCAATATTCGGGAGGATAGACAGCGGGGGAGGGGGCCCCCGTCAGCCACTTCTGGCAAGTGATAGAGCCACGGAGCACAAGATTGGAACTTTTAGAAGTCGGCTCCGCTGAGGGATGTCGCTCCAGTGGCTAAGCGGGGGATGGAACCCTCACGGGAGAGTGTGGTCTCAGGACCCTCGGGGTCACAGAAAGACCGGGGGAGCCTGAGTGCGCCAGAGCTCCCAGGTATCAGAGCAGGGAAGCTGGCTGCAGGGACGGAGCCGAGGCGCGGGCTCTCAGCTCGGGGTTGCCATAAACTGTGATCCGCAGCCCAGTCGGGCCACTGCTCCTCCAGCAGGGACCCAACAAGCGGCAGATCCGGGGAGACTCCCCTTCCTCCCCCAGGAGGAGCGGCGCGGGAGCGCACCACAGAGATCTGCTGGGTTTGGAGACTCCACACGGGGTCAGGTGCCAGACATAGAAACGGTCGGTCACAGGCCAGGTGAGCACGGAGTGCGGCCGGAGACCAGGCAGACGGGAGTGACTGACTGCTTTTCTCTGGGGGCGCACTGAGGAGCGGGGCCCCGAGTTCTCAGCTCCTCTGGGTGGAGATTGGGAGGCCACCATTTTCACCCTGGTCCTGCAAAGCTGTACCGAGAGCTTGCAGGGAACAAAAGCTCCTGAGATCAAACCCGAGCAGCTTGCTTAGCCCGGACTCACAAGAGCGGGGCAATTCCGCCTCCTGCAAAGACATTTGGGAACCACGGCAACAGGCCCCTCCCCCAGAAGATCAGCACGAACAGCCAGCAAGCCAAGACCAAGTTTACCGATCAAGGAGAACAGGAGAACTCCAGCGCTAGGGGAATACTGCACATAGAATTCATGGCTTTTTTTTTTAACCATGATTCATTAGTTTTTCAAAGTTAATTTTTTTAACTGTTTTTTTTTTCTTTTTCCCTTTTTCAACCAACATCTTATCAATCCCTTTTTTTAAAAAAACATTTTTTATTTTTCATTTTTAGAGTCATATTTTATCCCTTCATAGTAGTTACTCTTATTTTTGGCATATATATATAAGTTGTTCTCTCTTTAAAATTTTGAGATACAGTTTCTTCTAACAGATCAAAATATACCCTAAATCACTACTGTATGGCTTTGTTCTAGTCTCCTGCCTGATCACATTCTCTCCCTTTTTTTTTAAATCTTCTTTCTTTTTTCAAACAACTTCTTATCGTATCAATTCCTTTTATAAAATCTTTTATAATTTTCATCTTTACAGTCATCTTCCATCCCTTCATTGTATCAACCCTTATTTTGTACATATATAAGTCTTTCTTCCTTTAAAATTTTAGGAGGCACTTTTTTCTAACAGACCGAAATATGCCCAAAATCTAGTGTGTGGCACTGATCTATGCACGAGCCTGATCATATTTGATCATATTCGTGTTTTTTTAGTATTGTTCTGTTTTTGTTTTTATCTTTTTCTTTTTGGTTTTTTTTTCCTTCTTTCTTTTTCTTTTTTCTTTCTTTCCCTTTCTTTTCCCCTGGTTTCAGCTCTTTTCTGATTTGTATAGAGTATATTTGCTGGCGACGTTGTTAACCTGTTAGCATTTTGTTCTCTCATTCATCTATTCTCCTCTTGACAAAATGACAAGACGAAAAAAATCACCTCAGCAAAAAGAACAAGAGTTAGTACCGTCAGCCAGGGACCTACTCCATACGGACATTAGTACGATGTCGGACCTAGAGTTCAGAATCATGACGTTAAAGATACTAGCTGGGCTTGAAAAAAGCATGGAAGTTATTAGAGAAACCCTTTCTGGAGAAATAAAAGAACTAAAATCTAACCAAGTCAAAATCAAAAAGGTTATTAATGAGGTGCAATCAAAAATGGGCGCACTACCTGCTAGGATAAATGAGGCAGAAGAGAGAATCAGTGATACAGAAGACCAAATGATGGAAAATAAAGAGGCTGAGAAAAAGAGAGAGAAACAACTACAGGATCACGACGACAGAATTCAAGAGATAAGCGATAGGATAAGACGAAACAACATTAGAATAATTGGGATCCCAGAAGAAGAAGAAAGAGAGAGAGGGGCAGAAGGTATATTGGAGCAAATAATAGCAGAGAACTTCCCTAATGTGAGGAAGGAAACAGGCATCAAAATCCAGGAGGCACAGAGAACCCCTCTCAAAATCAATAAAAATAGGTCAACACCCTGACATCTAATAGTAAAACTTACGAGTCTCAGAGACAAAGAGAAAATCCTGAAAGCAGCTCAGGAGAAGAGATATGTAACCTACAATGGTAGAAATATTAGATTGGCAACAGACCTATCCAGAGACCTGGCAGGCCAGAAAGGACTGGCATGATATCTTCAGAGCACTAAACAAGAAAAATATGCAGCCAAGAATACTATATCCAGCTAGGCTCTCATTGAAAATTGAAGGAGAGATAAAAAGCTTCCAGGACAAACAAAAACTAAGGAATTTGCAAACATGAAACCAGCCCTACAAGAAATATTGAAAGGGGTCCTCTAAGCGAAGAGAGAGCCTAAAAGCACAGATCAGAAAGGAACAGAGACAATATACAGTAACAGTCTGGGCGCCTGGGTGGCTCAGTGGGTTAAGCGACTGCCTTTGGCTCAGGTCATGAGTCTGGAGTCCTGGGATCAAGTCCCGCATCGGGCTCCCTGCTTGGCAGGGAGTCTGCTTCTCCCTCTGACCCTCTTCCCTCTCGTGCTCTCTCTCTTTCTCTCTCTCTCTCAAATAAATAAATAAAATCTTTAAAAAATATATACAGTAACAGTCACCTTACAGGCAATAAAATGGCACTAAATTCATATCTTTCAATAGTTACCCTGAATGTAAATGGGCTAAATGCCCCAAACAAAAGACACAGGCTATCAGATTGGATTAAAAAACAAGTCCCATTGATATGCTGTCTGCAAGAGACTCATTTTAGACCCAAAGACACCCCCACATTGAAGTGAGGGGGTGGAAAATTATTTACCATGCTAATGGACACCAAAAGAAAGCTGGGGTGGCAATCCTTCTATCAGACAAACTAGATTTTAAAACAGAGACTGTAATAAGAGATGAGGAAGGACACTATATCCTACTTAAAGGGTCTATCCAACAAGAAGATCTAACAATTGTAAATATCTATGCCACTAACATGGGAGCAGCCAGTTATATAAGGCAATTAATAACAAAAGCGAAGAAACACATTGACAACAATACAATAATAGTGGGGGACTTTAACACCCCCTGACTGAAATGGATAGATCATCTAAGCAAAAGATCAACAAGGAAATAAAGACTTTAAATGACACACTGGACCAAATGGACTTCACAGACATATTCAGAACATTCCATCCCAAAGCAACGGAATACACATTCTTCTCTAGTGCCCATGGAACATTCTCCGGAATACATCACATCCTAGGTCACAAATCAGGTCTCAACCGCTACCAAAAGATTGGGATCATTCCCTGCATATTTTCAGACCACAGTGCTTTGAAACTAGAACTCAATCACAAGAGGAAAGTCGGAAAGAACTCAAATAGATGGAGGCGAAAGAGCATCCGACTAAAGAATGAATGGGTCAACCAGGAAATTAAAGAAGAATTAAAAAAATTCATGGAAACCAATGAAAATAAAAACACAACTGTTCAAAATCTTTGGGATGCAGCAAAGGCAGTCCTGAGAGGAAAGTATATAGCAATACAAGCCTTTCTCAAGAAACAAGAAAGGTCTCAAATACACAAACTAACCCTACAGCTAAAGGAGCTGGAGAAAGAACAGCAAATAAAGCCTAAACCCAGCAGGAGAAGAGAAATGATAAAGATCAGAGCAGAAATCAATGAAATGGAAACCAAAAGAACAGTAGAACAGATCAACGAAACTAGGAGCTGGTTCTTTGAAAGAATTAACAAGATTGATAAAGCCCTGGCCAGACTTACCCAACAGAAAAGAGAAATGACCCAAATCAACAAAATCATGAATGAAAGAGGAGAGATCACAGCCAACACCAAAGAAATACAAACAATTATAAGAACATATTATGAGCAACTCTATGCCAGCAAATTAGATAACCTGGAAGAAATGGGTGCATTCCTAGAGATGTATCAACTACCAAAATTGAACCAGGAAGGAATAGAAAACCTGAACAGACCTATAACCACTAAGGAAATTGAAGCAGTCATCAAAAATCTACCAAGAAACAAAAGCCCGGGGCCAGATGGCTTCCAAGGGGAATTCTACCAAACATTTCAAGAAGAATTAATATCTATTCTCCTGAAACTGTTCCAAAAAATAGAAATGGGAGGAAAACTTCCAAACTCATTTTATGAGGCCACCATTCCCTTGATCCCCAAACCAGACAAAGACCCCATCAAAAAGGAGAATTCCAGACCAATATCCTTGATGCACATGGATGCAAAAATTCTCACCAAAATACTAGCCAATAGGATCCAACAGTACATTAAAAGGATTATTCACCACGACCAAGTGGGATTTATCCCTGGGCTGCAAGGCTGGTTCAACATCCGCAAATCAATCAACGTGATACAATACATTAACAAAAGAAAGAACAAGAGTCATATGATCCTCTCAATAGATGCAGAAAAAGCATTTGACAAAGTACAGCATCCTTTCTTGATCAAAACTCTTCAGAGTATAGGGATAGAGGGTACATACCTCAAGATCATAAAAGCCATCTATGAAAAACCTACAGCGAATATCATTCTCAATGGGGAAAAGCTGAGAGCTTTTCCCCTAAGGTCAGGAACGCGGCAGGGATATCCACTCTCACCACTGCTATTCAACATAGTATTAGAAGTCCTAGCCACAGCAATCAGACAACAAAAAGAAATCAAAGGCATCCAAATCGGCAAAGAGGAAGTCAAACTCTCACTCTTTGCAGATGATATGATACTGTATGTGGAAAACCCAAAAGACTCCACCCCAAAACTGCTAGAACTCATACAGGAATTCAGTCAAGTGGCAGGATATAAAATCAATGCACAGAAATCAGTGGCATTCCTATACACCAACAACAAGACAGAAGAGAGACAAATCAAGGAGTCGATCCCATTCACAATTGCACCCAAAACCATAAGATACCTAGGAATAAATTTAACCAAAGAGGCAAAGGATCTGTACTCAGAAAACTATAAAATACTCATGAAAGAAATTGAAGAAGACACAAAGAAATGGAAAAACGTTCCATGCTCATGGACTGGAAGAACAAACATTGTGAAGATGTCAATGCTACCTAGAGCAATCTACACAGTCAATGCAATCCCCATCAAAATACCATCCACTTCTTTCAAAGAAATGGAACAAATAATCCTAAAATTTGTACGGAACCAGAAGAGACTCCGAGTAGCCAGAGGAATGTCGAGAAAGAAGAGCAAAGCTGGCGGCATCACAATTCCGGACTTCCAGCTCTATTACAAAGCTGTCATCATCAAGACAGTATGGTACTGGCACAAAAACAGACACATCGATCAATGGAACAGAATCGAGAGCCCAGAAATGGACCCTCAACTCTATGGTCAACTCATCTTTGACAAAGCAGGAAAGAATGTCCAATGGGAAAAAGACAGTCTCTTCAACAAATGGTGTTGGGAAAATTGGACAGCCACATGCAGAAGAATGAAACGGGACCATTTCCTTACACCACACACAAAAATAGACTCCAAATGGTTGAAAGACCTAAACGTGAGACAGGAGTCCATCAAAATCCTAAAGGAGAACACAGGCAGCAACCTCTTCGACCTCAGCCACAGCAACTTCTTCCTAGAAACATCGCCAAGGGCACGGGAAGCCAGGGCAAAAATGAACTATTGGGATTTCATCAAGATAAAAAGCTTTCGCACAGCAAAAGAAACTGTCCACAAAACCAAAAGACAACTGACAGAATGGGAGAAAATATTTGCAAATGACATATCAGATAAAGGGCTAGTATCCAAAATCTATAAAGAACTTATCAAACTCAACACCCAAAGAACAAATAATCCAATCAAGAAATGGGCAGAAAACATGAACAGACATTTTTCCAAAGAAGACATCCAAATGGCCAACAGACACATGAAAAAGTGCTCAACATCACTCGGCATCAGGGAAATCCAAATCAAAACCTCAATGAGATACCACCTCACACCCGTCAGAATGGCTAAAATTAACAAGTCAGGAAATAATAGATGTTGGCGGGGATTTGGAGAAAGGGGAACCCTCCTACACTGGTGGTGGGAATGCAGGCTGGTGCAACCACTCTGGAAAACAGTATGGACGTTCCTCAAACAGTTGAAAATAGAGCTATCATACGATCCAGCAATTACACTACTGGGTATTTACCACAAAAATACAAATGTAGGGATCCGAAGGGGTACGTGCACCCCAATGTTTATAGCAGCAATGTCCACAATAGCCAAACTGTGGAAAGAGCCAAGATGTCCATCGACAGATGAATGGATAAAGAAGAGGTGGTATATATACACAATGGAATATTATGCAGCCATCAAAAGGAATGAGATCTTGCCATTTGCAACGACATGGATGGAACTGGAGGGTGTTATGCTGAAAGAAAGAAGTCAATCAGAGAAAGACATGTATCATATGACCTCACTGATATGAGGAATTCTTAATCTCAGGAAACAAACTGAGGTTTGCTGGAGTGGTGGGGGTGGGAGAGAGGAGGTGGCTGGGTGATAGACATTGGGGAGGGTATGTGCTATGGTGAGTGCTGTGAATTGGGCAAGACTTTTAAATCACAGATCTGTACTTCTGAAACAAATAATGCAACATATGTTAAGAAAAAAGAAAAAGAAGAAGATGGCAGGAGGGGAAGAATGAAGGGGAGTAAGTCGGAAGGAGAGACGAACCATGAGAGACGATGGACTCTGAAAAACAAACTGAGGGTTCTAGAGGGGAGGAGGGTGGGGGAATGGGTTAGGCTGGTGATGGGTATTAAAGAGGGCACATTCTGCGTGGAGCACTGGGTGTTATGCACAAACAATGAATCATGGAACACTACATCAAGAACTAATGATGTAATGTATGGTGATTAACATAACAATAAAAAATTTAAGAATAATAATAAATTAAGATACATTAAAAAGAAAAATCCGTTTACTAAAAAAAAAAAAAAAAATCAGTTGTGCTCTTATATGCAAACAATGAATTACCTGGAAAGAAAATTAGAAAAACAATCCCATTCATAATAGTAGCAAAAGTATAAAATACTTAGGAATAAACTAAGGAGTTGAAAGATTTTTATACTGAAAACCAAAAACATTCATGAAAGAAATTAAACAAGACCGAAACAAATGGAAAGACATCCTGTGTTCATGGATTGGAAGACTTAATATTGTTAAAATGTTTATACCTCCCAAAGCAGTCTTCAGATTCAATGCAATCCCCATCAAATTTCAAAGTCATTTTTATAAAGATTTTTATTTATTTATGTGACAAGACAGAGCAGGAACACAAGCAGGGGGAGTAGAAGAGGGAGAAGCAGGCTTCCTGCAGAGCAGGGAGCCCGATGTGGGGCTTGATCCCAGGACCCTGGGATCATGACCTGAGCCAAAGGCAGATGCCTAATGACTGAGCCACTCAAGCTCCACCAGAGTCCTTTTTTATGGAAATAGAAAAGGCAATCTACAATCCATAAGGAAGCACAAAAGACGATGAATAGCCCAATCAATTCTAAGAAAGAACAAAATGGGAAGCATGACACTTCCAGATTTCAAAATATAGTATAGAGTTATTAAAACTTTAATAATCAAAACAGTATGGTACTTGCATAAAAAGACCTATAAAACAATGGAACAGAACGGAGAGCCCAGAAAAAAATCCATATATACATGATCAACTAATTTCAACAAGGGTTCCAAGAATACACAATAGGGAAATGATGGTCTCTTCAACTACATGGTATTGGGAAAATTGGGTATTTTCATGTAAAAGAATGAAGTTGGACCATATCTTACTCCATACACAAAAATCAACTCAAACTGGGTTAAAGAGTAAAATGATGGGGCAATTGGGTGGCTTAGTTGGTTAAGTGTCCGACTCCTCGTTTCAGCTCAGGTCATGAGCTCAGGCTCATGAGATGAGCCCTATGTTGAGCTCAGCAGAGTCTGTTTGAGATTCTTTCCCTCTCTCTCTCTCCCTCTACCCCTCCTCTTGCTCATGCTCATGTGTGCATGCACACACTCGCGTGCTCTCTCAAATAAATAAAATCTTAAAAAAAAAAAGACTTAAATGAAAGACTTGAAACTGTAAAAAATTTTCAAAAACAAGCATAAGGGATAAGCTTCATGATATTGGTTTTGATAATGATTTCATGGAAATGCTTTTGCACAGGCAATAAAGACAAAAAAACAAACAAAAAAAGACAATAGACAAACTGAAAAGCTTCTGCACAGCAAAGGAAACAGTGAAAAAGCAACCTATAGAATGAGAGAAAATATTTGTAAACCATACATTTGATAAGGGGTTAATCTCTGAAATATATAAGGAATTCACAGAACTCAGTGAGAAAAAATTAACTTAAAAATGAGTTGAGGACTTGAACAGACATTTCTCCAAAGATGACATACAAATGGCCAACAGGTATATGAAAAAATGGTCTTCATCCCTAATCAAAGAAATACAAATCAAAACCACAATCATCAGGGAAATACAAATCAAAACTACAAGGAGATATCAGCTCACACCTGTCAGAATGGCTAAAATTAACAACACAAGAAACAACATGCGTTGGGAAGGATGTGGAGGAAGGGAAACCCTCTTGCACTGTTGGTGGGAATACAAACTGGTGCAGCCACTCTGAAAAACAGTATGAAGTTTCCTCAGAAAGTTAAAAATAGAACTACCCTATGATCCAGCAATTGCACTACTAGGTATTTACCCCCCAAAATACAAAAATACTAATTCAAAGGGATACATGTTCCCTGATGTTTATAGCAGCATTATGTACAATAGCCAAATTATGGAAACAGCCCAAGGAGTCCACTGACTGATGAATGGATAAAAAAGATGTGAGAATAACTCAGCTATCAAAAGGAATGAAGTATTGCCATTTGCAATGACATGGATAGAGCTATGGAGTATAATGCTAAGCAAAATAAGTCAGTCAGAGAAAGACAAATACCATAGAATTTTGCTCATGTGGAATTTAAGAACCAAAACAAACAGAGGGGGAAAAAGAGATACAAACCAAGAAACAGACTCTTAGCTATAGAGAACAAACTGATGGTTACCAGAGGGGAGGCAGGTGGGAAGAAGCGTTAAATAAGTGAGGAGGATTAAGGAGTGCACTTGTGGGGAGCATCAGTTGTTGTATGGAAGTGTTGAATCACTACATTGTACACCTGAAACTAATGTTATACTGTATGTTAACTGGAAATGGAATAAAAACTTAAAAAACACAATGAGATACAATGTCACATGTGTCAGAATGACTATTAAAACAAACAAGCAAAAACAAAACAAACAAAAACAACCCAGAGGTGTTGGCAAGGATGTGGAGAAACTGGAACCTTTGCACACTGTCAGTGCAAATGCAAAAATGGCACATCCTATATGGAAAACAGTACAAATGTTCCTCAAAAAACTAAAAATAGAACTAGGATATAAGTCAGCAATCTCACTTCCAGGTATATATCCAAAAGTAGTGAAACCAGAATCTCAAATGGATATTAGCACTCCCATTTATTGTAGCACTATTACAATAGCTAAGATGTCAAACAAACCAAATGTCCACTGACAGATGAATAGATAATGTGGTGTATACATACAACGGAATATTATTTAGTCTTAAAAGGGAAGGAAATGCTGTAATATGTGACAACATGGATGGGACATTATGCTCAGTTGCTCAGTGAAATAAGCCTGATCCAGAAAGACAAGCACTACATGATTCCACTTATAGGAAATACCCAAAATACTCAACTTCATAAAATTAAAGAGTGTAATGGTGGTTACTAAGGGCTAGGGAGGGAAGGAGATATGGGAAGTTATTAACCAACAGGCATGATGCTTTAGTTAAATAACATGAATAAGCTCTACCACCTTTTAAAACCATACACAAAAAGATGAAACAGATTAAAGACCTGACACATAAAAATCCTAGAAGAGAACACAAGCAATAATTGCTCTGACATCAGCCATAGAAACATTTTTTCTAGATATGTCTCCTAAGGCAAGGGAAAACAAACTATTGGCACTACATCAAAATAAAAAGCTTTTGCACAGTGAAGGAAACCAACAAAACAAAAAGGCAACCTACTGAATGGGAGAAGATATTTGCAAAGGACATATCTGATAAGGGGTTAGTGTCCAAAATATATAAGGAGCTATAACTCAACATCAAAAAAAAAAAAAAAATCCAATGCAAAAATGTGCAGAGGAACTGAACGTTTTTCCAAAGAAGACATACAGATGGCTAATGAACACATGAAAAGATGTTCAACACCACTCATCAGGGAAATGCAAATCAAAACCACCTTGAGATATCACCTCAAACCTATTAGAATGGGTAATATCAACACAAGAAACAAGAAGTGTTGGCGAGGATGTGGGGGAGGGGGGTGGGGAAGGAACCCTTGCGTGTTATTGGTGGGAATGTAAATTGCTACAAACACTGTGGAAAACAGTATGGAAGTTCCTAAAAAATCAAATAGAAATACCATATGATCCAATTCCACTACTGGGTATTAACCCAAAGGGGAAAAAAACACTAATTCAAAAAAAAAAAATATATATATATATATATATATATATATGTGCACTCCTGTGTTTCTTGCAATATTCACAACAGACAACCCAAGTGTCCATCAATAGATGAATGGATAAGGAAGATGTGGTACACATACATACATGCACACACATAGAGGAATATTAGGCAGCCATATAAAAGGTGAGGTTGTGCCATTTGAGACCACAAAGAAGGACCTAAGTGGAATAAGTCAGATGGAGAAAGACAAATACCATGTAATTTCACTCATAAGTGGAATCTAAACAAAATGAACAAACAGCAGAAGCCGACCTATAAATACAGAGAACAAACTGATGGTTGCCAGAGGGGAGAGGGGTAGGGATTCGGGCAAAATGGGTGAAGGGAAGTGGGAGATTCAGGCTTCTGGTTATGGAATGAATAAATCATGGGCACAAAAGGCACAGCATAGGGAATACAGTCAGCGATATTGTAATAGCGATGTGTGGGGAGAGATGGCAGCTCCACTTGTGAACACAGCATAATGTGTAAACTTGTCAAATCACTATGTTGTACACCTGAAACTACTGTAACGCTGTGTGTCAACCATACTCAGATAAAAACAGTGAGTAAGCTCTGGAAAGCTGCAGAGCATTGCACCTCTAGTCAACAACAACGTATACTTAAGTTTGTTAAGAGGACAGATCTCATGTTAAGTGTTCTAATCACAATAAAAAAATTTGTAAAAAGAAATTGGACTAAATCAATGGCTTTCACATTGTAGATGTAAAAAAAAAATCAAATCACATCTCATGCAGTTTTCTAATATGCAAGTAGATAAAAGCAATATTTTAGTGGCTTAAGTTTTGTAAGGTTAAATGGGCAAAATTACTCAAATGAGAAAAAAAGATAAACTCTAGGATTATGGAAAATAGTTATAATCATACCAGCCTTATTGATTTTTGTTTCATTGGGGGGAAAAAAAACAGATTCATAGCTCAACTTCAATCTTAATATTCTTTAGTCCAAACCAGAAGCTTGAAAGAGAATAGAAAAGGTTTTCAAAGTTAAATCACTAACACTATCTAACAATGAGCGCCATTCTTAGAAATATATCAGGCAAAAATTACCTAATAAATATAAAACCATGCATAGTATTATATCTTGCATAGTATGTAAGTGGAGGCAGCACCAAGTGGATAGAGCTGAGCTGCATTTTTGTTACAGGCCTGAATTTAAAAGGAAACAATTATATTCATGAGGAACTGGTGTCAGTGGCATCCTATGTACATTATACACATAGCAGTTTTATTCTCCAGGAGCTTGCATTCCACAAGTGGCCTAACAAGCCACAATGCAATTTGCAATCCATTAATTTGGAGCTTCTGATAATCCAAGCAGAATCAAATTCTGCCCGTCAAACCCTTTCTTTTCCTCCTAAAGTGAGGAATGAAGACCCAAAAGAAAATTAAACTTCAAAAAGACTGAGCATGGCAGAAATATCAATTAAAAACTAATTAAATATTTGACTATGTATATATTACTATATAAGTACATGCATTGGTGATATATATATATATATTATTCATTCTTTAGAATAAAAATTTAATTGATACTTCAAGGTAGTTTAACTTGTAAACTGTCACATATGTAAATACTCAGGAACACTAACCCTTTGCTGACAAAAGCCGTTCCTCATCCTAAATAACTCTTTCTGTGGAAACTCTCCTATTTGACCTTTATTTCACCTTCTTACAGAATTCATTAAGGGACAGGGGAGGCTAGGTAGGGGGCTACTTAACCAGCCTCACAGAAATCCCAGATGTGAAGAAATGTCACAGAGGAGATATTAACCAAAGAGAAGGGAACACAACAAACCCACCTTGTTTGTTCTAAATATAGAAGAGATATTTACTGGATAGTTACAAATCCACCTTGTTTGTTCTAAATACAGACAGGATATTTTCATGATATTTACAAATCTACCTTGTCTTAAATGTTATATACAAGATACTTACCAAGTTCCCTGGGCAGTTTTCTATAAAAGACAAACCATACCATCCCTCAGTGGCAACACATTCTGGACTCCTCTCATTTTAGAGAGTTCCTTTTCTGTCCTCACTTTTCCTTAGTAAACTTTCACTTCACCATTTTGTCCCTGAGATAAGAACCTTGCAACATGACAGCTAGTCTACATTCCTTCCATGAAACACTGGATGCTTCATGGAATATGGAAACATATTACAGCTAATGGATGCCCCTACCATATTTTTTGTACTAGTGATTGTTAGTGCTTGCTACTGTCTATTAATTTTCAAACCCTGTAAGACCATCAAGAGCCCTGTTGGTTTCTCTACCTCTCTGGTTTCCTACGGTCCTCTTTCCAACTCCAGATCTCAAATCTACAAATGTTGCAGGGCAAAAGAAGCTGCAGATTAATAGCTCACCTCTCTGTGATTCTACTCTCTGAAAAGTATAAACCTGTCTAGTTGTGACGGTGTGAGCCCACCAAGGGCATCAGCTGCCCTCATGCTTTTAACGGAATTGTAAAATTTACTTTATCTTATGTTTTATCTTCTGGCTTTTCTGTTTATTCTTGGTGAGAGCATTAGTCTGCTGCATGACATCCTACACAGGGGCAGGAGTTCTAAGCCTGTATTTGAGGCCACAGAACAAAAGCTGTGTTCAACCATGAAGCTTTTGTTTATCTCTATTTCAGGACCCGAAAGACTTCTTCTCTGCTCAGAAAGTGAATGGTCCTGAAGTTTTGACAAATACATACCAAAATTATTTTTTCTGTCCTTTTACTTTCAAATGATATTTACTTACAAAAACATGAAATCCTGGCATTTAATGATTCTACTTTACATGTGCCATCCAGTAATGATGGCACTTTTATTTTAATGGGGTTTGTAGACTCACTTGGAGTTGACTAGAATTTATTTTGGGGGGATGCGTCTTCTCCCTGTGTCTTTTGAAGGGAGTCATTGTGCATGGAAATGGAGAGATGGTCGAGGATTTGCAGCTCAGGCAGGAGAGATGCTCAGTTTTGCTCTGAGGTTCTTCAGTCAATAACTCTGGTCACTTGTGCATAAAGAGCCAGTGACCCCAACTGATCCCAAATACCTGACTTTACAGAAAATATCTTATTGATTTAGTGAACGTTCTCAGCATTTGGCCTTCTGAGGCCAGGACAACAGGAGACTAGGCAAAACTGAGGCAAACAGGAGAATAGCCTTCCCCAAATCTGAGTAGAACTGAGGACTCCTAAAGGTGTCTGATGGGCTTGCTCCTTGGCTTAAGTCCGTTTCATCCAGGACCTTGGGGAAAACAGAGTGTATGTCAGTTCCCATTAAGTGAGGAGATATGCTTATGGAAATAGTGTCGCCTCATTCTAGACCTACATCCCTCTCTCGGCTGTTTCCCCTGTCACCTATGAACCATCTGAAAGGCAGATCCCCCTGAGCTCACAAGGTCCTTTAGAGAGAAGATAATTGTATTCTCTCCATAGATCGTCGCTCTATTTGAAAAGCAAACCTCTTGTCACTGCACTGCAGAGCATCTAGATGTTACAAACCATGCCACGATTTTTAGCATGTCCTTGTGCTTCTCCATGATGAGGGGGCATATTCTTTAAAATACTTGGCATTTCTCAGAAAAAAAAAGATACACTTAATATACAGTTAATGTTGCTAGTATTCTAATTCTAATGTTGCTAGTATTACTAATTCTAATTCTAATGTTGCTAGTATTACTAATTAAAGAGTCGCTCCTTTTCTTACTGTCCTCAGTCCCACAGAGCTTTTTGGGCTGCATCCCCTCCGTTAGCGCTACTGCTCACTTCAAAACCAACAGCCAAGGGCGCCTGGGTGGCTCAGTCAGTTAAGTGTCCGGCTCAGGTCCTGATCTCAGGGTTGTGAGCTCAAGCCTGCATGGGGCTCTGTGCTCAGCAGGGAGTCGGCTTGAGATTCTCTCCACCTACCTCTTCCCCCCCCCCCCCCCCCCCCCCCCCCCCCCCGCCTCATTCCAGTCGGGGCTGACATTAACCTCCAGGGGCTGCAACACGTATCGGGGGGGAGGTCATCGCAAGGGCACGAACAAGATGGAGGGCTGAGAGTGGAGTCAGTGATGTCAGCACCCCTACAAAGGATAACCAGGCTTTCTTGCTCACCTTTGGAAGTTAGAACGGCCCCCAGGTGCCAGGGAGGCATGGAAGGCATGGAAAGGAGAAAGGACACTGTGCCTGTTCTCTTGTTACTAGACATAATTATGAACGGCTTTCCCACTCAGAGGACAGAACCAGGCTCTAAGTATTGGCTTAGTGGCTAAGAGCACAGACTCTACCTGATTCAAATATAGGCTCTGTGACCTTGGACATGTGTCTTAACTGTTCTGTGTCCTGGTTTCTGCATCTGTATAATCATGGTAGTAATACCCACCTCGAATGATTTTTATGAGAATTAAATGATTCACTACATGCAAAGTGTTTAGAATGATACCTGGCACATAGGAAGCTCAGTAAATATTTTCTCATTATATAAATCATGTATCTCTTTGATATTAAGCACGGGTCCAACTGCTGGAACTTCAGAAAATAGCACTACAGTGTAGAAATATTCCTTTGGTATTTTTTTTTAAAGGTTTTATTTATTTGACAGAGAGAGACACAGTGAGAGAGGGAGCACAAGCAGGGGGAGTGGGAGAGGGAGAAGGATGTGGGGCTCGATCCCAGGACCCTGGGATCATGACCTGAGCCGAAGGCAGATGCTTAACTGACTGAGCCACCCAGGCACCCTCCTTTGGTATTTTTTAAATGTTTTTGTATTAATTAGAACTCTGTTGGTTGTTGGGGCGCCTGGGTGGCTCAGTTGGTTAAGCGACTGCCTTCGGCTCAGGTCATGATCCTGGAGTCCCGGGATCGAGTCCCGCATCGGGCTCCCTGCTCAGTGGGGAGTCTGCTTCTCCCTCTGACCCTCTCTCTCATGCTCTCTCTCTATCTCATTCTCGCTCTCAAATAAATAAATAAAATCTTTAAAAAAAAGAACTCTGTTGATTGCAAGTTCAACTTAAACTAGCCTAAGGGGACAGAAAAATGAATTTATTGGCTCTTATGCCTAGGAAGTTCAGTGGTATATCTGGCTTGAACCCAAAGCCTTTGTCTCTCTCTCTCTCCTTTTTTTTTTCTCTCTCTCTCTCCCTTTCTCTCCATCTCTTGGCTGAGGTCACATGATGTCTCCTACCACCAGCACCTTACTTTTCCTCCTGGCCTAGCATCTCCAGTAGAAACAGTTTCAACGGATACTCCAGCAGGAGAGACCCAGTAAGGACTGTGATTGGTTCAACCTAGAACCCCAGTCACTTTAGGGTTAATCTAACTTCCTGGGTTAGCAGGAACGTACATTGCACATTTCATAAGACAAAGATCCATTTTAAATATGTAGATATTAAATTAAGTCTCCGATGTTTGTAAGCAATAAACTATTGATTACAGTCTCTAATTCTCTAAAAATTATTTGTAACATGGACAGGATCTTCATTCTCTTGTATAGAGATGGCAAATATATTAAATATGTTTTATATCTCATGCCAACCTAGAAAAATTGGTCGTGAATTCCTAGAGTACTGTGTTGAGAGAAATTCTGAGGTTGTGTACTTGCTCAGACAAAACAATAGCGGCCATGGGTATGGTTTGGGCAGTGGTATACATATGCCGGGTGTTAACTGCCCATGTGACACCAGTTTAAGAACCCTTACCCACAGACTGAGGACATTATAGATGGAGAGACTTTCAATTATAGCCATGCATCAGAGCTGAGCTTCCAAATAATGCTAGAATTAATTCAAATGGCCAGTTAACACCAAAATGGCAGGCTATTCACTTAAGTGAGAAGCTTTACAACACCACAAGTGAGTGTTGAGAGGCTGACTCATCTCTGTGAACAAGGAAGAAAATGCTGATTCACCTCTTTCAAAGCCCTCTGGGTCAACCTGTTATAAATCCTAACTGGAGATGCTTTACCGTAAAACAACAAATAAGGACAAAAAGGTAACTTAAACTTTTCTTTTTCATTTTAGCATTCTTATAGTTTACTACTTCAAATGAGATAATATATACAGTGTTTCACCAATTGCTAGATATAGTAAGTACTCATCCATGGTAGCTGTTTTCATGGTTATCTCCACAACTTTCTCTTTATAAAGCACATATTTCATCACCAAATAAACAGAGGGACTTGTGTAGCCAAATTCTTAAAGATTTTCTTGGAAGATACTAGAGAAGATCTCCCTGTATTAATCATGTTTTTTATTTTCTATATTTTATGATGTGTGACTTTGGGAGAGACGGCCCTTCCAGAGCTGGCTAATTCTTAGATGTAGCTAACAACTTGCCCGTGAGCACACCTCTCACCTACAAACCAACCAATCCAAAGTCCATATCCCCAACTACCTCCCTATGTCAAGCCCTCACACACCAAGCCCACATTTCCCCTGCCCAAATCACCCCAGGTCCTGGCACTAGACAGCTAGAGACCAACTTTATAGCCCAGAGCCCACCCCAATTATTCAAACTATACAATCCTGTTTGCTCAAACTTGCCTCACCCCATCCTTCCCACAGAAACCACAATAGAGCCCCTGGGCCATGCTTTTCCCATCACTCCTTCTGCTTCCTGACTTACCTGGGCATTTCCCCACGTGGCGCTGCGTGGAGCCGCATGCCCACTCCTCTTGGGCATTGTAAGTAGTAAACTCTTCTTTCAAAGTCCATTGTCTCAGTGTCTGTCATCTTACTATACCTGATTAAAACAAATCCTGAGTACATTTGAAGACACTCCCAGACCACAAACAATAGGTCTGAAGAATAATATGCAAAGGAAAAAAAATGCTCTCAAAATTGAAGTGGAAATAAAAATATGAGAAGAGGAAAACCTTTGAATTTGTTATTCATTGTCTTTCTCTGGTTGTGTTTGGGAAAGAAGTTGCCTCAATCCAAGCATATACTTGAAACTATGGAATTCCTATGGGAATAAATGCCCATTTGCTTTAGAGTACTGAGTTTTAACAAAATTATGGACAGTATGAATGTAGCAGAAATAATCTCCAATATAATCTTTAACAATTCAGCAAAAATCTCATCAAAACATGTTCAAACCTGGACCGATTTTTTTTTGCATTTTCTTCTTTTATTTTCAAGAAGCTTTTAAGTGATTTCTCTTGGTTTTCCTGCCAAATTTTAAAACACCAAGCCCCTGGGTTAGGTGGAACATGCCCATGTATAAAAATAAACATCAAAAGAAGTGCCTAATTATAAAGGCTTTCTGGAGTAAAGAATGAAGAGGGTAGATGTGGTGAGGAACCGGGAAGACCCGTAAGGAGGCATGCAAAGGGGCAACATCCACAGCGGCTGTTCCAGGGACAAGATGGAAATCACAGCTTCCTGAGCTGATTTTGCATAGAGATTCTGTATGCTGACAGGAGGGTGAAACAATTTATAGACCAAGGAAGACCTGGACAAAATGATCCATTTTTGGAGGAATCATTTGTGTTGAAGCCATGAACACTTTCTAGACAGCTATTTGAGGAGGCAGATGTTTAGATAATATATTGCTGCTTTGCATTTCTACAACACCTTCCATCTAAGAGCTGCAGAGTGTAACACAAACATTAACTAATAAATTAAGCCTCGTGGCACCTCTGCATGATCGATAGGCATAATAGCCATTTTTATAGTTTGAGAAAGGCAGCACCCTGCTCAGAGGTGCTGAAGTCATTTACCCAAGGTCACGAAGGGGGAAACATGACAAACTCTTTCAAAATGGAGCACCAATTCTCCCCTCGCTCACATAATGTGTTTTTTCTCACTTGGCAGGTCAGCAACTTCAAGAGTATGTCCTTTTCTACGGGACGCTTAGGTGCTAGAAGAGAATGCAATGTATACCCTGGTCTCCACTGATTTGCTTCAGGAAATATCTCTTTAACTGGGAGATGGTTTGAAAATATTAAGTCTTGGATCAAAGCCTTCCTCCTTTCTCTCTGGTTTACCCAGGAATTAATTTGTTTGCTAATGCTGGTCTCTTTCCTGGGATGACAGTGGCCTTTAGCTCTGGAGATACGTGTTCATATTGTTTAATCTGATTATGCAAAGGACTTAAAATATTACAAGAATATCAAACAACCCCAACACATCTGTGTAGGCGTTAATGTAATTATTTTTATTGCTATTTTAATTTCTGAAAAGCCCCATAAAATTGTCATTGAAAGTAGAGCGTGACATCTCAACAAAAAACAGGGCCAGTCCTTAACAGAATCTAACGGGCTTGTCAGTAAAATCTTTTTTACTTTGATGTATCTTCCTAAAGGCTACTCACTCCATTATCACACATTTGGCATAGTAACAACTTGTTCCATAGTGGTATTGTCTTTTTCCTCTTTCTCTCAATAACCCACATAATTTCTCCAGTAGGATATTCAGGCAGAGGGAAAACAAAGCAAAGAAATCAAATATAAATCCCTAGTGCTCACAAACTCTTGGAAAGAAGATGGCCACACCACCACTGTTATACAGAGTGATGGGGTTTTCTACCTTCTTGCAGATTTTCAAATTTCTCAGGGAATAACAGGTTCACCTCTTGAGTCACATGTGTCCTTAATTGCATTTGTTTTCTTTTTCCTATTGCAAGAAATAGAAGCTTTTTTTTTTTTTTAATGAAGCAAGACATGATTTGCTTGTCACTGGCTCACAGCTTCCTTTCTTCTCTAGACACTGTTCTGCAGCAGCATTAGCACTCACATGATAAGACTATCGTTCATCGGTTAACAAGTTACATTTAGGCAGCATTTTGCATCACTCCACATGTCCCCAAATCACTTTCTCCCCAAACATCACAACACCTCAAATGCAGGCACTGACTAGGATATGGTGAGGCAACAGAGCCAAGGAAGGACCTGGTCACCTGGTTTCCACAGTGTGCTGAGGGCACTGGAAACCACATGGGCATGGAGGCAGGCGTCCTGGATGCAAATCCCAGCCCTGGCAGCTGGTCATCCTGAAGAAATTCTGTCACACCTTGCCCTGGGCACCTCAATGAAGAGTGGGTACTTATCCAAATGGGGGAGTGTGTGTATCTGGGGAAGGGAGCAGTGAATGCCCGCAGCTTAGGAGGAAAGAAAACCACCCTACATGGTTCTGAGAGAGCCTTCTGGGAGGCTGGATGAAATCATCCTTATAGACTACATAGATTTTTTTTAAGCACAGTTTGTCCTAGAGTTAGGGTGTAAGTAAGCTTTGGTGTACAGTCCATTTCTGACCCATGGGGTCAAGTTGCCAATGTCAAAGGAAACGAGGTGAAGAAGGGCAAGTCGGTGGAAACAGCATGTGGGTCAACCAGCAACCTGAGCCACCGCTCCACAGGTGAGGGTGCATTTTTCATTTATGGTTGCCACAATTTCTTCAGAACTCTCTTGCGTATCAAGGCTGATAAAGGAAGAATTAAAGAACATGCTGGGAGAGAAACTGGGAGAGGGAATAAGATCACTTCTCAGCACTGGACTCTGTGGTTTGGCCTTTGGAACCTGGCCCTTGTCGGTTTGAGGCTCATTTGCCCGGCTGGAAGAATAAGCTAGGGTCGGCTGAAGTGACGTGCCTACTGTGCACACCTTCAGCATTAAGGTTTTTAGGGAAAATACAGCTTCTTTGGAAGATCATACTACAACCCTTGAAGCAACCATAACAAAATACCAGAGCACATGAAATCGGTCCTTCTGATCTTCCAGGGAATCTGTGTATTGTGACAGGAAAGAAAATAATTTCTTAACCTGAATCCTTTCACAAGGAATACGTATATCAAATGACCACAATGTACACTTTAAATATTTTACAATTTTATATGTCAATTATACCTCAGCAAAGCAGAAATAAAGTGAAATTTTAAAAAATTTTCACTTGGTTAAAAAAACAATTTCCATTTTGACTTTGATTTCAAGTATTATTTGACAATGTGGAAGAAATGGAATATTTTCTCATTATTCATATTACAAACTTCAGAAGTTAACACAGATAAGTGGAAAAAGAATATACTAGAAGGATTTTAGTGCAGAATTCACAGAAGGACCGGAGAAACCATGAACATGGTCAGGAACCAGAGGAGACAAGACCTCAGAGCTGTCCATGTTTGGTTGAGAATGCCATCCCCGTAGCTGTACCTTGTCACTCACCGCCCCCCCCCCATCTCCATGGACAATCTGGCTGCACCTGCATCTTTAGCTCTCTCCCTTAAGACTGAGAGTCTTGGGCATGAACATTCTACTGGATGCTTTCCAGTTGGTCTGTTCTCCAACTTTCAGAGAGCAGTTGAGGGAACACCTGCCACCCTTCAGCTTCCATCTTGAGATCCCTCCAAAGTAGAATGGTCACATGTTAGACCAAACACCACAAATGTCTACCACAACTTACCACATTCTTGACTGCTTAGGAACTTCCCACCATACTTTGCAACTCATTCTGTATGCTCTCTCTCTCTCTCCATATATAACTTTAGATAGATAGATATCACTCTTTTTTTTTTTAAAGAAAGCTTGACATTTTTTATGGTGGTAAAATATATATAACATGAAGTTTACCATTTTAACTATTTTTAAGTGTATAATTCAATGTCCTTAAATACATTTACAATGTTGTGTAATGTTTAAATCAAATGCAAATGGAGAGCAGACTTGAAACTTCCCTGAGCCAGATGAAACCAGTTTGGTCATACAAGTAAAGCTTAATTTAGCTTATTTTGCCAGACAAGTGAGGCTACCTGACCTGGGTCACTTCTTGTTTATGCCTCTAAAAATCATAAGTGAAACTTAGATCATTCCTAAAAATTGATATGAGGTAACCACTAACAAGTTCCCCTTCTGTTGAAGAGAATTCAATATAGGAACCAATCACAGTGAAGAATAAATAGTCATTGCCTCCATTCTGTGTAAGTTGCTATATAACAATATACCCCTGAGCATCATGCCATAATTTGGTTTGAGCACTCCCAGTTTGCAAACTGGTTTTTTTGTTTGTTTTTTTTGGGGGGGGTTGGTATGTGCACAATAAACTCTTACTAATTACTGCTTCAGTGATTCATTGGCTTTACGGTAGCGTTTTTTGGGGTTTTTTTTGAACTTTTGACAGTAACTATCACACTATCTATCCCTAGCTAATTTCAGTCACAGTTAGTCCTCTGGTGAATGTGGTCAGAGGGGACCAGAGATAGTTTTGTGGGCCAGGATGGACAGGGATCCGTTCCGAGCAGAGATGCCAGGTTGCACCTTCTCCGGCCACACTGGAGCCCCTGACAAATGCCGTTTATACAACAGCGCCGCTTTCATTACCCCGGTGGTGGCATAGTAGCACATGGCTGCTGGTTTGTGCTGAAAAGTCGACTCCAAAGCCTTTTGGTTGGAGTGTGGCCAGTTCATTCCGCATTGAGGTCCCCTTCCCAGCCCCCATTAGCTGTTTCATAAATAACTCCCCAGTGCAAATTTGGGAAGTGGATAAATTCCTCGTGTGAGTCAACTCCTAATACATGAAATTGTCTCCAGTGTAACCCCAATAAAAACTGGAATTGCCCTGGCAATTAAGAAGCTATTTACTCTATTTGACAATGTGTTATCTGTAACGCCATTCTAGACACACTCACCACACTTAACATCACCTAAGGAGAGAACCCCCTCTGGTGCCCACTCTGGCGACAATTTGAACGTCACTGACTTCGCGTGGGAGCCCTGTCCTGTCCAGTGTTTGCCTCCACTGCAAGTAACATGAGGCAGAAGCAGCGCCCTTGACAAAAGCCATGCAGTTGATCCCACTGTTGATAACCTTCTGTAATCTTAAAAGCTAAATAATTTAGATCCCTGCCTGTGATAATGTCCTCGAGATTATTATGGCTCTTGTTCACATTTCCTGACCACGTTAGGCAAGAGACCTGCTCAGTAAATGGATTTGATAATCCATCAGTTTTCATACAAGTATTTTAAATAGGGAAATTGAGACTCAGGTGAATGAAGGGTGGGCAGACTATCTCAGAGAATCCTGATTCAATGTAGTTTGAATAAGGTGAGGGAGAATGCAAAGAAGTTCACAAAAAGGCTAAACAGTTTTTATCAGTTGTGCCCTGCTTCACAAAAGGGGGGAAGTGAAAGTTGATGGTCAGCCATCTGATCTCCATTATGTGACAAGCAGCTGTGGACCCACGGAGTGCTCAGCGTCTGATAAGTTCCAGCCCTGAATGCACAGAGGTCCTGGGAAGGGAAGGTGTGCCTGCAGATTGTGAGTTTGGTTCCAGTTGCTTCTGTGTTGTCCCAGGTTGGTAATTGGCCTGTTAACACTGAGTTGAGGGTGGATTCAAACCTAAGGATTAGACAGAATCCTTCCCCTGAGGAGGCACCTGCTTCTTGCCATTCAGAAGCAATGATTCCACTTTCTCCTTCAAGCTCATCGTTTTATGACAGCATCATCCCCCTGTGTTCTCTTCCCATTTCCTTTTCTGCTGAGAATCAACTGTAGAGTAGAACTGGCAGTTTCAGGGAGCTTTGAAAATGAAATCTTTTATGCCTTTTCACTATCTGTTTTTCCTTCACATGGTGAAAGCTGGCAAGCAAAATTACAGAGGGCTTATGTCACAGATTAACTCAATTTCTGATGCTGGTATCTCCTCAAATTGTTTGTCTTCTCCTTTCTAGCCTCTTGCCCAGGAAGGTACAGAATTACAACACGATGAGTTACCATGGCAACCCCTATATATTATCTGTTAAAAGTTCCAGACCCACAGAGCCTAATTTGATGTTAGAGATTTTAATTAATGATTCCTGTTTTGTGTAATAACACATTTTTAAATTAATGAATTGTAAAAAGAAAAAAGGTAGTCAAATTAGTTTTGATTACAAGATAGTTCACTTATTTAGATATGCTGCTTCAATTTCTGTTGCTCAGACAACTGGGTCTTAATTCAATCCAAATCTTTACCCCTAAAAGACCGGTCCTTCTGTAACAGGCTGCAGTACTCTGATGGGAAGCTCATCATTAGGAAAATCTAGGAGAGCTGGCCTTGCCACACTGGTATTTGCTTGCTTGTTGTCTCAGTCTGCTATCAATGATTGGTAAACAATGAACTATATCATGGAAGAAGAGCATTTGAATTTTAATATGCCTTTTGAGGGAAACTTTAGGGACAGTGCATAAACCTCTTTTATTCTGTTTGCCCTTGATTGGCAGACATTTGCTTATTAAATGCATGGAGAGCACTTAGAACAGGGCCTGGCACTTTGTGAGCCCTCAATGAATTCTCATCATCATTGTTTGCCTTTTTATGATGATTCCAGTATAAAGGGCTTGAGTATCTTGGCCTCCTCACCATGTTGGGCTTATGCATTCTGACCACAGTTAGGTCTCACTCTTGACTTTCTCTGCTGTGAGCTCTTGATTTGAGTGTTCCACATGACCTCTGACCTTTAAGTTTGGATGGTTTTAAAAAGAATTTTGTTTCAAAAAATTTAGAAAGAAGAATTCATAGCCTCTTGGGTTACAATCTTATTTGGTGGTTAATGTGGACATAACTTGGGCTGTGAAACCACTGTTAGAGGAATCTTCACTAACTTAAAGAAGCAGCAGAGATGTTGCATCATAGTGTCCTTAGCTTCTGAAATTTTGCTTTTTTTTTTTCCTAGTGCCCTCCAGAGCTGCTAGTTTCTGTCCTACTGCCTCTACCCAAAAATGGTTTGGAGTGGTAATGCATACATAACCGGAGGGTGAAGATGCCATGGTGGAAGAAGCTTTCTACGGAAAGGGCAGGCAATTCTGAGATGGGCATTAGAGTCCGGGAGAAATGAAGGTTGAAACAACCAAAAACAGCAACTCAGCTGTCCTCCTGTGGCACAAATGGGAAGAACCATCTAAACACAGACACCCATGACCTGTATATTCCTGGGGTAGAGTCCCCCATCCCTCTCTGCTCTCTCGCCAGGCACCCCCTCCAGCCCTGAAACCCCCTAAATGGCCTAATTCCCTTTCCCCAGGAAGCTCTATCCCTCCACCAAAAAGGAGTAAGATTGCCAACTCCTTCTTATTACTCACAACTTGAGTAATAACGCTTTGGTGCTTCAACCAGTCTTTGTTGGTGTTTTCCTCCTCTTGGATGTGGTAAGCTCTGGAGGAAGATCAAGGCATTGATGAACTGAAGCACTCCAATCCCAGACCAGTCTCACCACTTAAGGGAGCTACAGCTAAAGGTAAACAGGGAAACATTAATTAATTTTTTTCTTAGAGTCAGCAGCCTAATTTCATCTCAAAGAAAGAATGTTTCTTCCAAAGCCCTGACTTTGGTCTTTGTCTTCTCATATGATAGACTTTGCCTCCTGACCCTTTTTTGCCCCTGAGCTCTACTACCTCTTTAGAGAAACCACTTAGTTGTCAATGGCTGTTCTTTTTTCATTCCTGGGTGGGGTGGAGCCTGCTCTAATGTACCACTTTAGACTGTGTATCCCCTAGCAGTGGTCACGGTGGGAAGGGGGAATAGAAAGATCGGGAAGAAGACGGGGGGAGTGGCAAGAAGGTGATTTCCAATTCATCTCATCACCAGAGCCAGAAGGAAAAATAGCCCTTTAAGGCCTTGAGTGCTGGGGAGGGGGGAGGGTATTGTGGATAACGGGGCACTCTGTGGATAGAGAGCCATGCCTACCACACAACAGGTGCCCAGTGAATCTTTCCTCTTGAACTTTAACTACTTTCTTGGCATCTCATGGCTCCTTAGTACCTCTAGGAAAAAGAGTAGTTGGAAAACAAAAGGGAGGATACTACGGTTTTCACCGACTTTTAAAAATAATGGGCTGTTAATTTTATCAAAGACTTTTGATGCACATTAATGGCTTAATCATGGAAATGAATATAATGCATTTAAAATTTTCCTATTCTTACTTTCATCTTCAACTTTGATTTCTATCAGTTAACAGAAAGATTTTCACCACCATTAGGGAACATGAGACCACAGAGAAAACAACAAAGTGTCATGTCCTTATAGGTGAAGACTGGGTACATGAGAAGCACCCCCTTTTAAAAAATAAAATATATTCAATCTGTATGATCTATGTCTCCGCAGTTACTAGAAAGTGTTTATTCAATGTGTCTCTGATTTTGGCCCTCGGAAAGTTGCCAAACAGAAACTTACCCCAAGCCCTACTATTCTGGGATCTTGCAAGCAAAGTTGACTATATGGTGGCTATGCCGTGTCCTGTAGGGCACTATTGCTACACACACATTATGTGGATGAATCAAGACATACTGCAAAGGGAACTCAGTATGCCACCCAGCTCAGCCTGTCTGTTCAGCCCCATCCGTTCTTGTTGATGGATTACTTCCATAGTGTCCAGCCCAGCCTGGTCCACAGATCCTTACCCCCAACCCCAGCCACATCCATGTGGGGGAAGAGAATCCTGTGTCAGCCCATTCCAAGCCTAAGTGTGATGGAGAATTAGCCAGATGGGATTGTGTGACTCAGCCTGCCAGACCTTCCTCTCCAACATCTACTCCACATGGGAACTGACTGGGGCCAAAGACTAGGCATCAGCTCCCTTGCTCTCTATATCAACTTGGAACCAAGCAGAAAAAGGGTTGGTAGCCCAACTGAGAGATGGTGTGGCAGATGGAGCCATTTTGTTCCTTAATTAATATAACAGCTGCAAGCAATCTCCCACTCCATAATCTTACCAACAACACTGGTGGGTTCTACGTGTGTTTGTTGGCTACATGTGCTGTGTGTTTCTAATAATTGATAACATATGATTTTGTCCCTAGGCACAGAGCATGCTTTATTCTACATATTCATTTAAAAAGAATTTTTCAAACTTTGTATATGTCAGATGTTCTGCAGATGCAGAATCATCTTCTGATATTGAACTATATCCAGGAATTCTTATCTGTCTTTATCATAGCATGATAAGAAGGATTCATGGAAAGTTTGCGGCTTGGTGGCTTCGAGTTTTCTGGTTGCTCCTAATTTGTTTATTTTTAAAAGGCAAGCTACAAATATTAGTGGTAACTGTGTGCTGAGTGGAACTGCATTCCTACCTCCACCTCAGAAAGATTATCCTAATCCAGAGGCCAGACATCAGCTGAACTTCTAACTAGCCAGTTCTCGAAGTTTTGAAGGAAAATTTTTAAGAGTCCTTTGGGGTTTAAGTGGCATGTTCCCTCTGAAATTTGATTCTAACTCTTCGAAAATATGAAAGGATCTATGTGTAGCATCATCTGTTACATCATACATAACATTTAGAATGCAGATAGCTGTGTAAGACAAGTCACCAAATTGTACCTGGCATGTAAGAGGCATTGAGTAAGTTCCCGATACAGGAATAAACTAAAGGCAATATGCTGTAGTTAACAGAGTCCTAGCTGATCCTATGCAGGGGTCTGGGAAGTTAACCCCAAATGTGGCCTGCACAAATGGATCAGCAAAATGGACAGCACTCTACAATATGTTGAAAATGGTGACAATATGCTTTTCTTGCTTAAGGAATTCTTTTTTTTTAAAGATTTTATTTATTTATTTGACAGAGAGAGACAAAGCGAGAGAAGGAACACAAGCAGGGGGAGTGGGAGAGGGAGAAGCAGGCTTCCTGCTGAGCAGGGAGCCTGATGCGGGGCTCGATCCCAGGACCCCGGGATCATGACCTGAGCCGAAGGCAGACGCTTAACGACTGAGCCACCCAGGCACCCCATGCTTAAGGAATTCTTATAAATCAAGTGAAATTGGCCACATAAGTATTTTGTATGTATATGATATTGTATATCGTATGACTTTTACCCTTTCTTCTGTAAACTCTAAGCAGACAAGGACTCAATTGTCCCATGGCATTCATTCCCCTGACTGTTGGGGATAAGCCAGAGAGGTTGGCTGGCTCTGGCTAATGGAATTTGGTCCAAAGAGCCTCTGCAGCAATCTCCTCCAGCCCAAATGTCAGGAAGGCAGAAACAGGCACACAGAGTCTGGGGCCCAGAAAGTCTTCATCTTGCAGTTCAGAGGCCACTGTAGAAGATGCCAAGAAGGTGAAAGACAGGTTTGCAATTGTGGATGATGGTCTCCAAACAATGAGAGATGAGGAGCGGGTGTAGGAGCCTGTGGGTCAATGGTCCCCAGAAGAAATCTCCCTAGCAAGGACCCATGTAAGACCATTAGAATCTATTAATAATCACCAACATCCATGGAACTCTTGCCAAGTGTCAAACACTAAACAACCTCATAATTCTCATAGCAAAGGGTGAGATAGATACTGCTCATACCTTCATTCTGTATTTATTTTGCACAGAATGATAAAGTCACTTGCCTACAATATACCATTAGTGAGGTTTCAAACCCAGATAACTGGACTCTAAAATGGACCTATTAGCACTCTGGTAAAGTGCCTTTTCATGAATAAGATGATAAGAAAGTAGCTCATAAGATCTTACTGCGACAGCAGTAAGTGGCCACAGGTCTCTTCACCACCCCAGGTATTTCAAAGCTACGCCCTAGCACAGGGTCCACCTGCAACTGACCACACCACCTCGAGAACACCCCACACCCTCGCAAATCTAGGGCAGCCACACCATGGTACCCATTCTCCCTGTGTGAGCCATTGCATCTCTAGACTGTAGTCTTCCCTGCCCCCTTGTGTGTGTCTCCCTCAGGCCTTTGTACACACTATAGCACCTTTCTTTCAGGACTGCCTTTTCTTGCTTTTCCCCTATCAACCAGATCCCTGCCTCCTTGAGATCCTTGATGTTTTTTCTTGGCCAATGCCAGCCATGACTTCTGATTTTTCAATGCTGTATGCATCTGTCTACTCAGTCAGCAGATATATACTGGTCTGCTTTCAGCATCAAGTTACAGAAAGTCCATCTTAAATGGGATTTAGCCACAGTGAAATGGTTGGTTCATATTCTTGGAAGTCCACAGTGGGGGCCAGTATTTGGGCTGCTTAGTCCAGAAGCTCTAGCTCTGTTTTTCTGTGATTCTATTGACTTTGCCCTGCTCTATATGTTGGCTTCATGCTTACTGTCACAGAAAGATGGAACTAGAGAGAATCAATTCTGGAAGCAGGAGTCTGAACTCTTCCAGAAGCCTCCGGAAAGCTTCACATTGGTCTGATCTGAGTGGCATGCCTGGTCTGGAACCAACCAACCACCAGCACCAGGATGGAATTAACCCATGAAAATATTCTGTGGAATTATCACAGAAGTGTGAATGAGGTGGCAGGCATGTTATATTTCCTCTGCTCACGTGCACACTCCACTGTCTCAGCAGATTTACTTACAAGTCACAAATTCAAAAATAAAATTATTAACGATTTCAAGATGGTGAGAGCAGAGCACTGAACCAAGCACGGAGCCCTTCTGAGCATGAGGCCCTGGGCGCCTGTACAGGTCCCACGTCCATGAAACCGGACCTGGGTGAGTAGTTACCTAAATGAAATCAGGGTCCTGTTAGAAAGGAGGGCATCTAGATTGAATTCCCAATCAACATGGCCCAGTTGGCATTATGTTCACTTAGAAGATGAGGACTCGGATCCTCCAAGATGTCATCTATCTAGGTGTAAAGCTGATATTCAAACCCAGACCAGCCTACAAAAACCAATGCTACTCCTATTCTCAAATTGATAACATGCAACTGGGGATTGCTCTGTGTCCCCTGAGACTCATGCTCCAGTGGACTGTCACGGACTAGAAATCTGTGCTCCTGGGTCCTCCACAGAAAGTAACTGGAATTCTGCGTCAACGCAGACACTTCGTTATGGTTTCTAGGGAGAATCATTTAGTGTGGGTTTATTTATTCAATTTGTTACCACTGCTCCTATTGCTAGAAGGGGTGCATAAAAGAAAGAGAGATTCAAATATGACATTAAGGGAAGCCAGTAAAAACCCTGCTAAGGGGGAATCAGATACCGACTGTTTGAATTGCTTACTCTCATTTTGGAAACACGCGCACTTTTAAAATGTCTGGGCCTTAAATCTGGAGGTTCTGCTTCTCCTTCTCTGTGCTCATGAGTTTCATGGGGCCCTGCTGTAGGAATGTATTTCTGAGAATGACACTCAGGTACCGGGAAGTAAATGATGAATGAGCAGACATTATTTGGGCAATGTGGTTTTCAGATAGCGGCTGCAAGAGAATATATTTCTGGGTGCTTCTGTTGGTATTTAACTTCGAGACTGTATATACAGTAAATCAGGAAGGCTGATAATACAGTGCAGAGGGGCATGTTTTATGTATGGTTCGGTCGGCGTCCCACGGCTGCGTCCGTGGGAGGGGGGTGGATTTATGGTCCCATGCTTGCAGGTGGTGGCAGCTAATATGTGGCATGGCTCTCTGTCTGCGCCTGGGAGTATTTGTTTTGTGGTTCATCTGGAGGTAAAGTTAAAGTGTAAGGAAAACTATGGACTTTTTGACTCAAGAAATGCAACCCGCGTGAAGATGGCGTCACTTTCCAAGGTTGGAAAGAGTGCTTAGATATAACACACTTGTTCATAGATCTTTCCAAGGCTGTTTCTGGTGGCAAAAGCACACAGCAGGGTAGGGTTCTTTTTTGTTGTTTTCTTCGTGTTTTTTGTTTGTTTGTTTTTGACTCCTTGATGACTCACTGGTTTTATCCCTGGGGCAGGGCTGACTTATCAATAGGCACAGTGCCTATTGACAATTTTAGGGGCCCACAGACATGTTTTAATTTTAATTTCTTTTAAAATATGAAGAAAAAATTAAATGTAATAGTAACGAATATGTCATGATGGATCCAGCATAGATTATCCTTGTCTTGACATCAATGAGGTTGTCAAATATTTTTAACTTTTTTTTTTTCAATACAGGAAGGAGCCCACAAAGATCAAATTGCCTCAGGCCCATGAAAGTCAAGTGTCCCTGTGGTCGAGGTAACACTAGGCTTAAAATCGAACTTCTTCCCTTTCCCCAGGCAAGCACCAGAGAAGGCAGGTGCATCAGGTGTTTTGTGAGGGTGAGCTGTTCCTGGTCTGGAACCGTCTCCAAGGAACCTCACGGTGGGGGTGGGGCATCTGTGCACCAGGACCCTTAGCCCAGGCAGGAAGGCTCCTGCAACCTTGTCTTTGTTTGCGCCCCACCTCACCCATGACTGGGCTCACAATACTTTTCAGATGACTTTTTTGGGCATCCCTCCAGTTTAGTAGTTTCCTGAGATTGTGGCAACAAAGTACCACAGATGCGGTAGGCAGGATGAGTTGCTTACATGCTGAAATTTATTTCCTCAGAGTCCTGGCAGCGAGAAGTCCACATCAAGGGCCAGCAGGGTCGGTTCTTCCTGAGGGTTGTGATGAAGAATCTATTCAAGTCCTGTCTTCTAGCTCCCGATGGCTTGCTGGCAATCTTTGGTGGTCCTTGATTTGTAGAAGATGACCTATTCAGGTGATCTCTGCCTTCATCTTCCCTCTGGGGCATGCATGCCTGTGTCCAAATTTCCCCTTTTTATAAGGACGACAGTCATTGAATTAGGGGCCCACCTACTCCAGTATGACCTTCTCTTAACTAATTATGTCTGCAATGACCTTGTTCCCAAATAAGGCCACATTCTGGGATGCTGGGAGTTGGAGTTTCAATGTATAAATTTTGAGGGGAAACAATTCAGCCCATCACAGCATTTCACACTGACCTGTGATCTCAGATGGGCCTTGAATGAGAGCCTCTTCTGCCTGAAATCCACAAAAGCAGCTCAGTATGAATTGCCTGCAAATCTTTCATTTTACCTTCTCCCAACTTCTGTCTTGAGGCTGGTGTGTGCACCCTCACATCCAGGAGTGTGTCAGCTGGGGGTTAAGGGAAAATGAGATGGGGGTCTCCATCATATTCCTTTGTATCCCCCCAAACCTGCTCTTCAACAAGAAGAAGAGGGTAAAGAGTGGGCCATGGAGATAAGGTGAGACAGAAGGTCGCCAGACATGAGAACAGAGCAGGAGTGGGAAAACAGGACCAGGGCCAGTGGGCTTTTTCTGATGGGCTCTGTGTCAGGGTGGAGGATCCATTGCAGGCAGGGTCAGGGGCATAGATGCTGAGTCTGAAATGCGGGGGTGGGTGAGGGGGCTTTGTAAGATTGGCATCAAGCCCAGGCTGTGTGGGAAGCACTGAATAGTTCAGCAAAGCAGCTGTGGGCATTAGCCAGTTGCCTCCATCAGCAATGCAAGCCCCCAAGACTCAAGTCATCTTTGCACAAATATCACACTGTGCAGGAGGGGGGCAAGGTGGAAAAAGAATAGACAGGAGTTATACGGACCTGCATGTAAATTCTCAATTCTGAGTCCACTTGGCTTTAGGCAAATTGCTTTATCTTTCTGGCTGCAAGTTCCAACACCTGTAAAATGAGAATAACACCACCACCACCACCTATCCCATGAGGTTGTTGGGGAGACTAGATCCGGTGCTCTGAAGCACATCACAGAGTCCTGGCATTTGGGAGGTGAGGAATAGTCACCGTGATGAGATGGTCTCGTACTAACAAAATGCCAGCATCACTGAGACAGGCTCTGTTCCTGAAGTTGAAACCACAGCTTAAACTTCCAGGAGGTATTCTTCAGTTCTGGGCTTCAAGTGTACACAGGAAGTCTCGAGTATTGTCTCTGGGTTAAAAATCTTTTGAAACAAGTGAATACAGGAAAAGGGGACCAGGATTACTTTGGACGGTTTGCCTTTTACTATTTTCAATGGTTAGTGCCCAGTCAGTTGTCCTTGACTTGTGCTGTGCTCTCTGCCTTCCTTCAAAAGTGAGAAGAAGATGGGGGAAAAGTGGAAGAAGATGGGGCGCCTGGGTGGCTCAGTCAGTTAAGCATCTGACTCTTGATTTTGGCTCAGGTCATGATCTCAGGGTCGTGAGATGGAGCCCTGTGTGGGGCTCTGCACAGCGCGTGGAGCCTGCTTAAGATTCTCTCCCTTCCTCTTCCTCTTCCTCTGTTCCTCCTCCCACCTCTCTCTTTCTCTCTCTCTCTCACTCTCCCCCCCTAAAAAAAAGTGAGTGAAAAAGAAATGATAATAACAAGCCCTTATATGGTGTTTGATGTGTGCCACATCCCATTCTTTATATAATCCCTACAACAAGCTTGTAGAGTGAGTGCACATATTAGATCCTCATTTTTGCAGGTAAGAACAGTTAAAGGCACAAGAACATGGAGGCAAAGTCTGGTTGCAGGGTACTTGCTCAGAGCCACTGCTTTGCTGCCTCATAGACTGCATTCCCTCTCCACATGCCTCTACTGAAGGGGGGGTGCATGTGCAGGGGTCTGTGTGCTGGGTGTCGGTGGCACCCAGCCCTCACCTCCGTAGCCACTGGCAAGAAGACAGGGATGAGTAGTTTCAGTTCAGCTGTTCTCTCTGCTTTTTGCAGAACTTGTTGTCCCTTGAAGGATATCGATACAGGAAATGAATAAACAGGGGTTTCAAACAAAATTGAGACCAAGACAGCTCACATCTTGTGCATGCCTGATAGATAAGCCCTCAGAGTAATAAGCTCCTTGGTACCAGCCTTCTCTCCCTGGAATATTAAGTGTTCCAGCACTTGTGAATAACACGGGTGGGACTCATTCTGTGAACTATGTTGTGACCCTCTGCTCAAATACCTCCCTTCCTTTTCCAGTGTTCTAATAGCACATCAACTCTATGGACTATTATGTAACCACTAAAAATGGTAACCTATAGGGGTACCTGGGTGGCTCAGTCAGTTAAGTGTCCAACTCTAGATTTTGGCTCAGGTCTTGATCTCAGGGTTGTGAGATCAAGCCCCGCATTGGGCTCCACGCTGGGTGTGGAGTCTGCTTAAGATTCTCTCTCTTCCTCTCCCTCTGCTCCTTTCCCCGGCTTGTGCATGCACATGCATGCATGCCCACTCTCTCTTTCTCAAAAAAAATTATATGTATTTTATATATATATATGTATATATATATATGTATATATATATATATATATATGGTAATTTGTAAACTTTCGAAGTTAAAATGTCTAACAGTGTGGAAAATATTCACAATATAACATTGAGTAAAATAGTTGCATGTAAAATATGTACACATGAGGACAAGACCCTGAAGGACTAGGAAAAGGAACATTGTTTCCCAAAATTGCAGACTTACTAAAAAAAAGTGTCAGTTACTTCTAAAAAATGCAAATGAGGCAAGATGTTTACCTGTGCCATCGATTGCAAACATAATACATACATATAGACTCATAGGTTTTGGAGCTGGTAAGATCTCTAAGATGGATAAAAATAGCTATTAAAATGGCAGAGATTATACTGGATGCTGGAAAACTTATTATAGGATAAGTAATGTGTTTTCCTTATCCTATTTGAAATTCCTAAGTGGTTGGAGAACTTGAGAGGAAGGAGGAGATGAAGATAAAGAGATGATCTTTTCCTTTAAAATGTTATCTCACACTAGGTACCGAGAATAAATGAGCAGCCTCAAATCCTTTGAGGAAGGAAGCAGGACATAAATAACAAATAAAATATGGACTAAGTGAAATATTACTTAAGAAATCTCCCTAGGTACATTTTTCGATGAACCTGAAATCTATTAGGTATTTTTTTAGTTCTTCATTTTCTTCACTAACTTAAAGTCTCATTTGCCCTTGTTGCTTTTTTTCTACCTTTAGTTTACTCACTGAATGATTTGCTGTCAGCTTTGGGCATTCGAGGTTTCCTGGAGTGAAATGAATTTTTTTTTAATTCATTTCTGTTTATTAACACATCTTTTTAAAGGTGGATATTGCAAATAAAAAGAGTATTTTTTTAAGTGAAATGCTATTGCATCTGTACTTCATTTGCTCTGTTGGTCTGGGTCAGCTGAGTCTCCAATACATCTTCAGTATAGATGCATCAAAGGACTTAGAGAAATTAATCAACTGCCTTCATTCCACAGGAAGTGTAGGTCATTAACAAAAGCTAATTTTCCCCATTTCAAAATGTTATAGCATAGAAAGGAAAATGAAAATGAAATGACTCAGAGTAAGTCCAGTCCAAAACTAATTTCCATTTAAAGTAAACTCTCAGGTTATGTTAGAACTAGACAAATTAATTGTCTTTTGATTGCTGGAGGTCAAATCCAGCATATCCTTTTTTTTTTTTTTTAAGATTTTATTTATTTATTTGACAGAGACAGACACAGCGAGAGAGGGAACACAAGCAGGGGGAGTGGGAAAGGGAGAAGCAGGCCTCCCGCTGAGCAGGGAGCCTGATGTGGGGCTCAATCCCAGGACCCTGGGATCATGACCCGAACCGAAGGCAGACACTTAATGACTGAGCCACCCAGGCACCCAAATCCAGCATATTCTTGATCATTCCTGTGCCCAAAGTCCCTGGAACAAGTGATGGGTTTTCCAGTTCTCCTTAAAGACTTTGATACTAAGGAGATCCCTTGAGAAATCAGTGTAAATGATGTGTGATACTAGAATGAAAAAAGCAATGAACGTGGAGCAAACAGACTTGCTAAGAAGGTCCAAAATGAACCCAGTGTTCCTAAATAAAAATATTCCAGAAGACTGTGATCAAGGAGCAGGTCCCCGGCGAGAAGAAAAATGGGATATTGAAATATGTTGAAGTTTCCATCAGTATAGCCATTGGTATGACAGTGACTAGACTCGTCCCTAGTTGACTTGTGCTGTTACTCCGGTCCTCAAGGTGTGGCCTTTGGGAGAGTGTGTGACTATTAAGTCTCCATGTCACCTGGAGTCCTGCCACAAATGCAGAGAGACTGTGAATGGATTTTTGTCTGCTTGTTCACTTGCATTCCCCTCATGTCTTTAACAGTGTCTGGCACACATAATTGCTGGATGAATTAATTTCTCCAGCCCAATCCAAAATCACTGAATTAAACTCTCTGGAGGCAGGTCCTGTGAATCTGCATTTTAATACGATCTCCAGGTGGTTTTTAGGCACAGTGAAGTGTGAGAACCATTGCCCTACTGGGCATTGATGCTGACCAGTACACTATTAGGCTGAGTGGTTCCCCTGAATACACCACAAAAAATCTCGAAGATTAAGATGAAGGAAAGGCCATTCCTTGGTTTCTACTATGGCAACAAATATTCCCTGATATTGTACAAAACATTTGCACCCATTATCTCTGGGCGTTAGGTTAGAAAGTTATTCTTATCCGCATTTTATAAGGGGGGAAACCTGGACATGTGCCAAGCCAAATAAGGAACAAAATAGGAATCAAAACGTACTCCACTAGACAGAGGTTTGGGAATTCTTCTAGTTGCTTGGGCAAAAGGCCCCACATAAATCCCCAGCGTTATTATCACCAACACTTTGCACCATATTAGATCACTTTCCTATAATCACTCCATTCTCTTTTATGAGACTTGAGGTTTAATTGCAGATTCCAGTAAGAGATTTTATGTGTTTAATGGATTTTGGTGTAATAATCAAGGGTCTGAAATGCTAGTCAGAAAGCCAGCTGACTTCTAATGAAGCTGCACTTGGGGGAGCAGATTTTTAAAAAGACATAACAAGTCTACACTGTAGAAGCAGACATGCAAATATTTAGCGGAAAAAATACGTAAGGTGTCTAGTTACTTCTAAAACCTTGGATACTGACAGGAATGTGCATTCCAACACCCACTGTTAAAATAGCGTAACTCATGTTAGAAATTTAAATTTTGGTTCTGCCAGTACAATTTTTAGGAAGGACCCAGCAATGGGATGCTTAGATAGTTTCTCCCATTTGGCACTTCAGAGGGCCCTGGGACTGGGCTCACTTTCCTTTCGCCAGTGCTCCCTCCTGACCCTCACAAGCCCCCCACGAAGGACAGAAGGCAGGCTTTCCAGCTTCCCTAACTGCACCCTATCTTTGATGTCTCTAAAACATGCACTCACCCACTCCTTTAAAAAAAAAAAAAAGATTATTTATTTGTTTATTTGACAGAGAGAGAGAGAGAGAGAGCACAAGCAGGGGGGGCAGGAGAGGGAGAAGCAGGCTCCCCGCCAAGCAGGGAGCCTGATGCAGGGCTCAATCCCAGGACCCTGGGATCACGACCTGAGCCAAAGGCAGATGCTCAGCCAACTGAGCCACCCAGGCACCCCCACCCACTCCTTTTAAATTAAGGCACTTTTCAACTGGGCACCACAAGAAAATGGGATTAACAAAAAGAACAAGAAATGAGGAAGTTAAATATGATGGGAACTCTTATATTTATAGCTACATCAGAGCCATTTCCCCAGGAAATTTTATGGCACATTGCTAGCTAGGCATTTCCTTACATTCCCAGCACTCTTGGGAATATTTTAAATACCAGGGGAGCACTCTTACCACAGAGATATATTAAGTTTAATACACTTAGAATACTGTAAGTCCATGTCTCAAAGCTTAAGTGCTTGGTCTATACCAAATGTTGGGAAACCAACAATTCATAAGTGACCTCACCCACAACCAATGGCATTTTGACTTTCCTGAGGTGGGATTGTGACCTAAGGATCCTCCTTGCTTCTCCATCCAGGCCACACAGCTTTTGGTCCTGGACCTTCTCTGATTCTCCCTACCTTTTACTAAAATGTAAATGAAGCTAAGCCAGTCTACTTCTGTATCCATTTTTCTAGACTTGGTGATCAGTGGTTTTCAAACTTGAATGTGTGTGAGAGACACCTAAAGTATTAATAAAGAATTTAGATTCTCGGTCCCCAATCCCACAAATTAATTCAGCAAACCCAAGTGGGGCCCAGGAATCTGGATCTGCATTTGTAACAAGCTCCGAGGTGATGAGGTGATTCTGAGGACTGCTCATGGAGCCACTGAATGCTAGATCCTCCCTGCAGAAGCTCAGTGCCCTGTCCTTCCCGGGTTGGACACTTGGACCATAGCTGCCATCCTGCAAAACATGAACGAGTCTCTGCATCCCTCCCCGGTGCTCTATTCATTCCAAAGCTACTTCAGTTCTTTTGGGTGGAGCTCTGGGCTTGTGGATGAAGCATTCTTTCCTGGGTATGATCTCCAAAACTTCCTTTCTGTCAGTGGCAGGACACCTGTATGAATAAGGAGCATTAATTAAGCTCTTCGCCTATCCAAGAAGGCCTTGATTGTTTCATTAGGTTGTTGAATTCGCTAGCAGTATTGGCTCACGATTTCAGGCTATGGGACTGAGCTTCTTCTTAACCTGTTGTTCTAGTGGTTCTCAAATGTGGAGAGGCCCCCAAAGCATCTGCAGAGCTTGTTGAACATAGGGTGACAGGCTTACTCCAGGCCTACAGAGTCAAAATCCCTGGGGTCTATGCCAGGGATTCTGGGATCCTTTATTTAACAAACTCTCCTGGGGGTTCTGGTGCCACCCACACTGAGAATCGTTGCATAAACCAGTTATTCTCAAATGTTGGGTGGATCAGGATCACCTGGAGGACTCATTTAACCAAAGCATTGGGCCCTATCTTCCAAGCGTCTGGTTAGTAGATCTGGGTGTGGCCTGAGAATGGGGATTTCTATCAAGCTAACCAGGGATTCTAGTGTTTAGGGTCTAGGATCCACATTTAGAGAACTACTAAACGACTATCAGGGCTGAGTCACACTCAGAGCCATGTGGTACCATTATCCCAAACATCCAGTGGCCTTAAAACAGCTTCTTATCAAGACAAATACTTCCAATGAATGAAACCCATGAACTTTTGCTTCCAGCCTAAGAGGGCATTTTGTTCTCAGATCCATGGCAGAGCACCAGGGGTGGTTGAAGATGTCATTTCTCCAAGTTCTTTGTGGTGTCTCTCTATATCTCATCTGGAGAGTGTCCCCATCGCCTTGGCTTTAGCAACAATAGACCCAAGTGGAGTGTTATCCCTCACCTTTGCTAACTATATGGGTGTTGTCCAGTTCTGGCTCAGCCCTTTAGGCAGTCCTTGGTCACTCAAGACACTTCCTCAAAAATGGAGCCCCTCCCTCCAACACTCAATAGAGTTGCAAAGGCGTTGTTTGGTAATGTTGACTTTTTACAGGCTGTTTCATAGAAGATGCTGTTTCACACAGTGCTCACAAACCTCATCAAAATCTCCACCATAGCTGTCTCCTTCTCCCCTCACCCACCCCTCACCAGTTTTTTCTGTCTTTCTTCCTCTTATTGTATAGAATAATCTGGTGCCCTCCCTGCCAATTTGCATTCTCCTGCCTGAGTCAATCCAACAGCCCCATCTTCCCTCAGCAACTGAGGGGTCCTCTTTAGGATCCTTCCTCTTTAGAAGTCAGGAGGGGATTTTAAAAATCTCTCTCTCCCCGCCCCAACCCCCACCCTACCCTACCACAGAGAACTGAGAAGACAATCCAGGGGACTCAAAATTTTGGTTAGCGCGGTAAGCGGAGGCCATTGTTAGAGTCCCCACAAAGCTCAAATTGCCAAGACTGCGGTGCCACTTGCCCCCTGGGGGCCTTTCGTATGGCCCCATTTTAGAAGTTATTCTCCAGCCCCAAGCACAGCAAGACTCTCTAAGACTGAACATAGGAGGCTTTTCAGGTGGGCTGTCTCCCTGACCCAGACTTCATAAGAGGTAATTCTGTGAGTCTCTCTCCTGCCCTTGTGGAATCTCTCTCTGTCCTTGAGGAACTTCGATGATCTAAAACTCAGAAGGACCCAAAACTGTTGAGAAGTGTTGAAAGAAAGAAAGAAAATCTGTTAAGTCTAGCAGCTAAAATATGTCCTTTCAATGCTTTGCATGGGCTTAAAATTCTTCAAGCTAGCATAAAATGTCACCAACCGATGTGATCGTGTAAATGGCCACTGTCCTTCCCTTGTGCCTCTGGTTATTAAAGGCATCCAGCTACAGTCCAGCTCCTCAGTGGGCCAGGGTCACTGTGGGCTTGGAGTCACTCTCTATTTGCTCTGCCCTGTATCTATAGACATCAATGATCTTTAAATTTACTAATGAAGATGGACACAAGTTTCAGTGAAATTGCCATTGCTGGCTGATTACTTATCAATATGTTTCAAGCAGGGATTGATTCCAGGATCACGAAGAAAGCAGAAATACAGACATATGGTTGAAATTTGTCCTTAAATTCTAATACCTTGACTAAAGACTTTACTGCTCTGTCCATTTCCCTGCTGGGCGAGTGAAATACTTTTACACAGGCACTGAGGTTAACATTCTTCCTTCTCATCTCCTAGAAGTGTTAACCAGCTGGACCTCTGTTTAACAACTTCTGTGAAGTGTTGTGCTCTGACAGCTTGCTTGATGGATGGAACTGTCAGCATATCCTCAATCCAGAGATGAGGAGGACATTGCCTTGCCTATCACCTCTATAAATCAGATGAATAAAAATTAGTAACAAGCGAGGCCCAGGGATGTTTTCTCATTTTAGTATTCTTCATAGATCATAATCTTTGAAATGTGCTCCAGGAAAAAAAAATTACTTTAATGTTGCTTTTAAAGAATTAGCATTGATTTACTCTATGGGAAGAACCGCTCATGAGCAAGACATGGGGAAATCCGTACTATATGCACAGAACTGTCCTCTGTGCTGTGGAATAATATCTTTCAGGGGTGTTGGAGGTTTGATCTGAAGTACAGCAAGGGAGGTGTGAGAGGAAGTACCAACACCAAAGGGGACAGGCAGAGGGGGCTGGGCAGAGGTGAGAGGTCAAAAAGAGAAAGCTAAGGATACCCAGGACAGAGGGCCTTTCCTTGCCCATCAGAGATGATGACTTCCACAGTTCCTAGCACATTTCTTTACAAATCTGCCTACTTGTTTCCATGCCAAGTTCCCATTGGTGGACTCTTCATCCCTTGATAGCAGAACTGACACTTGTTCATCTCTGTGTTCCCAGGTCCCTCGCCCTGCAGCCCCATAGCAGGGACTCGGTATGGGATCAATGAAGAAATGAATGGGTTCAGGTACTTTAGCAAAATAATTATGGTAAGTCTGGATAAGGAAAGAACTCCGCAGCCTGGCAGAAATATGTAGAAAACATTATCCAGATCAGGAATACGTAAAAAGGCACTATGAGATGTAAACTGCTCCAATAAACGTGGTCTCCCATCCTTTCTTCTCAGCTGAGAAAACAGAATCTGTACATTGCAAACAGATGACGCTGTATTACACATTAAGTTCTTCGGTGGGGAAGAAAGTATCAGTCAGGCTCCACATTTTTCTAGGTCACCACACTCACCACTTTGACCTGCTCCAAGTTGGCCTTCACTGAATCCAAATTCTTTCCCATGTCCCAAGGAAAAGACAGGATGACCACTGTCCCTCCCTTGGGACTTGGGGTAGTTTTAAACCAGCTGTGATGTGGCTTCTCACTCTGCCTGGCCCTACTGTGTTCATGTTACTTAGCGCTTTAGGGTCTCAGCTTCTCCATCTGTAAAATGTAAATGACAAGCCGTGTGCCTTGGCTGCTAAGCAAGACTTCGGTAAAAAGCAAGATGTTGTCAGGGAAGTCTGGAAGGCGTTTGCATGGCACTGGGGTAAAGATAGCCAAAAGGCAGATAAATGCAGTCAAATATTTTGTCATGTGCGTTGCCTTCAAATTTTCACTACTTTTCATGAAAATGGAAAGATGTCCTTACGCAGGGTGACGGCTGCTGCTGGTTGCAGGAGGCTGCTGTGTGCTCCTGATAAACCGAGGACAACTTCCCCTGAATGGACCCATATATTGCCTAAAGCAGATTTGCGATTTTTTGCTCACCTTTTTTTTTTTTTTTTCTTCTCTGACCACTGAAAAAGGTTTGGCTGGAGTGGGTATATTTCCCTCCTGACCAAATCCTTTTGGTGTTTTGAAAACTTTCCAAGTGAGAAAATGAACCCTTTTACCAGCTAGAGTCAGATGCTCAAGATAAAAATAGCTCCTTGGGAAGCCTGGCCCCAGGACAGTTAACCCCTCAGAGGGCTTTGCCTTGCAATGAGCTCTCTCCCCTGGCTTTTACTAGAGCTGGTCCTTCTCGCTTTTCATGTGGGATGTCCTTGTTATGACCCATACAAAGTTGCTGTGATTACAGGAAGGGAAGTTGGGTGTGATCCAAATGACAAAGTGCTCTTTCCAAACCATCTGTGTTGAGGTGTTTTCCCCATTGAAGGGATCAATTCTGGGATTTAACTCTCCCTATTTCCAACAGTAGCTTGTGCATTCACTTCTCTTTCCTGAGCAATTTAGTAAACCTGATGAGTCAGTATGCCAATGGTCATAACAACAAAAATAACATTGTCGATATTAAAAGCTAACATTCAATGAATATAGGCCAGCCACTTTAGATGCATATGTAAACATCATTCTATGTAATCCTCATAACAAATTCATGAAATAGATGCTATTAATAGTCCCCCCCACACACACCTATACAGATGGGGAAAATGAAACTCAGAGAAGCTATGTGACTCCCCCAAAATCTCATGGCTTAAAAATGGCAGGCAAGAATTTAAACTCAGGGCTTTCTTTCCAGAATCTAAGTCCTTAGCTAGTGTGCAATGCCGAGTGAGTGGTGTCGGGCCATCAGTACTGCAATTCTGGGTCTCAGTCTCTCCCAACATAACCCTTTGCTATTATGATTTTAAACAAAGTATACAAAGATGAAGCTCACCTAAAGATGAAGGCTTCACTGCAGGATGCAGTCAATAAGTATGAGGTTCAGGTGTCTAAAAATATAGCACCCAGGCTTCCTAGAGAGCCACAACTCCTGACTGGCCTTGAAAATGGACAGGCATGAAGATGAATATGGGCCTGGGAGTCAACATGGCTAGCTTTATTCTTATTTGTTTGGAAATTTGCTAGGCATTTTGGATACTCATCCAACATCTCTGGGGCTTAATGTACTCTTCTTCAAGTTGAGGGTTGGGGGTAAGTCCAGGTTAATTAAGCAGCCCCGTTGGCAGGAAATTCACAATTCAGTAGAGGGATTAAAGTTGCCTTAATCCTGTGATGGGACACAAATTTACAGTCAACTGAGATATAGGATGCTTTTCCTCAGACATCACTCAGTCTAGTCGTGGCAGTACTTGTTTGAAGGGAGACATTAAAGCTAAAAGGATAAGGCTACCTTTGGAAGATGCAGAAAGACTGGAAATCATTTACGAATCGGGCCATCCAAGGTTGAAGGCAAGGGCTGGTTTTACTTGGATGGAGGTGGATGGGAGTACATGCAAAGGGGGCCCTTCCTCCAACATGAGAAACCATTGAGCTGTGGAGCAGGCACCGGCAATTAGGGTGCAGGCTGCAGAAGTGGCACGATGACTTTATCAGTCTCTGGGGGTCATTCCTCTTGTCAGTGTAATCCCTGAACAAGGTAGGTGTCTCTCAGGGTCCCAGGAATAAAACTCACACCATTGGGTTCATCTAAACAGTCTTATTTAAGTTTAAAAGAAAAATAGAAAACAAGTATTTAGCTGGTTATCAAAGAAATACTTTGATATCAAAGAAATAATTGAAAAAATATCAAAGAAATATTATAAAACAAATTCGCAAGGTACTGAATGTCATAGTCTAGGAGTCTGACAACCTTCATTCCATACTCTTTCTTGGTCAGTCCAAGATGGCAGTGTTTCTGATGGTTTAAAATTCTATAAAACCTTAAACTTGGGGGAATTTTCTTGTATTGTTTTAAAAAATAATTAGCTCCCTAATTTTCTGTTATAGCTTTCTTAAAGTCTTATTAGTGGAATATTGGAGTTCCTACACTAATCTGCCATGTTGATTGTTGATTCTCATCTCTTGCATTTCTCTGTGTAATGACTGTGTTCCAGATGATATCCTTCCAAACTTTCTAATAAATTATTCTATTTTAGTAATAATATTTTACATGTCTTTTAAAAAGATTTTATTTATTTATCTGACAGAGAGAGAGACACAGTGAGAGAGGGAACACAAGCAGGGGGAGTGGGAGAGGGAGAAGCAAGGAGCCCAACGCGGGGCTCGATCCCAGGACCCTGGGATCATGACCTGAGCCGAAGGCAGACACTTAACGACTGAGCCACCCAGGCACCCCAATATTTTACATTTCTAAGAATATTTCTTGTTCTGTCATTATTCCTTTTCAATAGCAGCATATTCTTGTTTGATGGATGCAAAATTCTCTCAACACTACAAGCATACTGATTTGAATTTTTAAAAAGCACAGTGCTTGTTTGATTCATTGGTAATAATTTGGATCCTTTGGTAAAGGACAAGAGAATACATTTTGCCAGGAGAGCATATGTGATAGAGTAAAGGGAATGGGGGGACTGGGAATTGAGAAAAGCTTGGGGAAGGCCAGGGCCAGGAAAAGATGAGATGGCTTTGAGATAGGGCCTTAAACATCTAGGAATTGATGTTGGAAAAGTTGTCTAAGAAGGGAGAGATGCTGCCAGTAGGGAAAAACTATGTTATAAGGGGCATTTCGTGCTCAGGGGTTGCCTCAATTTCAATGGTAACAACAATATAAATATAAAGAGCCATATAAATACTGAATGCTTTCCGTGTTCCAAGAACTGTACTAAGCGCTTTATCCATGTCATCTCGTATAATCCTTATAACAACTCAAGGACGTAAGTGTGCTGGGGATGGCCTATTACGATTTAATATCATCCACAACTTTCTATGTACCCTCCTATATTGCTGGTTTAGGAAATCTAAAAACTACATTTCTCGGATTCCCCTGAAGCTAGGGTCCTGGAAGCAAGAAAATTTCACCTGTGAGAAACAATGGCCCAAGATTTGGACAGTGGAAGTAAGGTGGTGACTATTTGCCTGCTATTGTTCATTCTATCAAGTAAGGTCAGATGGCTATGTTTGCCACAGAGAATTCTGCATTTCAGTGTCTGGTCACCAGCTTTATGGGGAAGAGAAACAGCAGTGGCTGCAGTGCACATCTTCATGGCCTCTGGACTTTAGCAAGGGTGGTCTGCCCTTGAAATCTAGGGTCCATTGGTGTCTCCCCAGACTCCTGCTACACCAGTCCCCTCCTCGACTTTGTGAGCACTATTGCCCTGTATTCGATCTATCTCTGCTTAAAATACCTGGAATTTCTTTCTGCATTAAACTCATACACACTATTATCATTTCCATTTTATAGAGGAAGCAAATGAGGCTCACACAAACTAAGTGCCATACCAAAGGTCACCCAACTATTAGGTGGTAGAGCTAGATTGGAACCTAGGTGTATCAGACCCCAAGGTCTATGTGCTTAACCACTACACTTTATTCTCTTGTTCTCCATCTGAAATTGGCCCAAACTAATGTGGACTGTTTGGTTCTTACTATTCAAGGGTACTTCCAAGATTGGCCCACCCACAATAGAATATATGCTTTCAAGGTGAATGGGTTGGAACTATGGTCATTGGTTTTACCAAGGTCAAAGTTTTGCCTTGATCTCATTAACCAAGGTACTCTGGATGAGGTAACTCAAATTCTTCAAATCATTCTATCAGCTCTGAGTTTTCTATAGATCTTAAAAAGAAAACTTAGTTAACTTTGATTATGATATATGCAGTCAGGTTAATGGGAGCCTGCAAATTCTTCTGAAAATTGAAGTAATGGGAATGCTCTTGGTTCTGAAAAGAGGAAACTTCTGAAATTTTCATATTTCCATAACCCACCCTCACTAATAACTTTATTACAATATGAGTAAAAGCAGAATATCCCTGAGGAGAGCCAATGACGAAGATATGTTTTGAGAATTTCTCCTTTCCCAGGTCTGGAACAGTTTATTGCTATAAAGATATTTGTCATTTTGTGAGAGAGAACTTGTGAATGGTGACTACTATACATTTGTTTGGCTCAAATTCTAATAGCAGCTAGGTTATTTACCTTAATTAAAAGGAATTTCGGTCTCCTCAAATCAGCTCACCTCCCTCCTGTGATTTTTCAGTCTTGTGAAGAAGAGAGAGTACTGGAAGCTTGTTCTAATGGGTACCTTATCTTAGATGGAAATGCTTTGTTCCTGCAATAATGCAGTCATGATTCTGTGTACATTTGTGCTGCTGAGCTCAGAAAAGCCTAGGGATTACCTACCTTGTGCTCTTAAGCCTTGCATCCATCGCTCCATACACACACTAAAATCACAGACATTCCGCTTCAGATTGCAAGGAGCAAGGCAAACCCACTGTAATTGAGACATGCACTAAAGTCTGATGTAGCAGAAATCACTAATGGATATTATGGAAGGCACCTGAAGAGTTCTGGTTGTTATTTCCAAGCACTTAAACTATCTAGTCTGGATGGACTGAGGGCACTCAAGATCTAATTGAAAGTGGTTGGGATTGGGGACACCATGTGTTGATTCATACAACAGAGGAAGGAGGGAGAGAGAGATTCACGCAGGGAAAGAAGGCTAGAGTAATACACTTCAACCAAGTACTTCATAAAAACCAATTTCACAGGCCTACCTAACTACCTGAGTGTCACTCCAGTTGGACCAAGAAAATTCTCTTTAATCAAAAAATCATTCAAGAGTATGAAATGCTCATATCACTGCCAGGTATTTGTATGTGGAGGAGCTCGAAATAACATCATTGTAAACTTCCATAGGTCAGGTCTGGTAAGTACAGTGAATGTATTCAAATAAGATCTAAGAAAGATATTAAACCTGTTTTCACTTAAAAGGGTGTTTTTTAATCCGAGTTTAGGGTCTCAGAATAATAGTGTTATAGAGGTTCATTGTGAACTTAAGAAAAAGCAATATGCACTTTTCCCTGGGAATATGTTGTGTTTTCCCGAAAAGGAGTTAATGGAAGCCTCCATCTCAAGTACACTCCAAGGATACATTTTTATCTTGTGTTTCTTTTTCTTTTTCTTTTTTATAAAGATTTTACTTACTTATTTGACAGAGAGAGAGACAGCAAGAGAGGGAACACAAGCAGGGGGAGTGGGAGAGGGAGAAGCAGGCTCCCCGCTGAGCAGGGAGCCCGATGCGGGGCTCGATCCCAGACCCCGGGATCATGACCTGAGCCGAAGGCAGACGCTTAGCAACTGAGCCACTCAGGCGCCCCTTATCTTGTGTTTCTGAGCAATCATTTTTTTGGCAGACTATTTCACTCCTATGAAACACAGCTAAGGACCTGATAGGCAACAAAAGAGGCCTCAGCAGCAAAGTAATGTTTACCAAGTCCAGGCACCCAAGGTCATGTTCTTTACCTACAGATGGATCTCTTAGGTGCTGAGCAGAGCCTCTTCACTCTCACTTTGCCCACAAATCAGTAAGCTTGATTATCTGGTTATAAAACAGACTGGAGGCCGCCATTGGAAGGGATGGCCAGGTAGCAACTACTGACGCCAAGGTGAAACACAGAAGTAGAAATAAACACCATAAAAATGTAGAAATAAGAATTCAAAGAGCACAGTGGGCTGAGGTCATTTCACACACTGGAAAACAGCCAGCACCTCAAATTCCTTGAATGAACTCCAAGGGCATATATTTTATTCTAGCATAATCATGTTTAGAATGACAGTTCCAAGGTACCAAGGAAGTGTTTGGAATTCTCTTTTTACAATACAGGGAAGAGTGAAGCACATTTTTCGAGGATTACCATCCAGAAAGACAAAAACTAAAATCAGCGATCGAGGACATAACACCTTGATTTATTTGAGACTCTTTACGTATCCAGCTGAATTTACTTCCTGTGAGGATCCCCAGCCATGTAAGATTTTACACGGGAGAAAGAAAAATAAAAAGGTTTATTATCTACTCATGGCTAAAAGGTATGTGTATGTACGAACATATGTTAGTAAATTTTGTCAACATATGTGTGTACACATATATGCATATAACATTGTCATACTGTTTAAAGTGAGTACATATGGGTGTGTATATGTGGTCATGCCAAATCTTTCTGTGATCAGAGGGTTTTTAAGAAGCGTGAAGGTTTAGATCTTATGAACTGGTGAGACTTTCAGTTTTGCCATGGCTTTATGATGCAGGCTAAGGGTACATTACCTGTTTGTCCTAGCTTCTCCTTGCCCATTAGGAAGCTGTGTTTTCCTCATATGTTTAAGATTTTTCAAATATTCTAGACACAAACCTCAGGAAATAAAGTATATAATTTTTGAAGCTTATTTTAATGATATATTTCCCAGGCTTGAAGATCTGGAACTGGGACATAGGGCAATAGTCATAGTAATAATACCCAATGTTAAATGACTTGGCCATTGATGAAGCATTTTCACCCATATGTTCCATTTGGTTGATATGGTCTTAAGTCTTTTTAACTCTCTAACAGTTAACCCCCTTTTTATTTTAAGAAGCTGGGTCATTCACCTTGTGGTAAAATCTCAAAATCTAGATTTGGCAGGTGCATCCATGTGATGTCATTTAACATATTCTTTTATTCCCCATAATTTTGTATTTACATCTAAAGGCTTGATTAGATTCAAATTCAGTCTTTTCAAAGTATACCTCATAGGTAGGTCTACAACTTCCCATTGAATCACATGGGAAAGCTCATAATGTCTGCCTGTCTTTCCATTAATGCCTTTAAGATTAATCAGTCAAATCAGGTATTGTCAACTTGATCTACCCATTATAAAATTCCCCACCAAGATTTTACCTAATGCTTTAAGCAGTCATTCATCATTGTCTAAAATAGGCCCATTGTTTCACTGGGTGTTCCAAAATAGTAATTTTCTAATTCCACTATTCTTCATGCATTTATTAGCTGGAACTCTAAAGAAAAGCTTGCCCTTGTTGACTAGTTGGAAGCTATAAAATACATTTGATACAGGAAAGACAGGATAGCTGTAAAGCCCACTCTCTTGCCACCATTCTACCCTGGAAAGGTACTGCCTTCCTGGAGGTGTGATCTGATAGATCCGGCCTCGCAGCAGAAGCCTCGAGGCAGTGGAGGTCCTCCTTCTTAGGTTCCAAGAGAGTCTACCCAGAATGAAGCAGGATCCCTGGTGGGAGATGGAGAAGACAGGGCCCAACTGCAGGGAGAGAAAGCTGACAAAGGTTAGGCCAGACTTTCAGGTGTAATTCAGGAGGTGAATGCAGTTACAGAACTGGAGAAGGTCGGAGAAATAGAACAGAGACCCAGGAATATGGACCAGACACAGGAGGTGTGGCTAAGAGAGGAACATCAGTGGCCATCACAGGGTCTAGGGTCTCAACTCAAGCAGAAAGGAAACTCCCAACTGTGGCTAGGCTCCTTGAAAGGGCCTGGGGAGTCAATCTGGGACCGAACCCTGGTGTGAGTGTTCTAGGAGATGTTTGAAAAATGCCTGCATTCAGATGATTGAAGGGTTGTGTTGTCCCACTTGCATCCTGAGATAACTATGCCTCAGCTGTCTTGGCTCCAGCCACCCGACATGGACCCTAATGGAAACTCCACCCCCTTCTGTGACAGAACGGAAAGGCCCTGGTTTCCAAACGGACACAGCGAGAAGAAATGGGGCCAGTGCTGACTTTACATGGCCAAGGCATTCACCCCCCAGTTCCAACAGTGCCACTGGATCAGTGAACCCTCCACCACACTTTTGCACGCATCTCACTCTATTCCCACCACAATCACAGAAATTCTCCAAAAAGTGGATTCAAAGTATTTCAGGTTCCAGAGTCATGCAGAATTTTACATGCAAAGAATTGCCAGGGCCCATGGCCAGCCGCTCAGTACTTGACTTTCCCTCCATTTGGAGGCTTTCAGAGAACCGTGCCTGCTGTTCTATGGAGGAACTGAGGAACTGACTGCTAAAAACCAAACCACTGCTGCCAGTTAAATAAAATTTCTTTTCTTCCTGCTACATTACTTACAAGAGCACCCAGAATTATTTTTAGACTTAAAAAATAGCAGTTTGCTGGTGCTTGCCATCCAATTTGTAACAGATTTCCAGAGATTAACACTTGCAAGGTTTTTGGCCACGTTTAATCACAAAAGTAATTCCGTATTCCGACAATGCGCTCAGCTAGGAGGATAAAAATAGCAATGCAATCTGGTTGGGTGAGTCTCGGCCACAGGGCTTTGCTCCTCAGTTGCTGTTTTATGTTGTTACAAAATTGCTGTCCTTTTCTAAGGGCATCTGTTTGCTGCACAGCCTATGAGGGTGGTACAGTATCTGATGTGCTGTTAGGCTCAGCGAGCCCCTCAGCGCACTCAAAACAAGATCTTTCCACAGAGCAAGTGAAGACAGTAATTGTGTCTAGTTATCTGGCCAGAGTTTACAACTGAGAAACTATAGAGTACATGCTTTAAAAAAAAATTATTTTGATAAGAAGTATTTCAGTAAGTGAAAACTGCCATCCAGGACCTGGCTTATCCTTTCTGGTGGAATGGACTCTAACCAACCCCTAAAAAGAGAAAGAAACCCCAGGAGACAGTGCATAAAGCATGACTTGTCAACCTCCACGCTGATGTGTTTTTGTTTTCTTGTGTGACTACAGTTGTCTCGATCTGCCAATCTCTAGCTGTACTGTCCCTCAGGAAATAAACATCTCTACAACCTGTTTGTATTGGTCATCCTCTGAAGGGTTGTTTTGGGACTCTAGAAATTACAGCGTCACCTGGTCTCCTGTTTCTGTGGTAGATTTCTAGGAAGGTAGGAAGCATGAAGATAGTACCCATGGCTGTCTACAGAGAGAAGGTGTGGGAATTCATCTCTCTCTTGAACAACCCTCTCTGCTGCTTTTGCAGTATCTCAAATGATGTCCTACTCAGTGCTCACCTTGTGCTATTCTGTGGATGAAGGTACTGGTGGCAGAACTCCTGAGACGACAAGATACAGTCCTCCTTCACTTGACAACCACCATCCCAGGGAGATACACATGTCCTTAGAGCTTACACTAGGATTAAAAACCAAAATACACATGAGCATTCTGGCCACTTCAAAGGCAAGTGAATCGGACATCTCTGGGAGACCTACTGACTCCTACCCCAGTCCTCTGTAGCCCTCCCTGTTCCCCTTCAGGCCCTCTTTTCCGCCATCTTTTTCACGGAGCCTAACTAATAACCCAGGTGACACTAAGCTCTAACTTTCCTGACTTCCCAGGATATGTATTTTCTTAACTAATCAATTATATTCTGTTTTATATTGATCGACATTTTTCATTAAATCATGGCATTGTAGAGTAGAAAAATATTAAAGAACATCTAGTCCAGCATTTACCCAAAGTGAAATCTGAGGAACTCTTGAGAAGAGCATGTTATGGAGACGGATTCCATAATTGTATTAGTTTTCTAGGGCCGCCGTAACCAGGTCCCACCGACTGGGTGGCTTAAACAATAAAAAGTTATTTTCTCACAGCTCTAGAGACAAGAAGTCTGGAGACTGAGTGGTCAGCAAGGTTGGTCCTTCTGAGGCCTCATCCTTTGACTTGCAGGCAGCCATCTTTCCCTATGTCTTCGCATCATCTTCTTTGTGTGTGGTGCCCCTGTTCTAATTGCCTCTTCTTTTGAAGATACCTGTCATATTGGATTAGGGCCCACTCTGGAGACTTCATTTTAACTTAAAATCTTTAAAGACCCTATCTCTAAATACAGTCACATTCTGAGGTAACTGGTGTTAGGATTTCAACCATACGAATTTGGCAGGGGACACAATTCAGCCCGTAACAGCAATCAAACAAATTTGGGGAACATTAATGGAAATTCCCAAGTCACGCTGGCTAAATTTCAAAGTCTTTTAGAGGCTCTTGAAGTAGCTAACTGTTCTAAATATGTTTAACTCATTGTTTCCAAAACATATTTCAAATACTTTTTTTTCCAGATAATTTTTACAGAACATAATGTAGAAACATTGGTCCGATCTATCCCCTCCATTTGACAAATGAGAAAACTGAGGCTCAGAGATTCCAGTGCCTTGGCTAAGACCAATTTGTCAAGAGCCGGAGCATGACTAGGTCTCCTGGTTATGGATTCGTAACCCTCCTGAAGCTCTGACCGTGTGGTCCAGTCTCAGAGCCAGGCCACATATAAAGAAGCTCTACCCAAGAAGGAATTTTATTGTTTACTTGAATCTCTTAAAGGAAATCAAAGGGGACCCAAGTGATAAGCTCAGGCCCATTCCTTCCTCGGTTTCCCAATTCTGTAGCATTCGACTCTCAGGAACATTTGAGCTGCCCAAGACCTTACTGACAAAGCCAAATCAGATACACCTTCTTAATCTCCACCCATGAAACTTTCACAGTCTCTCCACTCTGTCACTTTGCCAGCTCCTTATTGTGTAGAGTCACTATACCTCTTGTTAGTCCTTGTATTCCTCCTACCTTTCCAGTCTTTTCCTACCATTCCAACCCAGCATCAAAAATGCCAGAGGAACTTGTCTGGCAAAGATAAACTCTCCTCAGGGGCAAGAGTGGATAGAAGGAAATTTTAACAGCAATGGCAGGTTTCTTTCGGGCAGAGTAAGGAAAACAGAAGTCAGGGACCACTCTAGTGGTGGGTAGGAAAGCCTTGCCTCCCTCCCTCCCAGCCTTTCTTCCTTTCTCTGTATGTGTCTCTTAACCCTGTGGGTTGTCGGGGCAGCCCTCATTGCTTCTTTCAACAGATCCCACACACTGGGATAGAAACACGAGGGGTTGCCCTCTGGCCTCTAGCTTTTGCATAATGGCCCTGGCTCTCAGATTCCAGACCTGGCAACTCCATTTACCTCACAGCCAATGACCTAACAGGAATGGCAGTCATTTATGGTAGCACACCTCTCTGAAGTGGAAATGTCAAGCCTGCCACTGATGGTGATGATTTATATAGGCCAGAATTGGCAGAAAACTTACTCATCTCAGGCCCTAAACATGCTGCTCACTGCTATGTTCTGTTACCTACACATTTCAATTTCAGAGCTATATCAGGGAGACTAAAAGCTAAGGATAAATATGACAACTTCTAGATAAGAGTAGCGAATTTCAGCCTTCTCCGGAACATCATCTATGCTGAATACCCAGCACTTGGCTGTTTGGTTTTAAAGGGAGGAGTCCCAGAAGCCAAGCTTCTAGATCAGTAGGATTCATTCACACTCCTTGTAGCTGACATATGACAAGGAAAAGCTTTGGAGAACCCAACCCTGAACCCTTGGGACTTGTTTTTACCTTTTCCCATCTTTCCTGCCCCATCACTGCAATTGCCCCAGGACTCTTGACCTGTTAGCCTTGTCTCATGTTCCTGGCCCTAAATATGCCCTGCTTGGATCTGAAGGCAAAGCTGGGTTCCCCTTTTCTCCCTTGGCAAGTTCCTCAAGCCTGGTTTGCCCTTATTCTCTGGCTCTGCTTCCAGCTCTTCCGGTCACCACGTTGCTCAACAAGTCCCTAGGCCCAGGTCTTCGTCCTGGCCATACTTTTTCCAGGGTTCCTCTCAAGCATAGGAATAAGGGACATCTCTAAAGTTTGGAGCCCAGAAATAATCTTACTTTTCTAAGCTCCAAAGAATCTTCCTTTGGACTTGCGGGAGGAAGCCCTCCGGCTGTTGTACTGTTTCTTGTGATGTCTGGGTTGATGATTAAGGGCTTTGGAGATAAAGTGCTCTCAGGCACAGGACTCAGGTGATCAGGGTGGCATGCTGCCTGCTCAGGGTCGCCTGGAGAAATCTGCACAGACATATCATGTAAAAAGTTCCAGGAGGATGATTTTGCCACAAGGATTGCTTCTCTTCCCATTTTTAATGTATTTTTAGATAGGAAGTATCAGACATAGTAAATAAATCTTAAAATATTAAATGAAAGAGAAAATTGGCTTTTAAAATCTCAGCATTAAAAAACCCACAACAGTATGCATTGTTCCCTCCAAAAGAACCAGTCTTTGAACGATTCTTATCTCCAGTGATTTTTATTGAAGACATTTCTGATTTGTTATTTTAATGGGCTTTCTGAAATCAGATGTGATGCTCATTATTCTTGCATGGTTGTTTTGTTCCTGCATTTCTCAAACAAACAAGGGAGCTAGGGGACCTGGAGATGCTCATCTATAACCCTTGCACTGTGACAGCCGGGCTTTCGACTCCAATATGGAAATGGTCATGAAAATACAGCACTGAGGCCTGATTGAGGGTCCTCCTGGTCACTGGATAAATACTAAAACAAAGCTTATCTATATTTAGATCAATTCTACAGCAATGGATTGTATCTTTGGCCAATGTGTATAACAGGGCTCCAATGTAGATATGGGTTAGCAGACACAGCATGGATGTGAAAAACAAGCAGATGTCCAGAGGATTGGGTTTCTTTTTTTTTTTTTTTTCTCCTTAATTCAATAATTTCCATTTATTAGGTGCAAGTATACCCCCAGCTTGGGGCTGTGAGTATTGTTCTAAGGGATATAATGTATGATCACCAACATATGTGCTCCCCACCCCATCTTTCACAGATTTGCCATTCACTACCTTTATCCCTATGATCACATGTGCAGCGACTCCTCCTGATCTGGCTAGCCATGGTAGGAGAGATTTCTGATTAGCATATGAATTGGACTAGGATCCAACATCTAGAGAAGCATCTGGGGCCTGAAAGAGGCTCTTGATAAATTGGTATGGACCATCCGTGGCAGCAAGGGCTGAATGAAGCACTCGGAGAACAATTCCAGCTAAAAGGGAAATCAAAGAATTCTGGTTGGTCTGGTGAACAGTCACTTCTCAATTCTTAGTACAGTCACTCCAGCTATTGCTCTTTCCCCTTTCTCCTCTTTTCCTATCTGTCTGCCCCTCTCCCAGATCCCCCAATTTCCCATTGTCCTTATTCAATTCCACTTCACTAAATATTCATGTGTTTATCTATACCTCTGAAGCATGGCTCATTCTTGTAGCAAAACTCATGACTATTTCATCCATCCACCGTGGAGAAGGAAGAACAGAACAAAGGGGAAAGAAAGAGGGTGGCTCCTAAATTGAGTAGCTGACATTCAAACAGCCAGAGGGACCTAGACTCAAATCCCTGCTCTGCCTCTTACTAGCTGAGTGATTCTGGGAAATGTACTAAACATCTCTGAGCCTTGGTTGTCTCATTTGCAAACTGGGCCTAAGAACACCTACATTTCAGGGTTGAAAGGATTAGAGATCGTTAGTGTGTATGTTCTTAGCTCATAGTAGATGCTGAGGAGATAGTTGCTGTTAATATTTTACATGGACAGAGTTATATATATATAATTTGACATTCTGCTTTTCTCATTTCACTCTATAATATGAACATCTCCCCTTCTTCAAAGCTCATTGTAAACATAATTTTTAAATGCTTTGCAGGTAGTCCATCAAAAGGATGTAATGTAATTACGTGATGGTTTCTCTATTATTGGGCCCTTAAACTGTTTTTTCTTTTTTCTTTTTTTTTCCTATTATAGTGGATGCTACAGTGAACATCTTTAAGCATAAAGCATTATCTGTGTTTAGGTATACTTTCCATGGGTTTTGGTCCTAGAAGTGGAATTACTATGTCAAAGGGAATGGACACTTTCAAGCATCTTGATATCCCCTGATATCCTGAGGGATCCGGAAAGATTTTTTAAAAGATCCATGGTTTTTGGAGAGGATGGTTTGCAGGCTGGACTGAGCAGGGTGTAGCACTGAGGGAACAGTTAGGGTCATGTTGGGACTGAGCCTAGAGATGTCCAAGGAGGCCTTTTGCTCATTTTCGTACAAATACTACTTCAACTTGCAAGCGTCTTCAACTCAATGTGCCAAATACCTTCCAGAACTCTTACCAGCCATGGGTATGTCCTGCCTCACTATACCTTGGGCAGCTAGAGCAGACCAGAGTTTGCCTACCCAAGAGCCATCATTTTCCCTTTTCCCTGTTGAAAGAGCCTTGGTTTTTGCAGATGCTTCCTGTGGGACTAAATCTGGATGAGTCTAAACCAGTCTCCATAATCTCATTTCTTTTGCCTGTGATTGGCTTAGAGGTGTGCATGTGACTCAGTCCTGGCCAATGAGATGAAAGGTGAGGTTTACCCAGGTAATTTTTTTTTCATTCTTAGAAAGAGACAAGAAAAGAAACAGTTTCCCTTTTTTCACTGAACATTGTCAAGTCTACATGTAACACTTGGAACCATGCCAGACTGAAGACAAAACCAGTGAAGGATGGGAGCTTGATAATGCTCTTGAACCCCTGAATGAATCCACCCAGGAGACACTCTTTCTTGGGACTACTTTTCAAGTGAAATAATGTATTATGCATATTGCTTAAGAAGTTTGATGTGGTTGTTCTGTTACTGTAGCCTAAAAGCATTTTAACTGGAACACCAGGAATATAATCATTAAAGAGACCTTTCCCGAATTAATTCACTCACACAAAATCATCTTAATTTTGTTTGAATTTACTGTTCTTTACTGATGAGATCACATGTTTGTTATTCATATATTTGTTAATAATTTGAATTGTCTTTTCCTGAGGGATCTGGAAAGATTTTTTAAAAGATCTGTGGTTTTTGGAAGAGGATGGTTTGCAGGCTGGACTGAGCAGGGTGTAGCATGGAGGGAACAGTTAGGGTCATGTTGGGACTGAGCCTAGAAATGTCCAAGGAGGCCTTTTGCTCATTTTCGTACAAATACTACTTCAACTTACAAGTGTCTTCAACTCAATGAGATGGGCTTCCATCCAAAATATGGTAATGATGGAAGTCAATCTTTCAGGACTGTTTGTTTAGAGAAAACTAGACCTTGGGGAAGACTGTCTCTCACAAGGAGACAGGAAGTCTGACGGGTAAAAGAAAAGTCAGACTTGGGAAGGGGAAGGGAAGGTTAAGAGAGAACACTCAATCACAGGAGCACCGAGAGACTTTCTCTCTGCTGGGTCCTGCCTTTCCCAGCTTTGAGCCCCTGTGGTCCTCCCATCCCCTGCTCCATAGGGCTCACCGATGTTTCTGCTCTAGCATAAGACCATATTCTTTAGCTCTTCCATACAGAGAAATGTTTTCAATTACTCTGGTTTTGAAATACACTTTGAACACAAGCACTAGAGCAAGAGTCTCTGATTCATCTCCCAGAAAAGGGGACATAGGAAAATGATTCACACTCTCTTTTTATTAGCACATTAGAGAGTCACAGAGTACTGAGTCATCAGTATTAAGGTAATGTAGAATGGTCAGATAATTAGAAATTTAAATGGTCTGGGTTTAATAGGAGGTTTTCAATATTTTGAATAGTCAGTGAATTCACGCCCAACTGAGAAATGCCCCAGATGAAGTCTTGCCAATGAGCATAGGTATAATACACGGGTAAGGTTATTTTATAAAAGCCTTATTGATTTTCTGGTCAAGGCTCTCATAGCTTCCATCAAATTCTTGTTCTAAACCATCATATATTAACAGATCAATAGTTAATGGTACTGCTGGCCAAGTTTAAAGCCAAATAACTCAGATCCCAAGACAACTCGATTTTACTCATTTGTAATTTGGAGGCACTTTGGTAGACAAATTGATGTTTGTTTAGCCAATTTGTACATCCCAAGGTTCTCGGCCTGAATCTCCTTTCATTAAGCCCACAAAGACCATCTGCCGAGTGTGGCTCATGAATCCACAACTTGTTTCTCTTTCATTTGTGTGGAAGACCTTTCCTTTCCCAAGTTCCTGCATCAGTGGTCTCTCATAGGATTAGAGCTGATCATCCACGGTAAGATCCTTAAGATTCTGACTAAATCAAAAAGTGGATTCCATACCAAAGTTGGGAGTGAGAGAACAAGAGACTGTGTGTTAGAGGAAAAAAAAAAAAGTATTTTTTAAAGATACATCGGTTAGTGTGAAGGGGTGTCATGTGATGTGTTGCACTGGTGCTATGTGGCCTGTGTCTGTGTTGGAGGGGGCATTTAATGCCGCTTCGTGTTGCCTGTCACTCATGCCCACTACTTGGGAATTTTTAAAATAATATTGCTCTAGCTCTAATATGAATTCTGTTGGAAGAAAGAGAATAGAGAAAAAAATAGATCATTTGTGTTTCTGGCTGCCTACTCTTTATATGTAAAATTATAAAATAAACAGGATCTAACAATAGTACTTTTTTTGCTCACCCGAAGAGATCTTCCACTCAGCTCTGAATTATAAAAGCCTCTGGCTTAAAGGAACTAGATAATGAATTAGGCTCACATGGGAAGAATGTAGGAGAAAGATGCAAGACTAACTTTAAGGAAGGGCTCAGATTCAGCTAAATCTGTGGATGTTTGTCCATGTAGGTTGATTTCTCACTTCTGGGGTGAATGGTGCTGAGGATTCAGACCCCACACTTGGGGTCATGAGCTTTTCTTTTCCTTCTCTGATAAACCTCTGGGTAGACAATACCACTGTTTCTGCTCATTTAGGTCAAAACCAATCAATTCCTTAAGGCAGACAATGTTGCTTTGGCCTTGGCCACTGCCCAGCTTGAGTCCTGAGGTTTCAACAGCCCCTCTCTCTCCTCCAGCCCCACACCAGAGGAATTGGCATCGGCCCCCAATCTGCACAGTCACAGCAACACCTGCATCAGACCCAGATTCCTGGGACCTACCACAGACCCACTGAGTCAGAATCTCTGCAAGCAGAACCTGGGAATGTGCTTTTTAAAAATAATTTAAATTTTTGATTTTTCTCTCCTTAGAACATTAAATGACACATAATAAACACAACGACAAGCAGGAGAAAAACCATGGAAGAAAAGTTTTACATTTTAGTACTTTCCCCCTTTTTTAAATTAAGTTTCTTATTTTAATTCCAGTAGAGTTCACATACAGTGTTATATCAGCTTCGGGTATACAATATAGTGATTCAACAGGTCCATACATCACTCTGTGCTCATCAGAACATAGGCAGGAACCTCTTTGACATTGGCCACAGCAACTTCTTTTAAGATTCATCTCCAAACGCTAGTTAAACAGAAGCAAAAACGAACTTTTGGGACTTCATCAAGATAAAAAGCTTCTGCACAGCAAAGGAAACAGTCAACAAAACAAAGAGGCAACCCACAGAACGGGAGAAGGTATTTGCAAAGGACACTACAGATAAAGGGCTGGTATCCAAGATCTATAAAGAACTTCTCAAACTCAACACCCAAAAAACAAATAATCAAGTCAAAAAATGGGCAGAAGACATGAACAGATACTTCTCCAAAGAAAACATACAAATGGCTAACAGACACAAGAAAAAATGTTCATCATCATTAGCCATCAGGGAAATTCAAATCAAAACCACATTGAGATACCACCTTACACCAGTTAGAATGGCAAAAATTGACAAGGGAAGAAACAACAAATGTTAGAGAGGTTGTGGAGAAAGGGGAACCCTCTTACACAGTCGGTGGGAATGCAAGTTGGTACAGCCACTTTGGAAAAGAGTGTGGAGGTGCCTCAAAAAATTAAAAATAGAGCTACCCTATGACCCAGCAATTGCACTACTGGGTATTTACCCCAAAGACACAGATGTAGTGAAAAGAAGGGTCATATGCACCCCAATGCTCATAGCAGCAATGTCCACAATAGCCCAGCTGTGGAAAGAGCCTTCAACAGTTGAATGGATAAAGAAGATGTGGTCCATATATACAATGGAATATGACTCAGCCATCAGAAAGGATGACTACCCAACTTTTGCATCAATGTGGATGGGACTGGAGGAGATTATGCTAAGTGAAATAAGTCAAGCAGAGAAAGTCAATTATCATATGGTTTCACTTATTTGTGGAACATAAGGAATAGCTGGAGGACATTAGGAGAAGGAAGGGAGAAATGAAGGGGGAGGGGAATTGGAGGGAGAGATGAACCACGAGAGACTATGGACTCTGAGAAACAAACTGAGGGTTCTAGAGGGGAGGGGGTGGGGGGATGGGTTAGCCTGGTGATGGGTATTAAGGAGGGCACGTACTGCATGGAGCACTGGGTGTTATACGCAAACAATGAAGTGTGGATCACCATATCAAAAACTAATGATGTATTGTATGGTGACTAACAACATAATAAAATAAAATTTAAAAAAAAAGAAAAGAAATACACTCCTTACTCCCCATCATCCATTTCACCCACCCCCCCTCCCCCACCTACCTCCTGCCTGGTAATAATCGGTTTGTTCTCAATAGTGAAGAGTCTGTTTCTTGGTTTGTCTCTCTCTCCTTTTCTTCCCTTTACTTGTTTTTTTCCTTAAATTCCACATATGAGTGAAATCATATGGTATTTGTCCCTCTCTAACTGACTTACTTCACTTAGCATTATACGCTCTAGCTTCATCCATGATGCTACAAATGGCAAGATTTCATTGCTCTTTATGGCTGAATAATATTCCGTTATGTATATACACCACATCCATTTATCCATCGATGGCCACCAGGGCTAACCCCATTACCTGGCTATTGTAAATAATGCTGCGACAAACATAGGGATGCATGTATCCCTGTGAATTAGTGTTCTTACAGTTCAATTACTGGTATAGGGTAGTCCTATTTTTAACAGAGAATTTGCCTTTCCACCAACAGCGCATGAGGGTTCCTTTTTCTCCACGTCCTTGCCAACACTTGTTTCTTGCGTTTTTTGTTTTGTTTTGTTTTAGATTTTATGTATTTATTTGATAGAGCAAGACAGCACAAGCAGGGGGAACAGCAGAGGGAGAGGGAGAAGCAGGCTCCCTGTTGAGCAGGGAGCCTGATGCAGGACTTGATCCCAGGACCCTGGGATTATGACCTGAGCTGAAGGCAGACGCTTAACTGACTGAACCACCCAGGAGCCCCCTTGTGTTTTTGATAGTAGCCATTCTGACAGGTGGGAAGTGATATCTCACTGTAGTTTTGATTTGCATTTCCCTGATGATGAGTGATTTTAAGCATCTTTTCATGTGTCTTTTGGCTATCTGTATGTCTTCTTTGGAGAACTGTCTGTTCATGCCTTCTGCCCATTTTTTAATTGGATTATTTGCTTTTTGGGTGTTGAGTTCTATCAGTTCCTTATATATGTTGGATACTAACCCCTTATTGGATATGTCATTTGCAAATATCTTCTCCCATTCAAGAGGCGGCCTTTTAGTTTTGTTGAGTGTTTCCTTTGCTTTGCAAAACCTTTTTATTTTGATGTAGTTCCAATAGTTTATTTTTGCTTTTATTTCCTATGCCTCAGGAGACATATCTAGAAAAACGTTACTACAGCCAATGTCAGAGAAATTACTGCCTGTGTTCTCTTCTAGGATTTTTATGGTTTCAGGCCTCACATTTAGGTCTTTAATCCATTTTGAGTTTATTTTTGTGTGTGTGGTGTAAGAAAGTGGTCCAGGTTCATGCTTTTGCATGTAGCTGTCCAGTTTTCCCAACACCATTTATTGAAGAGACTCTTTTTTCCCATTGTATATTCTTTCTTCCTTTGTGGAAGATTAACTGACCATGTAATTATGGGCTCATTTCTGAATTTTCTATTCTGTTCCATTGATCTAGGTATCTGTTTCTGACCAGTACCATACTATTTTGATTACTATAGCTCTGTAATATAACTTGAAATCTGGAATGGTGATACCTCCAGTTTTGTTTTTCTTTTTCAAGATTGCTTTGGCTATTAAGGCTCTTTTGTGGTTCCATTCAGATTTTAGGATTGCTTGTTCTAGTTCTGTGAAAAATGCTGTTGGTATTTTGATAGAGATTGTATTAAATGTTTTGGGTAGTATAGACATTTTTTGTTTGGTTGGTTTTTATTTAAATTCAAATTAGTTAACATATAGTGTAGTATTGGTTTCAAGAGTAAAATTCAGTGATTCATCACTTACATGTAACACCCAGTGCTCATCCCAACAAATGCCCTCCTTAATGCCCATCATCCATTTAGCCGATTCCCCTCCCCTCCTCCCCTCCAGCAATCCTCAGTTCATTCTCTATAGTTAAGAGTCTTTTATAGTTTGCCTCCCTCTCTGTTTTTATCTTATTTTTCCTTCCTTCCCCTATGTTCATCTGTTTTGTTTCTTAAGTTCCACATGAGTGAAATCATATGATAGTTATCTTTATCTGACTGACTTATTTCACTTAGCATAATACACTCTACTTCCATCCACATTGTTGCAAATGGCAAGATTTCATTCCTTTTGATTGCTGAGTAATATTCCATTGAATATACATACCACATCTTCTTTATCCATTTATCAGTTGATGGACATTTGGCTCCTATAATTTAGCTATTGTTGATAGTGCTGCTATAAACATTGGGGTGCACGTGCCCCTTTGAATCAGCATTTTGTTGGGTTGTAGGGTAGTTCTATTTTTAACTTTTTGAGGAACCGCCACATTCTTTTCCAGAATGGCTGCTCCAGTTTGCATTTCCACCAACGGTGCAAAAGTGTTTCCCTTTCTCTGCATCCTTGCCAACATCTGTTGGTTTCCTGACTTGTTAATTTTAGCCATTCTGACAGGTGAGGTTTTGATTTGTATTTCCCTGATGATGAGTGATGTTGAGCATCTTTTCATGAGTCTGTTAGCCATCTGGATGTCTTCTTTGGAAAGTGTCTATTCAGGTTTTCTGCCCATTTATTAACTGGATTATTTGTTTTTTGGGTGTTGAGTTTGATAAGTTCTATATAGATCTTATCCAATATGTCATTTTCAAATAACTTCTCCCATTCCATTGGTTGCCTTGGGTATATAGACATTTTAACAATATTTGTTCTTCTAATCCATGAGCATGGAATGTCTTTCCATTTCTTTGCATCATCTTCAATTTCTTTCATCAGTGTTTTATAGTTTTCAGAGTACAGATTTTTCACCTCTTTGGTTAAGTTTATTCCCAGTTATTTTATTATTTTTGGTGTAATTGTAAATAGTATGGTTTTCTTAATTTAACCTTCTGCTACTTCATTATTAGTGTATAGAAATGCAATGGATTTCTGTACATCAATTTTGTATCCCATGAAATTACTGAGTTTATCAGTTCTAGCAGTTTTTTTGGTGGAGTCTTTAGGGTTTTCTACACATAGTATCGTGTCATCTGCAAGTAGTGAAAGTTTTACTTCTTCCTTACCAGTTGGGTATCTTTATTGCTGTGGCTAGGACTTCCAGTACTATGCTGAATAAAGGTAGTGAGAGTGGACATCCTTGTCTTGTTCTGGACCTTAGTCACAAAGCTCTCAGTTTTTCCCCATTGAGGATGATGTTCACTGGGATTTTTTCATATATGGCCTTTATTATGTTGAGATCTGTTCCCTCTAGACCTACTTTGTTGAGGGTTTTTATCATGAATGGATGTTGTACTTTGTCAAATGCTTTTTCTGCATCTATTGAAAAGATCATATGGTTCTTATCATTTCTCTTATTGATGTGATGTATTACATTGATTGATTTGTGAATATTGAACCACCCTTGCATGCCGGGAATAAATCCCACTTCATCATGGTGAATGATTTTTTTAATGTACTGTTGGATTTGGTTTGCTGGTATTTTGTTGAGGATTTTTACATCGATGTTCTCAGAGATATTAGTCTGTAGTTCTCATTTTTTGTAGTGTCTTTATCTGGTTTTGGTATCAGGGTAATGATGGCCTCATAGAATTAATTGGAAGTTTTCCTTCCTCTTCTATTTTTTGAAATAGTTTGAGAAGAATATTATTAACTCTTCCTTAAATGTTTGGCATAATTTGCCTATGAAGCCATTTGGTCCTGGACTTTTGTTTGTTGGGAGTTTTTTGATTATTGATTCAATTTTGTTGCCGGTAGTCAGTCTTCAAATTTCCTGTTTCTTCCTGCTTCAGTTTTGGTAGGTATATGTTTCTAGGAATTTATCCATTTCTTCCAGGTTGTCCAATTTGTCGGCATAATGTTTTTCATAATATTCTCTTATAATTATTTGTATCGGTGGTGGTGTTATTTCTCCCCTCTCATTTGTGATTTTATTTATTTGGGTCCTTTCTCTTTTCTTTTGGTAAGTCTGACTAGAGGTTTATCAATTTTGTGGATCTTTTCAAAGAACCAGCTCCTGGTTTCCTTAATTTGTTCTATTGTTTTTTAGGTTCTATATCATTTATTTCTGTTCTAATCTTCTTTATTTCCTTCCTTCTGCTGGTTCAGAGTTTTGTTTGTTGTTCTTTTTCTAGCTCCTTTAAGTGTAAGGTTAGATTGTTTATTTGGGATTTTTCTTGCTTCTTGAGGTAGGCCTGTATTGCTAAAAGTTTCCCTCTCAGAACTGCTTTTGCTACAACCCAAAGATTTTGGATCATTGTGTTTTCATTTTCATTTGTTTCCATGTAATTTTTTATTTCTTCTTTGATTTCTTGGCTTACCTAGTCATTGCTTAGTAGCATGTTATTTAACCTCCATGTGCTTTTGCTCTAAGAACGTGCATTTTTGACAAGGGCCCCAGTGATTCTTACACTCACCTAAATTTTTATGCTCACAGTTTAAGAACTATCTCATAGTTTTTTTTTCTTTTCTTTTCCATTTCTAGCTAGAATCACCTTTGTGTTTAAAAAAAAAAAATTCCTTATAAAAAGAACAATATTTTGACCAGGTTCTGGAGGCATTATTTTTGGTGACATATGGGCTCTAATTGGGTATCTGACTATGACTTCGTTTGGGTCTTGGTAAATCCAAATTAGGCCCCAAGAGAGCCACACTAGTCACTTGTACAACATCTGTTGGTGGTGGGCTATGTGTACCAAGTCCTCTTTATTCTGTTCTTCAAAAGATATTTCAATGGGCCAAGAGAGGAAATAGTGTCACAAGACAAAACAAACTCCTGTATACTAATTGAGTCTCTGCTTTTTATATGCCTATGAAAATTTCCTCAGTGACTTTAATATTATTTTTTTCTATGTATAGCCCTTAACCTAAAGAATAATGGACTTAATATATAGCAAATTCTTGATTCCTCACTTTGTGGATTTTCTAAATTTTTTATTCCAAGCTCAAAGTTTCCAGTACTTAGAACCCTACCACATTGCCATTTCCCAGGTAGTTAAAGCTAAACATGACCAGAAAGGTACATCTTCTACATATGTAAGAATTCCAGATTTTTGCTATAATTTTGGTTCAAATCTATGGTTTTCAATTAAGGGCTATTGATTGTAATCATTGTTCATAAGTGTTGGATGAAAGATCTACTCTTTTATACATATTTCTGTTTTTGTTCCAATTTTAGTAGGTGTGCTGCCAAAGTGAGCACATGATTTTGTTGTTATTCTCCCTCTTTCATAAAGATTATAATTTATGATGATTAGAAAGTGATTCTTATCCAAAAATTACTTAAGCTACATAAAGGGTTCTTGTCTTCATGAAAGACAACTTCTCAAATTTTACCCAACATATAAGAGGGGGCCCTTTAAGAATGGCAAAGTCTGATTTAATCTCCCCACAAGATCACCTGGGAAGACATAGCTCCTTGGCTGGCATCTCTCTTGATCTCTGTTTCTGTTCCAACTTCATCCCTGGATGACCTGACATTTGTCAAGGCTCCAGACTGGAAGACACTTCATCCTTATATTCTCCTGCCCCCATCCCAACTCTACCCCTCAACTCTCCCAGCTAGATCCACCTGCTTCAAAGCAGGACTCCAAGACCAAGGCTGACCTGCCCACCTCAGCTCCATAACCCAGGTCCTCTGCTCTGACTTAACCCTGTAGACTCCAGTGGGACTTAATGCAGGCTTCTCTTTAAACCATCTCCCTCTATGTATTGTTAGGCTTACAGTGAAGCCTGATTCTTCTGGCATACCCCAAATATTTTTATTTCTTTAAATCCTCATCATAGTGAAGCAGTTCTTCTCAGCTAAAGTCAAATATTTTTGAGAATGAGCTGGTCTCTAATGGCTGGAGTGACCATATAATTCGTCATTCAAATCTGAATACTATTGTGAAAGCAGGCGCTAACTGGATATAAGACTCAAGGAGGATGTACAGTCACTTCATTGGTGAGGCAAATTATAGTCTCCTGCAGGGGTCCTGGAATCATGTCATTTGAACTTGCCATTGGGGAGAGAGGTCAGTCAGAGTGGAGCAGAGTAAGAAAAGTCGAGAGGTGGGAAGAAAAAGTGGGAGAGAAGAAGCGAAGTTGGGGGAGACAGGAGAACTGAACTCATTTCAGTGTGACCTCTGATAGACAGAGTCACAATCTCTAATGTACACTAACTGGGCCTTCTCCAAGAAGAATGAATAAGACCAGAGAATGAGCCAAAGTATCTACGGTAAGATGACCAGAGCCGACCCCACAGTTAATCCACCTGGAAAGTCCTTACACCATACTGTTTGATTTCTTCTCACAGTGCATTATGGGTTGTGACTGATCTTAGCAAGGACTGGACTGGGGAAGCAGAGTATGTATGTGGCTGGAATATATAGTTATATAGTTTTTCACCTCTCCTTTAACCTTGTAATCACTTTCCCACTGCCTCAGGGAATGGATGACTCTGCAGAAAGCAAATAACACAAAAGGAGCCAATTATTAGCTTTTCAATTTTTACTGTCTTGCCTCTACAGAACAGAAAGAACTGCTGGAGTGTATACAGTGTGGGAGGTGTGGGAGTAAGGATGAGTAATAACCAAGAAGCTTTCCCAATCCACACTACTCTCCATCTTCTGGGCTAAAGTGCCCCACACCCGCTTCCACCAACCAGGAAAACAAAGGAAGCCTGGAGGGGAGCAGACAGCTTAGGTGATGAGGAGTTCTTGATGAAAAATACCTGTGCCCTGATCCCTTCCTGGGATGGGGCACTGAGAATGTTCCATGGCAGAAACTCCAGACAGATTTGGGAATGGCATTCCAGAGGAAAACCTGTGTTTACTTTCCCAGGTAGACTCTAAGAAGGAGGCAAGGCCCCTGAAGTCTGGCTGTCTACTCTGTCCTGCCAGATACATTTGAAAAAGCCTCAGAGTAAACCTGTAAGTGGAAGGGATGGTGGAGGGGAGTGCTGGGGCAGTGGAATGCTTTTGTGCCCAAGAGTGCCATGGGAGTGACAAATCGCTGTGGATGTCCCTCCCAAGTTTTCTATAGTTCCAGAATGGCATAGAAGCATCAGGATTATCCTGTGTGCCCAAGAGGGTCCTGAGAGTTAGCTGACCCAGTGCCAGACCCAAAGTTACTGTATATGTCCGGGTACAAGGGATGACTGATCAGTGACCAGCAGATGTCCACATCCCACCTAGGCAGTTGTGCTAGTAAGAAGTGATGCCAACTCAGGTGAGATGCTCTCCACACCTGTAACCTTCATTCATGGACATTATGTAAGCCTTGAACTTAGAGGCAATCACAGAGAAAGGGTAAGAAACCTTAAATAATTGAGATTATTTCAACTGCTTGGAAGAAAGGGGTCCATTATAAGTACAGTTGACCCTTGAACAACACAAGGGTTAAGGGCGCCAACCCCCACACAGTCAAAAATCTGCATATAACTTTGCACTCCCCAAAAACTTTACTAATAGCCTTCTGTTGGCTAGAAGCCTGATTGATAACATAAAGTTAATTAACATATATTTTGTATGTTATATATATTATACACTGTGTTCTTACAACAAACTATACTAGAAAAAAGAAAATGTTATTAAGAAAGTCATGAGAGAAAATGCATTTACAGTCTTGTACTTATTGAACAAAGTTTGCATATAAGTGGACCCATGAAGCTCAAACCGTGTTGTTGAAGAGTCAACTATTATTAACTTAATAGAAAAATTAATGTACCTTGTTTACAACTGTGTTTGTGAACTGAGATCCATTTGTCCTGCCTATAGAAACATGCATCCCTGCACCCTATCCTAGGCCCTTCCTTCTCCAAGTCCAGGCAGGTTGCCTCATCAGGGCAGCAGGTGCCCCTTGCTTTCCTTAATGCTTTTCAATATTGCCCCAGCTCTGTGAATTAGTTGCTTTGTGTTGGTTTTATAGTCTCGACTGCCATGAAGAATTTCTCTCCCAAGTGTTTCATTGTTTGTGTGTTTTATGCACCATTTCCCTCCAGAAAACAGCCATCTGCTCTGAAGTCAGTGTAATTGCATCACCTCTATGTTCCTTTCATTTGAAACTTGACCTTAGATCATATGGACTTCTAATGTCTACATGAAGCTAAAGAAAATGTTCTTATCTAATGAGTCATAACCCAACACATTGGAGCAAATTGTGCTAGTAAGAAGTGTAATCTTTAAATAAGATTACCTGGGGTGAAGGGTGGGTGCCTATACCTTTTTTGGTAGCACAGCTGGAATATGCAAAAAAAAAAAAATAGAGAAGACTCTACTGCCCTTCAAGAGAGCTCTTCTGCCTTTTATGCTCTTAGAAGTCTGAACTTAGACATACAACTAACCTAATTCAGTATAGGTTTGATATATTAGAATTTACTCAGCTTTCTAATTATGTAGCAGGTAAAAAATTTAAAATCCAAGTTATCAAGTATGCTAAGACATAACTCACCTTATCTTTCTCTAACTTTATGAAGAGTGCATTTTTATATGTTTTTTTTTTAATTTTTATTTATTTATCAGAGACAGAGGCAGGCAGAGGGAGAAGCAGGCTCCTTGCTCAGCAAGGAGCCCGATGTGGGACTCGATCCCAGGACGCCAGGATCATGACCTGAGCCGAAGGCAGACGCTTAACCAACAGAGCCACCCAGGCGCCCGAAGAGTACATTTTTGTACCCTGCCCCTCCATGGATATTCTAAGTGGAGGGAAGGCTGGGACTTCCAGCAGTGGGAAGGGGTGGTTGGCCTTCAGTGTGGTTTGGTGTTCACTGAGATGTAGCTTGTGCCATCTGCTCTTCAGACATGGTACCATATGGTCTCTGGTCATAGCCCAGGGTCTTCAGTCCCTCTCTGGCATCAGGCGATCACCCCACACACTCTGTGCACCCCTCATCCCAACTGATAGCCCCTTCAGATCCAGTGACCCTCCTCTCTGTCACCCCTTTTGACACTCCCAGGAGCAAAGCAAACTTCCTCCTGTGTATGCAGGAGAGTCCGAGGGCTTGAGAAGGTCCTCTTTTGTTTCCATTTTTCCTCCCGTGTTGCTCTGCACCAAGCTGCCTAGACTGTCCTTCTGTACCATATTCTTAAAAATATATTGTCTGTGCCAGGCCCTAGGCTCAGGGTCATAAAAGAACCTCTTCCTTCAAAGTTACGGACTCTGTTACAGTTTACAACATGTACTTAAAGCTTCAAAAGCAGAAAGTTGAAGCCTTGTTCTTTCCTACCCTTCCCCTTCTCCTGGGGCCAGTGAATGGCACTCCTCATCCAAAATAAAGGAGCTCCTTAATCTAAAATGAATGCAACTGACTTTGGGGGCAGGGGGGGAGGAGAACTCATTGCAACAAGAAGCAGGATGAGGGAACTTTAGTTTGACAAACTAACTTTGGTTAGTTGATCCCACACCCCCACCCTCAGGTGAGAGCCTTCATGATGCCCCCTTGAATCACCTCCTCTGCCCCTTGTCCCCATATTGCCTACTTTCTTCATGGGCCTTACTTCTGCACTCTTGTTCCTTTGGTATTTTCTTTGCTCTGCCTCTCTTAGACCTGCCCTTCCTCTTTGGACCTGCCCCTCCTCCTGCTGCTGTGCTGGCCTACACGCTGGTGCCTGGTGGAAAAAGAGTCAATAGCTGCTATCTTTGTGGCCTTCCTTCCTCCCCCTTCTCTCCCTCCCTTCTGGACTCAAGGTGTCAACTGCCAAAGAGGTAGGGGCTACCAGAAGAGAGCCTGGAATCTAGCAAGAGCCTGGGAAAGGAGGCTGCCGAGGCCACGAGCCTTCATGCGGTCTCCTTGACAAATACCACAGAAGCCTATTTTCCGTAGGGTGATTGCTTTATTGACTATTATCAATCTCTAAATCCTGGGAGGGTGAAATTTGATTTTTAAATGTTTTCTGTGCTTGAAGCATAGCTTTAATCATGTAATAACACAACGCTAAAGAGAAAACACGATTCTCAGAGTTCTCTTCTATCGAGACCTTTAGGAACGCTCTCACTCAAAAAGGGAAGGTGTACCTTTCATGCTTTCAAAAGGCTTAATGTAGTCCTAAGAGGTACTTTCCCAATGGACTTTTCAAGACAGCTCTTGCCTCCTCTATAAGGAAAATCCCTTTATTATTAAACTCCTTCAGTACTGAGTGTCGATCTGACTAGTCTTCAGCTTAAAAACAGATATACTCTGTGGGCTCAGAAATTGTATGTGTTTCATGCTCTTACAGTCATGCTCTCCAGCACTCATGCTGCCTCACACATTAGGCTGGAGGGATTTGTCAGGCAGTGCAATTTCAACTGAAAAAATTATATGACTTCAAAGTCATTTAAATCTACTTGCACTTTGTTTTCATTTATCTGGCACCTCAAAGTGAATTATAAATACTTCCTATAACCAACTGAGGTCCGAGTTGAGCTTCTTTCCTATGTGAGAGGAACTCTGTTAGGCACTGAAAGAGAGAAAGATGACTAAGACCATCCTTGTCTGCAGAAAGTTAGCAATTAAGTGGGTGAAACCAGCTTTCAAATAGAACACCAAGGGGCGCCTGGGTGGCTCAGTCGTTAAGCGTCTGCCTTCAGCTCAGGTCATGATCCCAGAGTCCTGGGATGGAGCCCCACATCGGGCTCCCTGCTCAGCGGGAAGTATGCTTCTCCCTCTCCCACTCTCTCTGCTTGTGTTCCCTCTCTGTCAAATAAATAAGTAAAAAATCTTAAAAAAAAAATAGAACACCAACGTACAGGGCAGAATGAAATGCATGTAGAGGGGAGGTACAAACCATATCTGGACCAGAGATACACAGAGGAAGAAGGATAAATTCTGGGAAGGAGTCAGGAAAGACTTTATGGAGAAGGAGGTCTTGAGACGTAAGGAAGATTTAAGGTGGAAGAGAACAGAAGAAAGGCCCTCCAGCATGGGGGACAGCAGAGAGCAATCCCTAAATTTAGATTTTATTATAACTTTACTTGTAAGTGACTCAACTTCCTGCTTCTAGAAACTTCTATTTTTGTCTTCCTATTTCCTCCCCAAAACACGTTTTTAAACATATTATACTTCTACTCAAACCCCACCCATAGTGTCCCATGTCACATTGCTGGTTGCATAAATTCCAAACTTTTCTTTGGACATTCAAATCTTTTCTCCTCCTGATCCCAGCCTATGTCTCCTTTGTCGCTAATTGATCTCCTGTATCAGACATCACAGCGTGAAAGATATGGACCAAATGTGCCTCCACAATGTTCTTTAGATGTCTGAATTCATTTTCTGTATTTTGAAGCCAAGACACTTATTCTCCAATAAAAAGAACCAGGGCTCCTTGGAGAAGTGGTTGATTCCAGAGCTGGGGCAAGGAAAATACAACATGAGCCTAGAGCATCATATAGTACCAAAAAATAAGGAAGTGCTCAAAAAGGACATCACAGCCAAGCTGAAGGAACTCCCAATGGCCAAATCTGGACAATTTGAGCAACAAAATAATACCGGTAATATTGGATTATAACTTATAAAATAAAATATCCATGAATCCATACTCATATAAATATGATAAAATAAATAAGTAAATGGGGGGAAAGGGATGACTTCCTTACTGAAGAATTCTAACTAATGAAAGTAGAATTAATGAGGGAAATAAAAAAAAATCACCATTAGGCCCACAGTATAGTAATAATTGCAGTAGGCAAGATCCACTGATGAATGAAAAATCAGTAGACAAAAGTTTTAGAAGAAATAGGACTTTTTCATAGCCTCAAAGTATTTTCCCCCAAATATTTATCATGTACATAATGAAAAGGTGGTAACTTTACAGTAGAAAAACACAGCAGACAGCACCTTAACCAAGTGATCAAAGTGGATATCACCAGCAATGAGACACATGGACATCATGTACCCAACATGATGCACAGAGAAGAACATAACATCACTTCTGTAGTATTCAGGCCAACAATGCATAACCATAACTTAACCCTGAGAAAACATCAAATGCAAATTGAGAGACAGTCTACAAAATAATAGATCAGTAATCACCCAAACTGTCAACATCATGAAAGACAGGCAGAGGCTGAGGAACAGTCACAGATGAGAGGAAGCTGAAGAAACCCAACCACTAAAAGCAGCATGGGATCCTGGCCTGGATCCCGGAACAGAAAAAGCACATGATGAGAAAATCAGCTGAACTTTGAATAAGCACTACAGTTTAATCAATACTCTTACAGCAATGTTCATTTTGTACTTTTTATTATTATGCTACTGGTATGTAAGTCGTGAATACTGGGTGAAGGGTATTCATAAACTACTATTTCTACAGCTTTTCTGTAAGTCTAAAATTTTTTTAAATAAAAACTTAAAAAATATTACATACACATACACATGCACACACATCTGAATTTCCTGTTCTCTGGGAAAATTGACAAGTCCACACATGGCCATTTGGCGTAGAGTAACAGCTACCTCCCTTTAAGTGGGGTATGTGTTTTCCAGTTTGTCACAGTCCCTTCCCCTCCCTATTGCACTACATGGAGCCATGTTTCATTTATTTACTGTGCTATAAGCCTGGTTCCAAGAAGCATTTGAATTTGGGATTCATTGCTTAGTAAAAACCCTAAGTTCCAAGCCAAATGGCCTACCTGCTGTTTTCTAAGCAAGCTTTGTCTTTTTTAAATTATTATTAACATATAATGTATTATTTGTTTCAGGGGTACAGGTCTGTGATTCATCAGTCTTACATATTTCACAGTGTTCTCCACAACACATACCCTCCCCAATGTCCATCACCCTGCCACCCCATCCCTCCCACCCCCACTCCACCCCAGCAACCCTCAGTTTGTTTGCTGAGATTAAGTCTCCTATGGTTTATCTCCCTCTCTGGTTTCATGTTGTTTCATTTTTCCCTCCCTTCCCCTATGATCCTCTGCCTTGTTTCTCAAATTCCTCATATCAGTGAGATCATATGGTAACCGTGTTTCTCTGATTGACTTATTTCACTTAGCATAATACCCTCTAGTTCCATCCACATTGTTGCAAATGGCAAGATTTCAGTTTTTGATGGCTGCATAATATTCCATTGTATAGATATACCACATCTTCTTTATCCATTCATCTGTTGATGGACATCTAGGCTTTTTCCACAGTTTGGCTACTGTGAACATTAAGCAAGCTTTGTCTTAAACCTTCTCATCGTTCCACTTCTGCTCAAGTCACTTGCTCTGGCTGAATGGATTTTCTGTCTATTCTCCATCCTTATTTTCAGTCCTCCCCATCCTTCAAAACTGAACATACAAACGGCCTTTTCTGTGAAGGCTCTGTCCATCAGTTGAGTTCATCTCTCTCTCCTTTGAACCAATAGAACATTTGGTGTTCTTTGGAAAATAGCACCATTTTTGCCTCTATCACCTACTGAACAGCAGTTATATGTCAGTCACATTTCCCGAGGTGCTGGGAACACCCAGATGAGCAATCTTTGTTCATCAAAGATCTTTCAGGCCTAGAGGAAGGTAGACAAGAAAGCCAGCAATGATAATTAATGTGAAGAAGTGTCATGACAGAGCTACATACAAGATACTAAGAGTGCCCAGAGGAGGGGGCTTCTTGAGCGATGAGGCACTTCAGTGGAGTCTTGAAGGAAAATAAGGAATTTTTTAGAAAGCGAAGAGTAGCAAATAGGGGAGAGCCTTCAGATGAGGGAAAAACCTAATCAAAGGCTTGGAGAGCAGCTTAGAGTGTGCACGTTAGGCAGGTGAGGCTGGGCAGGTAGGAACACACGGTCTGGTGCAGTAGCCAGGTTTACTGTGCCTTATGACCATCACTCGGTTGTTAACTCCTCAGGGGTAAAGGATCTTGAGGGCCAGAAGGAAAGAACATTAAACTTCAAGTTAAAAGACCTCACTTCTACTACAGTCCCTGCCCTTCACTACTGGAGGTTATGACATTCATAGTTCAAGGTGTCTACTTACAGGCTGTGTGGCCTTGGGCAAGTTACTCAGTAAGTCTGTGCCTCAGTTCCCTCATCTGTAAAACACGACTGACCACACAGAGTACTGAGAGCCATGCTGATGATAACCACTATGATCACAGATGCTGACCAACCAGAGGGGATGCTGGACCAGTGGGAACAGAAGCTGGCTATGAAAAACTAGGAGCACACACAGGGTGTGCTGGCTGATGATCAGCCACGGTTGTGAGGAACCCGTGAACTAACCTCTGTAAACAGCGTGGCACAGAGCCTAGCACAGAGTAATTAATTAATAAGTGTTAGTTACTAGAACCACGTCCCAGGCATGGCATGTTTTCCTATCTCATTTAATTCTTAAAATGATTCCATCAAACAGCTAGTATTCTTTCTATATTTAACAACTGAGGAAAATGAAATTGAGAGGGGTTAAGAAACCCATCCAGGATCACAAAGCTAATAAGGCTCAAATCTGAGACCTGAAACCACAAGGACTGTGTTCAGTCCTAGCTACATAGAATTGGCAAGGCCAAGTGCAAAATGAACATGTGGCCCTTTGTTCAAAGTCATTAAGAATTTCAAGACAGTGACAGCAGTACATTAAACTAAGTGTGGGGTCCTTCCAAGTGTGGGGTCCTTCCAAGTGTGGGGTCCTTCCAAGTGTGGGGTGCTGTGTGACTATACAAGTTGTTCTCCTGTGAAGCTGGCCGTGATTGTGTTGTTTCCAAAACACCGGAGTGTTCTGGAAAGAGAACCCGCGTTGAAGGAAAACCTGAGCATTAGCCTCAGGAATGAAAGAGTAAATATGAGACTAACATACCCCCTCCTTGGGTGCTTCATAAATGCCACTGTAATGTGCTAACGGCTTCTAATGAGTACAGGGATCATTAGGAAAATAAAGAATTCAAGAAGTCCAGAAAAGCCCACCCAGGCATAATCTGCTGGAATATGGAATGCCAACGGCCCTTACGCCACAATGTGAGTTTATCGAATTGTTCTGTTTTATCCATGTTCCAGAGAGGCTAATTTTGTCTGGGCTAAAGATCACTAAAAACCTTTATATATCACACTTACGTTAGTTTGAACTCAGCCACCTTTTGAATTTGTGAGTTTTAACTTGGACAAATGTATCCCAATTACTGACCACATTAGCTAATACTTTGCAAAAAACCTGCCTAGCAAGTAAACTTAATTTTAACTTTGGTCAAGTGAGGAGAAAGAGAAAGTAAGCAGGGAGAAGGATGTCTGTTGAGTTGTGAACTGGCTCTTCTCTTAGCTTCTCTCCCCTGTGTTCTTCCTCCGAGCTTGCTCAAGAACAGCCTCCGCTGTGTTGTCGAGAGGCCCGGCTAAGGAGGAAATGTTTTTCTGTCAGCTTCTGCCACTTTCAGATACTCAGATGCTGAACCCACTTTCCTACCATATTAGCGTTTATCTGACAATGCTCCAATACTTCAAAAATAACATTTTCACTTAACAAATGGGAATGCTGAGGTACCCTGGAAACACACCTAATTTACTGTGTACTATTAGCTTTCAGCACTTCACTTCTTTTCAGACTAAGTTTTCACCAGTTCTATGATGAGGATGAATCAATAGATCAACAAGCATTATTTGACACCTACTAAATTTTCTTTTACAATTGTACCAAGGATTACAGAAGGACCTACTATTAGAAATAAGGGATTTCAGCCCTTCCTGAAATGAGACTCCCCAGGCCCTAGGGATAATGTGATGGTGAAGGCCCCTGACATACTGATGAAGATGGAGACCATCCCAACCCCTACGGAATACTAAAGAATACTGAAGAACTCACCTTCTGGTGGAAGGTCATTGAAGATGTGGGGTGAGGGATGGTGAGAAATGGAGATTTTGCCACCAGACAGTTATCCATAAGATGTCTGCCTGAAACCCTCAGAAACTTGGAATAAGCTTTCTATCAAAGAAGTATTAACCCCAAAGAGCCAGAAAGGCTTTACCTTGTATAGGTCAAGACATTGGGTGTAGAGTAATGGAGATGTCATATCAGATCTGGCCATGTCCTCTCCATTTTGAATAAAAAAAAATTCTATCTCAGGAAAGTGGGTAAACTCAGTGGTGGGTGAGTTGCAATCGAGTGGAGGAGGGCCTGTTGCAAAGTGGTCACACTGGCTAACAGGGTAGCGTAAGTCCCTGAGTCCTGTGGAACAATGTCCTGAGGACTTTTGCCCTGTTCTGCGCACATGAAAGCTATTGGAGAGCACAACATTGTGGGAGTGAAATATATGGCAGAATCTGAGAAATTTTCTCAGATATCCATCCTGCCTTCTTTCTTTTAGTAATAGAGCTAGGAATATGACTGTCCACTTGGAGACTACATTTCCCATCCTTACTTATTTTTTCCTTCATCCTATGAAGACGTTTCTTCTTTTTTTAAATAATAGCTTTACTGAAATATAATTAACATACTGTACAAGTCACTCCTCTCTAGTGTCCATTTCAAAGGCATTTAGTACATTCACAAAGTTGTACAACCAATAATATAATCATTTTTAGAATATTTCACCACCTGAAAAAGAAACCCCATACCCATTAGCAATAACTCCCCAGTTCCCTCCAAACCTACCCCTACCCAAAGCCCCTGGGGACCACTAATTTACATTCTGTTTCTATAGATTTGCCTGTTCTGGCGATTCCATGCAAATGGAATCATATAATATATGTCTTTTGTGGCTGGCTGTTTTCACATGGCTTCATGTTTTCAAGGTGCGTCCACGTTATAGCGTAAGTCAAGACTTCGTTCCTTTTTATTTCTTATTTATTTATTTTTAGAGAGTGAGTGAGTGGTGGGAGGGACAGAGGGAGAGGGAGAATCTTAAGCAGGCTCCACGCCCAGTGCAGAGCCAGACAAGGGGCTTGATCTCATGACCCTGAGATGATGACCTGAGCTGAAACCAAGAGTCAGATGCTTAACCGACTGCGCCACCCAGGTGTCCCTCATTCCTATTTATTTCTGAATATTATTTCATTGTATGGATACACCAAATTCTAAATTTATCCATTCATCTGTTGATGGACACTTGAGTAGTTTCCAATTTGGGGCTATTATGAATAACGCTGCTCTGAAAATTCATCTATACATTTTTGCATGAACACGTTTTCATTTCCCTTTGGAGTGTGTATGTGTGTATGTACATGCACATACACGCGTGCACGCGCGCGCATACATACCTAGGAGTAGAACTATGGGGCCATAAAATAATTCTAGGTTTAATCTTTCGAGAAACTGCCAAACTGATTTTCAAAGTATCTACAGCCATTTTACATTCTCAATTTCTCCACATCCTCACCAGCATTTGTGATCTGTCTTTTCATTACAGCCATCCTAGTGAGTGTGGGTAGGTCTCCCTACTGCTTTCTGGCCTCCATAGTTTCTGAAAATTAGCTGTTCATTTTATTGAGGATCTGTTATATGTAATGAGCCATTTTCTCTTGGTGTTTTCAGATTTTCTCTTTAACTTTTGACAGTTTGATGTATCTGTTTATGAATCTCTTTCTGTTTATTCTCCCTGAAGTTCACTGAGCTTCTTGGCTGTACAGATTAATGTTTTTATCAAATTGGGAAAGTTTTAAGCCACTACTTTTTTCAAATATTATCTCTGCCCTTCTCTCTCACACGCCTCTCCTCTCCTTCTGGGACTCTCAGCACGCATATGTTGGCAGGCTTGACGCTGTTTCACAGATTTAGCCTTTGGTAATTTTTAAAAATCTTTTTCTTTTGTTCCTTGGACTGGAAAACCTCAGCTGACCTATCTTCAGGTTCACAGTTCCTATCTTTTGCCAGCTTAAATCTTCTTTTGAGCCTTTTGAGTAAACTTTGCATTTTGGTTATCATACTTTGCAACTCTGGAATTTTTTTTATAATTTCTGCTTTTCTCTTGATATTCTCTATTGTTGAGATATTATTTTCATACTTGCCTTTAATTCCTTAGAAATGATTTTTCTTGGGGCGCCTGGGTGGCTCAGTTGGTTGAGTATTCTACTCTTGGTTTCGGCTCAGGTCTTGATCTCATGGGTTGTGGGATTGAGCCCTGTATCGGACTCCACACTCAGCCGGGAGTCTGCTTGAAGATTCTCTCCCTCTGCCCCTCCCCCAACTCATGCTCACTCTCTCTCTAAAATAGATCTTTTTTTAAAAAAGAAATGATTTTTCTTAGTTCTTTGAACATATTTGTAATAAATAGCTGATTTAAAATGTTTACACGAGTCCAACATCCTACTAGAGACAAGGACAATTACAATTGACTATTATTTTCCTATGAATGGTCCACATTTTTCTGCTTCTTTGCATACCTTGTAATTTTTTGTTAAAACCTGGATATCTCAATGAATATAATGTGACAACTCTGGAAATCAAAATTCTTTTCTTCTTTGCCCACGCCAGAGTTTGTTGTCTGTCCTTATGTGTTCTTTCTAGCTCCTCCCTCTTTCCCATTCTGAGCCACCCACTCTGGCCCTGCCGCATTGTCCACCATCTCTAAATCAAAGATTACTCTGGAGAAGGGCAGGGTCAATGAGGGGCAGTCGCAGAATGGAAACTTTTGATTTGGCTTAGGACTGTTTCTTACTCTCTCTTTTGGCATTGGGATTTTAGAAGTAACCATAGGCATTTCTATGGAAACAAAAGAAAAACACGGGTTAATAGTTGGAACAAATTATAAGCTTAGTGTCTGAATCCCGAGTGCTGCCACTGAGAGTATTTTTAGATGTTGGGCTCAAAGCATCCTCAGGTGGGGTGGAGGGAGGCAGTGGCAATCTGATGCATTTTTCTGGTTTGTCCCCCACCAAATGTCCCTGGTGATCCTTTTGAGTGACCCCCAGAGGAACAGACATGAAGATTGTCTATACATGAGTCATTGTGGCAATTTCTCAAGTTCTCTAGCTTCAGTTTGCAGGGCTTCAGGAAAAAGGGCAGTTTTAGTTCTCAATGATTTCAAGTGAAGAGAATGGGAGAAAATTGGAAACCTTAGTTTGGAGAGTTATAGTCAGATAGTCAAGGAAACGAGAGGAATTCAGGATCCAGTCCAGTTTTATAAGCAAACAACAAACACTCAAAGACAATTAATCAGAACTAAAATTTAACATCCACAAAAGTAATGTTTTTGAAAGGTAATTTTTCTCTCTAAAATCACCCTCAATTTTTATCAAAGATAGCCAAATTAAGGCTAGTTTGTACCCCATGGACCCAGAAACTGCACTACTGGGTATTTACCCCCAAAGATACAACTGTAGTGATCCAAAGGGGCACCTGCACCCCAATGTTTATAGCAGCAATGTCCACAATAGCCAAACTATGGAAAGAGCCCAGATGTCCATCGACAGATGAATGGATAAAGAAGATATGGTGTATGTGTACAATGGAATATTACGCAGCCATCAAAAAATTGAAATCTTACCATTTGCAACGATGTGGATGGAACTAGAGGGTATTATGCTAAGCAAAATAAGTCAATCAGAGAAACACAGTTATCATATGATCTCACTGATATGCAGAATTTAAGAAACGAAGCAAAGGATCATAGGGGAAGAGAGGAAAAAAATGAAACAAGATGAAACCAGAAAGGGAGACAAACCATAAGAGACTCTTAATCTTAGGTAACAAACTGAGGGTTGCTGGAGGGGAGGGGGGTGGGGGGATGGGGTGGCTGGGTGATGGACATTGGGGAGGGTATGTGTTGTGGTAAGCGCTATGTGTTGTATTAGACTGATGGATCACGGACCTGTACCCCTGAAACAAATAATACATTAGATGTTAATAAAAAAAATAAAGACAAGTTTGTAAAAAAGTCTACTTTTAACAAATTTGGCCTAATTATTTACATAAGTGCCCCAGGAATGGCAACTGGCCATATAGATAAATCTGCTTTGTTGGGACTTTTCATAAGAGATTTCAGATTGAACTTTTATGAGACTCTCAAGGCCAGAAGCCAAACCAAACACTTGCCATCAGATTTGCTTGTAATCCCTATAGATTTAGGTGAATTCCTCCCTTCTCAAGGTACCTAAACTACCCTGAGGTTCCTGCACCTGCCAGGAAGGGACATTCTTTATTCACCTGGTAAGGCTGCTGGGAACCCTGGAAGCAAGGTGTCAGGCCAACATTTCCAAGGAGCTCTGTTGGCTCTATAAAGTCAACCTTAGTTCCTTAAAGCTATCATCACTGAGTCTATGCATGTCTCTCAAATATGACATTCCAGTCAAAGTCTTGGTAACATAACTAATGTTTTCAATGGTGTCCTGCGACAAGGAGAACAGATTCTTGTTGAACTTATGCAATTAACTATAATTACCATGAAAGAAAGAACACTCACCCAGAGTTTCTGAATGCTGGAGGGTTTAAGCAAGGTGAAAAGATAAATGTTCCTTTTGGTTTACAAAGGAATATTTTATCAAATTCCTGTAAGTCATAGATATCTTAAGAGAAAAAGTTTTCTTAAATCTAGAAGAGCAAATATTAGAGAACCAGCAAAGTTTCAAACAAGAGTCATATAAATTATAATCCTTTTCTCAATTCATTTTGTCCCATGTTACTAATTCTTGTTGTTTGAATACAGTTTTTCCATTAGTTCTGGAATTTCTTAGTTTTATGATCTCAAATATATCAGAAACCTGTATTTGTCAAAAGTTCTTTTCATGAGTCTCCTTGAAACTGAAATATATGCAAGAGCATCAGATTGAAAGAGTAACTATAAATGGCAAAAAACTAAAAAATGGCCATGGTTAAAAATCTGATGAGGGTTCATTATAATGCAGTTGACAATGATATTTGGTTATTTTTGTGACACATAATATTTCAATAATTAGAATTACATGTGATGACATTATATGAGGACATGTTAAAAGTTTAGGAATTTTATATAATTTCTGGAACAGTTCTAGCATCTACCCACACAATATAAGCTAGGAAGGCTTATCATCATTTGTTTGACAATGGTTCCCAGGTAACATACAAAATAAAGGAGCCCAACTTCATTTAGATTTTGAATTTTGGGGAAGTTTGTTAAAAACCTCAAAAGGTTCTAAAGCACATGCCTAAATAGCATTAGCGACTATTATAAAACTTAACATTTTTTAAATAATTTTTTATTGTTATGTTAATCACCATACATTACATCATTAGTTTTGGACGTAGTGTTCCATGATTCATTGTTTGTGTATAGCACCCGGTGCTCCACGCAGAATGTGTCCTCTTTAATACCCATCACCAGGCTAACCCATCCCCCCACCCCCCTCCCCTCTAGAACCCTCAGTTTGTTTTTCAAAGTCCATCGTCTCTAATGGTCTGTCTCCCCCTCCGACTTATTAATGGCTTCCTACAACATTAACTATTTGGAGGCAATAAGAGATTCTGTGGAAGTTTTTACCGTTGTTACCAAAATGTAGCTCCCTTAATATTGAGAATTTTTAACTTTCTTAAGAAATCAAAGACCTGATGAAGACAAAACATAGAAACTTTATTTTTCTGGGCAGATAAAGAAAAAAAACTTTGTTTATAATTTCTTATCAAGATCAGACCAACAATCCATGAAAACTTTCTTTTTAACAGAGAGAAAAACCAAATTCCAATCTTATACCCGTGTTTAAAACTCATTCATTCCAATCTTAGTCCTGACCTCGCATAAAATTTTTATCAAAGATTCCACTTCACAAACCTTCTACAACATTCTTTTCCATTCAGATTTTGTCTAAGTTTTTCGTCTCTAAACGACCAATCCCATTTCAGGCAAAATTACTTTCTTTTCCCTCAACAAAAATGTGTTCTCATTTCTCATACCTTTCCTACACATCTCCTACTTTCCCTACATTCAGAGCTGCTCTCTTTATCATTTCTAGGTCTTTTTTTTTTTTTTTTTTAAGCAGGCTTCACACCCAGTGTGGAGCCCTAGGTGGGACTTGAATCCACGACCCCAAGATCAAGACCTGAGCTGAGATAAAGAGTTGGATGCTTAACTGACTGAGCCACCCAGGCACCCCCATTTCTAGCAGTCTTCATTACATTTATCAGAATTTTAACTCCAAGAAACCTTAGTTTCCACCGAAAACTAAGTAGTAACCAGTTATGGAACTGTGTCACACCAGGATTCTTTAGATTGGCAAATTCTGAATACATTTTGTAATTTCTAGACATGTGTTTTTTCATAGTACAACTTTCAATAAAGCATAAAATGTTCACTAACAGACCCAAGTATCTTGAGTTTCTCTGTGATAAGACAAAAGCTGACAAACTTATGTTTAGTCATTAATGCTTTAGTATTTTATCTTATTTGGAAAAGACTTAGCTATCCAATTTATTCAACCCAATTTCTTGCTTAACTTAGCAAAACTTCAAAGTTTCAGGTTACCAAAGATTTTGAAAGCTATTTAAAAGTTTACCTATAAACCCTTTTATTTAACCTACTTGCTCTTAACAATGGCCATGGAAACTGCAAGAGACATGAAATTCACCATCATTTTAAGTCACCTCCTTGCTGACAAGTTGCAACAGAGATAACATGAGCTTGTTTAGTAAACTTGGTAGAATAAAAGTTTTATATTTAATGCTGATATGCCTAAAGACATGTTTATCTTAGTTCAACTAACAACCTTGAATTAGCTTGAATACCAAGTATGCTGCACCTGTGTCTACTAAGCAGTCAACCAGTTTGTTCCCCACTGACAGTTTTACCTGGGGCTTGGGTGGGGAAATCTGAAGTGCGTGGGTTAAGTTCAGGGGAGCCCCTGTGCCCTTTCGTTTTGGGTGGGGGCACTTCAGTTTGAACCTCCTAAGGAGGCAGCCCTACAGCTGGGGGTCCCTCCTCCAGAGTGAGGGCAGTGGGAGCAGGTGCCAATGGGGCTGGAGGCATCTGCGATGGTATAGGAGCTGGTTGTGGGAGCCCCGCCCGTGGCGGTGTGGGAACAGGAGGAGGGTAGGCAGTGCTGGCCACTGGCCTGGCCGCAGACGGATTCGAAGTTTGCACTAACATTCCCTTGCCTCTGACTCCTGTCCCTCCCTCTTGCTTTTCAGCCCCTCTGCGTGCTTTATTCAAAATCTGTCCTAAAGCTCTTTCTTTGGGAACAGAAGGAGTGTTCCCCATCTTCCTAGGCAAAGGTTCAGAAAGAACACAGAAGAAACCAAACCAGGACTAAATGAAGCCAGAGCACTTCTGTGAATGTTTACTCCTCAAAAATCAGGGGTTTCACCGACTGAACCAAACAGCCTCTCATTTCCTAGTTTCTCCCTTAGAGTCAGAGTTTCCCCGATGGAACCAAGCAGCTTCCTACAACATTAACTATTTGGAGGCAACCAAATGGGAGGAAGAAAGCTACAAGTCACTAGTATTTTTGGAGAGAACATGAAAGGTCTTTCACAAAACAAATTTAACAGGGCCGGGTTTGTCCAAAGCTACCCAAAGCTGGAGCGACAAACCAACCGAGTGCAAAGGAACTGGCTCACGAACACACTGGGTGCGAGACCAACAACTATTACCCTCTCCAACGGGTCCCGGAGACAAATGCAAACCAAGTGGCTTCTCCCCAAGGACAAGCCCAAACGGAGGGGAAGGGGGTTCCCGGCTGCAGACACTGGAGCAATTTACCCTACTTTTGAGTCTCGCGGCTGTCAGAGGTCTGCGTATGCCCCGTCCCGCGGGCCAGGGGCTGGGGCAGCAGGTGCGGCTCCCGGAAGCTGGAGAAACCCCGTGTGAGGCCGCCTATCCATGACCTGCTCCTGGCTGGGTTACCAAAGGGTAACCAGGTCCAAGCTTGTTCTGCTTGCCCCATGACCGGCCAATTAGTTGAGAGGCACCATGTTGGCGTCAGAAAAGTGACTTTGTTCAGAAGGCTAACAAACTGAGAAGCATGAGATTCCAAAGAACCATCCCCTGGAGCATGAGATTTGAGCTTCTTTTATGTTAGGAAGAGGGGGAAGGGGAGGGAGTTGGAGTCAAAAAGGTGATGACATCTCAAGACACCTGAAGAAAGTGGTGTAACATCTTTGTCCTTGGTCAGTTGATGTTCACGCGCAGGAATCTGGTCATGTGGTTTCCAGCAAGCTAGCAGAGTCATTTCTATATGTACTTCCTTATCTCCTCAGGTGAGGTTGGTTTCTGGTAAAAAGCAGTTTTTTCAAATCTTAGCCCGTAACATGCCTACGTGCAGGGCTAAGCCGAAGTTTCTAAGCTCCTCAGACATGCTAAGTTTCTCCCTGTCACACAAAGGAATATTACTCAGCGATATAGAAGAATGAAATCTTGCCATTTACCACAGCACGGGTGGACCTAGAGGCTGTTACGCTAAGTGAAATAAGTCAGAGAAAGACAAATACCACGTGATTTTGCTTATATGTGGAATCTAAAAAACAAAACAAGCGAACAAATAAAAAATGGAAATAGACTCATAAATACAGAGAACAAACTGGTGGTTGCCAGGGGGAAGGGGTGGGAGGCTGGGCAAATAGGCAAAGAGACAAAACAGGTGAAGCAGATGAAGAGGTACAAATTTCCACTATAAAATAATTACATCACAGGGATGAAAAGTACAGCATAGGGAATATAGTCAATAATATTGTGATAACTTTGCATGGTGACAGATCATAACTACACTTATCATAGGGAGCATTTAGTAATGCATATAATTGTCCAATCACTATATTGTACACCTAAAACTAATATGGCATGTTATACTTGAATAAAAAAAATACGTATGTTGAGAGTACATCTCTCCCACTTTGGACATAGATGTACTGCTTACCAAATCAATTGCACATGTCCATCCTTGATGTCCTAAAACCTGGCCACTTTGCCATTAGGGAGAAGCAAGCTTTTTCATTGTCTATAAAGGAGAAATTATGCTTCAAAGAGAAAAATGCTTTCCCCAACTCAATTGTCACTTTTGCTGAAGTCTTCAGTAAAAACAAAACAAAATGTAAATCAATATCTACATGAAGAGGAAAAGAAGCTAGACCCGAGCTATCCTGGACAAGGAGACCGGTGGATATTGCCTGAACTGAAATGCACTGGCTCGGGTTTAACATATCGATTCAGCACAGCTCAGTGCCTTCAGCTGGTAAGAATCAAAGCATAAGGCTAAACACTAAATTAGCTGTGTGTTCGTACCTCACAGCAGAGCCAAAATAAGGCAGACCTTTTTTATCCCTGCACTTCCTGTTGCCTGCCAAAAAGAATTCAAAGCAAGGAAAAATATGCCTCCTGTTGTTTGGGGGAGGTACAAGATACATTTAAAAATTGATTTATGCTTTAATCGCTCTTGAAGCTTCATTATTCCAACTATAAGTATGAAAGACGGTCTGATCCAGCAGACTTATTTGTTAATGCACCAAAGGTAGCAACAGATGTGCTGTTTTTCATCTACGACTTGATCCGCTAGCTGATTCATCTGCTTCCGTTTTCATTTTCCTGTCATTGATTTATTAATGATGTCTTACTTATCTGCGGTTCTTTTATGGGGTGGGCTTCCTCTGGTATGGTCTCAAGAGAGACGTTCTGTACCTTCCCCCAGCATCAAAAGCACAGCCCCCTTCTCCGGCATTCTTTATCACTGCTTCAGAGATTAGAGACTTTAATCATTTAGTAACTGAAATAACCTCCCTGGCTTGCAGAGTTTATGGCCAATTTGTCTTCAGCACACAGAATTCAACGGCTTTTCCTGGCTAAGGAATGGGCCATGCTTGTTATACTGCCTCTCTGCACCGTGGGCAGTCAGTGTGCTCTCTGCAGACCCATTGCAAATACTGTGTGGCTCTGGGCAGCTTAGGACGGCGAGGCACGACTCAACATGGCCCAGAGAACACATATCTACGGGCCATGAGGCTGTTAGCATTTTGAGTCGTGTAGAGAGTTGGTGTGGCTCTTAGCTCCAAGCAGCGAAGACGAGAAGGTAGGCAAGAAGGTTAAAGGCCTAAGACCATTTGCAGGAAGATCAGTAGGGTTGTCTACTCCAAATGCCAAATGGACTCTTTTCGTGGCCTATGTTAGGAAGAAAAAAATTAAAAAAAAAGGTTTGGGGATGTTTTGAAACTTGGGACCCCTAGAAAACCTAAGACGTTGCGTCATTAAGGCTTTACAAAGGCACATTTCACTTAACGTTGCACGCAAGGATCTGAAAGTAATTTCTTGTTGTACAGTGAAGGTTTCTAAAATTACATATATGTTAGTAGGTAGGTTGAGGCAGTAGATGTCAAGATTCTCGGTCCAGATCTCCCTGGAGGACTCAAGCACTCATTCCTCACTTCACACTTTGTGCCAGAGGATGGCAGTTCTCAGCTGAGTCCTTTTCTGGGACTGGCGCTGGGCTAAAGGAAGCTGGCCACCTTGCTCAAGGTCGTGCTTCCTTCCCCCGGGGCAGCCCTTACTGGCTGACTGTGTGCTGCAGGGCATCAAGGCCTGGCCCCGTTCCTGTTTGAGACTTCCCTGCAGGGCATCCCGGGCCAGAGCTCCCGTGGGATCAGCTGAGGCCTCTGGTGTGACCCCGTAGCCATTCCTCCTCCCCTCTGCCCAGTGTGGCTTCTTTTGCTCCCCGCACGAGGAGCTCTACTTCCTCCTAAGCTTCCTGGGGGCAAATCTCTGTCTCAGACTTTGCTTCCCTGGGAAGCAGACCTGCAACAGCTGGTGCTGAGAGTGATAAGGCAAAGTGGGAAAGCCAGAGGGCTTCCTTAACAGCACAGGCAGAGACTCAGTTGCAGTCCGAGGGCAGAAAAGCGAAGGAACAGGCCCAGCACTTACTTATCAGGGTAGCAGAGCTGCAGAGAAGTCTGGGTGCTCAGCCCCCACGGGTCTGCTGTGCCAAGGCCAGGAGTGGGGTCTTGAGACATGGGGTAGGTGTACCTGGGTTGATGGGCTGAAAAATGTGAATTCCCAGATTCTTGGGAACCCTCTGGGCCCACAGATGTGGCCCATTCCTCCCTGTTAAAGGCTAGTACCAAGGATGGTGCCAAGGTCTCTGCTTTGCAAGACAACACACTCCTCCACCCCAAACGTCACTCACTGCTCTTGATTCAGAGACAAACGGGGAGGGTTGAGTCCCCCCAGAATTTGTCTGGGGAAGGGCTGGTCTGGTAAAAGAGGAAAGGCCTATGCTCTGAAGGAGCGGTAGGAGCAGGCTAACATGCACAACTGATGGGACTGGATCCTGACAGTGCCGGGTCAAAATCAGGTTGGACAAGGGAGAGTTTATGCATGCGGGAAAGCTCGCCAGCGAAAGAGAATGTAACATCCGGGCAAGGACCCAGGGAAACGGTCTCCCATGCTGCTAGGATGGCTCTTGGAACCTGGAAAGTTGATGGCTCCTACCATTTAAACTGGAAGTGTCAGAACCACCGCGGGAGATGGCAGAAGGCAGGACCAGGAGGCTCAAAGAAGTGGGCACACCGGAGTGGACATTCTGTGTAAGGCCAGAAAGTCCTCGGCATATGCCGCTCTCCAGGACCTGGGTACTCACACACTGGGCAAAAGGGAACGCCCAAACATTTCCCACACTGTTGCATGCAGGGTCTGAGCTGCTGGTGATACCTGGGGAGCTGTGGGGTCATCTCAGCCCCCTGTAGAGTGGGGAACATGGAGGCTGGGTGACAAATGACACCCTGGTCAGGTCCAACTCTCAGTGTGTGCCAGGGTCGCAGACCTACCAGGTGGTCTCTTCCACAGACCTGGAATGTACGATTGGCACAGAAATCACTGGTAGTTGGCAGAACATCCATGTTAGCTCCTTAGCTATGAGGTAAGAGCTCTCCTTGTGGTGAGGAAGGCCAAACAGAAACTACTCCCTTTCCCCACAGGTCAAGATAGTAAATTAAAAACAACAAAACAAAACAAAACTTTACAACCAAGAGGGACTGGTGAAGATTTGTGCTACCCTTAAAGACCTGAAGAAGGCAGAGGGAAGGGGATAGTCCCCAACATAGCCCGGGTCTGTCCCCTACAAAAGCCAGACAGATCTTCAACAATGGGACAGTGCGGTTGCTGCACATTCAAACAAGCTGTAACCCCAACTGCAGATGTCTTGCCGCCTGTGGTATCTTTGCTCCAGCCACTAACCTGGCCTCGGTATGTGGTTTGTGGGTGCTAATATGCGTCATGTGCTTTTTAATTCCGATCAAAAAGGAAAATCAAAAAGAGTTCACAGTCACTTTGGACAGACAAGAGATTGCATTTACGGTCTTCTCCTAGGGCCACGTTGACTCTTCTACTCTGTCAGATGAGATGGAAGTAGCACTTCTGGGAACGTGCGCACATTCTGGGAATGTGCGCACGAAGGGCCAGAGAGTTCAGTGGGCTGATAGGCAGACTGCCTGGATCCCCATGGCATCCACTGATACAGCGGAGCCTCTCTCTCAGCCGCATGGGGGACTCCCTTATGGCCACCTGACCACAGACGGTAAGGGTCAAGTTGCATCCATGGACGGAGCAGCTCTGTATACAGGCCCAAGCTAGAAATCCTCATAATGGCTGAGCTTTGTGTGATTCACCTGCCTACCCACATTTGGCAGAAAGAGAGTGAGTGCCCTGAGGTTAGAGTTTATATGGAGTCATAGACAGCGGTGAAAGCTTGGCTGGTTAGTCAGGGGCCTGGAAGATGAGTAGACGGAGGACAGGAGGTCTAAGGAGAAGAATCTAGCTAGAAGAAAGAATTCCCAGTGAGGATGGGGCACCAGCCTCCAGGATGTAGTGTATATAGCCTGAGTCAATAACCATTCAGGGGCAATGCAGAAGTGTAAAGGTCTGGCCTGCTCACCCCAATTCAGAATAACTCTGCAGGGCCATCCAGCCCCAAAGCTCACTGTGGGATTAGCTGAGGCTTTTCTTGTGACTATACCACTGTCCTTCTCCCACTGCCCAGTCCTGCTTCCTTCACTCCTACACAGGCATTGATACTGAGCATACTCCCCTTTAAACTACCTGCATCAAACCAATAGAATACAGGGTACTGGGAACCCAGAGGGAAGAGTGGGAGTGGCTCCACTTTCTATCACTACCCATGACTTACTTAAGAAAATTTGTGGGTTTTGGCCTGGCAGCTCTGGATTCTGTGGTTTAGAGATTCCCAGGGGAATCTGCTTCCACCATAGGACATAGCAAGCACCCCCCTAAACCCTGGACTACGGCTTCCACCCGGTTACTGAAGGCTTCTTACGCCAAGAAACCAGCAGACAAGGAGAGGAGTCCCCCTCCGAGCTGGATAATTGACACTCATCATCAGGAGGACGTCAGGCTGCTGTCCCATGACGGGGGCAGGAGAGACATGATGTGGCCCCCAAGTATTCTCTCGCTTCCTGAGACTCTCTTGCCCCGTTTTGATGGTAAGTGGACAGGTGTGGCCTCCGTGATTCAAGAAGTGCATGGTGACAAGGAGTTCAGGGGATGAGGGCATGGGCCACCCACCAGGTCATGCTTGAGAGATGCTGGAGTAGAGGGGTTCTAGAACGGGTGGGGAAGGAGGGGACTGAGGAGCACGTTACACCCCAAGGCCAGCTGCATTGGCAGGAGCTGTAGTTCATGCTGCAAAGTTTTGTCTTGAAAGTTTTTCGCAGGAAAAGAGGCCCTACAGTATCTTGGATGAACTGCCCCAGAACATAGTATATGAAGCAAGGGGGTGGGAGCAGTACGAAGCCTGGGCGGCAGAGGGTGCGGGGCCCTGCCCAGGTCACCACCTCCAGACCCGCTGCTCTTACTCACTCTCCCTGTGGGGGAGCTGCGTTTCAGCTGAGTCCCTCTCCAGGACCTGCTGTGAAGAGAGCCACCTGGACCAAGTCACATCCCCCTCTCAGGCAGCCCACATTTAGTGACCGGCCATGCAGGGGATGAAGGTCTGGCCCCTTCTCCCCAGTTCAGGGCAACTCTGCAGAGCCAGCCCAGCCTCAGGGCTCCCTGGGGGAGGAGCTGAGACCGGCTTTGTGAGTGCAGGTAAGCTTCTTCCACTGCTAATCCTACCTCCTGCGGACAGCACGCCCTTCCCGCCCCGCTCCCGATAAATCACCTGCATGCAATCACCATCTTAGATTCTGTTTTCTCGAGACCCCACCTGAGACCATTGCATGTATATTTTCATAACTGGCATTTTTATTTACAAAGCCCCATATGACTTTTGGTCTGACAGGCAGGCTAGGGTAAGCTAAGCCAATAGGGAAACTGCAAAAAAAGAAAGGAGCTATTATTTGGCCTGTCACCTCATAATTCAGTGGCCAAGTCTTGTGTGAGCCACAGACCCTGTTTATCCTTGAAGTTCAAGATCAGCGTCTTCCCAAGGGGGACGAAAGGGCCACTGGCAGTCTGACAAGGGGATCGGCGAGTTTTCTCGGCACTCGCCTCCCCCTTTCTCCTGTCCCACCCCCACCACTGGTAGGTCTGTAGCAGGGGTGGCGAGAAGGAACAGAAAAGAGAATTTAAGAGACAGCAGGAATCAGAGGTTGACAAGAAGATTGCTAACCAGCTGTACCAGCCCCGAAGGCCAGGTTCTGTGCATATGTCCTTCCACCCTCCTTCCAACAGCCCACATGGAGCTACGAGCTCCTGAAGAAACCCCTGGGACCAACTTCTGTTCCAGGGCATTCCCCCTCCGTAAATTCAAGTGTACAATTAGCCCCCTTTGCGTTTAGGAATGTATCAGGTCTGAAACCTAAGAGACCTCTTCTCAGCCTGGTGATACCAAGAGCTGACTGCATGCTCTCAGCATACCTCTCCTGCCTCCCTGTCTGCAGAAGCATGTGCTGTCCCTGAGGAACTCAGCCGCGCCTTGTCTCCGAAGAGCTGGGATAGTCAATGGCCTCGTGTTTGGGTCTCTACTGGCCTCCTCTGTCGTGCTGGGTCTTCTTTAGTGAGTCTTCAGGGAGCCCTGAACAGCTATGGTGCATCCTCTCTGCTGGCCCTTTCTTACTCCTGTGCTTTGATTCATTTGCTCTGATTCCGTTCAAAGACTTTACTTTGTTTCCTCCCTTCCTTGAGCCCATCTCCTCAGATTCATCTCACACTGGCTGCCTGCCTCCATTTTGGGACTAAGCATGGACGAGGCCAAACCCGGGCATTAAATGTTATGGCGACTTTTTAAACGGTCTCCATTTTAATTTCAGGTTCACTTAATGGAATCGCAAAGTGAAATGTGCATGTGATGGGAACTCAGCAGCCTTAAGATTGGAGAAAAGATGTAAAATTCAAATTCTTGCAGCTTCTTGCTGGAAAAAAAAAAAAGTAATGATCCACTTGGATGAAGCCAACATCGTTGGAAATGCCTCCTCCCCTGCCACCGGCTCTGCGCAGCTGCGGACATTGACGGTTTCTAACCGGAAGGCCCAACCACAGCCAGTCTCTAAGCCCATCAGAACAGGCTGAGTTCATGCAGTGTCCCACGCCCCGCGTGCGTGGGATTTAGAATTAGGTTCTTGAGCTTGGTGGCCACTGCTCAAGGAACTACGGTTTTCTTAAGTAACTTTCTTTGTGTGTGTGTTCTATGTAGCAAGGAGATTTTGTCCTGGTTCATGAACTCCTCTTTCCTCCGTCCCTAGTTTGACTCCAGGACCATCTGCTACCCCCTTCTCCCTGCAGAGCTACATACTGTTCTTACACACACCCACCTCCGTCTACCCCAGCTTGAAGCTGCTGTGCTTCAACCTACCTGGACTCCATCACTTCTTACAAGGCATTGCTATTATCCATGTGCTAAGGGCTAGTCTCTCCATCCACAGATACCATCCACCAGTTAGACTATTTGAAGAGGAATACCATCCTGGGGGGACCCACGCTTCCCATGTTCCTAACTCATTACCTTTGAGGTCCTGGTCCTCTTCCTGAGAGGCCAGTGCTGTAGCTGGATCATCCCTCTGGTCCTAACCCCTATCGATTCCTACTTATTGTCATTCCCCCACAGAGCACCTGTGGGGGCCTGGGATTACTTGCAGCTGATTCACAATTGACTGGCAAAGAAATTTCAACAGGGATGGAATTTGGAAAACATACTCCCATGCAATCTTACTCTGGCTTGTATTTTTCAGTTATATACCAGATTGAGTTACATTTTGACATGAGGCCAATGATATGTATTTTTTTCTCTCACCCCAAACCTTTTGAAATTAGAGATCACGTCACATGAAATGCACACCTGGCCCCAAAAAAAGGCCATTGAAATGCACCTGGGGAAATAGTAGCTTAACCTGAACAAATCAAGTAAAATGTGTTTATTCCTTTTCCTCTTGAGAAAGTTGTAACTTTGGAGAAATCTCATGCCTTCCTTTTCTGCTAGTAAAATTCTCGATCTTGAATTCTCGGGGATATTGATTTTACTGATGTACTAACGATTTCTGAAGGCTGAATCTCTGATCTATTTCAGAATCTAGGGGTGGGAAAATAAGAGAGTTTTATCTAGACATTTGCTTATTTCCAAAATCAGTAAGGCACAGGAGTTAAGTTCTCATGGCAGTGACCCATGTGAGACCAAGGGGTCCATTTCTGTCTTCCATCTACTTTTTGTGTGACTTAGGTTTTGCAAATATACCTTGCGTCCCATTTACCCAATTATCTAATGTAATTAGGGTTTGATACTCACCTTCCTATTGAGAAGAGGTTCTAAGAAAAAGAGCATCTTTTGAAAGTTATCATGAGGAAATGTTGCCAGAGGACTTATTCTAAATGGAATAGACCGTCTTTAATCCTAAAAGAAATATAGAATGTTTTAGTCAAGATTATCAGTGGTGCTGTGTTCCCTTCTGGAGGCTCTGGGAGGGAGTCTGTTTCCTTGCCTTTTCTAGTTTCTAGAAGTTGCCTGCCTTCCTTGGCTCATGATCTCCTTCCATCTTCAAAGCCAGCTGGGCTGGTCCAGTCTTTCTCACATCCCATGACGAACACTGGCTGTCCTGTCTCCCTCTTTGACTCATAAGCACTCTTGTGATTACATCAGCCCTGCCCAGATAATCCAGATCCATCTCCCCATCTGAAGGTTCCTGATCACACCTGCATAGTCCCTTTGGTGTGTAAGGTAACACAGGCACAGGGTCTGGGGGGGTAGGACATGGACATTTTGGTGGTGGTTGGGGGGGGGCATTACACAGTGATATCGAAGCATAAACAATTTTCTGTATTTTTGTTAAATTTGTTCATATTTTATGTCAGAAATTAACTCCTGAGGAAGTTTTAAAGATTGGCTAAGGATAGTCTAGAGGACCCTCTACCACTCCATTGCTCAGTCATGACCCATCTGATTTCTTGAGGGAAGAGTAATGTTTTCTGGGTCTGAGACATAGATGACTACATACATTGGTTGCCTTCACTTTGCCAGTTCCCCCTTTTATTTAATTCTGTAGAGACCTGGCATACTGCCCTTGGAAACTGGCCACTCCTTAAAATTACTGCCAATTGGGGATTAGATGAGAAAGATTATGAGATGTTTGCTCGAAATAGTGCGGCTTGGTTGAAGGTGTGTTGTAACATCATTGGCAAATAATGAGAATTTTTTAAAGAAGCCTTTGTGTTGGGGTTTTGTTGAAGACCAAGTTTCCGCCTCCTTGCTTTGCTCTAGCATAGTGATTCCCTTCCTGTCCGTCACTGTTGCTGCTTCTATTTGCAGCGCTATGTTAGCACCAGCGGATGCCAGGCAGCCAGCCACTGCCCCCCGTGTGTTAGAAATGTCTCGTAGCTCCCCATGGAGAATCGGGACTTAATTTCGTTTACCCTGGCTCCTTGGGGCCTTACCCTGCCAACCCAGCTGCAGCACAGCTCCTCCATCCAGAAACCTGGCAGCCGTCCCAGCTGGATGCCACCTGCTAACACTTTTCTGAAGACCAGCAGAGGAAAGAACAGGAGGGCAGGGGGCTGAGGAGGGAGGGAAGAGAAGATGCACAACGAATTGCATTGGCCTTTAGCCCCTTTAGATCTCATGCTCCCAGAGGTAGTGACATACTTGTGTTCAGCGGTCATCATTGGTCTTACTCGAAAAAGTCCTATATGGCTGTGGCCATGCTTTCCTGAGTGCTGTGAGTCTCTGGAATTACCCTAATCTTCCTCTTTGCTTTGCAGTTATGGAGAATAGCAACACCCCACTGGCTGGAATGGTGGCCTCCCATGCAGAAGAGGGGTGAGTTGGCATTCTTTTGTCTCTTTAGTAATATGCTAATCATGAAATTATGTACCTTCTTGTCATCTCCATAATGAGCTACAATACTGTCCAACTTTTCTGGGATGAGGACCTCTAGTTCACGTCAAATGTTACAGACTTCCACATGATGGCAGTTGTACTTTTAGTATCCATTGATTTAAAAATAATATGTGAACAAAGGCATCTGAGTTTAGTACGCTTTTGGATAAGTTTGTTTTATTAATCACAACAGTATCTAATAACATTTAAAAACCAGCAAGGACAGACTGCTGTAGTACCTGGCCCAAAGTATGTGAATGTTAGTAGAATGAATAAAGACAGTGCTTGTTGCAAATATGGATTCATGGGCCTCTTTACAATAACACCCTAGGGCGGAGTGACTCACAGAAGGGGGATTCATGGGAGGTTAACAGGGATCTAACTTGCCCAGTTTTGTGTCTGCCTGGGCTGGGCCTGGGAGCAGCTCCCTCAGCTCTTTCCAAGAATGTATATCCCCTCAGGGGAAAGACTGCCTGTTCAGAACAGGCCCACCCACAGGAAACCACATTGTTGAGATCCCTCCTTTCATGGTTCAGAATCCTTCAAAACAAACAAAACTACCCTGTAGACTGGGACTTCAGTTATACCCTTTTGGTTTATATTACAGACCTTGCAGGGAAAAGTGACCCCACAGCAGCTGGAGCAAAGAGGGAAAACTATCCAAGTAGAAGAGACCCCAGACAGGACAGCCAGCTCTAGTCCAAAGGACTTCCCCAGGGGAGAGTGACTTCAAGTCCTCTGCTCTCCCACAAATAAATTGGGGGCCAAGGAGGTGTGTGAAGAAACAACTGTTTAGAAAAGACAGTGATTCTAAAGTATTTAGAAACCAGTGGGGTGTGGTGATACATTCCAGTGTACTAGAATGGACAACTAGCCAGAACTTTCAAGAAGACCTTCTAACCCGCCCTCCCTCTTGAGTAAGCATCAACCCTTTGGTTGCTGGATCAATGAGGATGAGGGCTTCCAAGGTGGTTGGGTGGTCACACAGAGACTCAGTGCAGTGGTAACTTAGCAATGGGTAAGAAAGCATTTCAATATTTTAAACTGGAAAAACTACACCTTTGCATCCTGGCTGCTACAGTTTATAAGCAAGAGCTCGGAAGTGGCTCATAAAGGGTTTGAGAGCCATGGGGAGAAATGACTGATAAAATCCCATTACTTTATTTTCTCTCACTGTTACCACAACAAATTAAAACCTAAACTCTCTTCTCTTGAAAGAAAGATCCTTCTAGATCCAAGCATCTTTTCCTGAAGTGGTAAGGGAAATTAACTCAGAGTGAAGTGCCTACTACGTGCCAGCTCCTGGGCTCAGAGTTTTGCATACATGGCTTCATTCCCCCTCACAATCACCACCTGGGTGGGTAGTTATCACTCCTGTCTTACAGATGAAACACATCTAGTAAAGAGTGTATCAGAATTCCACCCAAATCTACCTGACTCCTGAGCTGGTGCCCTTCCTTTGCACCACACACATCACACCATAGTTTTGAAGGTTTTCTTATAAAACTGCTTGGGGTTTACATTTGGGCTATATATTGATCAAACAGGTCCACTGTATTCTTTTACCCCCCCCCCCAAATCAATGCTTCTCATATAATAATATTCACTTTATTTTCATTTATTAACTAGTAGGTCATTAATCAACCTAATCGCATTGAAGTCAGTACTTTTAATGTAGCAATGAATAGAGCCACATTTAATACACTTGAAATATGAGCTTACTGCATATAACAAGGCCTTTCAGCCTTCACTTTTTATTTAGACCTCCTTATTATCCAAAGTAAGAAATAGTTCAATTAAAAACACACATATATGTACATATGCATAGACATTCCCCAAAAGATAACTGTTTCAGTAATTCTGAAAGATGTCCTTGGGTTTTCTTCTAAAGCATTTTCCATGGAAATCAATTTCATGGACTTGTTAATGTGGGCAAGTGCCTCATGATAGAGATTCTGTCCTTACACAAAACCTTGCCAGTCCCCATTACTCCTCCGCCTTTATATCTTCGACTGTTTGTTGATAATGTCATGTTATAAATGCCCATCAAATACAAATCAATAATGATAAATGTCTGTTCCCAATTAATTTTATCTAACATCTGATACGCACCGGATTGCTAAGTGCAACTGCAAAGACTTTCTGGTGGGGAGTGAGGGTTTGTGAAGCAAAATACCTTTGTTTCTGATTCTAGCCTTTCTGCCCCTTTCCAGCGTGTGTTCAGCCTCCTCTGATGTGGCCATAATTTCATCCTCCAGAGCAAAAAAGGCAAAAGGCCACCATCTTTCTGGGGCTCTGTGTAGGAACTACATGAATGAAAATGAGCTTTGTAGAGATTAAATGCACTCTACCTACAAAAAGACAAAAGTTGTAGCTTTCCTATTTTGTTGGGTCCAAACAAGGAACAGAATGGTCTCTTGCTAATATTACAGGATTTGACTCTATAGCTGATGGATTGTATTTCTTTTACCCTGGGAAAAGACTTAAATCTGCCCTGGATGGGAAGTATCTTATCTGGATATCTTATACACATATAACTCTTCAGTTGCCCCTCAAATTCATCAGTCATATTGAATTTCAAAAGGTATCCCGACTGTCCTACTTTAATGCCTTCTTTTTGTAATGTAATTTTATTTCTTAAATATATTACACAATATTTAAGATATTCAAAAAAAGGACACAGCAAAATATAAAAGATAACCCTGTATCCACCACTCAGCTCAAGAAATAAAACACAGGGAACAAAGTTAATTTCACTTTAGGCTCCGTGCCTTCTTCACAGAGCCTGTTATTCCTAAGAGGTTATTTCCCGAGAGCCTGGGGACCCGGATGCTTGGCTCTGTACCTCTTTGCAAGGCCTTGGAAATGACCCTTACATCTCCTGCCTCTGTGCTCTCCGAGTCAGGGATGATCATGTGATTTTCGGGGCCATAGGTTAGCCATGCAATGCCTGCACTTTGGCTGTGATCTTTGGAAACTTTTACCCTGGCTTATTGTCAGTTGGAAGTGCATGTAACTTCCCATGACTGCCTCTTCCAGAGTGTTCAATGGGAGAGCCCCAGATTCTTGACCATAGTTCTGCATTATGGCTGGCCAGAGAGGCCAAGGGGGGCTGGACAAGCTCTCTGGACTTGAGGTGGACTTGACTTATGAGAAGGAAGGGGTCCCACAGACTCCTGTAACCTCCGCTCTGCAGTGACAGCTTTGTGCTGCAGGCTGCCCCCAGTTTGAGCTGGTCCGGGAGTTGGGGGCATGTCCAGCTCTCTCTCCCTTTGGCCTCCTCTGAGCAGAGCTCTTTTGGCCATAAAAGTATCCTGGCTGGAGCGCCTGGGTGGCTCAGTTGGTTAAGCGACTGCCTTCAACTCAGGTCATGATCCTGGAGTCCCAGGATCGAGTCCCGCATCAGGCTCCCTGCTCAGTGGGGAGTCTGCCTCTCCCTCTGACCCTCCCCCTTCTTGTGTGCTCTCTCTCTCTCTCATTCTCTCTTTCAAATAAATAAATAAAATTAAAAAAAAAAAAGAAGTGTCCTGGCTGGAGAGCCGTGGGCCAGCACCAACTCGGGCCCTCATCAGAGTTCTCCCTTCATGGGTTGTGTTTAGTAAAGACAGAACTCAGAATATTAATGGTCTTTAACTTCATTCTGGGGACATTCATCTTAGGATAAAAATAATGCTTTAAACACGCAAACAATGAATCATGGAACACTACATCAAAAACTAATGATGTAATGTATGGTGACTAACATAACATAATAAAATAAAATTAAAAAAAAATAATGCTTTAAGGCCCAGTGATTTTAAAGATAAGGAAAAAAGTGCAGAAAACTTGAGGAGTCATTTGCCCTGTTGCTCCTGCATATTGCAGCCAAATAAACACATTCCTGTACTTATTTATGCTGTAGACCAGTCATTTTTCCTTACACAGGAATCTTATTAAAACAATAAATCAATGTTAACCTGGGTTTTAAATTGGCCCAATATGTTTGGAGAACTTGCTGGTTTAATTTTCCTATTTTTCATTTTCAGTTAACTAATTTAGTTTTCCCAGTTGGGATACCACAACCTTAGCATGCGGATTTATCTTAAAACCAGAAAGCCCTGACATACATTGCCACCAAAACAAAAGAGGAATCCCAGTGTTTTGTCCTATAATGAGACAACAAAGAAGCATAGATCCAGAAGACATCTATCCTGATCGTTGTAAAGAGCCTAAGCCTAGGCTCTGAGAAAGAGCACCAACTGCCTTCAAGTTCTTCTGGATATTCTGTTCTACATTTTCTTCACATCTCCTTGACTTAAAGTTTCCAGTGCATCTGTGTTAGGGACTGGGTGTTTATATCCCACCCCACCAGAATTCATGTACTGAAGGCCTAACCCCAACATAACCATATTTCAAAACAGAGTAGGGCCCTGATCCCCTAGGATTAGCATCCTTATAAGAAGAGACACCATCAGAGTGCTCTCTTGGCTCTCTCTCTCCCTCTTTCTCTCTCTCCTTTCTGGCCCTTGCAAGAAAAGATCATGTGAGCATACAGCAAGATGGCGGCCATCAAAAAGCCAAGAAAAGAGGCCTCAGAATGACACCTACTTTGCCAGCACCCTGATCTAGGACTTTCAGCCTCCAGAACTGTGAGAAAATAAGTATCTGTTGTTTCAGCCATCCAGTTTATGGCATTTTCTTATGGCATCCCAGACTAAGACAATCCCCCAGCAATGTTTTCCCAGGAACACAATTGCTGGTGTCCCTCCACCCTCTAAGGAATGCTTGCTATCCCCACATGTGTGTACGATTAGAGAGATCTTGGCTGGCACCTCTAAGAGGCCCCTATCATCACAGCTCTGGTAGGTTGCAACACAGCCCAAGACCCCAGAGTATGACTGGGGATCAGATACTAAGAGAAATTCTTTTCAGCCATCAGTCCCCAGAAGAACATGTGTATATGTGTGTGTGTTGAGAGGGGTGACTTTTTCAGTGGGCCAATACTAGAAATGTCCTCAAGCCCAGGATTGCATCGGACTTGTTCTCCACCCAGAAGCATGCAACTAGAGGGTAAATGTTGGCCTTAGGAAATGCCGGCTCAGTGAGGGCTGTATCTGGGGAAGCTGTTCCGTTTCATGGAGAGAGCATTAACTTTTAGAGTCAGGCAACACTGGGTTCAAATTCAAGCTTTTTACTGCATTCATCAAAATAGTATAATAAAGCCTATATTGGTTCATGTAACTGAAAAATCCAGGGAGTTGTTTTGCTCTCAGGCACAGCAATATCCAGGCACTCAAAAGATGTTATTGAAAATCTGTGTTCTCTCTTTCCACTCTATTTCTCTGTGGTCCTCACTCTGAAAATCTTCCTCAGTAGCCCTAGACTCATGTGATCCTTAGTAGTAAGGATGGGTGGAGGAAGGAGAGAGTCTCTTTCCAGGGGGTACAATGAAGGTCTTGGTGAGATTGCTGATTGACCAATTCTAAGTCACACATTCACCCCTGGGTGGGATGGGGCTGGTGGTGGGGTGGGGGTTCCCATTTAAACCTGGAAGAGATGGTGCTGTTACTTGAGGAGGAAACGATGCAAAGCAGGCCAAATCAACAGATGTCTACATAAACATTAAAGTGCTCTGTGACTCTGGGCAAGTTATTTAACCTCTCTGATCCTCAAGTTCCCCTTTCATAGAATGACTGTACTAGTACCTGCCACCAAGGAAATTACACATAGCTCAAGGCACAGAAGGGAGGGATAATAATGGTTAACTTTCTCCTTGCTTCCTTTTCCTACCCCTGGCATTCTCTTGGAGGCCTGGGGATGTTCCAGCTCTGCCCTGATTGGTATTGAAGATGTCGTGCTGTTTCAGGCCGGGGAGCCTTGAGCAGTACGAAAACTTCGGAATCTACTCAATGGGGCTTCTAGGCCAGGGCTTGGCTGCACTTGGGAATGGTGACCTCAGGGGCACAGTGGACTCTGAGTTGGGCTCAGCGCTGGTGAGGCTCAGCCCTGGGACATTCAGGTCCTAGGGCAAAGGGCAAGTGATGTCTATACTGTCTGGACTGGAGAGCTTAGAACAGCAGCAGGTACCTTCCTGTCACTCTCCGGAACCCAAAATCAAGTCTCTCAGTCTATGTCACTCCCCTGAATAAACTAGGCCCTATACAAGATAAGAGTATGAGAGTATGGGAACCTGTACCCTCAGTATCTAGATTTAGGGTGGCCAGATGAGAGCAGGGGATCACCTGCTAACAACACTCATGCTGGAAGGTGGTCCGGCATCTCAGTGCCCCAACACTGCATTTTTAAAGGTTACCCTCAGATTCTGAGGGAATCCAAAAGAGACTAAAACAAGTAATATCACTTACTGAATTTCTCTGAAGTCCTGGTACCTGGTTTCCTTGGATCCACCTTGACTTACTCTGAGACCCTGACACGGGATCTTGTTTTCGTGGCTGCTGTAGAAAATATCAAAATAACTTCTGCCTGTGTCTCCACAGATTTCAACCACACCTTCCCAACCTAACCTATATGAAAATGTTAAGGGCACTTTGGTGGAGAAGTTCCATATGACCTGAAGCCAGCATTATTATTAATTATTAATAACAGTGAATGTGGTCACTTTCTCTTTGTGCAGCCAGGGGCTCAGAGCAGAGGTTATTTGGGGACAATGGAAAATTATCCTGGTAACAACTTGGGAAAGAGGGTAAACTCAAGCTTCAGAATGGGCGAATGGGCTGGAAAGCTTTTTCAGTATGAGCACGTAAGTGGTGAAACCATCACCTCCTTCAGAGACGGTGATTTATGGGTAAAATTGCCAAGTTGGTGTGGCTCACAAAGATCTCAGAGTAAATGGACATACAAAGTCATCATAAAGAGAGGTTCGTATCAATGGACCTGATTTGACTACTTTGAAGTTTTCTGATTTATGTAATTTGGGTCTTTCATTTACAAATCCATTTCCTTGGGACAGTTTTGTGTCGTACGTGTGGAATTGATAATCCTGAAAGAGTTTCTTCTGAGAGAATGAGGAAAAGCCCTTCCATGTTGTTGGTGGAAGTGTGAAATGGTACAGCTTTTTTGGAAAACGATTATGGAATATTTAGCCAAATTAAAAATGCAAAAATACTATGACACAGCCATTCCATTTTAGGAGTAGATTCTGCACCTGTACGAGCATAAAGGACCGTGTGGACATATCACACCCAAACCATGAATTCAACCTCTTGGTCCTCTTCAGTAGAGCACAGGTGAAATAGATTGTAGCCACCATCAGACACTGTACAGTTGTTAAGAAGAATGAGGTACATCCACATATGAAGATTTGGAATAATCCATACAGTATGTTAGCTGAAAAAAAAAGCGAGGTAAACAGAAGTGTGCACAGTATGCTTCCATTTATGAAAATATTGATTATGTTGTGTGCATAGAAAATTACCGGAAGGATACACCAGAAATTATTAACAGGTGTATCAAGACTGGAGGTCTGGGCAACGAGAGCAGCTCACTTTTCATTAGGTCTTCTCATACTGCTTGACTTTTATTTTATCCTGCTCATGCATTTCTTTTTCAACTAGAGAAAAACACTAGGAAGAAAACCAAGGAGGCCCCTTTCAGACTTTATTTTTTTATTTTTTACTGTTATGTTAATCACCATACATTACATCATTAGCTTTTGATGTAGTGTTCCATGATTCATTGTTTGTGCATAACACCCAGTGCTCCACGCAGAATGTGCCCTCTTTAATACCCATCACCAGGCTAACCCATACCCCCACCCCCTCCCCTCTAGAACCCTCAGTTTGTTTTTCAGAGTCCATCATCTCTCATGGTTCGTCTCCCCCTCCAACTTACTCCCCTTCATTCTTCCCCTCCTGCTATCTTCTTCTTCTTCTTTTTTTTTCTTAACATATACTGCATTATTTGTTTCAGAGGTACAGGTCTGTGATTCAACAGTCTTGCACAATTCACAGCGCTCACCATAGCACATACCCTCCCCAATGTCCATCACCCAGCCACCCCATCCCTCCCACCCCCCACCACTCCAGCAACCCTCAGTTTGTTTCCTGAGATTAAGAATTCCTCATATCAGTGAGGTCATATGATACATGTCTTTCTCTGATTGACTTCTTTCACTCAGCATAACACCCTCCAGTTCCATCCACATCATTACAAATGGCAAGATCGCATTTCTTTTGATGGCTGCATAATATTCCATTGTGTATATATACCACCTCTTCTTTTTTTTTTTTAAAGATTTATTTTATTTTATTTTACTTGAGAGAAAGAATGAGAGAGAGAGAAAGCACATGGGGGGGGGGGGTCAGAGGGAGAAGCAGACTCCCTGCCGAGCAGGGAGCCCAATGCGGGACTCGATCCAGGGACTCCAGGACCATGACCTGAGCCGAAGGCAGTCGCTTAACCAACTGAGCCACCCAGGCGCCCTATACCACCTCTTCTTTATCCATTCATCTGTCGATGGACATCTTGGCTCTTTCCACAGTTTGGCTATTGTGGACATTGCCGCTATAAACATTGGGGTGCACGTACCCCTTCGGATCCCTACATTTGTATCTTTGGGGTAAATACCCAGTAGTGCAATTGCTGGATCGTATGGTAGCTCTATTTTCAACTGTTTGAGGAACCTCCATACTGTTTTCCAGAGTGGCTGCACCAGCTTGCATTCCCAACAACAGTGTAGGAGGGTTCCCCTTTCTCCACATCCCCGCCAACATGTGTCGTTTCCTGACTTGTTAATTTTAGCCATTCTGACTGGTGTGAGGTGGTAGCTCATGGAGGTTTTGATTTGGATCTCCCTGATGCCGAGCGATGTTGAGCACTTTTTCATGTGTCTTTTGGCCATTTGGATGTCTTCTTTGGAAAAATGTCTGTTCATGTCTTCTGCCCATTTCTTGATTAGATTATTTGTTCTTTGGGTGTTGAGTTGGATAAGTTCTTTATAGATTTTGGATACTAGCCCTTTATCTGATATGTCATTTGCAAATATTTTCTCCCATTCTGTTGGTTGTCTTTTGGTTTTGTGGACTGTTTCTTTTGCTGTGCAAAAGCTTTTTATCTTGATGAAATCCCAATAGTTCATTTTTGCCCTGGCTTCCCTTGCCTTTGGCGATGTTTCTAGGAAGAAGTTGCTGCGGCTGAGGTCGAAGAGGTTGCTGCCTGTGTTCTTCTTTAGGATTTTGATGGACTCCTGTCTCACGTTTAGGTCTTTCAACCATTTGAAGTCTATTTTTGTGTGTGGTGTAAGGAAATGGTCCCGTTTCATTCTTCTGCATGTGGCTGTCCAATTTTCCCAACACCATTTGTTGAAGAGACTGTCTTTTTTCCATTGGACATTCTTTCCTGCTTTGTCAAAGATGAGTTGACCATAGAGTTGAGGGTCCATTCCTGGGCTCTCTATTCTGTTCCATTGATCTATGTGTCTGTTTTTGTGCCAGTACCATACTGTCTTGATGATGACAGCTTTGTAATAGAGCTGAAAGTCCGGAATTGTGATGCCGCCAGCTTTGCTCGTCTTTTTCAACATTCCTCTGGCTACTCGGGGTCTCTTCTGGTTCCGTACAAATTTTAGGATTATTTGTTCCATTTCTTTGAAAGAAGTGGATGGTATTTTGATGGGGATTGCACTGAATGTGTAGATTGCTCTAGGTAGCATTGACATCTTCACAATGTTTGTTCTTCCAGTCCATGAGCATGGAACGTTTTTCCATTTCTTCGTGTCTTCCTCAATTTCTTTCATGACTATTTTATAGTTTTCTGAGTACAGATCCTTTGCCTCTTTGGTTAGATTTATTCCTAGGCATCTTATGGTTTTGGGTGCAATTGTAAATGGGATCGACTCCTTGATTTGTCTCTCTTCTGTCTTGTTGTTGGTGTATAGGAATGCCACTGATTTCTGTGCATTGATTTTATATCCTGCCACTTTACTGAATTCCTGTATGAGTTCTAGCAGTTTTGGGGTGGAGACTTTTGGGTTTTCCACATACAGTATCATATCATCTGCAAAGAGTGAGAGTTTGACTTCCTCTTTGCCGATTTGGATGCCTTTGATTTCTTTTTGTTGTCTGATTGCTGTGGCTAGGACTTCTAATACTATGTTGAATAGCAGTGGTGAGAGTGGACATCCCTGCCGCATTCCTGACCTTAGGGGGAAAGCTCTCAGCTTTTCCCCATTGAGAATGATATTCGCTGTAGGTTTTTCATAGATGGCTTTTATGATCTTGAGGTATGTACCCTCTATCCCTATACTCTGAAGAGTTTTGATCAAGAAAGGATGCTGTACTTTGTCAAATGCTTTTTCTGCATCTATTGAGAGGATCATATGATTCTTGTTCTTTCTTTTGTTAATGTATTGTATCACGTTGATGGATTTGTGGATGTTGAACCAGCCTTGCAGCCCAGGGATAAATCCCACTTGGTCGTGGTGAATAATCCTTTTAATGTACTGTTGGATCCTATTGGCTAGTATTTTGGTGAGAATTTTTGCATCCATGTTCATCAGGATATTGGTCTGTAATTCTCCTTTTTGATGGGGTCTTTGTCTGGTTTGGGATCAAGGGAATGGTGGCCTCATAAAATGAGTTTGGAAGTTTTCCTTCCATTTCTATTTTTTGGAACAGTTTCAGGAGAATAGGTATTAATTCTTCTTGAAATGTTTGGTAGAATTCCCCTGGGAAGCCATCTGGCCCCGGGCTTTTGTTTCTTGGGAGATTTTTGATGACTGCTTCAATTTCCTTAGCGGTTATAGGTCTGTTCAGGTTTTCTATTCCTTCCTGGTTCAATTTTGGTAGTTGATACATCTCTAGGAATGCACCATTTCTTCCAGGTTATCTAATTTGCTGGCCTAGAGTTGCTTATAATATGTTCTTATAATTGTTTGTATTTCTTTGGTGTTGGTTGTGATCTCTCCTCTTTCATTCATGATTTTGTTGATTTGGGTCATTTCTCTTTTCTGTTGGATAAGTCTGTCCAGGGCTTTATCAATCTTGTTAATTCTTTCAAAGAACCAGCTCCTAGTTTCGTTGATCTGTTCAAAGATCATGTTCTTTTGGTGTCTATTTCATTGATTTCTGCTCTGATCTTTATTATTTCTCTTCTCCTGCTGGGTTTAGGCTTTATTTGCTGTTCTTTCTCTAGCTCCTTTAGGTGTAGGTTAGGTTGTGTGTATTTGAGACCTTTCTTGTTTCTTGAGAAAGGCTTGTATTGCTATATACTTTCCTCTCAGGACTGCCTTTGCTGCATCCCAAAGATTTTGAACAGTTGTGTTTTCATTTTCATTGGTTTCCATTAATTTTTTAAATTCTTCTTTAATTCCCTGGTTGACCCATTCATTCTTTAGTAGGATGCTCTTTAGCCTCCATGTATATGAGTTCTTTCCGACTTTCCTCATGTGATTGAGTTCTAGTTTCAAAGCACTGCGGTCTGAAAATATGCAGGGAATGATCCCAATCTTTTGGTAGCGGTTGAGACCTGATTTGTGACCTAGGATGTGATCTATTCTGGAGAATGTTCCATGGGCACTAGAGAAGAATGTGTATTCCGTTGCTTTGGAATGGAATGTTCTGAATATGTCTGTGAAGTCCATTGGGTCCAGTGTGTCATTTAAAGTCTTTATTTCCTTGTTGATCTTTTGCTTAGATGATCTGTCCATTTCAGTCAGGGGGTGTTAAAGTCCCCCACTATTGTTGTATTGTTGTCAATGTGTTTCTTTGCTTTTGTTATTAATTTCCTTATAAAATTGGCTCCTCCCATGTTAGGGGCATAGATATTTACAATTGTTAGATCTTCTTGTTGGATAGACCCTTTAAGTAGGATATAGTGTCCTTCTTCATCTCTTATTACAGTCTTTGTTTTAAAATCTAATTTGTCTGATAGAAGGATTGCCACCCCAGCTTTCTTTTGGTGTCCATTAGCATGGTAAATGGTTTTCCACCCCCTCACTTCAATGTGGGGGTGTCTTTGGGTCTAAAATGAGTCTCTTGCAGACAGCATATCGATGGGTCTTGTTTTTTAATCCAATCTGATAGCCTGTGTCTTTTGATTGGGGCATTTAGCCCATTTACATTCAGGGTAACTTTTGAAAGATAGGTATTTAGTGCCATTGTATTGCCTGTAAGGTGACTGTGACTGTATATTGTCTGTGTTCCTTTCTGATCTATGCTGCTTTTAGGCTCTCTCTTTGCTTAGAGGACCCCTTTCAATATTTCTTGGAGGGCTGGTTTTGTGTTTGCAAATTCCTTTAGTTTTTGTTTGTCCTGGAAGCTTTTTATCTCTCCTTCAATTTTCAATGACAGCCTAGCTGGATATAGTATTCTTGGCTGCACATTTTTCTCGTTTAGTGCTCTGAAGATATCATGCCAGTCCTTTCTGGCCTGCCAGGTCTCTGTGGCTAGGTCTGTTGCCAATCTAATGTTTCTACCATTGTAGGTTACATCTCTCTTCTCCCGAGCTGCTTTCAGGATTTTCTCCTTTTCTCTGAGACTCATAAGCTTTACTATTAGATGTCGGGGTGTTGACCTATTTTTATTGATTTTGAGAGAGGTTCTCTGTAAGGAGGCCCCTTTCAAAGGGAACCCTGTTTCCAAGACAATGACTGTTGCCATCCTATTAGTTGTATAGTGGAGAAACCATTTGTCCTCCTAGCCAATCGTATTTAAAGACCACCTTTGTTCACTGAGGGAAAGAGGCAGATGTGGAATTTAGGGCTCTCTTTTAATTTGAAGGAAGGAATCACAGAGACACTTCCCCTTCATGCTCTTGTTGTGATGTTCTTTTAGCCTCTTTGCCCGGCTTGGCTCTCTGTGAGTAGTTCTCATTTTAGTCCTGATGTGTGGGCTCACGGGGATTAGCATGGGTCGGGAAGGAGGCAGGCCCTGGAGCACATCATCCACTCTGGAACTCCCTAAGCCTGGGAGAATGAAGTGGACCCTGCCTACTCCCAATATGTAACTCCCCCCTTAGTCATCTGCACTTTTATTTGATGATTAATTTTGGTGCAGAAACAGAGAGAAAGCTTAAGCAAGTACAGAACTGGGGTGCCTGGGTGGCTCAGTCAGTTAAGCTTCGGACTCTTGGTTTTGGCTCAGGTCACGATCTCAGGGTCGTGAAATCCAGCCCCATGCATAGGGCTCTGTGCCCAGTGGGGAGTCTGCTTAAAGTTCTCTCCCTCTGCCCCTCCCCCACTCATGCTCGCTCGCTCTCTCTCTCTCTCAAATAAATAAATCTTTAAGAAAAAGAAAGTATTAAACTAAATTTTTTCACTACTGCTTTATTTACTTGTTTACTATTTAGTGGTTATTCATTAGTGATTCCATACATATCTTTATATTTTATATTACAATAAATCCAAATGTGAGAAATTTAAACAAGACATCTCTTTTGTGCTGTTTATCAGATTGGTAAGGCTTTAAAAGTTTAGGGGCGCCTGGGTGGCCCAGTCAGTTAAATTGGACTTCTGATTTCAGCTCAGGTGGTGATCTCAAGGTCGTGAGATGGAACCCCACAGTCGACCCCATACTGGGTGTGGAGCCTGCTAAAAAAGCTTGGGAGTACAAGTGTTAGCAGAAGTGTGAGAGGAAAAGGCAAGCTAATTTATTCAATCGTGGTGGTGGGTACAAACTGACTCAATCCTTTCAGAAGACAGTCTGGCAATATGTGTTCAAATTAAGATATGCATAATCCCTGACCCTGCAATTACCTTTCTAGGAGTTTCTCTTGCAGAAACACTTACAGGTGTGCACACAGATTATTATACAAGAATTTTATTCATTACTGTTCCTATTCAGGAGCAGTGGAAACAACCCAAATGTATACCAATAGCAGATTAAACAATCATAATTCCATACGAGGGGACACAGTGGTGGTATGGAAAAGAGAGAAGCAGCTCTCCATGTATTGACAAAGATGGAAAGACGTCCACTACTGAGAGCCAAGTTTCAAAAGAAAAAAGACAAAGTAAAAAAAGCATTATGTGTGTTCTCATTTCAATTTATATGTACTATAAAGATCTATAATAGCATGCACTGAAAAAATATCTGGATGAATATAAACCAAGCAGTGTTTATCTCTGAGGTTACAGGGACTTTTACTGTTTTATGGTGTGCACTTTGTAACTTTTATTACAGCCATGTGTCACTTTTATATTATCAGAGATAACAATGATTCTTAAAATAAGAAAAAAAAATATTGATCAGAAAAAAAGTGCTGACACTCATTCTTAAAAACAATCAACACCAGAGATCTTACGATGTTTTTCTTGAAAAGCAGGATGTTCTAAACAGATCTGCACACCAGGAGCTATATTTGGGGAAAGTTTTTTGTTTGTTTTTTACTGCTTTATGGGATGCAATGCCACTGCACATGATTAAAACATGGTTTTTTCCATGGATAGGAGAAGGAGTAGCCCACTAGCTTATTTCCTAAGCTTTTAACTAGAAAACCCCACAAGTTGTTTTAAGATGCTTACATGAACACAAATTAGAAAGTGACAAGCCTCTCTTTATTACGCATGAATGAGGAGGAGGAGGAGGGTGGGGGAGAAGGAGAAAAGGAGGAGGGGGTGAAAAGCATTTAGATGCTCTATTCGGGAAATGATATTCCTTTTTACCTCCATTGTTGGAGATGCATCCTGCAAGCCTTCAGCTAGAAGAAGGTGCCTGTAGACTCATTCATGTACCCCCTTTTCTATTTAACTCTTTGGGCACCAAGTTTTCACGAATTCATACAACTTCTAAAACTCCGGGATGACGGTGGAAACGATTCTATTCTTATAGAATGGTTTATGGTGCCCTCTTTTGGATTTGCATTTACATTCCCAGGCCAGCGCATGACCCCCACCGCTCTGAGGTGAACATAGTAAATATGGCCAGAACTGGGTTCCCACACAGCTAATTGTCTCTTTAGTTTGGTTTGGGACATGAGGGGGTAGGGATTCCAATTCCCACTCTTGTGTGGGAGTCCTGAAAGGGGCCAAGCTGGTGATCCATTCCAGTTTCCCATTTAGAGTGAGGAACTATAGGTGGGTGGGGCAGTAGGTGTGAAAATGTCGTTCAGTGCTGCCGAGAATAGGCAGCAAAACCCCCGTCTTCTGTCTGCTAGTCCAGTCAGCTTACCTGACTTATGCTCTTCCCATGGCTTTATAATGAAGGTTGTTCAAATGAAGATTTATGACTTTATTTTGGTGGGATGTCTCAGGTGTTTGATTTGAAGGATGAAATGCATACTTACCTTTCCGCTCAGGCAGAGTCTAGCTAGTCTTCCCATTAATGTATTGGGCTCAGTCTTTGCCCACCAAGCCCTGGCTTCCTTCCTGGGATAGGTCATGGCTTTACCTGCTGGGCTGCCTGAGCCTTCCGCCCCTCTAAGGCTGCTGCCCGGGCTGCCATCGTTGGCCTGGATCACGGGGCCATTGCATCAATGCCCGTCTGTCTTCAGCCTAGGAGATGAAATCTGAGCAGCTCTTGGGGGCAGTCAGTCTAGTCCTCCTACCTCCTAGAAAAGCAACAGACTTTGTCGCCTGGACCTGAGGGGCAACATCGAAGCTGGGAGGTGATGGCCAAAGCACCTGGGCGGTAGGGGGCAGGAGCTTATGGCTTTGGGGTCTACACCCTCAGAGGCAGGAAGCCGGAGGCCTCTGCACTCTGGGTCCCTTTCTAGTCATTGGTTTATGAATGTCATCAACTCAAAGAGTAGGTAAGACTGTCACAATGCAATGACCCTGGAAATGCCCTGAAATTATCAGCCCATGGTGAAAAATCTATATACTAGAGATTTCCCCAAGTTGGACAACATCCTAAGATTCACATATTTCCAACAAGTTGTAAAACCAAAATAAAGTGCTACACCATTAATATTAAAAGCACATTTTTAATCAGTCATGGTAGAGGAAAGAATGAATTCGCTCTGGGCTCTCTTTAGCAAATGATATTACAACATTGTTGATCTATGAAAAGGCAATCAAAGAGCATGCAGCTAAAATAGGGGGGAAAAGGACTAGAGAGGCACATCAGGCTGTTAATGAATATACGATGTGGTTTTTCTGCATGTTGTAATGTTTGTGGTATTCATCACTATCTTAGATTTTTAATTCGTTTTCTTTTTTTGTGCTAAATATTCATTTTCGTACCAATATTCACACTCTTTTACTTGAAGAGGAACCCCTCCGAACTGCATACACATCATTCCTCCACAAAGCCTGGGTTAGCTTTTGCATGCCCTTCTCGCTCTGGTTCTGGGCGGTACGTGTGTGTCCAATAGCAGCCAGGCATCATCAGCTTTACCATGATCTCCTCTGCTTCCAATTTTTCAAAGAGCTGTCACATCTGTGATCTTGGATCTAGTTTAGAGACTACGGATGACTTGTAGCTTCTCCTGGTTACTTACACTGTCTGTGCCTTAGTTTTCTCATCTTTAAAATGGGGGTAATCCTGATACCTTCTTTGTAGGATTGCTGTGAGGGTTCAGTGAATTAATATACGTAAGGTGCCTGGAATCTTGTCGGTGCAAAGCAAGCACTGGGCAAGAGATTGCTGTTATTTTATTTTCTTCTTTGCCTGTCCAGATGCATTTCACAAGATGCCATAGAACAAGACCTCAGACTGTCTTTACCCTCTTCTTCCCTCTCTCCCCTCAATATAATTATATTGGAAGTTTGGGGGATGGAAGGGAGGTTAGAAGTGGCAGGACTCATAACAAAAGGCAGCAAAATCTGCATCATATAGGAAGTCAACAGGTAAAAAAAAAATCAGAAATCCAGAAATCACAATGGAAGCATATTATCTACAAATACAGAGACAAATACCAGAAGAAACAGAAGAAAGATTTGAAAGCTTGCAGTCTCTGAGGAGACAAGATGGGATGGAGCTGGAAATTACTGTTTTTATCATAAACTTTGGCTTTCTTAACTATGTGCATGTGCAACTTTGAGTTTTTTAAGTCTTAAATATTTTTTAAATGTTACAAACACACATATTTAGCTAAAAATACCAACTCTTGGTTAGGAGATGCTTTTTTTTTCCTGATGTGATAACGATGCTCTTGGTTGCTCTTTGTAGTCATTTTAATAAGAAAAATTAATAAGCAGCAAATTGCAACAGAAAGGGAGAGGGTTTGTTTAGGTAAATTATAAGTAAGCTTTCCCTTGTGGAAGCCTTTGCTTAATTGGGCTGCAGCTGGTGCTAATTTATTCTCTTCACTGTATCTCATTTTGGTCTTGCATGTGTATTCGCGTGTGTTTATGTTTTAAGCTTCACATAATTTGAGGCTTGCATTTGATGGCACAAGTTTGGATCCAAGTGGAACTGCTCGGGAGCAGCTTATCATAAAGAAGAATTTACTTTTCGGGACAGTTGTTTTGCTGCACACCTGGGAGCTAATGATTATAATTGGGAGTACAGCTGGGAGGACCTAGGTTGGTGGTTACTCCATGATCACAGTTGATCTTGTTTTCCCATTACGTTCTTCTCTTGGTTCATTCCTTCCCCCCATCCTGATCCAGTATTGAAGGCCCTGTGTGATGAGCAGGGAGGGAGCTGGGATGAAAGAAGCTCTGATTGGCTGGTTAATACACACCCCGGTTCACTGGGCATGGAAATCCATGCTTGAACCTCTATCCAGAAGAGGCAGCATTCTGGGCACAGAGTGGAGAGGCAATTGGCTTTTTTTAGTTTGAAAAATGAAGAAGACTATCTGTGCATATTTTTCTTGCGCTTACAAGTATTTCTGCCGGGTCTGCTAGGTACCGACTGCATGCCATTATCAACTAACAAGTGGCATCCATCATGGTCTCATCTCTCTGCGGCTCCCAAGAAAGAGCAATGAACAGAACATACTGTGGTTGATTTTTTTCAGTCTAGGTACAAGGAGCAGATTTCATTTCATTACTGAATTTTAAGTCAAACTTGCAGCCAAGATTAATCACTTAGGGAAGATTCTTTCCTGTTCTTTTTTCCCTGTTGATATTTTACAGAGCCAATACCTAGCTTAAAAAAGAAAATAAAAAGTAATCAGAGCCCAACTGATCCATTTTTGGATCAGCTGTTTTGTAAGGCAAAACTGGGGATTTTGAGTTTGAGACATATTAAATCATATTACAAGATACTACTAAGTTATTCTCTCTATGAGGGACAAATGCAGGATCGAAAGTAACTTTGTTTAAAAACAAAGCAGTGTTGAACCTTGAAAACATGCCAGATACAAAAGGACAACTATTGTGTTATTCCATTTATATGGGGGACCTAGAATAGTACATTGATGGAGACAGAAAGGAGGGCGGTGGTTGCCGGGGGCTGGAGGAGGGAGGAATGAGGAGTTACTGTTTAATGGGTACAGTTTCTGTTCAGGATGATGAAAAAGTTCTAGAAATGGACAATGGTGATCGTCACACATCATGGTAAATGTACTTAAGGCCACCGAATTCTACGCCTAAAAATGGTTAAGATGGTAACTTTTATGTAATGTATATTTTGCCCCAATTTTTAAAAATGTAAAAAAAAAAAGCGTTTCCTGTATGATATCAGTGTAGTCCAAATTACATAAATAGACATATGTGATTTTGTAAAACTCAGAGATAACTTATTTCTCTGTCACCCTTTGGCCGATTTTTCCATCTTGTTTTTCAATAAGAATAAGCAAGGGAACTAAAGGGAGAATAAATTTAACTTGATAAATACTGCCGATTATTGGCCTAATGCATGGTCCTCTGGCAACATGGGGCTTATTACAGCCTAATCAACATTTAAGTTTAGGGATTATCAGTAGATTCCAAAGTGTTCTCATTCTACTGACCCTCAGCGACTGTAGATACTAAGTTTTGGATGTGCAGTAGCTCAGTGTGGTCACTGCTACTCTGGCCTGACTGCAGCCGGCCTCCCCAACAGCTGCAGAAAGAATTTTCACAATAGCTCAGCCAAAGGAGAGCGGTGGGAATTCTGTGGGATTAGAGCTGGAATTTGGAACTCCTGCATGGAGGCTGGGAGGCGGCAGATGGACATTTAAGCTATTTGTTACATAAATGTTTCCAAAGCCCAGCTAACTCTTGCCAGTGTTACTTTAGCTCAGAATAGGTTCCTTCCTGCAGCGCTAACATATAGACTAACATCTAGAAGCACCCCTTCCATAGAGGTGGGCTGGGAAGAATCAGGCGGTCACTACGCCAGGCACAACTCACACGCTCACACGCGCAACTGCAGAAGTCATCCCCCTTCCAGGACTGTGCATTTGCTCTCTGGTGAGCCACTGACTGCAAGGATAAGCATTCAGAAGATAGATAACATTTTATACTTTTCTCCCTGTGATGTATTTAAAATCACGCCCAAAACCTAGAAGAATCTGTTGTTTCAATTCTTAAGATTTTCTAACTTGAGTTTAATACGTCAAGGTTAATAGAGAGCAAGTAAACTACTGTGTTTTTGTATCCTGAATGAAAACTTCATTATGATCCCTTCAGCACAGTGTCTAGGCATGCTAGGTGTCCTGTGGCAGAACCCGTGGCCAGTGCTCTTCAGTCTTCTGCGTGTATATGAATATCTTGTTCTAGGGGATAAGGTAAATGCACCTGAGCCATTCAAAGGGTATTTTAAATAGGAGAGCATTTGGGGGGGGGGGCGATTTAGGGAGGGCTTACAACTCAGAACCGTGTGAGGTATATTGTTCTCTAAAATAATTGGCTTTATCATCGAAACTGTTGTTGAGCAAAGAATTTTTAAATGATTGATATACCTAGAGAAGGTAAGAGGGAAATACAGTTGTTTTCTAATGTTAAGGACAAAACAGATGCAAAACGTGGAAATAGGAACAAGGCTGACTGCCTACGCTTTCTATGTCACATTGGAACACGTCCAGTGGGCCCACCCAAGGATCACCTAATTCTCTAGAGGTGGGCTGTGCACCTTTGTTGGACCTGTTATTTACTATTATTTTGTGTATGTTAACTTGTGGTAAACGAAAAGCAATGCAAATGATTCTTGTGCGATAGCATACAAATGGATTTTGCCCACAAAGAAAGTATCTCTGCTTGGTAAATAGAGATAGCAACCCAAAGGTCTCAGTTTTATTGCCCTGTATAACACAAACCAATTTTGTGTGTAATTCAGTCATGTATTCTGGTGTAGCTTCTTTCAGTGACTACAAATACAAATCTAATTCTCCTATGTTCCTTTGAACCAATTTTTGCCCTTCATTAATGACATAAGAAAATCTTTAGTGTGTGCTCATTTTATTTCGTATAATGGTCATGTTTTTGACCTTGTGAAAATTATACATTGACAATGATCTGCTTCTCAAAGAGAAAGAAGGCAAGTAACCAAAGGTTAACTGATAATGCAGGTTAGAGGCCACAGTTTTCAGTAAATATCAGAGATCAAAACGTGAGTTTCCATGAAACACCAATGTGGCTTTTCAAGATGCCCAAAGTCCAGGTGGGTTTAAAATTGCCAACAACTTGCCCAAGCACGGAACTGAGACAGTCTAAATTTACTATCAGAGGAAACTATGGTTGTGTGGGCAGAAGAAGGGGGATGCACAGGGAGGGAAAACAAAGTGAAAAGACCCTTCTGTCCAGAATTACTTTACTAATTACTACTTTATCCAGAATGTGAAGGGCCAGTTTGCTAAGAGTTACAAATGCAAACCCAAAAAGGTATGAGCTATGCTATATGCTCTCAAAAACTGGAGCCCCGTTAATAAAAATTCAGCTTCAAATATAATGGAAATGAACTTTTTATATTTAAAGCGGGGCAGGGAACGATCAATACTCCTTCTGTCTTGGAGGGTCATGATGAGATGCATCACTGCATGGCTTTCTGGTTGTGAAAGGCAAAGCTCCCTGGGCCTGAACCTGAGGGAAATAAACTGGTCTGTGTCATCAACTACAAGAGTTTTCTTGTAGCTGCTCTAGAGGGAGGAAGTGTGTGGCCTCTGAGGGACTTAGGGAAAGTTAGGGGAAGAGAGGTCAGATTCCACAAGAGAACAGATCCTAATACTGCAAAGGCAGAACCTTCCATAAAGAGAATAGTCTTGAAGAAAAATCGTGCCCAGTATTTGACTTACGATTTTTTCCTGCTATTCTAAGAATTGCCCTCAGTGCCCTCAGCCTTTCAGTAGAAATGTTACCTTCAGCAATGGTCTTGTGTAAGGCATGCTTTGGGCACTGAAGGAAGTGGGGCTGAGCTCACACATGAGAAGTAGTGAGAAACTGAGATGGCCAGGAGGAAGAACTCAGCCTGAGAGTTAACAGGGAAAAGTCACCCCTCTCCTCTCTACCCAGCTTCCAAGAAACTTTAGAAATGGGGGACGCACACTGGATTCCCTACATTTATTTGAATTCGAAAGGGGAAGCTCAATTCATTTTTCTTACTTAAGAGAGAATGAAGCCAGGGGCGCCTGGGTGGCTCAGTTGGTTAAGCAACTGCCTTCGGCTCAGGTCATGATCCTGGAGTCCCGGGACCGAGTCCCACATCGGGCTCCCTGCTCAGCAGAGAGTCTGCTTCTCCCTCTGACCCTCTTCCCTCTCGTGCTCTCTATCTCTCATTCTCTCTCTCTCAAATAAATAAATAAAATCTTTAAAAAAAGAGAGAGAGAGAGAATGAAGCCAGAATCCTAGAGAATTCAAGAATCCAGGTTATATAAATATACCTTAAAAGTCTGTAGTGAAATGGGCCATGAAAGTGGATTGAAGTCATCAACCTCCCCATTACTGTCTTGGTAATTTGCAAGTCTAGCCTGTTCTTGCCAGTTCAGAGCAAGGGTAGAGTGGGTTTTGGGGGAGCTGGCTCTTCAAGAAAAAATAATACCAAATTACTAAGGGAAGACAGAGTACAGGGCCTGAGAAGGGGCTCTTCCATCGAAAAACCCTGAAGCTGAAGCTTCGTCTCTGGTACATCAGCCTCTGGACTCAAGGACTTTTAAAGCAGAATTGAAGAAAATGAATAAGAGTCCACCCTCTCACGTCAACATTATATTTAGGAAAGGAAAGCTTGAATCCTATCAGAGCAGCTCAACCACAAGGGTTTATGATAGAAGATGCTGGAGCCAGGTGCTTGTGCCAGGCCACTGACTATTTTGGCTGATGCGGTGTTGCTCTAGAGATAATTTGCTTGAAAGAAGAAAAGGCTTTGCCCCACCAACACTGGCACTGCAACCACCCCTCAGAAGGAGGCTGATTAAAATGCCAGGCACCAGATGGCCCTCCTGAAGAGAGGTCACCAAATAGCCACCTCACAGAGTCGGGGTTTTCCAGGTAATGGTTGGATGAGCCCTCTCCCTTCTCCTCAGCTTTTAAAGCAGATTTGGGGATTTAGTGGTAAGCCTTTTGTTTTCACTGTTGGCCTGAAATCCACTAGTTTGGGCAGTCCCAAATCTGTCTTGTTAAAATTCTATATTTATCTTTTTCCTTGCGTCAATAATAGATTTTAGGGATGTTTTCTTTGTTTCGTTTTAATTTATTTTTAGTTAGAAGAGAATACGGTGCTGGTAGCAGGCTAGAAAGGAATGAAATGCATCCATCCATACAGCTTTTTAGGAATAAATGCCTGGAAACATTCCAGATTTAGAAATTGTATTGTTCTATTTTATAAGACTAATGAAAAATCCTAATGCCATATAGAAACATATCTGATGATCTCTATTTTCCAGAGCACATTTAGACACTGGATTTCATAAGATCTGCATACAAATCCCACAAGGTAGGTAGAGTGAGTATTATTTTCCCTGTCCCTCTTCTTTCCCCACCTACCGACTCACCCTCTGTTCTCTCCCCTGCAATGTAAGGATACTAACCCTGAAATCAAGCCCGGTGAGACAGACCCCAGAACTGGTACAGCAGCCAGTGGGGTGACTCACACGGGATCTCAGGCTTCCTGACCCTTACTTATTCCAGTCGTCTTTCCCATTGTATCTCTAAATAAATTTCTTTCACTAATTAACTGTAGTTTCTCTCCTGCCATTATTCCTTACTCCTGTTTGACCTGAGGTGGTTTCGGTGGCTCTGCAGTGACTACATCCTAGGGTCTGGCTCTACCAGGAGCCAAGGACACCTGTGTCGGGCCTCGTCGGGGTAATGGACGAATGAATGAATGAATGAATGAGCACACTGAAGGGAAGGACTGTGGTGGAGGATGGGCATGCGGACCTGTCTTTCTCAGGACACAGGGAGGGTCTCCCTGCTCCCGGAGAGCTCTGTCCATTGTGCTCACGACACTCTTGTCTGGTTGTCTTCCTGTTTCCTCTGGCCACTGCTCTTGTCTTGTGTGCAGTCCCATTCTTCTCCACCCGGCCCCTAACTGTGGGAGTTCCTCCAGGCCAGTCTTAGGCCCCATTCCTTCTCCTGCTCTCTCTCCCTAAATGGGTTCAAACATGCTCTCTCCTTCAAATGTCATCTACAGGCCAATAACTCCCAAATCCATTTCTACCCCAGACCTCTCTGAGGTCTGACCCTTAAATCCAACCACGCATTTAATATTTCTACTAGGATGTCTCAAATTCCCAACCCACCCCGGATAGAACTCAGGATTTTCTCTCCTCCCCCCAGATGGATTCTCTGCAAGACTTCCTCGCTACCATACCTCCCACTGCACAAGTCAGGAACCTGGAAGTCATCCTTCGAAGCCCTCTCTCCATCACCCTCTAGAACCTATGCACTACCAAGTCCTACCAGTTTTGCCTGCTGAGTACCTGGTGGCCTTGACAGCTTCCTTCCACTCCATCAGCTCCTCTCCGGTCGAAGCTTCTGTCATCTCTCATCTGGACCTGCGATACATAACCTCCACCTGTCCCCCTGAAGTCTACTCCTGTTCTTCTTATACTCATTCTTTATACCAGAGGCTCTTCACATCACTCATTTGATCTACCGTGCATCACTGCACCACCCCTCACTCCATGCTGCAGCCAATTTGGCTGTCTTTTAGTTCCCTTCATTAAGCCATGCTCCCCACTCCACTCCTTCCTCCTTCCCCTCTGCCCCCCTCCCCAAGCCACCGCTACCACAAGGCCCTTGCTCCTAGTGTTCTCTATGCCTGGGAACGCCTCACCCCCAATACACATGCGAATGTGCAACCGCCTGGTTACCGCCTGCTTATCTTTCTGGCCTTGTCTCCAGTATCATTTCCTCAAACCCAAGCAATATTCCTTTGCTAGACACTTACATAGAATTATGTTCCGGATAACGCATCTCAGACTTGTAATTACACTCCGTTCAGTCGACAACCCCTTACTGACCACCTACTTTGTGCCAGGCACTGTTCTAGGCACTTGAGATCCACCAGGGAACAAGACAGTCAAAAATCCCCGCTCTCATCCTGTGGTAATCATATTCCTAGGAATAACTAAATTCATTTCTGCCCACAGTGTGTGTGTTCAGGGAGAGCTGGGACTGCGTCTGTTTTTGCTGACAGACATCATCAGCCCCCAGCACGGTGCCAGCTTCCACCAGCTTCTCAAACATTTGGGAAAGTAATGGATATTTACATTTGTAAATTAACAAATGAATGAATAAATGTAATTTTAACATTGCCACTTGGCTTGTATTGAACTTGTGATTTTTTAATATTTAATAAATACTGTGATACACGAGCAGAAAATGAAGTCCGTGTGTAATTGCCAAGACAATCCTTCCCCCAGTCACCCGTGAACCTTAAGAAGCATTCCCCTTCTCCCCTCGCGGTTAAGTGACTTCTGCAGAACTAGCTGAGCTTTGCTGCCATCTTTTGACTAAAGTTAATACCACAGAGATGAAAACCACATCCCACTGTATTTCAGGTTCCGAGGCACCGATGGTGCCCCCAGGGTTCTGTTTCTGTCTAAAAATCCACAAACATGTTGCCAGTTAAGAGGAAATCACAGCCACACCCAGTGCCTATTATAGCTTTGTTTATGTGTCTGTTTGCATAAGTATCTCCTACCCTCCCTCTTCCTTCCACCTCCCCACATTCCTCACCATGGTAAATGCTTCAAAAGTGGGGTGTGTGTGTGTGTGTGTGTGTGTGTGTGTGTGTGTGTGTAATGTGAACAGTATACAAACAACTGTTTTATAAAGATTAATGGCAGAAAAAAAAACAACTGTTTTATATCAGAATTGGTGGGGCACGCTCAATAAATATTGGCTATTATTATGTTTAACATTATCGTTATTATAAAGCTCCTTCCCCTTCGAAGCAGATGAGCTAAAGAAGGCTTCTGCTCTGCTCTGAATTCTTCCATGCATCAGGACACTCACCACAAACTCAGTGGAAGATTTTTCCCTCTTTCCCTCTCTCCCATTCTCTCTCTCTCCTGGAGAGCCTATTAAAACTTTTGTTGCTATCTCAACCCTTTAAACTGACTATATATATATATATATATATATATATATATATATATATAAACATTATATGTTATACACTTAATAGTATATATTTTATATATTGCTTAATCTTTTATAAATATTTAAACTTTATATAATATGTAGATATATATCATTTAAGTGCTTCATATTTGGTCTCTCGAATAAAAATAGAAACTCCTGGTGGTGAAGGAATTGTATTTATCGCTTCTCGGCCTTTTGGCTACGGAACTGTATTTTACGCTTGGGATCTCCCACAATACTGAATAAACTGTTATGAACAGTTATATTAAGCCCTGTATATTAAGGGCTCTTTTCTGAAATGAAGGATGTCAAGGAATATTTTGTTTTGCTCTGATATATTTTGTGTGAAGACTGTAGTAAGAACGTTATGACAGGCTCTCGGAAAGCTAAGCCATCACATTTTTAAATACATATCTGAAAATTATATTCCTTTGGAAATCTTACAAATTTGAAAATATTTCCTCTTTGAAATAGCTGTAATGCCAGGGAGTCTCTGTATATTTGAAGCTGGAGAATAGAAACTAAGAACAAAGGATCAGTCCAGAGTTCACCTCTTTCAGCAAAGAAAGGCAGAGAAATGAGAAAAATTTTGGATTGTCCCCTAAGGAAAAGTCAAGAAGAACGTCATGCATAGATATTTGAGCAATAGTTAGACTACTTAAAGGAACAGATATTCCTCAGAGTCTCTGAAGGACCTCTGTTGCAGAACTGGTTTCAGGGAAGCAAAGTTTTTAGATAATCCAAGAAAACAAAAGCCATGAAGTGAAGAGCTTTGTTCGTCAGCTTGACGTTAGCCCGTGAGCATGACAGGGAATGGACGCGGCTGAAGGAGAAATCACTTCATTTCCCAGACATGCCTTGTCCACGTTCCCGTGCCAACAGATGTCTACTGAATTAAAGAGGACCTCGATTAGCCAAATCCTCACCTTTCTTTACTCTTCACTACAGTTCAGCTCGTGGTGATTTAATGACTCTAAGCACCCAACTTTAAATGTCTAGTTTTAAGCAGTTAGTTCCGAACAGCGATATCAAGAAAAAGGACCTGCTGTGCAACTGAGAAAAGTAAAGTTGGTAACAGAAATCAGAATGATTCTGTTTTAGAAGCTACATCACGTTTTTTTACTAATCTTACTAAAATCATGGCTCATACTCATTTTTTGCACGGAAACATTCTGAACATTGGATGCTGTCTGTGCTCCTTAACATGGGTGGCCTGGTTCACCAGAGATGGAACAGCTTTGCTTTGGGGAGAATTTTCCCGTCCCAGCTGAACACATTCTCCAAACCCCTGGAGCATTCCGACCTCTTTGTTTTCCCTGCCTCTCGCCTGAAAGAAGATACCCGCCAGCAATTTCCTGTGCTGACAGATTAGGAAGGAAGCCTCTGAGCTCAAGGGCAAATGGGAGAACTGGCTGGATTGGGCTGGTCATTTGGGAAGACTAATGGCTACAGAGCACCGAGCACCTGCTGAAGATATCACCTGGTTTTTTTTAAAACCTTTGTGTGGTTCAATGAGCCAAATGGGAGTTCTCTGCAGAGGACAAGGAACTATTTATTTCTCTCAGGTTTAACTTTTCAGAAGAGCCCTTTTCAGAAGAGGGCCCCTCTATTTTGTGAGCACTAAATCCTCCTGGTGACTTTGGTGAAAGAGACATGAACTAACTGAAGAAGCAAATGTGTTTCAGATGGAAAGTAATGGCTCTTGGAATGGAAGGACATCTGGTGTCCTTTTATCTTGAATGAACATCTGTCTCCCTTAGTTAATAGATTACACCTGCTGACTAACCAAACCTCTTGCTACATCCAAATGAAGGTGAAAATACTGATGTCAAGGTCCTACCTCTCGAGAGAGATCCTGGTATAAGCTCCTGGGTTTGGCCTGGGCTTAGGCAAAAATTTTGTAAAGCTCCCAGGTAATTTTAATATGCAGCCAAGACTGAGAACCCCAGGGTAAGCAGAAGGAGACTTTAATGGATTTGGGGATATAGTTTATTCGTGGAACAAAAATTAAAACAAGCTAAATAGAGATATGAATTGTTTATAGAATTTTTGTCATGTGTCTGAAACATTTTTAAATGATTTTGTTTACATTAAATTTTAAATTATTTTTATCAGTTTAGACAACTTTATATTGGATTTATTGAGCTTTTATCAATATTACAAACACATCATGAGGTAGATGATCTCTTATCCACTGTATCGGTGATGAGCAATTATTAATACACAAAAATAAGATGAGTCTACATATTGCTCACATACCTATGTATGCCATCCTTTCAGACTTTTCCTCAGGGGAGAACCTATCATGGATTGCCTACTACTGAGGGCAATCTGGGGTGATATTTTACACTTTATTTTTCTTATTTTATAACTAGCTTATATAGGCGATTTTTTAAGCATTGGATAAATACAAGCGGGGTAACTGGGTGAGAACTTTTGTCTTTGTATACCAGGAGGCAATTTAACTATATTAGTAGAAATATGGTTCTAGAAAAACCTATTAAATAGTCTGTGCTAGTCAAAGACAACCTGAATTAAAGAATGTCTGAACTGTGGTGCCAGTAAACCATCCTCATGTAAACAACATCATGCGCTGGTATTTTCAACTGCCTTTATACCTTTGGTTCAATGACTATTAAGTCATGACCACAAAACAAACAGGAAAAAGTAATGCAGAGCCATAGTCCCAACCTAATGCAAACACATAGATCCATAGCCACCTGCCACATACCAACTACACCTGAAAACTCTTAAAACTGTACAAGGTGAGCTTATTAAACACCTTTACTGGCTGCCATTGCATCCAGCAATTAAATATCATGAATCTATGATTTTGAGTCGTGTGTGTGTTTGCATGCTTGCATACACATGTGTTTGAGCAATGAAGAGGAGGGCAAACAGGGGCAATTAGCCCAGTGATTCTTCAAACTTTAATGTTCTCATGAGTCACTCAGAGACCTTGTTAAAAATGCAGGTTTTGATTCAGTAGTTCTGGAGTGAGACATGATTCTGCATTTCTCTCAAGCCCACCCAATGATCCTGGGGCTGATGCCACTGGTCCACAGTTGACACTGTTGAATGACAGGGAGATAACCCATCCTGAGAAGAAGGCAAATGCCAGATGAGGCTCTTTGGGGGCAGCAGATTACATCAGTGAACTGTCTGGCCCTTCCCTCCTTGCCTCTGATGGAAGTGGGAGTGGGCAAAAGTCATCTGGGCCAGCACAAAGCCAACATCGCTTTTGATAAAACAGCAACCTATGTGTCAACTTCACACATGGACAGAGGATTAGGGAAAGATTGTACAAGATGGGTTCAGAATACCTCTGACATGAATTCACATAAATTCTCAGTATATGACCTACATTGTAAATTAAAAGTTGATGATAGAATATTTCCATGGCATTTGTTTGGACCTTTTCTCCACGCCTTATATGTTTATTGATTTTTGCTGTTTCATTTAAAAGTGAAATCTACCCTTACTTCCACATAGAGAGTTCATCTCTACCGGACATTTAAGTACATATGACACTTTGAAGATCATTTAGAATCAAAAATGTTTCCTTCCCTCAAAGATTTGTATACATATTTAAATTCAACTAGACATTACTAATATCAGTGGACACTTATTAAACTGTATTTACCTACCACTTATTCATTATATAGGAGAAGACAGAGTCTGCTATTTTTCTTGATATACAATTGTTACCCATTCTGGTCTAAGAAATGTTCCTTTTTGGCACTTTGTTTTCACACATTGATGAGACATAAACTTCCAAAGAGAAAATCAGTGGCTTTTCTGGCACCCTATCACATGACGCATTCTGTCCATTTCCTGGACTTCACACTTGAAAAGGAGTACAGTGAATTTTGAAGCAATTACCTACCACATTAGAGGAGCCCCAATTGGCTTTTGGCAAATGACTCTGGAGCTCAGTTTCCCCAACTGAAAATGAGAGAGGTACATTCTAATAGGTCTTCAGGTTCCCAAGATCTTTGGGATGGTTCTTTCTGACTCCCCCCTAGTGGATAGATGCCTCTGTCCAGTCAAAAGTTTAGTGGCCACAGTCCCTTGGAGAAGAGGTGAGGTTTGGGGAAAGAGCTAAAGGAAGGAGTTAAAATTTGTATAATGAATACAAAAAATAGCTCACAGTGTTTATCTCTGGATAAAAAAGTGTGAGGCATTTATTTTAAATTTTCTGTTTTCAGCTTTTTTCAATCTTTACGTGTGTCACTTTTATAATCAGATAAAATGTAATTAAAAATGAAATATATTAGGGGTTCCTGGGTGGCATAGTCAGTTAAATGTCCGACTCTTGGTTTCTGCTCAGGTTGTGATCTTAGGGTTGTGAGATCGAGTCCTGTGCCAGGCTCTGTGCTCAGCAGGGAGTCTGCTTAAGACTCTCTCTCTCTCTCTCTCTGCCCCTCCCCCTGCTCTCTCTCTCTCAGATAAATGAATTTTTAAAAATTAAAATAAATTAAGTATATTAGTAAACTCACAAGAAAGAAAGAAGAAAGAGTAGAATAGATGAACTCTACTATTTCTTCTTGAGGTAAAAATAAATCCTACACTAACTGTGAATCCCGTGATTAACAGAACAGACAAAATGGTCACAGAATTTTAGGCCTAGCTTCCAAAGTTTTATGCCAAAAAAATAAATAAATTCTGAATTTGGAGAGAGAATGCTGTTTTCTCTGGGCCAAGAACATTAATCACCAAAATGCTTGGTGGGCACAGGGCTGGAGTCTGCCCATTGGCACTATCTGGCTTTGGTGTATCACCGGATAATAGAGCTAAAACAAAATCAAAGAAGATGCTCATTAAAATAATAATTTTATTATTATAATTATTTTTAAATATAAGAATTATTATTTTAATAATATATTTATTATTTATTATACAAATATATAATATACTATATAATTGTCTATTATAAATATATATTATAAATATAATAAAAATATAAATTACATATATAAATATATTATATAAATATATTATAAATATTTAATAATATATTTATTATTATTTTAAAATATAATAAGAATTATTATTATTTTAAAATATAATAATACTGGCTGCCTTGGGAAGTTTATGATCTGCTCTATTGCTTTTCCATTTGTTTCAGGTGTGAAAGGCCATGTGAGGGTATGCTTCCTCTGTTCTTAGATGAAGTTGGGAATAGTGTCAACCTCACATACTGGACTCTTAAGTCCTCTTTTTTTCCTCTGTCAGCAGCATCAATTTCAAGCTAGGTCATTAGGATTTCTATTCCCAAGGACTAAGAAGAGAGGTGTAAACTTCAGTTCCCCTGGCCATACCAGCCAGTGGAGGACAGCAGACAAGGATGTGGTTACCACTCGTAATAGACATCGACCCCATCTGTCTTCACAGCAAGACCACTAGGTCTCCAAATGCTCACTCCCCACCCCCGAGGGTCCCTCCATGCCTTTTTAGAATCCACCACTTCGTGGTCTCGCTTAGGGACCAGTTACAGTTTTCTGGTTATTGCTGTGTTCATTGTCTCCGCCCTCTGATTTTTGCCAAAGCTGCTCCTTTGCACGCCTGAGGGGCGCCACTGACATGGAATACCATGAAATGTGCCCTCAGAGTTGTGCAGAGCAGCCCCCCGCTGCTCTCACACTTGTAGGCCCTTTCTCCTCCTCTGGCCTCACTGGGCATCCTGCAGTTTCTCCTGCTCTTGTTGAAATAAGGGAGGTTTCTGGCCCCCATATGTAGAGAGTAGGTGGTTCTGATGGCAACTGCCAATCTCTGTACTCCATTCTCTTGCTCATGGGGTTTGGATCAAGTTGTGGGCACATGAGGCAAGCTGGGCCAGTCAGAGACCTTCTCTGGGATTCTTGAAATGACCTAAAGTCAGGAAACCATTTTCTTCTTCTTCTTTTTTTTTTTAAGATTTTATTTATTTATTTGACAGAGAGAGCGAGCACAAGCAGGGGGAATGGCAGGCAGGGGAGAAGCAGACTCCCCGCTGAGTAAGGAGCCCGACGTGAGGCTCGATCCCAGCATCCTGGGATCATGACCTGAGCTGAAGGCAGCTGCTAACCGACTGAGCCATCTAGGCACCCCGGAAACCCTTTTCTTCTTGAATGGCAATGTTGGGAAGATGTGAGCCAAGGAAGCAACAGAGGCCATGGCTCTAGCCCCGAGGAGAAAACTGATTTCTGGTAGGGGGAAATGAAGCTGTCACTCAGTGAGAAGCAAGGACAGAATGTGAGGAAAGAGTCTTGATGATATTTATTTTTCTTGTTTGAGTTGTTTCAAGCAATACCATTTCCCTTTCTAGTTATGTGAGCCTATATATTTTCTATCCGGCCTAAGCTCTGTGAGTAGAAGTTTTTGTACCATGTAACCCAAACACTTTGACTAACACTTTACTAATAATGTTCTTATTCCTCCCTTGCTTCCTCTCTCTCTCCCCTTTCAAAAGTTGTGTAAAAGGTGTTTGCTCCAACACCTCTGAGAAAAGGAGCCAATTTTCTCTGGAAATCAGTGACTTGCCAGAGTCAATTAATCCCACATTTAAAATAAAGAGACATGTAAAGTGCTTAGAATAGTGCCATGTGGATAATAAGCACTAATGTTATTAATATTGTCAGTAGTAGTCTTAGCAGTATGAGTAGCCAGAATGGACACAGCAGTACTTGGTGGTATAATGTGAGGGTGCCAAACAGCCCTTCCAAATTAATAGGACTTGGTTATGGATTGCCTCCCAAAAAGCATATAAAATGGTATGAACAGTATGAATCCATTCATTGTTTCCCACATGCTCATTTTTTATTCCACGCTCAGCCAGTGACCTGCTTTTGTAGTGTGGCATGTTTAGTTTCCCCTTGTCCAGAAAGCCAGTGACCCAACCTGTCCCTGGCATCACTTTGTATAATAATTGTTTTAATTGCCCATTCTCATTTTCAGTCACACTGCCACTTTGGGAGGAATATGAAAACAAAAAGACTCCTTCGTCTTATATTTTTCAGCCACTCCTGCCCTCCCTCATTCTATAGAATGTGTTCTCTTTTCTGCTAATATATCAGTTGAGGGTCGGGGTTAATGGAAGTCTGTATTTCCAGCCCATTAATTGTAGACTATGCTGAGGGTGGATGAAGTTTAAACCAGAAAAAAAGTGTCAATATGAGGCAGTATAATTTAAAACTACCTGGTGCTGTAGGTAAAGGTTCAATATAGTCAATCCAATGGTACATAGTGGCCCACATCCCTTTGGGCTCTGTCCTCTGAACAAAGGTGGATTTGCTTCCTGTTGTTGGCTATCTGAGCAATCCCAGAAGACAGAAACAGTTTGAGATGATGTCAAAGGGCTACACCATGGTAGAACCCCATGTTTCATAGTTCATGGTCTCTCAGGGTCTACTCATCTTGTGGACCCCAGTTACCACCTTTAAAACTAACCTCACTAATAGATCTTTCTTAGTGTTCCAATCATCACCACCTTTCTCATCCATATGTAACACATAGACATCAACATGAGCAAGCCATATCTGAGATCTGAAAGCCCATAGCTTTTCCTTGTCCTTGAGTTATGGTATTTTAATGCTTGCCAGACAAAACAAATTCTAGCCCAAGAGCTTTAGAAGGTCTTTCCTATTACCTAAGAATTTACATAAAAATAACACAGTAATATGAGAGTTGTGTTGAGAGGTGTGAAAAAGTCAACCAAAATACTTCCTACTAAAAAAAATAAATAAATAAATTAATAAATAAATAAAAATACTTCCTGCTTAGCTCATTGAACAAGACTCACACCTGTCTCCCATCAGAGTCTTTATGATGGCCGAGTAGATGGTCACAGCCTTCCATAACCCTTCGGAGTTAATTAGTGCTCGGTAAACTAAACTTGGCCATGGTCATGTTCTTTTGAATTCATGTACTCATGTACTCAAAAATTTTTAATACTTAATAGTACCTAACAATATGGAGAGGACAGTTGGGGCTCCAGGCTGCAGCTACCAGTTATGGATCCGAGGGACCACTATCAATTCACTTCCTTGGGTATATTCCTTACTATACTATTTCTATCCAATCGGCAATATTTTTTGAGCTTCCCCTCTAACATCTATATAGCTTTCAAATGTTATCCAAGACAGTTTTGAATTTCTAATCTTAGAACTATTTTTGATGCCCTTCTATAGGGGATGCCATCTTAACCAGCGACCAGTAGCAGACACTTAATGGTCTTTCAAAAGGGGAGTAATAGACAGCTGCATCAGGTAACCATCAAGTTCTAAAGTCCCACAGCTAATGCTCCTCTTGATTTCTGTCAGGGTCTCAAATCTCAACAGGTCTCTGTTACGGAGACTATCAATATTATAAAATCTATAAGCTCATAAGGACCCAGTGGTGGCATCTGCTACTTTTCTCCTCACTTAAAAGCAGTATCCCAATGTGAAATTTGGCAAACAGATCCCCAAAATACTCCTAGGTATGAGATGACTTCTTCAATATCCAAATAAGTCTGTCAGCCCATTTGCTCCCGTCTTAGGGTGAAATTAGAAATGTTCTCAGCTTATTTTTCTAGTTAAGGATATGTTTAATATGCTTAGGACTTTTATGAGTCCTTACTATTTAGGTATATTCATCAGCCAAAAAGATGATGTTATATTTTCTATCTCCTTCTACAGATAAGATTGTTCTTAATTATCACCACTTTTAAAAATACGGTTAATCTTAAATGATTTCAAAATAAAAAGTTATTACTAAGAAAAAACTGTGGTTACCTTGGGCAGATTTCTTCTTACTTAATTATTAGCAAAAATAGAATTAATATAGTCCTAAAACAGCACAGTAAAAGTATACTGTATTCTGTTCCATGTAAAAGCAAATGGTTCCTTCTTGTCCTCTATCTTAGGGTAGAAAACAAGGCATCATGAAGGCAATATAAAGTTCAATCATTGCATCTTGTTCTTCTCCAGCTTGCTGAACTTTCTTTACTACAATAATGGAGCTCATCCAGCAGTAAGTTAATAGGTCCCACTTACTGTTTTCATGGCCAAATTGAGCAAATGTGTAAAGTTAGTGTCTATTAAGGCCCATGTATTCACTGTTTTTTAAATTAAAAGTGCTATTTACTATTGTTTATTGAAAGCCTGCACTATTTAAAATTTATCACACCTCTCAGCTTTGGCAAATCCAGAGATTCCCATTTAGCACCACCAATTAAAACAGGAAAAGGGACACATTTTTTTGGACCTCATCACCTGGATGATAGCTGAGAAGCTTCTCATTCATGATATTCATTTTAATTAAATATGTAGATATTGAAGTAATCAACAGAGTCTTGTTAGCAATATTATTTTTATTGATCTTTTCCCTCTTTTCTGCGGCATCCCCAAATTCCATAGACTAACTTTAAGCCCTTCTCCAAATATTTGGGAATTTCTTTGCAATGAGTCTGTGTCCACAAGTCTCATTTGTGCTGCTTTAGCTCCCTCTATTGGCTTAGTGATTTTCACCAGAGCCGCAAACAAAAGCCAAGGTCTGTCTAGTTTTATACTCCTTTGGGGAAAAAAAAAATCTTTGCTCCATTTTAAGTTTGTGAGCCAGATCCAGAGGGATAAAGGCCATGCTGCATGCATTTCTTCCTGTTACACATCTTGTGTCCTTAGCTATCTCAAACTGCCGATGCTCTGTCCATCAGTCCAACACCAATACCATCTTGGTCCCTTCATCTCTACTGGGTCTGGAGTAATGTCATTACTCCTGCTTCTGCCTCCAATCTACAAAGTGACATGACCAAACGTCAATACCAAACTTGGACTGATGAAAAAACCAGACTCAGATACCATTTGGATAAATCAAATAATGTTGCAGTCAGGATAAACAATAGAAGTATCTAGGGCAGGCACAGGTACAAGTTTTCAGATCCCCAAATACTCATACAGGGGAGTACATAGTTGGGCTCAAAATATCCTTGTGACTGAGCATCCCAGGAGGATGAAATGCCCTCCTCCAGTTTTATGATATTGGGGAATTCTGCACACTAAGAATTCTGCAGTAGGCCAGCAACCACTTCTCTGGATCTGATGTACTACAACAATCTCAGCAACATGCACTATATGCATAACTGTAGAGCACGGTGCGGTATGACACGCTCAGGCATGAACTTGGTTTCCAGTCCCTCACAGCTAATGTTGTCAGTTTCACTCAAACTATAGACCTACAACAAGCGATGGTCACTCAGGTATCTCTGAATCATATTAACAGCCCTTTCGATTAGCCATGGAATCTACTTTACAGTCTTCAGAGACTTCTACTTGGAAAAGGCCTATACCCTCACCTGCTTTCCTCAGCTTCATAGCCTTTACCTCATTGACCTGGGCATAACTGGCTCGCCAGGACAACCCCGGGGGTTCTCTCTAAGCCTGCAGAGACGCCCACTATCTATCACACGGGGCTTTCCTCCAACTTACAAAGGGCCTTTAGAGCTCCCAGTTATATAGGCAGACCCTCTGTGGCTCACATTTGCTTTTCTTTCCTCTTTGTCCTATGGGTCATAATACAATGCTAGATAAGATCTATACCGTGTGTGACATAAAGATTGCCCCTGCAGTGGTCCCATTTCCTGTATCCCCAGCCCTGCAAAGGAGGACAGACCTGTGTGAGTCATTGCACTAGGGCCCGAGGGAAGAGAAGTTATTAAAACTTTTTAGAAGGAAGACATATCTTCCCTCTGCCCACATCCAAGTTTCTGCATCGAGTACGGTAGTGATGTGACTTTGGGCAAATTATTTAACCTCTCTATGTCTTAGTTTCTAAAATAAAGATAACAGGGACATCTGTGTGGCTCAGTCAGTCGAGCATCTGACCCTTGATTTTGGCTCAGGTCATGATCTCAGAGTTGTGAGATGGAGCCTCACATGGGGCTCCGTGCAGAGACAAGTCTGCTTGAGATTCTCTCTCTCCTTCTGCCCCTCCCACTCATGCTCTCGCTCTCAAATAAAATAAATCTTTAAAATAAAGATAACAGATTGCAAATCTGTTGTGAGGATTAAGCAAGAGAATGTTTGAGACACTGAAACTTAGAAAGCACAAAGAAAATGCAGCTACATCATCATCATCACCATCATCATCACCAAGTCTGGTTCTGGCCTAGCCAGGAGAACTCACCTGGCTGCTTTACAGAAACCTTGCAATCTGGCTTGCCTCCATATGTTTGAGTGGAAGAATGGAATGTTAAACTTTAAGAAGAGTGATCCAAATTAATTTCATTTTTCTCTTCACATTTTCAAAAATCTTCTTTAGAAGACCATTGCATGGATTCCAGAGCACTGGAACTTGAAATTTCTAGTTCCATCTCTGCTAGTAGCTATTTATAGGACTTTTGGCTTCTCAAAGCCTCAGTTTTCTTAGCTGGAGAATGGGAATTTATACATACTTTGCAAGATTGTTCAAAGAACTGATGAGGTAAGGTACACAAAGTTCTTCATATGGTATCTGGTATATTGCAGGAGAGCCACAAATGCTCATGTGCCTTCCACCCACTTGGCTCTGGGCTTCAACACCTTTATTTGTTTTGGGTTTTTTTTTTAAAAAATATTTTATTTATTTATTTGAGAGAGAGGGAGAGTGAGTGGGAGAAGCAGACTCCCTCCTGAGCAGGGAGCCCAACAAGGGGCTCGGATCCCAGGTCCCTGAGATCATGACCTGAGCCCAAGGCAGACGCTTAACCAACTGAACCACCCAGGTGCCCCATTAACACCTTTATTTGTAAAACAAAGGAATTGGAGAAGTAGTTTTCCTCAAAGTTTTTTCACCTCTAATATCCTGTGATTCTCATGACACTCTCTTGTGGTACATAATGGAAGTCCCCAAATCACAGAAAAGGAACTGGGAGAGAGGTTTCCCATAGAAGCTTTCAAAGCCCTTGCCTCTTATCCGCATGGTGCTAAATTCTCTTTCCCTACCCTTTTGGGTTGCCTCACACTGTAATCAGGGAGCTTCCTAATTTCCGTTGATAAACTCTATAGCTCTCCTGTACCTCTTGAAACTTGAAAGTATTTATGTATTGTCCTGGCATCATTGTATAACACACTCTTTTAAAAAAATTTGTACAGCAGGGGTGCCTGGGTGGCTCAGTCGGTTAAGCGGCTGCCTTTGGCTCAGGTCATGATCCCGGGGTCCTGGGATTGAGCCCTGTGTCGGGCTCCCTGCTCAGTGGAGAGTCTGCTTCTCCCTCTCCCTCTGCCTGCCTCTCTGCCTACTTATGCTCTCTATCAAATAAATAAATAAGTAAAATCTTAAAAAAAAAAATTTGTGGGGGGGGGCGGAGCAAGATGGCAGAGGAGTAGGAGACCTGGATTTTGTCTGGTCTCAGGAATTCAGCTGAATAGGGATCAAACCATTCTGAACACCTACAAACTCAACAGGAGATCGAAGAGAAGAATAGCAACAACTCTCTGAACAGAAAAGCGACCACTTACTGGAAGGTAGGACGTGCAGAGAAGTGAATCCAAGGCGGTATTTGGGAGGATAGATGGCGGGGGAGGGGGCCTCCGTTGGCTGCTTCTGGCAAGTGATAGAACCGCGGAGCACAAGATCGGAACTTTTAGTAGTCGGCTCCGCTGAGGGACGTCGCTCCAGTGGCTAAGTGGGGTGTGGAACCCTCACGGGACAGTGTGGTCTCAGGACCCTTGGGGTCACAGAAAGACTGGGGGTGCCTGAGTGCGGCAGAGCTCCCAGGTATCGGAGCGGGGAAGCCGGCCGCAGAGACGGAGCCGAGGCGCGGGCTCTCAGCTTGGGGTTGCCATAAACCGTGATCTGCGGTACAGTCAGGCCACTGCTCCTCCAGCAGGGACCCAACAAGTGGCAGATCCGGAGAGACTCCCCTTCCTCCCCCAGGAGGAGCAGCGCAGGAGCGCACCGCAGGGATCTGCTGGGTTTGGAGACTCCACACCAAGTCAGGTGCCAGAGATAGAAACACTCAGTCACAGGCCGGGTGAGCACGGAGTGTGACCGGAGACCGGGGACACAGGAGTGACTGACTGCTTTTCTCTGGGGGCGCACTGAGGAGTGGGGCCCCAAGTTCTTGGCTCCTCCGGGTGGAGATTGGGAGGCCACCATTTTCACTCTTGTCCTCCAAAGCTGTACTGAAAGCTTGCAGGGAACAAAAGCTCCCGAGAGCAAACCCGAGCAGATTGCTTAGCCTGGACCGACAAGGGCAGGGCAATTCCACCTCCGTCAAAGACATTTGGGAACCACAACAACAGGTCCCTCCCGCAGAAGATCAGCACGAACAGCCAGCCAAGACCAAGTTTACCGATCAATGAGAACGGGAGAACTCCAGCGCTAAGGGAATACTGCACATAGAATTCATGGCTTTTTTACCATGATTCATTAGTTTTTCAAAGTTAATTTTTTAACTGTTTTTTTTGAATTTTTTTTTCCTTTTTCAACCAACATCTTATCAATCCCTTTTTGAAAAAAAAATTTTTATTTTTCATTTTTAGAGTCATATTCTATCCCTTCATAGTAGATACCCTTATTTTTGGCATATATATATATATATATAAGTTGTTCTCTCTTTAAAATCTTGAGATACAGTTTCTTCTAACAGATCAAAATATACCCTAAATCACTAGTGTATGGCTTTGTTCTAGTCTCCTGCCTGATCACATTCTCTCCCTTTTTTTTTTTAAATCTTCTTCTTTCTTTTTTCGAACAACTTCTTATCAATTCCTTTTATAAAATCTTTTATACTTTTCATCTTTACAGTCATCTTCCATCCCTTCATTGTATCAACCCTTATTTTGTACATATATAAGTCTTTCTTTCTTTAAAATTTTAGGAGGCACTTTCTTCTAACAGACCAAAATACACCCAAAATCTAGTGTGTGGCACTGATCTATGCACCAGCCTGATCATATTTGATCATATTCTGTTTTTTTTGTTTTGTTCTGTTTTTGTGTGTTTTTATCTTTTTCTTTTTCTTTTTCTTTTGTTTTTCTCTCTTTCTTTTTTCTTTCTTTCCCTTTCTTTTCCCCTGGTTTCAGGTCTTTTCTGATTTGTTCAGAGTATATTTGCTGGGGACGTTGTTAACCTGTTAGCATTTTGTTCTCTCATTCATCTATTCTCCTCTGGACAAAATGACAAGATGAAAAAAATCACCTCAGCAAAAAGAACAAGAGGTAGTACTGTCTGCCAGGGACCTACTCAATACGGACATTAGTACAATGTCGGACCTAGAGTTCAGAATCATGATTTGAAAGATACTAGCTGGACTTGAAAAAAGCATGGAAGTTATTAGAGAAAACCTTCCTGGAGAAATAAAAGAACTAAAATCTAACCAAATCGAAATCAAAAAGGCTATTAATGAAGTGCAATCAAAAATGGGGGCACTAACTGCTAGGATAAATGAGGCAGAAGAGAGAATCAGCGATATAGAAGACCAAATGATGGAAAATAAAGAAGCTGAGAAAAAGAGAGATAAACAACTACTGGATCATGAGGGCAGAATTTGAGAGATAAGCAATACGATAAGACGAAACAACATTAGATAATTGGGATCCCAGAAGAAGAAAGAGAGGGGCAGAAGGTATATTGGAGCAAATTATAGCAGAGAACTTCCCTAATGTGGAGAAGGAAACAGGCATCAAAATCCAGGAGGCACAGAGAACCCCTCTCAAAATCAATAAAAATAGGTCAACACCCCAACATCTAATAGTAAAACTTACGAGTCTCAGAGACAAAGAGAAAATCTTGAAAGCAGCTCGGGAGAAGAGATATGTAACCTATAATGGTAGAAACATTAGATTGGCAACAGACCTATCCACAGAGACCCAGCAGGCCAGAAAGGACTGGCATGATATCTTCAGAGCACTAAACAAGAAAAATATGCAGCCAAGAATACTATATCCAGCTAGGCTGTCATTGAAAATTGAAGGAGAGATAAAAAGCTTCCAGGACCAACAAAAACTAAAGGAATTTAAAAACACAAAACCAGCCCTTCAAGAAATATCGAAAGGGGTCCCCTAAGCAAAGAGAGAGCCTAAAAGCAGCATAGACCAGAAAGGAACACAGACAATATACAGTAACAGTCACCTTACAGGCAATAAAATGGCACTAAATTCATACCTTTCAATAGTTACCCTGAATGTAAATGGGCTAAATGCCCCAAACAAAAGTCACAGGCTATCAGATTGGATTAAAAAACAAGACCCATCGATATGCTGTCTGCAAGAGACTCATTTTAGACCCAAAGACACCCCCACATTGAAGTGAGGGGGTGGAAAACCATTTACCATGCTAATGGACACCAAAAGAAAGCTGGGGTGGCAATCCTTCTATCAGACAAATTAGATTTTAAAACAAAACTGTAATAAGAGATGAGGAAGGACACTATATCCTACTTAAAGGGTCTATCCAACAAGAAGACCTAACAATTGTAAATATCTATGCCCCTAACATAGGAGCAGCCAATTATATAAGGCAATTAATAACAAAAGCAAAGAAACACATTGACAACAATACAATAATAGTGGGGGACTTTAACACCCCCTGACTGAAATGGACAGATCATCTAAGCAAAAGATCAACAAGGAAATAAAGACTTTAAATGACACACTGGACCCAATGGACTTCACAGACATATTCAGAACATTCCATCCCAAAGCAACGGAATACACATTCTTCTCTAGTGCCCATGGAACATTCTCCAGAATAGATCACATCCTAGGTCACAAATCAGGTCTCAACCGCTACCAAAAGATTGGGATCATTCCCTGCATATTTTCAGACCACAGTGCTTTGAAACTAGAACTCAATCACATGAGGAAAGTCGGAAAGAACTCAAATACATGGAGGCTAAAGAGCATCCTACTAAAGAATGAATGGGTCAACCAGGAAATTAAAGAAGAATTTAAAAAATTCATGGAAACCAATGAAAATGAAAACACAACTGTTCAAAATCTTTGGGATGCAGCAAAGGCAGTCCTGAGAGGAAAGTATATAGCAATACAAGCCTTTCTCAAGAACAAGAAAGGTCTCAAATACACAACCTAACCCTACACCTAAAGGAGCTAGAGAAAGAACAGCAAATAAAGCCTAAACCCAGCAGGATAAGAGAAATAATAAAGATCAGAGCAGAAATCAATGAAATAGAAACCAAAAGAACAGGAGAACAGATCAACGAAACTAGGAGCTTGTTCTTTGAAAGAATTAACAAGATTGATAAAGCCCTGGCCAGACTTATCCAACAGAAAAGAGAAATGACCCAAATCAACAAAATGAATGAAAGAGCAGAGATCACAACCAACACCAAAGAAATACAAACAATTATAAGAACATATTATGAGCAACTCTATGCCAGCAAATTAGATAACCTGGAAGAAATGGATGCATTCCTAGAGATGTATCAACTACCAAAATTGAACCAGGAAGGAACAGAAAACCTGAACAGACCTATAACCACTAAGGAAATTGAAGCAGTCATCAAAAATCTCCTAACAAACAAAAGCCCGGGGCCAGATGGCTTCCCAGGGGAATTCTACCAAACATTTCAAGAAGAATTAATACCTATTCTCCTGAAACTGTTCCAAAAAAATAGAAATGGAAGGAAAACTTCCAAACTCATTTTACGAGGCCACCATTACCTTGATCCCAAAACCGAACAAAGACCCCATCAAAAAGGAGAATTCCAGACCAATATCCTTGATGCACATGGATGCAAAAATTCTCACCAAAATACTAGCCAATAGGATCCAACAGTACATTAAAAGGATTATTCACCACGACCAAGTGGGATTTATCTCTGGGCTGCAAGGCTGGTTCAACATCCGCAAATCCATCAACGTGATACAATACATTAACAAAAGAAAGAACAAGAATCATATGATCCTCTCAATAGATGCAGAAAAAGCATTTGACAAAGTACAGCATCCTTTCTTGATCAAAACTCTTCAGAGTATAGGGATAGAGGGTACATACCTCAAGATCATAAAAGCCATCTATGAAAAACCTACAGCAAATATCATTCTCAATGGGGAAAAGCTGAGAGCTTTCCCCCTAAGGTCAGGAACGCGGCAGGGATGTCCACTCTCACCACTGCTATTCAACATAGTATTAGAAGTCCTAGCCACAGCAATCAGACAACAAAAAGAAATCAAAGGCATCCAAATCGGCAAAGAGGAAGTCAAACTCTCACTCTTTGCAGATGATATGATACTGTATGTGGAAAACCCAAAAGTCTCCACCCCAAAACTGCTAGAACTCATACAGGAATTCAGTAAAGTAGCAGGATATAAAATCAATGCACAGAAATCAGTGGCATTCCTATACACCAACAACAAGACAGAAGAGAGACAAATCAAGGAGTCGATCCCATTTACAATTGCACCCAAAACTATAAGATACCTAGGAATAAATCTAACCAAAGAGGCAAAGGATCTGTACTCAGAAAACTATAAAATAGTCATGAAAGAAATTGAGGAAGACACGAAGAAATGGAAAAACATTCCATGCTCATGGACTGGAAGAACAAACATTGTGAAGATGTCAATGCTACCTAGAGCAATCTACACAGTCAATGCAATCCCCATCAAAATACCATCCACTTCTTTCAAAGAAATGGAACAAATAATCCTAAAATTTGTACGGAACCAGAAGAGACCCCGAATAGCCAGAGGAATGTCGAAAAAGAAAAGCAAAGCTGGCGGCATCACAATTCCGGACTTTCAGCTCTATTACAAAGCTGTCATCATCAAGACAGTATGGTACTGGCACAAAAACAGACACATAGATCAATGGAACAGAATAAAGAGCCCAGAAATGGACCCTCAACTCTATGGTCAACTCACCTTTGACAAAGCAGGAAAGAATGTCCAATGGATAAAAGACAGTCTCTTCAACAAATGGTGTTGGGAAAATTGGACAGCCACATGCAGAAGAATGAAACGGGACCATTTCCTTACACCACACACAAAAATAGACTCCAAATCGTTGAAAGACCTAAACGTGAGACAGGAGTCCATCAAAATCCTAAAGGAGGGCGCCTGGGTGGCTCAGTTGGTTAAGCGACTGCCTTCGGCTCAGGTCATGATCCCAGAGTCCTGGGATCGAGTCCCACATCAGGATCCCTGCTCAGCAAGGAGCCTGCTTCTCCCTCTGACCCTTCCCCCTCTCATGTACTCTCTCTCTCTCATTCTCGCTCTCTCAAATAAATAAATAAATCTTAAAAAAAAAAAAAAATCCTAAAGGAGAACACAGGCAGCAACCTCTTCGACCTCAGCCACAGCAACTTCTTCCTAGAAACATCGCCAAAGGCAAGGGAAGCCAGGGCAAAAATGAACTATTGGGATTTCATCAAGATAAAAAGCTTTTGCACGGCAAAAGAAACAGTCCACAAAACCAAAAGACAACCGACAGAATGGTAGAAAATATTTGCAAATGACATATCAGATAAAGGGCTAGTATCCAAAACATATAAAGAACTTATCCAACTCAACACCCAAAGAACAAATAATCCAATCTAGAAATGGGCAGAAGACATGAACAGACATTTTTCCAAAGAAGACATCCAAATGGCCAACAGACACATGAAAAAGTGCTCAACATCGCTCGGCATCAGGGAAATCCAAATCAAAACCTCAATGAGATACCACCTCACACCAGTCAGAATGGCTAAAGTTAACAAGTCAGGAAACGACAGATGTTGGCGGGGATGCGGAGAAAGGGGAACCCTCCTACACTGTTGGTGGGAACGCAAGCTGGTGCAACCACTCTGGAAAACAGTATGGACGTTCCTCAAACAGTTGAAAATAGAGCTACCATACGATCCAGCAATTGCACTACTGGGTATTTACCCCAAAGATACAAATATAGGGATCCAAAGGGGTACATGCACCCGAATGTTTATAGCAGCAATGTCCACAATAGCCAAACTGTGGAAAGAGCCAAGATGTCCATCGACAGATGAATGGATAAAGAAGAGGTGGTATATATACACAAGGGAATATTATGCAGCCATCAAAAGGAATGAGATCTTGCCATTTGCAACGACATGGATGGAAATGGAGGGTGTTATGCTGAGTGAAAGAAGTCAATCAGAGAAAGACATGTGTCATATGACCTCACTGATATGAGGAATTCTTAATCTCAGGAAACAAACTGAGGGTTGCTGGAGTGGTGGGGGGTGGGAGGGATGGGGTGGCTGGGTGATGGACATTGGGGAGGGTATGTGCTATGGCGAGTGCTGTGAATTGTGCAAGACTGTTGAATCACAGACCTGTACCTCTGAAACAAATAATGCAATATATGTTAAGGAAAAAAAAAGCAGCAGCAGCTAGCAGGAGGGGAAGAATGAAGGGGGGAAATCAGAGGGGGAGACCAACCATGAGAGACGATGGACTCTGAAAAACAAACTGAGAGTTCTAGAGGGGAGGGGGGTGGGGGTTGGGTTAGCCTCGTGATGGGTATTAAAGAGGGCATGTTCTGCGTGGAGCACTGGGTGTTATGCACAAACAATGAATCATAGAACACTACATCCAAAACTAATGATGTAATGTATGGTGATTAACATAACAATAACAGATTAAAAAAAAAAAATTGTACAGCATTTTGTATCCAAGCCATGAAGGCCATGACCTGATTTGCTTCCCAGAACTAATCCATAGGCAATCTTTCTCATCTTGGTCTATACCATTTCCTTCCACTCAGTTACTCAATTAAAAACTGAGGTGTCATTCTCAAGCCCTCACTTACCCTCACACCTACATCCAAGCCATTAAACAAATCTTGTTGATTCTACCTTCCAGACCCACCAACACTCTCCATTCCCACTGCTGTGACACTGGAACCAGCCACCGCCATTTTTGTTGGAGGACTACTATAGCAGCCTCCTCAGTCTCCAAGCTTCCTCCTTTGCTCACCTACAATTTATTACTGTAACAAGCTTTTAAAGAATGTGAACCAAATTATGTTATTTCCCTGCTTGATGTCCTTCAACTTGCTCTTCTTTGGTTCAAGGCCCTGCATGATCTGGCCATTACTTATTTTTCCACCTTCATCTCATACCATCCTCTCTATCTCCCATGCTCTAGCCAATCTGGATCTTTCTGTTCCTTGAACACCCCAAGCTTATTTCTGTTTTAAGACTCTTATTTTAGCTGTTCCCTTTGCCTGAAATGCTCTGTTTCTTGATCTTCCTTTGGCTGGTTTTCTTGGCATTCAGATCTAGGGGCAAATATCACCTTCTTAGGGAGGCCATTCTATACACTCCAATCTAAAGTATCCACTCATATTTAAGCTTTAATTTTCTATCTCTCCCATTAAAATATATGCTCCTTGAATTCAGGATTCTGGCTTATTTTCTTTGCTGCTATAGCCACAGAGCTTGAAACTATGCGTGGCACAGAGTAGCTGCTCAAATAATTGAGTGGATGAATTCCAATTCATTCTGCCTTAACTTTGCATCAATATTTAGTATCTCACACCACTAGAGGGCAATAAATCACCTAATTGGAATGAGGAAATCTGTCTTTTACAACACCTTCCCAGATGAACTTAATTGATTTTAATCATTATTGTGACAGACATTAAGAAAAACACTCCCACTCCAAAAAAGAGGTAGGGGGGAGATCCTCTAGATTTTCCAACCAGCCACCAGGTACAAGCCCAGGAGAAAAAGTTTATTCCAGAGTTACAAATAGTGAAATAATTTTAAAAAGACTTCCTGTTTAAAGATGTTATTAAGGTTTTAAAAATATTATATAAAATGAGAAAATATTAACTTCAATGATATTAAATTATTTGGACAGTCAGGGGGTGGTGCCTGGGTAGCTCAGGCAATTAAGGGTCCGACTCTTGATTTCCACTCAGGTCATGATGTCTGGGTTGTGAGATCGAGTTCTGCGTTGGGTTACAAGCTGGGCCTGGAGCCTGTTTAATATTCTCTCCCTCTCTCTCTGCCCCTTCCCCCCCTCCATCTCTTAAAAAACAACAATATTTAGACAGTCAGGGGAAATTAAGCAATATCATATTTTCTCCATCTTTTACACACACACACACACACACACACACACACAGATATATATTCCTTGGTCACTATTCTTATTTTTGCTTTTAAAAGTTTGAATCCTGGTCAGTCTCCTGGGAGTGGAGAATCTGAAAGGGATTTTCTTTTTTCTATTTTTGTATTTAATTCCATCTCAGTCTGAGCTTTTACTTCTACCTCTCTTAAAGCAACATGATCATGTCTAGGCTGTACCATCCAGCACTAAGACATCAGATGTTTCCATTGACAGGCCTGCCTAGCTTGAGGGACTAAAGTCCAATCATAATAAGGACAAGGTTTGTTACTTGAGCCTGCTGCAGTGCCTGTCGTTTAAGGCAAAGAGAACAACGTGGAAATCACACACACAGATGTCTGTCCTCAAGACAAGAAGGACACACTATTCCCGGTGAACTCAAGGTGGCAGTGTAGAGATACTAGAAATGAACTCTCCCCGCTAAGGTCAAACTATTCTGTGAAGGACTTCTGTGATGGTTGCTTGGCTGTAAGGACAGTTTCCAAAACCACACTGGTTCAGTCGCCATGACAGCTGGAAGACTGTACTGGAATTTACGGAGTTTCTAGTTGCCTTGTTTCTGGAGGTGAGAAATGACTTATAGAGGGGAAGCCCAAGCCTGTACAGGAAAAACTTAATTTTTTTTTTTTATTGTTGCTGATGTGGGGCTTACTGTGGCAGAAAAGGCTTCCCACGTGTCAGTGCAAAGGGCTCTGAGAGCTGGGGGTGGTCAGACAAGGCTGGGACCTATGCATTTCCAGGGATCCACTGCAGGAGGGGAGTGGCCTAGATTTTTCTAGTCGCTCAACAACAATGATAATGGTTTAGGGCACCCATCATATGTGTTGGAGGGAGGGAAAAATCAAGATCAGCTTGCTGGCTTCTTGACATTCTCTTGAGGGGGCAGAAGCTCCTGAATCCTCAGGTCTGTGGGGCCCTATTGCCACTAACTCAGTAAGAAGAATTCAAAAAGCATGAGAATGAGTCTCATGTGGCCTTCTTAGCTAAGGGGAGAGAATGTTATCTCCTACTCCCATGTTCTAATTTTCCACCACAAAAGACACATTCACACATCCATTTGGCAAACACTCACTGGTTGAGCGCATACAAAAGAGTTACTAGATTCAAGAAGTCAAATGGAAATAAAGAATTAAGTTATGAGAGGAAGAAACTCAAAGGAAGTTATGAGAGGAAGAAACTCAAAGGAAGAACATGACGCTTCTAGTAAGAGGGAATGAAGTAATAGTTCATGGAGTAGTGATTTTGGTCTTAAAGGATGAGTAGGATTTTAGTTTGATGGAGTTGGGTGATGAAAGGGAGGGCACTCCAAAACCAAAAAGACAAAGAAAGCCAAGGCGTGAAGGTCAGATAATTCAGAGTGTGTTGGTTACAGACAAAGTACAGCCAAAGTATGGGAAGTAGTAGGTGAGAAGGCTTTCAAGCAGTATTTCTCAGCCCAGGGAGATTTTTTCCATTCAGGGGACATTTAGCAACATCTGGAGACAGTTTTGGTCGTCCCAACCGTGTGGGGGTATGCTACTGGCATCTAATGGGTAGAAGGCAGGGATGCTGCGATGCACAGGACAGCCCCCACAACGAAACTTGTCCCGCCCAAAAGGTCAGTGATACCAATATTAGGAAAACCTCATTTTTAAGGAAGGTGGGTCTTGGTCACAGAAGACATTAAATGTCAGATGAAGAGCATGGAAGTTATTTGGTAGGCAAAGAGAGATGCGGAGGGTTGTTATGTGGGAGAATAAGTTTATCAGTAGTATGATTTATGGGAGTCACAGGGATAAAAACATTCACAGCCTTTCCCTTCCCTTATCCTTTAAAGTTTGCACTGCTTGGCTAACCACCTTTGCTGTACTTGAGGGTAACATGTAGAGATGCAGGGTTGGAGAAACCTGGATAAGCTAAATTAATCTTCCTATGTAAGAACATGGAAACTCCAAGAGGAGAAAAGGTCCAGAAGGTGGGGACTGAGGGAGGCCATAGAGAAGAGGGAGGGAGGGAGGGAGGAAAAGAATCAGCACAGGTGGAAATAATGAGGACGGCACACTGAATTATGGGAGGTGCTGAGATAAAAGGCTTGCTTCTGTCTTTGGTGAGCTTACAATTTCCTAACACAGATGGTGCATAACCAAGTCTCTGGTACTCACAGGAAAAGAGCATGTATTTTTTCACAAGACTGTCATTTCTCAGAGCTTTCACTGATGTATAAAATCTTCAACTCCAGAGGAAAAATCATCTGGGGCTGTTTTTCTTGTGGGTTTTTCTTACATTGAACATGAAGTAACAAACTGACAAAATCCATCCAAGTCTAGTATTAAATTATCTCTGACTTTTGGGCTGGAGTTGGATTTGACAGATGACTAAATACAGTCTTGTTAGAGGTGAGTCATCATAAATTTGGCCAATGGGAAGCAGCAGTGGAGACACATATTAAGTCTGCAAGAATATCAGTTCTTCATGTCACAGTCAGTTGCTCTGGTCTGTGTTCCTCTGCCAACTTCCAGTGGCTAATAAGGTTTTGGCCCAGCAGTGGAAGCAATGGTGCCAATGACAAAGATAAACAAGGTTCTCTGCCAGGATCAAAACCTGAAATCTCTCTGGTAATTGCAACCTGACATGTGCATGGCGCCAGGATCATGGGTCATCTCCACCATTGCCATTTGCTATCTGCCATGGCCCCAGGGACTTCTTACTATAGGATGGCTGCTCCATTATCATGAATATGCCAAGGCAGAATGGTCATGTTCTTCTTGTAACTTCTCAGGGCTAATGGAGTTGGAAATGAATGGATATTAGGAAGGACACCCACGGAGCTCAGCCTTTCTCCATAGTGATCAATCAGGGATGAAGTCCATGCACCAAAGAAAGAAAAGCTTTTGAGGTGGAGAGAAAATGTTGCTCGTCTTTTTTTAGTTGGAAATGTTCTGTATCATATAAAAATGTTTTTGATTGCTACTTACAACAAGCCAAATAATGATGGCTTATTATTTTACTGCATGACAAGAAGTCCTATGTGGATGGATTTTGTAGTTACAACTTCTCTGTGATGCATCAGGGATACAGGTTATTTCCCTCATTTCTGTTCCTCACTCTTAGCATGTTGGCTTTTCTGTTTTTGCTTGTTGCTTCATGTGGTGCCAGTTACTTCTGCCCCTTCTACCAGGAAAGAAGAAACTTTTCCCACTACTTATTATGGGCCAGGACTGGGAAAATGAATGTCTGTCTAAGAGGAAGAAGATTGTTGTGAATGGTTTCTATCAGCCATGATTCATCTCCAAGGGTGAGGCCATTTTGTTATCACAAACAACAATGGGGTTCCATTAGCAAGACAGGAGAACTATTGGGTAGACAACTAAGCGTCTGTCATAACCTCTTGCTATGTCAGACTCCAAGTGTGGTGTGAGATGGAAATACAGCGGGCTCCACCACTCTGTGCATGTTCTCACAGCCGCCTTCTCCTTCCCTCTCTCCTCTGAACTGACCTCTCCTTGCATGCACAGATTTCTAGTAAATTCCTGCTCATCCTTAAGATCCTACCGAATCGTCTTCATGAGACCTTCCTGGACCTATGTCCCAGTGTTAGGCATGTCCATCCTGGCTACCACAACAAACTCAACCCTGCCATATATCATGCTGAATTGTGGCTGTCTCTTATCTTTGTTTGCCACCAGATTGGGTTCCATGAGGAGTCCTATTTATATATGTCATATTCATATTCCCAAGATAGAGCACAGAGTGAATCAATGAGAACTCAAAAAAGAGTTTTGGTCCATGCTGTAATCCCTTAAGAAATGGTGTTTCTGGATAAAACACACACAGCAAACCTCATTATTTGGATTGTTAAGAGACTATACCTTTCAAGGAAGAAGGGCTCTGTCTCAAATTGAAGATGATCCTGTCTTTTCTACATTTGACTGCTGGCTTCTAGTACCAGCAGGCACTTCACTATCCCTTTACTTACTCCCCAGCTCCCCAAATGTATGTGGTGGAGTGAGACTGCTCTTCCATGGTCCATCTCTGGGAAGGCAGTGTTTCACTGGGAAAAGAGCCTGAGATTTAGACATTTGCATCTTGGCTCGGCCATCATTATGTTCTACTAAAGAGCAACACATGTTTAGCCTGTTAACTAAGTTACCAGTTTGCTGACTGGTAGCATGTGATAATAATAGTTTCATAGGGCTGTTTTGAATATTAAATGACATAACACATGTAAAGTGCTTACTATGTGGTAGATGTTTAAAAAAGTATTATTGTTAAGGAATACATCTTAGATCTTCAATGATACACTTTTATTAGATCAAAGTTCTCTTATTTGCAGATGATTTCACTGCCTTAGAGCCAAAGAGTTTTGTATCACACAATGAAGTTGGGAAATTTCTTAGCTCCATTATCATGTACATATCTAAACAGCTCTATATTTAAAAAATCTGGCATAATTATATCCCTACTTTCAAGCAAAGGTCACAGAATATCCCCATAGAAACCATCGTGTGTTTTACATACCAATCTTGATGTAAGTGCAAAGACTTACTTATAGTAAGGTCATATGTATTCTAATGTATATAAAAGAATTTATAATTATAAAAATTACATATAAATATATAATTCATTGAGATATAATTTACATACCATAAAATTCACCCTTTATACACTTCAGGGGATTTTCATATATTCTGAGTTTTATAATCATTACCATGATCTAACTCCAGAATATTTTCATCACCCTAAAAAGAAACTCTTAACCCCATTAGCTCTCACTCCTCATATTCTCTTTCCCCACCCCTGTGCCCCAGTCCTTGGAAACCACTAATCTTCCTGTTTCTATAGATCTGCCTATCCTGGACATTTCATATAAATGTATTTGTACAAATGTGGCCTTTTGTGTCTGGCTTCTTTCACTTAGCATAATCATTTAAAGCTTCATCCATATTGTAGCATGTTTCAGTACTTCTTTCCTTTTTATGGCTGAATAATACTCCATTATATAGATATGCCATATTTGGTTTACCAACTCATCATCCGATAAATATTTGAGTTTCCACTTTCTGGTGATTACGAAAATGCTACTTCATGAATATTTGTGTACAGGTTTTTGTATGGACATATGCTTTCATTTCTTTTGGGTATATACCTATGTGTAGAATTACTTGATCATATGCTAACTCTACGTTTAAACTTCTGAGGAAATTCTAGGCTGTTTTCAAAGTGGCTGCTACATCTTACATTTTTACCAGCAATGTCTAAGGGCTCCAATTTCTCCACATCTGCACCAATACTTTGTTCTTGCCTTTTTTTTAGTCATCCTTCTCATGAGGTTTTGACTTGCATTTCTCTAATGACTAATAATATTGAGCATCTTTTCATGTGCTTCTTACCCATTTGAGTATCTTTTTTTGAGAAATGTGTAGTCAATTTTTTTGCCCATTTTTAAATTGGGTCATTTATCTTTTTATTGTTGAGTTGAAATCATTCTTTATATATTCTAGGTATTAAACTTTTATTTGATATATATTTTGCAAATATTTTCTCCCATTCTGTGGCCTGTCTCTTCACTTTCTTCATTGTGTCCTTTGAGGTACAAAAGTTTTTAATTTTGATGAAGGCCAATTTATCTATTTTTTTCTTTTGTTGCTCGTGTTCTTGGAGCTATACCTAAGAAACCATTGCCTAATCCAAGATCACAAAATTTACACCTAGGTTTTTTTCTAAGACTTTTATGCTTTAGCTGTTACATTTAGGTCTTTGATTAATTTTTAGGTAATTTTTCCAAATGTCATGAGGTAAGGGTGCAATTTCATTCTTTTGTATATAAATATATAGTTGTCCCAGGACCGTTCATTGAAAAGACTATTCTCTTTCCATTGAGTTATCTTAGCACCTTTGTCAAAAATCAATTGACCATAAGTGTAAGAATGTAAGGGCTGATTCCTGGACTCTCAATTCTATTCTGTTGATCAGTCAGGGAAACAGAACCAGTAGGAAATATATAGAAAGTGAGATATGTGTACATATAGATATGTCTATCTATATATGTATGTACATATATACACATACATACAGAGATGTATATATATGTAAACTCCCACACATATGTACTTACATACAAAGAGAGAGAGAGATTGATCTATTACAAAGAATTGGCTTATGTGATTGTGGCGAGTCTGAAATGCATATGGCAGACTGTCAGGAAGGGCAGGCACAAGCTGAAGCTGTGGTCCACAGGCAGAATCTCTTCTTCAGGGAAGCCTCAGTTCTGCTCTTAAGGCCTTCCAAATGATTGAATCAGGCCCACCCAGATTATCTAAGATAATCTTCTTTTCCAAAAGTAAATTGATTATAGACTTCAGTCACATTTACAAAATACCTTCACAGCAACACCTAGATTAGAGTTTGATTGAATAACAGGGATTGGGGCCTGACCCACGAAACTGACCATCACAATCTATGTCTCTCTGACAGCAGCACCACACTAGATCAGTGTAGCTTTGTGATACGTTTTAAAATAGGGAGGTGTGAGTCTTCTAACTTCGTTCTTTTCTTTTTTTTTTTTTTCAAGATTACTTTGGCTATCCTGGGTCCTTTGCATTTCCATGTGAACTAAGGTTCGGTTTGTCAATTCCTGCATCCACATTCATTTTTATATATTAAGATAAACTGATAAATCAGCAACTTTGAAATCTACCCCATGCAACCCATGGTGCTCTGCTTTGTCTCTCAGCATCATTTCATGGATTTACTATCCTCTGCCAGCAACAGTACATTCTCCCTGCCGGTGTGAAAGACTGAGATGCAGAGGCATCATGGGAATAGATGAATAAATAGGACACCCAGTGAGCAATTTCAAGTCTCAAATACCATAATGTAAAAAGTACTCTCTCCTGACAGCAAGAGAGAAATAGTAGCATGTTCCACATTTGTTACTTGACGGGGTTATTGGTGACAAAACAAATGTTTTCACCTTCTTCTGGAGGGGCACACTCAATGCACTTTTAAAATCAATTTATTCAGTTACCCATAAGCCTCTCTTGAGACTTTACAAAGCCCACAGCCCAGTGAAGTGACTTGTGGCTGAAGGGATAAAAAGCACAGTTTCTGCCCTTGTTAGTTTGGGTGACTATCAGAACAAACATAACCAGCCAAAATGAAGAAACCAGGAGCCAATCTGTCTTGTCCTTTTGCCAACGGCACATTTTTTACCCAAGTATCAAATGTGCATTCCCCGTCCCCGCTGACTGGGGGCCATTTTCTGGTTAACCTACATGGTTGGCTTTTTCCAAGGCACACCAGGCTGGGGAGCAGTGATTGTGAGTCTCCTGATCCTTCAAGACACTAGCGTAAGTGAAAGTTCAGTGGTCTTTGCCACCTGCCCCCTCTCCCCTCCTCTGAGCCAAGCTGTTTGATTTTCTGGGAAGGTTCCTCTGCATCAGGCAACCTGAAGTGATTTGAGAAACAATGTGTTTTGTTCAGAACCAGTTAATAGCCACTTGCCTAGAAAAATACCTAATTTAGCAATTGGCCTTTGTGAGGCTTACTCTGAGGGTTCCTCACCTTTGCTCATCACTGGCTTTGAGAATTCTTAAGGGATGGAGCTAAAAGCTCTTTGGAGATTGAAGAAATAGGGCTGCATTTTATAAAGAGGCTTTCTCTCTTCTTTTCTTTTTCTTTTTCAATAATCAGATCCCTGAGAAAGAGGACACCAAGGCGAGGATTGAGAAGCAGTGTCCCCTACTGCTCAAATCTGCACCCACAGTTGATGTGGGGCCTGGGAAAGAAGGCGGTCCTTGAATTTTCATTGAAGGCATTATGTACTATGTGGTGAACATCACAGTCCTTTATGCCACGCTGAATAGGTGAGTAGAATCAGCTTTTTAAAGGCCCCTTGAAGATATATCATTTGTAGAACACACCAAAATCTGTTTAACAATATTCATCAAGATTATGCATTTAAGTGGAAAAGGACAGTTTGTTTTTCAAAATAAAGGTGGTCTGGGTGTTCATGTTGATTATTCTTGAGATTCCCACACCAATGAGGCAGAACCTGGTGCCCCCGACCACCCCACCCCAGGCCAGTTTAAAATCAGCATGAATGCTGTGTAATCTAACCAACAGGATTGATCCAGGTCAGGTATTAAGGGCTAAAATGGATTAAACAAAAGACATTCCGAATCCTTGTAACAAGAAGGAAAAACTTCAAAGGTGGGATTTGTTCCTGTTATGACAAAGAAAGTGGATTTACAAACTGCCTTGAGGCACACCCCTCTGTGACTTTCAATTTGCTCTCCACAGTGGGGGGAGGCTTTCCCCCTTCTCTTTTTTTCCCCCCAGCTCCTGGAGTCCTCCCCAGGGTAAGAACTTCTGGTTAAGAGGATCAGATTGAGGCTTTTTCCTGTTTGTTTTTAAAGACCAGGCACCCAGCATCTCCCCAATCAAATGACACTCCTGTCCAGGCACCTCCCAGGTCCCCATCACTCAAACATGTAACAGTAACAATAAGCAGGTAAATTAGGGAGTGCCATTTAGATCTCTTCAATAGCGCAGACTGTACTCTCCGGTGTGGTGCTTGCATTTGGTGTGACAATCCCGAAGAGAGAAATGCAAACAAGAAACAGGGTATCCTAAAGGGTTAAAGATAACTCTACTCTGTGAGAGGAATTAACCTACCTCACCACATAGACTTACAGTCCTGGATCAGGATTAGCCACGTTAGGTTTTATTTTCAGTACCCTGATGCAATATTATAATAAGTTTTACTGTAATAGTACATATGTAAACATAAATTATTTATCTTCTAGGAGTTCAAAGCATTGTGCAGTTTTGGGTAAGATATGTACATATATACGTTCACTTACATATGTATCTATGTTCTATGCATTGATCAATTACTGTACTTAAATCACCTTAAAATACATAAGTTCTCTGGGATAAAAATGGAAAATGGAAATAGTATGTAAATGTTGCATCAAAGTTTCTCAACTTAAGTGCTGCACAAATCCCTTTAAAAGGAAATAAGAAACTCCCACCTAGCAGTGCGCCCAGCGGTCCTGCAGATCTGTCTCTCGCTTCAACAGTGTTTGGACGGCACGGACCCAGGGACGCCCCTCCAACCAGCCAACGACCACCCTCCAACCTCTTTTCTAGTCGCAACCTTGGGAGCCATTTTCTTGGCCACCCGCGGCCTCTGGGACCAGCCAATAGCCAATTTCGAGCTTAGCTCCTTATCGCTAATCAACGGTGAGCTCCCAGATTCGTCAGAAAGATTCCACCCGGCGGGGTGGGGGGGGGAGGCCGCCGTCAACCGCCTGGGCAACATGCATCTGCGGGCCTCCTACACCTACCTCTCTCTAGGCTTCTATTTCCACCGTGACGATGCTGCTCTGGAAGGTGTGGGCCATTTCTTCCTCGAGCCGGCTGAGGAGAAGCGGGAGGGCGTGGAGCGTCTCTTGAAGATGCAAAACCAGCGCGGCTGCCGCGCCCTCTTCCAGGATGGGCAGAAGCCGTCCTAAGATGAGGGGGCTAAAGCCCTGGATGCCATGGAAGCTGCCCTGGTTCTGGAGAAGCGCCTGAACCAGGCCCTTCTGGAGCTGCATACCCCGGCTTCTACCCCCGCGGACCCCCATCTCTGTGACTTCCTGGAAACCCACTTCCTGGGTGAGAAGGTGAAACTCATCAAGAAGATGGGGACCACCTGAATCACCTCCGCAGGCTGGCCGGCCCCCAGGCTGGGCTGGGCGAGGATCTCTTCGAGACCCTCACTCTCAAGCACAACTAGGAGCCTCTGGAGACCAGCAGGCTTTGAGGGGGCCTCTCTGACATCCCCCTGGTGCCAGAACTTGTGCCTCAGCCCCTCTCTGCAGCCACGAGGCAGCTTTGTAACCACTCTGGAGCCCTCTCCCAAGCCGTGGGCCAAATGGAAATAATAAAGCTTTTTGCAGCAAAAAAAAAAAAAAAAAAGAGGAAGGAAGGGAGGAAGGGAGGGAGGAAGGAAGGAAAAGAAAGAAAAGAAAGAAAGAAACTCCTCCCGATGCCCAGATGTTGATTTCAATTATGTTTATACTAATGTTACTTAAACATACATGAACATAAAACTAGTTACGAACTCCTTGTGTTGCAGTTCTTATTCAATTATAAAACTAAAGTATGTGCACTGATTACAAATGGCAAAAACAGTAAAATTCTAATTAACAACATTAAATTAATGTAACATACAATGTTTTCTTGAAATTGAATTACCATTTACAGCGTAATTTTGGTGCTGCTGGCCCCTCCCGTGTTCTGTTGAGTTTGGCATACCAGTACAGCTCTTGGAACTCCTGGAAAGCGTTTTTCAAACCAAATACAATGACATCATTTGATCCTTATTTTTGCATTACTTCTTTGAATAATTGTTATCATCATGATCTTTTCAACTGTAATATATATTCTGTTATATTTTTCTGATGCAACTATAAAAACCTAATATGTGATTTATGTATTGAATTTGCCTGTATTCTTTACTCATTAGCCTGAAACAGCAAATGTACTTCTGGGTTCCAGTGATGCACAGACTTTGGTGCTGAAATTCCATGACAGGATTCTATTATATGTCATCCGGATGATCCGGAATATGATTATATGACATTTTTCAAAGATAGTTTTCTGTATAAAGTCAACAACTTTCGATAGAGAATGCAATGTCCTCTGAGAATATGTCCTTGGCCCTCAATTTAAGGATTCTAAATAAATCTCACAGGCTAAACAGTGTCTTTGTCCCCAGAACTCATTCTCTTGCTACAGGATTGGGCATCTAAATTAAAGAACAAAAATATTCTTCTTTTATTATGAAGCCAGAGTACAGGTCCCAATTAAATAACTTGTCTTCATTACCTAGTGAATAAGTATTTCCCCACAATATAAATATAAAACCAGGTGCTTCTCCTTAAGGACCTTACAACCTACTTGAGACAAGACACAAACGTAAGAAAATTTTTAATATTTGAATATATTCAAATTTGCTTATGAGTGACATTTCTTGGTCAACACACAATGTTTAAATTAGGCTTTGGAAACATTTGTCATTTACATTTGAATACTTAATAAAACTTCAAATCATGTTGTGATACTATGTGCAGTGAAAAATGCAACATCTGGAAGATGCCATCAGTGGTTTGAAATGAGAAACCTGATAGCATTTGGACTTCAACTTTCTGAAAAACACCTGTGTCATTAGAATGAACTTGAAAGTTGTGACCAAAATATTCAAACAAAGCCATGAGAAATCTCCACAATTGAACTGGGTATTATTTTATATCTGAAAAAGTTGTGTGGTCATAAGAGATAAAATGTATATGGAAAGAATGGACACCTCTGGTAAGTTTAAAGATCTTTAGAATTAGGGAGAAAAGGGGCACCTGGGTGGCTCAGTCAGTTAAGCGTTCAACTCTTGATTACAGCTCAGGTCATGATCACAGGGTCTGCTTAAGATTCTCTCTCCCTCTCCCTTTCCCCTCACCCCTCCTCTCTCTCTCTCCCTCTTAAAAAAAAAAAATGAATTAGGGAGAAAAGAAATTTACATACAGTTAAGAGCCCCAAATATATCAAATATAATCTAGTGATTTCCCCAGCAGGGGGTATGTTCAGACCCTGCAATTACAGAAGAATTAGGAAATACATAACTGGAACCCAGAGCAATGGCCTATCTGGGACCACCCATTTGGAGGAGTTTAAATGTAGTGACTATAAAGCAGAAGTGGCACATTCCATCAGGATTGCTGATGAGACTCCATGCTTGGTCCAACGTGGAACCTCTGGTTGTTATGCAATCTTAATCCTTAACATGGCTTGAGCTAACTCAAGTCTTTCAACTTTGGGAAGACAGCATCAAATGCGGAAGTTTAAGAGGCTCAAACTTGTAGTTTCAATATATTTGAGTGGAAAGGTATCTGCATATTTGGTATGTATTACTACTTGTAATACTTTAGAGAATCTGTACTACTCGAGTAACTGATGAGCCTTGTAATTCCAGTACTAAAATGTGTGAGTCTGTAACTGATTTAGACTTGTGATTTTAAGTTGAAATCTAAGTTTTTCAATATCATTGCACTAAGAGAGCTTAACAATCATCATATATGAATTTCACTTATTGTATTTATAAAAGTAATTTGAGTACGTGGGAAGTTTGCTTAATCAAACCATTAAAGGACCTTAAAAGGAAATCAAGGGGGCAACTGGGTGGCTCAGTCGGTTGAGCGTTTGCCTTTGGCTCAGGTCATGATCTCAGGGTCCTGGGGTTGAGCCCCATGTCAGGCTCCCTGCTTAACGGGAAATCTGCTTCTCCCTCTGGCCCTCCCCTTCTCGTGCTCTCTGTCTCTCTCATTCTCAAATAAATAAATAAAATCTTAAAAAATAAATAAAAGGAAATCAAGTACATAAATTAATAAATATAATTGAAAGTATTCTAAGATATTTAATTTATTAAACAAATTTATTCAAAGGCCAAGTTAAAAAGCAGTTATTTAAATCTGCTAGGCTAATAAATAGAATAAAAATTGTAAGCCAAACCTAAAAGCTTATGGCAGAGCTGGGTTTTTGAATTGGTAATTTTAGCACATCAAATATTATTGTTTTATTTTTTATTATTTTTTTTAAAGATTTTATTTATTTTTTGAGAGAGAGAGAGACCATGAGAGAGGGAACACAACAAGCAGGGGGAGTGGGAGCCAGAGAAGCAGGCCTCCTGCAGAGCAGGGAGCCCAATGCGGGGTGAATCCCAGGACGCTCGGATTATGACCTGAGCCAAAGGCAGACGCTTAACAACTGAGCCCCCCAGGCGCCCCAAATATTGTTTTAAAACCAAAGTTATCTTCTGAATAGTATCTTCTGCACTTAAAAAAAGAAATCCACACTTAATTTATTAAGTAAAAATACTTATTTTATGGTATCATTCAAATGAAAATATATGGACAGTTGTTATCTTAATCATCTTTTTAATTACAGTATTAACTATGTTATGTTTCATTTTTCTGATGCAATTGTAAACTAACGATGTTCGGGGTATTTTTGGAAATGTGAAGACCCTGCCTGTTACCTCCCCTACCATCACCACTACCACCCCTACTGTGATCTCACTGGGATCATGGGGAAAGGCAGTGTTTGTCTTGCCAAACCTTAGATGATGTAACTCACCTCAGGATGAGTGCTATATCATGGAGTGGGCAATGTGAAGTCTGCTCCTTCCTAAGTTGTTCACTACTCCCTCCCAATTCACCCCTCCTTCCATTTCCATTACAATCCATGTCTCACTTTAAGCAATAGAGACAGTGCTCTCGTGGAGTTCCCTCACATGCTGAAGAATCTATTTGGGTGATAGCTATTGCTGTGGACTGAACTATACCCCCCCACACTTCGAAATTTTTATTTTGAAACCCTAACCCTTAATGTGAGGGTGTTGGGAGATGGAGCCTCAGGGAGGTGATAAGGGTTAGATGAGGTCATGAGGGTGGGGCTCTCATGATGAGATTTGCGTCCTTATGAGGCACTGCAAAGAAGCTTTCTCTTTCTCCTCTCTCTGTCTCTCTTCCATGTGAGGCATGGGAGTAGGCAGCTGTCTGTGAGCTAGGAAGAGAGCCCTCAGTGGGGGGACTCCATCATCTGGGACCGTGACCTTGGACTTCTCAGCCTCCGGAACTGTGAGAGGTAAATTCCTGTTGTTTAAGCTACTCAATCCATGGCATTTTGTTATAGCAGCCTGAGAAGACTAAGACAGTTATACCCAAGCAATAATGCTTCTGATTAATCAAGATAGAGAAGTAAGATATCAATTGCATCCAAGATTAGTCTTTCTAATTAGCGATTTCAATAACAATTAAAGGACTCAGAGATAAGGAAGACACTACATACTTTTTTCTACAATGTCCCATTTAATGGTTCATTTCTAAGCCTATTCCAGGATTGAAGGTCATCTAAACAGACAGTTTAATAACAAAGAGGGGATCTTTTGCAGATTAAGCCAAAGAGAAATCTCATAGTTGCTGAGGGAACTGTGTGGTAAATAGTAATGATGGCCCCAACTTTTTTATTCCTCTCTGTATGCATGCCCTTTGTCATGTGTCTTTGCCCTCCATCATGAGCAGGATAGACTTACATTAATGCAGCACTGGGCTTAGCCATTTGGCTTGCTTTGGTTAATGCCATTTTAGAAGATAGAATGCAAGCAGAGACTTGACATGGGCTTGTGTATTGGGTTGGCTTTCCTTTGCACTTCTGCCAACACCATAGGAAAGTGCCGAAGCTGTGACAAGGGCTGAGTCACCCCAGTCACAGCAGCCCAAGTCAGTCTACAGCCAGCATAACCGCACATATGGGAGCAAGCCCAACCAAGTTCAGCAGAGCTACCTGGCTGACTTCCAGATGGCCATAGATCCATGACCTAGAAATGCAAAGTGACCCATACTGCAAACAAGGAAAACATGCTCTACCCCACCATTCCTACTAATAAAGGCAATGGATGATTCTTCTTTGCACACCCTGACTGAACAACTTTCAGAAAGTTGAAGCTGGTAGAAGTTTAAACAATTATGAAGATATTTGGGCTCTGACTTGCAGAAGTGGCTTTAAGATGTGTTTATCAAATCAAATAATGATGGCCTTCCAATTTTCCAGGTTATCGAAGGTACCCCTCCCATGAGGATATTCCTGTGTTCATTCTGCCTAAAATCATTTTCTACATGAAGTAATTACCAGTCTATCAGAAACACAGCCATATGATCACCCTGTACCTTGGCAAACAAGTGTGTCCTCAGATCATCATTATAGGATCTGTGAGATGTCAGTAATGATGTGTCTTTCAGGGGCCGGAGGAGGGATGTATCCCAACAATGTTGTTACATCCAGAGGTAGTTCTTTCTTATCTAAATTGGACCTAACCAAACCCAGAAGCACAATGCCTGATGAACATTCTCCCGCTCCCTGTTTGAGAGAAGAAAGTCTTATAGATCTCTCACATATCTAATTCCTGTGACTTGGATCCCAGTAATGAAATGAGAAAGAAGTTCCCTGAATCATTTTTAATCTGTGCCTTTTCTCCAAGGAAAGGTCCCCAAGGAGTTAATGTCATGTCACTAACTAATTAGATCTCCACTGCTTAGCAAGAATTCTACACCAAAGACAGGGTAATTCTATTAGAAAATGAAACCATAATATCGTACAGTTCTAAGGCTACTAACTTTGTATTTAATTATCCAGGTAATGTAATTATGCAATCAGTTCTAATCTGAGATCAAGAGGAAAAGTCCTTGGTTTTTTTTTTTTTGTGAGGTTTTGTGAAAGGGCCATGTAATTAATACGACACACTTAATTACTGAAATGTAAAGATATCTTTGCAAGAATATATCCCCATCCAAGCATGTACGCTATATTAGCGGCTTAGATCTTTGCCATTACTAATGTATTTGTGGCTTCTTATCTTATAATGACCTATGGTAATAATTAGCCCCATGACATAACAAAGACCTTAGTTAGCACTGTATTGCAAAGCTCAGTTCTTCATATTATTCCCTAGAACAACAGAGAAACAATAAGGATTCAGAAAAGAATTTAGATTTCCTTAAGTGTTCGAACAAAATGTTTCAAATATCTATCCAAATGATGAAAATTTACCTGAGGCACACATTTTCAAATATGTGCCTTACTATAAGAAGAAAAGAAAAAAAAACCCATACATAATGGATAAATTAAATGGGTTTATATGTGCCACCAAAATAAGATTCTTCCCTTATAGTTTATAATCTCTTATAAGTACAGACTTCAAAAAGTTCCTTAAACAGTAGATTTGATTCTTAGGGCTAATGTCCGCTCTGCTTTACCATGATAGTTATTTAAATTTCAGTTGTTTTCAGGCATGCCTGTATTACCTAAACAAGGTTATCTATGTGCTTTATTTCACTTGATTGTTTTCTTTAAGATTGTTGGTGTTTGCTCTCTGGCCCTCTGAGAAAGAGAGAGCATAGTAGCTTAAACGGGTGGCACAGACAAGAACGTATGTGCCAGTATGTTCACCTTTTGCTAAGTCTTCCTTTTCCTGTCTTGAACGGTGAAACTTCCCCAAATCCTCCATCATCAGTTTGAAAATCAAGTGAGCCTACTCAAAATTTCCCTTGAAGTCAGAAACTCCTCTTCTGTGTTGTTTCTCCTTACTTGTTTATCCCTTTGGCCAATAGCTGTGCAGATGATTTTGTTTCCCAGCATGGGTAAAAGCTTGATGTGTGGTTGTTATTATTTAACGTTGTTTGAAATCTTGCTCCTGGAGGGTGAACATTCAAGATAAGTGAGCTGGAAATGTAGAGGGAATGTGTGTCATTTGCTGATGGGAGAGCACACGGATTCAGTGACTGAGATGGGACCAGAATGCATTTTCTTTAGAGTCAGGAGAGGAATTTGCTGGCAGAGTGGTTGAGAATGAATTCGTTTTCTATTGCTGTGAAATAATTTACCCCACACTAAGTGGTTTAAAACAACACAAATTCATTAGCTCCTAATTTCTGTAGGTCAGGATCTACTGGGCTAAAATCAGTGTCAGCTGAGGCTATCTTTCTCACCTGACCCAAGGTCCTCTTATTCACAGAATCCATTTCCTTGTGGTTGTAGGACTGAGGTCCCCATTTTCCTGCTAGCTGATGGCTGGGGACCACTCTCAGCTCCTACTGGCTGCCTGCAGTTCTGTGCCTGGGACTCCCACTGACAGTTCCCAACTGAGATGGTTTTCTTTCCTCTGGGGCCAGCAAGAGCCCATCTCTCTGCTTTCCCCTTCTGGGACTAGCCAGAGAAAACTCTCTAACTCATATGATTAGATAAGACCCATTTGGATAATCTCCTTATCTTAGGGTCAATTGATGTGGAACCTTATTTACATCTGCAAAATCCCTTCAGAGTAATACCTATATTAGTGTTAGATTGAATACCTGGGAGAAAGAGTGTACACACCAGTGGCTGAAAGCTGGGGATCATCTTAGAATTCTGCCCACTGAAGGGGACCTGTCAGAACCTCAATCTATTCTTTGAAATTTGCTGTGGCACCTAAAACTTTCTCATGACAGAATCATTCCTTTGTATCTCTAAGAGTATCTTGTACAGTAAAACCAATGACTACATCTATTATATTCTGTAATACCACTGTTGAGCACCTGCCATTTGCCAGACACTATATATTATCTTGCTTAATTTCAGCAACTCTATGAGACAAGTGTCATTATCCCCACTTTATAAATGGGGAAGCTGAGTGGGTGGGGAAGTGGGGTCACAGGTATTAAGGAAGGCACGTGATACAATGAGCATTGGATGTTATATGCAACTGATGAATTACTGAACTCTACATCTGAAACTAATGATGTACTATATGTTGGCTAATTGAATTTAAATTAAAAAAATGAAGATATATTTTCACATAAAAAGCAAACAAAAAGAAATGGGGAAGCTGAGGGTCAGCGAGATAAAGAAACTCGCACAGAGTCATGCAACTATTTATGGTTGGGACTGGGGTACAAATTCAAGGCTGCCTGATACAAAGTGATGGTTTTTCTCATCATACTACTCTACCTCTCTGTATCACTCAGAGTTCTGACAGAAAACAAATATCACACTCAAACAGGTATCATGGAAAGGGCCTTAAAGGATTCTTTATGGAGGTGTGGGCAAGATTAAGGGAAGTGACAAGAGGAGGAAGCACCTGGGGACTAGAAGAAGCAGGAAGCCATGATCATGTGTGGGCCTGAAGGGACAAGGAGAGAGAACAGAGATAACAGAACCTAGAGGAAGCTCTAGCCAGGGACGAACCCAGGCGTTGGCAAAACCTAGCCCTCGATAAAGAACTTCCCTTTCTCTTCTACCTCCAAACTCCTGCTATTAGTTTCCATTGGCCAAACCCACCTGGAAGATAGAGGGCAAGAGAGCCCAGGTGATGTAATCCACTGGATCAGCATCCCAGAGCAGTGAGCAGGGCTTTGTGGGATGAATCTAGAGAGGGAAATGGAGAATAACCAGAATAATCCCCAAAATGCAAGTACCCCTACATGGGCAACACATAGCAAGATTCTTGAAGCCAAATTTTCTGTCTTATATATTTTTTTTAAGATTTTTATTTATTTATTGAGAGAGAGAGAGAGAGAATGGTAGAGAGCATGAGAGAGAGGAAGGTCAGAGGGAGAAGCAGACTCCCTGCTGAGCAGGGAGCCCGATGCGGGACTCGATCCCGGGACTCCAGGATCATGACCTGAGCCAAAGGCAGTCGCTTAACCAACTGAGCCACCCAGGCGCCCTGTCTTATATTTTTCATCTTAATATAATTTATAGAGGTAAATACTTGATTAATACTTAATTTATCGGCAGTTAGCGTCTTGACAAGCGTATCAGTTTGCTGGGGCTGCCATAAGAAGATATAACAGACTGGATGATCTACACAGCAGAAATTAATTTCTTACAGTTCTGGAGGCCAGAAGTCCAAGACCAAGGTTTTGGCAGGTATGGTTTCCTTTGAGGCCTCTCTCCTAGGCTTGCAGATAGCCACTGTCTCGATGCGGCCTCACAAGTCTCTTTTGGTGTGTGCACCCTGCCCCCCCCCCCCCCCCCCCCGCCGTGTCTCTTTGTGTGTCCAAATCTCTTCTCGGAAGGACACCAGTCAGATTGGAATAGGGCCCACCATAAGGACTTCAATTTAACTTAATCACCTCTTCAAAGGCTCTATCTCCGAATCTAACTGCATTCTGAAGTGCCAGGGAATAGGGCTTCAACATATGAATTTTTGAGGGACACAATTCAGCCCATAACAGCAATGTTGGTTTACGAGAATAATTTCTAACTAGCTAAAAGAAAATGTTAAAGGCAAGTAGGAATTGGAGGGGAGAGAGAGGAAGGAAATGTTCAGTTTTTTGCCCAACAGGATCCTTCTGGAATATGCATTGTTCTAGTAGACTCTCCCTGCCTATGGGCAATCTTCAGGTACCAGGGGGATAGGGATAAGGGAGACCCCCTGCAGAAGGACCCTAACAGGGAAAGGATGCGCATTTTATAATTTTCCCAGAATGCCTTCAGACATAGGTAAATTCAGAAATCATTAAATTTAAATGGTTTCAAGCCCACTTGTGATAATGCAAAATAGAATGAAGTATCCTAGCAGTGGCTCTCAACCCTAGCTGTGCATCAGGCTCTACTAGAGAACTTCAAAAATAAACATAAATACTTGGGCTCTATCCCTGGAGATTCTGATAGAGTAAGTCTGGAGTGGGGTCTTGAATGTTTTTAAAGTTCCAGAGATGATTCTAGTGTCTAGCCAGAGTTGAGAAACCCTGGCAAGTCTTTACATAGTGGAGTTGTCTGTATGTGCAACTAAACACAGGTGAATTAAACTCTAAGAACTCAGCAAGAAATAACAATTTTTTAAGTCTTGGTAGTTTGGAGGCACTTGGGTGGCTCAGTTGGTTAAGCATCTGACTTTTGGTCTCACTCAGATCTCGATCTCAGGGTCGTTAGTTCAGGCCCCACACTGGCCTCCATGTTGGGTGTGGAGCCTACTTAAAAAAAAAAAAAGAAATTAGTAAAGAGTATGGGTAGTTTCTTTTATTCTGCCACACAATGTGCATAAGCCCTGGAGCATGTGTGACCAGAAGACTGAAGCCAGGAATCCATTTCCTTTTGGTTGCCATCTGCTTCTCAGAGTGTGTGCACACTGCCACTCCAAGTGCCAGAAGCTAGTGTTTAAAATATGTTTTTTTGTACCTCATAGCTCTAACATCACACCAACAGCTTCATCTGGTGCTCAACCAAGGAAATTATAATTCATGTTCCAATTCTAGGGGAGACCAGCTGGGCTGAGCTTATTCAGATATCAGTGTGTGAGGATCCAACATGGCCCCTCTCAAGTGATTTTTTTTTAAGGATAGATTTTTGAGTGTGTGCGATTTTCTCCTTAAATGCCGAGTTTAGTGCCTAATCCCTATGTAAGATATAATTCTACCATATTAATTTCACATACTCTGCAAAAAAGGGCATCACTAAATTGATTTAAAGGAGTATTCTAAACCATTTTATTCCTTCAACATTACATTAGTATTTAGTAAGTGCCTACCACATTGAGGAACTACATGAACAAAACACAAATTCCCTGCCCCAATAGAGGTTACAGCCTAGTTGTGAAGAAAGAGCCGATAAGCAAATAATGAGTAGAATATATTGAATATGAGGTGGTGATAAGTGCCATGGTTTAGGAAGGGAAACAAACCATGAAAAGCAGACTGAGGAGTGGTCAGGAGAGAGAAGGAAAATGAGAAGAGTGTGACCTTCTGGTAGCCAAGTATAAAAATGTTTTAGGGAGGGGGTGCGTGGGTGGTACAGTGGGTTAAGCGACCAACTCTTGGTCATGATCTCAGGTTGGTGGGATTGAGCCCTGCATCAAGCTCTGGGCTCAGCAGAGTCTGCTTGAGTTTCTCTCACTTCTTCTCCCTCTTCCCCTCCCCCGACTTGTGCATGTGCTTGCACGCGCACACACTCTCTCTCTAAAATAAATAAATAAAAATAAATCTTAAAAAAATGTTTTAGGGAGGAAAGAAAGACCAACTAGATCAGATGACCTTGCTAGCCGAATATCATGAGTACCGGGGATTGTCACTGGATTTGGCAATGTGAAGGTCATGGTGACATTGACAAAGGCAACTTTGAACGGGCAGCAGGGATGACTTAAGTGGGTTCAAGGAAAATGAGGGGAGCTGGAGACACTGAGTACAGACAACTCTGTAGGGGAAATTTGTTTTTAAAATATTCTGTTTAAGTTCAAGGCTGGGGCAAACACCATAGATGAAATAATATGTGATGCAAGAAGGTAGGTCCGTCTACCACTTCTAAAGGGATTGGCTAATTCAGGCCCTGGGCAGTCTGACTTTGTGTCCCTTCTTCCTTTCTGGTGCCTTCCCTAATAATACTTCCCCCTTCAGTACGGAGTGGTCTGTGCCTTCAAACTCTGCATGGTAGCTGTCACTAGCAAAAGTACAAATCAATGTATTGCCCCCTATTTGCCAGCAGGGAGGGTAGGCTTTCCCAAGGAACCTTCCCTATGGCTCCTCAAATGCAGTGCCATCTGCAGCTGCCCACCGGGCCTCTAGGTAATACTTGGTCTGCTAAAGCAAGTCTTAAGTGTTTCTAAAAAAAGGAAAACCAAAATGAACCCAAATACGGAGAGAGGAACAACCTCTAAAGTGTCTTGCCTGAGCAACGGGGAGGAGGAAGCAGGCCTCACATGTCCTCCTCAGAGAGACCATAATGCTTTCGGGCCTCAAAGAATGCTGCAATCTATACAGTTCACTGCTACAGCATTAAGCCTGAATGGCATTTGGTGGCAGATAAAGTCTCTCTGTGTCACACAGCAGAGAGCTGTGTGGCCAGATCTTGTTTAGAATTACATTTAAAACCTGGAAATCAAATGATAATGTCCAGATAACTTCTGTGGTAAACCCTAAACCAGTTATGCTTCAGGTTAAGCCTCTGCATTTCTAAACAACATGCCTTTATTCTCTCCAGGCCAATACTTGGACCTTCCTGCCAGCAATATCAAATGGCAAGAGGCTGAATGTACCCTCTGTGTGAGCTTAAAGGAAAAACAGCCAAAGGAGGCAACACCTCTCTGCTGAGAAAATCTCCATCTTTGATATGTCTCCTCCACACACATATCAAATTGGCTCATTCCTTCTTGGCTTCTTGAGTTATTTCTTAATCTCTAAAATTTTAAAAACAAACTAACTAAACAAACCTAAAAACGTCCCATCATTCCGTAAAAATAGCTCTCTCAAATAAATAAATAAAAATCTAAAAGGAATAGGATTCTTCGTTTTCTAAATTCCTTTTCTTTATCCCTCTCGCTTGAACAGATCTCCCCTGGTCATTGAATGGTGTCCTCACACATGATCTTATTTCTCAAGATCTCAGAGTTTGAATACACGAGGAAAATTAACAGACCCTCTAAGTGTCTGAGCCAAGAAAATAATCCAATCCTGGCAACAAAAGATAAAAAAGGGACAAAATTTTTAATGTGATTTAATCCTTATTTTATCACCAGGGCCTACCAGGAATGCAGTTTTAAGCAAGCTTGGAGGAGATGCCCGTGCTATTGGTGGGGCCTGTGCTAATGTATGCCCCTTATGAACAAACCCCATTACCTCAGGAAAGAGTTCTGGCCTTCCCTTTTACCTCCCAATAAAGAAATCTATTTTGTTGGGTGCATGTGCTCATGGTCACATCAGGCATGAGAAGAAGACCTGAAGCATCCACTCTGGTTTCCTCTGGGGTGTGGGACCAGCTTCTATCTAAGCTCAGAGCTTATAAATGAGTTGCTTAGATTTTCTGTTGCACATGCTCCCCCAACACAATATCTGATGCAGAAAGAAGTATATGCTCGGATACTGAGCACGTTTCAGTCCATTGGGGCAGGGACATACAATCTCTGGAAGGCCACTAGTCATCATTTTATTACTTTAGAAGTAAGAGAAGGATTTTTATTCCCTTTGGGCAAAAAAATGTTGCAGTAGATTCTCCTGCTAAAAGAGTCATTTAAATATTACTGGTCACGTCACATTGTAGTTGTTTGGAAATAATTATATCCATATCACAGACAGTAAATAATAGATGTGCGTTCACTAACATTTTATTCATGTTCTGTTTTAATACGGCAAACTTAGAAGTAATTTAATCTCCCAGTAAATTGAAGTGGTGGGGGGTTCTTCACACAGAAGACTGCAAGTTATTAATTCTGGGCAGTCTTCATCTTGTACAATTAGTCACTGTTTGCAGCTGGAAATGTTTTATTAATTTTCCATAGCAGTAGATTTTCCACAGTTTTCTCAGTTTAAATTAAGCAGTAAGAGCTGCTGTTTCTTCTTAAATAAATTTTCTTTCCACAAAAATACATGCCTCTGGCTATGTCAATTTTCCCATTTGATTAAAGTGCCAGCAGGCAATTAATAACTTAATGCATTTTAAAGTACTTTTGGAAAAAGTAATTTGAATAGCCAAACTTGTGTATTTGAATTGACTGTTGCAGAAGATTTAATAGACATTTGAAAATCCTAGAACCTTGGAAAGGACAAATGTGGCCCAGCAACCACGTCTGGGGGACTGAGGTGGTCTTCATAAAAAGCCCATAGCTGGCACTCACATGGGGGGTGGGAGGGTGAGAGGGGTATAGGTGACTACCACTTTCCAGGAGGTTGATGAAAGAAAGGCAATCTCAAAATGGTCTTCATGGGAATATACAGAAGACTCTAGATTGTGATGTGTGGTCTGAGTGGGAAGCCATTTAGGAAGCAATGAGACAACATGGATGAACAAAGAAGACATAATGCTAAGAGAAAGAAACTAGGCACAAAAGGATAAATATTCTGTGATTCCACTTACATAAGGTATGTATTGTAGTCAAATGCATAGAGACAGAGAGTAGAATAGTGGTTTCCAGTGACTGGGGAGGAGGGAATGGGGAGTCAGTGTTTAATGGATATAAGAGTTTCTGTTAGGGGTGATGAAAAAGTTCTGAAGATAGATAGTGGTGATGGTTGCATAACATGAGACTCTACTTAATGCCATTGAATTATATACCCATAAAGGGTTAAAGGGGCCAATTTTTATGTATTTATTGTTTACCACAATTTAAAAAAAATAGCAATGTGGCCTTTTCCTATGTTCAAGGTGTAGAAGCAAGGATGTGGTAGGTCCTCAGATGCAAAATTCCCCATTTCCAAAGAATAAAATAAAATAAAATTCCCCATTTCCTTGGGTATTTGAGTATGACTAGCTGTGCTGATAACACAGGAGCCAAAATTCTGTATATCACCTCTGGGAAGTGGGGTCGAGGGATGGCCAAATAGACTTCCAGCTGCTGGTATGGGTGACATGGTGATGGCCATAGTCAAGAAAGGCAAACCAGAGCTTGGAAAGAAGGTTCAGCCAACAGTGGTAATTCAATCGTCAATTGAATGCCAAAGTAATTCAATTCAAAATTCATCCTGGAGAAAGATGGTGTGTTCCTTTATTTAGACCATTACTCAGGTACCACAGTCAACAATAGGAAACAAAAAAGGTGAGATGAAAGTTTCTGCCATCAAAGAGCCAGTTACAAAGTTGTATGTAGACTTGTGGCCCACGATTGTGTCCAATGCTGGCAACCTTGCATGATTCTCGGGTGTATTTGTTAAATAACAAAAACAAATCCACCCCATTAAAAATTATTATACCTCCCAAAAAGTAATGAGGACATTCAGAGTTAATTGGTTTCTCTTTTTAAAGAAAACATGCATTAAAAAAAGGAAAACATGCCATAGTTATCTATAATGAAAGTTAGGGGCATGTGTTTGACAGAGGTCTCTAACTGACCTCTGTTTAACTGATGAGGGTTAGCAGACACTATTCTGCTGCATCTGTAGATATACTGACCAAGGCTCAGGAAGAGCTGAAAGCTCAGCTCCTCTAGCTATGTGTGTGCCTTCTGCTCCCACTGGTTTGTTGTATGCCTCCTGAGAATCAGTTAGGATTGTTCCCAAACCTGTTCACACCAGGTCATTTTTAATTATGCAACTTAATTAAACATTATGTAAGCTGATGAAATGTGAGCTCACAAAGAGGACAGTTGTTGTTTCTATGAAAACCAAGTTGAATGCCTTAGCAAAACCTGATAAAGGTGAATCTTAAAAAAATATTGCACATGTACTAGGTGTGAAAGAAGTAAGGTTTATGAAAATGGAAAAGGATTCGGAACATAGGTTGCTTTACAGATGCCTTAATATTTCCACTTCACTTGAAAGGAACCTAAACTAGAACCCACAGATGAGGCCCCCTGGGTGTGTTCTAGGCCTACATTACTAGAAACCAGCAAACTCAGAGGCAACAGTGAGGCCTTGGCTCCCAACCAACTGCATTGGATAAAATAACGTTCACTGAACTTTCAAGCATCCAGAGTAGGAACCAACAGTCATTGTTAGGACAAAGCCAACAGATTGGTAGTAGCTGCTTAGGTGCTGTGTCAAAAAATATTCTTAAGTCACCTCTGGACTCAGGAAGCAAGAGTATAAAGAATCAACAATGTTTTCCAGGGGCATGAATGGGAAACAAAGAAAAAAGTGCCTCATGTTCACCGTGACTGATCTAGAAAAAGAGAGATGAGCATAAATTAAAAACCAGACCTTCTAACTGCTAGTGATTTTTGAAACTCTTTGCCAAAACCAAGCCCAAGCGTACTTTCATTCTCATAAAATGGCATGTATCCTCCAAAGCACCCTTCTTATTTCAACCCTAGAACCACCTACTCATGATCCGAATGAGACACCTTTGCCTTCCAGAGGAGTAAATGAGGTGCCATGATCTTGCTGACCTACCCCAGGACTCTCCACCGGAGAATAATATCCTATTTGCTAATCTTCTTCCTAAAGAAATACAAACAACATTGACAATTGTGTTGGATTTCTTTTGAAAAGCCCATTCTTAAGGGCTAGCTAACTTATACTTCAATCATCCACCTGCTTAAAGAAAATGTAAACTTCTTTTTAAGAATGTTTTGAAGAATGACACCTTGTGTCTGAGAGATGGTATTGGATTGTTTTCCTAACACTGAGCTGGCATGTTCCTAACAGTCCTAATGTAGATACGGAGTCACGTGTGTGGTTTTAGGAGAGAAAGGAATGGCGATTCATGTTCGGAATATCAGTTTTTCACACATCGAAGAGTGTGATGTGCGCCAGCTGAGGGCTTCCGTTCACTTAGTACAAGAAGAAATGGCAGCTGAGTTGCATTGATTAAAAACAAAAAAAAAAAGTATTGAAATAATAGGATTAATGCTAGCACCAGCTATTGCTAAGAACCAGAAGGTCAGTTTGATGTTTGCCATTTTTATTATTAAGCATCAGGACATTAGAATGGGTTCCTCTTTTGAAGAACTACTGATAGGAAGAGGGAGAATTTAAAACTGGCAAATCATTTACCCCTTCAGAAAACATCTTTTATTTAGCCTTTTTTTTTCATTTTTAAATTTCTTTAGTCACCAAATTCAGTTGTATTTTTTGTTGTTGTTGTTGTTGTTCTTGTTCTTGTTGTTGTCATTGTTTCATAGATTTTGTGCAAAAGGGGGCTATTAGATATACCGCAGTATATCAACAAGTTTCTGAGTTCTAGGTCTCTGAGAAAATCTGTCCCAGCTTTCCCCAGCTAAAAAAAAAAAAACTGTATCACTTGATAACAGAAACCTAATGAGCATGGCCAAAAACAAAACCTTCCCAAATAAACAAAAAAACCAAACAAGATAAATAAGATAGAGGTGTTTTTCTTTCTCACATGAAAAAAGTCAAAGGAAGGCAATCCAGGGCTAGCATAGCATCTCCATGGTTATTAAGCACTAGGCACTCTCTAGCTTGATGCTCTGCCATCATTCCTGTGCCATCTCATGTTTCAGCATGGCTGCTCAGGTTCCAGTCATCATGTCCACATTCCAAGCAGAAGGAAGAATCAAAGAAGAGCATACCTCCTCCCTTTGAGGACACTTCTCCCAAATTACACATAACATTTCTTTTTACATGTCATTGGCCATATTTCAATCATTTGCCACATCCAGCTACAAGAAAGACTGAGGAGCGTCTTCTTTTGACTAAATGGCAATGCGTATAACTAAAAACTAGAATTTTCCGTTACCTGCGTGGCTCAGTTGGTTAAGCGTCCAACTCTTATTTCAGCTCAGGTCAGAGTACCTAGTGAGATTGAGCCCTGTGTTGAGCTATGTGTTGGGTGTAGAACCTACTTAAGATTCTCTCACTTTCCCTTTGTCCCTTCCCCTTCCCTCTCTAAAAAAAAAAAAAAGAATTTTGTTACTAAATAAGATAGAACTACTAAAAAAAAAGTGAAAAAAGAAATACAACTGATATTTTGAGAAATGAGAAAATGAAAAATAAAATGTTCAATTAAAACAAAAGACAGAAAAAGAGTGAAACAGAAATAATAACAATTAATAGAAACAAAGGGCAATAGAAAACAGTAATGACTATCACAGGTATTAATCCAACTATATCAATAACCACTTTGAATATCAGAGGCCTAAATATACCAATTAAAAGACAGAGTTTGTCAGAGTGGATCAAAAAACATGATCCAACTATATGTTGTCCACAAGAAACCCACTTTAAATATAAAGATGTATCTTATATTTAAAAACAATATCACTGGGGCACTGAGTGGCTCAGTCAGTTGAGCATCTGCCTTTGGCTAGGGTCATGATCCCAAGGTCCTGGGATTGAGCCCCATGTTGGACTCCTTGTTCAGCGGGGAGTCTGCTTCTCCCTCTTCCTCTGCTCCTCCCCCGCCCCAGATTGTGCACTCTCTCTCTCACTCTCTCTGTCTCAAGTGAATAAATAAAATATTTTTTAAAAATTTAAAAAATAAAAAACAATAAAATTTGAAAAATTAAAACAATATCATTCACATTAGCATCCCTCAAAATGAAAGACTTAGGTATGAATCTAACAAAATATGTAGAAGGTTTATATGAAGGAAACTACAAAACTTTGATGAGCGAAACCAAAGAACTAAATAAATGGAGAGCTATTCCATATTCAAATAGGACTTGATATTGTCAATACATCAGTTATTAGCAACTTGATCTATAGATTCGATGCAATCCCAGCCAAAATCCCAGAAACTTATTTTATGGACATTTTATGGATATTTATGGACAAACTAATGCTAAAGTTTATACAAAGAGGCAAAAGACCCAGAATAGCTAACATAATATTGAAGGAGAAGAACAAAGTTGGAGGGCTAATGTTACCCAATTTGAATATTTACCAATAAAGCCACTTTTCTTCTTACACTGTAATCAAGACAATGAAAAAAATCAATGAGACAGAATTGAGAGTCTAGAAATAGAGCCACACAAATGGAGTCATCTGATCTTTGACAAAGTAGCAAAGGCAATACAATGGAGTAAGGATAGTCTTCAATAAATGGTGCAGGAACAACTAGACATCCACATGCAAAAAAATGAATCAAGACACAGACCTTACACCCTTCAAAAAATTAACTCAAAATGGATCACCAACCTAAATGTAAAGTGTAAAAGTATAAAACTTCTAGAAGATAACAGGAGAAAACCTAGATGACCTTGGGTATGATCAGGCCTTTTTAGATACAATGGCAAAGACATATTCCATGCAAGAAATACTTAATAAGCTGAACTTTTACTGAAATTAAAAGTTTTGCTCCATGAAAGACAGTATCAAGAGAATGAGAAGACAAACCATAGACTGGGAGAAAACATTTGCAAAAGACCCATCTGATGACGGGACCATTATTCAAAATATACAAAGAACTTCTAAAACTCAACAATAAGAAAACAAACCACCCAATTGAAAAATGGCCCACAGATCTTAACAGACACCTCACCAAAGAAGATATGCGATGGCAAATAAGCGCATAAAAAATGCTCCACATTCTGTATCATCAGGGAAATGCAAATTAAAACAGTAAGGTACCTCTACACATGTCTTAGAATAGCCAAAATCAAGGACACTGACACCAAATGTTGGTGAGGCTATGGATCAACAGAAACTCTCAGACACTGTTAGTGGGAATGCAAAATGGCACAGCCACTTTGGAAGAGTTTGGTGTTTTCTTACAAAACTAAATATACTCTTACCATATGGTCCAGCAATCATGTTCCTTAGTATTTACCTGAAGGAGCTGAAAACTTATGTCCACACAAAAACTGCACGCAGATGTTTATAGCAGCTTTATTCATAATTGCTAAAACTTGGAAGCAACGAAGATGTCTTTCAGTAAGTGCATGGATAAATAAACCATGCTCCATCCAAACAATGGAATATCACTGGGCACTAAAGAGAAATGAGCTACCAAGCCATGAAAAAGACAAGCAGAAACCTTAAGTGCATATTGTTCAGTGAAAGAAGCTAATCTGAAAAGGCTACATACTATATAATTTCAACTGTATGATATTCTGGAAAAGCAAAAACTATGAAGACAAGAAAAAGATCAGTGGTTGCCAGGGGTAGGCAAAGATGAATAGGCAGAGCACAGAGGATTTTTAGGACAGTGAAAATACTCTGTATGATATTATAATGATGAATATATGTCATTTTATACTTGTCCAAACCCATAGAATTTATGATATCAAGACTGAACCCTAAGGTAAGCTATGGACTTTGGGTGATTATGGTGTGTCAATGTAAGTTCATTCTTGGTAAAAAAAATGTACCATTCTGGTCAGTGATAATGGGGGATGTGATGCGTGTGTGGGGGGCAGGAAATACAGGGGCAATCTCTCTACCTTCCTCTCAATTTTGTTGTAAACCTAAAACTTCTCAAGTTGTTTTAAAATTTTTTTTAAAAAATAAGAAGGATGAAAAGAAAATGAAAATTGGAATTAAGTCGCATTCTTGCCCTCAAAGGAGCATCATAATCTGTGAAGACAATTTTAGAGAAAGCAACTTTTGTGCCTCAAAATTTCCTTGCTTGATACTATGAGAATACTGATAAAGGGTGGATGGATTCTTGGAGGGGTGCAGCCTGAGCCTCTTTGCTCATAGAGTACTAAATGTCGCCCTTACCACTATCGCACCCCCACCAGACGTGAAATGTTATGTCTTATTTCAAGGAGGTGAGCTTAGAACACTTTGGCAAGTTTTATCTTATTGTGATCCCAAACTTTCCCTTCTCTTGCTCTATCCCCAGAAAATTTCCAGGCCAAGAATCAGTTATCTCTTATCTTTCAACACTAAAAAAGAAAACAAAATAATACAAATTATATCTATTTGTTGAAAAGTGTAGAAAGAAAGTCACTATAGATAAAATGTGGAATCTAGGAGGGTTGCCATTTCTTTTTGCCATCTCTGAAGTTTGTATAGGTGTCTCTTTTGGGGGGTATTCTCCTCTCCTTCCTTCATTTCTTCCTTCCCCTTCATTTTTTTTCTTCCTTAAATCCTCACAAAAGAGATTCATCAGAGTTGGTGTACATTTCCCAACAAATGCAAAATCTCGATCTCTAAATCTCTGGTTCTTGGGTTGCTGATACAGCAGAATGCCCCGTGCTTTGGGCAGCAAGAGACACCTGTCTGCTGCAGGCTCTGGCACCAGGCCTCCCATCCAGGCATCCTCCAATGCCTCTGTCCCTATCCCACTGCCAGCCAAGAGTACTTTGGGGAGAGCACCTCCTTTCTGCCTTTCCTAAAGGTTTTATTTTCCCTGCTGCCTTGTGCCCCTGCCAGATCCCCCTGAGCTCACTTCATTGATTCATGAAAATCAGCAATATCTAAGCTTTTCTCTTTATTCCACTGCTTGCAAATATTAAGCATGGGGTAACTTTTCTGAAAAGTTAAATGGAAAAGGTGAGTTAACAGGCTATTGGATGTATAGTGCTCTTTACTCTTGGCTGAGGGAAAGAGCATTCATTCTAAGCAGTAATTTTAAATCCTTTTCAGTGAGTACCTTGAAGCAATGAAAGGAGTAAAAAAAGCAAGCTTGGTGGGGAGCATTAGGCAATTATCATTGAAAATTATTTAAGCTTAAATAACTAAAATAATTTAGTCTATAAAATCATACAAAGTAGTGGAAAGGATTCTGCATGGTCAATTTGCTTTCTCATGTAGCAGCTGAAGAGGTAAGCAAAAATGTTGAATTCTAAAAGTCTCAACTTAGTGAATTAATATAGATTTGCAGGTGGCATTAAATACCCAAAGTTGATGATGAGTCATTGCTGCAAATGGATTGGCAAATGGGATTAAATGATTTTCAGTGATACAAAAACCTAATAAAATGAAACCATTGGGTCCCGCACAAATGATGACCTTCTCTGCCACTTCCACCATAAAAGGAACACTTTCCCAATATTTACGGAGAATTGCTAGAGAACAGCGGTTAAGAACATGGACTTAGGGGGCGCCTGGGTGGCTCAGTTGGTTAAGCGGCTGCCTTCGGCTCAGGTCATGATCCTGGAGTCCCGGGATCGAGTCCCGCATCGGGCTCCCTGCTCAGCGGGGAGTCTGCTTCTCCCTCTGACCCTCTTCCCTCTCGTGCTCTCTATCTCTCATTCTCTCTCTCTCAAATAAATAAATAAAATCTTTAAAAAAAAAAAAAAAGAACATGGACTTAGGAGACAGACCACCTGAGTTTGAATTGTAGTCCTGCCACTTCAAGCTGTAGGTCCTTGGGTATGTCAACAAAGCACCGTGTGCCTTGGTTTCCTCATCTGTAAAATAAGGCAGGGTGTGAGTTACTTATGTAAGTGCTTTGAGTAGGGCCTGGCACACAGAAAGTACTATGTGTTAGCTATTTCTCTCTGTTAACACATGCATTCTTTGGTTGTTGGGTAGCTCTGTCTTTGCCCCAGCTGTCTTTGGGACTGTGAGCTGTGGAGGAACTGCATCCTTCAGCTTGCATGCTGTGGTGATCCTCACAGTGGTATGCTCATATCCCATTATTCCTCACCATTCTTGGAATGTGGGGGAAATATGCTGGGGGAGGAGGAGCATTTTCTCATCTCACCCCTACTGCTCAGGATGCTCCTGTCTGTGTGAAGGGGGCCAGTGGCCACCTGTTCCTGCCCTCGAGACTCTACCAACAAAAATTTATTGAGCACCTTTCATGTGCCAGTCCCTGGTGAGGTGCTGGTGATACTGAGATTGACAGGCACTGCAGAGAAAGGCACAAGAGGCCATGAGAGCCCATGGGGTGCACCAACTGGGCTTTGGAGGGATCAGGAAAGATTCCATCCAGAAGGTGACATATTTAATTGAATATTAAAGAATTGATAGGATTCTCCAGATAGACAAGAAGGGATGAGGTAGAAGAAATCAAGCACCAAAATGCCCGGAATGTGACTAGTTTAGGGAATAGGTCATGCCCTCTGGATCTTACGCTGGTATTGGGTTAACCCTCTGGCAAGGGTGTGGCTAGTCCATATGTCCTCTTTCTAGGTAAAAGGACAGAGTTCGTTCAAGCTTGGTGGGTGGACCACAGACTGGATCAGTACCTACTGCTCCCAGGCTGCGCTCCCTATGCTTTAGTTCTACAATCTAGTTCCCGAAGCTTTGTTACAACATGCTGTTGACTTTCTCCTTGTGGTTAAGAACTACATGTGGCTCCACTCTCTATATCCTCTGAAACTGCATCTTGAGTTGGGGTTCTCAGACCACCTGCATCAGAATCATATAAAAAGTGTATTTAAAAATGCAGATTTCAACCAGTGGTCCAAGATGGCAGCATAGGAAGATCCTGAACTCACCTTCTTCCATGGCATAAAAACAGACACATTGATCAATGAAACAGAATAGAGACCCCAGAAATAAACCCATGCATATATGGCCAATTAATTTACAACAAAGGAGGCAAGAATATACAATGGGGAAAGGATGGTCTCCTCAATAAATTAACTGAACAGCCACATGCAAAAAAAATGAAACTGAACTACTATCCTACACCATACATAAAAATGAACTCAATCTGGATTAAAAACTTGAAGGTAAGACTGGACACCATAAAACTCCTAGAAGAAATCATAGGTGTTAAGCTCCTTGACATCAGTCTTGGTGATGATTTTTAAAATCTGACTCCAGAACCAATGAAAACAAAAGCAAAAATAAATGAGTGGGATTACATCAAACTCAAAAGCTTCTGAACAGCAAAGGAGGAAACTATCAACAAAATGAAAAGGCAACTTAATGAATGGGAGAAAATATTTCAAATAATATATCTGATAAGGGGTTAATATCAAAAATACATAAAGAACTTATACAACTCAATAGCAAAAACCAAACAATTTGATTTAAAAATGGGCAGAGGATCTGAATAGACATATTTTTCAAAGACATACAGATGGCCAATAGGCACATGAAAAGATACTCAACATCACTCATCATCAGGAAAATACAAATAAATCAAAACCACAATGAGATATCATCTCCCACCTGTCAGAATGGCTATTATCAAAAAGACAAGAAATAACAAGTGTTGGTGAGGATGTGACGAAAAGGGAACCCTCATGCACAGTTGCTGGGAATGCAAACTGGTGCAGCCACTATGGGAAAGTAAACTGGTGCAGCCACTATGGGAAACAGTATGGGGTTTTCTTAAAAAATTAAAAATAGAACTACCAAAGGGTCCAATTCCACTTCTGGGCATTTATCTGAAGAAAAAAACATTAATCCAAAAAGATACATGGACAGTTATGTTCACTACAACATTATTTACAATAGCCAGGATATGGAAACAACCTAAGGGTCCATTGATGGATGAGTGGATAAAGAAAATGTGGCATACACACACACACACACAGAGAAATACTACTCAGTCTTAAAAAAGAACAAAATCTGGGACATCTGGGTGACTCAGTCAGTTACGTGTCTGCTTTCAGCTCAGTTCATGATCCTGAGGTCCTGGGATTGAGTCCTGCATCGGGCTCCCTGCTTGGTGGGGAGCCTGCTTCTCCCTCTCCCTCTGCCGCTCCCCCCCACTTGTGCTCTCGCTATCAAATAAATAAATAAATAAATAAACAAATAAAATAAATAAATCTGATTTGTGACAATATAGATGGACCTTGAGGGTATTATGCTAAGTGAAATACATCAGACAGAGAAAGACAAATGCCATATGATTTCACTGATATGCAGAATCTAAAAAACGAAACAAATGAACAAACAAAGCTAAACTAAATTCACTGACACAGAGAACAGATTGGTGGTGGTCAGAGGGAAGGGGGGTGAAGATGAGTGAAATGGGAGAAGGGGATCTACAGGTACAAACTTCCAGTTATAAAATAATTAAGTCTTGGGGAGGTAATGTACATCATGGTGACTATAGTTAATAATATCGTATTGCATATTTGAAAGTTGCTAAGAGAGTAAATCTTAAAAATTCTTATCACAAGAAAAAGAAATTTTTTTTAATTTATAAATTTTGTAATAGATAAAGAAAAAATGTTTTAACAATTATTTCATATGTCTTTCCTTTTAGGAAAAGACAAATTTCTCTTTACAAGCAGGTATTATCTTACAACTAAGTGATTTTGGTAATGACAACAATTTGATATTTCACTTTTAAATTAATCCCAAATGTTGTCCCACTATTTCATAAACTACACAGCTGATGCCTACTGCGGGAAGCACCTTCATGATGTTTGGGGTGAGACCCCTGAAAAATCCCCTTTTTCCTTTGTTGTTAAATATCTCTTGAATGAGATGAATCATAGAGGTTGTTGTTCCTTTTTCTTCCAGTGCTTGAACCTGCATGCGAGTTCTGATAAGGGTCAGAGGGAATGTGGCTATCTGAGCACACATGTGAGACAATGTACTACATCCCAGCAAAATTATTATCCCAGAGTCTATAGACTCTGCCACGTGATGTTCTAGCCAATAATTCTTCAACAGCTCATAAACAGCAAAATCTATGCCTGCATAAGGTAGAATACCTAGCAAGTTAGGAATATAACCTTTGAAAAAGGTTCTAACACCTTCTTGTTTCAGAAGCTTCTTGCCACAATCAATGAACCCTGAATACTTTCCAGTTTTACCTAGAGCCAGTCTGGTCTTTAGAACCTGTTCATGAGCCCCAATCTTGAGAGCTGTCTCAGGTGCAATTCTAAAAACATTTACACCATTTCCCCGCCAAAGAGAACGAATTCCTCCTTCTTTTAACATCTGCTCAAATCCACCAATCAACCTCATTCTCCTTGACTTTAAACTATGAACCATCATTATTTTTGTCCAGACTATTAAATGCCAGCCTCATTTTTTTCTCGTGGTCTTTAAGGTACTGCAAAAATTCTCCAGAGTCCAATCTTGAATCCTCATTGGTATCTCCAGCTTTAAAAATGTCATTCTCGGAGTTCAGACCAAATGAGGAGCCCCAGTTTTTCAGCCCCTCCTGGAGCTCCACGATGTCCACCAACCCGTTCCCGTCGCGGTCCAGGTCTTGGAAGAGGATCTTGTAGCTGAGCAAAAATACATAAAGAACTTATACAACTCAATAGCAAAAACCAAACAATTTGATTTAAAAATGGGCAGAGGATCTGAATAGACATATTTTTCGTCTTCCTGGCTGGCCACCGCGGGCAGCACGAAGCCCCGGAGCCAGCGCAGCATGGCCCATCCCGCCCGGCCCGCGGCGGCGGGGCAGCTCGGCCGCCTCTCCTCTGGGTCCCCGCGACGGCGTCCCGCCCCTCCGGCTGCGCCACCTGCCGCCGCCCCGACGACGACGCCGGGCTGCTCCAGGCTGCAGGTGGCCCAAGCAACGGCCCGAGGGAGCCTCGGGGGCGGGCGGAGCCGCGCCGCTGGGCTACCGGGCGCCGCTGGGAGAAACTGCGGAGGCCCGCCTAGTGGAAAGCCGGGCCCAGGTCCCTCGGGAAGAAAAAAATTTTTTTGGAACTTTGTATGGTGACAGACAGTAACTAGACTTATTGTGGTGATTGTTCCATAGTATGTATAAATATTGAATCATGTACATTGAAACTAATATAATGTTATATGTCAATTTTACCTCCATTAAAATATTTTTTTAAATGCAGATTTCCACCCCCCCACCCAGCTCTACAGAATCAAATGCACTGGGATGAGAGCTGGAAATCTTCATTTGTAACAAGAAAAAGGGCTGAGGTAGAAATACACTGTTAAAACATATTCCCTGGTTAATTCTGATGCGTGTTATAGTAGGAGAACCACTGCCGTAGGGCCTTGTAGAGAGCCTAGAATATTGTTTATACTCAATAAACCTTCTGGACATGAAAGACGAGGTGGGTCTCTAGGAGGGGAATGTGGTGTAGACAGGGCAGGGCAGAGGAATGGAAAGGCCCCCTCCGTAGAACAACCGGCAGCTGCTTCCATTGAAAAGAGGGCTGAGGTCCTCTGGTAGGGGAGGGACAGGGGAAGAGGGCCACTGTGAGTCTTCTCTCCAGTGCAGACCAAGTGCAGTCCTTGACTCAGAGACCTCTTCTGCATGTCCCCATCTCCTTCCCCTGCTCTTGTTCTCCACCACAGAGCTTTTCCCCAAAGGCTTCTCCAGGGCAGGGTTAGCCCCCCCTTCACCTCTGTGGCTCCCGAGGGCATAGAGTGCCATGGCTATAGGCTCAAGGTTTGCTGTGGTTAGCTACACCCTGCTTCCTCATGCTCCCCCCTGCTCTTTGAAAAAAAGGGAAAAATTTATTTCTTCAGACCTCCCCAGACCAACAGATAAATCAGCCAAAAATTTTAACAGGCAATAGACGAATATATCACAAGTTCCAGGTGAATATATCCAAATGAATATATTGCAAATTCCAGATGACAGACTAGAAAACATGGCCCTTCCAAAGCCATGTTTTGTTTTGTTTTGTTTTGTTTTTTTAACCTCAGCTGCATCTTGGAATCACCTGGGGAGCTTTAAAAAGAACTGCCTGGTCTCACACCCAGAAATTCTGAGGTAGTGCTCTGGAGTACATCATGAGTTTTGGGGATTTCTAGAAGCTTCTCAAGGGATTCCAATGTGCATTAGAGTTGAGAACTGCTCCAGCAAATCATCATTTGAGAAATTCTAATGGTAGAGTCTTCAAGCATCCAGCCAAGTCAGTCCGTACAAGGGCAGTTGGGGGCAGGGGGGCATCAAACCATACTGCCCTGGCCTTGAGCTGAATTAAAGGTGGCTCAACAAAACACATGCTCAAGACCTTGCTAATTTGTCTCCAGAAATGGAAGGAGATGAAGAAAACTATACCTACTAGGACACTTTTCAGGGACAGAATTGCAACAGGTTGGAAGGAATTCTCTGATAGTATGAAGATTAAAACCCCAAAAGGCATGCTCTGAGGGGCAATCCACGGTTACCAAACTGTCTTCTAAGAAGAAGGGGCCCAGTTAACGACAGGAGTTTTGTTTTGCTGGTTGGGCATTAGAACTTTGGGGCCAGAAGAAAAAAAGAAAAGAAAGAGAAATCTGGGACCAGAGCTGAACTGTTGACATCAGCAGCGGGTGTTCCCAAACCTTCCCACCTTAAGCCTTAAGGCGTTTCTACATATTGAACAACATTGTAAAGAGTATCAGTCTGAATGAGATCCAAGTTATGAAGTCCTCTTGTCTCACTCTTGTACCTGCCTCCCTGTAAAAATCCTCTCGTCCAGGTCCTCTCTCTGCAGAGACAGGGGTGTCCAGCCCAGACTGCCATTTGGTAATGAAGGGGGAAGCTCAAAAGCATTGCTTTCTTCTGAGACAGCATTTTTATTACAGCTATTGTAAAACCTCTAGCCAATTTAGATTAGATTTTTTTAAATTGTGCAGTTATAAAACATTTTTGCCAACATGTCCCAGTTGTTTTTTTTTAAATCCTTACTGATGCTGATACTTAAGCATTTTTAAAATTTTAGTCCTTCTTTTTAGTTAATTCTTAAACTTTCTTAACAGATACATAAGTGAAGCATAGGTTACCTAAGAAGGAATCTTGAGTGGAAAGAAGCATCTTTTTGGCAAGTAGTCCAATGACAAGACAGAGCTAAATTCCCTGGTGGAGGGGCATCAGAGAGCTTGTAACTAACCGCCATCTGAAGTCAGCCCAGTACCTGGATGCAACCACACAGCTAGTGCATTTTCAATGTCATGACCCGTGTGCTTGGGCGGTTGCCAAAGGGGTGTCTTATCCTCACATATCATAAACTATTCATTAACTGAATTTAACAGGCACTTTAAACCAAGCCCTGGAGTAGGTGTTTGGCAGGTTTCCTCCAGGAACTTATAATCCTCATGGGAAGAGAAGACATTTTCCCATACTAAGCAGTTAGATACCAAACTGTATCTCAACATAGATGATAAAACATGTACCTATATTTTAACTCAGTTCACCCACAAAATGGAATAATAATACTTACCCACAGGGCTGTTGGTAAGTGAAATAACTCTATGCCATTTGAATAAAATATTTAAGCCCTGAGCATACAGTAACAGCTCAGGAAACGTTATTTCTTTTCCATCTGTTCATCGAGGGGATAGAGAACTTAAAGATCACCAGGACTCGTAGCTTCATTCTATTTTAATTTTTTAAAGATTTATTTATTTATTTTAGAGGGGGGAGGGGCAGAGGGAGAGAGAGTTTTAAGCAGACTCTGCGATGAGCGCAGAGCCCAACGTCGGGCTCAATCTCATGACCCTGAGACCAAGACCTGAACCAAAACCAAGAGTTGGGCACTCAGTCGACTGAACCACCCAGGGGCCCCAGTATCTTCATTTTAAAAGTAAAACTCAGAAAGGTAAAATGAATTGCCCAAAATCACACAGCTAGAAAGAGGCAGAGCTAATAACCAAAGAAACAAACTGTATTTCCCTGTGGATTTCTCAGAAAGGGATTGCCAGGGTTCTTCAAAATTCCACATTGCCCCCTAAAACGAGTGCCCCAGAGCAATAACCTGAGGTCGTTTAAATGACAAAATACAAGTCCCCCACCTAGGTTTAAAGCCACATTCATCCGGTTTCAGTTGAGAAAGCTGCTAATGGCTCTTACCATGCCTTTCCCAGTTGAAGCACAGAACCAAAACATTTGCAGCCTGAGGATTCCCTCCCACTGCTTGTAGATCAAACACAAACAGAAGCAGTGGGAGGCCGGGCCATCTCTAACTGAGAGAATCAATATCAATGAAACAGACAAAATCCCAAAATCTCAAAATAATGAAAACAAAGATATCCAAGTAATAAAATCTGCTAGAATCACAAAGACAACACAACTCCGATCTCAGCTGGCTCAAAGAAAGTGTCCATTAACAAGGGATTAACACAAGGAAAGGACACAACCAGTCAATAGGAAATGAAAACATTTCACACAGTCTAGTCGAATTTGAGCCCACCCTCGGATTATGGATGAGGGTGTGTTGAGACGGTGTGGTCCCGACTATAGAAAGATAGTCTCCAGAAACCATCAACCAGATGCCAACTGAAAGAAACACCCGAACCTGCTGCTATTTGTTGGACTGAAAATTTGGGCTGACAGGCCAGAAGATAAGGCAAAACACAGATTAACTGCCCTTAAGTAGTCTTGTCCATTGCAATTTTCAAATTAAAATTTGAAAGAAAGCCTCCATCAAAAGAAAGGGGGGAAGGGAAAAAAAAAAAAGAAAACCAACCCCAAAACTGTGGAATAAAATTTTATTAGCTTATTATAAAATAAGTAAAATGGCATTCCCATGCCCAGTATGAAGACAATGTGGGCACTTTTCAGGATAAAATATTACAGTTTGGAGGAAATCGAAAGCAAATATCAAAATTGAATATAGTTTACCAGTGCGCATGAATTAGTATAATAATTATATTCTAATGGCTGTGATAGTCCTAGTTAACAGCCAAGCAGCCCATAGAATTGAATCAAAAGTATGCTATTTGTATGATAAAATTCAAACATTTCTGCAGGAGTTAACATTTAAAGTTAAATTATTATTTTTTTTTTGCTTATTTTATTTCAGGAAAACACTGTAACGACATCTACTTGATTAGCATATCTGTAACCATGTGCATTGATTTCAGATAAAATGGATCTCATGTGTTTGTTTGGGAATCATTAGCAACTCTAAGAAGGTTGCCAATTTAAAAAACTGGCCTCAGGAGCACGCCAAGCTCTGTAGTCTGAACCTAAAAATGTGAGTTGGATCCCCGGAAACTTATTACAAAGAAAAGCAACAGAAAGGAGCAGAGAAGAGGGAATGGCTAAAGTTTGAATCCTTCCCAGACACTGAACTACAGCAGTTCAGACCATTTAATAGAAAATGAGCCCAATAATCATCAGTAGCTCAGGGCTAAGGTGCCATAGTTCACACATGACAGATCAGGACACGCCATCACATGTGTGATCTGCAACGGGAGAGATTATTTGAAAGTGGGACTGCCTCAAAAAGTCTGACGCGTCCCTAAGGGTTTCCCTATGATGGACGGGTCACTATTCCAGAAGAAAGTCATATTTACGATGGCTTCGCCCATTCCGTCTGGAGCTCTGCCATCCAGGGTCTATCTCAGCAGCTGCCGTCTGAAAAATCTTTCCTCCATGGGTTTTATGTCTACACGTGGGTATATACAGGCTTGCATAAATCACTCATTTGTTTCCCAATTACTAAAATATTCCTCATTTCGTCTACTTAGCATCCCATGTCTCCTAAGGAGAAAACATTTTAGCAAAAATGTGAAGCTTAGTCCCCAAAGCTTATTACTTAAATGCAAAGGATTTGAGGCAGGTCTTTGGGGCTATTAGGAAAGGCTTAGATAGAAGAGACAAGAGTATTTTGGGATTGTTTTCTATATCGAGCTGTTGGGAACATCTTTTCATGTAAATGCTCTCTGAACCTTTAAACACACACACACACACACACACACACACACACACACACACACACCACTTAACGAAGTGGCAAGGGTTTTGAAACTGGGTCACCCTAGAATCCAATCTCGAAGTGATAGACAATATAGTTACTTGCCTAATTATTCTCCCCTTATCCTTGCTAAAAGAATCCCACCTAGGGATCTTTGTTCCGATAAAAAAAAATGCAGCTTCCTGGACTTCCGTGCAGAGTAGCCATGAAACACGTTCTGGCCATGAGATGACGGGATATGGGTATGAATTATGGGGAAACTTCTAATTAGGAAAGGCAGCCTCAGCTGGCAGGGTCCTTGGCCTCCCCGGCCTTCTCCCTTCTTCCTGCTAGAGTTCCAGCAGCCACATGGCAATGATGAATCCAAGGACAAAAGTCAACACGCTGAATGGTAGAGTGAAAAGACAAAGAGCCTGGGTCCCTGGGAATATTGAGCCAATGCAGTGCTTAGACTGCCTCCCCATGACATCTTGTTTCATGAGCCAAATGAATCCAACTTGCTTAAGCCACTAGCTGTCAGATACTCTACTATTTCCAGCCAACGCACCTCTGAATGATGAACTGTCTCTGGGCTTCATTTCCTTATCTGCAAAAAGGGGGTGGAAACTTCACCAACTGTCAAGGTTTGCTGTAAAGCCTAGTTGATAGCTATATAATTCCTAGCGCAATGCCTGGCTCACAGTAATAATTGGATGCTATTATTATTATTATTTATTAAAAAGATTAAAGTTATTTCTTTTTCTTTGGCAAAACTTGAAGGAGCAGAGTCAAGCTTTCCCTGAGATGAGGACTATCTTCTGGGCAAGGTGCTGAGGTCATTTTGGGGTGGAACGAGCTGACTGAAATCAGCTTTATAAGGACCCTTACCTGACTTAGTAGGATGGCCAATAAATAGCCAATATCCAAAGACTGTGTCCCTCTGTCCTTAGTTTAGAAGATTTTTCTGGCTTATTGCTAATGCATACTAGCTATTTTTAACACTTGGAGAGCAAACTGTTGCTTGCTTTATAGTGAAACCAAATCCCTTGGCTGCATTTCACTCCTGAGCAGCAATCACACCAGCAAACTGCAAAATTAGCATCTAATAGCTCATTTCAATGAAAAACCAGAAACACATTCTTTGGGCACCACTGGTTTTTGCCTCCAAAGATAGCACTTCTTTTTTATTTCCTGAGTATGTGAAATTGCCCTAATTCTGACTTATTTAGTGGGATATACATTTGGCTTCCTGGTTTCAATTTTGTGGCCAAAATGATCAGTTGTTGCTCTTTTTTGAAGGCTGTATAAATTAGTTTTGCTTGAAGTCTGTTGATATATTATTCCAGCACAATCAATACAAGGGGCTTAAAAACAAATCCTGGGGGACGATTTAGAGCATCCTCTGTGATGTACATCCCAGCATCAAGACCCTGGCCTTCAGCACTCTCCCAGGTCCTTCCATTGCTTTGCTACAATTTGGCTCAATCACATCAGCTAAGCAAATTTAGAATGCTAGTTAATGGTGGCTGAGATTTGGTTAGGGCCAAACCAAACCAAACAAAAAACACCTGTTTGCTAGGAGGTCCATTTGAGGAGTGATAACCAGAAGAAATGGCCAAAATGAATCTCATGGTCTGTTAAGTAGGAGTTTTCTGTACCACAGAGATTTCAGTCAACTACTCCTAGGTATTTCAAGTTTCTCAATTGTCTAGAGGAAGCTCCATGCCAGTGCTCCCCAACAGAAGCATAATGTGAACCACTAATATGAAACATATACGTAATTTTAAGTTTTTTAGTAGTCACATTGAAATAAAAGTAAAAAGACCCAGGTAAAATGAATTTCAGTAGTATATTTTACTTAACCCCCAAATATATCCAAAATACCATCATTCCAACAAACGCTCAATAACAAAAATTAATGAGATATTTTTACAGTCTTTCTTTGCATGAGATCCTTAAAATCTGTGGTGTATTCACACTTACGGCACATCTCAGTTCAGACTGGCCACATTTCAGGTGTTCAATAGGCACATGTGTCCGGTGGCTAACATATTTGACAGCTATACCATAAGGTCTAACATTTCATGTGCTGCCTTAACATCCTGAGGCCTCATGGGGGCCCCCAGGTTCTAACTGTGAGTTCCCCTGCTCTTGCCACCACCCAGTGGGAAAGGCTCCCTACCCAGCTAGTTTCCCTAGCAGCCAGGCCAGCTGTGCTCCACCTGGTCCTCAACCTAATGAGCTTCACCTTTCTGCAAGCCTGTGGAATTATTCAAACAAGCCAATCACATCCTCCTCTGGAAACCGGAAGTCACCTAACCCTCTTGTTACTACAAAGCTAGCCTCCCATGGCCCCTGCTGCTTCACTTTGCTCCCTGGTGCCATCTCTATGTGACTCTGCATGGCGTGTGGTGTCTCCCTCCCCCCAGCTGTCAGTATATGGGAATAATAAACTGCTGTCGATCTCCTGTTCTGTCCAGTGTCGTGTATTCAGCTCTCCCTAGAACCTTAGGGCAGGGTTCTCTCCTGCACCCATGAGGTGAAAAGGAGGTGAGCAAAACAACAGCATGAGTCTATACTTTTTAAGAGAGCTTCCGAGTCAATTTTTCAAAAATATCTAGAGGAATCCGGACTCGTCTCTTAGCTTTCCTACATTTACATTGTTGGAAAAACCTTAGTTGTAACTTTGGAATACATTTTCTTATTTTGTTAATATTTTTTGGTATTCCATGGTGCTAATCTTTTAGCTCAGCTTTGTAGCTGGTTATGCTTGGTTCTGTATTATTTTGTTGCATGTTCTGATATTTAGCATTCGTGCTGAAGGGGACCGATAAAATCATCATTGTTAGACGATAACATGAATTTACTTCAAAGATAAAGGCCTACTCCATGGCAAAACACTCTTTTAGTCTGAAAAGGATGACAAATTCCTGGCAAGAATACTGCCCCAGCTCTTCCCGCGCCTGTGGCAAGATCACTAAGCCAGCTGTCCACCTCAGAATCCTCTTGACGTCGGAGATGAAATCTTATTGTCATTTCTGGTCTAGAAACCCTGAGCTATCCTTGAGCCTTCTTCATGATCCCTAATCTATATACAGCAATCAATGGGCTGCCACCCCTTCCCCCAACATACTACTTCCAAAGCATCTTTTGAATATATATCCCTTCTTCATGCACATCACACATGCTTTCATCCAGGTCTCCAGTGTGTCTAAGGGGAGCCATCAGGCTGTGTTCCAATGGGTTTCCCTGTATCCAGGCCCTCTACCTTCCCTCCATCCTCCACTCTGCAACCCAGGTGGTCCAAAACTCGGAGTTCATTTATGACTTTTTGTCTTAAATACCTCCAACTTCCTTTCACTGTTACCAGGTAACAACCCAAATCCCTTAACCTGATAATCAAGACTGTTAAAAATCAGGCCACAGTCTATCTTTTCATTTTTTTTTTTTAAGATTCTTTTTATTTATTTATTTAGAGAGAGTGAGCATGAGCAGGGGGAGGGGCAGAGGAAGAGGGGCAAGTAGGCTTCCTGCTAAGCGGGGAGCCTGACGCAGGGCTGGATCCCAGGACCGCAAGACTGTGACCTGAGCCAAAGTCAGACGCTTAATCGACTGAGCCACCCAGGTGCCCCTACCTTTTCATTTTAACCTTCAGCCACCTTTTCTCATTTATCCCTACTCCAAATTATTTCCAGAAAAACCCAACACCTTCATGCTATGGAATCTTTATGGAAGCTGCTCTCCACTTGGCTTGGCTTGTCCCTAATTGCTACCTTAAAAAAAAAAAGAGAGAGCGATTGGATTGAACGTATTAAAGGAAAACCACACATTGCAGTTAAGGACACTGCCTTGTAGAACACAAGTTCTCCCTCGTAAGTCAAGCACAGACTACTCTGTCAGCCATGCTAGACATGACAGACAGCCTTGAGTCATCAGCGGCTCCCAACAAATTTGTGTGATTAGCTTTATCAGGAGAAGTAGCTGTAAAGAAAGTGTATCTATAAACACATAATAAAATAAAAATTGTATTTCACTTCATAATAGTTTATCAGGGCTCGGTTTTGTGAGAACGGCTCCTAGAGCAGAACAGGGTGAAGAACACCGTCACTGCCTTCATTGAGAAGGAGCCGCAAATCCTAGCTCTATCAATTAGCTCAGGTGTTTAGCTTCCCCGGCCTGTTTTCTACCTGTAAAATGCAGATAATAAGTTACCCACCTCCTAGAATTTTTAGAGGATGAAAGGAGCAAATCTGTATTATGTACTTACACAGCACATACAAATAGTACTAGTAGTGGGAATATCACAGGGTCATTTTCAATTCTTACATTTATCATAGTAATTAATCTTAGGGAGAAAACTCTCTCTGATGGGAAAAACACTTCAGTTAAAGCCTGCTGTAGAATAAGGGACCCCAAAGGTTTTGTTTGTTTGTTTGGAGGGGTTGCTTGTTTTTTTTGTTTTTGTTTATTTGTTTTTGTTTTTTATAACCCACGAATACGCTATTTACACCAACCCTGCTGGTAATGAGAACCAGAGGGGAGCGATATCTTGGTATCTCCCCCCCCCCCCCCCCCCCGTGCCTGGCACTGAATGAAAGCAGCAGGCTCCCCTAGCCACGGGCAGGTGACAAAACTTCTCTTAGAGTTTCATCACCCTTATCAGTTATTTACCTACATCTTTCAGCCTGGAGAAATTTCAGATTTTTTCCCAAAAAACCGGTGCTTTGAACAAAAGATGCAGGCGTGTAGGAAGACGAAGATTGCCAGGGAGGAAGGGGGGACACAGAGGAGAGAATGTGCCCAAACTAGATTTCTCCCGCTTCGCTACCACCCGAGGCCAATGCCAAGGAATTATCATCTTAACTGGCAAGGAGGAAGGAATTGAATATTTATTGAGTGTCTACCTCACACAGGTGCTTTGCTGGGTGAATTGTATAATAATAAAAACATTAGCTATCTTTCGCCATGCCTTATTACTAATTGTCTTACATTTTTTTTTTCAGTTTATTCTCATGACAATGTTGTCAGCTTTTAGGTACGTAGCTCCGTTTTACAGAGGAGGAGATAGAAGCTCAGAGAGGCTAAGTAATTTGTCCAAGGTCACACAGTGAGTTACTTTAATTCCAGCTAGAACTAGCCGCTGGATCTGCCTGACTGCAGTATATCAGTATGCTCAGTTCCATGTACCACAATAGCTCTCAACAGGCAAAGACCTCCAGGGGAAAGACTACCATTTCCTATTAATGCCCGGCTCTAGGAGAACCCCTCACTCGTAGTAGGCGCTCAGAAAATGTTTACAGAATAAATAAAAGTAGAGAAAAGACTGGAGCAAAGTAGGCATGGAGTGTTACTATATTGCCAAGAAGCAAGTGCAGGAAATAAGGGAAGGGATGAGAGGGTGTCCTTCATAATTCACAGTGACACCCTGTAACATGGTTGTGCTATTCTTGGTCAGCTACATTTAATGATGCCCGTAGTCAGAAAGAAAGTCCACTGCCGTGACCATCATTTTGCAAGCCTGGATGGACTCTTCATACCTGCTGATTTCCATCAAATGCCGTTTAGAAAAATAATTGTGTGACCCTGCCCCATTGTCATTAAATAGAAATCGTTGGTTTGGCTGCTGAAATATAACACTCAAGGAGTGCAGAGACCGGCAAATTTTTTTTTTTTTCCCAGATGCTTTCAACCGAAGGCAGAAGATACTAGACGGCTTCCCATTGCAATGGGCCACACGTGTGCAGCTAGCTCTGCTGGAGGCGCTGTGTGGCCCAAGTCACAGAGCCATCAGTCACGGATTATGGCTGCAAGGGGTGTCTGTGCTTAATCTCATTTTTGAATGAATTAATATTATTAGTTTTGACAAATTAATGGTATTAGATGTGCAAGGTGAGTATGAATTATGTCCACATCCATCTATTACTAAATGTGCCGCATTCTTGCGTAAGAAAGCTTATTGAATCAATTCAGTGGAATCCCTTCCCGTTTCCATGTTTGAAAATGCCTTCTTAGAAGCCTTAAAGAGATGGGCTTGTATACCTATGGACACGTGTTTAATGATATAAATCTGTACTTCAGTCCAGGCTGAAAGGGGCTACATAATTAAGTCAGTCAACAGAGGAAGGTATGACTTTGTGGTGACTTATACATCCTTACAAATGTAATTCTAAGTATACTCCACCTGAGAGAATCCTATCTTTTAGAAAAACTTTGAGTCTCCCTGCCCACCCTCCCCCCTTCTGATAAAATAATCCGTGCTAAGGTATACCCATTTCCTTGGTATTAAAAGAGAAAAAGAAAAAAACAGCCATATGCTTCTGTGTATCTTTTTCAGTTTGAAACCATTTTTTCCCCTAACTTAAGTCTAGATGAAATGTATGCTCGGGACACCTGAGCAGCTCAGTCTGTTAAATGGCTGCCTTCGGCTCAGGTCATGATCTAGGGGTCCTGGGATCGAGCCCCGCATCAGGCTCACTGCTCAGCGGGGAGCCTACTTCTCCCTCTCCCTTGGTCTCCCAGCTTGTGCTCTCACTCTCTCTGTCAAATAGATAAATAAAATCTTAAAAAAAAAAAAAAAAAAGAAATGTATATGTACGCTGTTAGAGTCCTAGGTCAGCAAAACTAAACATGATGTCTGCGGTTGAAGATCTTGGGTAGACGATGATCGAGTGTGAATGAGCCTGAATGATTTTCTTAATTGATGGTTTTTCATGATTAATTCAAGGAGTCTGTAATGTCAGATGCTGTGAACCTGTTCATTTTTTTAACCTGGATATTGTCACAGCAATTGTCACATTTAGTTCCTGTTTTAAAAACTCAGACTTTGCTCAGATAATAGGCAGAGATGCCTTGATTTCAGGAGAGGTCGACTTCCCCACCCCCCACCATCTATGGTAATCCCATTACCCTGCGTGATGATTAGTGACCCAATTCTGGCCACTGAGATGTGAGCAGAATAGAGCTTTTGAACCCAGGTCAGATACAATACCTGGGACTCAATAACTACTTATTGAGCTAATGAGATATATTCAATCTATATGTTTTCAATGTGTAACAAGAATATTCTGTACACCCACACCTTTAGTAAGTCTTACAGGCTTTCTCGGAAAATGTACATATATGTACTCAAGTAACCATATCATTTCCCTCCTGGATTCCTCCTGCATCTTCTCACTTAAAATTTCCACCATTTTCCACTTCATTAAAGCCTTTTGCCAACATTCTATAGAAATGCTGTCCCATAGAAATATAATGTAAACCACATACATAGTTTTAAATTCACTGGTAGCTACATTTGAAGAGTCAAAAGAAACATGAAACTAATGTTAATGACATGTTGAACCCCAAATAGCCAGTATTATTTTGACACAAAATAAATATAAAAAACTATTGAGATATTTTACCTACTTTTTTTCATTTTAAGTCTTTGTCTCAGTATGTATTTTATACTGTGGCTCATCTCAATTCAGAATGACTTTCTCTTTCCCAATCTAACTTCTCATCCTATTGACCTGGTTAATTCCATATCATGCTCAATGTTTTGAAATGCTTTCTTCTCCAATTTATCAAATTTTCATTCATTTTATATCTTTCATTTTGATGAGTATTTGCTCTTTAGTGCCTACTATAAAAAACAAAATATTTCCTGCCTTTGAGCTGCTTACATGTCTGGTGAAGGGAGCTCTGCTCAGAGCTAAGGACTCCTTCTTTGCTATTACCCACTGTGGTTTTTTTGTTTTTTGTTTTTAAGAATTTATTTATTTGACAGAGACACAGCGAGAGAGGGAACACAAGCAGGGGGACTGGGAGAGGGAGAAGCAGGCTTCCTGCTGAGCAAGGAGCCCGATGCGGGGCTCCATCCCAGGACCCGGGGATCATGACCTGAGCCAAAGGCAGACCCTAATGACTAAACCAGCCAGGTGCCCACCCCCCACTGTGTTTTATATGCACCTCCCTTATAGCAGTTGTTAGGCTTCCTGCACCTAGAGAAGGGCTAAAGAGATAGAAAACAGTGTCCACTTACAGAAGTGGTTTTGCCTGTGTATTAATGATAAATAGGACTGTATATCATAGGAATTTGAATTGGAAGAGACCTCAGAAGGTGCAATGCTTAACTTTATGTGACAACTTGGCCACAGGGTACCCAGAGACTTGGTCAAACATTACTGCGGGTGCTCCTGTGAGAGAATTTTTGGATGAGATTAACATTTAAATTGGGAGGTTGAGTAAACCAGATTGCTCTCCGTAATGTGGGTGGGCCTCATCTAATCAGTTGAAGGCCTGCATGAAACAAAAGGCTGACCCTCCCCTGAGCAAGAGAGAATTCATCCTGCCTGAACACTTTTGATGGAGACATCAGCTTTTTTTCTGCCTCAGACTTGAACTAAAACATTAGCTCTTCCTGGGTCTCAAGCCTGATGGTCTTCAGAATGGAACCACACCATCTGCTCTCCAACTCACTGACTCACCCTGCAGATCTTGGGACTTGCCAGCCTCCATAATCATGTAAGCCAGTCCTCTATAATAAATTTATTTTGTGTGTACACACACACACACACACACACACACACCTCCTGTTGGTTCTTTTTCTCTGGGGAACCCTGACTAATACAGAAAGCTTTTCATCCAACCTCTTCATTTTAGAGTTGAATCAACAAAGGACCAGGGAGTTTAGTGACTACTCAAGGTCACACAGGAAGTTGGGAATGGATCAGGACCAGAAATAAGTCCTTGAATTCCTATGTTAGTGCTCTTGCACACTGTACCACATGCACAGTACCACTGGTGTGCACATGTGTGTGCATGCACACACACTTTTTTTAAAAAATGGCCTACTTAAATGAGAATTTTGTTTTTGTATCCAACAGGGAAAGATATGGAACTCAAGTAAATCATGGTGAGAAGTCCATCAGGGTTACATGGATAGAATTCATTGGCTGGGGGTACAAATGAGGTTGGCAGTAAGAAGTTTGAAGAGATGACAGCCATAGCTTTTCAGTAAGGATGGAAAAAGCTGCCCGGGGTTTTGGCTCTGCCTGCAGATCTGGGTCGATGATCTCATGAATAAGCAAATTGAGATTTGAGGTTTCTGTTTGGCACATTTCTTGCTACAGTGCATTCCAACCCAGAAGTATCAGAACCTTGAGAAGCTAGGGGTCACGCTCAGCTAGAGGGAGCTGGAGGTCCCAGAACACAGCCACCGAGACAGCCTCTTGTTGCCAAGATGGAGTGAGAACAGCAATAGCCAGTATTTATTGAGTGCAATGGGCTGAGCACGCTTCTAAATCTTCTCTTGAGTTAGCTCACATAATCCAACAGGAACTCTATGAAGAGTTGCTGTCATTATCATACCCTTTCTGCACATGGTGAAACTGAGGTAGAGGGGGGTTAGCAAGTGGAGGGTCTGGGATCCAGCTCAGGTGTCCAGCTCCAGAGTCGATGCCCTTAATACCATACCACCCCTCACGTGTAGAAGCCTGAACACTTCCTCTGGAAACTCATAAAGTCGTAGGTTCTATTCAAGTATATGTGCCGAGAAATCTTCTGACCTCCTAATACTGCTTCCTGAATGAGGGTGAGGAAATCTGCGTTAGTCCTAGCTCTATCACTAATTAACCTCCTGCCTTTGGCAAGTCACACCATCACTTCTAGGCATCCATTTCCTCATATACGAATTATGTTGCTGGGTGAATTCTGATAATCACATCTAGCTAGGAAGTTCTAGGATCCTAATCGCTCTGAGGTTATACTTTGAGACTATCATTATATAGATTCTTCTTGTAATCTTTTTAGTTATACTCAGGAAATACCTTTAATAATATATAGATGACTTACTAATTTGTGAGTAAAAATCTTCAGAGGGTATACGCCTTATCCTTTGAATGATATTTTAACACCATGCACCTTCTAGTATTTTCAAATGGGATCAGGAAAGAAAAAGGATTTCTGAAGGAATTTTTTTTTAGGACACAAGGCTGAGACGTGCATTAAGGTAAATGTTCTAAATATACATGGACATGTCATGAATGGGGAAATGCACAACGGTTTCATTAATAGAGAGTCCCTTGTGCATAGTTTGCATTAGCCATTGTCCAGCAAAAGAACATGGTCTAGAAAGACTTGAGACAGGGAATCCAGCTCTAGGTCTGGCACCACCTACACCTGTGATCTTGGTTGTCTCCTTGCTTCCCGGATCTCAGTATTTAAAGGAAGCTGTTTAGTTCAACTTATTTCCTTGTGGGTACAATGGTGAAGACACGGGCGAGGCCTCCCCGGAGGGCTCAGTTCTGGGGCCATGCTCTTCGTGTGCACAACCTAAGGCAACTGCACCCGAAAGGAAGTCTCACTCTTGGCATCTCTCACAGGCTCCATCGGATATATGGTTAAAGGCGGGAATTTCAAAGTTGTATCAAAATAATTTGAGAAAAGAACAGAAGGATGAGCGCCCCTTTCCTTCTCCCTGGCTCAGAGCATGGGATCCAGAAGCTGCCCCACGTGTCATACCCAGTAGGTAGACTCTAAAGGACCACCCTCCAAAGCTCATGTTTTCCTCAGAGTGTAATAGAAGGCTACTGTCTCTGTGACTAGTTACCTTAGAAGCAGGGCTCTCAGAAATAATTCTCAATTTTCACTAAATCCTTGCACAGCCCCTATCACACGTGTATTTTGATTCACTTGGCCCTTTGGTGAGGAGGCCACTTTAGATTCCATCTGGTCCTTTCCCAGAAATTCACTTTAATTCGGTTCTGTTCAGTTCAATATAATAATCCATCTCTGGGTGCGCCTTCTGAGGGAGGAGAGGTCTGGCCCCATCTCTCCCACTCTGTCCTAGACCTGTGATCTTAGACAAGCCCCATTCCCCGTAATCTGTCCTAGCCCTTCCCAGTAATGCTCTATCCCAATTCCTAAGCTTAATCTTACCGTGTTTTTGTGACTGGAGAACTAGTCGGTTAACTGCTCTATAACACAACGATTCTACAGGTCGAGACAACCATACCATTCCTGTCCGTGGCCTCGTGTGTGTGTGTGTGTGTGTGTGTGTGTGTGTGTGTGTGTGTGTTTCCCAAAACTTCTTCCAGACTTGAGTTTTGTAATCCTTGAACACCTTTTTGGTTCTTCTCTGGAGAGGTGAGTGTTCTTTTTGTACCAGTATATTTGGTACCATACCTACCAACCCCCAAGCAAACACTAATCCCCCACAGTGATTAGTCCTAACCAATATTTAAGTGCTTAATTTTTTTCTAGTTCTGTTTGTTTTGCCCATGACTCTAATTCATGGGTAGGTTATAACAATGGCTACCATTTAAATTGCTAGAGACCTTATTTGGGGGAGAGAAAAAAAAAACGTAAAGTGTTGTTTATTTGTCATTATTTTTGTTTTAAAATTCTGCCAGGATTTTCTCCCTGCACCTTCCTTCATTCTAGGTATTTTAGGAATAACTAACAGTGAACTTGTCTGTGTAAAACTGCCCTGAGCTATTCTTTAAGATAATTATCACTTCTTTTGGTTCTGTGAATGGCTGTTCAATGACACTGTCAGCAAGTGGAATGAACCAAATTACTTTAATTATGGAGTAATTGCACAGAGTGATGGTAATTAAATCTTGATCAGTTTAAGTGAGTGAATTAATTGCTTTAACTTGGAATGCACACCACTGTAAGAGGAGTTGTTTTGTAGTTTAATTAACACCATTCACTAAAGTCTTATCGTATCTAAAATGTAGACAATTAATGAGTTTGATATTATTCTCACCTTCACAGGACCTAGGACAGAATACATGCTGAGAAAGGTAGCGTACTAGAGGAATGAAAGAAAACTAAATATTCTTGTCACTTGTATAGATATATTGGTTGCAATCTCTACTTTGCCTTCTGGAGAAATGTGCAAATAGAAATATTTCCATATAATTAGCTTCTGGCCCCATTTCATTTCAATATTCCCTGATCTGTGCAACAGTATACATTTCCAAATTTGTTAATGTTTTGAATTTCTACAGCCTGAATTTATCCATCACTTGCTTCCTTTTTGGTTGGAGGAGCCTTGGCCTCATGAAGGTTTGCTTGGGGTCTTCATAGAATTTGATCATTTATCAATCATCACTTAGTAGTTTTATATTTCCATGCTTTCTATTCCCCGGTGCTGGGAAAGGCTTTATGTTTTTAGAGGAACTTTTCCGCCCAGATCTAGATCAGCGATGCTCAGCCTAAACTGTCAATTAGACCTACAGATCTTTAAAAAATTGGGCGCCTGGATGGCTCAGTTGGATAAGTGACTGTCTTCGGCTCAGGTCATGATCCCAGGGTCCTGGGATAGAGCCCTGCATCGGGCTCCCTGCTCCTCGGGGAGTCTGCTTCTCCCTCTCCCTCTGCCGCTCCCCCTGCTTGTGCTCTCTCTGTCAAATAAATAAATAAAATCTTAAAAAAAAAAAAAAAGAACTTTAAAATATTACCAACACCCAGGCCCCCTCCAGAATTTTAAGGGGGTGGGATCTAGGCATGAGTATGTTTTAAAAGCTCCTTAGGTGATTCTAATGTGCATCACAGGTTGAGAACTGCTGCTTTAGAAAGCCTATGCCTCCCACTCCATTAACCCTAAGAGAAAGATGGTATTATCATAAATTTCCATATAGAGACCCTCTGGCTTGTTCAAGTGGTCAGGACCTGGATCCAATCCTCAGACCCTCTGCTGCCAGGTCTTAAGGGACAATGCCTCATAAATCTATTACAACCGTACTCTAGAATAAATCAAATTGAGACGTCCTAGTTTGCAGACTAGGGAAGCAAAGAAGTGAAGAAATGAACGTGATTTATTTGGCAGTCTTGGACATTGTCTTATTAAGCTCCAAATAGGGAAAAGGATGTATTGTTCTAAGTCCCAGGAGGTTAATATGTGCAAAGTTGGTTTCAGGGTCATTTTGTAAGTGTCAGTGAGTCCTAATGATTAAATAGAATTAGTTGGGGGAATGGCATCTGCCAGCTCAGCCCTGATTTAAGTCCGAAGTAAATTTCTCAAGGTCATACATTGCCAAAGCCAGAACTTGAATTTGGTCTTCTCTCATTTCAGTGTCCCCAGAGGTAAGCCTCTCCTTCATAGGATCTGGCTCAGAATTAATCCAAGACAATGGGAACTTGGCCCAGGAAAATGTTAGGGTTTTAGAAGTGTTCACATATGAGTTGACAGGTGAGTTGGATTCTGAAAGTAAGATAGTTTTCTATGTGGAGAAAGAGAAAGGGTCCTAAAAGCCAATGTGCTAAAAGACACGTGTGTGGGAAACTGCATGTGGTCTTGCTCTGACAACAGGACACACTGTAGAGAGCAGAGGTATGTTAAAATCAATGGCCCAAAACCATCCATAACCTCTCCTAGGCCAGAAAGGCAATTTTATTTAACTTGTTGTAGCAAGAGAGAACCATCAGCAAGGAGTGTCTGAGAAAGTGGAGAGAGCGTTCTGAGAATGTGTTCTGTATTTAGGGCCATTAAGAGCAGGGTTAATTCAGTAATTGGGTGTTTAATCATTTTATCCAGGACATAGAAGGATCGCAGTGCGGCTAGCATCATCCACTGTGAGGTCTTCCATGTTAACTGGGAAAGGGGGATAGTTAGCCGTTTTGTGGTTGCAGCGTATCTTTATCTCTGTTTCGGACACGGTTGCAGAGCAAAGTTGTCTCATCCTTGTTCTGTGAGCACAGTTCGTGTTCAGTTGGGAACATCACAGGCTAGCGGCCAGGGATGATTTTTCCTTTTCAAGGGTCCAGGCCCTTGATTGCCTTTTAAGGAGCTAGGACTTCAATGTTGAAGAGTTTTACAAAGTGGAATGACATAACACAATTTCTGTTTGGGGGAGACCCCTTGGGTGGCTATGTGGATGGATGGTTTTGAAGGTGGCGAGACTGGATACAGATGGGTCAGTAGCAGCAGAGACAAGAAAATGCCCCAGGAATGAGAATGGAGAGGAAGGGACAGCTAAGAGATGCCATAGGGGCAGACAGGGGAAACTTGGGCTACATAACAATTCAAAAACAAGTGACAATCCCAAGCTACTTGGACAAATCAAGCATGCCTCTTTATCTCCAGTGTTTCACTGGGGAAAACCATGAAATTTTAAAATTTCCTTTTCTTTGAAAACTAAAATCCAGTGTTTACTATGTTCCTGCTGGGCAAATACAATTTCTTAGGCATGTGAAACTTGTCACAGCTCTGGTAATGTCCCTGTAGTAGGCTTTTCTTACTCAGGATGCTAAGTTTGCAATATATTCGTCCTGGGACAGGCAGAGCAAATATAACGAAGAGACTGCTGGTCCCAGGTTTTTTGGCGGGGGGAGATGGACTCCATCTATTGGTTCAAGGCCATGAGTCCTGAATCAGCTGCCAGGAGCCTGAGCAGCAAATAGGAAGGACAGGTGGGGAAAATCGGGTCAGGTCACCTGGTTCAGACAGTCTCCACCCTCTCCTCATCCCATTCTGTCCCAATGGGCAAAAAAGAGTAAACGGGCTATTCTGGGAAAGCAAGAAATTAGTAGAATACAGCAGAACTCTGGAAATTAGGAGAACAAAAAGAAAAAAAGAGAAAATTTTCTTTAGGGTAAGGCAGGGAGATTGGCAGTCAGTGAATATAAAGGAGAGGAGGCCGTTTTATTTTTTTAAAAACAGAGTGCTAATCATATTGTCCTGCTTTTTTTAATCCATAAAATTGTCATTTGTTGATATAAAAATAGATGCACAGAGAAGACTCAAGTGATGGGGGGGAAATGAACCAAAGGATGAAATCCAGTTGCAGTAAGTCATAGAGCATTAAACTATTAATGGCTGTAAGTTAAAGGGGGAGAAAGGATAAGAAGAGACCAAAAAGTCTTTCCTTTTAGTCTTTTTGTTTGTTTTTTGGGGAGATTGCCACAAGTCACTTAATTTTAATCTGTGACAGCACACTTATATAAATAGCTTTGCGCAGAGTGCTTCTTAACATTTACTTCTAGTCCATTTAACATAAATGTTTTGAAGAGCAGATACTGGTTTGAGAGCAACATTTCACAAAACTCCTATGTCTTATTTCCCCAGTACTTCTACAAGCCTATCCTGTGGATTAATCTTTTCTAAAACTGTTTTTTTTTTTTTTAAGCCAAATGAAACCCTCAGAAAGTGAGCATTCTATTAGTTCATGACCTTATGTTTTAGTGGAGAAAAAATGGCTTTGCATCCCATAAAATGTATTAGTGTGGGATAGAAATCTTTATCCTTCTACTTATACTAGGTCCCGTCAACGGGATGGATTAGGCCCTAACTAATCTGACATTAGTATTAAAACAAATATTTAAAAACATGTATCCGTTACTGGAACATTAGGCATGGGGCTTTGTTTCTTGGTATTAAGATATACCTTGACCCCAAAAATATTTTGTAGAAATCATGACTATATGTGAATTTGGGTTGAGAATACAGATTATGACTTACATCACTTTTTTGAGTCAAGAATGATGGCCATTGAAGAACTGATTAGTGAGGAAGCAGATGAAAAAGATGGTACCTTGGGGCACCTGGGTGGCTCAGTTGAGCACCCCACTCTTGGTTTCGGCTCAGGTCATGATCTCACGAGTCATGAGATGGAGCCCCGTGATGGGCTCCATGCTCAGTTGGGAGTCTTCTTGAAGATTCTCCCCCTCTGCCCCTCCCCCCTCTCTAAAATAAATCTTTAAAAATAAATAAAAAAATAAAAAGAAGATACTCTGTGACATATTTTGCTTCTCTGCCTTTGTCCAACCGCAGTGTTAAAGGACATCTGCCATGAGCAAACAACTTCAGATCTCACAACTAAACTGCTGTCATTAGAACAAAAGGCATGTCAAAGTTTTCAAAAACCATAAACAGTACAATTATCAACAAATTGGAAGTGGCATTCCATACAGCTACAGATGTGGTTAATTTAAATTATTTTCTGAAAATACAATTTTACATATTGCAAAATGTATCTCATTTCTATCCAATTGCCGAGGTTTTTCCAACACCTAATTATCACTCATTTCTTTAACGCATTTTATTTTGACCTCCTGCCATTTGTTTTCATTCTGACAAAACCCATGGGGCATACAGATGCATAGTATATTGTTCCTGCTCTCATGGAACTTAAAATCTACATGATGAATCATTAAAGGTTAAATGGTGGCATATTAAAATAACACAAGATCAATGCTTGAAGCCACAATATATTGCTTAAGTAGAATCGATCATATAAGGGCCCTCTGCTGTGGCGGGCAGGAAATCATTGTTGGGCTGGAGTAGTCAGTTGAAGCTTTATGAGGAAATGGGTATTAACCTGGCTCCTGAAAGATGGATAGGGGCTATAGAGTGCTAAAATCCCCCAGTTCTTGGGCTGGGGGAGCTCGATTTGTAGTTTTTGCAATTTCCCAAACTACTTCCACCATGGCTGATTTAAAGCTACCGAGCTAGCATCATGGATCATGTCATGGGAGAGAGACGCTCACAACTGGCTCTTGTGAGCCAGTGTAATCTGACTCCAACACCACTGAATGAGATTTTTAAGTGATGAAGATTCATTCAGTTCAACAAGTGCTTTGAAGAAAATGAGAGGATGGCATGGTTTTAGGTCTTCCTAGAAGCAAAATAGCATTTTTGCCTTATCTCCCCCCACCCCGCCCCCCCCACCCCCTCGTCAATCCCAAATTCAAGTTCAGTCCTAATTATAAATCGATTACTTTTGAAAACTACGTTCAGGACCTTTCCTATTAAAGGTGACAATAGTGATCTAACACCAGCAGTGCCTTGGAGGTGCTGTCCCAGGGGTGGTGATAGTCTCACCCTGATCTATGTACCCCTTCTTTCTCAGCATCTCTTACGAACAGGACACGCATTTCCAAGATGATGGGCCCAGATTAGAAGCAGGGGCTGTGTTCCCAGAACAGATCAAAGTTACATACAAGCACAGAATTACGGGATTTAAAACTTGGTAGAACTTGGCTGATTTGTTCTCTCAGCTATACGTTTGAAGTGTTCAGTGGGGACCCCAAGTCCTGATCTCATCGCTTAAGAAATGTTAAAATGCCTCTAGTGATTCTGACTTTAATTCACCCTGACTGCTAGAACAGGAGCTTTGGAAACGAAAGGAGTAGCAAACCTCCTGTGTGAGATCAGAGCTCTAAGGGGGACATTTTGTGTCAGCTTCCTTGGATATGTGTGTGTATCCAAAATAATTAACATGACTTAAATTTCTGGCCATTTTCCAAGTGCAGATGTATGACGGGGGTGGGGGGGAATGTAATTTGCACATTCATTTATCCATTCCTTCATTCAACTATAAAAAGATGAAACTAGACCTCATTTTCCTTGCTTCAACCTTTGCCTCCTTTCTCTTTTTCCCTATTATTTTCTCTCCACACCCCCTTTTTTTCCTATCTCCCTTCCCACGAACCTTGATTAAAAGACAACCTCCAAGCTTACAAAAACAGCTTTTGGAAGAACTGTTCTGACAGTTCCTGGGATGAGATTGATCCAGTGATCTCCAGTAAGAGTCATGAAAACCCAGAGCCATCTCCAACTATCTGCAAATATTGCAGCAGTTAGAGATAAAGAAATTGTAACCTAGCAGACCACAAGATCCCACATCCCACCCTTCTCAGTCGATAAGAGCCCAGACTACATCATCTTGGATAGTCAATGTATCTTCAGATCCAGATTTGCATCGGCTGAATAAAGCCTTTAACCTCTGTTAGAAATACTTGAACTATTTCTTTTTCTCTGACACAACAAATACTTAGGGAGCATTTCCTCTGGCCCAGCACTAATCTCGTTGCTTTGGGTACATCAGTGAAAAGACCCCTGCCCTCATGGGGTCCACATTCCAACTATCCACCAAACCACAGCCTGACTGATTTTGGATATCGAACAGCAGGTTTATATAGGGGAGTCATAAACATAAAGGCTGAAGGCAGAAGTCTAGGATTCTAGACCCATTGTCCATTCCCCAAATATTGTTTATGTGCATAATCCCCTCTCTGATGTCCCATTTTCATTCTAAAGTGGATCATGACCTGACTTTTATCGAACACTGCACTTTCCAGAAAGGACCCCCAAAGTACCAGACTCTTAGGAACGGTATGAAGTGGGAGATTTAAAATACAAATCTTGGGCGCCTGGGTGGCTCAGTTGGTTAAGCGACTGCCTTCAGCTCAGGTCATGATCCAGGACTCCCTGGATCGAGTCCCGCATCGGGCTCCCTGCTCGGCAGAGAGTCTGCTTCTCCCTCTGACCCTCCCCCCTCTCATGTGCTCTCTCTCTCTCTCTCTCTCTCTCGTTCTCTCTGTCTCAAATAAATAAATAAAAAAAATCTTTAAAAAAAATAAAATACAAATCTTAATTCGACAGAAGAAATGGAAGTTCAAATGCTTAAGACAAGAAGACTATTGATATCTCTGAGAGTATATAGAAAGCACCCAGCTCAGTGTTTTGTAAGAATTACTAAGGCAATAAAGGACTACTACCAGGATAGACTTTTATTGTCTAGAATTCCTCATGCACTGTGATAATAAAAAGTGGACTCGATTTTAGTTGATTTTATTGTTTTTAGACTCTCTTCAGACAGTGCACTGCCATTTTGCCTGTACCCTGGGCTGACCACCCTGATCACCCCTACCCTTGGGGACACCATTGTTCTTCCTTCAAACATTTTCTTAGATTCATCTCATCTATAGAGTCTTTTTAACCAACCTATATCAAGCTGACTCCTAATACCTGTTTCTTCCATGATCTTCTCCAGCCATTACAATCCGTTTCTCTTAATTAGCCCTTATTTAAATGCAATCTGGAGTGTGTGAATTACTCCTTCCTGCACATCCTGTATCTTCTCAGACTTAACATAATGAGGACAGGACTGGGTCTGGTATCCATTACTCACCAAATGATAGGTGCGCAGTAATTGTTTTATCAGTAGGTAGCAAAGAGGATATGGATGGCTTTGTGCAAATCACCATCCCCCTAAACCAGGGACCCCCTGGTTCCTCTCATGGTAGGGAAGCACATCAGTGTCCCAGCTGGGCCCAAATTGTGCTTCCTGCAGAGACTCAGCTTCGTCTCATGACCCAGTGCAGCTAGCCCACTGGGGAAAGAGCCATCAAGCCAGGCAGCTCACCTAGTAACAACATTCCAGGAATAAAGGGCAGAAGGCTGCTGAAGTGCAAGGTGGGGACTTATGCCAGAGTCAGAAAGAGAAAAGAAAGATCAGGCAAATCTTAGTGAGACCTTGAGGCCCAAGCAATACTGTCTGGAACCTGGGTAACAGAATGTGTTTTCTGAAGGGTAGGACTCTGCCTAACTTTGCCATAAATCCCTGTACGGTCTCCAGACGATGGTAGGAGCTCCATGAGAGAGCAATGTGATGGGGAAAAAATAGCATCAGAAAAGAGAGTGGTGCCTGGCAAGGGTGCCACCTCCTCATTATAAAAACCCTAACTTTTCGGGGCACCTGGGTGGCTCAGTCAGTTAAGCGTCCGCCTTCAGCTCAGGTCATGATCCCAGGGTCCTAGGATTGAGTCTCTCATTGGGCTCCTTGCTCAGTGGGGATTCTACTTCTCTCTCTCTCTCTCCCTCTGTGCTCTCTCCCTCAAATAAATAAATTTAAAAAAAAACCCTAACATTTATTGAAAACACAACTTGTTGCAAACACTAGGCTAAGGTACTTTATCTATATTATTTATTTACTCTTCACAGTCCTTTGAGGTAGTTTGATCTCATGGATATGATGTGACAGAACCAGGATGGTAGTTGACTGGTTTTGTTCAAGAACACATGTGAGGCACCTCCCAGGAAACATGAGACATGCTTGTGGGGTGAGCTCTCCAGGGGCTGAATATTGGGGTGAGTTTTTCTGGTGGCTATTTTATTCATGTGACCCCATTTGATGTCACTGTTAGTGAAACCCCAGAAAATGTGGGTGACAATAATACAATAATCACACCGGCTGAAGGAGAAGGTAGATAACCAGGAATTACAGATATACAAAGTAGTCCCAGCTCAAATATCCGGAGGGCTGGGCTGGGCTGGGATGGAGGGCACTGTGCTGTGCTGATGTCCCTAGGGCAGATCACTAACTAGGAAGAAACCCGTTAGTACTGAGGGCTGGCAGATTGCTGTCCCTGCAGGAGCTTGAAGAGGAGGAAGCCTTCGGGGTGTGCATGGGAGGTTAGCGGGAAGTCTCGTCTCCTCCCCCCCTTCCCTCCCCACCATCCCTGAGGGGGCTAATTAGCCAGTGCCAGTCCCTAGGCCAAAAAGAAGTGACTGCTCCTTACACTTAGACCAGTGGTTTTCCAACCTATGCTGAATGCTGGACCCACCTGGGGGCTTTAAAAACGGCCCCACTTACTGGCTCAGAGATTATCATTGACTGGGCTGAGGTGTGCCCTGGAGGGGCGGATCAGGGTTTTTCAAAGCTCCCCCAGGTGATTTTTAAAAATTTTTTATTGTTGTTAATCACCATACATTACATCATTAGTTTTTGATGTAGTGTTCCATGATTCGTTGTTTGTGTACAATACCCAGTGCTCCATGCCCTAATTTGGGGAAGGAAACAGGCATCAAAATCCAGGAGGCACAGAGATCCCCCAGGTGATTTTAATGTGCAGTTGTCTCGGTTGAAAACCCCTGGGTTAGGGCAAGCCCAGATGAAGGAGAGTTGATCGCACCTAATATTTATTGAGCAGCTACTATTCCCAGGCACTGTGCTGGGTGCTTTATGCGGATCCTTTCTGATCCTTAAAATCAACTTGCCGGTAGGTATGCTCCTCTCATTTTGAGAAGTGAGTAAACTAAGCCACACAGCTAAATCGAGGTCACAGAGTCTCTATCCCATCTGCCTGTCCCCAAGCCCAGTCCTTTCCTGCTATATGTCCTGGCAGGACAGCATCGCCACTGCGAGCTCTGACAAGAGAAGTGGAAAGAGACCAGAGATTATCTTCGTGAACACTCTTCACGAGAGATTATAAACACACCAAGAGAGACCTCTGACACCTCTTCCGCCAGTGCCGCGTGATTGCCCTTGAGCCTGGGTCTTTCCTCCCAGCGGAGTTGCTGTGACCTCTGAAAAATGTTTGCCTCTGTGCCTATTAAGACTTCACCTTCCTCGTTCTGATAACAGTGCCATGCCAGGTGCTAGGGGGTGTGTCAGAGAGACAGGATACACAGTGCCTGTCTTCGGGAAATCTTTTGTTGAGCTGAGCAACAACTATTCAATGAAACCACTTTGGAATAGTAATCTGGGGTAAGGGGCATTATTTGAAAAGCAGAGAATTGCTCTAGCAATTGGTGGTCCTCTGCGGCGCCTAGGTGGCTCAGTCAGTTAAGCGTCTGACTCCTGGTTTTGGCTCAGGTGGTGATCTCAGGGTCCTGAGGTCGAGCCCCAGGTTGGACTCCACGCTGGGTGTGGAGCCTGCTTAAGGTCTTCTCTCTCCCTCTCCTTCTGCCCCTCCCCCACAAATAAATAAATAAATCTTTAAAATAATAAAAAAATAAATGTGGTCCGCGGACCAGTGGTACCCACAGCCTATGGGAGCGTGTCAGAAATGCAGACTCTCAGGCCCCCAACCCAGACCTAGTGATTCAGAATCTGCATCTTAAACCATCCCCAAGTGATACATTTATATAGTAATGTTTGGAAGCAGTGGTCATGAACAATATTGGCATTACTTCTGTCCCATGTTGTTGCTTTAGGAACATCTGTTTTATTTCCTTTCTCCTATGAATCTCCCCTGTGCTCACACACACTTTTTTTTTTTTTAAGATTTTATTTATTTATTCATGAGAGACAGAGACAGAGAGAGAGAGAGGGGCAGAGGGAGAAGGAGGCTCCCAAGGAGCAGGGAGCCTGATGCGGGACCCGATCCCAGGAGTCTGGGATCATGACCTGAGCCGAAGGCAGACGCTCAACCATCTGAGCCACCCAGGCGCCCCACACTTTTTTTTGGAGCATCGGTGCAATTCTCCCTGCCCTTCTTAAAGTACATGAAACCAAGATGAACAGGGAACGGGGATCCTGTTCATAACGAAGTCTTTTGTCAGGTTTCCCTCGATGGCCCCAGGTGCCCTGGCACAGCTGCTGATATTTAGTGACGTTCTGCACCAGCGATTCTACCATTTGGGAAGTGAAATTCATTTTTCTGTCTCTGGCTTATGAAAGCCTGGGGCAAAGGAGGTGAAGGAAGGGGAGCTTGGAGGAAATCAGTATTGGATGTATCAGGTGTAGCAGCGAGGTCAGACCATTTCCATCTTAGGTCCTGGCGTTTTCTTGAGGCCTGGGCAATCTATCGCTTTAAATGCAGATGGGAGAATTTCTTTAATAAGGCCACAGACAAAGGTTTGTAGTTCTAAGAGGCTCGACATTTGACTCAAAGTCCTTATATTGAGTTACACCCTCAACAGGGATTGTGTTCTGCTCTATGTTTAATTACTCTCGGAAATGGTCAGTGAGGTCCTCTCAAGCACGGTCTTCAGGCACTTGTAATATTAATTGTTCCATTTAATAAGCAAACCACAGCCCCATTGAACCTTTCATGGATGCATGATTTTCATCTAGTCAAGTAATAAAGCCAATCACTTTCTTAGGTCCTGGATTGCCTCTTTTACAAAACTGTGCTCCCCGTTTTAGCATCAAGAATAAAGACCTACCTTTGCGCTCCCTGCTCGGCGGGAAGCCTGCTTCTCCCTCTCCCACTGCCCCCGCTTGTGTTCCCTCTCTCTCTGTCAATTAAATAAATAAAATCTTTTTTTAAAAAAAAAGACCTACCTTTGCTACTGAACAGATTCAAAAACAAAATCTACTCAAAGAGGGGAATGAATTTACAGATATTGGGAAACTTTGGAGGTTCAGGATTGTGCGTGACTTTGAAACAAACCGTATTATTCCTGCAAAGTTGCAGAATGATGCAATATAATGTTTGCATTTGGGAAAATTAATCATAATCCTACGTCATCGGTCAGAAATATAATTAAACTGATTAGTGTCATAGGATAAAAATAAAAAGCAAGGCCTGTGACAGCTTCCTGCAACCCCCACCTTCCCCCCCCCTCCAGCTCCCCAGAAAGGCTCTTAAAGGAACATTTAAAACACAAGTCTTTGTTCCCTCAATCTATGGTGCTCAGGTCAGGTGGACCCTGTGGCGTGGCTGAAATATTTCAAACAGTCACTCACAAATGTGTCATTTGACCTGCTGTTCTTCCAAAGAGGTATGAAAAATGTGTTTCTTGCTGAGATAACTTGAAATCAAATAAACATAATCTCTTTAATTCTTTCTAAATAGTTCCATATTTCAAGTCTAAACACAATAGAACACAAAGCTTCTAGCTTTTAAAAAAAAGTTTATTTTTTTCATGTGTGTTGTTGGATTTTTTTTTCCTTCCAGTTTGTGTAAGTTAGATTTTAAGAGTATAATTTACACTTCAAACCAAACGAATATATTTTCTTCAGTTTGGAGACACATACACAAAAGATGGCAACATTTTTACTTGGTTAAATAGATACATGTGCTTTCATAGGAGTGCTATCTTTAAGCAAAGACAGATATTCTTATTTGTATTAACCATCACTTGTTAAACCAGAGGAAAGTCTAAACCGAGGCTCACAACAAAATTGAACGATATTTCCTTATGCAAAATTGGTTCTGGTCCATTGTTTTTATTTATATGCAATAATGGCACTCCCTCAAGTTTGTAATAACACTGTCATGGCTGAAGGGAGTTTGTTTTAGGTATTATATCTATTATCTGCTTCCTCTCCCTTCTTTAAACAGAATCTCCAAGGAGAAAGTCTGTATGTGGCATGGATTTAAGAAGAAATGATAAATCAAAAGCTTTCCTAAAACCTCACTGAGTAGGATGTTATTTTAGATTGTTTTAAGATTTTTAATAATTCTTGTTTGTTTGCCCTTGCCATTGAACATTCAATGACACAGAACTTTGCCTTATTCTTAGTAGAGAATTATAAGGCTTGGAGTCCTTGTATAATGTTCTATTCATTTCCTTTGCTGCCTTCAGGCAAGCCTACCTAACCTTTTGCCCAAACAAGGAATTTTTATCTAGGGCTCCCTGTGCAAGGATGAATTGAGCGGTTTGGAAGTGGCTGCTTAGCTCACCACCACCAGAGTGTGCTCTGGTACCATAAGATTCAGAAGGTTTTCTTCCGTGGGTTGGCAAGGTACATGGTTGAAGGGCTTCAAAAAATTCTTTCCATCTGACCGCATAAGTGTCCCTTTAAGTGTCTTGGTGAGACTGGATTATGTTCATGAATTTGATTAAGGTAGAACTGAAGACTTTACCTTCAATACTGACACATGACAGTATTCGGCGAGAGTTCATTTTTGGATTTGAATTAGCTCCCCTTAGTTCCAGTGGGGTGGTGGTAAGAAATAGTATTCCCCTCCATCCACAAGCTCTGTCTTCAGGCAGTAACTCTTTCACCTTATTTATAAAATAGTGTCGCTGTGGCCCCAGGGCTTGGATGTACGCTAGGGTGACCTGGGAAGAATGGACTCCTGAGTGACAGGTCCTTGTTGCAAGTCCCCAGCAGAAGCCCCTGGCAGAACCTTGGCCACAGGGTTGGTGATGAAAGCACAGCCTCCGTGGGTGTCCATGCTGGAGGCTGGTCATGCTCCTCAGTGTGCTTCCAGCACCTGTTAGCAGCACCTCCCCGTCCTTCAGCACTGTCTTTTGCTTTACTTCGCCCCCCCCCCCCCCCGCCCCCCCGGGGAAAGCAAATGACTAAGACTCTCTTCAGGCACTATGGCCCCTCAGTTCCCAGTGACCCACAGTCCTTTTGCTCTTGGTCCCTTCAGTAACTTCAGACCCAATGTCACTTCCTTCTCCTGGGGTTGGCCACAGTTGCTCTAGCAGAGTCTGCGAGGTCCTTGTAGCTGGGACCACTCGTCTCCCTGAGATGTCTAAGACTCACTGCTCAGGCTTCAGTGACCACCAGCTCCGAATAGAAGGTAGCCCAAGACCACTTTCACAGAAGTATGTCCCCGGGTCTGCCTGGACAGATGGAGGTTCAGCTCAGGTCCAGCTCTGGAAGCCACCTTGAAGCAGATTGGCCCTAGAGGGACCACAGCCCAGGGAGCCATTTGAGGGGGCCCAGTGTGCCCTGCTTCCTTTGCCCTCAGATGAGCACGGAGGACCCCAGCACCCGTGTGGGACTTTGTGCTCCCCTCTCCATATGAACCCAATTTAGCATGGGAACAGACAGCATCCCAACACCCTTTTCAACGTGGCAGTGGTGGTGCATCTCTTCAGTTGAAGGTTTCTCTTGCACAACAGGGACACAAGGAGGTAGCTTGGGAGATTTTATGGACACCTCCTACCCCTGTGCACACTAATGTCCCCCAGCCCCTTTCAAAGCCACTCCAAATAAAAGCGGAATCTAAACAAAAATAGTGCACTTGCTATGTAAGTACAACTTTAAGCCAAGTCATGTCATGAGAAGCCTCTCCAGCTTCCATCCAGAGCCCCATCCATATGGACTGGACATCCAGGAGCCATCTTTCCTCTGATGTGGCTCCTGGGCAGTGAGTCCTGCAGACTCCCTTCCCAGAAACCCAGGGTAGCCAGTCCCTCCTGGACTCTAAGCCTCCTGTGGCAAATGAGTGCCGTCTGTCCTGCTACTGATCCCAAGATTCTACCGGGACCAGGAACCCCCTAGATGCCACTTTTGGATACCCCAGAGGCTTCTAAGGACATTCATGGAGATGTATCGTGTGATAACAAAGGCTCCAAGCTGACCCTGACTCTTCTCTTGCTCTCTTGAAGTTCCTTTGGCCTCCTTGTATGACTTGCAGACAATCTTTGGTCGGTTAAAAACGAAAGAAACCCAGCAATCTACTTCTCACTTGGACAACAGCATGATCCTGTGTATGGAAAGAGCCTGTGCTCTTTCCCCAAATCCTTCAGCTTGTCAATTGTGTGATTGAAGGAGTTTGCTCCAACTTCCTAAGCCTCGGTTTCCGTTTTTATAATGGAGAGGTGCAATGGGAACAAGGCTTAGTGTGGTATACTGCTACCCCAAAAGTGAAAATTGGCGCTACGGCCTCAAGCAGAGAATGGGGTCAGCTGGGTATGTAACTGATCAGCTCATCTGCACATGGTGGTTCACTGGATCACATTTGTCCGAAATGCCTTTAAAAAGGACATCATCTGTTACTCCTTCTTGGATTTCTATTACTTACAGGACAAGCTGTAATTTCAAAGGAACAAAGGTTTGCCAGACTTGAAAAGAGAAAGAGAATTCTCAGAGTTGCACAAAAATAAATATTTTCCTACCACAATACTGAGTTTTCACCACCGATCATGCCATAATATGTTGGCTTTTAAAAATCACTGTGATTACTTAACTGAAATTTATTAAATGTGCCATAGGAGAAGTTGGAGATATAAAAGTGAAAAAACAAAACCAAAACCTCGGTGGCTCCAATGAGCTTCTCTCGTGCCACCTGGGGACAGAACCACACACCTAGGAACTGTAAAGAGAGATTGTTAAATAGAATTTATTGTGCATAATTATAGTTACAGTTTACGATGATGAACACTATTTGATAATCTCATACCAATACAAATGCACTATTTGGGAGTATTTCCCCCTAAAGCATTCTACTCTTTCAGCATCATGGCAGGAATAGAATATTGTGGAAGAACATTGAATTATAAAGCCAAGTTCCAGTTCTGCCGTCAACCAGTTGTGTGGCTCAGGTGAGACCCTTAACCTTCCAGGTGTCTGCTTCTCTATCAGTCAAATGAGGAGTTGTAACTTTATATCAGTGAGCCCCAGAGCACGCTAATCAACAGGATCATCTGGGGAGCTTTGAAAACGTTCGGCTATCCATTCTCTACCTGGAACTGCTAATTAGAATCTCCAGGTGTAGGCTCAGGAATCCACATTTTAAAAAAGTTCTGCCACATATTTCTGATGATCCATGGGTTTAAGGAATGCCTCGTTAGAAAGTTGGCCACATCTGGCCTTTCTTTAACCCACCTCTTTTCTCACCCTGCTTAAAAACATCTCAATTTTACCTGGTTTCCGCCATTACCTTCCTGCTCCCCGCTCCGGGATTTCATGACACACTCCTTTGCATCTGTGGCATTAAACACACACCTCTGCTCCTCCTGTGTCCTCAGGTCCCTCCTCCACTGGAAGCCCCACACTGTCCCTACTGCTTGGGTTCCTGTCCCTGAAGCTGACTAATCCCAGTGGGTGAAGTCTCCTACCAGGATGAACCCAGCCCCTCTCACCCCACCCCCACCCCTCACACATCCACTCAAGCTCCAGGGCCAACGCTAGCCCAAGACAAGGGCACTTCAAAAATTAACTCAAGGATTCAGTATCAAATCAAGGGGTACAGACAAGATTCCCATTGTGGTTAAAGTGGGGGACCTGAGATGAAATGTGGGGGTCTGAACTCTTCTTGCTCCACCACTTGCTGGTTGTGTGACATGGGCAAGTTACTTAACCTCTCCATAATGCCCTTTCCTCATCTGTAAAATGGGAATATAAATGGTTTCTAGCTCACAGGTTACTGGGAATGTAAAATGAGATCATGTTTCATGGCTAACGTTTTTTGAGTGTTTCTTATGCATCAGGCAGTATTGTAAGCATTGTATATGCATTAATACATTTCACTGGTGGAGGGCAGTCCTAACCCAGGCAGGGAAGCTCAAAATCCACAGTCTCATATAATTTATGTAATGTACTTGCTGAAGTGCCTAGCATACGGTAAGAATTGAATAAATATTTAAAGAAAATCCAGAATCTGGGCTCTTGCTTTGTACACTGTGACTATTCTTTTATCTTATAGTCCAATTTCAGCCAGACTCTGCATTATTCTCTGAGACTCCATCTTCCCACCTTGTCTACTTACCCAGTTCCCCCAGGACTCAGTCACCTCCTAAGAGCTTCCTCTTATAAGGCCTTCCTTCCTGACCTCTTTGTCTTTAACCCCACATGGTCTCTCTGCTCTTCTGCCATTACCACGATAAGGACATGACTGTGTGCTAGCCTGATGGAAGATGGGAGATACACAGAGGAGACTTTTGTTACACAGGTCCTGCCAGCCAAGGCCATCCTAGACCAGTTAGCAGCCAGCAGATCCTCAGACCTGTGAGCAAATTCAGCCAAGATCAGCAGTCACCATGCTGACTTCCCCATGGGCAAACATAAACCCTTATTGTTGTATGCCACTGAGGTTTTGTGGTGTTTTCTTACACAGCATTATTGAAGCAATAGATGACCGGTGCATAATTGTTAAGTGATATCACATGGATGCAATAATAAAAGCCAGAATGTGGGGGAATCCTACAGGATAAATAATCCAGTTTCTTCTCTTGTCCTGTAGAATTCCCCACATTCTGAAGGGAGAAATGTTATAGATTAAAAGAGACTTGAGAAAAATATGAGCCAAGGGCAATATCTGGATCTTATGTGAACCTCATTCAAATAAATTTGCTATTAAAAAACATTTATGAAGGTGCCAGGGTGGCTCAGATGGTTAAGCGTCTGCCTTCGGCTCAGGTCATGATCCCAGAGTTTTGGGATCAAGCCCCACATTGGGCTCCTGGCTCAGCGCAGAGCCTGCTTCTCCCTCTCCCTCTGCCTCTCCCCCTGCTCATGCTCTCTCTCTCTCTCTGTATCTCTGTGTCTCAAATGAATAAATAAAAAATCTTAAAAAAAATTTATGAGACCACCAGGGAAATTTAACACTAATAGGATAGTTGATAATATTAAGAAATTATTGCTAAATTTTAGGTGTTACAATGGTAATATGGTTATTTTTTTAAAAGATTTTATTTATTTATTTGATAGAGAGACAGCAAGAGAGGGAATACAAGCAGGGGGAGTGGGAGAGGGAGAAGCAGGCTCCCCACTGAGCAGGGAGCATGATGTGGGGCTCCATCCCAGGACCCTGGGATCATGACCTGAGCCAAAGGCAGATGCTTAACGACTGAGCCACCCAGGCGCCCCTATAGTTATTTTTTCTTTTTTTAAAGAAACCATATCTCTGAGAGACACATACTGAAACATTTATGGATGAAATGATATAATGTCTGGAATTTTCTTTAAAATAATCTAGTGAGGCAGAAAGTAGGGGAGAGTTATTGGTGAAACAAGATTAGTCATATATTGGTAAGTGCTGAAGCTGGGTGATGAGTACTAGAGATTCATTATACTATTCTCCATAGTTCTGTGTATGTTTGAAAATTTTTTTAAATTTAATTTTATTATATTATGTTAGTCACCATACATTACATCATTGGTTTTTGATGTAGTGATCCACATTTTATTGTTTTCGTATAACACCCAATGCTCCATGCATTATGTGCCCTCCTTAACACCCATCACCAGGCTAACCCATTCCCCCACTCCCCTGCCCTCTAGAACCCTCAGTTTGTTTCTCAGAGTCCATAGTCTCTCATGGTTCATCTTATAGGGGCACTTGGGTAGTGCAGTGGGTTAGGTGTTAGACTCGTGGTTTTCGCTTGGGTCTTGATCTAGGGTTGTGGGATTGAGCCCCATGTCAGTTTCCAGGCTCAGCATGGAGTTTGCTTGAGATTCTCTCCCTCCCTCTCCCTCTGCCCCTCCCATTTGTGCTCTCTCTCTCTCAAATAAGTAAGTAAATCTTAAAAAAAAAAAAAAGAAAATTTCCATTATAAAAAAGGAAAAAAGGAAAGAAAGAAGGGAGGGAGGGAGAGAGAAAGAAAGAGAAGAACATGAACAAACTGCTAGGGACAAATGATGAGTCACGAAATAAGATCAGAACTAAAGACTTGCCACCAGTGTCACTTATGGCAGAACCCCAAGCTAAGCTATTAAGACCTAATTTGAAGCTGTGGATCCTTCCATGTTAAAAGGGAAGCAACTATAGTCTTAGAATATATCTGAGGAAAAACTCACAATAGAATATGCATGCAAACAATAATCTCAAGATCAATGAAGGTCTAATAGAGTCAACAGATCTAAGAAATGGCAGAATCCACATCCAAGGAAATAAATACAATAGAGCAAGTCTCAGGACATTAAGAAGAAAACAGCAAGCATAAAACAAAAACTGGACATTATGAGAAAAAACTTATAATTATGAAATAGGAATAGGATGATAAAGAATAAGAATTAGAAATCAGTTGTTAGGTGTCTGCCTTCGGCTCAGGTCATGATCCCAGGGTCCTGGGATCGAGCCCCACATCAGGCTCCCTGCTCTGCAGGAAGCCTGCTTCTCCCTCTCCCACTCCCCCTGCTTGTGTTCCCTCTCTCGCTGTATCTCTCTCTGTCAAATAAATAAATAAAGTCTTTAAAAAAAAAAAGGATTAGAAATCATGAAGTGAAAAACACAGTTGATTATATATACTATTAAAAAAATTCACTAGATGAGTTTGCTAGTAGCCTATTTATAACTGAAGAGATATTTAGTAAATTGGAAGAAAGAATTAAGTAAATCTCTCAAAATGTAGCTCAGAGAGATAAGAAATGGAGACTATAAAAGAGATGTAGAAACAAGGAGAAATCCAATTGAAGTTCCAGAAGAAAAGGAAAGATTATATAATAAAGAAGCAATCTTTGAAAATAGAATGGCTAATAATTTTCCAAAACCAAAAGAACAAGTGAGTACCAAGAAGAATAAGAAAGTTCTATGTAGAAATTTCTATGTCCAGATACATCACAGAAAATTTAAAAACAATAAAGGTGCAGAAAACAAAATCCCAAAAGCTGCCAAGGGGGAAAAAAAGGCAAAATAGGTAAAAGAATGACAATTACATTGATGGACTTCTTGGCAGTAGATGACAGGAAAAAAAAATCGAATGGTAAAAGTGCTGAGGGGAAAATGATGAATCTAAAATTCTATACCCAGCTAAATTATCGTTCAGAATCAGGGTGAAACAAAAGACAAGCATAGATCTACAGAGTTTCAGAAACTACTAAAAGATATATTAAAAAAAAAAAAAAAGATGAACCCAGAAGGAATAGCATAATGAAAGAAGAAATAATGGGGAAAAAATGAGAAACATGCTGGTAAATATAAGTATTGCCTGAGAAAGCACTTTATTTTTTTTTTTAAGATTCTATTTGCTTGTCAGAGAGACAGAGGGAGAAAGAGAGAGCCAGTGCACAAGGGGGGGGGGGGGGAAGGGGAGGGGAGGCAGGCAGAGGGAGAAGCAGCCTCCCTGCTGAGCAAGGAGCCGATGTGGGAATCGATCCAAGGACCCTGGGATCATGACCTGACCCACCCAGGCGTCCTGAAAGCGCTTTATTTAAATATAAATACTATAAGGTGTTTGTTTACATCTTTCCCTGTCTCCACTACCATTACTCCTTAGGACCGAAGTCAGCTCCCACCAAGATTACTAGTTTGGTTACTGCTAACCCCTTTCCCTGCCTCTAGTCTTACTTGTCTTTCTTCTCCATTCTGCAGCCAGAGGGAACTCTCTATAGCATAAATCATACAACCCTTTGACAGTTTCCTAAGGTTTTTAGGAAAGAGATTTTAGAATTACATGTGTGAGCAGATAAAATATGACGCCGGCTTGAGTTTTGTTTTTGCTGCTCTAGAGAGTTTTTCCTTCTCCGTCCCAGGAAGGAAGTTAGCTGGCTCTGTGTTGGAGAATTAAAAGGAGAGGTTCTCAGGAGGAAGACAACTCCAGGCTCAGCTTTCATTTGTGACATTTGGGCTCATGAATGTTGGCTTGTCCCAGAGAGGGAGAGGAAGGGCAGAAGAGCTGAGGATTTAAGACACAGAAATAGCCAAACTAGAGGGGTGAGAGAGATTTCCAGAGATAAGAGATCAGATTCTTGAAGGTTTTCAAGCAGGTAGATACCCAGGTTCACTTGTTAGCAACACTTGAGACTAAGCACTGGTGGAGAATGCTGAAGTCAGGTCAAGGGAACAAGGGTGGGACTACATACATACAGAGACGTCTCTTTCATATCCAAGGGGAATATTTCTGCAGACCCAAACTTGGCATTAGCGTTGATGACATCTGCCTTCAAGGGAGAATGTCCTTCAAGGGAGAATGGCCACCATACAGATTAAGCCCAGAATGTTGTGGCTGTGTAAGCCTCAAGACTCTCAGATGACCTGGATAAAGTGGGAAGGAGCCCCAGTAACAACTGGGAAAATTCCCTGACAACCAAGTGGGATAGAGACTCAAAATAGATTAAGTTTGATTTATTGAAATAAAGTCAATATACCCTTATGGTGTAAATTAAAATTCCTCTCTGCTCCTCTTGGGTTACCATCTCTGCACGATAGAGCCCCCATCCCCCACCCCCAGACCTACCTAGCCTCACCCTTTACAGCCTACCCTGTGGTTCTGCACTCTAGGCCCACAGATCTGTTCGCTTGGATACACTATGTCCTCTTCAACTCCAGGTGTTCCCACACCCCATTCACTCCTTCCCTCAGGCAGCCTTTATCTGGCAAACTCCAAACTCCAAACTTCAGGTCCCAGCTTCTTCAAAGCCTTCTGTGATCCTGTAACATCCTGGATGTCCCCAGTCATGGCCCTCATCACACCAGATTATTTATATTGTCTTTCACAATAAGGCCTGTGAACTCTGGGAGGAAGAAATAATGCCTGCCATACTTTTGTTTACCAATGCACAAAGCCTGGCACACAGTAGAGAGAATCCCAGTTGCTATTTTTGAGGTGACTAATAATAATATTGTTAGTAATATATAATTACTATTAATATAATAAAAATGTTGTTACAAACATTTGTTGGAGTCTTTACTCTGTGCCAGGCTGGCTGCTAAGCACTTACCCTAGATTTTTTTTTTAATTCTCGTAAGATTCTCATTTTACAAATAGGAAAAATAAGGTAAGAGAAATTAAGCAACTTGCCCAGCTAGTAAGTGATTGTGGTGGGTTTGAACTCAGGCAGTCTAACACCAAAGCCCATGGAGTTAACCATTGCCTTCTAGTCCTGAAAGGAGCATGGATCCTGGTAGGACAGGTACCACATGCTCCTGGACTCCAGCAAGACTACCACTCTGCTGAGAGGCCCATCTCACTGTTCATGACCGCTTCCGGCAATCTGTGCATGCTGTCTGCTCACTCTACACCCTCCACCTCTACTGCTCTTGCAACCTTCCTTCATTTCTACAAGCATTTATGCTTATGTCCTACCTTTGTGTCTAGGATGTTGCCTTCTGAGGTGAAAACCTGCTAAGCCCATCTTCTTTCATGTGCATGGGGGAGGAAGTTCCCATTTGTCCCTCAGATAGCATATTTGAATCCAAATGATAATATGTGATGAACGGTACCTCGCCTGACTCCACTCATTTACAGTCAGCTTATTGCAAATCCTGAGCGCAATCTCATGATTCAATCAAATGATGCACTCAACATGGTGTATTTATTCCCACAAGAAAACAAAGCCCTTTTACTGGGTTTGCGGAAAAAAAAAATATCAGGAAAGGCATTAACTGCCCAGTCTGCCATATCCCTTCTCCTGATGCCTGATAGAAGTCTCGTGTGTTCAGGTATTTTTCATCCAGCTTATCTTGGGCTTCCCTTGGACTTGCAGTTACTATCCTTCCAAGTTGAGGATTCAACTCAGCATCCTCACCTTTCCCATCTTAGAGAGACAAGCAGTAGGGATAGATCTTGGGCTCCATCTAACAGGATGTAAAGCCAGCCCCAGAATCCGTGGGGCTCAGATTCCAGAACTGCCCCCTCTCCCTATTGTGCTTAAGCTCTCATCTTTATTGGAGCTCCCATCCTTCAGAGAAAAGCAGTTTCCTACTGTGTGCTGTTACCTGAGAAGTAAGGGGCTTCTCCCTCACTCGTCCTATTTTATTCCTAAGGTCCAAACAGAAGAAAGATCCTCCATCTTATCTTACTTATGTAGATAAATTTAACGAGACACTCTTCCGATGGATTTTGAAACACTAAGCTGTCTTTTGACTCTCAAAACATTTTGAGCCAATGTTTGCCTTCTTCTAAATCCCAGCTACTACTGTATTGCTATTTTCTAACAGGAAAGAAAGGTATCGGTCTCAGAAAATCATTAAAATACAGTCTGACACCTATTTTACATTTTTTTCTCCCTGACTTCCAAGATTAGTTCGTCACAAGCAAACTGACACTTCTAAAGGCAACATCCCCAACTTTGACGTTTAGTGTGGCTGAATGACTAATCATAGAATTTCAGGTCAGGGAGAAGTAAAGAGCAGGGTCACAGCCTGACTGGCCAATAGGGTCTTGGGTTATTGATCCTCCAAGAGCACCATCCAGGGACTCCATTGCCTACACTCAGAGAGACCATTGCACAGTCCATGATAAATAGACTTTATTTATTTTTTTAAATTTTTTAAGTTTTTATTCAAATTCCAGTTAACATACAGTGTAATATTAGTTTCAGGTGTACAATTTAGTGATTCAACACTTACATACAACACCGGGCACTCATCACAACAAGCACAGCCCCCATTCCCCATTCCCTATTTAAACCCCCCCCCCACCTCCTCTCTGGTTACCATCAGTTTGTTCTGTATAGTTAAGAGTCTATTTTATGGTCTGTCTCTCTCTTTTTTTCCCCTATGATCATTTGTTTTGTTTCTTAAATTCCACGTATGCGTGAAATCATACGGTATTTGTCTTTCTCTGACTGACTTGTTTTGCTTAGCATAATACCCTCTAGCTCCATCCACGTCATCGCAAATGGCTGAGTAATATTTCATTGTTTATATCTACCACATCTTTATCCATTCATCAGTTGATGGACATTTGGGCTCTTTCCATCATTTGGCTATTGTAGACAATGCTGCTATACACAGTGGGGTGCATGTATCCCTTCGAATTAGCATTTTTGTATCCTTTGGGTAAATACCTAGTAGTGCAATTGCTGGATCGTAGAGTAGTTCTATTTTTAACTTAAAAAAAAAAAAGATTTTATTTGTTTATTTATTTGAGAGAGAGAGGTGGGGGAGTAAAGAGGGAAAGAGTAGGGGGAGGAGCAGAGGGAGAGGAAAAGCAGACTCTGACCCAGCGTGGAGCTGGGTATGGGGCTCAATCCCATGACCCTGAGATCATGACCTGAACCAAAATCAAGAGTCAGATGCTTAATTGACTAAGCCACTGAGGCGCCCCTATTTTTAAATTTTTGAGGAATCTTCATACTGTTTTCCAGAGCGGCTATGTCAGTTTGCATTCCTACCCACAATGTAAGAGGGTGCCCCTTTCTCCACACCCTCACCAAAACCTGTGCTGTTAATTTTTAGCCATTCTGACAGGTGTGAGGTGATATCTCATTGTAGTTTTAATTGCATGTAGAATCACTACTTGTATGCGTATAAATGAAAATATTTAATTCATTTTATCAACTATGTTAAATTCATCAAGATGTTACATATCTATACTTCAGTAATTTTTCTTTAGATGTTGAAAGCATCAGTGCAGGAATCCGGAGAGAAAGAAAATATATTAGGCTGAGAGTCAGACTCTAGATCACTATTCCAGTGATTAGGAGCTTGTAAACCCTGTCACATGGAAGGTTCTTTATTCTACTAACTAAATGCCTTTGATGACTTTGGGTATGTTAGTTTGGGCAACCTAACGTGCTGTACAGAAAAAGGGGGAAGAACTTGAGAGTTTGCAGAGGCAACTTTGGGAGAGAGGGGGATGAGGAGGAGCGCGAGTAGGAAGCTGAGGTGATGGTTGTTGGTGGAATATATCTTTCCATTCTAGTAGAACCAACTCCTTTGGGACGAGTGAATTTCCATGGAGACTGGAAAAAGGGCTGAGTTTGGGCTGATGCAGCATGACTGAAGAGCTAGAGGCAGAGGAGAACATGATGGCAGAATTTCCCACCCTGAAATATCAGGAAGGGGTTTGGACTTCCACAGACCATGGAATTGGGTGTTTATCCAAGGGTAGACCAAGTCTCCAGGGAGCAAGGAGCTTCCCAGATCACATCTAGGCTGCAAATGAAGGCCTTCTTTTGCATTCTTTTGCATCTCTTTCAAATTAACTTTGAAATGGAAGTAGAAAAGTGTAAGTTTTACCTGCCCTATTTTAAAATCATATCCTTGAGTGTTTCTTCCAAATGTTAGATAATAGTAATGATAGCAAATATTTATTGTGGCTCACAATGAACGAAGTTTTGTTCTTTTTATTATTTTACTTATTATTCAGACCAAACTTATGAGGATGGCACTATTGTCATTCTCATTTTTTATTTTATTTTTATTTGTTTATTATTCTCATTTTTTAAATGAATAATCTAAAGGCCATAAAAGTTAAGAAACCTGTTAAAATTCACAAGGATAATTAGTAGAGCCCGCATTTAACACAAGCTGCTCCCTGAACTATTAGTAAGAAAATGCTTAATGTTACGTATGTGCTATAATTACTTTCTAAATTACCTGCATAGTTATATGTCTCTTAAATTTCTTTTGTCATTTGATTTATATCTTTTTAAGTCTGGTTTAGGAAAGATCTTCCTTAGAGTGGGTGGTTTATATATAATCTCTTCTGAAAACAATTGGCAAAGTTAGATATCCTCTCTACAACCTTTCTACTGCCAATCATCAACGGCTTTTTGAGTACTTATTATGTAGGTCCTATGACTGGCACTGGGATAAATCCACAGTTTTAGTATTCCAATATCCATATTCAATCTGATAGGTACATTTTAATATGATCTTTACATCTTTTACATCTGAGTGTAAAAAAACTCATTATTTGACTCTGAATTAGAACAAAGATTTAAAAAAACTCTAGTTGAATTATTCAGGTATAAGTCCACCAGATTTTGAAACAGTAGTACCATAATATTTGTTATGAGACTCTTCTGTGTGGGGGCCAGACATTTCTTTTCTTAAATCCGTATTGTGTTAATGGTCTGACTTTTCCAGCCATCCTGCCTCAAATGCATTTTCTTTGGTCAGGCAGAAAAACAAAATCACATTTGCCCCATATATTTTCTTAATTTTTGTCTCAAGGGTCTTATTGGAGGAACTATTAAAGATGGCTGTAATTTCTTTCCTATTCCCTTTTATAGGTAGAGCCTAACTCCCCTTCCCTTGAATCTGGGATGGTCTTAGTAACTTGTCTGACCAATGGAATACAGCAAAAGTGACATTCTGAGTCTTCTGAGGCCAAGACATTAAACAAAACTGAACAAAACAAAAACCCCTGCAGCTTCCATCCTGGTCTCTCATAATTCTCTAGGAAACTTGAGCAGGTCAAGTACCCTGAGAGTGCAATGCTGGAGAAGCCACATGTGACCACTCAAAGCAAAAGTTTCAGCTGAGCCCAGCATTCTGGCCATCTCCACCTAGCCATCAGACACGTAATGAAGGCAGCTTGAACCTTGCAGACCATCTGCCTGCTGAATATCACCAAGTGACCTCAGTTATGCCATACAGAACAGGAGAAACTTATAGCTGAGCCCTGTCCACATTTCTGACTCACGAAATTATGAAATATAATAAATGGTTTTGTTATATGCCACTAAGTTTTAGAGTAGTTTTGTTTTTGCTTTTGTTTTTTTAAGATTTATTTATTTATTTGAGAGAGAGAGAGAGCACGTACATGCGAGTGGGGGGAAGGGCAGAAGGAGAGGGAGAGGATCTCAAGCAAACTCCCCATTGAGTGCCGAGCCAGAGGGGATGGGGGTTCGATCTCACAACCCTGAGATCATGACCTGAGTGGAAACCAAGAGTCGGATGCTCAACTGACTGAGCCACCCATGTGCTCCTAGGGTAGTTTTTAACACAAAAGCAGATAACTGGAACAAAGATTTTCAAAATACTTTCTGAAAAATTAGTTTCTCTAATATGGATACAATTAACTTGCAAATCAAAGTAGAACAGCCAAATGAGAGAATTTTTAAAATGTAATTCAAATAGGAAACAACTGATTTAGGGCAAACATTTATATGGCTCCTGTATTTCAGGCTCTTCGTATAATCTGCAATTCAAAACAGATGTGGTTTTGGCTTTTTTTCATTCTCATTTGTTCCTTTACAAGTATTTTTATATTCTTTATCAAAGTAACAGAATGCATATGGCAAAATGTATAATAGTACAGGACAACTTATAATGGAAGAAGTACCTTCCAACCTGCTTCTCCCCTCCCACTAGTCTCCTTTTTCAGGGGCAACCACTTTCAACCTTGTCTGATTTTGGTCCTTCTCATGACTACCTCTTTCAATAATAGGCCTCCAAAGCTACCTGTTGATTTATCAATTTAAAACATTATCTCTTGATGAATGAGGAGGATAGACAGAATGAGGATGTGGCTCATCACCACAATCCTTGCCTCCACTTCTAATTTTGAGAGTTGTCAGAGTACCTTGTCTAATTTTTGCTTTTGTGCCTTTAAGTAATATTCCTTTTTTATGCGCTATTTTAGAGTTTTGTTTAAAGAAATTGGTTCATTGACATTTTGAAGACTCCTGATAGACATCACACTCTAAAACCAACTACTTGTTTTTGCCAAAGGTCTGGAGCATAATTCACAAAATTTATGTTAGAAAGTAAATTGATTTCAGGAGTGAGTTTAGTATGCAATTACAGTAGATCACCAGAAGGGATTTTGAAAGGAAATTTACTTTCATGCTGAAATCTATTTTCCTTGAGTATAAAACACCTCCCTATAATCCCTTAGATTACACCGAAGTAAAAAGATGCAGGGACAATGATGAGTTATCACATGCCAACTCAGGGTAATATTCTGCTTAGCATTCATTACAAAACTGTCTTCTAGATAACTGCTCCACAATCTCCCTTCCTTTCCATTTTTTCATTGAGACGTATCACATATAGATAAAAGAGTGCTTGAAAATGTTTATAAATAGTTTAAAGAATAATTATAAAGAAAATATCCAAGTAGCCACTGCCCAGGTCAAGAACAGAAGCACTGACAGCACAGTAAAGCCCACAGGTACCCCTCCCCATCACAGCTCCCACCAACCCCCGAGGTAGCTACCATTATCTCAACATCGGTGACGATTTTTTATTTTCTTTATAGCTTAAAACTTTACGGATAGAGCTCCAAACAATTTAGCTTAGTTTCACTATCTTTTAACTTTAAATAACTAGAATCATTCTCTCTGTACTATTTTATAACTGTTTCTTTTGCTTGGTATTTTTTATGAGAGGCATCCATCCTTTTCCATGGTGGTTAACTGTAGTTTGTTTATTCTCTTTGTTGTGTAGCAGGTTATTGTATAAATATACCAGGATTTATTTCTCTGTTCCACTGTTGAGGGGTGCTTGGGGTTGTTCCGATTTGGGGGCTCTTATGAACAGTAATGCTATGAACATTTTTTGTAACTGTCTCTGGCTTCTCGAGGTACAAACGCGGCATGGAATTGCTAGGATCCAGGCTCTGCAGATCTTTGTTTTTCCTTGAAAAACGTGTGCTTTCCAAAGTGGTTGTACCAATTTACACTCCTGCTAGAATTTCCATTGTTCTACACGCTTGCTGACATTAAATATAGTTGGACTTCTACTTTTGCTAAACTGGTAGGTGTGTAGTATCCCACAGGGGTTTTATTTCTCATTTCTCTGATGACTAATCAAGTTGAACACATTTTCATACTTTCACTGATAATTCTAGCTCAAATTATTTAAATATCTTATAGATTTTTGATACATGTAGCTAAATTGCCCTCTAAAATGTTGTATCAAATTACTTCATCACTAACACTCTATAGATATTAAATACCTTCAACAATTGGAAAGATTGAAAATGACTTTTTTTGGGTATTTATTTCAAATTCTTTTGGTTACTAGTACATTTGAGTGTTTGAAATTATTTTTCTAAGGTACTGTACAGGGACATTTGTGTCTTCTTGCATTGTCCTATTGTAGGTGGTTTATGGGATGGTATTCCAGGTAGCTAATTTCTAATCTAAAGTACCGAATCTAAAATTTTACAGGTATTGGTAAGATTAAGACACATCTGACTTTATTTTAAGTGGGATTTAATGGTAATAATGGCTTCTAGATGACAATTTTTAAGGCAGATTTCAGTGCATTAATGTCTGTGAAGCTGCTGTAAATGTTTGGGAAGAATAAAACAAAGGGGAGTGACTCCTGCTTCCAGAAAGATGGAATAGACACTTTTCCCTATTCCTCCTGCTAAGTACAAGTAAACATTATATGTAAGACAATGATAAGAAAACTAAAGGTGGAGAGAAGAAGGCAGACCAAATAGGAGCCTGAGAAGTTGAAGAACAACATGATAGTGAGTTCCCTGGGTTTTCTTTTTGCCTCATAGATCCTAGATTGGATGCTAGAGAAGCTGACAACCCAGAGATGCCGATGGGCACAGACCAAAAAAGCCCCAACAAAAGCATGTTCTTTCTGGTCAAAGGACAGGGAAAGGATCCAGACAGATATATTAAGAAAGTAACATCTCTACTATAGCCAAAAACCAAAGAAAAAAACAGTGGCCCCAGGCCCTACCCATTCTAGCGAAGACTGAGTACAGACCTAAACTTCCATCCTCTCCAGATGTCCCCAAATACCCACCAGGGTGATGTTCAAGGCTGAGGAAGGAGCCAGAACTTTCATCCTGGCTGGGTAGAAATGGGGCCTCTCTTCTCCATGGTGTCAGCAAAGTCCACATGGGGAGGCTAGACTTCCACCCTCACCCAGCAGTAATGAGCTGCCCACCCCTCTCGGATAAGGTGGTGTCAGATGGAGCCTAAAGGAGAGTCATGATTTTCACCAGCAGCCCAAAAAAGGAGGCCACTCCCTGCCCTGCCTCCTCCTCCTCACTGTGGTATCATCAGAAGCCACAGGGAAACACTAATAAGATGCTACTTGGCACCCCACATGCCCCCCACCCCGCCACCCAGCTAGGAGGTATCAGTGGAAGCCTAGTGAAGAGCTGGAATGCCCATGTCTGCCCAGCTGTACTGAGGAGCCATTCCCTAAGGTGTCCATAGAAGCTAGGTGCTGGCCATAGGTGCCAGGAAGACTTTGCTTTCCCTGGGGATCTAGGAGGCCACACAAATGATCTTATTTCCCTTTTGTTTTGCTCTCAAGACTCCCAGAGCCAAATCTGGTATACCATAGGCCCATACATTCATATATTTACTTTCCTCCAATCTGATATTCTATTTCCAATTCACATGTTCCCTGACCTTGAATTTGCATTATGTATAATACTGCGATGGTCTTTGGATGAGTCACCTTCGCTTGACAACATTCTTCAGTTTTTCAATCAAACACTAATCTAGGTGTTTTTGTGAAGGTATTTTGTAGCTGTGATTGAAGTCTGTGATCAGTTGGTGTTAAGACAGGGCGATTATCCTAAATAATCTGGGTAGACATGATTCAATCAGCTGAAAGGCCTTCAGAGCAGAGCTAAGGATTCCCTGATGAAGAAGAAATTCCACCTGTGGACAGCCGCTTCACCCCATGCCCAAGACTTCCAGCCTGCCCTTCCTGACGGCCGGCCCTAGGGATTTCGTACTTGCCTAGCCAGCTTCCACAAACACGAGAGACAATTTCCTGCAATAAATTTCATAGCATCCATATATCTCCTACTACCTTTGTTCCTCTGGCTGAATCCTCAGTAGTACACTATATTTTTCTAGTTTATAGTATGTATTACAGTAGCTGTCTCTAACCCACTGTGGAATGAACCAGAGCATGTATAATAGGTACATGTTCCTTATATATTTCACTAGTCTCCCCAAGGATCAAGTTCAATGGTCATGCATTCCCTAATTTCCCTCCTAAACTCTAGTATTTCCTATCTTCATCCTTCCTGTTCTTTCTTCCTTGGTTCCATTCCCTCCAGCCTCCTGTACATCTTTACTTCATTACTGTCTCTCTCCAGATACTCTCTTGGGTTACAAAAAAACTCATCTGACACTTCAGTCCCTATGAATTCCCATACTACTTCTCTCTTTCCCTTCACTGACACACTTCTTACCAATGTGTTCTATTTTCTCTTCTTCCATTTCCTCATTTCCTACCCACTACTGCCTGGTTTCCATATCTACTACTCTACTGAAACTCACCCCTTGAACTTTCAAGGTTCAAATACTTCCAACTCACCAAATCTAACTACAGCAGCACCTGCTAGTTGCATTCCAATATCCATTCTCCCCTTCTTCCTTGGTGATAGAATCCTGAAAAGCCATCTAGCTGCAAAGGTACATTTCTCAACTGCCTTTGCCCCTAGGAGTGGCCTGTTAATCAACTGTGACCAATGAAATATAGCATAATTGTGGAATGGCATTTCCATAACCTTCTTTAAAAGGCTGGGACATTCTCATCGCTTCCTATCCTTTCTCTTTCTTCCTCAAATACAGATGGAGCATTAGCATCCCATCATTGGTCAAGGGATGACCTTGAGGACTTAAGCTGAGTAGGATGGGGCAGGGAGATATAAGGAGCTCAGTTTTTTCCTTGAGGACACGAGAGAGTTGCCAAATCAATGTTGGACTGACTGCTTTGAGACCTCTACATAAGAAAATAAATGCTTGCATGTTGAAGACACTGTAGCAGAGTCTCTGTTACCAGCAGGTAAATGCAATCCCTAACAGGTATACCAGTGGTCTCTCATTGTGCATGTATCCATCCATTACGCCAGTATTTGTTAAGTACTCTTTTGTGCCAGTCACCATGTTAGGCATGGTATATGGTGCAAATAAGACAGGCAAAGACTGCCAGGTTTGAAATGTTGTTTAGACATATAAATAGGGAAATCACAGTGCAGTTATTTTCTTTTAAAAGCAGTCACTTAAAGGAAAGAATAGCAGTGTGTAGTTTTGGAATTTATTAGACTCTAGTTGCTACTTAAAATTTCAATAAAATTATTTTGGGAAAGGAGGCAGAAAGAGAAAAAATAAGTCTACAAATGAGCCCTGGCACACTCTAGTATTTGGAGGTCTGACAGAAGTGAAGTCAGGGCAGAGAGGCCAGTGATAGAAGGAGAGCCAAAGCAGTGTCCTCTCAGGGAAGCCTGGAGGAGACTGGCTCCCGGTGGGAGCGAAGCATCAGCACATGTCCTGAGAGGCAGAGTCGGGCACAGAGCACTGGCCCTACTTCATCCTCAAAGGAGATTAACCGTGAGCTAACGAAGCTTAAGTTTCACGGCCTGTCACTAGCACAGGTTCCTTCCAATGCCTGTACCTAATTTTGTATCTGCAGTTTTGTATTCTTTTGCTCAGATGATTCTCCAAATTGTATAAACTCAAGCCCCACAAAACCTCAATCTGGCCCTCCTCACCGTCCTTCCCTCTCTGTGACAACCTGACCACATACCCTTCACTGACATCATTTCTTCCTTAGCTTCTTGGGACACATGACCCTCTGCCACTGTTCTCTCCTCCTCTCCTGCCATTCCCGAGACAAAGATAAGGGCTAACACTTGACCTTCACCTTGTTCTCGATACACTATGCCCCGGTGAACTTACTCATCCTTCTCATCCCTACACGAGAACTCCCAAATTCCTACTTCCAACACTGATCTCTACTACCCATACATGGGCAAAGAATTATGCCCTTTTGAAAATAATTTGCCATGATAAAAATGTATCTTTTTATAGAGCTCAGAAGCAAAAGATGAAATGGACATGCTTGGCTCAGTCAGCATGAATCATTGGCGTGCTCTTTCAGAAAAGAAACAGAAAGCAGCCTGTGTCAGCACGATGGATGTCAGTTTTTTATAAACCTAATCAGCAAAGTGACATCCATCACTCATGCCTTACCACACTGAGAGCTCTGGCCCCCACACCAGAGAAAGGATTACATAAAGGAAAGAATACCCGCAGTCAGGGGACCACTGGGAGCTATTTTAGAAGCTGCCTACCCGGCGGCCCCTGCCCTCCAGGAACCCCCAATACGGCCGAGAAAGTATTGTGTAAGTACCTGAGGAAGACTACGGTATTGCTGGCGCAACTGCCAACCTACGTAGGTGGATGTTACTCCACAGTTGAGACCAAGTGTTCCACTCAGAGTACTTGTGACACGTTTTAGATTGTCACTAATCTTTGGTGTATTTTGAGATGCATTCCACAGAGGATGGCCTCCTCCCCTCCCCCTTCAGAATAATTACTGTAATAATGTAAAATGTAAGCTTAAAAATCTTACTAAGAGCCTCGTGCTACGTGGTTGTCCTGTAGTCCCCGTTCTTTCTTGCCTGGCAGCTAACCATGTACAGCGTACAGCATCTCCGTTTCATTTGTCATGTTGTGCCAAAGCTCCACCGCAATCCCCCTGTTCATCAAAGTAGGCGACAACTTTAGCAGGATACGAATTATTGGTATTAACACAGAAACTCAAGTTTCTCAACTCACCGGTTGAGTTTTCCTCGTGGTATAAGGAAAAAAACAGACCAACTAGCGTATTTTAATCTCTCTGAAAGTAACTCAGCGATTTAACAATTCGCACACGGGCTTGTAATGAATCGTAGTGAACATGCGGTTGATGCGATGCATTGGCCTGCTTCGCGCACCGCGCGCACACTTCTCCGGGCTCTTGCACGGTGCGGCTCGGGCGCGCGTTCGCGGCCCTCCAGTGTAGTTCCACCCCACACCAGCGGGGGCAGAGGCGGTCCTGGCGCACCCCGGTTTGCGACCCCGCTCTGTCTCTGTCAGACCCGACCAAGTCAGTGTGAGGGGGGGTGGGGGGGCGTAAAGACGGCGGTCCCGCGCCCAGGCTTGCTTGCTTAGCAGAAGGCTCTTGCTCGTGGTGGGTGACTGTAAAGCACATTATCCCCCCGTGGGTCCCACCGCGTGGCGCGCTACCACCGAACCCCCGGCCGGCTGGTGCCAGACGGGCCGCGTCCTCTCCCCGCGCCCGGCGGAGGAAGGTGCGGTCCGGGGAGGGGGCCGAGGCCCGACCCGGAAGCCGCCGCTCGCGCTGCGCTCGCCTCTCGCCGGGGAAACTCCGGGTCGCCCGAGTCCTTGGGCCCGCCGCGGCCTCCTTCCCCGGGCCCCACGGGGGCCCATGGGTCTCCATGGCGACGGCGGGGGCCCGGCCGGGGGGCGGGCAGCCCGGGTGGGGCCGCGGCGCTCCGGGGGCCTTCGCGGCGGCGTGGCCGTGTTCGCCGGCGTGGCCGCCGTGTTCACCCTCACGCTGCCCCCCTCGGTGCCGGGGGGAGACTCGGGTAAAGTATCTCAGGGCCGCCTTCCCGCCCCTCTCCCTGGTGGGTCAGCTCGCGCCCCCCGGTCCGCCCGCCCGTGCTCCGTGCAGGGTTCTGCGTGCCAGGCCAACTTCTGTTTCCATTCCTGTAACTGGTGTCTGTCGTTTTCCGGCCCTGGAGAAGGGGCTTGCCGGTTTCGCCTGGTGGGACTTAGCCGACCTCTGCCCCTGGCCAGGGCATTTTCCGGGACCCGAGTTTTCGCTTTCCATTCCTTCTGACCCCACAAATGTTCCTGAGTCCTTATTGTGTTCCAGACAAAAGGAGTCACGGCGGTGGTGACCAAGTACCGTGGGGAGTGTTCTTGGGCGGGTAGAGACAGTACACACACGACGGACTACACAGCGACAGACCGTGGGAGGGAAATGTGGGATAGGTGGGGGCGTGGGGCAGCTAGGGCCTCCTTCAGAATGGCTGGCCAGGAAAGGCCTCCGAACAGGGTGTTCAGTTGAAACCTGAATGTTGAAAAGGAACCTGCCCCGCAGACTCTCAGGGAGAGCGCTTACAAGAGTGGAAGCCAGTTGTGGCTTCAAGCAAGCCGCTTCTGTTAAAAGTACGGACCACGGAAATCACAGGAGCCATTGTTAACGTATTTGTTATAGGCTTGTTACGTATTTGGGAAGAGGAGCAAGAGCCTGGTTTTGTTTTTGCTTTTGTCTTGCTGCCAGATTAAGTGACCATCCGATAATGCCGGTAGTGCTGTAACTTCTCGAGGTGAATCTATAGATTGAAAAAAAAGGAGTGTACTAGTCACGTCTTGCTTCTTAACAAGATGACCCCAAAGTTAGTGGCTTGAAACAACAGGTGTTTATTATCTCCCCTTCCCTGCGGTGCAGGTTGGCTGGGTGCCTTTCCTCAGGACAGGGTTGTTGTCACGGGGTGGGCGGGAGCTGCAGTCTTCTCAGGGCTCATCTTGGGAGAGGATTCGCTTCTCACCTCAGTCCGGTTCTTCGCCACGTGGGTCTCTCGGGAAGCCGACTCTTGTGAAGAGGAAGAGACGGCACCCTCGTCTGACACGGCTGTCATTTCCTAAACCTAGTCGTGGAAGTGATTGATAGACCACTGCCCTGTTTTATTCTTGACAGTCTGTAAATCCAGCCCACGCTCACGGGGGAGAGGATTATATAGTGAGAACGGCAGGAGTTGGGCATCAGTGGGGGCCATCTTCCGGGCTACCTTCCACGTTGAGGAGCCTTGATGTTCCTTTTACATATAAATCATTGCCTGCCTTCTTTCAAGTCCTATTGAACAAATAGGAGCAGTGTTTCATTAGTATAGTTGGGAATGGAGTTACCATGTTTCCAAGGCTTACGCTGAATAATGGAAATAACTGTAGTGTGAGAGTTTTGACAATGGAGAGCATTACTTAAAGATTGAGTAGTTCTGTACCTTAAAGAAAGAAGACATTGACAGTTACTTACCATGATTCTTTGAGCCTGAAGTTTTCAGATAGGATGAATAAAAATAACTAACACTTACTGAGCACTTACTATATGCCAGGCACTCTTCCAAGTGCTTTTCGTGGATTGTCCTTTGTTAACTATCCCTGTGAGGTAAGAACTATCAGTATCTTCCTTTCATAGCTGACAAAACTAAGGCTCAGCTGTGTCCAGAATTCACGCAGCTAGAAAGCAGGGGGCAGTCAAGGAAAGAACTCAAGTAGATTGACTTCAGAACATACTCTCTTAACCTGTGCTCTAAGTTCTTTATTAAATCCGTCATCACATATATAGTGTTATTTAGAGTCTATTTAAAATCTATGATTGGTGTCTTTATTAATACTGTTATTTTTTCCCAGTAGAATAAAGTTACCCATTTACATTGAGTTACCAAACTTTTTAGGTGTTCTGATTTGTTTAGTTTGATGCCAAATAGTGGTTGCTTCTAATATTTTGGTGTTCATTGTTAGGAATGATAAATAAACTTTTCCAAGTCTTGCCAGTAAAATTTGTATAATCATGTCTTTGATAATAATTGTTTATATGTTGAAAGTACTGTCCTCCTTGAATGTTGTGTTTATGAAATATTTTTATCAATAAACAGAACACATCTCAAAACCAGTATAAAGTATGTATTTTTCTTCTTGATAAGTCTTAAATTATACTCCATAGATCTGTCAAATTGTGTAGCCTTGCCAAAATTATTTCTTGCACTATTTGATACACAGTTGATTTATGGGCGGGAATACTCATGATCCTCTGGAGGAGAGTGTGGGGCGACTTCACATTTATTTGTTATTCTTGGGAAAAATAAAGTAGCTTATTTATGTGTTCATATATTTTAAGAATACTGTCTTTAACAGACTTGATAGATGAGCATATAATTGTGAAATTAATATAAAAAGTATAATGCAGAGGGAGCTGGTTTTTGTAAAGGTTAAGTATCCACTAACAGTTCTGAGCTTGCCACCCATTTGCATCTCAAGACAGAAAAGCTGTAATTCTCAAACTTGAATGTACCTCAGAATTGTCTGGGAAACTTGAGACCCAGTGCCAGAGGGTCTTAATATAGGTAGGTTTGGTCAAGGAATCTTCATTTTTAAAAAGCATCCAGGTAATTCTGGTGCAGTTGTAGTAGGACTTAAATTTGAAGAAGCCTTAGAGTAAAGGGTTGGGAGTAACTGAGCATCCAGGAGGCTCTTTTGTTCCCCCTTAGTCACATTTCTCTTATCTCTTTATCAAAGTCCAGTTTAAGAGTAATGTTTCCCTTTAGCTTTTTTCAAGGATACATTTATAGACTTTGAATAATAGCTATCTTTCCTATTTAGATTTTAGTTTAACATTTAATATAAGAGTAGGTGATGGAAGTTTGTCACATTCCCCCAATTTTTATACCTACAGAACTTAAAGAATAACATTATGATTTTTTAATGGTAAAAAGAAGTTAGCGAAAGTAGGCTATTTTTCTTAATGTTAAATGCAATTGTAAATACACTTTACATGGAGGAGAATAAATAGTGACTTTGAAAATTTGAACTTAACTGTGTTTCATCATACCTATAGAAATACCAAAAAAGCTGATTAAAACAGTTTGGGGACTGAAGACAAGCCTAATCCATCCTGGAGTAAAACTATAAAATGTCCTTGACAGTAGTTACAAAGGGAAGTTAGTTTAAATATTTTTAGGCCATAAACTATTTCTTTAAAAAGTCTCTAAGATGCAAAAAGTGCCTTTGGTTTCCAAATTGCTCTCGAATATCTCCAGAAAACTTAAAAGGTATCCTTAAGTAACTGACTTAGGAAAGCATTATCTGTCTTTGGGTGCCCTTATGGGGCTTCCATGAGGCAAGCAGTCATTCAGCCTAAGATAGGGGTATCTGAGTAGCAAGGATGATGATATGATTTGTCTTATTGTCAACCTGTGTGTGCAGGACTTGAATTAGTTTCTTTGTGGGACCAGAGGAGGGAAGGGTGGTGGTGTCTTGACGGTCCCCTGAAACGGATAGGTTAGTATTTTCAACTTAGAAAAGACAGAAATGAAAACAACTAACTAGAATATAAGGCAATCTAAACAAGTGCTAAATAGGTTAGAGCAGGTTCTATGGAGGAGGAAGAAGTGATTAATTCTGGTGGGGGAGGCTAGGGAGGGGTATGTATAAGGAAAGGTGTCACTGAGAAGGTGGCAATTGAACTAGGCCTTGAAGGATTTAGGGGAGAACACTGGGTGAGAAAATGAGTGATAAGAGGTGCAAAAGAACCATTCCAGAGGAACAGTGGGTAATCAGATTTGACTGAGGTGAGCATAGGTTTCATTGATACATGCCTTGTAAAGGGAACCTTGAAGCCTTTAGAGGGCTAGCCTGTCGTGCTGAGGAATCTGACCTTCATTTAGTAAGCAGAGAGCAGCCATTGAGAAATTTTGGATTGGTGAAACAATCCAACCTGTTTTGGGGAGGTGGGGTGGCAAGAGGTGATTTCACTATGAAGATGAAGTAGAAAAGTGGTCAAAGTTCTTGCTGTCCTAGCCAGAGGGTAAAGATCTACTTTGCGGCTGCAACAGTAGAAAGTAAAGAAGCATTGATACCCATCGAATGATAGAAAATGGACAGTAATACATTTCCTAATAAATACTAGTAACTTTCATAAACCATCAACATTGACTTCTTACATTGTCCTGTATTACAGTGCACAGGAATGAATCAGAAATAGTCCCTGTGCTCTGGATACTTAAAATACTAACAAATAGACATTGAATTACTGCATCATAATTTTAGAGATAATCGCTGATGGTGAGGAATTACAAAGGACTATGTAAATAATATAATGATTTAGTGGTTTGCAGAAATGTATTATGGTAATCAGAGCTTACCAAAATAGCCTGGAGCTAAGAAGTGCTCGCCAATTATTTAAAGATACCCGACATAATTAATGTAGAGAAGGTATTCAAATGCCAGTTTAGAGCAGAATGGTACATGTTATGGAATGTCTAAGCTTCAGAGGTCTGCACATTTTACATTATCATAAAGTTGCATCTTTGTAGATATCTTTATACTAAATTCTTGAGGGACATTACATCATATTACACTTACATTCTATAAGAGTTTTTGTATATTTGCAAGTGTGCACAACTTTCAGGAAGGAAAATAAGCACTTCTTAAAAACCAGAATTCACCTATGTTTCCACTGACCAGTTATTAAAAACTATCAAAGATCATTTGTTCAGTTAGACCTAAGGGAGAAAATATCCTTAGACTGTTTCATGCTGTTAAATCTCTACAGATTTTATAGTTTTATCCAGTCAAATTAATGCAAAACCCCAGTGCAAGCATTTGGATTTTGAAAACTTTGGAGGAGTGTCATTTTCTAATAGTAATTATTGGTTTTACATTATTTTTTCACAGGGGAACTGATCACAGCCGCACATGAGCTTGGAGTAAGTATTAGTTTTATTGTTTAATCAATGCTCTCATTAACAGTTTTAGGAATTAAGAAAGTTTAATTAAGCATGGAGTAAAGTAGATTAATTTATTTTCAAACCCCAGTTTTTAGTAACTTATAAGTACAGTACGTGACAATTTACTTTAAGTTTTAAATCCAATTAAACTAAATTACAAAGCAAAGCCTTTACTATATATACAGTAGCTGGCTTATTATCACCCCAAATTTTGTATAAGCTATGGAGAATAAAATAAATCGGGTTAACAGTTTTAATAAGTTTATTATTTAATAAACTTTATTATGGTGCATGATCCCTTTAGGCAAGACCTTAGGACTGTCAGCATGGTGGTAATCCGATAGCAGTGTGGTCTTTCAACTTCCTAACCAATACGAAATTTCAGAACCTGCTTTATTTCAATAGCCTTTTAAATGACCCTAATGTACTGTGAACCCAGAGAACAAACTGCTTAAGAACTGACAATGAAATATGTCACCCTTTCTCTAGGTGACACACCATGTGATAGACGCTGCCAAATCCGCTAAAGAAAATATTTATTTGTATTGGCACAAAAGGATTACAATAGAAAACCGCTGTTCAAACATGTAGTCATTGCCTCTTAATCTTTATACTTGCCCGAGCAAAGGGCTACTTTGCAATTAAAGCCAGTGTGACTCTTTAGTAGGAGGTGAAAACCTTCTAACTCGCTGATTTTTTCCATAGGTTGCCCATCCTCCTGGCTATCCTTTGTTCACGCTGGTGGCTAAACTGGCAATTATACTCTTTCCTTTTGGTTCAGTTGCCTACCGCGTCAATCTTCTGTGTGGCTTGTTTGGAGCAGTAGCTGCGTCATTACTTTTTTTCACCGTTTTCAGGTAAAGTAGTTGATGAGTTAAAATTAATTTTGGCTAATTGGAGATGGAGCGTTCTGATGGCCTAAGTGCAGACATTAAATAAAACCCCAAAACCAAAACTCTTTTGTTGCTTGAATGGTTTTCCTAATCACTCCTGTGATTACACTTTCTTAATTTCCAGTAATTTCATACGCACTTTACCCCTCAGGTGATTACACAGTTGGTTGTGCTTCCTACAATGGAGTCAAGGTGTCACCAGTTGATTATCACAGTTCTCGGGTTAGGCAGAACTAATAAGGTTTGTCATTTTATGAAGATGCAGATGGGCCAGTTTAATTCAACAATATGAAGGTCATCTTATATGCACATGTTGTATACTCTTTGAAATGAGGCTGTTAACTAAGGAAATCAGTTTGGGATATGGTTTTGGTAAGGTTTCACGATTCCTAATAAGGTAGGCAAATTAGACCCCACATACTTCATTGATGGAAAGTTTTCTTGGTTCTGAAGGCTACCTTGCTTTTTAAAAAATGGGTCATTAGGATGTTGGTAAACTTAATTTTTCTTTGCTGCTTCTGTCTCCTTCATTCTTAACCAGTCTAACCTATGCCTAAGGAGATTATAGTTAAAAAATACAAGTTACACTTCCTGCAAAGGGAGAACCAAAATAAAACGCCTCTTTCAAAAACTACTGCAGTTTTTATTATAAAAACAAATTTTTGTATGTAAATATAGTATAATTTGAATAGACAATTTCAAATGCCATTTTTGGAGACTAATGTTTTTATTTGTCTTATTCATAAAATTGCCCTTTGACTAAATTCTTTCTAAATTTCCTTTTTAATTGTTTATGGAAAGGTAAAAGTTAACATTAAAGCTTACTTTTAAATTTATTTGTGGAAAGCTTTCAGATTCAAATGTTGTAACTGTTGGTCATTTACTACATTTGTATCTACATTATTTAATTCATTTTTATTTCAGTTACAGGTTTTCAGTAATAGCCAATTTTTCAGTATGAAATGTTGAAAATAACATCTCTGCTTGGATTGATTAGTATTATGAATACCTTCTTTTTCTAAATGATTAGAGTAATCTTCTTTAGAATTGTTTCTCCTGAGTCTTTTATAATTAAGAATTTGTCATTATTTCTATTGAGAGAAAAACTGATCTTTAACATTTTTAAATATCTAGGTTGAAATGTAGAACTACTTGTCTTGTATTGAATGTATGAATTAATAATCTTCACAAGACATTTAAGACAAAGGCATTTAAAGAAAATTAATACTTGTATTTATTTTAGTAGTTCATCTGTAATTTATTTTATTTTTTATTTTTTATCTGGATTTTAGAATATCATTTCTACAACATACATTTAAATGCTATGTGGCTATAAAAAGCTCTTATGCAAATAAAGTGATTTGTTCTCTAAAACTTTTCCATGCTTTTCAATATATAAATTGGTGATACCATTCCACATGAAAACCACTGTAAAAATCATACATAAAAATCTTTACAGAATCCAAATAGCTTTGGACAATAATTTTCCTTTGAGTCGTCTGTATTTTAAAATAGCTTTTATTATCATGCTTGATTATAATGGGTTTTAGATTAGCACACTTAACCTGTGATCCCTTTTTTTTTAAATACAGTCTTAATGGTAAATTTGTATATTTGCTGACATAGGCTTTTTAAATCAAAAACCCTTAATATGACTAAACTGGATATTTGAGTGGTTTTCAGAATGTTTTAGTAATATTGTACTTGGGAAAGTTGCTTTCTTCCAGAAAAGGGATCCAACAATATTATCTCCTACATACATTTTAATATGAAAATACTTCATTATTTTGAATACAAATAATTGACAAGGTACACGTCCTCTGGGAACAACCTAGTTCAAGTGGCAAATCTGTTTTGTCAAACAATAGACACCCTTCAGGAGAGAGCAAGCCATCTCTATGGTAATAGGACTAACAGTAGCCTATTGATTGAGAGGAAGAAGACATTATACAGTGTCAGCTGGCTTGTTACAATTTCATTTGTTGTATGACCTGAACTTAACCTTTAAAACCTTTCTTCTGTGAATATAAACCCAACAGCAGGACACAGTTCCCTTGCAGCCATTACAGTGACAGCTTTTTTCCAGCCCAGCGTCCGGTAAATGTGTTCCTTTACAGGTTGCCTCCTTTATCAGAATTCGTTGAGGAGACATTTGACTACTTTATTCATTGACAGGCCAAATCATCATTCCATTTTGTTGTGGAGTGTTGGAGGGTTTTGATCCAGGAAACAGTTTTATTCTTTCTCTCCCCCCATCACTTCAGAGAACATTACTGTACATGTAGGATTAGCGCTGACTGGTGTGCAGTAAATTAATTCTTTTAACAGGTTTAGGTTTTTTTCAGGTAATTGTTCTCATGGCATTCACTATATTTAGCTCTTGGGGTGGACATAAAGACCTTCTGTACCTTTTAAACAAAGATTGTATTTTAAAAGCAAATTTCTGTTTAAATGTGTTGATGTAAAAAGCTCCATTTTTTTCGGTAAACATGACTTAGGTTGAAAGAACAATTTATTCGTTGTTTCCAATTACTATGTAATTTTTGCTTTCCTTGCATCTTTCTCTTGCTTTTAAGAGCCGTAAGATGTCATCAACACTGCATTTTTTTGTCATTCTTTCCTAATGGTTGACAAGAACTCATGTGTATTCGCTTCGCCCTAATGTAGAAAGCATGGGAGTAAAAGAGCACTTTGAAAGCTGTATGCGTCACTATACTTTATTGAATTAAAAATAGTAAGATTGTGGCAGTTGTTTCTATATGTATTTATGTATTGTCCCCTTCAGGGGTATTTTTCAGCATTCACTATGTGAAGGGAGTTTAATACATTTCATTTATATGAAACAGGATTCATTTTATTAATGTGTACATCTGTGTTTTTAAGAGTACATGACAGGGATTTGTAGGAACTGGGATTTTCTCTTTCAAGGCCATTGAAGTAAATTATTTTTAAGTTTGATGGTACGATATCTAAAGTGTCACCTTTGAAATTCGCAAATCCTGTTAATACAGAATTTAAAAAGTTACAGCTCAGGTAAGTCACTAATATGAACGGGATTTAGCATTGCTTAGTACTTGAATTTCAAACTTATTTTCTAAGCAACCTCAAACTAGGTCCTATATACTTAATAAGGAAGGAGCCCTGAAATCACTATCTCGCAACATCAACATGCTTACATTTCTTATGCTCTGGTATCACTAAAAGAGAATGGAGTATGTTGATAGCATTGTATAAAAGTTCTTTCCCTCAGGGAAGATTTCAATTGCTTATGATCTCAGATGAGGGCATATCTTGTATCATGTATTTTAGTAGGGTCCAGGGCAGGAAATCTACTCTCAATAGGCTTGAGAGTCAGCATATCCTTTCCAAACTGTCGTGGGCCAAATGTAAGTATGGAAGAATTCATTCAACAATGTTTGTTGAGGACTCTTGTGAATCGAAAGTAAAACTATTTTAGTTTTTATAATCAAAATTCAGTGTTTACTTAAAGAAATTAAGACAAAGTCACTAACCATTGAATAAACAGTTTTGCAAATATTTTTTTCTAGAAGGTACTGTCTTAGGAAACTTGCATTAAAAAACTTTCTAACACCGTTAACATTGTACAGTAAGAAATCAGATCTCTTAATGTCAACCAGGTTGCCTAGAATATATGAATATTAATGGTAATTGAAGGTAAAACTATACCTGCTCACTACAAAGAACCGACAACCAATTTCAGTGATAAATTTAAGTATTTTCTGGCAGATCCTTTTGTGCCAGTATTTTATTTATGGGGCATTTTATTTTTTTGTAAGTGATATAATTCTAAACGTTATGCTGCTGCTAAAAATTAATTTGATTAAACCTTTGGAGGAGGAATACTTGATTTGGAGCACTATGTCTGCAATTCTTATAGTTCCAGCTAAGATTCCATTCAATAAAGAATAGGAATTAAAATGCCGTACCTTAGAGAATGTAGAATCTCCTGCTTAAGGGACATTTAGATTTTCCAGCTCAAAGAGTATTTTAGATTATTGCCATAGAGAAGAATGTCAAGCTCTTCCTAATTTCAGAGGTAACTATGCAGAAGTAACAAATAGTCACCAAGTTTTTGTAGTTGAAGAAGAATGGAAAGTACTGGAGTATTAATTTCCATTCAGGAGAATATCTGTCTTGATCCCTGGTTAATTGATCATATATTTCTCTCATACTTGTATTAAAATTGCATTGACTCAGACTGGCTAAGCATATTAAGAGCTTGGTTCATTTGCATTTTCTTCTAAGTAGAGGGACATATTAGGCTCAAATAGCGGCACTTCATTTTGAAGGGGAAAAAAGCAGGGCAAAAACTCTTTTTTAAGACTGTAGAGTCTTTTCTGACAGCTAGTCAGAGTTAGAATTAGTTCAAGGAAATGTTAATAATGCACTGCCTGGCCTAATCCCTTTGATATCACCAGGTATCCTCCTGTTCATGGGTTAATTGCTTTAAAAGCGAAGGCAATATTCTGAGCGGTGGGCCGCTTCACCTTTTCACAGCTGTTACCATTGAGTGACAACTAAATCCCATGTGTAAGATGAGGAAGAGCTCAATCTCCAATTGGGAGAAAATTTATGTAAACCACAATCCCTTCAGAATGTGCGGAAGTCATAGACTTTCTTGATTTACTCTGCTTTTCCCAGAAAGCTCTATTGTTCACTTTCCTAAGTCCCATCAACCCTTTGTAGCAGAATATCACAGAGGCAGCAGATAGCTTGAAATATATAAATGCTATCATAGCTCTGATTAATAGCAGTGCTTATGAGTCAAGTCTGATAACAGTGCAGCTCTCCACTCAATTTCAGATACTGCTAATGGAATCTGTCTTCTCCAATTGTAATATGAGAAGGCCTAATTTGCCATGGAGCTTGGAGCTGTCACCAGTAGGGGATTGTGGGGTCAGATGGGAGCTGCCAGGTTTTTGCCCTGCAGCTTGTATCTCTCACTTTGAATAGAGCAGCCCCCTGCCTGCCAGTTAGCTGATAGGCCGCTGTGGGGTTTATGCCACTATATACAATAGGAAAGGGCTACATAGGCTGACTTTATAATTGTGAAGCTAGCTCATATTTCCACAGCTACTGTGCTGCATAATTTCTAATAAGTGGTTTTAACAAATGTCAGATTATGAAAAGTTTCCTCAATTACAAAAACTTATAAAACATTCAGATTGCTAAATCTGTTTCCTGCCGAGATTTAGCCACTGGAACTAGTCATCAGTCATTACGGCTGTAATAATAAATGCATATATTTCTTAAAATTACAAATAAAATTCTAGATCATAACTCCCCATAGATATGCTACTTTTCAAAGCCATAAAAACAGAAAGCGGTCTTCAGAAATTGAAGTATTAAGATATGCTTTCATAACTTTGCATGATAAGACTACTTAATATTAAATCTCTATTGTTTATTGAGTTGGTTAGTGTTGCCAATGAAAACAGTTTCATACCCTCATTCGGCTGATTTTAGTTATTTGGATCTTTTAAGTTTACCTGCCATACGTTTAGTGTCTTAATGTTTCAAAAAGTATGCAGCATCTTCTAAGTTTTGAGTGAAAAGGAACTTAGTGTGATGACAAGCCAAGGCCAGGGCCTTTGAGAACAATATGCTGGAATGTACTTTTTAACCATTCAGATTTGCTATTGAATACAAAATAACGCTATCAAGCTTGAGTTAACAAGGTAATTTGAGGTCTTCTGTGTCTTTAAACATTTTGAACAAAATATGAAAATTTGTAATTTGGGAGTTATTTTAAACCAGGCTGTGCTTTCAGAAGAAATTGCATCCCATTGTGCAAGTTATTTGGCATACCATGAGAACTTAGTAAAAAAAGTAAGGTGTATGATGTTGATTCTTAGAAAGCCCAGGGTTTTTTCTTTTGGACAATTAGGTAGAAGCTGATGAGATATAATAAAAGGAGTTGTTCTAAACCTTGAGTAACTTTATTATTTATTGGTTAATGCATAAATCTGAATTTTAATGGGAATTGTGTGATTTTATCTTATTTTCGGAAGCTATTCATGATCTTACTCCCTCCGTGTCAGTTGTGTTTTTTTTTTTCCCAATGTTATTTAGTGGTTTAAAATCAGGAATAATACTTTGTACTTTTCCTTTTAGTGTATTGGTAGTTGGTATTTATGTAGCTGAAACTTCAGGCCAGAACCAGTTTTCCTTTTGATTGAATCTCGTGAAATAGAACACACCTTGGGAGAATTTTATCTGGAGTGAAAGTAAATTTTTATAAAATGTGGGAAAAGGGATTATTTGCAAGTTTATTAAAGGTGGAAGTGTTTTACATTTTTTTAGGTGTAGTGGTGGCAGCTTCCAAGATGTAACTTTAATATACCATGCCCTAAATGATTGACTTATGTTGATTAGGTCCAAGCTTTAAAATTAACAGGAAAGTTTAGGTTCTACTGTTTTCTAAATGGCTACTGGCTATAATTTGCCAACAGAGTATCTGGAACATATTAGATGCTCAATGCGTATTTGCTGCCACTGGGTTGAGTGAACTGCCATGGAAAGAGAGGCTTGGCAGTAGCTAGCTTCCCAGTTTGACCTTTCTCCAGGTACACAGAAGAGATAAATATATGGGTGTTGATTATGTGATTGAGGCAGAAGGTAACATTTATATATTTTCATGAACAAGACCCAGAAAGATAAGAACTCCGGGAGGATGGGGTGGTAGCTTTGCTGTTGTGTCCTGCTTTACCTTACTTCCTCCCTGTAATCCATTACATTTTTTTAGTCATCAATATGAGTTGACACTAATAGTAATTTATTTAATAATCAGTCTCAGAGGCTGCATTGTGGCCTGCTTACTCGATCCTACTGCCTTCAAGCAGGAGTTTGCAGCATAGAAGGAGGGCGGTGTACCCTCCATGTTGGGTCCTTTGCATGCAAGTAACACTGAAGACAGATACATTCGTGAATTTTATGAGGCACGTCAAATGTGTGTTCTGAGAGAATTTCAGGTTTCTGTTATTTGCCTTTTGATTGAGGGTTAGACAAACATGTGACTACACATGAAAATCAAATACCACGTAGTGGAAAGAAAAATATACCTTATCATCAATAGCAAACCTGTGTCAATGGTGCAAATTGTAACCTCCTGATTTATCCATTGTGTCAACAGATGAGGAGTATTCCATCAGTGAGAAAACTCCTGCACAATCAGTCCCTTTCCTAGGAATCTTATCTAGGTTTCATGGATTTTGTGGACCAAAAAGAAGGCAGTTATGTATTAACCATAGAATTCTGAGCTTCACATTCTTTAGGATGATCTTAATCCTTACCCCATATTCCTTACCTCAGTGGAGAATTTTTGTTATTTGTGTTATCTGGGTGAAATTTTAAGTACTTTACCACCCTTCCCATACTGTCTGTCATACTTTTGGTGTGTCTTTCTCTATTGACTAACCACTGTGCTTTACTAGAATGTGAACTACATGATGTTAGTGTTAACCCAAGCAAAAAGCAATTAGGAGGATTTACTTACTGCAAACATACTGGAAAATATATTTTACGTGTCACATAAAAATATTTACATAAAACATACTTCAATGATTTTTAGATTATTTGATATTATGAATCATCTGTATCATTGCTTTATGCATTAGTATGAGCCCTTAAATTCAGCATACCTCTCTCACAGTGTAAAAACTTGATTTTGATTGTTAGTACTCAGATATAACTATCTTTTACAATATAGTGGTTGTGTTATTAAAATGATCGCAGTAATGGTGCTGTAAGTATGCGATCATTTCTTCATATAGCCTCATAAGATGTTATCTTCTATAAGTCAGGTTAGATTCTATTTTTTTTTTTAAGATATTATTTATTTATTTGAGAGAGAGACAGAGATAGCGACAGAGGGCATGAGTAGGGAGGAGAGGAGAAGCAGGTTCCCTGCTGAGCAGAGAGCCTGATGCGGGGCTAGATCCCGGGATCCCAGGATCATGACCTGAGGCAAAGGCAGACAGATGCTTAACCAGCTGAGCCACCCAGGTGTCCCTAGGTTAGATTCTAAACATACGTTTTTCGGTCAAAGAAATGTCTTTTTTGATCTCCTTCTATGAGGCTTTATGAGAATCAAATTAAGAATGGAAAACATTTTTTCTCATATTGTATCTAATTCATCGTAAGTTGTCCTTAAGTTAAAATGGAAAATAGTTGAGACTATTTTGCCATTTATTCTTGAGTTCTGGTGAAAAGACTTCTTATTTTTCTTCATAACCTCATTTGGATTTCTCTTCTCTTTTTTGTTGAAGTAGTTTCATCAGTGTCAGTAGAAGAATGTGTATCTTTTAATTTAGTGAGCTCATTTTAAGATGCCACTTTAGCATGTTAAGTGTAGATAATTAAATTCACTAACTCCTTAGTTGCTTTGTAAAAAATAATAAGCATGTTTATTCAAAAGAATAAAATGAAAATGAAAAGTAGGACTCTTGGATTGCCAAGTGAAAACACAATGGTGTTTTTGATTATGTCATTTTCATTTGGAAAAAAAATCATCAGACTGAGTCTATGGGTAGATGAGAATTAATTGTTTTGCCTTATTTTGGAGCTGCTTACATTTATAGTCCATCTGTATATCTGACTTTATGGATGATGCCAAACAGCTCATTTTGTGGGCTCAGAACAACCATTTCATTTAAAACTCATGCTTAAGGAATAATGTCAGATTGGACATTCCTTCCACATGTTTTTAAAAGAAAGATTACTTAGCCAGAAATTTGGATTACCAATTCACTTAACAGTACTGCATTCCTTAAGGTATATAAATAGTATTTCCTTCTACTTACCTAATTTAACTCTGCATCCCCTCACCCCCCGAAATTATAAATATCTGTTATAGCCTTTTCAGGAAAAAAAAAAAATTATGGAGCATGTGTTCTGGTTAGAATGTATTCCCCAAAAGAGATTACAACTAACTTGTCTAATCATTCACTCTGGAACACCCTTCATTGAGAGGGATATTTGGCCAGTCTCATAAAATAACAAAGACCCCAGCAATCAGAATAGACGATGGACTCATTGGAGGCTATAGATATTCTGTGGATTCATACAAAAACACTTTTTTTAAAGATACACATAAACAGATAATAAAAGGATTTGTTCAGTCATCTTGTTTGCTTAACATGTTTAAAAATTAGATTTGCCTTCAGACATATTCATCAGTGTGATCTTTACAATATCACTTAGGTAAATCTGCACATTTAATGTCTTCTATCTCAGACTTGCAGTGACTTATTGATATGGGTGGTTCATTGATATTTGGCTCAGTAAGACATAAGAGGAAAAATCTGAGGTGTTTTGTTTGAAATTTCAGAAAGCCATGAGAAAATGTAAGGGACTTTGTTTACAAGTCAGTATGCAAAAGGCAGTTATGAGTAACTATAAACCTGTATTTTCTCATTTCCTTTGAAGTATGTATTTCATAGACAAGGAATAAAGTAATATAAAATTATTTTAAATAAAGTATGATTTCTGTACTCTTGCCAAAAGAATATTTAAACACTTGAATTAAAGTACGGGGTGGAGAGGCACCTGGGTGGAAAAGTTGGTTAAGCCTCCAACTCTTGGCGGCTCAGATCCTGATCACTGTGGTGTGCTTGCGACTCTCCCTCTCCTTCTGCCCCCTCTCCTGCGCTCCCTCTCTTTCTCTTTCTCTCAAATCTTAAAAAAAAAAAAAAAAAAAGAATGGGGTAGAAAAATCATTATTCCTTAGTTTCTGTAAGATATACCCATATGGATATCACTTTATTTTAAAAAAAATCAATGTAACAAAAATTAATGTAATAAAAATTAATCTAACAAAATCTAAACAAATCCTTTAATTTTTCCCTCAATCTCGTGGGTTACTAAGACACCACTTTTATAATAGTAAAGCACAGCAACAATAAAGGACATGGTTCTTCAACAAAATTTATCCCAATACCAAACCATCTTTTCTTTCAGTTTTTTTGGAATTAAAAAAATAAAGAATAAATTCTAAATAATGGCATAAGTAGCTTTATAATAAAGCATTATTTGGAAATGCTTGGACTTGGGTCAAGATAATTAGAAACCTTTGTTATTTGAAAAGCATTAAAAACTAAAGATAAAGTATGCCTGAAATATACAGGTGGAAAAACATTTAATTTTCAAAAAAATCAAAAGGCTTTTGTAGGGACACACACATATGTATGTGAAGTGAAATTGACTTATTTTTAAAATGCATGAATGTGCTGAAATGGCTATATCAGTAGTCAAAAAATAATTCTGTTGGCTTTGTAATTCATTATTTAGAGGATTTTAAGTTCCCTAAATCTGATTTCCTTACTATGTTTAGATTAGGTTATAGTTAAAAATTTCTATTCCTCGGGTTTGCAAAGTTTTAGAAATATAGAAAAACCTGTCTATTCAGTACCCATTTAATACATTTAATAGAGTCTAGAGAAGGGGCAAACATCCTGGTCTTGGTGAAAATACTTCAAGAAAAACTTCTTGTGGGGTGCCAGAGTGGCTCAGTTGGTTAAGCGGCTGCCTTCAGCTCAGGTCATGATCCCGGAGAGCCCCAAGTCCTGCATCAGCTCCTTGCTCAGCAAGGAGTCTGCTTCTCCCACAGCTCATGCAGACGGGCGCTCTCCCTCTTTCTCTCTCATAAATAAATAAAACCTTACATAATAAAATTAAAAATAAATAAAATCTTAGAAAAAAAAACTTGTTGGAAAAGTATGCCTATGCTGAGTTGGAAACACCAACTCAGGGGGAGTCACCCCCATAAAGGCAAAACAGTATTCCTTATCTGCAAAAAAAAATGCTGCAATGGAGGAGAGACAGCTTGTAAGTACAGGAACTTACAACTCATTTAGTGTTGCTAGAACACAAACTATGAGATGGGTTATATCAAAAAATGAAGCCACAGGTAGGCTGAGACCAGATCATAAAAGGTCTTGTCTGTTGTAATGAGGAGCTTGTAATAGGCTTTTTTTTTTTAAGATTTTATTTATTTGAGAGAAAAAGTGTGTGTATGCAGGGGAGGGAGAGGGTGAGAGAATCTGAAGCAGACTCCACCCTGAGCACAGAGCCCAACATGGGGCTCGATCTCACCACCGTGAGATCATGACCTGAGTCGAAACCAAGAGTCAGAAACTTAACCGATTGATCACCAGGCGTCCCTGTGTTATGTTTTATAATCAAAGAGGAGTCATTATGGGGTTGAAGGCAGCAAAGTACAAGATCTTCACTCTGGTGGCAATGGTGGGCCTAGGGCTGGAGGCAGACCACATACAAAGTGTTGAGTTGGTGTGAGCCTAACAGCTGAGGTAGGGCAGTGGCAGTATGGATGGAGAGGAGGATGAGTTTTTAAAATGTTTATGAAGTAAGATTGGCAGGATGTGATATGTTCGACAGGGAGAGGGGCCAGGAGCTCTGACGATGCCTCTTAGGTTTCTTGGGTAATTAAACTCGGTAGATAATGACAATCACTAAGACAATACAGGAACAAGAATCATTTAAGGAAGAGGAGAAATTAGTTTTGCACGTGTTGATACTAAGGTTCAGTGGGGCGCCAAGAGTTGGAGTGGCTTTGTGGTGAGGCACAGAACAGTCAGCTGGAGATCTGTCCATTTGAGACTAAGGGGGAGGTCGCGCTAGAGACAGATTCGGTTACTTAAGTTTGTAGTTGGCAGCCGACATCAGGATAGTGGATAAGGCCACCCAGGTAGGGTATGTAAGAGTGAGAAGAATTGCGTGAGAATGAAATCTTGGAAACACCAACTTTAAAGGAGGTGATGGTAGGAGAGGAGCCATTCAGAGAAAACAGAAGGAAGATCCAGAACCACAGAAGGAACACCGGAGGGATGTGGAGCCCGGCTTAACTCAGTAGAGTGTGCTTGGGGCTGGGACCAATCCAGCAGAGAGGTCCTGAGAGCCTGTTGTATTTAGCAGTTAGATGGCAATTAGGTGCTATTTGAATAGAACGCTCTGGTGACAATGGAGCATAGAGGCTACAGATGTGGACAGCAGGAAACTAATACTGAGCCTTGCCATGATCCTGAACTGTCTTCGTGAAGTCATCTTTGAATTCAGCTGCTCTTTAGTCATTTATCTCTGTCTCAGTAGGGTGAAATGAAGCAAGCTCAGATAATGTAATATGCCTTGCACAATATAATGAGACTGCCTACCTACAGAGTCAGTGAATGAACTGAAGAACTCCAGAGTCTTCAGAAAGTCCTCACGGCTTGGGGTACCTGGGTGGCTCAGTCGGTTAAGCAGCTGACTTTGGCTCAGGTTGGGATCCCAGGGTCTTGGGATCGAGCCCCACATCGGGCTCCTCATTCAGCAGGGAGTTTGCATCTTCCTCTCCTTTTGCTCCTCCCCTCTGCTCGTGCTCTGTCTCTCTCTCTCTCTCAAATAAATAAAATCTTTAAAAAAAGGAAAAATAAAAAGTCCTCATGCTTACCACTGCTCACATCATCCTTTGCTTGTCAGCAGATCCACAGACTCAGCTAACAGTGTGCTGATGTGGGCCCTCACCTCTCCTTGTTAGGTTGCATATGGTGTCATGGCCCTGGGCTGCACACCTGTCTTTCTATAGAGCATTCAGCCTGCAGACTTATTAGTGTATGATGTACTGCTTGTCTTTTGGGACAAATACTTAGTTTTAATGAAAATCTTACGATTTTTGAAAACAGCTTTATTAAACCCTTTTCCATCACAGGCTGCCCTCAACCAACAGAGTCCAGTCTTGTTTAACTGGCCTGTTCCTTCCTTTAACGGTTCCAGTCCCCTTCCCCACCCCACTTTCCACTGCCTGGCATGACTTTAGCTTTCAGTTCACTCATTTCCTTGATGCCTCTACCCTTGTCTTCCATTTGACTGAGACCTAGAAGCTTTGCTCATCCTCTTTATTGCCTTCATCCAGCCCCCGCTGCTTTGCTTTCTTCCCTATCCAGTCTAGGCCCCATGGCTTATTATAAACTCCCTTCCCTCTTGTCCCGTCCTACCTGTGTAGCAAAGCCGCCAACCCTGGCTCTCTCCAGTCTTTGCAGGCCAGCTTAGGCTGCTTCAGACCTCTCCACAGCCATGCTGACAGATCCTGCCACTCCATATCCACCGTCTCTGCAGCCTCAGCAGAGCAGTACTGCTACCTACAAATCCTTGTATGTATCCTTCAACTTGCGGAGTTTTTCCACAACAGATGTTTTGCATTTTCTTTCTTTCTCTTAGTCTACGAGTCGATACATATTACATGGTCAGTAAATGTTAATTGATTCTGAATCTTAGCATAAAGCAAACTTAAAAACTATGTTAAAATATGTGTGTTTCAATGGACATTCATAGTTTAGTAAAGGCTGCTGAAATCAATGAAATTCATACAAGCTTAGCTTATATACAGCACTACATAAACCCCAAACTGAAAAGTAAAATGATGAGGCCTCCAAAAAGTTTTCTATTCTACATATCCTGTGTATGGATGCACACATAACTTTTGTTCTTAAACATACTGCCCTCTCTTCTGTTTTTCACAAAGCTATGACCTCTTCAGCATTTATTTTCAGAATTTGCTCACACAGTTTGCCTTGAAACCTTAATAGGAATAACAAAAAGGGAAGGCAGTGTGTTTCAGTCAGGGCTCTTGGGTGCAAGCAATGGACTCTGGCAGTGTTTAGCAGGAAAGAAATGTATTAAAAGGAAGTTGAGAAGAACTCTACAATAATACAGAGGACAACCTAATTTTTAAATGGGCAATGGATCTGAATAAACTTCTCCAAGGAAGACCTACAAATAGCCAATAAACACTTGAAAAGATGCTTGATATCATTAGCCACAAACAATATGTATTGTATTGTTTTGTTTTTAACCATTTAAGAGTAAGCTGCATGGATGCTATCCTTTTACCCTTAAATGCTTCAAGGTGTGTTTCTTAAAAACAAGCACATTCTCTTACATATCCACAGTGCAGTTCTCAAAGTCAGGAAATTATCACTGATACAACATTGTTATCTATGGAGGTGATTCAGATTTTGCCAATTGTTCCAGTAATATCCTATTTAGCAGAAGGAAATTCGAGATCATGAATTTTACTCTATTATATCCCTTTAGCCTCTTTCATATGGACTCATTTTGCTCTTTGTCTTTGTCTTTCAAGACCTTGACATTTTCTTTGATCTCTATCAGCCAGTTACTTTGTAGAATGTTCTTCAATTTGAGTTTGCGGGTTCAGGTAATACATTTTGGCAAGAATACCGTAGAAATGATGCTCTGTTCTTTTCATTGGAATAGATCAGAATGCATATGAGGTTTGTCTCATTACTGGGCTTTAACTTTGATCATGTGGTTAAGATTGTGTCTGCTGGGTTTACCCCTGTAAAGTTACCATTTTTCCCTCTGTAATTAATCTGTTTATAGGGAGATATCTTTAGACTACGTACATATTTCTGTAAAACTTTTACTCACTAATTTTGGTATCCATTATTATGATATTAGCTGCCAAACTCCATCATTTCTTCCACAGTTATTGTTGACTTTCTGGGGATTTTCTCTTCCCCTATTTATTTATATCACTGTAGATTCATAGATTATTTATTCATTGGGTAATAATCTATTACTGTAATTATTGATGTTCACATTATCTCTGACTTGACCCCTTTAAGCTGGCTCTTTGTCCTTTTGTCATATCCTCTTTTGAATCCTTCTTTACTTTCTAGTACAAGATATTTCAGATTCATTTTGTACTTGACCTGCCCAAGACCTGGAATTGGCCATTTTTCCAAGGAAGCTAATTTATGTGGTTTATTTTATTTAATTGACAGAGGGAGAGAGAGAGAGACAGCGAGAGAGAGAACACAAGGAGGGGGAGTGGGAGAGGGAGAAGCAGGCTTCCCGCCAAGCAGAGAGCCTGATGCGGGGCTCGATCCCAGGACCCTGGCATCAAGACCTGAGCCGAAGGCAGTCGCTTAACCAACTGAGCCACCCAGGCGCCCCTCTAATTTATGTTTTAAGTAGAGGAAGGAATCCTGTATCTTATGCTGACTTTCCAAAGTAAATATTGACAGACAAAACATAGAAATTCCTTTAAAAATGTTACCCATTATTTAAGATTAATTCATTCTCTCATTCACGAAGTTTCCTTTCTGTGCTTCGGGCGAAAGACTTCCAATATAAATGAAGCTTAACTCCAGTTCACCTTTCAAAAACAAAGTCAAAGTAATTATTAGAGGCAACTACATGCTATACATGTTCTAAGATGAGCTAGAACCTGGGAATTGAAGAGAAATTTGAGAAAAGAGTAGAGTTTGAATAAGTAGAAGGAATCCAAGAACACGTTGGGTTCATGGGTACAGCATGAGCAAAGGTATGGTGCTGGGAATGGGCATGTCTTATCAGGGAATTTTGGGGAACCTAACTGGTTGGTGGAGATGATAATGTTGGTGATTAGTGCCTTGGTACCGTTTATTAGGAGCTTCAATTCCAGCCTGGCTCACTTAGAATATTTCCCACAGGCAGGGAAGAGTCCTTAAAGTAGGGGGCTAGGTATTCATAAAGAGTATGTTTTCAGAAGTTTAATGTGATGTTATATTGCAGAATGGTTTGGAAAACAGAAGACCACTTAGGAAGCTTAATTGAGTCTAAGGTAGTAGGAATACAAGTAGAAAGGAATTTGGAAAGTAATTTAGAGGGAAGAAATGCCCTCAATGTGATGAATCAGGGTCACTGAGAGAACGGGGAACTCTGAAAGAAATAGAAAACTGATGATTTTTATAAGGGAAAGAAAAGAAATACATTGCAAAGAAGAACTCCAAAAGAAGTTCGGTGATATCAAAATTTTATTTTAACTTTTTTTTTTTCTGTGATGCTTGATTAAAAGCCATAGAATGACTCCACAGCTTTTTCTCCAAAACAATATAGTTTAGTTGAACAGTGATGATCTAGGGCCATATACTATCATTAACTATTAGACACGGTAATGCTTGCTGAATCATAACACTTGTTAGAGATATTTGGTAATAGTTTTTTCATCATTTTAGATTTATGGGGAAATAGGAAGTTGTTTTGCTTTGATATGCTCTGTCCACCACATTACTAGTCTCAGATCAAATCTTGAAATTGAGATCCAGATTCCTGATTGATGTGAAATGTCTGGCTCTCGCTGGCGTTGGGGTTGAGAAATTTGTTTCCAAGTGTGGCATTTGATTCTTTTTGTGCTATTGAAGCTCACATTCCCATCCCTCTCTTTAAAGAAATACATTGTTTTCAACTTCAACTTTGTATAAAGAAGGAATCACTAGAAACTAAGAACTCAGCTTTCAAGATCTTAAAATCACCAGATACTGTGACAAAGACATATTTGCCATATGTTGGGAGATAAACTTTGGTGTGATCGTGTGGGAAGTGCCTAGGCCCAACATTCCATGAGAAGTGAGAATGAGTGTTCCTGAACAGATATTTTACCATTTCATTAATTCTTACAATTCAACATATTTCCATCTCAACCAGACCATCATTCTAATTTGTGGATAGAGCAAGAGAAGTGACACAGGTTTGTTATCTCTCTAGCTACTATCTCTTCAGGCTTTCTGAATTGGCTTGAATCCTAGAGGTTCCATCTGAGAACTAAACCTCATTCAGTCCATAAGAGACTGAGGAGGTTTGTTCCTTTGTTTATTAATAAGTTAACATATGGACTTCCTGATTAAAATCTGTTGGAAGAAATTATTATACGAAGTAATGTATTAGCCATATAATGTGTTGGGATAGTGCTGGGTGACTCATAATTTCTGCTGCTACAGTTTATAAAAAGGAAAAGAAAGTCGGTTCTTTTTGTTGGGAAAGAAGATTTCATGTTATCTGTATTTGCAGGCTTTCTGGCTCACATGCTGGAGGAATCCTTGCTGCGGGGGTGTTTTCATTTTCTCGTCTAACATGGCAGTGGTCCATTGCAGCAGAGGTTTTTAGCTTAAACAATCTGTTTGTGGGGCTGCTTATGGCTCTTACTGTACATTTTGAGGAGGCAGCAACTGCAAAAGAAAGATCAAAGGTAACCTATTTCGATCAAAGTGAAATCACTTTTTGTTTTAATTTTTAGACAGATGCTGTATTTCTTTTTACCTTTGGATGCTGTTTATCTGTCCTGATTACTGTTGAGGTAATTTAGGCGCGTTGAGAGAGAAAATATTCTGAGTTCTTTTACTGTGAACCATGATAGGCTTTATAAACCATGGAGCTTTTTTTTTTTTCTCCCAGAGTTCAAAAGTTTTTTGGAGAATGAGAGGATTGAAATCCCCTCTGAGTCCTATGGGAAAGATGGGCTTGTTGGTTAATTCCACCATCGTGCATGTGTGTGTGTATGTGTATGTGTGTTTGAGTGTGATTGTTAGATGCCAAGCTCTAGATTGACCACCTTAAATTATATACCATTGTGGTACATTGACTTACTCTCTAATTGAAAAAAAGACCAAATTTGTACTTTTTTTTAAACTAAGAGTATCAAATGTATAAACGTAGTAGTTCGGAAGAGTTTCCAGTGAATTTATAAGGCAAACACTAATATCAAGATCATTTGAAATGTGAACCCTGTCTTCTAAGAGCTTACAGTCTACACATTGGGAAGTACCAAACCATTTTAGTAAAGGTAGCCTTTTGTTGTTAAAGAATATACAAACAGAAGAATACCATGGTTTATCAGTGGTGCCTATAAACAGATCTGTGCTGCTATTAGAGTTCATTTTTTGTCTAAAGTAAACTTTTTTCTGATTATGAAAATTGCACATGTTCAAAAGAGCAAAAACAGCACCCCTAACCTCGTTTTTAAATAAAAAGTGTTCTATTTTATGTATTTAATTTAATAGGAGAAAAAGTAAAATGGAAAGAATGCCTGAGTTTTAGTTACAGACTTTAATAAGAATTACACAATATCTTATTACTAGTAGGACTTACCTAGTTATCATGCAGGACTTTCTAAAACTTAGTTTGAAGGCAGTCATTTCAGGTCAGACTTCAGTGATGTGATGAGAATGGACAATATTATAAAAAAAAAGTAATGTTGCTAAATATTAGTGTCTGTGGAAGCAAGCCTGTGTCTAAGAGGTTGACTTTAGCCTGACCTATGGTACAAATGCTTGGTTCTCATATAAAGAGTAACTTTTTACTATTGTGCTTACTTAAGAGTTTTTAGGTAAATTTTTAACTTAGGTTATTTTCTTTTTTTTCAGATAGCTAAAATTGGTGCTTTCTGCTGTGGCCTTAGTTTATGTAATCAGCATACAATAGTACTCTATGTTTTGTGCATAATACCATGGATTCTCTTTCGACTTTTAAAAGAGAAGGTAGGTTTTTGGGTGTTTTTAATGAAAATTCATAATGTTTTAGTAAGGCCCGATACAACATTTATGGCATAAAACATGGGGCTTTCATTTTTTTTTTAGTTTTATATAAAGTGTAAATGACCCGAGGCTCTAACAACATTGAAAACAAAAATAGGATTTACAAAAATTATACAGTATTTTTTCTTTAAGATTTTATTTATTTATTTGACAGAGAGAGACACAGCGAGAGAGGGCACACAAGCAGGGGGAGTGGGAGAGGGAGAAGCAGGCTTCCCACCAAGCAGGGAGCCTGATGTAGGCCTTGATCCCAAGACCCTTGGGATCATGACCTGAGGCCAAAGGCAGACGCTCAACGACTGAGCCACCCAGGCGCCCCCAAAATTATACAGTATTGATTGCAGTGGCATCTGGTCTGATTCATAATTTTCTTACTGATTCTGAGCAGCACCTTGATAATAATAGGCTAAAAAGGAGTTAAAATGAAATAACAGATTTCCTTGATTGTTTTATTATATGCCCTAAAACAAAGGATAGTGTATTAATAATAGTTTATTCATTCATCCAGCTGTTTGTTGAGGGCCTGCGCTATGCAGGTGCTGCTCTAGGTGCTAGAGATTCAGCTCTCCCGACAGAACAGACAGCATCACTGTGAACCAAGTAACATCTCTGGAAAATAACAACCTGTTTTCTCAGAACAGATGTCTCTAGAATTAAAAATGATTTATTTTAGTTTTCCCTTTCCCTCAAAGGAAAAATGATTATTGATTTAAATGGCAGTGTAAAGCAATGTAAGAAAATTACAATGCTGTGTAAGGCCTTGTGAGATGGACTGAAGAAGGCAGGAAGCTGAGTTAGACATGAGGTTTTGGAAAGATCGAAGCCCTTTATTTTGTCAGCCCTCCTCCTAGAGGTTGAAACAATCTAAATACAAAGCCAGTACTAGAGTCATTTTACTGAATTTATTGTTTGTTTGTTAATTATACCTCAGCTACATTTATTTATTTATCATTTCATTATTTGTTGCTCTAGTCAGGATTATATTAGAAAATACATGTTCAGTAAAATTATTATACAGAAATAGGGAAATTATAACAAAACTTTAGGTAACTATTGTATTTACTGTACTTGAATATATTTTTTGTTTTTAGCTTCTGGCAACAAAGGAAAAAGTATAACGTGGAGATTATATTATGTGTTAAAAAAATGGAAATAACAATCAAAGGAAGATCAACTTTTTCTTGGAACTGAATTCTGCTAAGTCAGTCATGTCCAACCTTTTATGAGGAATATTAAACAGTGTAACAGGTCATGTCTAATAGTGGTTTTATAGAATATACAGAAGGTTCTTTATCTGGTCTTTTATTATATAAAATAATAAAATATTTTTTATTTTAAATAAAGGAGATAGAACATAAAAAACATAAATTCAGTGAAGACTTTTCTATAGATTACAAACCTGAAGAGGCCCAGATATTTTTCTTGTGAATTGATGGATGCATAGATGGGGATGCATTAACATCCTGCTATCAGTTACCTTAGCCAGGCATTTTTTTTTTTAATCCAGTCTTCATTTCTTTCTCTTTTTTTTCCAGCTTATTGAGATACAGTTGACATATAACATTGTGTAAGTTTAAGGTGTACAACATGATGATTTGATATATGGATATATTATAAAATGATTGCCACAATGAGGTTAGTTAACATATCTATCACCTCACGTAGTTACAGTTCTGTGTCTTGAAAACTTTTTAAGATCTACTTTCTTAGCATCTTTCAAATATAAGCTACAGTACATAGTCCCCATACTGTACATTACCTTCCCCAGAACTTATTCATATTATAACTGGAAGTTTGCACACTTAGACCACCTTGACCCATTTCCCTCACTCCCTACTCCCTGCCTCTAGTGATCACCAGTCAACTCTCTGTTTCTGTGAGTTCAGTTTTTTTTTAGACCCCACTATAGGTATATGTCTTTATCTGACTCATTTCATTTAGCGTAATACCCTCAAGTTTTATCCATGTTGTTGCAAATGGCAGGATCTTTTTCTTTTTGTGGCTGAATAATAATCCATAGTACTTATGTATGTATATCTGTTTTCTATGTTATCTCTTAGGAGTTTTATGGTTTCAGGTCTTACAATCAAGTCTTTAATCCATTTTGAGTTAATTTTTATATATGGTGTAAGATAGTGGTCCATTTTCTTTCTTTTGCATGTGACTGTCCAGTTTTCCTAACACCATTTATTGGCCTTTTCCCCTTGAATAGTTTTGCCTCTTTGCCATAAATTAATTAACCATATATGCATGGGTTTATTCCTGGACTCTCTACTTTGTTCCATTGATTTATGTATCTGTTTTTATGCCAATACCATACTGTTTTGAATGCTATAGCTTTGTAGGATAGTTTGAAATCAGGGAGCATGATGCCTGCAGCTTTGTTGTTCTTTTTCAAAATGGCTTGGGCTATTTGGGATCTTTTGTGGTTTCATTCAAATGGATTGTTTGTTCTATCTCTAAAATGACAGTGGAATTTTGTTAGAGATTGCATTGAATCTATAGATTGCTTTAGCTGTTTTAACAATATTAATTCTTCCAGTCCATGAACATGGAATATTTTTCCATTTATTTATATCTTCTTCAATTTCTTTAATCAGCATCTTATAGTTTTCAGTGTATAAGTCTTTCACCTCCTTGGTTAAATTTATTTGTAGGTATTTTATTCTTTTTGATGCACTTGTAAACAGAATTGGTTTAATTTCTCTCTGATAGTTCATTGTTAGTGTATAAAAAAGGCAGCAGATTTTTTTATATTGATTGTCTACCCTGCAACTTTACTGGACTCAGTTAAGAGTTCCAACAGTTTTTTGGTGGAGTCTTTAGGGTTTTCATTATATAAAATCATGTCACTTACAAATAGTGACAGTTTCACTTCTTCCTTTCCAGTTGTATGCTTGTTATATTTTTTCCTGCCTGATTGCTCTGGCTAAGAGCAGTGAGAGTGGGCATCCTGGTCATATTACTGAGAGGGAAAGCTTTTATCTTCTCACTGTCGAGTATGATGTTAGCTGTGGGCTTGTCATATATGGCCTTTCAGTGGCCATATACCTGCTTTGTTGAGAGTTTTTATCATGAAAGAATTTTGTAAATGCTTATTCTGTATCTATTGAGATGATCATATGATTTTTATCTTTCATTATGTTAATGTGGTATATCATGTTGATTGATTTGCAGATGTTGAACCATCCTTGCATCCCTGGAATAAACCCCTCTTGATCATGGTGTATAATCCATATAATGTAATGTCAAATTCAGTTTATTAATATTTTTTGAGGATTTTTGCATGTATGTTCATCAGGGATATCTGATATGGCCTATAATTTTTTTAATTTGTTTGGTGTCCTTCTCTGGTTTTGATATCAGGGTAATGTTGGCTTCATAAAACATGTCTGGAAGCATTTCCTATTCTTCAGTTTTTGGGAAGGGTATAAGGAGGATGGATATTAAATCTTTAAATGTTTGGTAGGATTCACCAGTGAAGCTGTCTGGTCTAGGACTTTTGTTGGGAATTTTTAAGTTACTGATTCCATCTCCTTACTAGTAATCAATCTATTCAGATATTCTATTTCTTCATGATTCACTCTTGGAAGATTGTATGTTTTTAGGAATTTATCCATTTCTTCTAAATTGTTCAATTTGTTGGTGTATAATTGTTTATAGTAGTCTGTTATGATCCTTTGGATTTCTTTGGTATCAATTGTAACTTCTCTTTAATTTCTGATTTTATTTATTTGTGCCCTCTTTTTTTCTTAGTTTAGCTAAAGGTTTGTCAATTTTGTTAATCTTTTCAAAGAATCAGCTCATAGTTTCATTGGTCTTTTCTATTGTCTTTTCAGTTTCTACTTCATTTCTTTTCACTCTGATCTTTATTATTTCCTTTTTTCTACTAATTTGGGGCTCCATCTGTTCATATTTTCCTAGTTCCTTTAGGTGTAACGTTAGATTGTTAATCTGAGAATTTTCTTCTTAACTATCTCTATGAATTTTTCTCTTAGAACTGCTTTTGCTGCATCCAATAGATTTTTGTGTGTTGTATTTATTTTCTTTTTTTGGTGTGTTGTATTTCCATTTTCATTTGTCTCAAGGTATTTTTTAATTTCTTCTTTGATGTCTTCATTGACCCATTGGTTGTTCAGTAGTATGTTGTTTTATCTTCACATATTTGTGATTCTTGCAGTTTTCCTCTTGTAATTGATTCCTAGTTTCATATTGTGTTCAGAAAAGATTCTTGATATGATTTTAGTCTTTAATTTACTGAGACATGTTTTGTGGCCTAACATATGATCTTTCCTGGAGAATGTTCCATGTGTACTTGAGAAGAAAGTGTATTTTGCTGTTTTGGGATGGAATGTTCTATATATATCCATTTTTGCATCTAATATGTTGTTTAAGTTTGATGTTTCCTTATTATTTTCTGTCTGGCTGGGACAAAAAATCAATATCCATTGATATAAGTGAGGTATTAAAGTCCATTGTTCCATTGATATAAGTGAGGTATTAAAGTCCCCTAGTATTATTTTATTCCCGTCATTTTCTCTCTTTAGGTCTGTTGGTGTTAGCTTTATGTATTTAGGTGTTTCTCCATTGGGTACATAAATATTGACAAATGTTATATCTTCTGCTGGATTGACCTCTTTATCATTATATAATGCCCATCTTTGTCTTTTACTATAGTCTTTGTTTTAAATCTGTTTTGTCTGATGTCAGTATAGTTACCCCTGCTTTCTTTTGGTTTCCATTTGCTTGAAACATCTTTTTCCATCCTTCATTTTCAGTCCATGTGTGTACTTATATATGAAGTGAGTCTCTTACTCACTCACTTACAGGCAGCAGATAGATGGGTCTTGTTTCTTTATCCATTCAGCCACTTTCTGCCTTTTGATTGGAGAATTTGGCCCATTTACATTTAAAGAAATTGATGGGTATGTACTTATTGCCATTTTATTAATTGTTTTTCATTTTCATTTTTCATTTTCATACTGTTTTGTAATTCCTCTCTGTTCCTTTCTTCTCTTGGTTTCTTACCTTGTGGTTTGATGACTCTCTGTGGTGTTACACTTAGATTCCTTTCTCATTATCTTTTGTCTACTATGGGTTTTGCTTTATGGTTACCATAAGGCTCGTATATAACAGCCTGTATATATATAACAAGCTATTTTAAGTTGGTAACAAGTTATGTTTGAATGCATTCTAAAACTGTATTTTTATTCCTCTTGCCCTGTGGTTTATTGATGTCATATTTTACATCTTTTTATTTTGTGTATCCCTTAACTAATTACTGTATTTGTAGTTATTTTTACCACTTTTATCTTTTAACCTTCATACTAGCTTTTAAGTGATTAAACCACTACTACATATTTACCTTTACCAGAGATATTTTTAAAATATTTCTTTCTTATTACTAATTAATGCCCTTTCCTTTTAGCTTAAAGAAATTATTTTAACATTTCTTATAAGGCTAGTTTAGTGTCTGTGAACTCCTTTAGCTTTTGTTTATCTGGAAAGCTCTTTATCTCTCTGAGTGATAACTTTGACAGGTAGTATTCTTGTTTGGGAGTTTTTTCTTTCAGCACTTTGAATGTATCATGCCATTCTCTTCTGACCTGCAAAGTTTCTGCTGAGAAATCTACTGATAGCCTTATGGGGATTTCCTTGTGTGTAACAAGTTGTTTTTTCTCTTGCTTTTAATTTCTCTCTTTATCCTTAACTTTTGACATTTTAATTATGTGTCTTGGTGTGGGTCTCTTTGGCCTCATCTTCTTTGGAATTCTGGGCTTCTTGGATCTGGTTGTCTGTTTCTTTTCCCAGGTAAGGGAAGCTTTTGGCAATTATTTCTTGAAATAAGCGTTCTGCCCCATTCCCTCTTCCCTTTCTGGGACTCCTATAATATACATGTTATTCTGCTTGATATTGTGCCATAAATCGCTTAAGCTATCTTCAGTTTTTAAATTTTTTTCTTTTTGCTGCTTGGTTTGGGTGAGTGCCATTGCCCTGTGTTTTATTTAGCTCATTGATTCTATCTGCTTCATCTAGTCTGCTGTTGAACTCCTATAGTGTATTTTTCAGTTCAATTATTGTATTCTTCAGTTCTGTGTGTTTGGTACTGTCTTACATTTTCTGTGTCTTTGTTGAACTTCTCACTGTGTTCATCCATTCTTCTCCCAAGTATGGTGAGCATCTTTATGACCATTACTTTTAACTCTTTGTCAGGCAAATTACTTATCTCTGTTTCATTAAGATTTTTTTTCCAGGGTTTTATCTTGTTCTTTCATTTGAAATATACTCCTCTGTCTCCTCATTTTGCTTGACTCTCTGTGGTTGTTTCTGTGTATTAGGCAAAATAGCTGTCTCTCCCAGTCTTGGAGGAGTGGCCCTGTGTAGGAGATGAACCTCACATCAAAGTAGCTACAGCTACTTTGCTGTAGCTCTTGGCTGTCTCTCAAACCTTTATGATTGTCTAAGCAGCCTGAGTTTCTCTTGGTAGGTTCTAGTTATTGTGTCAAGACTTGTGAGTGTTCCAGAGGGAGGGATCTCATCAGCACCTAATTTTACACTGATTGGAAACTAGCCCCTCAGTCAGCATCTTTAAGGTATGCAAATAGATACAGTCCTGGGAGACTGCAATCATAGACCGTACTAGCCTCCAGACCAAGTGATCTGGGTGCGGGGGGGGGTCTCCCTTTAGGGATTGTTGCAAATTCAGGGTTCCAGATGAGTGTACAAGTTTGTTTCTGGGAGGTGCCAACAAGCTGTGGTGAGGCCAGGTGAGAGCTCCAAGATGGTATCCGTCAGCCTGTGTTCCCGGAGAGCACTTCTCTAGCCTTTAGATGTGTGGTAAACCTGAAACCTACCCTTCAAGCTGAAGTTTTTTCACGGGAAGACCAGGGGGTGTTGTTTCAGTCTATTGTCAGTGCAGTCCCTTGGGGATGGTAACCTGCCAAGAACTGTCTTTCCAGTTGTTTTAGACCCATAGGACCCCAAAATGCAATTCTCCTTGACCACCAGATCCAGGCACTTAAGGGGCATCCCCTTTGTGGGCTGTGCACCCTGGCTGACTTTGGTGGAGCTGTGGTGGAGTGGTATGTGAGGTTGGGCATTTGCCTGGCTGGCTTTGACAGAGCTGCAATGGAGTGGTACACAGGAGTGGGCACACTCACTGGCACTAGCAAGATAGAGGAAGAATGCCAGAAGTGGCACCCTCCAGCATCTCTGTCCCCAGAGAGAGTTCTACCAGGCTTCTCCCCTTACAGCAGACATTTTAAGATTAGCAAATGAATCTTCTTCACTTATGGTCTAGCACTTTCCAGACTGCTGCTTCTGTACCAGGTTCTGGGGCGAGTGAGTCTGTCTGTAAGTCCTTAAGAGCAGAGTCTCTGTCCCCTACAGCCCTATAATTTTCCTGAACATTTGACCTATTGGCTTTCAAAACCATACATTTGGTGGGGGATCATCTCTCTGGTGCAGGACCCAAAGCTTGGGGTGCCTTACATGGGGGCACAAACCCCTTGCTCCTCAGGAAGAAGTCCTATATTTATGAGATCCCTCCTAACTGTGGGTTGCAGCACTAGGTTGGGGTTTTCGGTGAGACCATGTCTCTGTTTCTCCCACACATTTTCATGTGGCCCTTTTATTCTTTGTTATGGAGGCACTTGTTCAGGTAGTTTTTAGGTCTTTGTAGATTTGTTGTGTCTGTGGAGGAGGTGAGTTCAGAATCTTCCTACCTCACCACCTTGAACTCCTAATTATGACAGCTTCATAATGTAGTTTGAAATTAGGAAGTGTGATGCCTCCAGCTTCATTCCTCTTCTGCAAGATTATTTTGGCTGTTTGGGGGTCTTTTGTGGTTCCATATCAATTTTAGGATTTGTTTTTCTATTTCTGTTAAAAATGCCATTGGAGGGCACCTGGGTGGCTCAGTTGGTTAGGTGACTGCCTTCGGCTCAGGTCATGATCCTGGAGTCCCGGGATCGAGTCCCGCATTGGGCTCCCTGCTCAGCGGGGAGTCTGCTTCTCCCTCTGACCCTCCCCCCTCTCATGTACTCGCTCTCTCTCTCATTCTCACTCTCTCAAAATGAATAAGAAATAAATCCTTAAAAAAAATGCCATTGGAATCTTGATAGGGGTTTCATTGAATCTATAGATGGCTTTGTGTGATACAGACACTTAAAAAATATTAATTCTTCCAATTTGTGAACAAGGGGTATCTTTCCATTTATTTGTTTCTTCTTCAATTTCTTTCATCAATGCTTTGTAGTTTCCAGTGTACAGATTTTTCACCTCCTTGGTTAAATTTATTGCTAGGTGTTTTATTGTTTTTGATGCTAATATAAATGAGATCATTTTCTGTTTTTTTTTTCCAGACAGTTTATAGTTTATTGTTAGTGTGTAGAAACACAACTAATTTTGTGCATTAATTAGTTGTGTTTCTACACCCTGCGACTTTACTGAATTCATTTATTAGTCTAACAGTTTTTTGGTAGAGTCTAGGATTTTCTCTATATAAGATCGTGTCATCTGCAAATAGAGACAGTTTTACTTCTTCTTTTCATATTTGGATGCCTTTTATTTATTTTTCTTGCCTGAATACTCTGACTAGGATTTCCAGGACTGTGTTGAACAGGAGTTGGTAATACCAAGTAGGCACTCTTGTCTGATTCCTGATCTTGGAGGAAAAGCTTTCAGTCTTTCGCTATTGAGTATGATGTTAGCTATGGACTCGTCTTATGTGGACTTTATTATGTTAAAGTATGCCCCAGATCAAGTAAATCAGAATTAGTTTAGGGTGGGATCAGCTACCGGCTCAGCTCAGCAGATGGGCAGGATAGCTGGCTGGGATCTCTGCTTGGGCACAGCTGCAAGCAAGAACACAGTCCTCCAGATCTGAGCACTGGTTGCCGAAAGCCCTGCTTCCCTTCTCCTGCGTGATCCCCAGTGGTTGAGCCGACCCCTTCCTCCCACCTCTCAAGAGATGAGAACCGAATGAGCCTCCTGGGAAGTGTCCTGCCATGCTGGGGGAGCTGGTTGTCCACCCTGGAGTCTCTTTTCCCACTGGAAAAACTGTCACCCCAGGGGAGCTCTGTTAGTGCAGAGCTGGGCTGGCACGGGGGAGGAGTGATGCAGTCAGAGTGCTCCTTCTTATTTCTAATGTGGGTCTTCTCAGTCTGTATGGTCCAAGGTGGGCTTTATCCTCACCCCTGAATTCTGGGATTCTTCACAGTGATATCTCGTCTGTAGATAGTTGCTAGCTGGTCTTCTGGTAAGGAAGACTGAAGTCAGGAATGATCTATGTTGCCATCTTGATGACCTTACTCCTGGACAGGCTTCTGACATCAGAGAAGTTTCATTCAGATAATAGAGAGGTGCATTGACTGACAAGAACTTAAAAAGTAAATATTTTGTGTTAGTTAATTGAAAGAAGAGCCATATGCTTTTTATAAAACATGCAGGACTCAGAGTGGACAAGGTAGGAGCCTGGTCTGAGAGCCTGTTTATTCTGTACTTAGGTCAGCTACTGATGAATGATGCAATTTGGGGAAGTATGACTCCTCAAAGGACATTTCATTTTCTCTAGTTAAATAGCAGAGGCTAGAAAATAAGGCCTACCAATGAAGTGACAGAGTAGTTGGATCTCACTGGTCAGATGAGTTGAGGCAGAGTAAGAAGTCCTGAGTCAGTTGGTTGCAACCCTGGCTACTCAGATGATCTGGGAAGCTTTTAAAAAGTATGTGTATGTGTGTGCATTTGTGAATGCATGTGTATATATATACATATATTTGTATATAGGTATGTATATTTATGCTGACCCCACTCCAAAATAATTCTGATTTAATTGGTCTAGGGTGAGGCCCAGACATTGATATTTTCAAAAAGCTCTGCAGGTGATTCTAATGTACGTACAGCTAGGACTCAGAGCCACTTTCTTGCACTCTCTGAAAAAGCTCTCACGTAATTGTCTCCTTGTTGATTTCTCACACAAAAGGAAAATTCTCCGGCAGTTGCATCGTGCCACTCTAACTTGAACTTTATAACAGGCAGAAACTGTCAAAATATAAACATTTGCTTTATTTAAAACTACTTTTAAGAATAGCAAAGGCATGTTGCTCAATTAGTTATTTCTTATACTCTTTTCATGCCATTATTTTTATGCATCTCATTACCACTTTAGAAATATCAAATGAAATCAGTACTCTAGTAAAAACACTCTATTTTCAATTAAGAGTGTTTATTTGAAAATGCTAATATAAGTCAACTGCTTGTTCTCCTTCTGGTGAATGTGAACTTGGTTCTTGTAGTCATTGTCGCATATGAATTTTCCTTTTTTGTAAAGGAAAAGTTGGCAATTGCCAATTATGATATTTGGAAGAGACCCCCTTTCCCAACTACTAAAGCAACCACTATTTGAATCTTTTAGTATACCAGAATTCTTTTGGGTGTAATCTTTATAAGACTTTGTCAACATTGTCCTTTATTTTAGAAATGTGCAGATGAGGGGGTGTCTGGGTGGCTCGATTAAGCATCCAGCTCTTGATTTCAGCTCAGGTCATGATCTCAGGGTCGTGTGATTGATCCCTGTGTCAGGCTCTGCACTCAGCAGGGATTCTGCTTGTCCCTCTCCCTCTTTGCCTCCTCCTTGCTCTCTCTCTCTCAAATAAATAAATAAATCTTAAAAAAAAAAAGTTATGCGCAGATGAGAAATACACTCTTATGAGGCAACATTGTTATACAGAACAAATTTCTATCAGTACTCCTTCCTATATGTACATTGAGGAAAAAGAGCATTTGGATGAACTGGGAGGTTATTTAAAAGCTAGCTTCATTTGTGACACATATTTGCATGAAATATCCAAAACCCTTGGGCAAAGTATCATATTGTCAGTGTGTAATCATAATAGAGAATATAGTTGAAGTCTGCTCCTGGTGATGGTGATGAAGGGAATTGTACTGGAACAGTATTTGGGGTATATTCAAAATCAGCCAAACAGTCACTCCCACGTGTGTTATCCCAGCCATGTAATGCTGCATGTCATGACATGGTTTTAAATATAAACAATGATACTCCAGAGTTGCCCCTAATATTATTTGCTTCACTCAGATTTCACCTGCCATGCAAAGGAGTTCAGGCTGATGCAGTTTTCTAGTAATCCACAGTACTCAGAAGGTTTAACATAGTATTCTGTGGTGACTTAGTAGAAACTGAGAGATCAGCTCTGAGTAAACATTTTGATGTTTTTCTTGATGTGTTCTTGAAGTTCCAGGATGAATGGACTAAAAATAAACATTGTTACACAATACAATATGCTTTGGTGCAGGAACTCTCCCTGGGCTCTCTGTTGAAGTTGAGTCTGTACTTCTCTGCTGGTTTATTGCCTTACGTCTACCTTCCTATCTCATCCTACCTCAATCAAGCCCGTTGGACCTGGGGAGACCAGACAACGTTTCTAGGATTTTTGACGCATTTGCTCAGGGAAGAATATGGAACATTCAGTCTGGTAAATTTATATTTAAAGCCCTTTTAAGGAAGGAAGTGGTGAAACTTCAGTGTTTTGCCTGGGCCTTGACTGAAAAAAAATAATGTCTATCAATGAGTACATAGAATTTTCATTTCCATTATCTGTGTAACAAACTTGCTCCTTATAAACGTGGAATCACTTAACCTGACATCATAATGTTGTATATCCCAAGTATGTTTTTCAGGATAACAAACATTAAAAAGACTCTTTTGCCAGCATTTAAAACACTTCATTCTTCTTAGTATTGGGTATCACTTTCGTCCCTTGGTCTGTGATTTTAAATATTTGGAAAAGATTGAAGAATCAAAAGAAAAAAAAACTCAAAATTTTTAATTTACCTTGACCAAAACACTTTCTTTTTTCATATTTGACAAATAGTGTTCATGATAGTCTTTAGTGTAATACATATGTGTAAGTACTTTATAAGATAAAATTTCACTAGAAGTGTTTTTTTTAAGTTCAAAAGGCCTTGTTTTCCCTGAAACATAAATTAGGGAAAAAACACTGAATGTGGTTAGAGTAAAGGTTATCTGAAAAATAAAAGGACAAACTTTTTTTTTTTACCTTAATAAAGAACAGTTGTATCGGATTTTTCTCTCATGGTTTGTGCTTTTTGTGTCTTATGCAAGAAGGCAAATCTCTGAAGACTATGTATTATATGACACCATTGATACAAAATTCTAAACCATGCAAAAAGTAAACAATCTATTGCTCAAGGTACATATAAAAGAAGAACTATATATTTTTAGAAAGTAGGGGAGTAATTAACACAGAATTCAAGGTAATAGTTATCACTGGGGGTGAGAAAAGGGAGGTCTGTGAATGCTTTGTGAGATACTTTATGGTATTCATGCAGTTCTGTTCTTAAGTGAATGGCAGCTCTATAGATTTTTAAAAACTCTTTATCCCTTAAATATACATTATATGTGTTGTTTGTAGGAGATATTTCATAATAAACTAGCTTAATGAAAGGATAATTATTAATTACTTTTTGAATTAGAGAGTTTGATACTTTCAGCTTATACTCTGGCTTACTTACATTGGTTATTCCGTTACAATAATGCTTGAGGGCCACTCCAGATTTGAAATTTGTGTAATTCACACATAATTGTGAAATTATAGACTAACATGTGGTAATGAGCTCTAATCAAAGTGCCTTAAAAACAGTCTACAACAAAAGTGTAAAGTCTGTTAATTCATCAATGTGTTAATCGTTCCTGCTGGAACTAGTTTAACTGATTTTTAGCCCATCATTATTTCTGCACTTCTTCCTCTGGGATGTCTGTGTTTAATTTCCACTGACTTCTCTTCAAAAATTCAGTAAGGCTCTGAAGCAAAGACTGAATGAAGAGAGATGTTGCATTGTCTACTTAAAACATGTATATTCTAAATCAGGATAGTTAAAATGCAATAGCCTAACACAGCTGCAGTTGAAGGCTTACACAAATAAACTTCTCTCTTTTATGTTTAGGCCAAATCTGAAACAGGATCCAGTATGTCTAAAATTTTGCTGTGAGTATGAAATATTTGAAACTGGTTTTAAGTGAATTCTCTATCAGTTCCTAGACTAAGTGATTTGGGGGGCTTCTGGGATTGTTTCTTTGTGAAGCAGTGTGTCTGAGAAGTGGCTCTCACGGGTATGGTCACTAGGTGTTTGTGTGGACTATCAAAACATTCTAGCATTTCCTTCAGGAAGAGAAAGCTGAGAGTGAGGGATAAATACAACAGTGAGTTAGTAGACTGTCAAACTAGAACGTTTCCACTTCCATTTGGATACAAAATGACCCAATGCAGTGTTGCTTTATACATCATTTATCCTTTGTTCTGGTTTCGACTCTTTTTTTCAGAGACATTTTAGAACATTGCATTTAGCGATTCGATTCTTTTCTTTTTAGGATTGAGCTCTCTGTTCTTAAATTCTTTAGAGCTTCATTTATTTAATGTGTCTTAAGACTTTTTCTTTAGGCTGTTCTTAAGCTCTATTTTTGACTTAAATATTTCTAATATCCAACCTTTTTAGAGCCGGTTAAGCAAATATATTTCATCTATATTACCTACTAGGGTTCTTTGAAAAATGGGTTAATATTTGCTTTAAAACCCACACAGATTAAGACAACTTGAAAAATATCCATACCAACCCTCTACTATTTTTATAATATTTTCAATATAAAATTATGGAAGAATAGTCTTCTATAATACTAAAGTGATCTCCTAACTAATTATTCATTTAGGATTCCCAGGACTATTTGAAAACCGTTTTTAAAATATGGGGAGAATATTTCAACTCTGTACATGAGGCAGTTCATAGGTTCTCACAGTTTCTGTCTTGTTAATTTGCTAGCTTGTTTGCTTCCTTCCATCCTTCCTTCTTTTCTTTTAAATGTCCCTTTCCCCTGCTCCCTAAATGTGATTCATAATCATTATAGAAAATTTAGAAAATCCAGGTAAGCAAAAACAAGAAAATTAAAATTACTATAATTCTAATGTGTAGAGATAACCACTATTGTTAATCCATTAACATTTCTGTCTGTATCTTTCAATGTTTTTTATATTTTTGTTTTGAAAAATGGGATCATAATATGCAGACTTTTTTATTAGCCCACTGGTTTTCATTCTTTACTGTATCTTGAAAACATTTTCCTGCCACCAATTATTCTTATGTAACCTTTTGTTGGTTCTCACAACTGATTTTTTTTTTTTTTTTAATGTCTGACTGAAACTTTTGTGGCTCCTTTTTCTTTTTGGTTGGGAAAAAGTATCAAGAAGCTCAGTTACAACGACAGCTTTACCAATGTCTGTGGGCTTTTATTTTATTCCGCTTTGCTCCAGGCCAGAAGATTCACTGCCTGTTCTTTTCAACCTACCTTATAGGGTTGTGATCACATTTGACATTGGCAGTATATTTTGCCTTAACAAATCCCACATGAACTCCAAAGAACTCTCAAGAGTTCTCAGTTATAAGTTGCACATAAAACTCATCTATTGGGGAACATAAAAGCCTCCTTTATATTGAAGTAATAGCAGTTAGGTGATATGCCTAGAAAAAAGACTTAACAAAAGTGATGACCACTCACACCCACACTATTTGTTCGAACCAAATCATAATGTAGAATGGAGGCATAATCCTAGCACCCTCTGACTGAGTGAGAGAATTTCTAGTCTTTAATTGTTTCAGGAGGACAGGAGTGTTGAGAAAAGCAACTTAAAATTAACTTACTAGAAAATCCTTCAAAATGATGGGACCTAATCATCTCTCCTTTTCCAGTCAAGCAAATTAAATTCTTTCCCCATGCATATCTCTAAATTGCAATCCTGTACAAGGAAATTATTGAATCTAACCCTAGGCACTGACCATGTTTTAGAGCTTACATTTAAGCAACAGATCTCCAAGAATTAATTTGGAAACTGACTTCATTCCTTTTGAAGAATGGTTTGAAATGGGCATCATGCTGGAATCAATTTTTCAAGTGTATTTGAAAATGAGTAAGAATATCTTCTCATAGTAGATGAGTCTCCATTAGTAAAATACACATTGTGTGGTTTCCATAATTATGGCATCACATTTTCTCCAGTAAAATTGCCAGCAGGGAGAAGAAAGTTCTTCGAGAGGTTGTATAGAGTCATTTCTTTTTTTAAAAATTGGTGACTGCTAGAGCTATTTCAGAACTCAGATAACACTTGGGAAATGCTTATTAGTTAATGGAAGAATTTAGTTTAATTATAGGAAAAAAATACATTTCTCAGAGATGGCTTAAACATTTTTGAACCAAATAATATAGAAAACAAGGAACCCCTTTTTTTGAGAGAGAGAGAGAGAGAGAGAGAGCACATGCCCACTCGCACACTGGGGAAGACGGGTAGAGGGAGAGGGAGAGAGAGAGTCCCCAGGAGGCTCGATCCCACAACCCCGAGATCATGACCTAAGCCGAAATCAAGAGATGAATTCTCAACCAGCTAAGCCACCCAGGCGCCCCACATTGATTTTGTTTTCAATTGCTAAATCACAGGAGGCCATGTCTACACTACTGACAGAAGTTCAAAAACTCATTTCACATGACTTCTTACCAAACCAATTGGGGGATCCAAAATATTATCAATACAGCATACCAGCATTACAAATACAGAAGAATTACTTGCTCTGATCCTATCCCAAATAATATAAATTGGTAACCAAATATTACAATTGGAAAACATCTTAGAACTGTTTAACTCTTTCTTATGGTACTTTTTCTCCCAAATTTAAAAGAAGACAGAATAGGGGTGCCTAGGTGGCTCAGTCGTTAAGCATCTGCCTTCGGCTCAGGTCATGATCCCAGGGTCCTGGGATCGAGCCCCGCGTCAGGCTCCCTGCTCTGCAGGAAGCCTGCTTCTCCCTCTCCCACTCCCCCTGCTTGTGTTCCTTCTCGCTGTGTCTTTCTCTGTCAAATAAATAAATAAATAGATAAATAAATAAATAAAAATAAAAGAAGACAAAATAATTTTAACATCTGCCTCCAGCCATTAAAACTACTCAGTGCATAATCAGATGTATTTTACAAAGAATGTTGTATTTGGATCTAACCAAGTTTGTTTTCTACCCATGATGAGTTAGATTGTCTTTTACAGTTCTCAAGTAACAAGTATGAGGACCCAACTCTCACTCAACATTCAAGCCCTCGCAGTTTGGGCAAATATATGTTTAGCAAGAAAGTGAGTAATATAATTTCTTTTCCTATTCTTTTTCCCATATTCATTAATTCAATTCATATTTTTAATATGCCATTGGAGAACATTGCCAGTATTATTTTATATTCCAAATTAATGACTCTAATCACTTCTGTTACAGCAAATGTGTATTGCTTTCTTCCTAGGTTTTTTTTTTCCTTATAATAAATTAATGATTTTGGAAGATTGAGCAGTATATTACAATCTAAGTAAGCAAGTCATTTGATGTCTTAAACTTCTGTTTTGATCCCTAACTGTGCCCATAGCTACTCATTATTGCATTGCAAAAGAAGTAAACAACTATTTGAATTCCTTGGAAGAAGTTACCTCTGATGATAAAAGAAAACCTAAAAAATATAGCACTCTTAACCTCCATTAATTATTTTTTGTCCATTTACCCTCTAATCTGAGTGTTTTATGTAAATTTATATATGTACACACATTTATAGTTCTGTTTCCTTGACACTTAACATTATATTATGAGCATGCACCCTTATCATAAAAAGACTGAAGGTCATTTAAATGTCTGTATAAAATTCCATTCTCTGACCTAGGAGAATTAAGTGAAGTGTTTTTCTGTTTGGGAATCTTCAGATTGCTTCCACTTCTATTATAAATAATATTAAAGCATTTTTATGGATTAATCTTTATCCACATTTCTCGTTTTGCTTAAAGATTTATGCCTACATGTCAAATTACTGGGTCGATGAGTGTGATTATTTTTTTAAAGATTTTATTTATTTGAGAGAGAAAGAGAGAGCACAAGCAGGGGGAGGGGGGACGAGTAGAGGGAGAGGGAGAAGCAGACTCCCACTGAGCAGGGAGCCCCATACGGGGCTCGATCCCAGGACCCTGGGATCATGACCTGAACCGAAGGCAGTTGCTTAACTGACTGAGCCACGCAGGCACCCTGAGTGTGATTATTTTTAAGGCTTTTGGTATATATTATCAAATTAATTTTTCTTGAGGATTATACTCACATATGTGCTCATTCTGTTGCATCCTCACCAATATTGAAATTGCTGTTTTAAAATCTTTATTATTTTGAGGCATGAAAGTATTTTTTTGTTTTGCTTATGTTTAATTACACCTTAAATTTAACAAGATTGATCATTTGTATTTCTTCTCTGAATTTTTACTTTCTATATCTTGCTGCATAGTTCCAAGTGAAGTCTGTAATATAGTACAGTGTGTAGCTGATTCCTATATTTCAGTTGTTTATTCCAGCTCAGATTTTTTTAAATGGAGATCTTTCTTTGTCCCTAGTTAAAAATGGAAAGTTCTGGGGCGCCTGGGTGGCTCAGTCGTTAAGTGTCTGCCTTGGGCTCAGGTCGTGATCTCAGGGTCCCAGGATCGAGCCCCGCATCGGGCTCCCTGCTCAGCGGGAAGCCTGCTTCTCCCTCTCCCACTCCCCCTGCTTGTGTTCCCTCTCTCGCTGTGTCTCTCTCTGTCAAATAAATAAATAAAATCTTAAAAAAAAGAGAAAGTTTTATAGATCTAATTTTTTTCTTATGCAATATTATTGATATTCATGCACATAAATAATTTTGGACATTTTTTTTATAGGAACAGACAGAATCCATCATTGGTATGGCTTTTTACTGGAATGTTTTGCACTTATTCATTGTTCTTTGCTTGGAGGGCGAATTTAGATATTTCAAAACCACTTTTCATGGGTGTGGTAAGTTTTACTTAGATTTATCCGTTGACCAGAAAGTTGAAGAGTGTACAAATTTGTCCTCATGAATCTTGTAGAAGAGCAACTGATCACAGAAAGAGCTAACATTGTGTATACATTTTTACAGATCGAAAGTTAAATTCTTTTTTTTTTTTTTTTAAAGATTTTATTTATTTATTTGAGAGAGAGAGAGAAGGAGAGATAGAAAGCACGAGAGGGAAGAGGGTCAAAGGGAGAAGCAGACTCCCTGCCGAGCAGGAAGCCCGACGTGGGGCTCGATCCCGGGACTCCAGGATCATGACCTGAGCCGAAGGCAGTCGCCCAACCAACTGAGCCACCCAGGCGAAAGTTAAATTCTTGAACCAGTAAGACCGAGGCCTTTTTTTAGGGGGAAAAAAATGCAACATTTAGTTAACACAATAGTTAGGTAGAAAAATACCCGTAAGGTAGTTTTAAGTTAGTTATTTTATGTGTGTGCTTACAGATACAAGTACTCCTGCAGATCCCCTGGAATTTTTTTAAAAAACAATAAAGAAATAAAGGTCATAGCTGGGCCTCTTACCCACACGCTCCGCTAGTTTTTACCTCAGCAGTCTCAGGCCTGTGCAAAAGAGTGACCACGCTTCTGTTTTCCCCTGGCTGCCACTGCTGAGATTAGGGTATTTCTTCTCTTTGTAGTAGAAACCATAAATGTAGACAGCTCCTTTTCAATGGCTAAAGCCAACTCTTTTCTATGTGTATGTTCAAGAGGCCTAGTAAATAATAATACCCTTTTTGATCATCTGAGTTCTGAGTCAGTTGAGAAACGAGATAAACCAGGACAACTACAACAGGTGAATCCCCTTTATACTGAGAACGCTGAGAATGGAGAAGGTAGTTTCTATCTGTGGGCAAGGGGGCTTCCTCATACTGCGTCCTGGAATGGACGGACTTACCCCCCCCCTCACCCCCCCACCCCCCCCCCACCCCCCCGGTCACAGGCAGGGCTGCACAGGGCAGGCCCCTCCCCACCCCACACCCGCCACAAGGACGGGCTCTGACCCTGGATGCGTGCGTCCTGTGGGTGGATCACTTCCCAGAGAGGAAGAGAGGGAAAGGGCCTGGCCATGCAGGCCCACAACCGGGTCGCAGACTCCCGTTCCGCTCAGTGCCTGCAGTCTTACCGGAAGAAGCGAGGGCTAAGGAGTAAAGCAAAAGCATTTCTCCATCTCCTCCTCCTCTCGAGTGGCAGGAGTTCAAGGTGCACGCCATAGCATTGAAAAGAATGTGTGGACCCAAAAAAGGGAGATTCGTGTGTCAAACTGGAAATGAGAAGTATTTGAAAATGGAAAAATAAAGTGACACGGAGTTGGATTGGGGAAGTCCACAAACGAGACCTGAGTGACCGCGGGCCTGAGCGGCTAGGGGTACACGATGTCTTTGTTAAATAGACAAGTACCCGATTGATGGCCTAAACCAGTCAGCTGGATGTCCTGTCTGCACGCCTCTGTCACAGGTGGAGAGATTCTGGATGCAGAGCAATGCGGTGGTGGCCGTCCTCGCTGGCCTCGGTTTGGCAACACTGGCTTCTGAGAGTAACCGAGTGCTGAACACTAGTGGGCTTCAGTGTCTGGAATGGCTTTCAGCAGCTCTTTTTATAATTTACCAAATATATTCTAATTTCAGGTAACACGTGCTTATTTTTATGAAAAGTAGCACTCAAGCAAGAAACACTTAGATACTTAGAGTCTTGGGCTTTATTTCACCTTTAACCTCCCCTGGTTTTCAGAGTGAGACAGCTGAGTCTGAATGCAGCGCTGCTTAAACTTTTGAACAGAATCTCAGCATGAGCGATGTGTGGTTTCAGGGCATTGCAAACAAGGGCTTGGGTGGGACATATAAACTATTTGTATATTTTCCTCTAAGGAATCCTAGAGATACTTGGTAGGATCTGGAGGATGTAATAAAAGTCCGTGATCTAAAATACCACTTAGATGGAGAGTAAAGACATTTGGGCCTTTTTGTATGTCCTAAAATAATTCTCCTCTATGCTTTGAAGATTTCATCTTTTGAGTGACACCTGGCCCTTATCTAGTTTCCTCCATAGCAGTGAGTATTAATTATTTTGAAATAATTAAAGTTCTAAAAGTTCCTTAACCCTTATGCATTATGAATATTACATATATTTTTCAAAATCTGTTGAATAACCTTGCCAATGAAAATCAGTCTGGCTTAAAACATGTCCAAGTTTTAGATGATAGTTCATTTATTTCCAGCAGTATTGAGTAAACATTACAGCAGTGGAAGAGTCCACTGGAATTTCATTGTAGTGAGATTTGATTGGTATTTTAAAAGGTTCAGTACTCCCCCTTTTTTTAAGATTTTTTTATTTATTTGAGGGAGAGAGAGAGCACAAGCGAGGGGAGGGGCAGAGGGAGAGAGAGAATTCCAAGCAGACTCTGCACTCAGCAGGGAACCCGATGGCAGGGACTCAATCTCAGGACCCTGAGTTCATGACCTGAGCAGACACCAAGATTCGGATACTTAACCTACTGAGCCACCCAGGCGCTTGAATTTCCCCTTTCAACTTAACTTTAAAAACTGATGTGCTTTATAATACCAGGGTAGAGCCAGTGTTAGGACGCTCGTATCACCAAGAGGTCTGTTGGAAAGGGGATGCATGTCCCAGATACAACTCCATAGCTGGCTCAACAAGGGCCTGCAAAGCCCACCGTGTTTCCCAAGTTTGTTTTATCCCAGGCTTCTGACTTGGGTCTTGAGGGCAAGCCAGGTTCAACACCAGGGATGCTTGTACAAGCTGGGCTGTTTTATATTGTTTTGATTCTTGTGTTTGTCCCAGGGGAATAGATAGCAACTTTGCTAGGTGGCAGAATGTGAGGCATCACCCTGCAAAGTAGGGAATCACAGTAGGAAGCAGTTGCATCAATCACAAAGACGGGTGAATATTTTGCAGTGTTCATTTGCTTTGTGATGCTAGCCCAGTGATTCAACTTTAGACTGTGTTTCTTAGAACCATTACATGTAACAGACCTGATAATGACAGGAAGGACAATGCCTGTTCCGTTTTTTGATGGTTTTACTCTCTTGTAGTCTTTTTCTTTTTTTCATGGGAAGCTCTCAGAGTTCATGCCAGTTTTCTTTGAAGTCAGAATGTCCACTCTGTCACTGAAAGGAGTTGTACTGCTGTTGTTCGCATTCGCAAAAAATGCCTGGAGAGAAGTAAACAACTCCGCCAACTCTTCCTTCCCTTCCTTCTTATTGGTCTCATTCTCTAATGACTTCTCCATCTAGAAGGGAGAGAGGACCACAGGGAGCCTGTGGTTTGGGGAAGTGGTGGAAAGGCTCAAGTTTGCATGCAAGAGAGTCAGATGCATGCTATACAAAGTTATGCTAGAAACTGGCAGATTTCCTTTTTCATTTCTGAAAATCTCTTTGGTCTAAATGGAATTGACATGCAATTACCTTGAATTTCAAGTGAAATCAGAAGCCTTACTTCTTTTTAGTGAAATTAGATGTCCTTTTAGGTGAGAAAAAAAGGACTTATTCTTGAGCACTAACCAGTTCCCTTTTTATAGAAATGATGATAAACTCCAGAAGTAAAGCAGTACACTGATTTTCATTTAGTTGCACAAGTAGTCCCTTCTCTTTTTCTTTCAGATGATGGCATCCTTTTTTCAAATATATGCATCTTCTTAGAAGATACAAATTAGAATACTTTGAAGCACTACATGTAGAGTGTGTGATGGGAAAAGACTGCAGCAGAAAATAAACCCATTCTTGTTAAAACTGTAGCAGTATGTTGCTATTTTAATGTTTCCTTATCCTTTTATTTAGCATTTGTGACCAAAGGACCAACTATGTGATTGATAAATTTGCAAAGAACCTTCTAGCCTCTATGCCTCGTGATGCAATTATCTTACTCAGAGGAGATTTGCCAGGCAATTCTCTCCGTTACATGCATTATTGCGAGGGACTGAGACCAGATATTTCACTAGTGGATCAGGAAGTAAGTATATAAGAAATATACTTAGAATATAGTAACAGTAATCGCTTTAAAAGAATTATTTTTTAAACGAATTTTTAATGGCAGATTGGTACAGGTTTCACAGTTACTCTTAGATAGAATATATATCATGTTCTTTTGTTTACTTTAACTAATAGTATAAGCCATATGAATTGCTTCCTTCTCATCTAAACTGTTTTAAGAATTGATGTTTTTTGTGTTAGAATCAAATAATAATCTTAAGTCTCTAGTTCACATGACAAACCGTGAAAGTACTGTATTGTAAATTTATTTTTAAATAGTTCTTTGACATTCTTTCAACCCAGCCATTCAAATTAATACTGCCCACTGGTCCCAGGATTAAAATACATTCGGTTGAATATAAAATAAGTTGTACTGCAGGTGAGTAAACATTTCACTCAAAATAGAAATTATTAACCACGATTCTGCTATAGAATTTGTGTGTAAACTTTTTGGTCTTATGACAAAAATATGTTTGTGGAGGACTTGTGAAAATTTCCAGGTCTATTAAAACGGTCTTCCGGAAAAGAAGAAATGTACTTAAGCTGTAAGATTTATAATTTAAACCATAAATACCTAAAAAGGAACAAATCTATCTCTGGTGTTTTTAGAGCAGTCATCAGGGAAAGAGAAATTCCTCCTCTTGATACTAATCTTAATACTATAATTAGTTTGATTGAGCAAATTATTAAGCACAATATTTAATAAATTTTGTTGAATGAATGAATAATTTGAATTTTTGGAAGAAAACCATATAAACAGATTTGCAAATATAGGGAAATCTGCACATTACACATTTTTATAAGCAGTTTGCATTTGTATCATCTATACAAATTGATCAATTTGATCTTCAGTCTAGTTTCTGACAAAAGCTGGCTGTTAGTCGGTAATGTGGTACCCTACCATGACTTTAAGTACTGCTTTAGGACGGCGGCAACTATCATTCAGAAGCATGGATTTCAAAGTTAATTAGACCTGCATCCAGTCCTCATTCTGTCACTGCCAGGATTCGCGGCGCGGGGCTAATGACTTTTCCTCTCAGAGCTTCTGTTTCCTGATCTATAAAATGGAAATGATCATCATGTAAGTTAGGATGCTTTTGAAGGCAAGAAACAAAATACCTGAGAGTAGCTTAAACTATGGGGTTTTTAATCTCACATAAGAAGTAGTCTGGAGATAGGAGGTTTTAGGCTGGATAATATGAGCAGTTCAATGATGTCAGTGTTCTGGGGTGACTTTTCTACATCCATCTTGAACTGATGAAGGCCCAGCTCCAAACATCACATCCTAAAATGAAGCAAAGTGCCTCTCTCCTTCTCTCCCTTCCGCTCCCTTCCCTTCCCCTCCCATTCTCTTCTCTCTCTCTCTCTCTCTCTCTCTCCCCGCACCATCCTCTCTCTCTGTTGAGAGTAACATGTGTCCCAGAGTCCCCTAGCAGACCTCCCCTCGGGTCCCCCTAACCAGTATTTGGTCATATGCCCACTCCTAAACTACTTTCTAGCAAAGGAGAAAGACCAGACCCAAGCATATCGCTGCCCTGGGGGACATGATCGAAGTCAGGATTGTGTGAGTGAGGAAGAGGAGGGTATTAGCTGTTCAGTGGACAATCAGCAGTGTCTAATGTAATTACTCTCACACAATAAGGTTACTCTGAGAATCATATGAGAAATATTGAGGTCATAGCATATAGAAGGTATAGAATTAATGTTAATATACCCAAGAATTGAAACTGTTGGTTAATAAAATCTAATTCAGTAAGTATCTTTTGAGTATTTATAATGTACACCTAGATTAAAAATAATTTGTCATTTCTAGTTAAATTACATAAAGCAAGTAAAACATAAGCATAATTTTCAAAAGATGATATCTAAACTGTAACAAAGCTTTGCAAGTGTAAATAGGAGTCTTAAAAAGAAAAGTAAATCTGGGGCACCTGGGTGGCTCAGTCGTTAAGCATCTGCCTTCGGCTCAGGTCGTGATCCCAGGGTCCTGGGATCGAGCCCCGCATCGGGCTCCCTTCTCTGCGGGGAGCCTGCTTCTCCCTCTCCCACTCCCCCTGCTTGTGTTCCTGCTCTTGCTGTCTCTCTCTCTGTCAAATAAATAAATAAAATCTTTAAAAAAAAAGTAAATCTGTACATATAAAAGTATAGGTAGGTATAGATTTAAGAAAAAGTGATTTTTCCTGATATTAATGATTTATTTTAACCAAAAGAACACGTAAGGATATGTAGTTAATTTGGACATACTCTTAAATTCAGATAATTTAGCCAAAAAGGGTTTTCTCTTTGAGGTCTAGATGATCACAAACGTTGAGCTTCTCAAGGGCAGAGACTTTATCTTCTTCACTGCAGGTGAGCAATAGTTGTTTCTTGAGTAAATAGTGAGCGAAAGAATAATGACACATCTCTGTATCTCGTGCAGGTCTTCTAGTCTGGCCACCTTAGACATTTCACTTCAGCAAACAGAATTTGAGAACCATTCAATGCCAGGCACCATGCTAGGTGCAGAGGCACAGAGCTGAAAACATACAGTCCCTTCCCTCTAGAAGCTCACAGGCTAGCAAGGAGTAGGGTCAGAGCTGTGACAGAGGTAAGGTGCAAAGTGCTGTAGGAGCATATCATTCTGCTGTGGAACTGGGCGGCGGGAGTGGGAAGGCATCACAGAGAAGTAATACTTCAGCTTGGTCTGAAAGTTGGGTACACATTCTCTAGTAGGAGAATGGGGAAAGGTCATTCTGGGTAGTCCGCCAAATGCACAGAGGTGAGATCAAACCAGGTGCTTATGTTACTAATAATAGTCACAGCTTAAGAAATGAAATCCAAGCTTTCAGTCATTAGAGGAGAAGTCAGTGTCACATATGTGAGTTGTGATGTTAATGTTTAACAAGTATATCCACATCGTAGAACTTCTTCATTGTACTTGATAAACTTGATTCTTTTTTAAGAAGTATATAAAAAATATGACATCATTTGTTATTTTTCTGATAGATGATGACTTATGAGTGGTATTTACCCAAGATGGCAAAGCATTTACCAGGTGTCAGCTTTCCTGGAGACCGGTGGAATCCTGTGGAAGGAATATTACCTAGTGGAATGGTCACATTTAATCTTTATCATTTTCTTGAAATAAACAAACAGTAAGCATTCTTTTCATATAATAGCTTTTCTAAAATTGTTTATGTAGCAGCTGTGCCTCATCCAAAAGACCAATTTTCTACACCTATTTCCCTGTCACCAGTGAGATTATCTTTGTAATTAAATTGAATATCTGTGCATAAATGAGGCCTGGCAGAAATAAATGTTATTGTTCTGGGTAAAGGAAAAATAAAGACAGATTAGCAAGAATAGCAAATAAGATCTTAGTACAACTCAGAGAAATTGGAGATATGCCTGTCTACTTGAAATCATTGTGGGTGGATCGCAAGCAATTACAGCTTACCCCGATCAACACCAGGACCCCCTTTTAAGTGTAAAGCAAATGTTTTCCAGGAATAATAACTATATAAAAATAGCTTAAGGATTTTTTTAATAAAGGATAAGGCATTTTTGTAAATAAGAAAAACACCTACAGTTAACGCTGGCCAAGATAACATATGAGAATTGTGAATTCTGTACTTAAGAATATAAAATTATTCATAGTTAAGGTCAAGAATGAATAACTCCTTCAGTGGTATAGTGTTGAACATTTTTCCTAACCATGAAGTGCTTTGGATTGTCCAGAGTGTGAAGAAAACTTGTTTCGTAATTTCTATTCTCTTATAAAGGGAACTTGAGAAATTCTCTCTAAATTCCAAAGTTAAATTATCCCTTACTAAGAATATGATAATGTGGTACTTCTGGTGTTCAGAGGCTGAAGTTTACTATGGCTCATGAAGTAATAAGTAATCAGTATCAATGTGTTATGAGAGTAACATTTAATTGTTCTATTTTGGAATAAAATATCAAGAGCCATTAATATCCGTAAAGAGGCATTTTTTTGGGTGAATTTTATTTAATTCAACCCCACAAACATTTATTGAATTTACTATGTTCCAGCTCATGTTAGGCCTTGGCAGTAAAGGGAGACTCAGTTCCAAATTCAAAGAGACCACAATCTAGTTGCATCTATACAGAGATATGCATTGAACTGGCTATAATATAATGGGGTAAGCTCTATATTAGCCAAGCTTTGTCAAGTGTGATACCCAGTTCAATATGTGTTTACTGAATGGATGACTTAACTGGGAGCATGGATGAAGAAGCAGTTAATTCTGCCTGGGGGCATTCATTCCACATTTACTTAATAAATATTGAGTGGCCAAGATGCCCCAACAACTATACGAGCTACGGCTGCTTGGGCATGGCCTCTTGCTGTTGCAGACTTTCAGGGAGGGTTTCGGGTGGTGCCTGACATATGAAGCAGATAAATTACATTGTCATCCGGGAAGCATGGCAGTGTTGGTATGGACAAAATGTTAGAGACTTAAGGATGAGGTAGGAATTTGCCAAGTGGGCGGGAGAAGGCTGATTCAGGGAAGTGCTTGTGTGAAGTCCTGGAAAGGGCCGGCTGAGCTCTAGGGAAACTGGGGGTGGCCCAGTAAGTGTAGAGCACAGGGCTTAGAGGGCTAGGTGAAGGGATGATGCTCAGGGAGGGCGGGGCCCAGATTGTCAAGGGCGTTATCCCATAGATGGGGTCGAGGCCTGGCCTCATTATGGAAATGCTGTATGATCCTTGGAAACTCTAAAAAATACAGACAAGTAGGTGTAAAGAAGAACAGTATCTGTCTTTAAGACAGCTGTCATAGTCTTAACATTTTGGTAAGCTTTTTGGAATTCCAGTTTTACCATCACTTATTTACTTACACAAACACATACATTCTCACACACTTATACTGCACTAGCTGGGATCATATTTAGTTTCCTGTTCAGTTTCTTTTCACCTAATATCATGTCATAAACATTTCCCCATGTACTCCGAAAAGTGCCTTTATTACCATCACTTCTTGACTGTTTAATATTCTTATATAGATGCACAATGACTTAACAAATACTCTATTTTTGGACATTTTTGTTGTTTCTAGTCTTTGGCTATTATAATATAGCATGGTGATGAACTTTCTGGGCCATCAATTTTTGTTAATCTGATTAACCAAGGCCTCAAGATTAATGTTGCTTATTGATACCAGTTTTTTAAATAAAATTTTTAGTTTAAAAAGTAACATTGTTCATTATAGAATAAGAAATTATTTTTTTAAACTAGAAAAAATATGGTTCTATCACTCAGAAATACAAATAAATCAAAAATGCATATTTTTTACAAAATTGAAAGCATAAAGCAGAAGAATCCTGTTTTTTCACTAAATATCATATAACCATTTTTTAATGTTTTTACACACTTTTTGTAAATATTTTTAGTAGGTACATGTACTATATTTTAATAATAGAGGAATGGAACTATTAGTAGATATTTAACATATCTTAATTTTTAACTATCATAAAATTATAGACTACATTAAATGACTTTGTGTGTATAGTTTTTCTTTGCGGGAGGTAGAAGTTTGAATTCTTAGGATAGATTCTCAGACATGAAATTACTAAATCAGAGGACATGAACAATTGAAAGGCACTTGATAGAGTTTTTTTTCCCCAAGCATTGAACCATCAGCATCATATGAAAGCTCTCTAAATGGGTACTTTTTAAAAGGAAGGAAGCTAATATTAACACTTACTATTTTATTTTATTTTAACATGAAGTAAAATTTATCTTTTTTTGATGTATAGTTCTATGAATTTTAACACATGTATACACTTGTGTAACCCCCACAACAGTCAGGATACAGAACAGAGCCATGACCCCAGAAACTCCCTTCTGTATGGTCTATTCTTCATTGCTATAGTTTTACCTTTTCCAAAATGTGATGTAATGGATTTATAAAGTATGTAACCTTTTGACGCCAGCATATTGCACTTAGCATAACGCCTTTGACATCCATCCAAGTCGTGTGTACCCATAGTCCATTCCTTGTCATTGCTGAGTAGTGTTCCATTGTAGAGGTGTAGTACCACCTCTTCTTTATCCATTCACCTGTTGAGAGGCATTTGACATTTGGGTTATTTTCAGTTTGGGGATAGAGCTGCTCTAAACATTCATGTACAAGTTTGTGTGTGAATATGGATGGGATTATTGGATTGTTTGTTTTCTTAACTATTGGGTTTTAAGAGTTCTTTATGTATTCTAGGTAGAAATCCTTTGTCAAATATGTGATTCATAAAGTTTGTAGCTTGACTTCTTATTCTCTTTGAGGTGTCTTTTGCAGATAAAAGTTTTCTAATTTTGATGAAATCCAGTGATCAGTTTTTTCTTTTACGGATCATACTTTTTTCTTTTTTGGATCATGCTTTTTGGTGTCACATCCAAGAACTCTTTGCCTAATGCCAGGTCACAAAGATTTTCTCATGTTTTCTTCTAGGAGTTTAGTAATGTTATGTTTTACATTTCAGATCAATGATCTACTTTGAGTTACTTTTCATAAGGGGCAGGGGATTAAGACAAGGTTCTTGGGTTTTTTTTATTGTTGTTTCTTTTTGGCATATAAATGTCAAGTTGTCCTCATATTTTCTGAAAATGCCATTGAGTGACATTTGCATCTTTCTCTGTATTTACAAAAAAAGAATTCTTCTGGGTTTTTTATTAGTTTTAATTTGATTAGTGTTTTCATAGTATATCTTTTTTTATCCTTTTGTTTTTAACCACCTATATCATGTTTAAAGTGGGTTTCTTGTAGATAGCATATTTTATTATCCATTCTGACACTACCATTTCACTGGTACATTTAGACCATTTGCATTTAATGTAAATACTGACATATTTAGATGTCTGTCTATTATTTTATGATTTGCTCTCAATTTGTTCCCTCTGGTTTTTGCTCCCCCTTTCCTGCCTTATTTTGGAAAATTTGGTTTTTTTAGTACTCCATTTTAAATTATTTATTGAGATTTTTACTATGTCTTTTGGTAAATTTTTTTTTTTACAGTTGATCTTGGGAATCACGGTATACATACTGAACTCTTCACAGTCTACTCAGGATTGATATTTTGCTACTTCAAGTGGAATATACAAAATTTGCTGCCATATAAGTCCCTTTAACCTCCCCACTTTTGGTTGTGTTGTCATATATCTTAGACATGTGATAATTTTTGTTTTCAACTATCACACATACATTTTTAAATTTAAGAGAAAAATAAATTTAAGAGAAAAAATAGTCTAAGATATTTGTCCAGATATTTACCAGATCCATCGCCTTTCTTTTGGTCTTGATAGTCCAGTTGTCTTTTCGTATCATTTCTCTTCCATCTGAAGATATTCCTGTAACGTTTCTTTTAGGGCAAGACTGTTAGCAGTGAATTCTCTCAGTTTTCCTTTATCTGAAAATTTCTTTATTTCTTCCTTGTTTTTGAAGAATATTTCCGGATATTAAGTTCTGGGTTGTTCGTTTTGTTTTGTTTTGTTTCCCGCACCCCCCCCCCCCCCAGCACTTAAAAAATGTTATTTTGCATCCTTCTAACCTACATGGTTTCTATTGGAGAGACCCACAGTCATTCAAATCATTGCTCTCTGTGTGCAACATGTTGTTTTTCTCTGGCTGCTTTCAAGAGTATTTGTCTTCAGTTTTTAGCAGTTTGATTATGGTGTATCTGGGCATGGATTTGAATCTAATCTGTTTGGAGTTCACTGAGCTTCTTAAATCTGTTAGATGGTGTCGTTCACAAAATTTGGGAGCTTTTTAGACATTATTTCTTCACTTTTTCTGCTTCACATTTTTTCTCTTCTCCATCTGGGATTCTGATGATGTGAACATTAGACCACAGGTGCCTGACACTGTACATTTTTTTTCAGTCTTTTTGCTCTTGGTTTAAATTATATCATTTCTCTTGATCTGTCTTCAAGTTCACTGCCTGCCAGCTGTCTCTCTTTGTCTCTCTCTCCAGACTTAACATTAAGCCCATCTGGTGAATTTTTAATTTCCATTATTGTATTTTTCAGGTCTATGATTTCCATTCGGTTCCTTTTTGTATCTTCTATTTCTTTGTTGAGACTTTCTATTTTTCCATTCATTTCAAGAGTACTTGCCTTTACTTGTTGGTGCATGCTTAGAATCGGTATTTTAAAGTCTTTGTCTGACAATTCTCACATCTGTGTCATCTTGGAATTGACATCTATTGATTGCATTTTCCATTGTGAGTTGAGATTTTCCTGGTTCCTCATATGCCAAATAATTTTAGATTGTATCCTGGACATTTTGAATATTTGGGCCTTATTTAAATCCTAAGGAGAATGGTGATTTTGTTTGTTGTGTTTGTTTAACAGACCGTCAGTCAGGTAAATCTCAGGCTGCAAGTTCTGACCTGCCATCTGAGGCCTACAGTTCCAGTGTTGGTTCTGTTTTCAAAGCATTTGCAGTGCTATCTGAATCAATCCCTGTGTGTGCTGCCCATTATGCATTCTGGGACCTGGGTGGCCATCTGTCCAGTGGCTTATTTCTCAAAGTCTATTAAGGGTCAGATCCATGCATGCTGAGCTCAGAGATAAGCCAGAAGTTCATACACAACTTTATGGGATGGCTCTCTTGACCTCCCTCCTTTCTGTCTTCACCCTGGCCCTTCCCCCTCCTTGGAGCCTTCTCTCCAGTTCTCTGGCCAGAAAACTGGCTCTTTAATCTCCCTCTTCTGCCACTCCTGTGACTGTCTATATGTGGGACCAGGCTGCCAGAGGACACAGAGAGGTAAAGAGCCGTGAGGATTAGCTCCCAGCTCTTGCAACCACAGCTCCTCTGATTAGAGAGCAATGTTTCTTTCCCTCCGAACTGTGGGAACCAGCCCGTCGTCGTACTGCTGCCTCGTTGCCGGCACAGTACTGCCTGGGGCCTGGGGAAGAAGAGAATGGGGGCAAGCCAGGACATTTCCTCTGCTCTCCACTGAGTTCCCTTTCCTCCTCCCCAGGCTTTTCTTGGAGCTCTTTTTGTCCTCACTTGGTATGTAGTTCCGGGTTTTACGCTTCCCTTGAGTCCAGGCAAGGCAATACTGGAAGGGGAAAAATGGAAAACTCACCACAGGTTTGGTAGAACTTAGAATTCTGGTATCTCTCCCCATCCTTCTTTACACCATTTACTTTTCAGAGTCCTCAGATTCCATGCATTCTGTTGAGGAAATCTGGTATGCAGTGGGAGAGACGGGAGAGTGTGCTTACTCCGTCTTCCCCAGAACCAGAACTCTTCTAATGTTCGAATACTATACTTTGTATCAGATGCCTCATTTAATCTTAATTGGGTTATACCCATTTCACAGATGAGGAGACTAGACACAGGTAGTGAAGTAATTTCCTCCAAATCATACAGGTCATAAGCGATAGGGGAAAATCTAAAATCTAAGCCAAAAGTATCTTGTTTCAAAGTTCATGCAGTTTTTTACTTTCAAGTAATTTCTTCTAATATGCTTCCCCACCCTCCGCACTTAGTAATAGCTACTCAGGCATACACCACAAATTGGAATAGAACTATTCAATTATAGTGAGTTTGAACCAAGCTTATTTAAACCATTTCTTTTCCTAATTTTTGCAGGATTCAAAGCTCCTAATAGTTTATTCAACCTAACTAATTTTATTCAGCATATATTGTGTATTAGCTAAGCATTGTGCTATTTGCAATTCAGAGTGAATTCAGAGATAGAGAGCCTATCCTCAGGATGCTTCTGGGCTATTCGGGGAGATTTGTGAATGGAAACAATAAGCACAATACAATAATGATAAAAAAGACAAAAAATAAAGTGCAATGGGAATTGAGGAAGGAGACATTACTTCTAAGTAGGGAATCAAATGCAGCCTTATATTTCCACCTGTAAAATGAAAAAAAAAAAGGTGTCAAAGTGTCTGTTTACATGTGAGACAGGACCACAGAAACTGTCACTCCAACGATGCTTGTCAAGTGATTTCTTACAATGTTAACGAACAGATCGGTTTTTATCGTTTATGTCTGTTAACTTCCACCCCCAAATCCCCCCAGACAGTTTTTTTACACTAATATAAATTCTAAACATCCTGTTTAGGAAAGATTTAAATAAGCCAGAAGGTTTTTGCAAATAATTTATTGGTAACAACAGTTTAAGGAGCCAAAAATGACCCTTCGTGAATTGTATTTATTAACATTTAGAACTTGGAGTTAAAAATACATGTATTTTTCTGTTTTCGATAGAAAAAAAACATTTGTTTGCATAGGAATTCATGAAGGTGACCCAACCTGGAAAAAGAATTATTCACTGTGGCCTTGGGGCTCTTGTGACAAATTAGTTCCTTCAGAGATTGTATTCAACCCTGAGGAGTGGATTAAACTTACAAGAAATATCTATAACTGGACCGAAGAATATGGAAGGTATGAACAGCAGCTGTATTTTTCATCAGAGCATAGTGGTTTTGTGTGCTTACTAAATTTTGAGATGCCCATGCATATTTTTTATTTTTTATTAGGTATTAATACTATAATACTAGTTACTTGCTGCCCATGCAAATCATAATAGAGAACATGTATTTCTTGTCCTCGTGTTTGAAGAACAGTAGGGAGATGGGAGGGCAAGGGGGGCTGTGGTTGAGTGGGCTTCCCAACAATTTGGGGCATGGCACCTTCCACTTCCAACTCTCATGATGCCATATTGTCCATCATCCTCTGTCTCGCACCCTGAAAGTGGAAGACATCTATTTTTTTAAATTTTTTATTGTTATGTTAATCACCATACATTACATCATTAGTTTTTAATATAGTGTTCCATGATTCATTGTTTGTGCATAATACCCAGTGCTCCACGCAGAACATGCCCTCTTTAATACCCATCACCAGGCTAACCCATCCCCCCACCCCCTCTCCCCTCTAGAACCCTCATTTTGTTTTTCAGAGTCCATCATCTCTCATGGTTCGTCTCCCCCTCCGATTTCACCCCCTTCATCCTTCCCCTCCTGCTATCTTCTTCTTCTTCTTTTTTTTTCCTTAACATATATTGCATTATTTGTTTCAGAGGTACAGATCTGTGATTCAACAGTCTTGCGCAATTCACAGCGCTCACCATAGCACATACCCTCCCCAATGTCTATCACCTAGCCACCCCCTTCCACCTACCCCCCACCACTCCAGCAACCCTCAGTTTGTTTCCTGAGATTAAGAATTCCTCATATCAGTGAGGTCATATGATACATGTCTTTCTCTGATTGACTTATTTCACTCAGCATAACACCCTCCAGTTCTATCCATGTCATTGCAAATGGCAAGATCTCATTCCTTTTGATGGCTGCATAATATTCCATTGTGTATATATACCACCTCTTCTTTATCCATTCATCTGTCGATGGGCATCTTGGCTCTTTCCACAGTTTGGCTATTGTGGACATTGCTGCTATAAACACTGGGGTGCACGTACCCCTTTGGATCCCTACATTTGTATCTTTGGGGTAAATACCCAGTAGTGCAATTGCTGGATTGTATGGTAGCTCTATTTTCAACTGTTTGAGGAACCTCCACACTGTTTTCCAGAGTGGTTGCACCAGCTTGCATTCCCACCAACAGTGTAGGAGGGTTCCCCTTAGTGGAAGACATCTATTAACTGCAGTAGAGCTTTATGAGGTACTCTATGTCCCGTGATAGGTTGCACAGTGCATGAACTTAGCCTATTTGTTGTTCTTCAGGAATGGCAGATAACTTCTCTCTGGGGGACACTGGCCTGTGATGAGTAACTTGTTCTTCACAGTTCGTCATTAGCCTGCTCATGTTGTTTGGGGCATGATCAGTCTTCCAATAAGCATCTCTACAGAGCTGATTCTCTCCCATATGGAAATTGAGTCACCATCTATAGAAATGTGCCTCCCTTGCCTATTTTTAAGTTACGAATTATTTAAAGATTCGATAATTATTGCTTATAATTCAAGAACAGGCAAGATGATATGAAAAATGCTACAAAGGGGTTTTGGATCCATTCATGAGCAAACAGACCACATTGCACCAACCAGAGATGGATAAGTAGGTCTGTATCAAAGCACTCAGTGAGGAAAAGTTAGAAAATAATTTATTCTGGGGCACCCAGCTGGCTCAGTCATTGGAGCATGCAACTCTTGATCCTGGGGTTGTGAGTTGGAGCCCCATGTTGGGCATAGAACTCACTTAAAAAAATAAAAGAAAAGAAAGAATATAACCTTTTCTGCAAACAGCTGACCAAAGTACAAGCACCCAGCACCACTTGCTATGTCCATTCCATCAAAAGAGACACAATAAGAAAGTCTAATTAAGAGAGAGAAAAATTCAGCAGATGGTTCAGCCAGTGCCCTTTGATGGCATCCTTGCTCCAGCAATGATGTCAGCAAAGCCAGGAGCCCCTTCTCTCAGGCTTACCGCCTTGCTTCCCAGCTCTTTGGCTCTTGGCCGCATCCGTAGAGCGACCCAGGCCTCGCCTCTGCCCCATTACGCATCTAGCACTTCTTAAAGAACAGCAGGCTCTTCAGATGCCTCCAGCCTCTTCCCACTAATCCTTCGTCCACTCCCCTGGGGCGCTGGGGCTCATTATGCAGATTAAGAACACATTTACCAAACGCTCAAATTCCTAGTGATCAGACTTCTCTAGGAGAATAAGTTTATTATTTTGGTCCCTATCAGTCCTTCAAGATCCAACCTACTTTATTTGCCTTGTAAGATTATAAACAGGGATTACATGTCCGTAGCAATAAACGTAGCTGGCAGAAAAATGTCACTGTTTTCTTGTAACTGCAGGTTTGATCCATCTTCTTGGGAATCTGTGGCCGACGAAGAGATGTGGCAAGCAAGGTGACTAGCCCACACTTTTGTGTTTGCAGTCAGTTTTGGGGTCAGTGGTGATAATAAAATAGCATTTACGAGCAGTCATTTTGTTTGAGGCATTGTGCTGATGGCTGTACATTCATAATCTCATTTTGCCCTCAAAACAACCTATAAACCTATAAAGAAGTCGCTGTTATCCCTGTTTTACAAAAGGACAAACTGGAGGTAGAGAGGTTACTTGTCCAAAGCCAAATAGCGACCCGTGAGAGACTCTGGAACTCGCGTCCGCCCGACTCAGGAACACTGCTCTGCTCCGATGCTCTCCTGCCTCAACTAAACGAAAGTGACTGAGGAGAAGTTGATAAGGCCCCGAATCCACGGGTAATGTGCTAGTTAATTATGTAAGCACTTACTCAGTATTTCCTAGAGGCCAGACACCATGCCGTGTTTGGAAGCTACACCTATGAATACGACACAGTTCCTACCCTCAAGGAGCTTACAGTCTAATGGAGCAGACGGACTTGTTAAAAGAGGTTTGAATACAGATGTGCTAGATGTTATACTTTCCTGTTGTTCCTGTATGGAACACTTCACAGGGACGCTCTGGAGGCTCTGGTTCCTGTCATTATTTTGAAATATTCGAAATACTGGGGCACCCGGGTGGTGCAGTCGGTTAGGCATCCGACTCTTGGTTTCAGCTGGGGTGGTGATCTCAGGGTCATGGGTTCGAGCCCCACGTGGGGCTCCGCCCTCAGCAGGGAGTCTGATTCCCTCCCTCTCCCTCTGCCTCTACCCACTATTCTCTCTCAATCTCTCTCCCAAATAAATAAGTAAATCTTCAAAAAAAATAAATAAAATATTCAAAATATCTAACACTCACAGACTTTGGCCTAACTATAATATAAAAGTCCTCAGTGGCATATAGACGGGGCGACCAAGTACCTGGGAAGCATTTCCTTCAGGGAAGGAAGGGGGCCCACTCTGAGCCAGACTGCTTTGCACTGAGGATTGAGTTATGATATAAGGGATTTACATAAGTTTAAAGAGGTTTTTAAAAAGTTGTCAAGAAATAGAGCTTCAAAATAGCAATTACAAAAATAGGCGTACTGCAGTTTATGCAGCAGTGTTCTTGAAAAAGTCAGAAAACAGCATATTGCAAGTGATCAGCCTAGTTATAGGGACAATCACTTGCTTTGAAGAACTGATCAAAGATGCCCCCTGTATGTTTGCACAGTTCTTCACTGTGACTGAATGTAGGAAAGCTGGGGAAGAAATCACATAAAAGAAGAAAGCAGGTCATTATTCAGGCAGGTATTGATTTAATGGGTTTGCTGAAGACAATTTGGATGTGTTCATGTGGTCAAAGAGTCTAGCTACCTTTGAGGAACCAGTCACACATGGCATGAGCCATTGCAATGGGTACCTCCAGGGCTGTGCTGACAAACTCAGCAAGTACCCCCCCTTCCCAGCTGCTCTCGCATGACAGTGACGTACATCTGGTGGAGATCTGATGTATAATCGTGACGATGAACTTAAGTTTTTTCCTAAAAGCTTTGGCAAGCGGTGTGAATGCAGCATGTTGGCAGTGGGGACACTTCTATGAATATGAGAGAGGAAAAAGTATATAATAAAGTGTTTTGTATGTTCTTTATTGGTGGGAAATCTGGCAGATATAGCTTTAAATGTGAAATTTGACAACATGATTTTAATGAAGGTTCCCCCCTCCCCCCGCCCCAATTCCCAGGATGAAAACACCATTCTTCATCTTTAACCTGGCAGAAACTGCAAACATACCTTCGAATGTGAAGGCTCAACTCTACACTCATGCGTATAACGTACGTTACACTTTTATATCTATAAATATGTTTGGTGGGAAGGTGGTAGTGATTGGAATGGGGAGTGTGTATCACAGTAGAGTTTTTACTTTGTCGTTTCTAGTCTTATTTGGCTTTATAAAGCGGTATAAATGGAAAACTACTTGTGTACCACAAATAATGTCTAAAGTAAATGGTGTGGTTGGCCGGTGATACCCCCTCCCTAAAGATGTCCACATCTTCATCTCCACAGCCTGTGAATGGATGGATAGCCTTACATGACAAAGGAGACTTTGCACGTGTGATTAAGTTAAGGATCTTGTGGTGGGAAGATTATCCTGGATCATCCAGGTGGACCCAGTGTAATCACATGGCCCTTCTAAGAAGGAGGGCAGGAGGGTCCGAGGCAGAAATGGAGAGGTGATAATGCAAGCATAGGGCAGAGAGAAAGATTCCAAGGCACTGGGTGGCTGGCTTGGAAGGTGGAGGAAGGGGCCACAGGTGGGGGAGTCCAGGCAGCCTCTGGAAGCTGCAAAGGGCAAAGAAACAGATTCTGGAGCCTCAAGAAAGAACACAGCCCTGCTGGTTTTACAAAAACCTTGATTTTATGGATTTTGACCTCCAGAAGTGTAAGATAATATGTGTATGTTGTTTTAAGCCACTATGTTGGTGGTGATTTGTTACAACAGCAACAGGAAACACATAGGAAACCATAGGACACAGCCCCCACCAAACCAGTTCTGACAGGTTGCCCTCCGTGCAGACGTCCTGCTCCTCGCTGCACTTGAAGCGATGGGTTTGTGGCTGGTTGGGATTTCGTGAGAAAGATAAAGGGTCTTGGAGAATGGCTCTGGCACAGGTGGTCCTCGCTGGTGGGGAACAGAAGGACGGAGCAGAGACTTGCTGTTGCCCTGTTGTAACGAGCCCCTGCTTTTCTGAGATTCATATCCCTGGGCTCTTCAGACACCTTCGGAGACCGTCTGGGAGCCTGCTGTCTAAGAAACAGATGTCCTGGCAAGGACCAGTGAGCCCCGAGCCCTGGAGCTATCTCTGTTAGCAACCAAGGTGTCCCTGCCACCTGCAGGCTGCTGTGGGGCTACTCACCCAGCACTGGTTTAGTGCTAAGTCCGCATCGCACGGTGTCCCATCAGTACGACTCCTCTTACTACTGAATGTTGTGGTCATGGGCTCATTGTTTATTCATGTATTCATTTACTCACAGAGCATTTCTTGAGCACCCAGTCTGTACCCAATACTTCGGTGGAGACGACCAAGCATTGTCCCTGCTACCCAAGAGGTAGCAGCTACAGAGGGAGACAGAAGATAGAGTCATCAGTTACATTAGTCTTGTAAGGGACATGAAGGGTTTGCAGAGGAACCATGAGGGACAGCAAGCTGTACCTGCGTCCACCTCCTGGAGAGGGGCCGGTGAGGACGGGAGGGGGGCCTTCGCAGGAGGCGTCCCTGGAGTGTCATCTTTAAAGATCGGAAGGAGCTGGTGGGGCAGAGTAGTGAGAGGGTGGGCCAGGGAGGACAGTCCACAGGGACAAGGGCAGAACCCTCCGAGGTGCCCACTCGGGGACAGCAAGGGATGGATTATGGGGGACCGCAAGCTGGAGTTCTGTCTGGCAGTTGGCAGATCCAGGTGCAAGGCCTGCTGCACCATTAATTGCCAACTGTAAGTCAGTTCACCTTTTCAGGCCTCGATTTCTTCTAAAAATAAAAGTAGGCTTTAAGCTTTATCGATTATCTCTCGTGTCCTTGTCATGTCATAGCCCGTTCATCTCTAATGCCCTGTGATTGTGTGAACAGCAAGCAGTATTTAGTGGGGAGAAATCTGAGACTTACTGTTATTTCATATTCTCATCAGTGACCCATTCCGTGGTCATTTGCTGGGCCACTACTGAAGCTGATTCACGGATTTATTGTCCCGTTGGGCCTGTAAACTTTACTCTTTTCAGTGGACACAAGTCCATAGGTCTCTTCTTTGCATATGTCTCCAGAGGTGTGACCTTGTTTGCAAGACATATAAGGTCAAATACGTGATGGGTCCACACAAATCCACCCCCTGGTACTGGTTTTTCAAGAACATTCTTGTTAGGTGTAAGACATTTTTGTTGTTATTTATAGTATTCCACTCAGTAGCTCATACAGAACTTTAAGTTAGGGGGACCTTAAGTTCAGGTGTAGTGGGGGAGCAGGGAATACCCCTGTTATCTTTAGGAATACATTTGATAAATGGGTGTCCCCAGTAAATAGAATAGAGTCTGCTAAGACACATGTCACAGTAACCCATAGAGGAGGAAATATAGTTCCATGTGATGAGAAATGACCAGCTTCTTAAGATGCAGCACACGTGGCTTAATGGGCTACCCCGAATAAGTTGATGATGTGTCAGTAACAAAGTGTTCCAGAAACAGGTAGTATGCTTGTTCCGATAGCTGGAGACTATATAATGGGGAGGACGCGACTGAGCCTCTCATTCTCTTGAGCCATTGGGGAAATGCTCTCTCAAGGGCTGGCCTCTGTTTTGAACTCCAGAACCTTGGTAGGACTTCAAACACTTGGGAAAGTAAAGAACCTAAACAGTCCTGAGTGCCTGCTCTGTGCCGGGCAGTGTGCCGTGCACTTCACACGTCCCTCATCGGAGGGGCGCTCAGGAAGGGAAGCAACAGTGGAGTAAACAGACCACAAGGAAAGGTAGAGAAACACTGGATATTTGACCAAGAGAATGGAAGAGTGGGAGGCTAGCTTTAGAGCTTTGATGTACATGCAAGCGCAAGGTGACTGTTTCCTTGGTTCTGGAGGGAAAGAAGTGAAGGGGGAAACTGCTTTAAAAGCCAGCTTGAACAATTCACAGCGCTGTGAATTGTGCAAGACTGTTGAATCACAGATCTGTACTTCTGAAACAAATAATGCAACATATTTTAAGAAAAAAGAAAAAGAAGAAGATAACAGGAGAGGAAGAAAAGGGGAGTATGTCAGAGGGGGAGACGAACCATGAGAGATGATGGACTCTGAAAAACAAACTGAGGGTTCTAGAGGGGAGGGGGGTAGGGGGATGGGTTAGCCTGGTGATGGGCATTGAGGAGGGCACGTTCTGCATGGAGCACTGGGTGTTATGAACAAACAATGAATCATGGAACACTGCACCAAAAACTAATGATGTAATATATGGTGATTAACATAACAATAAAAAAATTAAAAAAAAAATAAAAGCCAGTTTGAAGACTGATGCTTATTAAATACCAAAATGACACATGGAACATGAATTCTGGGATTTTTCCCGTGGATGCTATTTAAAAGTAGGTTAGGTAGGGATGCATTTATCTGCCCTGGAGTAGAAGTTGGGGCATTAGCTAGTATCTTGTGTCCCTTTCAACTGAATGATGTGATGGATACAGTTCTAACCACAGAAGCCCTTGTCCCTCGAGAAAGCATCGTTCCTTGTTCTGTGCGCTCACTGAGTCTGTGGATGAGCTCACGTTCCTGCAGATCCGACTCCAATTTGCCAATCCCCAAGAAGGCTGTGGAATTCCCACCTAAGCAAGTCTAGTATTCCATTGTGCAGATTTGGCTCTACTTTTTTTGTTAAATTTTAATGTTTCTCCCTGGAAAACTCAATATCAAAGTCTCAAACTCTGTCCAAATTCATACGATCTCTGATGTTGCGTAACAAAATTCCTGATTTCCGTGGGCAAAATGTTAACTATCGAAATTGTAATTATAGGGTGCCCTGAAGATTTTTAATATCTCGCTCTAAGGATGTCTCTTAAATTCTTTTACGCCCAGCGTATTTGATGATGGACTTGTTTGAGCTTGTTTATTGTTGCCATTGTTACTGCTGTTGTTTTTAATGTAGAGAGAAGTTTATATGAAAAGGAGGGTCAAAATTTAAATTCCTTCCAGTTCTTTTTCCATGCAGTTTTCTAAAGGAAGCTATTTTTTTTTTCTCCAACGGCTAAATTTAGAGTTTCAGCCTTTCTGCCTGTTGAGTAAATAGCTTTCCATGAATTAGAACTAAATCCCTTTCCCAGAACATCTTTCTGGAGGAAGAGCATTTTGTCCTGACACAGTGTGTCTTAGGTTCCCCCTGCAACATCCGAAAAACCCCAGAAGCAGTTTTAGATGAAGCACATTTGCCTCCTGCCACTGTAATAATTACAGTCACATTCTTGCATTTTCTGCATGGCCTAGCAATGATTCGATTTTTACTATAGGCTGTGTGGATTTTCCTTCTTGTGTGATTAATTCCTCTGTGTTTTCTGTGTTTTGAAAAAAAGTCAAAGGATAACAATGGAATACCAACATCTTTGCTGTTTTTCAGCTTTATAAGGAGATTGTCTCTTTACAAAAGGAACACCCAGTGAATTGGCACAAGAACTATGCCATCGCTTGTGAGCGCATGTTACGCCTTCGGGAAAGAGGTGCAGACCCTGAAGTCTTGTTATCTGAAACCATCAGACACTTCCGCCTCTACACTCAGAAAGCACGGAATGATCCACAGCTGCCTGATATTTTCGTTGCTCTAAAGCACCTAAGAAAAGAATTGCAAAGTCTGAGAAATAGGAAAAATGTCTGAGGCAGCAGGATGTGAAAAAAACCTGCTCATTGTTCAGCTTCCAGAATTCCAAAGTGCAAAAGTTTTTCCTCCAAGAAAAAAAAAATTGAAGACTCAGTCATTTCCCAGATAGGGTACAGCAGTACTGTTCAGTGGGGTGTTTGCGTGATTGCGATGTGCTACATATGCAAATTCTGTGTATCTCTTGTCACTTAGCATTTCAGTGAGAACCTTCCAGAAAACCCTCCTACTTCTTCCATCTTTCACCTAATGACTTTGCTTGATTAGATGCTAGAAGAGAATGGGCTATTTTCACGTACTTTAAATATCGCTTGTGAATCATTTATTGGGATCAGTTTTGAAGATTGCTTATTGCTTATTGGGATTAGTTTTGAAGATTAAATTCATAAAATGTTAATACCAGACCAAAGACACATTTTCTGTTTCTCAAAAGTAATTTTTTTTTTAAGAGTGAACCTTGCTCTGCTTCAAATTAAAATACTTTTTTTTTTTTTTTAGTAACTTTGGTTGTTACATAATCTCACACTTTAAGCTAAACACCAACCCAGTGAATATTTTGAAAAAAGTTGGGAGTTTTATTGTCTTTGATAATTCTCTGAAATCGTTAAAAAATAAAGCTGCTAATTTGCTTTCTTTCAGTTGCATAAAGTGGCAAATAAAAAGGATTTTGTATTTCCTTAGTTAATTTTATATTTATGTTTTACTTCTGTTTGGGCTCATAAATCCAGGCCCAATAATTAGTAGGCTCCTGCTGCCAAAATGCAAAAAAAAAAAAAAAAAAAAAAGTGGGGACTGGGGGGTGGGGTGGATGGGGAAGTGGTTCAATAAATTCATTTCTGTTACAAGCATCTTTTATACATATTACTAAAGAGAACATAGTAAGAAATGCAAATAATAGTTCTTTATTTTATTATGACAGTTAATTAATAGCAACCTGTTTTAATGAATAAAGTCACTCCGAGTCCTTCAGCACTTCCTAAGTAGAGGCCAGAATCTGTAGGGATTCTTTTCCCCCCAATTGTATAGCTCCTAGACTCCAAGCGCTATATAGGCCCCTGTATAGAAATGCTCACTAATGAAGAGGGAGGGCTAGAAGCTTGTCTGCATTCAAAGATCACTGGTGAGTCATTCAGCAAGAAAAGGCCCCTTACCAGGAATAGTCACAGTTCCGTGGCATTGTACTAGCAAAAGGGTCTGATCAAAGGTCTCCTGTGGAGCTTGCATGGTTCCCTTTCATACCACGACCATAATTAAAACCACTAATTCTCTTTTAAAATGCTGCAGGATGCCATGTAGGCATCTGTCTGGAGTGTCCTTTGTGATGTCATAAGCTGTTAAGGACCAGTGCCGAGGGCTTTTGAGTGAAATGCCAGTCATGAAGGTGCTTCAAGACAAGGGTGCCTCTCAAAGCTTGACAGGGCCTTGACTGCACAATTCGAGCTGAATTTGCCCCTTGTCAGCTGCCAGTAAATAAATCTCAAAGGGGGAAAAGCTGAAGTTTCATTACCTGATCCATGGGGCTTTGTTGGTTTTGGCATCACACAGGGGAAGCCCTTGCCCTTCCATTCTCTGGATTTGAAGATGTCCATTGGAGCCTGCAGCGCCTGGACAGGGTTCAGAGCGGAACCTTTTGAAGAGTGTCAATAGTTGTAACAGTTCAGCTGTTAGGAAGACAAATAAATGGAGGAGCTCATTAATCCGCTTTTGGCTCTCTTTGCCTTTTGCCCTTTTATCACAGCCTTATTAGGCTCCTACTCATCTTGAACCAGAAAAAAATGAATTGGAGTTGTTGAGTACTAATTGGCAAAGACTTTTCATCATGGGCCAAGAACTTTCACTGACTTGAAAGTAACTTCTCCACAGGGAAGAACCAAAAACCTGGTTTACCTTAAAACAAAAACCTGTTGAGTTCGGGGTGGTGTAAAAATTTAAGGAAGCGTTGATAAATTGTCTAAGTTTATCCATTTGAAAGAAATCGTGTGAGATTTCTTTGGATTTGGATTTCTACTTTCTTAAAGAGGAAAAGTACAATAAAATTCAAGTGAACATTCCCGGGACATGTGTTGTTTTTCTTGGTTCAGGAGAGATGGCGTGCATGGGTGAGGTGATGGAGCATCAGTAGGTACGTGGGCGTGAATATGCATTTGGGCATCTGTATACACGTGGTGTCGGAAGGACCTTATGGAAAGGAAGATTTCCTACTGATGGCCTTGAGGATGGCAAGTGAAGGCCTCTTTTTGAGGATACCTGCCTGTTACATTTGTGTCTATATGGAGGCGCTCTGTATATATGTCTGAATATACTTCGTGTATTGACTGTGGTCAAAGGTTGCATAGATTCTTCTGTATAGTACTTTGTGAACAGTGGCTTTGGACCGCTCTCTGAGAAAGCACTGATATATATATATATATATGATGGCCCGAAGTCAATAGGATCATAATTATTTAAATTGCTAAAAACCCTCAGTACATGCAAAAAACAGCAAGCTGAGCTGAGACTTGGGCATGTTGGGCTTCATTCCCAGATCAACTATTCTGAAGCATTCTTTCCTTTCTCTTGTGCGCAGTTAAACAGGTTGCTTTCTCTTTCTTTCTCTTCCTTTTCCTTGGCTGGTGCACGAACACCACAAACCCTGACAGAAGGGGTCTCCTCTAGTCTAACCCCCTGACGTGGGAGAACATGTGAAGGAGGTGACTTCTCATGCAGGATTTGGCCAGGATTCTCCTAACAGTGTCTCTGGAGTGCCAGGACGACAGGAACCGCACGAGGCCAACTTCTGCCTGGACTTTGGCCTGAGGAGCAAGTGGGAGCCAGCAAAGCCAGCCGTTCTCCCTGAACTGCAGTGCCCTCCTGCCCGGCCCTAAGGCTGGCGCACACGAGTGCAGGGACCGCGGCTCCATGCCCTCTGACAACAACCCCCCCCCCAAGCCCCACACGCACTAATGGGAGCTATGCTCCATACTTACTGTTGACTCTCCTCTTCTCCTTGTGGTTTTCAAAGGTCCCATTTTAACAAATGCTTTTGTCATATGACTCAAAATAAAGCTCAAATGGAAGGGCATCAATTACTAGTATATTTTCTTGAGATCTTCTGATAGACACTGTGAAATGTTATCTCTGTCCATCTTCCTAGTATTTTCTGATGATAGAACCGTTACGTTCACTTAGCCTTTATGATATCTAAACAAAACCCATTTTGATTGAGTGTTAGGGTGATTTTTTTGATACCCAGCCGATTTCTTTAAGTCATCAGGCTAGGATATATGAAGACTAGTTTTTTTAATTTATATTTTAAAAGTTAAACAATGTGAGTCCTTAACCACAGTTCCCACCAATATCCCTTAGAATTTAGAAATGTTAATACTTTTAATATTCAGAAAAAAAGTTTTAATACCAAAGGTTAAAAAAAAAGATCCTGTTACAACAAATCCTTTTACTCTGTTTTGATGCTGGTATATTTTGTAAATGCACCAATGTAGAGTATTACTGGTCTTCTCAGTGGCTCCGAATCCTATGGTTAGGTGAAGAAAAGAAATTCCAGCCCAGGAAAAGATTCACATGCTTTATTCATCCTCATATTTTGTTGTGGATGCAAAAGCATTTTAGAGCTTATACTCACAAACAAATACGTAATGTTTCCAGGGATTCTGGGAACATCTAAAGGCCAAGATCTTGGCACAACATTAGAAAGCAAACAGGGAGCTACAGCTTTAGCAGCGATCATATTCAATAAAGACGTCATTGTCAGTACCCTCGAAAGGTCTGTTTGATTTGGATCAGCATAGGACGGTGTGAAAAAAGCCTCAGGAATAACACAATGTGCTTACCTGGATATAGGAAAGCAAACTAATAGGAATATATCTTGAGAAAGGGATTTTTCTGAAAAAAAACTTTGATTGCTCTTCAACACTGTAATGTACATCTGGTGTAAAGGATATGTACAAGAAGCGTTAGCGTATGTCATATTGCAAAAAGAAAAACGTCGGGGGAGAGATGGGTAGAAGTTCCCAAACTATAAATAGGAAGCCCGCAATTATTGACCTATAAATGGAGTCATCTGGATCTTTTCCTAGGATCCCAAGTGTGACTGGTTGGGGTTAATTTTCAGTGACGTAGGTATTGTGATGATTTTAGAGAAGTCAAGTTGGTAAGGTGGAGAAACTTGCAAGATACGGATCGAACACAAAGGCGAATAACTGGCCTGGGTTTCCATCCCAGGGATGGAGCTCCTCCAGCAACCCAGTAGTCTTGCCTTGTCCATAGTCACCATTAGGTGAGGAGGATGTTAAATAACCTTCTAATGAAAGATAAATAGAAATCCAAATCTAAGATTTAACCCTTTCATAATTTCAGTTGTTTATAATTTGCTGGAAATCTGTATAAGTAGTATCGGGGAAGGTACAATAGATGGAGTATAATCTCTATGTACTCTAGATTATAAACTGATAAATAGACATTATGTCCTGTTCTTGAAAATATGCACACCACAATCATCTTCTATGTAGAAGTGTTACCTAAAAGGAGGTGATTTTGTAATGGAACGTTTTAGAGAAGATATTTTGAGATTTGTCTCATCTCAATGAAATATTCCCTGGATGCTTGAACCACTGGAAATACCCTTCTACCTGTGGTTGGTGCTTCTCTGGGAAAGTGTGAGCCATTGAACCCCAAAGGGAACACTGCTTGGGAAGTGAGACCCAGTTTGCTCATTGTGGGCTTATGGTGGGATGGGACCCACGTGGGGCACCTGGTACCCTAGATCCTTGCGTGTCGTTCAAGACACAAGAGATCCCAGTGCTACCCTGGCATGCCAAGATGTGAACTCAAAAACCGCAACAGAGGGCCGTCTAGGATCTGAGGACAGGGTAGACGGTGCAAGCACTAGGATCTTCTGGAAGTATCTGCCCTCAAAGTAGGGTCCAGAAGTGGAAGGAAAACATTGTATAATTGTATTATTTATTAACAGTGCTTTTAAAAGTTAATATGCAAAAAACAAGGGCTCTTTTAAAATACTGGAGCAAGGGCGCCTGGGTGGCTCAGTTGGTTAAGCATCTGACTTCAGCTCCGTCCTGATCTCAGGGTGGAGGGATGGAGCCCCGCGTCGGGCTCTCAGCGGGGAGGCTGCTTGTCCCCCCGGCCCTGCCCCCACTCGTGCTCTCTCCCCCTCTCTCAAATAAATAAATAAATAAATAAATAAATAAGATCTTTAAAAAAAAATACTCTGGCAAAAGCTACAGAAACTTTAAAAGGGGTTGTTTATGAATGGAAGATGATTCATTTATCAAAACACTAGGGTTCCTGTGACTGAAGAGTTAAAAGCCAGTCTAACAGGTGAGAGGAAGTTTCAAAAAAGTTTTGTTTATGAAAGAATGAAAACCAAAAGTTCAACTATGCAGCACTTAAAACGGGAAAGTCCCCTGATGGAGAGCACTTGTACTTAGCGGTTGTTTTTATTCAGTGTGTCATAATTTGTTTGCTACAATTAGAATACATTCCTTCAATATTCCTTCAACTATATAGCTACATAGTTTTTATATTTTTCTCTCAGTGATCAGAATTCTTTTTTTTTTAAGGTTTTTTAATTTATTTACTTGAGAGAGAGCAAGAGAGAGAGAGAGCACAGAGGGAGAGGGAGAATCAGACTCCCCACTGAGCAGGGTGCCCGACACGGGGCTTGTTCCCAGGACTCCAGAATCACCACCTGAGCCAAAGGCAGACATGCTTAACTGACTGAGCCACCCAGGCGCCCCTCAGTGATCAGAATTCCAACCACTAACCTACACAGTCGCCTGCATTCCCCTTGAGGCCGTTTCTCAGAGTACAGGATTGTGCCTGGTTATGGTGTTTGTGAACCTGGGCCATGGAGTCAATTTAGTGGAAATTGGGACCATCTTTTTCTTAATGAAATAGAATAAAAATATCAACATGCATTTGAGGTAACAGGGGTAAGTGTTCTTTCATGAGACTTTCAGTATCATTCCTTACGTGTGTGTGTGGTTGCATGTATAACACATATATCGTGCTATGTATTTGTGTGTGTGTGTGTATGTATAAACAGTTGCATATAAATATATACATGTATGTGAACTAGGTCGTAACATAAAATGTATTTCTTATTGTGGGTCACAGAAAAGAATGCATTGGAAAGCCAGTGGCTGAGGAGAATTTATCCAACTTTATTGAACATGAATGCCAAAAAGTTAGTAAGGGATCATCTAGTATAGTCAGCACAACGAATCCAGTTTAGTGAATGAGGAAACAGGCCTACACTCAGTAAGCGACTTGATTTATGTCACATAGCTAGGTAATAGCAGAACTGGGACCAGAGCGTGAGCTTATTTGGCTCAATAACTGTGATTTACATCACAGCTAAATAAAACCAGCTACATTCCACTGTCCACTGTGTGTCACATTAAAGTCCCCAAATAATATGGCCATATTAAAACTATGATAGACTTTTCTAGAGGTAAATGGTATCTAAAATCGAGAACTATGTTGTAGGATATTGTTTAAAAGCCATACACTGAGCTGCTTTCTTCCCCTTCTCCAAACCTCGGGGATATAATTTCTTTTTTTCCCTTCCCTTTTAGACAGAGCCTGTATCCCTGGCCTTTGGCAGAGAATTTTCCTACCCATTCTGGATTTAGGAACATATACCCAAATTAAAACGCTTTAAGTGTGGTAAGAAAAAGTCACTTTGAAATCTTGGAAATTGTTGGCATAGATTATATTGCAGCTGAATCAGCTACTGAAAACTCCATTTGAAAAATGTTGCACTAATTTGTATATTCCTTACCCCTTCTAAGCAGGGTTCAAAACATAATAGTATTTCTGTGTTTTACAGAAGGAAATATGTCCCGGCTCCACTGGAATTAGACTTTTCTTCCCAGAAACCAAGACCATCTAGAGCTAGTGTTCATGATTGTTCCGTTCGGTTCGGCCACTCTATTAAATTTTTTAAGTGTCCAGAAAGGCAGATTCCTCTCTGGAGACCTAAATGTCCGGTTTCCTAATTGTGAACATTACCAATTCAGTGTTTAGGTAATAGTGATTGCTTCCAAATTTGGCTCTTGAGTCATATGTATGATTTGTAAAGATATATAACAGTGGTAATATCAATAACTATTATGGTTGTTGATAAAACAACTAATTCCATTTAGTAGCCATTGAATGGCTTCAATGATCTGAAATCCCCTAACTGTCCTGCATTTACTGTCAGAGTTGGAAGTAGTTTGGCCCTTCATCTTTGGGAGGCAAATACATCTGGTATAACCCTTGAGACAAAGACCACACGAACCATGCCGCACACACTCTGGGCTAAATGTAAAGGTGACCCGTTTCGCAGGGTTAGCATTTATGTGACAGTACTTTTCTCCTTCTCCATGTCCCTTGTGAACAGTCAGTTGATCCACAGAACCTGAAGCTGTTGAATATTATGAGCCAGTAACAAGGTAATATGTGAACAAAGCAAAACGTGTGAACCTATGCAAGAATCAAACAAAACTAGAACTTTGTTTTAAAGCAATTTCATGAAATTTTGGTAAGATGGAAAGTCTATGTTCCTTTTTTATTATAGTGCAGGATTGTTACAGAATTAAAGAAATACCCTAACAAAAACCTTCGTCTCGTCCCTGAAAGTGCCCATCACAGTGCACGGCCTCCCACAGGAACTCACCACGGCTTCCCGCAAAGGGCAGTTCCATTGCCGATTGCCTGGATGGAGAAGAACACGCAACGATGTGTGCCTGCCAGGCTCATTTTGTCCCTAAAAGAGCAAAGAGCAGGAACTTAGTCCTTCCCAGCTCTTCCATTCACTCTCCCAGGTGCCAGGCTGTTCCAGAAAGCACAGGCCTTTTGTGGATTGCACTAGAAGCACTCTATAGTATCGTGATCAGAGCTAGACTCCCAGCTCTGCCATTTACTAGCTGCATGACTTGGAGCAAGTGTCTCTGTGCCTTAATTTCCTTTTCTGTAGAATGGGGAGAGAAGAGATTCGCCTGATATGTCTGGAAGGATGAAGTGGGTTGCTATGTATAAAGTGCTTTGAACATACCAACTGCTCACAGGGCAAGCTGTTTTCATTAATATGCCAGTAAAACCAGCTCCCATCCATTTTATACATCTGAGTAAAATAAGTCTAAAGAGCCTCCTGCTGCCGGCTGCTTTGCCTCTCTCTTGTATATTTAAAAAAGGCCTCGGTAAATACGCATCTGAAAAACTTCAATAAATAGTTCAATTTAAATTACAAAGATAATTATAAATAATGTGTTATTTAACTTATACGGAAAACTGGCAATTAGAAGAGAGTAACCAAAAAGCACTGAGCAGATAAAGAACTGAAAGCAGTCCCATTAATAAGGAAAGCGTCTCGGTCTGCGAGCGCTTGCAAGCGCTCGTGTACGTGCCGCCCGCGCACACACACGCAAGTACGATCCATCCCATGGGACCCCAGTACCATGACAGTCCTTCCCTCTTCCTATTGGCTTCCCCAAAGCATGGTCCACCTGGAAGGAAACTTCAACATTACTACCATTTGCCTTCTCTCCCCAAACTTAGATTTTGCCATCTACACATTTGATATGGATCTGATTCTACCTTCCCCCAGACAACGTGGATTCTGTGGGTCCCAGAGACCTCTTGAAGAATAGTCTCTTCAACACAGCTTCTCAGAGCACTTAGAGGACTGACATGGGGCAGAAAGCTTGGAGTCCTGAACTCGGGACCACCACTCAGGACCACGGCTTTTAAAACCACCCTTGGGACAGAGTCATGGATTTCCCAGTGGGGATGAGTGGAGTGCCCATCAGTATGTTCTGCCGATGAGTACTGCATCCACTCACCGGTTTGTTTTTTTTTTTAATTCATTTCATCAAAACACATTTTTTGAGTTGCTACAATGTGCCAGGCCTGGGTCTTGGGTTTTCGGAGGAAGAAGGGAACCAGACAGACAAGGGCCTGTCCCCTGTGGAGTTTCCATTTTCAGAGGGGGAGAAAGCCAAAATGCAAATCTTACAAATCTGCCCAAGGGTCCTTTTCACCACCACTACTACTCTTTAACCCCACTGAGGGCATCCCACCTGTTTCTTCACTGTTACAAATGCTGATTGGAAACTGTTTGCCACCACTCTCTCCATCCAAATGAACAAGTTCCCACCCATGGAGAGGTCTGCATCTCACTTTCAGTTATCTAGAGCCCTGCGGAGTCCACAAAGGGCTGCACTGGACCCGCGTCTTCCCACCACCACCCCCCCCCCTTTTTCCCCACCACCATCCATGATACTCTGCCTTCCCTGCCTACCCCTTGTCCTACAGATCTCAATGGCACCGGATTAAAAAAACACTAGTGCGGGGGCCCCTGGCTGGCTCCGTCGGTACAGTGTGCGACTCTTGATCTCGGGGTTGTGAGTTTGAGCCCCGTGTGGGGTGTAAAGATTACTTCAAAACAAAACAAAACAAAGCACAGTGCTGTCTACCAACAGCAAAGAAATGTTCTCACTTCTCCCATCACCACCCATAGCAACAGAGAAAGGAGGAGACAAGTGTGAGAAGCCTGTCACATGATCTTAGGCACAGTGCCTACCTCTCCTGAGACCCACCACTCGGGTTCTAGACATGCATTCAGGCCTTCCACACGTGCCCTCGCTGAACTTTCACTGCAGGAAAGGACCAGGTCCCACTTCTCCAGAGCAGTGAGAAGAAATTGGCACTTCTGTAGTATTCTTGCCCAAAATGTACACCCTCGCTTTCCTTGTGAGAAAATATCACACAAACCCAAACGGAGGGACATTTCACCAGTACTCTTCAAAAGTGTCAAAGTCATGAAGGGCAAGGAAAAATGGAGAATGCCCTGGATTAAAGGAGACCAAGAAGACATGACACTTACATGCAATATGGGATCCTGGCTCAGGTCCTAGAACAGAAGAATGATATCGGGGGAACATTGGTGAAATTTGAATTGAAGTCTGTAGTGTAGTTAACAGCATTGTACTTAACAGTTTCTTGGTTTGGCTCATCGTACTGTGGTCATGGAAGATCTTAAATTAGGGGAAGTTGGGCGAAGGATATTCAAGAGCTCCCCGATTTTTGCAACTTTTCTGTAATTCTAAAATTATTTAAAAATAAAAAGGTTGTGGGTTTGGTTTTTTTTTTTTTAACTTCTTTAAAGGCAAAACACTCCTTTTCCCTCTTGCTCCTCATCATTCTGTGTTGCCTGTTTTAAGCCTCAAGAGGAACAGTAGTTAGAACCGTAGTCTTTACTACCTGGACACACCACTGATCAAGAGGCAAGTTTCTTAAAGGCCAGAGGTTACAGGCCTGCCACCAGCCCTGCCCTTGGTGTAGGTGGCCCTCGTTGGCCCCGGACCTGAGCTCCCTCCTAGCGGCCACCCACTGGGACGTGGGTGAGGATGGGGCATCTCCAGGGAGCCTTTGGCTCTGTTTCCAGCATCTTAGGGAGGCTTGGCAGAGGTCTGTGGGATTAAATTCCCCGCAAGCCACTGGACTCACACCCAGTTTAAAGACAGCAGGATCTAGTGTCAGGATTATTCCTGTGGTCCCCGTTTCTCTCTTCAGGCAATCTCTACAGGAGAAGAGGGAGTGAAGGAGAAGCCCCCTTAATACCCTAATTCTTTCCAAAGATGATTCAGGTTTTTGTAGCTTCATTAGCATTTGCAGATAGAAATACATTTTAAGTGGCATTATGCTAAGTAATTATTCTTACAGGATGTGAAATGAAACACATTTTATTCAGCATGAAATTATTCCTGCCACGTACTGAGTTTGGTGACAGCTTGAGAGTTTGGACAGTGGGTTGCAAGAAGGGGAGAAGCAATCTATGTATTAAAAAAAGAAATTCCACCAATACTCCACCAAAGGTAAGTCCTTGTAGCGAAATAATTTTGGCTGGATGGAATATTAAACCTGCTACTATAAATTTCACGCCTTGCATTCCTAAAGCAGATGCAGTGTGATGATGCCAAAAATTAATTGGAAATAATGCGACTTGCCTTGTGTACTCTATCCAGTAGAGGGCATAGCAGATAAGCGTTGTGTGCATTGGTGACTTAGCGACTGATAAGGCTTGTTTGTAATTGCTTCTGTAAAGATATGTAGCAACATGCTTGGATGCTTATTTACATTTAGGAATGTGGTTTGGAATAGGAGGTTTAGATTTATAACTTTGTTTTTGTCTGTCAATACATGGGAGACTTTTGGTTGTTGCGAGCATTATATTTACCAATGCGCAATGTTAAATTGCTGGATTTAATTGTTACAGTACAGTGAATCATTCTATTATTTCTTACTTTTTTATCCTAAGGAAAATTCAAACTTTCCAGGCTTTAGGGCAGGATAAAATGGCTCTGAGCATGTCAGCGTCTCAAGAGCACATTATTTTCTTATTGGATTGTATTAACTTTACAGATGGAAATTTGAAGGAGAATTAGAAGGCTTAGGGATGGGAAATTTGGAGAAGAAAAGAATAATGTCTTAAGATTTCTGGAGGGGTTAACTGGTAAGTCATTTTGAAAGCTGCTGATGCTAATTCTCATAGCAAGAGACATAGCAGACCCTAAAATTATCAGGAACGAGGCACAGAATCGCTAAGAAGGAAGAGAATCTTGTGTCACACTCCGAATTGCCAAAGGATTATTCAGGTTTCCTCTTCTCTTCTTCTCCCTCGTTCTCAATACCTGTTATAACTGGCACAGATTTTTCTTGTGTAAACTCCTATAGGGCAGCGTTCCACGATGGAGGCAGAGGGTGTTTGGCAGTCCCTCTTAGTTTAAAAGCCAGACAGCCTTCTGCCTCAGATGCACGCATTATGACCCAAAAGGACAATGACATGACATATACAAACAAACAGTCCCACAAGCCCGGGGCCCTGCAGCTGAAGGGAAGGCAGGGGGAATGAAGCGCTGCATCATGGAAGCTAACCAAACATGGTGCTAAGGGGAAGGGCGTGGGCCCACTTCCTGCCAGCAAATCCCCTATCTCCTGAGGGGTGGCCAGGAGCGGACAAGCGCCGGGGTCCTGCCCACATGCGTGCTCTGACCCGATCCGTGGCCAGGCACCGGCTGGTGGTTCTGGAATCCTGGTTGTCAGCACCCCAATCCCTGCCAAAGACTCTCTTTCTGTCTCTGGAGCTCTTCCCCACCATTTTGGAGGTTTCCATACCCAACCCAGAGCAGAGGCGCTCTGCGGGGAAAATGGGCTGGGGAAGAAACTCACCAGAGAGCGGGCCTCTGGAGGGGGAACCAGGAACACGGGCTCAAGGGTGGCGGACTTGCTGTGTGTCCTTTTAAACTGTAAACTTTGTACCTTGAGCAAGTATTGCCTGATCTTAGAATTGTAGCGAAATGCAACCCACACCTACAGGTAAAGAGAGTCTTGCCCATTCCTAGACCTGTGCTTGTTGTCAGCCTCGCCCCCCTGCCATGGGAAGTACTTTCTCCTTCTTGTGCTTTTCATATAGGAATACTGGCCCCTTCTCCCAGGCATGTGCTCTACCGCAGATCTTGTTATCATGTCTCCCTTGAAACTTCGGTGTGTCGTTTTTATCACAACGTTTCTTTACAAATGGACTCCTCCTGTGTGTGTGTGTGTGTGTGTGTGTGTGTGTGTGTGTGTGTGTGTGTGTGTATCTTGTGCCAGTAGATGGTGGCACTGAAGGATTTCTGCAGGAGGGGAGGGAAGGACAGAGAGACAGCAGGGAGAGAAGTGGGAGAGGCCATTCGTCAACAGAAAGGTTGTGGCAGAAGATTTTGACCTGCAGGCTTATCAATTTAGGGTTGAGTTTGAGGACAAGTTCAAGTTAATGTGAAGCTTAGCGTCTCCAGAGCTTTGCCTCCCATCCATGCCTCAAAATCCTATTGGTGGTGGTGTCGTAGCAAGTCGTATGCACACCCCAAATGGCAAGAGCCCTGATTTGGCTCCTTTAGAGCTGCAGCTGCCCAATAAAATGCCAAAATCTTCTCAGATAGCTGCTTCTCCTGCCTTGAGATCTTTCTAATCAGAAACTCATTTAATATTGCAAATAAGTACTCCCGCAGTATATGAGTCAGGCTCCTATGGCAAAGGACAGAATCCATGCCAGCTAGGGAAGCAAGAAAGGAACAATTCCAAGGCACTAAATGGCTCTCAGGATTACAGGGAGGTCTGAAGAGACAGGCTCATTAACCTTCCAGAATGACCTCAGCACTGCTCTGCAGAACCTAACCACCATCAGAGCTATAGCCTTCTACAACCAGGAAGCTCTCTGTCAAAATTGGAAGCTACTACCCCTGCCTTCAACTCCAGAACCTCGACATCACTGTCATCCTCAGGAAGCCACCGTGTTCAAGAGGTCCCTGCACCTGCTCCAACCAGAGCCACCCAAGTGCTCACTGGAATCCATGCCAGCAAATGGCTGGCCCACCACCGCTTTCAACACTCGCAAAGCTAGTGATCAGACACAGGGAAACTTAATGTACCTGACTGAGTTTGCCAGCAAAATGAACAGAGTGAGGGCTAGGTCTCGCCCCTGCCTTTCAAATCCCATGGAGTGCACCTGAGTGGCTGAGCCATGCTCACATCTGAAACTCCAGCTGCAGGGGCATCTGGGAAATGCAGTTTTCATGTCCCAGCCTCTACAGTACAGAAAGCATTCTAGAAGGTAGTTGGAGTAAATGTGGAACATTAACACACTGTATTTGCTATACTCCAAACAATTTTTTTTGCTTTTTTTTGGAAGAAGTTTATTTATAAACTATACACAAGAATAAATAGGTTTTTTTAACCAAAAAAAAAGCGCATTCAGAAATGGGCAAATTAGTAATGCAGGATTATTCCAACAGGAATTTATAGGTACTGAGGTCAACACAAAAAGGGCAGAGGAGGGTGGGAATTATTTAATTTCCTCTGTCTTAGCAATAGAATAGAGGAATTGGCCAAGATCAATGTGTTGTGTCTCTTTCTGTGATGGTAATCAGGACATGATTAGAACACGGAGCAGAAGGGCAAGAGGTAGCTGATTTTACCCACTAATGACATGGAGGCTAATGGGAACTTTCCTGCTGTGAAGACTAGAAGTGAGAAAGGGAATGACTGCATCATCAATGGAATAGGCGAAAGATATAAAGTGGTCATGGCCATCTGTAGGAATTGGGTGTGCACGCATGAGCAATGGAATCAACATGCTTCCAGAAAGATCAGAGGGCCTGCCCATAGGAAAGAAACACAAAACAGAACCCAGAGCGCCTTCCACTTTCCATTGTCATTTGAGAAGCAATATTAGGACAACATGGCGCGAGCGGAAGTCCATCCTTGGGATGTTGCTGGAAGGCAGAGTAGGAAGTGCCCCTCACGTGTCAGAACTTGGACAGTGCTGCAGCAAAAGAACGGCTTAGAAAAAGAATTTCTGGGAACTCAAATGACCAAGAGACTACAATACATACACCATCCCAAGGCTTTCAGAAGCTGGAAGGCCACTTACAAAGAAAAGCATCACGTACAACCGAAGAAAAGAGACCAAGGATTGCAGAAGAGACAGGAGGTGGACAGGAGCAGCAAGACACAGCGGAGATTATCCTGGGGGAAAACCTCACAAAGCTTCATGCAATTTAAGATGGACAGTCACAGATCTGACTGAGAACCAGAGCATGAACAGGCAGCAGTGCCCTGACGGCCACACAGAGTGGGGTTCCCTGATGTCATCAGTATAAAGTGCAATGGCATTGTGCCTGGAGGGGAAGCAAGATCAACTGCTCTAAAGCTCGGAGTTAGGGGTGCCTTGGGTGACTCCGTCCATTAAGAGCCCCCGCATTGGGCTCCCTGCTCAATGGGGAGCGTGCTTCTCCCTCTGCCCCTCCCCTGCTCATGCTCTCCCCCTACTCAAATAAATAAATCTTAAAAAAAAAAAAGGCTCTGAGTTATGACCTTCATCATAGACATGAACTGTTTTACTTATTTAACAGCTTTTTTTATTTTTGAGCATCCACTGTATGTCAAGTAATATGAAATACAAAGATAGGGTCCGTCAGGGGGTTTATAGTTTTAGAGGGCCGCAGGTCAGTAAAGAAGCAATTACATTACAACGTGGTAACTGCAGTAGTAAGGGAAGCATAGAGGATTATGCAGAACACTTACCCAGGCTCAAAGTGGGAGACTGTCCTGGGGAGCAGGCCAGGCTGAGAGGGGAGAGGGGTGAGCGGACGGGGAGGAGAGTGAGCAGGCAGAGGAGGGGAGGGGCTCGTGCAGCAGGAGCGAGAGAGTATTGCTATTGCCAGAAGAGGAAAGAGCAAGTGCAGAGCCTTGGAGGGGAGGGAAAGAAAGGCGCCTTTAAGGATCGTAAAAGAATTCTGGCTGGTTGAGAGGCAGAATTGGATGTGGAGGAGGCAAGAAATGAAGCTGGGAAGCAGTGTGATGGACCGGCTCATGCAGGATCTTTGGAGCCACATTAAAGAGTTTGGATTGTATCTTGATGGCAAAGGGGCACTCTGGGAAGTTGCAGACTGGGGTGGGATGCCTTGTGAGTTTACTGATGGGGTGAGAGCAGTGGAGGGACTAGCCTGGGAGCAGAGGCAGGGCGGGCAGAAGAGAAGCCCATGGGAGGAGGTTGCCATCATGCAGAGGTGCCTGCGTGATGGTTCTGGGTGGTAGGGGGCATGTCCTGGAGAACCACAGCCCCCCAGCCACCCCCGTAAGCGTGGTCTCTCACCCTCAACACAACCACTTTCTTCTCTCCTCCCAACTCCCGCCCCCCTTCCCTCACCTCTCAGCTGTCTCCTAGTTGAGAAAATAGAAGCCATTAGAAAGGGTTTCTCTTTCCCTCACCGTCAGACCCACCTGCTTCTGTGCCCCTTCTCTTGCCCTTTTGCTCTCCCAAGACCTCCCATCACAAGCCAAGCCCATGATGACCTGAAATCCTGTGCTGGCCGTGTTCTCAAGGACTCTGCTCCTGTGGGCCTCTTCTGCATCACTGGTGTCTCATTCCCTCTCTGTCTCTGTGTCTCTGTCCCTTTCTCCTCCTTCCATGATCCAGCTCTGCCTTTCTCTCCAAGCTCCCTCCTCTGTGTCCTTCCACATTTCAGCCTTACTGGCCCCAACTGTTCCGAGCCCTTTCCTCCCTGAGGGCCTGTGTGAAAACCACTCCACCTGCCTGAAAAAGATCTTGCCATTTGCACCGGGTTGAATAGTGGCTCCCAAATAATCAGATTCTCCCAGAACCTCCGAAATGGAACCTTCTTTGGAAGTAGGGTCTTTGTAAATGTAATCAAGATGAGGTCATACTGGATTCAGGTGGGCTCTAAATCCAATGACAGGTGTCCTCATAAGAAGAGGAGAGAACACACAAAGATATAATCACAGAGCAAAGGAGGCCATGTGAAGATGGAGGCAGACATTGGAGTGGTGCCTCTCCCAGCCAAGGAGCCAAGAAGTGCCAACAACCCCAGCAGCTAGGAGGAGGCAAGGGAAAATGCTTCCCTAGAGCCTTCAGAGGGAGCATGGCCCTGCTGACATCTTGATTTCTGACTTCTGGCCTCCAGAACTATAAGAATAAAATTCTGGTGTCTTCAGCCACCCCGTGTGTGGTCATTTGCTATGGCAGCCCTAGGAAATGAAGACCCCATCCTTACACCACCCAGGCCTTCTCAGCCCTGGCTCTTCCTTAGGAGGGCCTCCCTGGCCACTTGATTGAAGATTTCTCTCATATTTTCTTCTTTGTTGAAACTAGTTCATTTTCTTTATAGCCCTTATTGTGAGAGGAAATCATATATTTATTGGCTCTAAGCACCTGTTATTGTATTATATAATTTAACATTCACACAATCCTGGGGGGGGTAGATATCAATATTGTCATTTTAGAGATGCAAAAACTGAGTCTCATTGGAGGTCATCACTTGAGGTGAGACTCAGTTATTATATAATACAGTTTAACAGGTGCTTAGTAAATGTTAGCCTCCTTCCCTTGACCTGTTCTACTCACAGAGCCTTTGCTTCTTCAAGGGTGGCTCTGAGACACAGGGAATGTGCCCTGCCCTGGGCAGGAGGAGCCTTGGATTCTGGCCCCAACTCCATCATAACATAAGAGCTATGAATTCTGTTTGACACTGTCCTTACGGCTAATGTGCACATCAGATACAGTGAAGGTGGGAGTGTCTTTAAAAAGATAAGCACTTACTAAATATTAGAAAATAAAATATCATTTATTTTTATTCGGTCAGCCGATATTTAAAGCGCATCTGTTGTGGGCCAGACACTATACTAGGGAGAGAGGCTGCCGTAGTGTGAAACCTAAGAACGTCATCCTCTGCCACATCGAGGTTTTGAGGAGAGTGGGTCCAGGGCCTCCATTTATTCACAGGGTTGGAGAGTCTCTTCAATCCTTCTCTTTATGGCTGTCCATACTAGATTTAGCACAGCTTTTTGGGCAGACCAGCCTCCAGTCTGAAATGAACTCCCTACCAGGCTACTTTCTGGGCTGTCTGTGATGAAACCACCAACAAACTTTAGGAATTCTATTTTTCCAAAGACCTGAATTTGAATAGCAATTCTGCCATCTTCTAGCAACTGTCCTTATATTCCTGAATTTCTCTCAGCCTCACTTGCTACCCTGGAGAATGGGCACACTACTCACATGGAACTGCACATGTGAGTAAAATACCAAGGTGCACAATTGCTGAATCATGCGTCAAGATTTTGTTTAGCTTTGTAAGAAACTGCCAAACTGTCTTCCAAAGTGGCTGTACCATTTTGCATTCCCACCAGTAATGAACGAGAGTTCCTGTTGCTCCACATCCTTTTTTTTTTTTTTTAAAGATTTTATTTATTTATTTGACAGAGAGAGTCACAGCGAGAGAGAGAGGACAAGCAGGGGGAGCGGGAGAGGGAGAAGCAGGCTTCCCGCTGAGCAGGGAGCCCGATGTGGGGCTCGATCCCAGGACCCTGGGATCATGACCTGAGCGGAAGGCAGATGCTTAATGACTGAGCCACCCAGGCGCCCCAGTTGCTCCACATCCTTGCCAGAATTTCGTGTTGTCAGTGGTTAGCTGCTCTAATAGGTGTGTAGTGGTGGCTCATTTTAATTTGCAATTCTCTAATGGTATATGATGTTGATCATCTTTTCATATGCTTATTTGCCATTTGTACACCTTCTTTGGTGAGATGTCTGTTCGGAACTTTTGCCCATATTTTAGTCAAGTTGTATGTGTTTTTATTGTTGAGTTTTAAGAGCTGTTTGTATAGTTTGGGTACAAGACCTTTACCAGATACGTGTTTTGCAAATTTCTCCCAGTCTGTAGGTTGCCTTCTCATTCTCTTAACAACGTCTTTGGCAGAGCAGAAGTTTTTAATTTCAATAAAGTTTTAACTTATCAATTTTTTCTTTTCTATTCATGCTTTTGGTATTGTATCTAAAAAGCCATTGCCCAACCCAAGATCATCTAGATTTTCTCCTATGTTATCCTCTACAAGTTTCACAGTTTGCATTTTACTTTAGGACAATGATCTATTTTGAGTTAATTTTTGTGAATGGTGTAAAGTGTCTAGATTCATTTTTTTTTTGCATGTGGATATCCATTTGTTCCAGCATCATTTATGAAAAGACTGTCCTTTCTCCCGTGAATTGCTTCTGCTCCTTTGTCAAGATCAATCGACAATATTTGTATGAGTCTATTTCTGTGAGTCCGTTCTGTTCCATTGATCTATTTGCCTTGTCTTTTGCCAATAACATACTGTCTCAAATTACTATAGCTTTATGGTAAGTTTAGAAGTCAAGTATATCAGTCCTCCAACTTCATTCTTCTTCAATATTGTGTTGGCTCTTCTGGACCTTTTGCCTTTCGTATAAACTTATAATCAGTCAATCAATTTGTTAATATTCACAAAATAACTTGCTGGGCTTTTGTTGGGATTGCCTTAAGTCTATAGATCAGGTTAGGAAGAATTGACATCTTAACAATATTGAGTCTTCCTATCCGTGAGCATGGAATCTCTCTCCATTGATTTAGATCTTTTTGACTTCTTTTATTGGAGTTTAGTTCCCTTCTTATTGATCTTGTACATATTTGTTAAATGAATACCTAAATATTTCCTTTTTGTGTGCTAATGCAAAGAACGTTTACATTATATTGTACAAGATAGGAAGTGAAAGAAGTTGCTAAGGAGGGGAGTGGTATTGTACATTTATGTTTAAGAAGCCTGTTCTACTAACCGTGTGGAAGACAGATTTGATTTGAGTAAAATTGGAGATAGGAAGCCACTTAGGAGGATTTTTTTTTTTTTAACGTGTACAAGTAGAATAAAAACTTAAACTGAGGAAGTGGCACAAGGTATGGGAAATGGTTAGTCTAGCTCAAGAAATAAGGCAAATAGTGAGGATCTTCTTTTCTGGAGGAAACCAAGCAGACCGACCTTCCAACAGCCTTGATCACTATTCACCTAAACTAATCCTGATATGCCAGGGAGGTGACGCGGAAAGACCGAAATGGCAGTGTTAGCGGCCTGCCATTTATCCCCTGCCTCTTTTCCTGCCTAACACAATACCAGTTTTGCTCAAGTACCCTCCTTTCCCACATTGCCGAGTATGACAGGGGAAGCCCACTCTAGCCCAAACTCCAGGGGTGGCTTAATTGGTCTAAGGCTGACCTCACCCACGTCACCAGGACTTGACCAGGAATGGGCATAGAGGCCAATTCTGGCCAATGAGACAAAAGAGAGAGTCTGCTGAATAGGGTGGGTATAGAGGCTGAAAAACATTTCCTCCGTCCTGAGTGAAAGCCACGAGAAGAAATAGTCTCTTAATTTGCTCTGAAGGTTGTCCTGTATTTGTGGCTCCCAGAACTCAATAGCCATTTTGCTATCAGCTGGAAGATGAAGTCAACAGCGAAGGTGGTATAGCATAGAGAGAGCATCATTGAGCTGCTGAGTCAAGGAAACCACATCTCTTCATTGTTTAAGGCAATTTGAGGTGGGATTTCTGAACATCTGAAAAATACCCATCTGTTGAAACTGCCCTTATTCAGCAACTAAGCTAAAGGAAGCTTGCCTGCTATCCACCCATCCCTCTGAGGATACTAAGTTTCTTCTTAGTATCTGAGAGTAAGAGTTTGCCTGCTTATTTTCTGCTCTAACCCCCACATCTGAACCTGATTTAAGAAATATCTAATGAATCAATGAGTGAATGAAATACTCAGGAGCCAAAATTTGAGACATTTGTCTAGCTACTCCCCATTTCCCACTTTGTTTCCTCCCATCAAGATTTATCATTATTGAGTTGTGACTGATGTGCGCCCTTGACAGTTGCCAAAGATTATAGCAACAAATAGCTATATCAGAATTGCTTGATTGTCAAACACACTGTATGATGCTTTTGGAGTTCCTATACAAAGTCCCCTCAAATAAACAATGCCAGAAAAAAAAAAGCATAACTCTCCTGGAGAATTGTTCTGCTTCTTTCCGGTAGGTTGTGTGGACTGTATCATTGGGTATCCTTTTTGCCCTGGCTACCAGGAAGCTCAGTACCTAATCTGAAGCTAAATCACAGTGACTCTGTTACACCTGACAGTGAATGCTTGCTTCTTTCTCCTTTCTATGGCTTTGCTTTTCTAATTTTAGTTGAATGACCTCATTGTGTTTGCCTTCATTGTAAGTTGCTTCAAATCCTTTTCAGAGAGAGGTGTGTATTAAAAAAAAAAATTAACAGCTCAATTCTGAAAAGCCATGCAGAGCCTGAGTTGGCACCACTTGCTCTTTGTAATAGCCTGGGAGGGCCCCCAAAGTAGCCTGGTGCTTTATCTTTACAAACACATGTCAGCCAGAGCCGCGGTGCTCACCAGAGATCTCGGGAGACAAGGGCAAAAATCACCCGTCATTTTCTACTGAATGGGTGTCTGGAGGACCATTCAGGCTCCTAGTGGCTGGATTTGGTGGGGCGGATTAACGTGGAGAGCCCTTGGAAAATCAGCGTCCCCCCTGCCTGCACTGGCTATTGTTCCAGAGGTGAGTCGCTCTGTCTAGTTTGGAAGATGGACTCTCTCTCGGGCCTGGCTTTGTACGCTCAGGGTCCTGTGCCCTTTCCCCCACCTCTGGGCCAACGGCCTCTCCAGCCAGCCCTCCGTGCCAACTGGCAGAGGGTGCTCTTGTATAGCAGATCTGACTCCCTCTCCCCACGAAGGAGCTCCCGGGGCTTTCCTGCTCCAGCGGGGCTGCCTCCACCAGCTGGGGGCCCTGGACCCCTCACTTGGGCACATTGCTGGTTTTTTCCAAAAGCTGGCCTAGGCCATGCCCCCAAACCACTGCTGAACCGGCCTCACTCCCCTACGAGCTTGTGTGCCTCTCTCTGCACCCTGGTTTCCCTGCAGGTAGAACAGAATGAGGCTGTTTATGGGGGACATAGTTTGGTTTGCTGATATCATATGTGAGTGTTGGGGGGGGGAGAGAGCTACGCGCGTGTGTGAAGACACACTGCCCTCTCAGAGCTCTGCAATAATAGATTTCATGATTTAATTGGAAATTTAGTAAATCTGCTAAAACATTTAGTGGTTTAAATTTATCCTGTTCTGCAGCGAAATAAAAGCTTCTGGTTTACCCTGTGTCTTTCAACAACTTTAATTTCATTTGTAAATTACGGATGGAAGTAGCATTTCCACTCGATTGCATACTGGGCATTAAGAAGACAAAAACCTTCATTGTTTGCAGCCCTTGGGATTTTTTTTTTTTTCAGACATTAAGCTGTAGGTGGCATTCTTTATACTTGACATCAGAGCACTTTTGTCAGGCGTTTAGTTGACAGGATTTACTGCCAGCCCATCCTAGGTGTGTGAAGCAGAGAAAACAAGAAAATATTTCGTTCAGGTGGGCAGAGAGAGGGCAGAGGCCCATCGGCCCGATCGGGTAACTGCTGCTTTTCAAACTGTGTAATTAAAGATCTTTAGAGTTCTTCGAAGGGAATTAATTAGTAGAGAAAGGCTGTTTTGCTTACAGTCTTTATCATCAACATAATCAAAAGCCAGCCTAGATACTGGTGGCAAATTGGACTGAATTCTCCAAAGCCAAGGGCACCTCACGCAGAGCTTGCTTTCAGAGGTTTGTTCCATCTGTGCGTTAACTTGCCATTGGGCAGAGGGGGATAGTGGGGGGGAGTGATGCGCTGTGGAGGGGGTAGAGGAGAGGTATTCAGGAGAGTCAAAACATCCGTGGGCGGTGTGGTTCCCATCACCAATACCCACCTGTGTGTGGTGTGTTGGCAGGTTGGGATTAGTCTTTAGGTTCACCTGTCCAGATGGTTTGTCCATGGGTGACTGTGTTTTCAGGCCCAGACCACCGCACTTGGGAAGCCCTAAAGAAACCATCTGGTAATGGGTCACAGTGGATATTACCGTCCTGGCCTGGTGGCATCAGACATACCTGGAACACTGCATAATAAATGCAGATGTCTGGGTCCCACTCTGACCCACTGAACCAGAACCTCCTGGGATGGGACTCGGGAATCTATGTTATTAACTCACTACCCAGGTGCTTCTGTTATTCGGCCAGGTTTGATATGCAGAATGACTGGTCTGGGAATCTATGTTATTAACTCACTACCCAGGTGCTGCTGTTATTTGGCCCGGTTTGATATGCAGAATGACTGGTCTAAACCACCAGGTGACCTTTTTAGTGAAAAGTCCTGGGCATGAAGTGGGGAGAAGGGCAGGGGTACCCAGGAAGATTACCTTGGGCCAGAAAAGGCTTGTCACGGGGTATTAGACCCACAGCCTCTGAGTATAGACTGAAGCCGCAGGGAGCAGGGTCAGTCTTTGCAAAGCAGAAACAAACCCTTACCTTGAATGATCATCCTAGAAACCCAGCCTCAGCAATGGGGGCCATGCTCCAAGCCAAGAGAGACTGCAGGGCAGCTGCTATCCTATTGTTCACCGTCCTTCCAAAATCCCATTTCATGGTGCCAGGGCATGTTTGGAAGGACCGGCAGACTGAGGGGAGGGGCTGCGTTGGTCAAACGATTGTCCGGCTTGCGAGAAGCGGGTCTCAGTAGGACCTGGGTTTTATAGGCCCAATTTCATCTGATTACCTTGGTGATAATATTCCAGACCCTGTCTTGCCTGAGCTTGACAAGAGCTCAGAGATGGCTTCCTCAGTGGTCCCACACTGTGTCTGGACTTGGCCACCTCTGCAAATCATGCATACCACGTAATCTGGATCTCATAGAACCTCTACTCCTAGCCTTTTACTTTAGTTTCATTTTCAATGGAAAGTTTATATTGTCGGGGCGCCTGGCTGGCTCAGTCGGAAGACCATGTGACTCTTGATCTCAGGGTCATGAGTTGGAGCCTCACACTGGATGTGGAGGTGACTAAAAAATTACATAATTAAACTTCAAAAAACATTTATATTGTAAAAGTCATACAAATACGCTGTTAAAAAGAAATTTTAAACAAGTAGATGTGTTCAAAGTGGGGAGTGAAAGTTCTTCATGTAATCTTACCCTTCAAAGATAATTCCTCATTTTCAAGACGTGGACACTAGGGTTCAGAGAGGTGAAGTCCATGATTCTGTGGCAGAGCAAGGACAGGGGTCCCTGACCCCTCCGCCCAATGCTCTTTCCACCTACTCCTCTTTGAAGGAGACCTCTGTCAGCACCCCAGGTCTTCAGAAAGTTTTTGATGCCACCAACAAGGAGGGGACTAACTCCTTTCACATGCGTCAGCAAAGGAGATAAGCACACTTTACTGGAAGCCTGAAGTCATAGCTCCAAACTGGATTCTTCCGGATTATACGAATCATACCGTGCGGCCGATTCCTCCTCTCCCCCTCAGGGCTTTACACCGATCAGTCTCCCGTTCCAAGCCTTCGCTTTTCTGCACCAGGTTCCCAGAGCTTACAGATTCTCGACAAAGAAAGCAGAGCTGAGCATTGTCCGTAACCGTTGGTCGGGTGGGGGTCCTGTGAGCAGCGCACCCGTGGCCATCTAGGAAAACGCCCTGGGGAGAGCGGGGGGGAGAAGGCAGGCAGAGCCACGGTACCCCCAGCAGAGCCCACTGTGCTGTGTTCTGAGAGTCCTCCTAAAGGCCTGTTCACTTTGTCCCGGGACTCCTGGGCACTCAAGCCCGCCCCAAGGTTGTTCTCTCCTTCTCCCACATGCCATCCGGCGATGGGGCAGGGCCTGGGCGGGGTGGGGAACTAAATGTCCTGGGCTCCGAGCGAGGGGGGCACACGAGCGCGGCGTGGCTACAGGGAGAGGCTTTCACAACACTTAGCGGAGTGGAGCTTTATGCCTCGGGGTGTGTGTGTTTTCTTCAGTAGGCCCCATGGACAGTCACACTCAGGCCAGCTCTCAGTACTTGCAGAGTCCTACTGGGACAGTGAGAACTTTCATGACATAAACTGTTAGTTATGAGGCACCAAGCATGTGCCAGACACCAGGCTAGGTGCTTCCCACAGAGTATCTCATTTAATCTCCCCTCCCAGAGGGCGCTCTTATCAACTCTCGGAGAAGCTAGCTGCCCCAAGAGTCAGGTTTCCAATCCAGGTTGATTTGATGGCAAAGTCTGACAATTTCTCGGTGTAAATGCAGGCCTGGTGTCAGATCTTAGCCCCTACTTTTCCCAGCCTGAGACAAAGCTGACGGAAGAAGGCCAGGTCAATTCAAGTGAGGACTGGTTTCTCACCCTTAATCCCAGCAGGGGGATGCCGAGCAAGACCATCCTCCTGTCGCGCTGGGTGGAACTCTGGGGGACACCGTGTTACCTGAACACAGGACAAGTACACACTCACCTGGAGCCAGGACTCTGTTATCCTGCCTTGCTGATTTATTTATTTGATGTTTAATCCCCTTTTCCCCCCTAGAAAAGTGATCTCCACCTCTTTTGAAACCCTTTGCCAATCGTTCTGTTGGCTGCAGTGACGTAGATGGACCACGGCCACTGATAAAGAAATAAAGGCCTCTGTCAGATGTCAGGGTGCAGAGGGAAGCCGAGGTGGCACTAATCAGGAGGGACACCCAACCAGCCCAGAGGTAATGCTCAGGGGAGCCCAGAGCAGGTGTTTTTTGTTTTTGTTTTTGTTTTTTTTTTTTTCCTTTCACCGTTTTAAAATTCATGTCAGCGAAGCCAGGTTCATGGTGCACCCCTCTCTTGCTTCTTAAGCTTAGTCTGAATCTCTGCATTTGCTGTGCCATTGTTGGAAGAGACCTTCATTTTAATTCTTTTCTCTTCTGCGGGCCCCTCCTTCTCTCCCTCCTCCCCAAATGTTTTAGCATCTGTTAATCCCAGTTGGAAACCTTAGCAGATAAAAGTGGTGTTCCGTGTGGATTGCTTCCAGAACAAATACGGGGTGGGAGATAATTTAGCATTCAGTTTCAGGAGAGCTTAGGGTGGGGGCTGCAGAGGCCAGCACCTCTCCCTCATAAGACATCCAGGAAAAGCAAAAGCAAAGTAATTCCCAGGCTCAGATGGAATGCATGTAGATCAGGTTCATTTCCAGAACGGCCACTGCCTGCATTTAGGTGATATTAGAAGCCACCATGACAGCAAAGTAGTTTTATGCATAGCGGCTTAGCCAACACTCTGAGAACTAGTTTAGTGAAGCTATCAGGTTGAAAAATACCAAGTCACAAAGTTTTAATGAAACTAAGTGTGGATCAACGTATCATAAAGAGCATCCAGGACGACTTAAAAGATCCACGGGTGGAAATTAGAATGGATCTTTGGGATTTATTTGGCAAAGCCCCGTTTATTTTGACCTTTTTTTTCCCGTTTCATATTAAGGCTACTGAAAGCGTGTTTTGTTTGGCTGGGGCTGGAGGTGGACAGCCGCTATGGGGACCGTTCCGCTGAGGCTGCCACTGAAGTTGAGCGGCATTAATTGACTGATAAGGGCCGGGCATCAAATAGCAGAGAGAAAGGCCATCACAGATTTTCTTGCTTTATTTCTCTCTGCACTTCATTTACATCTTAAGCCATATTGGTGATCCAGATTTGAATAAAGCCACAGCTTAAGCTGTGATTAGATCTCAATAGCTTGGATTTTCTGTGAAATTGCTGCATTTTTACTATATGTATTTAGAAATGCTGGTGAAAACTGACACCTTGGGTAACTTTATCATTTAAAACGGTGCTTCGGGCGGATAAAAAAAAAAGAAAAACACGCTAAAATGGGGGTATTAGTCGCCAGGCCTTTGACTCAAGCAGTGTCAGGGGTTAGAATTATACAAAAGCCAAGCTGAGCACGATGTGGGCAAGAAAGAATGCAGATAACTCAACCCACCACCTTCCCTTAAGCCCACTCTCCCCAAAAATGTTAATCGAAGCAGTGATCCCATAACCTGAAGAAAAATAAGGAAGGCAAAAGGAATATATAATGCAACAAGGAGCTTTTTTAATGCTGAGATTTTTTTTTTTTTAATCACGAAGCAATATTTTTAACTCTAAGGTTAACCTGCTAATCCTTAAGCTGGTGATATGACAGTGTCAAATGTGATGGGATTTTGTGATTCTCATTATTGTTATGTATTGTTCTTTCCCTGGTATTCCATATTAATATTTATAAATGCCCTTTTTATAGAACCAAGAGGACCAAAACCCATTATTAAATTTTTAAAATGGACAACCCTCGCATCCAATATAGTTGATTACAATTTAGAACAAAAAGGATTTCGGTAGTAATCCACTTCTTGCTTCTCGTTGTTGTTGATTTGTGTGGAGAGCAGAGCTCCTGATGTTATTTAAAATAACAACAACAACAACCAAAAAACCCCTACTGCTTGGCCAAAGTAACATCCAAATGACAGAGAATAACAGAATATTGATCCTGCTTCATGAGAAGCAGGTGAAAGGCACCAAGATCAGGTAAGGGGGTGGGATGGAGAAAAGGTGTGCATTTAAAATGCTAAGTCCCCCACCAAGAGCAAGGGCAAAATGAAAGAATCGATTAAAATTTGAAAAAGGAGGTTGTTCATTCAGTTGTTTTCAAGAGCCTCATTTTACTTGACAAGTGGCCTCCAAAGGGTTCAGTAGGCATCCATGTGTGTGAAAGAGGAAGTCTCTGTAATAAAGAGAGGAGAATCAATCATCCCACAGCCTGTCAGGGAGAGTCAAAATTGACAACGGATCTACCCAGTGCGTTCTCCTTTCAGCACCATGGGATGCAATCAAACATCCCTTAGAGTCAAAAAAGGAAGGAAAAGTCTCTCAGCTCAGCGACATTACTATGTCCTCAGCTCTGGGTAGCTAAGAGTCTTCAGCCCTAGAGAGGAGTATTCCTTATGGAAGAAAGATATTTTATGGCCAGCTGGCCCCACCACTCCCTCTGCCTCCAAAAGGACCTGAATAACTCAGGGTAATTAGCAGGAGTGTGTAGAACTAATTGGCTGTAGTTTGGGGAGCCCCGGGGGAGGTGGTGGCTGGGTGGCCTCATTTTGTAGAGGAATCATCAAGGAGGAGAAAGGGTAACTAACATTTCTGCTCATGAAGCCAAGAACCTGGAGCAATTTTGACAGATTATTAGAAATGTCCCAACTGGGGCGCCTGGCTGGCTCAGTCGGTTAAGCGTCTGCCTTCAGCTTGGGTCGTGATCTCAGGGTCCTGGGATCGAGCCCCGCATCAGGCTCCCTGCTCAGCGGGGCGTCTGCTTCTCCCTCTCCCTCTGCCCCTCCCCTGCTTGTGCTCTCTCTTTCTCTCTCTCTCTCAGATAAATAAATAAAATCTTTAAAAAAATAAAAAGAAAGAAAAGTCTCAACTCTATCCCTTTGGAGAGAGGGTGTTTTCATGGGTTATATTTTTATTCTTGCTTATAAAAATCACTTTTTTCCCAACTCAATGTCCGAAGCCTGGGCTTCAGAATCAGACCCAAGTGTGAGTCCTGGTTCTTTCCCTTCAAACTGTGTGATCTGTGGCAAGTTACTTTATCGAATTTCCTTAATTGTAAAATAGGGAAAATGAGGTGTCTGGGCGGCTCAGTTGGTTAAGCATCCGACTCTTGGTTCCAGCTCAGGTCATGATCTTGTGGGTTGTGGGATCAAGCCCTGTGGCCCAGTGGCAGGTTTCTCGCTCAGTGGGCAGTCTGCTTGAAATTCTCTTCCTCTGCCCCTCTTCCTACCCCCCCCCATGCTATCTCTTTCTCTGTCTCAAAATAAATAAATAAATCTTAAAAAAAAAGGGGGGGGAACTAACCCTACTTCATGCTATTTTGGGAGAGCCAAATGGGATGAGTACAAATTGTGCGGGCCTGGCTCCGAGTAAGTGTTTGAGAAACAGTAGCTCTAATTAATAAATATGTCCATGGCTTGGGAGATTTGAAACTCTGATTTCTTATTTGTGGGTCATTTTCTCTCTTTAATCCTATCCTGGTTTGAGAATTACAGCCATAGATTATTGTAACTATAGGTTTGCACATTCGACTAAACAAATGAAGGAGGGTACGGCGCGGGGGGCCCAGGTTGCTTGAGGAATTCCAGACTAAGTTTAGCCTTCCAATATAAAACACTAGGGCATTTATTTTGAAACACATCTAAGGTATTTTCTAACACCAATAAGGAAAGAAGAGTCAGAACTGACGCCTAGTGGTTCTGACAGTCATTCTATTATAATGCAGAGTTATGGCCACAGAGATGGTGTGTCAGCTTCCAGCTCTATATGTTGAAAGCAGCAGGGGAGTAACTCAACTCCGATGAAACCCAAGTTTGGGGAAGCAATGAGAAGGCTATTCATCGTGACCAATCTTTGTAGAAACTGGCCTCGCCTTCTGGGGAAACGTCTTACGTTTCAGGCATGTGGAATGGCCTGGTTTTGCAGCGTGGTGTTCGTTCAGAAAGTAGGCTAAGGATGCAGGCTTCTCAGATCTCTCAAAAACACGTCAGCCTACCTCTCCTTGAAGTCCCTAATGCCGTCCTGTCTTTAAGCATCTTCATCTGAACTCTTCCTAGAGGTAGTCCTCCGGAGTGAGGTTGGAGTGATTTGCTTTGGGTGCTTTCTCCTGCTTTTCACGGGAGACCCTAGGCTTCTTGCCATGCTCTTCTCAGGCAGTTGGTGACCTGAATTGGCCTCATGGGTCTCCTCTCTCCACCATCACTCACTGCCCCCAAATTGTTCTCCTCCCACTGACGTATCGAGTTTTACTTGTCCCCTCCTCCATTTCCTTAGGAGGACCCTGAAGGAGCCTCCGTCACCCTAGTAGAAAGCTTAATAAAAGTTTGATTAGAATTGAATACATGCATTCAGCCGTTGGTGCTAGCCTAATGTAATGGTGACTTCTTCCCCCAGAGATGACATTTCCTTTATGCCAGACGGGTTTGGTGCCCTAGCTCACATGGACTCAGGCCACCTGTGCCTCCCGCTGTGACTATGGCAACACCTGTGCTCTGCTGCAGCCTGCAGCCCCTTTTCTCACCTGTGATGCTTCCCTCTGCGTTCTGCCCCCGGGCTCCTCTCAGCCCCCTGCCTGTGGGAGCCAGCCCGCCATGCTCACACACATGCATGTCTGCACAGGCACAAGCCTGCAGGTGTGCCAGACTCAGCACTCCCCCGAGCACACTTGGACCAGCACAGACAGGAGCCCATGCGTAAAACTCCCCTCTCCCGTGTCTTTTGGTTCCTCAGAAGCTCCTCCTGGGGGACTGATCCACCTGCCCACGATGGTAGCCAGCTCCCAGACACACCCTTGGATTGCCTTTCCCTTCTTCCCTGTTTTGTTCTCTCTGGTTCCCCCACTCTAGATCCCCAAGTTTACTTCTCAAAATAAACTGCCTGCACATAGGCCCTTATCTCAGACCCTCCTTTTTGGGAGAACCCAAGGCAAAACATCCTTTCTCACAGAGGACTTCTTGAGAAGACTCTCTTCATCAAAGACAGTCCACCTCTGCAAGTAGAAATTTCTGTGCTGTGGGATACACGTTGGGGGCAGTGCTCTTCCTCTCCCTTCCTAACCCATAGTCACCAAGGCATAATCTCGTATGGCTTTTGTCATGTTAGATTGTCATGACCTGCTTACTGGTTCGTCTCTCCAATATACTGAATTCAGGGACAGTATCTCCTCTGTCTCCATGTGCCCAGCACCATGTCTGACATGAAATTGATACTTAATAAACATATTCTTAACGGATGAAAGAATGAATGAAGGAGTGAGAGCAAGGGACCCATGGTGGCCCCATATCACTTATCATAGTTAACAGTTCACCCCACCTAACCACATCTACATCCCCCAAAATACAAACATAACCTAATATAAAAATAACCCCACAGAATTAAGGTACACTTTAGAGGAAGGAACACTCACACACACAAAGAACACCTTTGTCATCACTTGTGCCCCTCCGTCAGCATTCCTGAGCCTCTTGCTTTGTAGCCACTGAGTAGCCGGTCCCAACTTGATCCCTTTTTTCTGCCTTTCCAGGTGGGATCCTTTAGGTATCATTTGGATCTGCATAGACTTTCCTTCAGACATTCCTCTACGGGATAAGGGAGTCATATCAAGAATTTTAGGTCTTCTATGAGTTTTTAGGATCCCTCAGAACTGGGCTGACAAGGCACATAGTCCCCATATTTTACCTGGGTCCCTATAATAAAAGACCACCCCATCCTGGGAAGCTGGCACCAAGAAGAGAAACTCATCTTGAAAGGCATCTCAGGGTGCCAGCAAGCTCCATTCAGATTCCCTTACCCTCTCTCTGAAACTTCCTGTGTCACTGGGATGATTTTTCTCTGCGACCTGTATTCCCCCTGGGGAGTTGCGGAGCCCAGCAGGTGGGGAGGCAGGACCTCTATGGGAGAATGGAGCTGGAGTGACCACGCTCCCCTCTGTAGCCAGGAAGGCTCAGCACCCTTGTCCCCTTCTCTCACTAGCTTAAGTGGAGTCTTAGAGCCTTACGTACTATGAAGCATTTGAAACAACTGCAGGTTTGTACATGATCTTACTTTAAATTTAGTTTCCCATTTAAATGAGAAACTGAGCTCATAGCAACGTCTGCTGTGAGAGTGGTAGTTGTAACAGACTGAAGTGAGGTTCATCTTGCCTTGCTAACAGCCAGGGTTTATCAGTTAGGAGGCTTTGATTGCAAGTAACAGAAACTCCAAATCAAACCTATTTGAACAATAAGAAATTTATTACCTCACATAACAGAAAGAAAAGAGGTACATTCAGTTCCCCAGGCTGGTGGAGTCAGCAGCTCAAAGATGTCATCAAGGATCCACATTCTCTTTACTCCACCAGGGTTAGTGTTGGCCTCACCTTTGGGAGTGAGAAGGTTGTAGCAGTCAGTCCCAGCTTCACACCCAGACCCCAGAATCCAGACGAAAAAGAAAGACTACCCATCCAGTGGTTTCTTTTAGGAGAAAGGAAACATTTCCCAAAGATCCCCCATCTGACTTTATTTCATATCTCATATCTAGAAAAGGGTCTTAGCTTGAGCTTAATTATACTCTAGTAAGAAATAATCCCCAGGATGTGAGGGTGACCTGGTTGTAACATCTGTCACCCCATTGATGGCCAAGGTTGATTTGGCTGATCTGGCTGCCTAGGTGAGTGTCCCCTTTCTCCTCATGGCTCCATGTGTGTTCCTCCCAAAGCTGCGCACTCAGTGGAAGAGGGCAACCTTACCTGATAGAGGAGGGTTGTTCTGCAAAGGTATTCAGGTAACTCCCCTGCTAGAACGTCCAAACAAGCTCTAAAGGTCCAGTTGTAGAAGGTGAGGTCAGTCAAGCTTCTAAGATTCCAGATATATCCAAATGAGGTGCTGCATGTGGCAGTCTGCCTTTCTAAGAAGAAAGAAAAGAAGAAAGAAAGAAAGAAAGAAAGAAAGAAAGAAAGAAAGAAAGAAAGAAAGAAAGAAAGAAAGGAAAGAAAGAAAGAAAGAAAGAAAGAAAGAAAGAAAGAAAGAAAGAAAGAAAGAAAGAAAGAAAGAAAAAGAAAGAAAGAAAGAAAGAAAGAAAGAAAGAAAAAGAAAAGAAAAGAAAAGAAAAGAAAAGAAAAGAAAAGAAAAAAAGAGAGAAAGAAAGAAAGGGAGAGGGAGGGAGAAAGGGAGAGGGAGGGAGGGAGGAAGGGAGGAAGGAAGGGAAAAAAGGGAGGGAGAACGGATCCCCAAATTTCACTGGTTTCACACAGCAAACATTTATTTTTCACTTCATGCAAAGTCTACTCTGAGTCGAAAGACTTTCCAGGATGGTGATCTCCATGGGTTCACTCAGAAATCTTGTGACGCCTGCATCTCCAAACATTCTTCCACAATCACTGTGGCTAAGGAAGAGAGTGGTGGAAGGTCTTGTGTAACAATCTAATGCTGAACCCTGGGGCCATACTTGTCACTTTCCTTCATGGCCCATTAGTTATATGGCCCCATCCAATTGCAAGGGGATGGAGAAGTGTGATCTTCCCATGCCCTAGGGATGGACCATAGAACCAAATATGGAGGATGCTGGAAAGTCTCTGTTGCCAGCTTGCAAGGGGGTGGGAGCGAGGCGAGCAGTGTTTTTAGGCTGTTCTAGAGTGAGATGGGTGTTAGGGACTGAACCATAATTCCAGGTGGTTTGAACACTAAGGAGACAACAAATATAAACCTTTGAGATTCTTGAAAATGACACAGAAATCAAAGAGCAAGTCATTCTGGATCGACCATGTGTTGATTACCCAATCTTCGATTTGATCATTAGAGAAAAGAATGACAATTGCAATTACCTGTGGTTAGGATCTTACCTAAACACAGCACCACCCTCCACCTGAAAATTCCCTTCTGCCTAAACAATTTGAATCAGGAGATACAGATGTTTTGACATCAGGGTTCATTTGCACTTCACAACTGCCTATTTGAGAGCCCATAAAATATGCTTTTTGACCCTGCAGAGCAATCTCTGTTAAATCAAAACTCTATTAAATATCTAGCAATCATACCCAGTCCTGCACATGAGAAAGAAGTGAGTGGGCAACTTTTGGAAGATCTTTTTTTTCCTACAAAACTAAACCTAGGACACCATAAAAGGGTTTGTCATGTCCCCTCAATTTCCCAAATTGGGACTGGACTGTTCTCTAAAAGGTAGCATCTGCCACATTTTTTAAAACTTCTTTTAGCCCTCTTGCCCCTCCAGCGACCAGCTGCATTCGAATTCCTCAGGAGAATTTTAAAGCCTTGCACAAACAGGCGGAAAGAGGTAAATAAATAAGTATAAATAGAAGCAGCTCCAACTTGGAGACTCCACTTGAGTAGCTGTAGAATGTGGCTCCGGAATCTGGATTTTTTTATAAAGTCTCTCAAGCAATCAGGACACAGCGCCAGGCTTCCCATCACAACAGCCTGTCAACAGGTAGAGGGACCCCTATGGACACTGTTTTTATTTCACTTGATGGTTACCTTATTGAACAAATAACGGGTCTCATTAGCTTGTGAGGGAAAACAAAGTGATGTTTATTGAACCTAAGAGAATGATAAATCCAGTTTGCAGTCACTTTATTATGTCTAAGATTAGTTATTTTGTGTCTTGGTGCTTTTCTGATAAGCTGATGAGGAGGTCTCCAAAGGAAGCATGGACACTTCTGAATAACACTTTGACTTATTGTAGAATGACTTTTAATGCACATGAGCCCATTTTAAATATAGTTTTCTCCCTTTATAAGCATAAGTGTTTGCTAATGTTCGTTACTTGCCCCTTACAGTAGCAAATATTGGATGACAGAAACCTTGCTTCCACTCTGCACCTCAGTTTATTCATCTGTGAAATGGAAATAACAATAGTATCTATTGCAAGAGGTTGTTAAAAAGGAAACAAGAAAGAACAGAGAGCCCAGCAACAGAGCCACACAAATATGCCCCGCTGAATTTTGACAAGGATGCAAGAGGAATTGAATAGAGGAAAATAATCTTTTCAAGTTTGCTGGTGCTGAAAGCAACTGGACATCCTTTGGGTGTGGGGTACAGGGGAGGCCCTCCCTTAGTTTTACATTGCATACAAAAATTAACTCAAAATGGACCTTGGCCTTAAATGGAAAATGGAAAGCTATAAAACTTTTAGAAGCAAACATAGGGGCACCTGCATGGCTCAGTCAGTTAGGCATCTGCCTTTGGCTCGGGTCATGATCCCACGGTGCTGGAATCGAGCCCCGCATCAGGCTCCCTGCTCAGTGGGGAGTCTGCTTGTCCCTCTCCCTCTGCCCACCCCCCATAATCGTGTTCTCTGTCTCTCTTTCAAATAAATAAATAAAATCTTTAGAAACAAACATAAGGAAAAAATCTTTAGGATCTGAGGCTAGGCAAGGAGTTCTTATACTTGACAGCAAAAGCACGATCCATAAAAGAAAAACTTGATAAATTGGACTTCATCAAACTTTTAGTTTGCTTTGCACAAAACCCTGTTAAGACAATGAAAGAACAAGTTATAGAGTGGGAGAAAATATTCCAATAAAGACTAGTATCGGGGCACCTGGCTGGCTCAGTTGGTAGAGCACATGACTCTTGATCTTGAGGTTGTTGGTTCAAGCCCCACATTGGGTACAGAAATTACTTTAAAAAAAAGTAAATAAACTTCTTTAAACAACAAAAAAAGATTAGTATCTACAATATATAAAACTCAAAAAATCAAAACTCAACAGTAAAAAAAAAAAATCCAATAGAAAATGAACAAAAGACATGAAGAGACTTTTCATCCAAAAGTATGTAGAAATGATAATAAGCACATTGAAATTACGTTCACCATCATTAGGGAAATGTAAAATAAAACTACAATGAAATGTCAGTACACATCTACCAGAAAGACTAACATAAAACAGTGACAACACCAAATGCTGGTGAGGAAGTTGAAAAACTGGATCACTCCTACACTCCTCATGGGAATGTAAAACAGTCTGGCAATTGCTTCAGAAACTAAACATGCAACTATCATACAACCTGATAATTACTCCTGGGCAGTCACCCCAGATAAATGAAGACCTACGTTCACATACAAACCATTACGGGAATGTTGTTGTTGTTGTTGTTTTAAAGATTCTACCTATCTATTTGACAGAAAGAGAGAGAGAGCACAAGCAGGGGGAGTGTCAGGCAGAGGCAGAGGGAGAAGCAGACTCCCTGCAGAGCAGGGCGAACCCGATGTGGGACTCAATCCCAGGACCCCAGGAACATGACCTGAGCCGAAGGCAGACGCTTAACCAACTGAGCCACCCAGGCGCCCACAGGAATGTTTATAGAAGCTTTATTTGTAACAGCCCAAGCTGGAAACCACCCAGACATCCTTCCCCAGGTGAATGGTTAGACATACGGTGACACATCCATAGTGTGGAATAGTATTCGGCACTAAAGAGGACTGAGCTATTGACACATGCAACAATCTGGATGAATCTCCAGAAAATTATGCTGAGTCGGAAAAAACCCACAAAAGATTATGTGCTTCATATTTCCATTTATATTAACGACAAATTTATAGAAATGGAGAACAGACTCGTGGTTGCTAGAGGGAGGGCGATGTAAGTGTGTCTGTAAAAGGCCAACATGTGGGTCCCAGTGGTGATGGAAATACTGTGTATCTCAACTGTATAAATGTCGATATCCTGGTTCTGACACTGTTCTATAATTCTGCAAGATATTACCGCTGGGAGAAACTGGGTAAAGGATACACAGGCTCTCTCTTTTCCTACAATTACATGGGAAGCTACAATTATCTCCAACTAAAAAGTTTACTTAAAATAATTAAATGAGTTGACATCCATGACAGACGCATAGTATGTTTTTAATAGATTTTAGCTATTCTTTTTTTTTTTTAAAGATTTTATTTATTTATTTGAGACAGAATGAGAGAGAGAGAGCACATGAGAGGGGGGAGGGTCAGAGGGAGAAGCAGACCCCCCGCCGAGCAGGGAGCCCGATGCGGGACTCGATCCCGGGACTCCAGGATCATGACCTGAGCCGAAGGCAGTCGCTTAACCAACTAAGCCACCCAGGCGCCCGATTTTAGCTATTCTTGATTGCACTTTCTGCAGTCACTTGATACAACTTCCATTTTGTCCCGCTGTCCCTCCTGAAATACCATGGGGCAACGGCACAGTGGTGACGCGGTACCAGCCAGAGTCACCCTCAACTTCCAATCATAACTCTGACCATTATGAATCAGCTGTGTGACGTTAGGCAAGATAAAATCTTCCTCGAGCTTTATTTTCTTCATCGGGGAAATGAGGATATTAATCCCCCCTTCTATCCTCATTGCAGGGCTTTTAGGTTCGTTTGCTTGCTTGTTTAAGAATCAAACGGATGATGCGCAGGGAGGGGGGGATGCTGTGAAAACTGTTAAGTGCTGCGAAAATGCTTTGCATTGAACATACATTTATTAAATACCTCTTACTCATCTACTACTGCTATTACTAATAAATATGACCATTTACTCGCTTGAAACCCTTGTTGGAATTTGGCACGCCAATTTCCTGAGTGTTGCTCATTTGCATTGGAAAAAAGGAAAGAGGTGGGAGGCCTTTTGAAGCCTTTTGAAAATTGAGCTGTGGGGGGAGTGAATTCTTATCACTGGGCCCAAGGTATAATTGATTTTCTACACAATGGCTCACAGGTGCTACATTTAACACCCTGAGTAGGAGGATGGAAATGTATCCCAAGGTGCAGCTTTAACTTAAAATACCTACATAGCCCCTTCACTCTGGGGAAAGCTGAGAAGCCTGGGGGGCTGGGGTACCCCACCTTTCCATCAGTTGTCTGAAGGTGCTGACAGAGGCACCTACTCCTTACTTACTTCTCATCCTACTCAGAGAATTGGGCCTCAGGTTTCTGATTTTCAGTGGCCAGATGCCAAAAGCCCCTCTTTTCAGGCCTGGATCACAAGGTTAGGGAAGAACACAGGGCAAGCCCACCATGAAATATATATTAATATTATAACAACCCTTTCGGAGTTCACTGTTGCTATGTCAACAAAGCAGCTGGGGAAATTGGGTCTTTGGGAAATTGGGAAATGAGGTCAGCTTTGGCAACCTGGCAAATGTTTCCTTCTCTCAGAACAATTGGGTCTGCGACACTAGCCACCTTTTCCTACCTACCCTTTCTCCTGCTTATTTATGGGAAAATGGAGAAGCAAAACGATAGTCATTAAGGTTTGGGGTGAGGGGGGCACCTGGGTGGCTCAGGCGGTTAAGCATCTGTCTGCAGCTCAGGTGGTGATCTCAGGGTCCTGGGATCGAGCCCCAGGCTGTGCTCCCTGCTCAGTGGGGAGTCTGCTTCTCCCTCTCCCTCGGCCCCTCCTCAACCCCCACTTGTGCTCTCTTTCTCTCTCAAATAAATAAATAAATAAATAAAAATCTTTAAAAAAAGGGGGGTTGGGGTTAGGGAGCTTCTGCGTCATGGAAAAAGCAACAGAAATAAAATTATTTCCCTCTCCCCCTTCTCACTTGTCTATGTCAGTTTCTCGGTCCCAAGCTGGACTCCACTGGACTGAACATGGATTCTGTACCCAGCTCAGCAACTTTGAGTGAATTACTGGCTTCATCTCAGTCTTAATTACCTCATCTTATGAAATAAAGGTATATTCATAGGACCAGCTACATAATTTTAGGGGGCTAATACAAGATAAAAATGCAGGGCCCCTTATTCAAAAATTAAGAATTTCAAGATGGCGACAGCAGAACATTAAACCAAGCACAATGCCTTTCTAAGGACAGAGCCCTGTGCGAAGGTCCAGGTCTCAGACCCATGAAGCTAGTCCTGTACATCAGTTATGACTCTAGGCTTCCAAATGAGAGAAATCAAGTCACACTCCTACCTCAGAAAGATAACTTAATGGATGGTTACTATGGTATTATGGAAGCCAAGGGAGAGCTGAACAAATGAGGGGCCATCACCGACCCTCGTGAAAAAGCAGAGCCCAGACCGTTCCTGAGTTTTCTGTCTTATGGCTTCAACCACCAGAGACACTCACTGACTTGCTCCCCCTAGTCTTCTAAATGTGACCTCTTGGGAAGGGCCTCCCCAGCCTAGATTAGGTCAGGTGCCCAATCCAAACTAGGCAACCCTGAATGGGAGCCCAGCTGAATTTCAGAATACTGGTAGAGGCCCAGCAGGTAATCCCCCAGCTGTCCTATCTGCTGTAAGAACAGAGATAGCAGATTTCACCTCAGTGCTACTGCAGTTCTCTTGGTAGCAGGGGCCACCTAGAGAGAGGTGGAGACAAGATGCCTGGGGCCACACTGGACAATCATGGGGGCAGGCCGCCATGCTGTCTCCCACGAGAAGGGTTGGCCCAGGCGCTTGCATCAGCCATCTGTGGACTAGTCTGTGAGCTCGAAGTTTTCTTACAGCCCTAACATTCTAGAGTATTTCCTCTCTGCTCATGCTCATCCCCAAAATCAACTTTCAGGAAGCCTTCCCTGTGTAGGGATAATTTATTTCGTTCAATAGATGTCGGTGAAATGTGATTAAATCTTTTAAAATTAAATGGATATATTTGGAATACACAAGAGAAATGCTCTAGCTTAAACAATTCTGAAGTGAATCCTTTGGTAAAGCAGACTCTTATTTAAATTGAAGAGCCACTTAGCTCCTTAGCAAATCTGAATATTTATGTAGAGTGCTTTGCTCAAGATAGAGAGACTGAGGATCCGACTTGGAAAGACAACCGCTGAGAAGGGGATGGGTCTGCAGAGGGCAGAAAAATGGACCAACCGGGCTCGCTCTATCCCACTCCCGCCTAAGTGACAGTGGAGAATTTTCCCTCACCTGGACATTCTTGGGTGGCTTGGCCCCTTCCAGGAAGCCTGAGTGTTTATTCTAGTTTATTCTAGAGCAGTTGTTGTTGTTGTTGTTAAGTTTTTGGTGGTAGTGAGGAGGGGACAAATAAGAGTGACAGAGCTTTAGGCCACTGCTATCCAATGTGGTAGCCACTAGCCACATGTGGCTGTGGAGCCCTTGAGAGGTGGCCGGACTGCATTGCACTGAACTGGGATAGGCTGTATGTGTAAAATACACACTGGATTTTGAAGACCCTGTATGAAAAAAGAATGTAAAATACCTCAATATTATTCTGTAATGATTACTTCTTGAAACGATCATCTCTTCATACATTGGGGCAATTAAAATGTCTTATTAATTTCACCTGTTCCTTTTTACTTTTATCTATTTATTTATTTTGGTATTTTATTTTTAAGTAATCTCTGGACCCAACTTGGGGCTTGAACTTACAGCCCTGAGATCAAGAGTCACATGCTGTACCCACTGAGCCAGCCAAGTGCCCCTCTTTTTACCTTTTTTTTTTTTTTGTATCAAGTAGGCTCCCTGACCAGCATGGCACCCAACTCATGACCCAACTCATGACCCTGAGATCAAGACCTGAGCTTCGATCAAGAGTCAGATGCTTAACCAACTGAGCCACCCAGGTGACCCTCCTCTTATTTTTTAGCGTGGCTGCTAAGAAATGTAAAGTTCTTCAAGTGGCTTGCATTCTATTTCTGTTGGACAGAGCTGCTCTAGACCCTGCCGTCCAGTGGCGGTCCTGGGTGCGGCCATGGTGCCTTGTTGGTTAAAGGTTTTCCAAAACAGAAGATGGAAGCAGGTCAGACTAAGGGAGACTAGATAGAGGACAGAGGTAAAGCGGGTGAAGTGAAGATTTGTTCCATTTCAGGCTAGGCTAACAGCAGTGTCTAAAAGAAATTCGTAGAACTGTAGAAGTGGAAGCCACCGATTCCCACCTGTGCTGTTATACCCGAACAGTTTAATCTACCCTGTTGTGGAGGATTCGAGCTGGCGGCAAATCCTCGAGACTCCTCCCATCAGAAGGTGCCTCTGCGATTCGGCGGCGGCCACACTGAGCAGATCGGACTTCACTTGTACGCGCACCTCGCTCCGCTTTCTCTGCAACCATGTCTGACAAACCCGATATGGCTGAGATTGAGAAATTCGGTAAGTCGAAATTGAAGAAGACAGAAACGCAAGAGAAAAATCCACTGCCTTCAAAAGAAACGATTGAACACGAGAAGCAAGCCGGCGAATCGTAATGAGGCGCGCACCGCCAATACGCACTGTACATTCCACAAGCATTGCCTTCTTATTTTACTTCTTTTAGCTGTTTAACTTTGTAAGATGCAACGTGGTTGGATAAGTTTAAATGACTGTGCTACCCCTTTTCACATCAAAGAATCGAGAACTACTGACTGCGAAAGGCGCCTGCCTCTCCCATCTGCCTGTCTGGCTGGCAGGGAAGGAAAAGAACTTGCATGTTGGTGAAGGAAGAAGCTGGGAGGGACGACAGTGAAATCGAGAGTAAAAACCAAGCTGGTCCAGGGTGTCCTGCAGGCTGTCAAATGCAGTTTAATCAGAGTGCCATTTTTTTTTTGTTCAAATGATTTTAATTCTTGGAATGCACAATTTTTTAAATATGCAATACAAAGTTTTAAAACCTGGAAAAAAAAAAGAAGGTGCGTCTGCGCCCCTGGCCCACCCAGCACCCCACTCCTCGAGTCTGGGCAGGCTCGGTGACTGCCCTCCCAGTTCTGGGCTCGGCCTTTAAGTTTCTAGCCTAGAGCCCTGAGCCAGCATGGAAGAAATCCCACCCCCTCTAGAGGGAACCTGCTGAGCCCAGCCTGCCCAATGTCTACACTGAGGTACCAGGACATACATCCAAGTGATGCTGTCTTGGATTCTTCGGACCAGACCAGCCACCAGCCCAGCTGACACCACCAAATATCCCGGCTGATACCACTGGAATAAACAAATCACCCAGCAGAACCCTGCCCAAATTCTTGATCCAATAATCTATAATAAAAATAAAATCGGTCGATGTTGTAAGCCACTAAGTTTTTAGTGGTTTATGATGCAGCTTTAGTTTAACAGGACAACCTACAAATCATCCACTGTTGGCTCGCGTTTGCAAAAAAAGACACCGGCACTCTGGTCAAATATTCATTCAGTCACTCACCATTCCTTTGAGAACATTAGGGTCTTGAAAAGGGAGTGGTAGAGAGGAAGGGATATTAAGGCCAGTTTTACAGAGTCTTGAATTCCAGGCTAAGAAGTTAGATTTTATTCATGGGCAGTAGAGAGATACTAAGTGATCTGAACAGGGAGGAATGTGATCAGAGCTGTGCTTTGGAAACATTACTTAACAGCTTTGTGCAAAATGGCTTGGAGAAGGGAGAGATTAGGAGTGAGAAGGCCAATTCGATCATCCAAAAATCCAACATCTCAGATGAAAAGGAAATTGTCAGGATCCAAGGTAGGGACAGAAGAAAAGTTCCTTTGTCTCTCAACTGGGAGACACTGAGCCTGGGGGACACATGGGGATGCCTCGGGCTGTTTGTGTCACATGACAGGCAGGCACTCCTAGCATTTGGTGGGCAGGGTCAGAAATGTTAAACGACCTGCAATACGGAGGACAGCCCCACAGAATGAAGAACCGTCGTATCCGCTATACCCTGTTGAATGATACTAGTAGATAGAAGGCTCTACGAGAGGCTGAGTCAACAGAACTCAGTCCGTGATGGAATGGAGGAGGAGCAGAGGGGGAGATGGGAGTCGATGGCCTTGCTGAGGTTTCTAGATTTGATGACTGGAATCATAGAGATGGAAACTCAGGACGAGGAGCAGGCACGAGGGGAATGCTGCGGAGTTAGAGGTGCTCTTGAGGCCTCCGGCTGGGGGTGACTCACAAGCAGCCGAGTGGGTGTCAGGACACACGCAGAAGACAGGTCATGGGTTGAGGTTTAGTAAAGCCAGAAGCTGTCCCACCTATGGCCTCCACCAGTCGGTAGGGTCTGCAGACCTGTGCTCTAGGTCTCCCTGCTCCAGCGGACCCTGCTCTGGCCTGGGTCCGGCCATCAGCACCTAGCAATCATTGAGGCCCAGAAGGTTGACTGTGAGGTGAGGTGGAGGCTGGTCCAGAGAGCAGCAAATCTCGGTCTGCAGCTGGCTCTGCTCCCCACCCACCAGGCAGACGCGGCCACTCCGCCGACCTGTGAACCTGCGTGTTTGAACCACCAGGTGAGCCAGGAGGATGGTGCTAACCCTGTCTGACTGGGGTCTGTGGCCCCACGGAAGGACCCTCGTTACAAGGGTCTTCCTTCTTGAGGGGAACGAGTTCTCATGGGACCACAGGAGAGCCTCTAAAATGACAAGCCAATGCCCCCCCCCCCAAAGGAAGAAAAGAGTATTCCAGGTTCAGACGATGGGAAACATAAGCTTCCTTCTTGAGCTCTTCCTTGAGTCTATTCGAACTTAAAGCCTATCTTCCCAAGGGCTCATCTTGTGCCTACTCTTTTCTTAAGGACAGGTGAGGAGCAGCCCACCCCATTTCACCGGGGGCCCACATCAGATCTGAGCCTGCCCCCTGCTCTAGTCTGTTCCCTCCCTGTCCCTCCGGACCTGTGCCAAAAGGCTTGTTTCCTGTGTGAAAAAGAAAGCAGGACTTGGCGGTGGATGATCCATTGTCATTACTGAGGTGCATTACGTGGCAAGGAGATTTGGGGACCCAGAGCAGCAAAGCGACACCTTTGCTCCCCGGGGCAATATTTCAAAGTGACGTCACCCCAATACCCCATTCAAATCCATTCCTTTTAACCTCCACAATCATCTGAGATCCATATCAAGTTTGATTCCAGCAAGATGCCTCGATATTCTAAATTATTTGTCAGCCTGGCACGGCAAATAAACATTTGTGAAATTCATTTCAAAAGATGTTAACACTGGTGAAACCCACGTGCCCCCAGAGGGATTATACAAATTTCCATGTCAAATATTTGAGGCAAAGCACTTGTAGAGAAACAGTGGGTTTTTTTTTTTTGTGTTTTGATGCCTTTCATTTCCATAAACTAGATTACTTTCTGAAATTACTTTCACACAGAGAACAGTTTCTATTGAATTCCAGTCAGTGAACTCCTCCGAGTGTGAGGTGAATAAAACATCTCGGGGCTGTGGGGCTTCCTTGATGCATATGCACCCGCGTTGTGTAAGGAAGGCAAACCAAGTTGAGATGTTATCTTTAGAGAGCTCATGTACCCAGATCTGCTGTCTTACGGTAATTGCTAAACAACCAATTCATTTAGAGCCTAACAAGGAAGCTCTAGGGCTTTCTCGTTGCGCCCCCCCCCCCAGCCCCCCCATCTCTCCTACCTGGCTAACAATGACTCCAGCTCTGTTGTTAACTGGAGATTTGCTGGCAGGCAGTGCTCGCTACTGCGAGGTTCTCCAACAGTCAAGTTTTATCTGCTTCTTGCAAACACTGATTCTGCCAAAAAAATTCTCACAAAAAAATTTGATCCGAGGCAGCATTGTCCTATTGTCCTAGTTCTGTCAAGCCCACAAAATTAAAAATGGACTTAGTTTTCTTAAAGGGGAAAAAGAGAGAGAGAAAGTAGTTGAAGGCCCAAGGAGAAGAAAGCTGCCGAGTTAAATGTTACTTGCAACGAACAAGCATTTTCTGTAGGCTTGGGCTCGGAGCCTCAGTGTGGCCACAGAACGGGGATTCCTGGGGCGGGGGAGTCGTGGGTGGGAACAAAGGGGACAATCTCTCCTCAGATAAAGCCACTAGAAGGTCTTATCTTGCAGGGCTAGGAAGGAGAGTTCCCGGATCTGGGGGAAGACATTTCTTAGCCAATCTAACCTTGACCGAGTTTAAAATGACCAAGTGATTAGCACGTGAGCGTTCCTCCGCAGCCAGGGTGCGGCCGCGTCAACAGTAGCGGCCCGGGCGCTCCCACAGGACCGGGAGGGAGAACACGGGGGAAGGGCCTGGAGCTGCCAGGGCGGGTGTTTGTTTTTCTTTTATCCAGAGAAGCAGAGGTGACGACAAGAGTTTCCAGCTTGACTCCTCCGAGTGGAATGGGAGGCACTGGAGGGTGTAAACCGAGGGACCAGATGATGCGATTTGCTTTTTGAGCTACATCACCCCGGCTGCCGAGTGTAGGGTAGACCAAAAGGAGAAAGGATTAGAAGCCGGTTGGAACAGCCGAAGTGAGATATGATGGTGGTTTAGAGCAGAGTGGTAGCGGAGGAAATGCTGAGGAAAGGTTGAATTCTGGATTTATCTTTCGGGATATGGGGATAAAGGAAGACTAAGGGATGACCCCGATTTGTTGTCCTGAGCAGCTGGGACAATGAAGTTGCCACTTACTTGCGTGAAGGAGGCTGTAAATGGAAACCAGGGCTTGGGTAATACAGTCTTCATTTTGAGATGTCTACTGGACTTCCCAGTGGAAAACTCACGTAGGCAGAGGGCATGAACTTGTCAATTCAAGAGTCACCTGTTTACAGATGTTTTTTAAAGCCTTGAAACTGGATGAGATCACCAAGGAGAAGAAGGTGGAGATAAAAAGAGGTCCTGGGGCGCGTCAACATTGGGCACATTTGCAGCTTATCAAACTGTAATTACAAATGCAAAATAAGCTAACTTTGTATAGACAAAAATTAGCTATCTGATCCCTTCATGGGCCCTGGAGGATTGAAACACAGGATGTGTACATTATCAAGGAGACAAGGCAAGGTCACTAGGAAATGATGACATCCAAGGGGCTGGGAGGGACAGGGGGTGATGGCTATCACCTTCAGACCAGACTGGCCCAGGAAGCGGAGGGTATAACAAAGCTCACAGGTGCAGATGAGAAAGACCGGCTGTGCCGGGAGGTCATTACAAAGTTGACAGAGGACATACAGAGAGGAATGGACCAAAGCCCAAGGAACAACCCCTTTTGCAAATTTTCCTTGGGCCCCCGCTCCTCCTCACTCGTCACTGCCCTCACCGATAGCCTTCCGGGCGGTGCAGGTGCCCACGCATGCGTGCATTCCCCTTTTCTCGTCCGGGGAAGAAATTGGAGACGCTGCACAATGCAGGGCCAGCCGGGACTCCCATTCCCCATCCCTTCACCTTTTACTTTTTTCTTCACCTCCCTGCCACCGCCCAGCATCTCACCAAGTCCGTTTACTGCCTTAAGCACTGGCTTGGAAACCCCATGAGGACGGCGACTTATCCTTAGTGCCTGGAACTGGGCCTAGGCTACAGCAAGCGCTCAATAAATACGCATTCATGAAATGGGTGATGTGCTGAAAGGCAGTGAAGGTTAGCGATGCCACCACCTACTAGTGTTTTTCATCAGCTGTCCCAGCCTCAATTTTTCGAACTACAAAATGGAAATCTTATCTACCTATAGGTTGTGAGAATTAAAATTAAATGAGATTAGTTTTGTAAAGCGCTGGTCTATAGTGGAGACACAAGAAAAGTTTTCTCGCTACCTATCCTTCACTTTGGTCCCGAGAGAGTCAAGGTAGAGAGCTCCAACTCTGATGTCAGCGATCCAAACTAGCTTCCAGCATGGTGGGTTCTCTCTGGCGGCTCAGCTTCGTATTGTGGAAAGTTCTAAGTGTCAAAGAATGAATTTTCCTGATAAGAAATGCATTTTATAAGATGCTCTCATAATGTAAAATAACAAGACTACCAAGGAGTACATCAGAAAAGAACCATATAACATTTTCACAATGAGAACTTGACACACAGTAGATACTTGATAATATCTGATGAATGGACACAGTAAGATCAATTAAAATTTAACCTCACAGTAAAGGCTCCACTACAACTTGCCCTTGAATATCAATAAATTTCATCCTAATGAAAGTAGCCTACACTGCAATTTCAAGTGCTCTCATTTGTCAGTGGACTTTCCTTTGATCAAACACTAAAAATGCAAAGTTTACATTTCTGCATTGATAAAATATTTTTCTATTCGATTCCAAAGTTCTTTGATTTTCCCAGCAAAAATGTTAATTTCTTAGTAATTTGGCATGAGGTTTAAGCACTTCAAACATCCCTCATTCTCCCCAGTCCTTTTGTATGCTTTCTACACTGTACAGAAGTTGTTTCTCTCTACTTGTAAGAGTCTCATGAGAGCCCAGGGAAGTTCTGGGCACAGAATAAATAAACGGAAATGATGCCAAGAGGAAGGCTATGTTTGCCATCAGTAAGAGAGTAACAGCATGCTTAGGATAGGCTATGGGCGAAGCTCCTGAAGGCTCAGTCCCAGAAGGAGAGTTTGAGGTCGTCTTGGAGAAGTTGTTCTTGGCGCTAGCACCCCCAGAAGATTGGGGTGGGGCGGAGCTCTACTTTGAGGTAACTTTTCCTGGGTCAAATGGACTCAATGACTGTGATTCAAAATCTATCAAAACGAAAAAATAAAAGCTTCTTCTTGGCTTGAGACGTCCATGCCAGATTTCTGCCTGCAGCAAATTTTCATGGGGAAATCAGGCGACAGTGAACATATGGGTGTGCTATTGAAGATGGCCACCTGTGGGAGGCCACTACCAAGGCAGCTTCTGCTGAGAGTCAGCGGGGGGGGGGGGGGGGGGGTGCCCATCCAGAAACTAGTGCCCAGTCCGCCCATCGTCCCGCCAACCCCACCGCCTCCGCCTCTACCCCCATCCACTCGTACCCCTGCCCTCACTTCTTAGGCTTTGAGTCTGCTCTGCACCAGAACAGGCTCTCCAGGAAAAACAGTAAAGTGTCCGCCTTTTGCCGAGAGGGTCTGCAGCTTCAGGCCTCGCCTCTGACGCTCAGGAGAACTTGGAACAACCTGGCAGCTGAAGTTTTCATGTAGAACAGGGCTGGAGAGGGTGGAGGTAGAGCAATGATACTGTTTTTTGAGGAGCAGCCAATTTTACAGGTGTTGGGCTTGCTTCACTCTTCTGCCTCAGTTAGGACCAGGAGCCAGGGCATCCTGGAGTCTTCTCAATGGGCAGGACACATCTGAATGTCTCCCCAAGGCCTCCCTTCTGGGAGCTAGGGCTGGAGCACTTGGCCTGGCTCAGTCACTGACAGAGTTCTGGGGTGGCTGTGGTTTGAAGGCGACAGGGTGCTCATGGCTTTCTTATGCTCATTATCATTTAATCTGCACAGCCGGTCTCTGAGGCAAGAATTGACTCTCACGTGGATGAGGAAACCAAACTCATGGAGACTCTGGGGTACTGTCTGCACTCAAGTAGCTAATAAGGGGCGGAAAATCCTGGAATCAAAACGTAATGCCAAATTCAGGCTCTCAACGCATTTTTCTACCCTATAAAGTAGATTTTTCCCTTCCCATCTAGCAGATGAGGAGACAATGGATCTAGCAGTGTTTACCAACAGAGAAAGACTTGCTAGGTCATCCAGTCACCCCTGCACCGTCTCCCCAACCCCCACCTCGAGATGGATTAAACCCAGAGGAAAACACAACAACTTTGCTTTTTAAAGAAAGCAAACTTGATCTTTGCTGATTCGATGCCAGTTCTGATTTAAGTGGTGGTCCTTACCCAAATTAGCTCACATGGAGCCTTTGTGGCTTGTCCTTGCTCAATATTATATGTAGTTATGATTTATACTTAACTTTGGTGGAATCAGATAAGGACCTGAGAGGGACACAATTACAGACCTTAATGTCACCTGGCCTTTGCCATTCTTAAGGGAAAACAAGGCTATCTGAGCTTTTCTCCACAACCTCATGAGCAGCTGCTTGGCTAGTCTTTATGGCCAGGGATGTGACTTTTATCAGATTATTAGTTAACAGGATTGGTTTTCTCATTTCTAGTGTCACACGGATGACTCTATTTGCTTTGTATGGATCTGTGACCACCTATTGAGAGACAGACTACCTACAGACATCAAGTAAACTGTCCCTTTTCTGATTATGCTAACATGGGCAGCTGGGGAAACCTTAGACCCCTCTGATTTCTGATTTTTGTGGTCACATAGAAGGCTTTTTCGACAGAACAGCAAAGGTTACGTCCATCTCCTAGGTGAACAGAGCACCCCATAAGTCCAAATAAAATCAGTTCATAGCAACAGAACAGTTAGTACTTTACGGACTCAAAATATCTTGCTAAACACCTATGAACTTAGCTGACGGAAGATAGCACAAAAGGCTCATCTCAAAGGGACCTCTCCAGGCGTGCCTGGCTGGCTCAGTCGGCTGAGCATGCGACTCTTGATCTTGGGGTTGTGAGTTCGAGCCCCACGTGGGGCACAGCGCTCACTCAAAAAATTTAAAAAATAAAAAAGCAAAGGGAGTTCTCCAGTCCATGGCTATTTACTTGCAGTTCCTTAAAGACGGATAAAGATAGCAACCTGAGGCCCAGCTCAGAGACCCGGCAAGGACAGAGACAGGTCCGGCCACTGCACGTGGAGCAGTCCTCAACTAACCATTCTCTCCCTAGGTGGGATTAGGTCTTTTAGCACCTGGGAGATAACAGTGGGGCGGCATCTCCCCCACCCCCCGGGGAACCAGGTCACCCACCCAACCCCACCTGTGTGAGTGGAGTTAATGCACGTCCCCAGGAACTTCACGGCTGGGCCTTCTCAGGGAGCGTGTGGCTGTCCTTGCCCTACGGTGTCACATTTGGAAGCTTTGTCTCTGTTTTTAAGGTCGTTAACGCGCTGTGAAAACCAGTACCTGGAGAAAGCGAACTTTCCTCGGGGATGCAAATAACCATGGATGTTCTGTGTTTTGTAAAGACGGCCGGACACTGCTGGTCGCCTGAATGGCTTTATTACATGTGTGAGCCCATCAGAAAGGCCACCGCGCTCCCAATCAACGGGAGCGATTTGTAACCACAAACTTTGTGACAGAAAGACAAATGAGGAAATCTCAGGACCAAATTAGGCCTAATTAGTATCCATATAGGAAACTCTCCAGCAACCTGGCAGTTTGCAGCCAGGGGGAGGACACGTGCGGCATTGTCTTAACAACAAGTTCATCAAACGTGTAATTAGCCACCGGCCACCAGCCACCTTTGCAAACTGGATCTCAGCTGCTGCCAATCACAGATTGGCCGGCAGGCGTCTCTTAACAGAAGGCTAGGTAGATGTACAAATACTGTGCTCCCCAGTAGGGGCAAACAGCCAGGCCTGGCTGGCTTTCTTACGTGGTGGACTCACAGTATTTTCCCCCCATGTTAATGAACTTGGATTTCAGGGGTCGGTTCCCCTCAAGTTACTTTCTGAAGAAGAAAGCCCAGGGCATCACTTTCTGTCAGAGTTGAGTGACTGCTATGGAGAGAGTTGGCCGACAGAGGATGACCTTGGTTCAGACAATTAGTTTCCATCGTAGAGAGGAATTCAAACACTCCCAAGAAAGAGAGATTCCGAAGCCCGGTACTCAGAGCCTCCCACATCCAGCATGGCAAGAAAGGCCTGGGGATCCCCACCTGCCCATTCCAGCATTGCAGAAAGAATTAACTGGAAAATATTGTCTCTGCAAATAAAAAATAATAGTACATCCAATTAAGCATGACCAATAAAGATTAAAGTGTGTGGCTTTTCTTTCTGGACATATCTGTCAATTCACTCTAGGACCAATATAGACTATTTCTCTCAGGAGGTGAGATTACAAAGGAAGAAAAATGTTCTCAGAGCTCAGTTGGTAATTAATCTTTGCATATGACTTCCTCATAGTTCCCATTAATTATCAATATTCAATCATGCATTAAAAATGGATTTTTCTTTGACAGAATTTAGCTGTTTATAAGACTCACTATATCAAACTAACTTCTAATATAATCGCAGAGGTTGGCCTTGCAAACCTTCATTACATTTTTACAAATCCTTTAGCGGAGGGTTCCATACAAACACATTAATAATAGCCAATTCAGCAAAATCAACATGCAAAAAACAATATCAAAAGCAAACATAAGCATATCAACCAACTGCGATGTGTGGCCTTTATTTGGATTCTGATTCACACAAACCGGATTTCTTTTTCTTTTAAATCATGACTTTTTGAGATGACTGGAAATTGAACATTGACTGGATATTGTTAAGAAACATTATTAATTTTTAGGCATGATAACTGTATTGTGGTTATGTTTAAATGTTTATGGATAATATGATGTCTGAGATTTGCTTCAAATTAATATGGGAAGGGGTGAGCATACGTAAGACAATAATGACCATTAATTGAAAAATGCACATGGAAGGTTTTATGTTTTCTCAGCCAGATATTACAGAAAAAAAAGCGAACTATGTGAAGTCAACACAAGGATTGTCTCTCTAAAGATTATCAAGTAGCCATCGCTTAATACAATTGAAAGCCTCTTCTAACGATGACAGCTCTAAACCAGAGGAATCAAACCAAAGACCTGCTGACTGAATCAGGCTTGCCATTGTGTTTTGTCAAGAATCTGAATTGTTTACTAACATAATAATTTCTTAACTAACATAAAATCAGGATCTTCTGCCAGATTCCTGGCTTCTTTTGAAAAGTCACAAGATTGGGGCACCTGGGGGCCTCAGTCAGTTAAGCGTCTGCCTTCGGCTCAGGTCATGATCCCAGGGTCTTGGGATCAAGGCCCATGTCAGGCTCCCTGCTCAGTGGGGAACCTGCTTCTCTCTCTCCCTTTGCCCCTCCCCTCCACTTGAGCTCTTTCTCTCTCTCAGATAAATAAATATAATCTTAAAAAAAAGAAAAGAAAAGTCACAAGATTTGGCAACCCCAGGCTCGTGTCCCTACTTTTCTTTTGGATAAGTCTGGCCAGGGGTTTATCAATCTTGTTAATTCTTTCAAAGAACCAGCTCCTAGTTTCGTTGATCTGTTCTACTGTTCTTTTGGTTTCTGTTTCATTGATTTCTAAGTTCTGATCTTTATTATTTCTCTTCTCCTGCTGGGTTTAGGCTTTATTTGCTGTTTTTTCTCTAGCTCCTTTAGGTGTAGGGTTAGGTTGTGTATTTGAGACCTTTCTTATGTCTTGAGAAAGGCTTGTATTGCTATATACTTTCCTCTCAGGACTGCCTTTGCTGCATCCCAAAGATTTTGAACAGTTGTGTTTTCATTTTCATTGGTTTCCATGAATTTTTTTAATTCTTCTTTAATTTCCTGGTTGACCCATTCATTCTTCAGTAGGATGCTCTTTAGCCTCCATGTATTTGAGTTCTTTCCGACTTTCCTCTTGTGATTGAGTTCTAGTTTCAAAGCACTGTGGTCTGAAAATATGCAGGGAATGATCCCAATCTTTTGGTAGCGGTTGAGACCTGATTTGTGACCTAGGATGTGATCTATTCTGGAGAATGTTCCATGGGCACTAGAGAAGAATGTGTATTCCGTTGCTTTGGGATGGAATGTTCTGAATGTCTGTGAAGTCCATTTGGTCCAGTGTTTCATTTAAAGTCTTTATTTCCTTGTTGATCTTTTGCTTAGATGATCTGTCCATTTCAGTGAGGGGGGTGTTGCTCGTGTCCCTACTTAGCAGCAGATGTTGGTAGCTGAGTGGAGGCTGCCCCTTATGGATAGAACAGGATGACCAGGTGTCAGCCCCTACCAGACGCACTGAACTCCTTGCCGTTAAGGATAGATTTGGGCTTTGGCCCTCACTCTTAGAACAGTCCTCCAGGCGATGCCTGGGTGGCTCAGGCTCAGTTGGTTAAGCATCTGCCTTCGGCTCAGGTCGTGATCCCAGGGTCCTGGCTGGGATCGAGCCCCGCATCGGGCTCCCTGCTCAGCGGGGAGCCTGCTTCTCCCCCTGCCTGCTGCACCCCCTGCTTGTGCGCACACACACACACACACACACACTCACTCTCTCTCTCTCTCTCACAAATAAATAAAATCTTAAAAAAAACAAACAATAAACATCCTCCAGGTTTATTCAAGGACCCATTGCCTGAGGACAAATGGCTTCAAATCAGCTTTTCAACAATTACAACCAGCCACCCACAACTTTAAATCAAGCCACTTTTACCAGAAAGGGCATAACTCTCTCAGGGACTGGAAAGGACCTGAAGACCATCTAGCCTGACTTGGCTACAAATTAGAATCCCTGGGGGATTTAAAAATTTTCAAAGTACAAAACTTCATTCGAGGCCTTTAAATCGGACTCCTGGGGGTGACATGTGAATCTGTCTGGCCCTTTCACCAGCCTAGCCGTTGGCCTACAGGGCCCCCCCGACCCCCGGCCGGGCAGCCTTCACTGCTTGTGATCGCCTAGATATGCCCCGGACTTCTCCTGCCTTCACAGAGCCTTTGCTGTCCATGCTTCAAAGATGTCCTCTGCCTGCTGAAATCCTTTCAAATCTTCAAATGCCACCTCCTACCTAGGCCTTCCCTGATCTCATTCCCTAAGCAAGATGTTTTCCCCTCTCCTGACGTCCCACAGCAAGTCATTTATAGCTTTCTTATAATGTGTGCTCTATTCTACTTGTGCAACAGCTATTTCACACTCCTGCCTTTCTCTATATACCAGATCTTAATCTCCCTGAGGCCCAGGGTTGGGTCTCCGTTATTTTATCCCCACAACATAATGTTCGGAAACAAGTATTCCAAGATGTCAATGAAATAAACTGATGCGAGTTGCATTAAATAATTGGGATCCCATTCGTTTGATCATCTTAAGTAATACCCACATATTGTTTAGGTTTGTTTTGTGTTTTGTTGATTTTTAAGATGGGGAGTTGGAGGCAGGTATTAATTTCATTTTTGAGACGGGGACATTGATAGTAACAAGAGTATCCTGCTCCAAGCCATTTGGAGTTGATGACAGAAAAGGAGCTGGAAGCCCAGCTTGTTGGCTTTCCTACCTGCCCTTCTTTTCGCGCTGCCCTGCTCTGTGTGTGACAGAGCCATGCCGCTTGAGGGGGTTATTCCTGTCAGGGGCCAGGAACACTGGAGCCAAAGAGGAAAGCATCAGATTAGAAATCCAACTGCCTGGGGGCGCCTGGGTGGCTCAGTCGTTAAGCGTCTGCCTTCGGCTCAGGTCATGATCCCGGGGTCCTGGGATCGAGCCCCACATCGGGCTCCCTGCTCCGCAGGAAGCCTGCTTCTCCCTCTCCCTCTGCCTCTCCCCCCCGCTTGTGTTCCCTCTCTCGCTGTGTCGCTATCAAATAAATAAAATCTTTTTTAAAAAAAAAAAAGAAATCCAACTGCCTGGAGACTTTCTACAATCAGCAGCTGTAGGACACTCTGTTCTTATTACCACACAGGTAGGATCGAAGGTCTCTTAAAAAGACGCAGCTGTCTCCCCACCCGCCTTGCCCCAGCCCTTCCCGTGGATGAGAGCGCTCAGCAAAGCTGACACATAGTAGGTCCTCGACACATGGTGGTTATTGATGTATTACTGTTACTCAAGTAATCTGGCCAAGTCCAAGTGCAGAATGAAGAGCATGTATGTTGAGTGCCCCAATGCCTCGGTCACTGGCCTTCTGGAAAACCCAGGGCTATAGTGTTTAGTTTTTAAATGATGGCACCTTTTCAGAATTAAAGAAAGCTATGGGTCACTCTTCCAAATGGTGGGCAAACATACAAATTTTATATAACATTTCAGGGACTTTGTGACCTACTGAAGCTCACCATTCTTAACCCCTGGTTAAGAAACTCTGCCCCACAATGGGTGACCCTGTGCACCGGGGCCTGGGAGACAACGCCAAGTGCCAGCGCTGGGGGGGCATATGGTTGTACGCATAGCAACTGCTTCCTGGCCACGTGGCCTTGGACAAATCACATATCCTCTCTGCTTCCGCTTGTTCTTAGATGTAAAAGCGGGATATTGCCCCATTTACCCACAGGACTTTGAAGAGATTAAAAATGGGACGCAGTTGGTTTTTTATTTTTAATGCCTGGCACATTATAGATGCTCAATAAAGGTTATTTCCATCTCCCCAAGCAGAAAGGACTAGAATTCTAGCTAACTGATAACGAGGCCAAGAGACCATGAATAGTCAACATATTTGACCTGTCAGAAGTCTAATCAAATCAGAGGACTTGTACCACATCCCAAAGGTCAAGCCCTCGGACTTTGTCAGCTTGGGATGGGATGATCTGCTTTCAGAGGCTGATTTTTCTTTTTACGGCAGGACAGAGAGATGATTTGGCACATTTGAATTGCAATTGAATGTAAACAGAGCTCTCTTGAATCACTGGAGAATATAGCTGGGTGCCTGGTGGATGTGCGAATCCTATTTTTACATTACACTGTGGTCTTGTTCTCCAATACCACACTCCAAACAAGGAAATTAAATTAAGCATTGCTTAAAATGCCTCAGACAATAATATAAATTTGTATTAAATGAATTTAGTGTCATTTTCTTGTTTGGAGTGGAAGGTGGGAAAACACTGGAGTGGTGGAAAGAGTAAATAGCTAACTCGATTAATCCTATTGAAGGGGAGGATGGAGCCACACGAGCGACTTTTGTGTGTGTTTGGTTAATATTTTACTGAAAATTGCTATTAGCTCTAACTGATCCGAATCAAAATCCACTGTGTAATATAGCCAACAACTTAATCGCTGAAGTATGGGATGGTAGGCTTGATGTGATACCATGCTATTCAGGGAAACAGAAAGAAAAACAGAAAAATTAAGGGGGCTGGGGGAGGACTGGAGCTTGAGATTTAAAATCCAGTGAATGGAAAATTCAAACCAAGTAGGGAGATAGGATGGTTGGGGGAAAGCAAGGTTGGGGCAGGAAGATGGAGGCTGGTACCAGGGCCTGCTCTACTGGAAATCTGCTTTTTTTTAATTCACAAAGGACAAGGAGAGTGTTTGAGATGGGGATGGAGAATCCCAAAAGGAAATCCAAACCCTACCCTCTGAGAGCCACCACTGTAGCCCTCATTTTCCTTAGGATCCACCAAAGCTGGGAAGAGCATGGGAGATAATCCCCATGCTGCCCCAGCCTGTGGGATAAATGTCGTTGGGAGGTCTTTTTACCCTTAACTTGAGGAGGGAGGGTTATTTTTTAGTTCCTTTCATAGGGGCATGGAGGGGGGGTGTGCCAAGAGTAGGGGTCCAGCGGAGGGTGCCTTGTGGAGCCCTTGCCTCAGAGCTCGTGTCACTTTGTCCTCTCCCCACTGTTGGGTCCCATGAGGTAGAGGCACTGGGAACAGGAGAAAATGCTCTGAAGGACCCAGCTGGGCCCAGAGCTTGGGGTTCTCCCCTTCCTGAGTCAGTACAACTGGGAAAATATGGGGCTCTCTCCACACCATTGTTCCATCCTGTGGTACACAGGCTTCAGAATCTGGCAGTTAGAATCCTGACCCTTGGGGCACCTGGGTGGCTCAGTCAGTTCAGTGTCTGACTCTTGGTTTTGGCTCAGGTCATGATCTCAGAGTCAAGATCAAGCCCTCTGTTGTAATTGTAAACGAGTGGCTCAGTGGGATGTCTGTTTTGGATTCTCTCTCCCTCTCCCTCCCTTCAGTCTCTATCTCTCTCTCTCTCTCTCAAATAATTAAATAAATCTTTAAAAAAAAAAAAAAGAGTCCCAACTTTGCACTTACTTGTTGTGAACAGAAAATTACGTGCAGAAAATTAGGGCTGTTGTGGAGGATTGGAAGTGTCTAGCACTTTACTTTCCAGGGTAGAAAGTAAAAATCCACTTTTACTGTTATTCTTGCTTCCAGAGATTCTCCGATTCCCTTCTAAGAAATGTGAGCCTAGACCAGAAGAACTGACCACAGTTCAGATTATTATCTCACATCTTCCACAAAGGATTTCAGGTGACTGTATTACAGTGTGAAAAATCATACTGAACGGAACAATTAAAGATAAAAACAGAACGGAGACCATCTGGGGAAACAGGGAAATGGGTCTTCCAGGAACTCTCTAAGGGGAGTTAATTAGTGTTGCTGAAAATTGATTTTGGCTTCAAGTCTCTAGGTAACTAAAGCAAGGAGGAAAGTATATGAGTTACATGGTGTCCCTCCTCACACACACATGCGTGCACACACATGCACACAACACACACACACACACAGCACACACACATGCTTGACTAATGAGAAATTCTTTTCTAGGAGCTAATTTCCAGGAGAAATTTATGATGTGGTTTCATGAATACAGTATATTGGGTAACAGGATAATGCTTTCTACTCTGGTTTTACATATTCAAAGAGAACTCTTCCACCCACCTGTTCACTGTGATGTCATAATGCTCATTGTTTAATTGTGGCTTTGGGGGAGGGGAGCAGGGGCTGAGAGAATGGAGCGCTAAATATTTTGTTTTCTCCTGGCTTTACTTAATACAGTGAGAGAACTTGGAGGATCGAGGACAATAAATAATGAACATGTCCTTTTGCTATTCCATAAAATTCTCTGGCTGGTTTTGAATCACTACCAGTTCATGACAAAAATCTCCAATAAGTACTTGCTGTGACAATATATGAGGGCAGTAGTTAAACTGAGAACCATTTGCTTTGGCCATAGGATATGAGGGCAGAAAGTAAATATACCCCTGGCCCAGCTATGCCCTATTTAGCGAAATATATTAAAGATGTTCACATCAATACAATGTGAATAAAGAAACAAAAATAGGGAGCAAAAGAGAAAACACAAGCACAATTTTTTACCTTCACAAGCTCAACAAATACTACCTAGCATGAAACAGTAGCCATTCCTCAAAAAATTAAAAAACAAAGGGTCAAAATGGATCTAATCAATGATTGAATATTAGCCACTAGAGTAACATCAGTAAAGGTTGCTCATGGAGTTATTCCAGCTAATCATCGCCATGATTTTAACATATAAACATGAACTCTTGTCTTCTAGACAAATTTGGGAGTCTATCAACAATCCTGCTAGAGAAAATCATTTTTATTTATCCCCTCAACAAATATTTGTTAGTGTCTACCGTGTGGCAGACACTGTCCTAGGCCCTTGGGATACATCAGTGAGCAAAACAAAGATCTCTGCCCTGGAACGTTCTCCAAGGACACACTGACAGTGACAATGCATTTGTCAAGAAACATCTGTAATACATTATTAGCAGGTGATAAATGTTTAGGGAGAAAAAGCAAGGATAAGAGGAGGTGGGGGCATGGTATAGGAGACAGGGCATGATATAATTTTAAACGGAGTGGTCAGGGTAAACCTCCTTTGAGAAAGTAACATCAGAGGAAAGGATTTGGTGACTGAAGAGGAGACAAGAAAGGTGTAAATGCCTGTCAGATGAATTCAGTTTTTACAGTGTATTTGAACTCAAATTCAACATGTCCCGATCCAATCCCAGTTTCCCTGCCCACCCCCTGCAGCAGGCTCTCTACTACTGTCTGCTCTCACTGAATGACGTCTTCATTCACACGTGGAGGCACTGGAGACATGGAGAGCACTCAAGGATTGTGGTCAAGAGGAAGGGCTTGGACAACAACTGGTTGGCCTATACCTCAGTTTTCTCATGTACAAATTGGGGATGATACATTTACTACATATGGCTACAGTGTGCATGAAATGAATGTAAAGCACTTAGAATGGTACCAGGACATAAAGTGTTCCATAAAAAAGGATTCTTCCCTGGGGCGCCTGGGTGGCTCAGTCAGTTGGGTGTCTGACTCTTGGTTTTGGCTCAGGTTATGATCTCAGGGTCATGGGATCAAGCCCTGAGTCAGGCTCTGCACTCTGCTTGTGGATTCTCTCCCTCTCCCTGTGCCTCTCCCCCCACTCACACTCACCCTCTGTCTCTCTCTCTCTCTAAAAATAAATGGATAAATCTTTGGGTTTTTTTAAGATTTTATTTATTAGAGAGAGAGAGAGAGAGAGAGATCACAAGAAGGGGGAGTGGCAGAGGGAGAAGCAGGCTCCCCTCTGAGCAGGGAGCCTGATGCCGGGCTTGATTCCAGGACCCTGAGATCATGACCTGAGCCAAAGGCAGACGCTTAACCTACTGAGCCACCCAGGCGCCCCTCACCAAATCCTTTTGCATCTTACTTCCAAACGTCTACCAAATACATTCACTTTCCTCCTTCAACACCAGCCTACTCCACACTGCCATCATCTCTGCCATCTTAAAATCCTTCAATAGTTTCTCTTGCTTTTTGCATAACACGAACTCAGACATAGTCAATAAGGCCCTGCATGGTCCTGCTGACCACCGCAACCTCAACTCACACCAGGCTCCTGGCTGCCCTCTGACCTTCCCATTCCTCACACCTAGCTTCTCCCTCCTACCACTGAGGCTTGGCTGGCAACACTCCCCACTGCTCCTTCACCTGAGTAAGTACTACTCATCCTTCAGGTCTTAGCTAAAACGTTTCTTCCTCCAGGAAGTCTTCCCTGACCTCCTAGACCAAGTCAAATAGCATCCCTTGTAGACCATCCTACAACTGGGTACTTCTTTGGAAGTTCATTTACATGTTTCTCTTCCCCAGCAGGTCATAGGCATCCTGAGTACCATGCGTTCCCACTGCTCTCTCTGCAGTGCTGGGGACAGCCTGGCCCTGGTATAGATGCTCCATAAGCACTCAGTATGCTCTCTTATTCATAGAATCCCCAAATAATAGAATAATAGAATAATAGAATCCCCAAATAACCATACATCACCTCGGATGTTTGGATTGTTCCCCCCAAGAGCACAGCCCTCAACTAGACACCAGGAAAGTCTCCAGGTAAGCATAAGACACAATCTTTGCCCTTGAGGAATGTGAGTCTGGCTGGAGAGAAGCAGTTGAACGCTTGCAAACAACATATTGAGGGGATAAATCAAGGGCATACAAAGAATAATTAAGGGGCAGGACTTGCAAATCACATCAGGGAGGGCTTTATGGGGGAAAGGAGTTTTGAGGCAGGTTTTAAAGGGGGTATGACTGAAAGGAGAGAGGGGGCCCATGCTATTCAGTCTTCTTACCCCAGTTACTATTAAGTATGCTGCCGTCTGAGTCACCATCTTGGAGCCACGTTGCTGGATTCAAACCTGACCCAGCTGCGTACCAGCTGTGTGAACTTAGACACGTTATTTTCCCTCTGTGTCTCAATTTCCTCATCCTGGCAAAATGAAGAGATTAACAGTTCCTATCTCAAAGGGATATTGTGAAGATTGCACCAGTCCATATGTGGAAAGTGCTTAGAACAGCACCCGCATGTAGTAACACTGCATCTGTGTCTGCTGCCATTTTTGTAGCTGGTGTTACACTATTATTATTGGTAGAAGTAATAGCCAGGACAGAGGCAAAGAAGTGTTAATTAAATGCTGCATATAGGCTTTCTAGCATCCTGCCCCAGATAACAGGTTTTTACTGGAAGGACCAGGAGCCCAGTAGAACAAGTGTTCAGTCTGTTATTCAGTCACATTGATTTCAATTAGCATAGTCCCTGGCATCGGTGGTCCTTAAATATTTGTGGAATGCCTGATTTTTTTTCCTTTTTTTTTTTTTTTTTACAATTTATTGATAATGTACAATGTTCTCAGCATTGAACTAAGTACTTGACAGGCACGATCATCCTTAATCCTCACAATACACCTATGAGGTAAGTACTATGGTCCTCTTGGCTTTTCAGATGAGGTTTAGGGAAGCTAATTGACCTGAGGACACACAGTAAGTGGCAGCTTTAAATCTGAATACAAATGGCTGGTTCCAGGATGATTAATCAGTTAATAAAGAGTTTGCGTATTATCAACAGCAAAAAACAGAAATAACCAAGGGCGGAAAATACAAAGGTAGTACCTTGGTAAAAGGAAGTTCGTAAGGGGCAAGGTATGAAGACAAAGAACTTATTTAGAAGCAAATATGGAAATACAGGTACCCAGTGATTAGGGCCTAGAAGTCAGATAAAATAAGATCTCTGGCTCTGCTGAGAAGACCACACCTGGGTTTCTCAAGTGTTCCTTACCTGAGGGCATGGTGCAGAGCACCACCTCTCGCACTAAAATTTGTTGTTTTAATGTGGGGGGATTGCTGTGAGAATCTGATGGAAACTATGATCCTTCTCTTGAGAGACACAGCCATACGTGTGCATGCATGCACAAGGGTTAATATTTCTATCTCGAGCCTTCTGAAGCCCACCATGGGCCTAGGTTAAGAGCCCTCCTGGTCTAGATTCAATCTTTGGCAACCTTGGGGTGCCCACCAAGCTTACTAGTTAAGATCTGAGGAAAATAAAGCCAAGAGGAGCCATCCTGCCAATGCAGAGTCACTGAGAGCCAGACCCCACTGCACTGCGACAGGACCCACTCAGCCCAGAGGGGCAGACGGGGCAGAGGGGTGAGGGGTGGGAGTTGCAGGAGGCTGGTGGGGAGGAGGCAGCCACCCCTCCAGTAGTCCTAGATCCTCTTTTCTCCAACTGCATTAGAATGTGTTGTCCTCGGGCCCTAGCCTTTCAGCTTAAGAGAACTCAGTGGAAAGCCCTACAGATCTGGGAACAAAAAAGGAAGTCACCTCTTGGAAAGTGTTCTCTAGTGGTAAGATGGTAATTTTTGTGATTTTGCAAGTCTCATGATCGATTTGGCATTTAAACAAAGAATATCGTATAATGATCTGTAATGCCAGCACCAAGAGAAGCAGCTGAGCTGATAGTTCTCAGCTTATTGGTGATTACGATCCCTAATTACAATCATAGGGAAATTTTAAAACAACTCCAGAAAATGGGAATGCATAGAATTGCCCAGTATTCAATAAAAATCTACGCAGAGGAAGATTAATCAGAAATTCTGGGTGAAAAAAATTCCTTTTTTTTTTTTTTGAGTGGGGGAGGGGCAGAGGGAGAAGGCGAGAGAGAGAATCCCGAGCAGGCTCCGTGCCCAGTGTGGTGCCCAGTGTGGAGCCTAGCGTGGGGCTTGTTCTTACATCCCTAAGATCATGACCCAAGCCGAAATCAGGAGTTGGATGCTTAACCGATGGAGCCACCCAGGCGCTCCTAAAGGTGAAAAAGTTCTAATCCATCATCTACAGTTTCTACTACTGCAAGGAATTGCCCACACCAAATATTTCACACGCTCAAGTATTGCTTTGTTCAACTTACATGAAAGAAGAGAGATACTTAAGTACAAGCCATGTTACCAAACATGTATTTACCTGATGTTGAAGATCACATTTCTTATAACCACCTGTTCAAAGACATTTTAGGTTCTTACTTAAAAGATAAAATGCGTCATCAATAATTAGGGATAAAACATTCATTTTTTTATATACCAATATGATATTCCCTCCTATAGACCTGAAAACAAATGAAGTATATTTCAATAGGCAAAGCAGAAAGCCTGCACCTGAAGAAAGATTTGTCTCTCTCTTTTTAAAAGATTTTATTTATTTGAAAGAGAGAGAGAGAGCATGAGCTGGAGGGGGAGGGACAGAGGGAGAGAGAGAGAAGCAGACTCCCCGCTGAGCAGGGAGCAGGTCTTGGGGCTCAATCCCAGGACTCTGGGATCACGACCTGAGCTGAAGGCAGACGCTTAACCGACTGAGCCACCCAGGCACCCCTAGAGGGTCTCTTTTATAGTAGAATTAAATTTTATTTTCAACAACCAGAAGAGCCTTTGGGTTTTACTGCCTTTTTTTTTTTTTTTTTTTTTTTAACATTCCAGTATAACTGGTTGGATGGCGGGAAATGGGAAACATAAGCAATTAAGTGGCTCTGTGTTGTACCTGACCCCCAAAACTTGATTGACTGCTTTTCCACGGAAGCTGCTGGTTAGTCTACCGCATCCAAATGCGGCCCCGCTGTTGGTGCCTTGTGCCTCTGACAGCTCTGTGGACGGGAGGAGGGTTCTCTGAGGCCCCCTCTACAGGGTGCGGGCGCTCCGCTCTTTCTTTCCTCCCAGGCAGGCTCGGGACATCGCACAGTCATTGAGTTTGGACAGTGGAGGGGAATTGGCCTCCTAACCTTCCCAGGATTCCTGGCATCCCCTGTCAGCCAGTTTCCAAAGTGGAAGGAGAAAGGATTCCCAGGAAATTCTAAGGTAGAAAGTGAATTGCGAAGAGGGATGCACTTGGGCCACGCGGCCAGGCAAACCATGCCTACCCTAGCGTGAGGGAGAAGGGGGGGGCGGGGCAGGGAGCAGGCCAGAACTTCATGCTCCTCTGCTCGACAGTTCCTAAAATAAATGTTTTATGCTTTCCAGCTAACAATTGCTTTTGTTGGACACCCACCCCCAGGTGAGCTTTTGGTTTCTGGTCCCTGGATGATAACCCTAAAAAAACCTCAGCCTCAAAAATATGATCCCTGGGAGACCAGTGTCCAGGAATCTGGCGAGCAACAGGGACACCATTTCAAAAAGCCCTAAGCGGAGAGGGGACCGTTTATCTTGACCCACTTCAATGAAAATTGTCATGTTTTTATATCGCCATGAAATAACAATCAGAAGCTGGGGGAAGGCACACAATTTTCCCTGCCCAGTTGTCCCAAATGGCAGCCCTGCAGAAACCAATTATGCGAATAATATTTTCATACTAAAAAGGAAATGCGCGATTGCTGGTTATTTTGTTTTGAACGGATGTCATTTTTTCCATTGGGGAAAATTTAAATGCAATTTTGTTGTTTCCCTTTCCTCAAAAATGGATCTCAAATGGAAATAAACCCCGGTTACAGGAGTCTTCTAGTGAATTTTGAAGACTAAAGTGGAGGCAACACTTTTTGCCCTGAGCTGCTTTCAGCCTCTCGCAGGTTAGCCTAAGTGCCTGGAATTCAGCGGCCCACCTAGTCCTGCCCTGGCCTCGTCCAGCTCCTTCGTCCTTTCCCATCTGGATCCAAACTTGCAAACCAGACGCTGGTCTTCTGTGGCTTGGCATCGCCTCCCACACATGAACTTCCTGTGGAATTGTCCAAGCTGAAGCTGGTCCCAGCTGATACGTAGCAGGGAGGAAGCTTGCTCCCCTGTCTGGGCCGCACCACTTTAAAAACGAAACGAACCTCCCCAAGCCCGACACAAAACAATCTCCGCGCTCTCCCCACTTTCAGCCCATTCCCACCCCTGCAGGAGTGACGTGAGCAAAAGCCCTTCCTTCTTCAGAGTGATTTCCAGTAACCTCCAGAGCCGTTTTTCTAATTAAATAAACCTCATCTTGTCTAGCTTCCTGGTCAGCATTTTGAACCCCCTACAGATGGGTCTGAAGGATTAACAGCAAATCCTCCTCGACCTAGCTCTGGCAGATGGGCGGCATGTGTCTGATAAATACTCGGACCAGGCTTGCTTCCTCCTGTTCCTAACAGATAGACAAATTAATTTTAAAAGGGTGCCCCCGCAACCCTTAGAATGGCAAAGGAGGACAAACACAAATGATATGAATTTCATATGTGGAACACATTATCACCTCCCAAGAACTGAGAAAAATATCAACCTGTTGGGTAAACAGGCCCTCAGGGGAAGGCTGGGTCAGCGAGCTCACCCTCAACCCGGAGGGCAGACCGCGGACACGCTCGAGGACTCACCTCCCTGTCGCGCGGGCACGTGCACGTGCACGGAGCCCTTTCCTGCTGTGAAAATGCCCTTCTGCTTTTGCATTTACTTTGTGGTCATCCAGGTGCCTTTGGAATTTAGTGTAGATATGCCAGAAGATGGAACTTGTGTGGTTTTCTTGTTTTTAAAACACGAAGCAACCGGAAACAGGTGATGGGGATTAAGGAGCGCACTTCTCGCTCGTGCGGGGCACCGGGTAATGTATGGAAGTGTCGAATCGCTAATTATACACCTGAAACGAATATAGTACTGTATGTTAACTATCCTGGAATTAAAATAAAATAAAATAAAATAAAAATTTTAAAAGGAAGCTAAAAAGAAAGAACTAATGGGGGGATATATGAGGGGGAGACAAAAACGTATCTTTCCCAATTGTTAGAGATCTTTACACTTGAGGATTGATGACTGTGTCAGTTTTTTCTGACTTGGAAAAGCAAAGCAACCCTGAGCTCTGGGAGAAGAGAGTGAAGCACACGACTTCAGTGAAAGCATTCTTCCAGCAAACCTCCATTTTGGAAGCTGTGTGGGGTAGCTGCCAAAACTCGGCGCTGCCAACCAGAGGCGTGTGCCTTCCCTTGCTCAGGTACTGTGGAACCCTGGGCCTCTGGCCTCATTTGCAACATGGAAAAAAATGCTATTTTAACGCTTCCCCACTCCTTGAAAAGCCCAAGCTGTATCAGATACCTTGCAGGATTCTTTAGCTTTAAGAGCTGTGACTTAGAACCCTTGAAAATGGACAAGGCGGGTTGGGGAGGTGTTGTTACCCCCATTCCAGAAATATGGGGAAACACACTCCAGTTGAGAGAACATAGAGTTGTTCAGTAAATGATGAGTAAAAGGGCAAAGGATGGAAAGAAGGGAATTCAGCCACAGAGATAAATGTGCTGAGGACAGACGGCCACTTTTTGGAAAAGACAGGAGAGGGACCTTGGTTTCTAGACTGTGTGCCACTCCTCCTTCGAGACCATGTACTTTGCAGAAAGAGCTCCTTGAACTGGCCCAGATGCTACAGGTGGCAGATTGCTGGTGACTCATGTCACGGTGGGAGCACACTAGCCCCCAGAAACTGAGGTGACTAACGGACAGGGTCATGGGAGCTCCACAGATGATTCAAATCAAGAATCCGGGTCTCTGGGTTCCTGCTTATGTGTCACCACCCTCTGTGACCTTAGTCGCCCTACTTTTCTTCATAGCCAAGGGGAAGAGATGTCCACTTTTGCTCAGGACAGTCCCACTTTACATTGTCTGAAAGTAATTATAAAAACTCCCCTTTTCCACATTCAAAAGGAAAAGGATTTTTTTTAAAGCAGTTCTTTTTTTTTTAAAGATTTTTATTTATTTATTTATTTGAGAGAGAGAGAGAGAGAGCACGAGAGGGAAGAGGGTCAGAGGGAGAAGCAGACTCCCCGCCGAGCAGGGAGCCCGATGCGGGACTCGATCCCGGGACTCCAGGATCATGACCTGAGCCGAAGGCAGTCGCTTAACCGACTGAGCCACCCAGGCGCCCCAAAGGAAAAGGATTTGAAAAATAAAAATCACCTGATAAATCACCCCCTGACCTGTGTTTTTTTTTTGTTTGTGTATCGTTTATCTCACCCACTAGGATGTCAGCTCCGTGATAGCAGGAACCTTGTGTGTTTTGTGTGGTGCTCTCTGGTTAATACCTTAACTAGTGCTGACACGTGGCAGATATCAATACTTATTGCATTAACTAATATATTTTAAATGAGCCAGATTTATGGCCTCAGAATAGTATTAATGAGTAACATGATACAATGGATTTCAGTTTTAGTTCAGACTCTTTGTGTCTGTGTGTCCCCCTGGCACGTCCCCTAATCTCCAGGAGTTTCAGGGTCTGCCAACCAGGAGTAAGGGCAGACGTGCTAATGCGTATGAACTTATACGAAAACGCTTTAGAACCTCTAAGGTGCCTTCCAAAATGCTATTTGATTTTACTGCAACAATTACGGAACAGTGGCTTTGTGAAAAATTAGATGGCCGTATGGATGAGAAGGCAGGTGGTAAGGCTCATATTCAGACTTTCTTTTTAAAGGGCTGGGCACTTTGGGCCCTTGCAGCGCTTGTAGGAAAGTCCAATCAGCGAGGGCGGGCTTTGCAAAACAATGTTTTACGGTGCTGTGCTTAAAAGGCAGCCTTTCCCGGATTCCCGGATTCCCGGATTCCCGTTTCAGGGGAAATGTACTTAAATGTACTGTTCCCAGGCCCAGCTGGCTCCCTCCCTCTGTCTCTGTAGGCGGCCCCGGGGCAGCTTGCAAGGAGCCAGGCTGCTTGGAGCAAAGACGTGGGTCCTGCTCTCAACAGGCCATCGCACACACTTAGAGCCAAACCACCGCAGGCCCGGGGCTTTCTACCCTCTCCCGGGGAGTTCCCAGAGCAATTAACGAAACAGAGGCCTAATTAGGAGCATTTGGGATTTATTGCCGACTTTAAAGTGATCCTGAGACCCTTTTAAAGGAAAGTGAGGTCTTTTCCCAGGATCCTCCAAGCAGGAATTTGTCAAAGATTTGTCTAAGGGTGGCAGGCTGACAGCTAATTCGTAAGCCTATCCCGATGGAATCCCTACCCTTTGAAGAGCTTTCCCCCAATCTAGAAAAATCTAAGTGCAAGGCAAAGAAACATAATTTTGACAACCCGAGGCCTTACCTTTTGCAAATTGCTTTCTCCCCCTTTGCTTTGTGTATTTGCTTCAGCGAACGATGAGTCTTGCTTTTGACTTTTTTTCTCTTTTTTTAAGGACTTGACCATTCAGACCATGTGAGTGTGGGCCGATGTCATTCCCTGGGTAATCCTTCAAACGGTATGCAATTAGCCATTCCTGCCTCTGTGCTTCCCATCACCCGAGGCACCAAGAAGAATAAAATCAACGTAAACTGTCACTTCTGGCTCAACAACACTCATAGGAAGAGAAATGCAAGTAAAAACTCTTCTGAGATACCTTTTACACCTACCAGATTTGCACCGATCCACAGCAATGCAAGGTGCTGTATTGGCGAGAGGGTTGGGAGACAGGCATGGCCACAGATAGAAAAGCTGAGGGCATTGAAATCAGTGCCGTTTGGGGCTATCTATCAAGTTCACAAATGCACTCTGACCCAGCAGTTCCACTTTTAGGAATTTTTCCTACAGACATCCTGGTTTGTGTACAGAATGTGTTTATCAATAGGAAAGCGGTTATGTGAACTATTAGGAAAGCCATAGAAAACAAGGAAGCTTTTTATGTACCAGTATATGCCAGATCTATGGCTAGGTTAGAAAAACAAAGGGAGAACAGTGTGTACAGTAGACTGTCACATTTTTTAAATGGGAATGATTGCAAGAACATATACAAGTTTGAATATGCATAAAATGTCCCTAGAGTGATAAGCAAACAATAGTTAACATTGTTTGCCTTTAGTGAAAGGAACAGGGGAACAAGTGTGGAAGGGGTACTTTTCTATATACTTTTCTTTTTTAATTATTCATTTCATCCACGGTTTCTTTATTGTATTTTATTTTATTTTTTAGAGAGAGAGAGAGAGAGAGAGGGCGCGTGCACATGAAGAGGGGAGAGGGAAAGGGAGAGACAGAGAATCTAAGCAGGCTCCATGCCCAGTGCAGAGCCCGATGCAGGCCTTGATCTCGACCCTGAGATCACGACCTGAGCCAAAATCAAGAGTCAGAAGCTTAACCAACTGAGCCACCTAGGTACCCCACTATTTTTATAATTTAATACAAAGAGATACTATATTGCATTTCTTTTTTTTAAGATTTTATTTATTATTTTAAAGAGAGAGAGAGAGAGCACGAGCAGGAGGAGTGTCAGGAGGAGGCAGAGGGAGAAGCGGGCTCCCTGCTGAGCAGGGAGCCCCATGTGGGGCTCGATCCCAGGACCCTGGCATCATGACCTGAGCCGAAGGCAGACACTTAACCGACTGAGCCACCCAGGTGCCCCTGTATTGTCTTTCTGAAGTGGTTTCAGGTACAGGATTGACGTAGGAGTTTAACATTAGTTAAATGATATCTCTCAATATAGCCACATTTTGTCTAATTTCATAATTCTTTAGGAAAAATTTTTAAAGAGAAAAAAGATATTAAGATAGATGTAGAAATGATTTGAAAAATTAAAATAAGGGCCCCTCGGTGGCTCAGTTGGTTGGGCATCTGCCTTCAGCTCTGGTCATGATCCCAGGGTCCTGGGATCGAGTCCTGCATCGGGCTCCCTGCTCAGCGGGGAGTCTGCTTCTCCCTCTGCCCCTCCCCCTCCTTGTGCTTGCGCTTTCTCTGTCCCTGTCTCTCTCTCAAATAAATAAATAAAATCTCTTAAAAATTAAAAAAATAAACTAAGATGGATATAGAGATGAATTTAGGGTGCTTAGAATCAGAAATACATCTCTAAAACCAGATCTTAATATTCGATCTAATAGATGATAATCAAATACCAAAGATAGTATATTTAAAGCAGAAATAGGGGCGCCTGGGTGGCACAGTCTGTTAAGCATCGGACTCTTGGTTTTGGCTCAGGTCATGACCTCGGGATGGTGGGATCCAGCCCTGCGATGCAAGGGGCTCCAGACTCAGTGCTCAGTGCAGAGTCAGCATGAGACTCTCTCTCCCTCTGCCTGCTGCCACCCCATGCACGTGCACTCTCTCTCTCTCTCAAATAAATAAATCTTTAAAGCAGAAATAAAGTTAACTTGCACATCTCTCTCTCCTTTATATCCATTTCATGAGTCATTCCCTTCATCCTCTATGTGACTTCTACAAATTTAGTTTATACTTTATTAGGTAGCCCCATAGTACCTGTTGGGAACACTATTTCCTGTGGCCAAATATGTGAGCCTTAGAATAAAGCAGACTAGGTTCAGATCCTGGTGCCACATTTACCAGTTACGTGACCTTGAGCAAATTACTTAATCTCTCTGCCCCTCCATCCCTCACCTGCAGAAGGGCATATTCCTAACATACATGAAGTGATGTCATTCATGCTGAACCCTCGGCGGGCAGTGAGCTCTCCGGGAATGGTGACTACCATCTTTGCCATCCTTTAAGCTTCGTCTCCTTATCTTAATCATAAGTGACAACTGGGCTGGCTGCCTCTTTGTCAACCAGTTCTCCTTTCATTCATGCCCTACCAAAGGTGAGCATGAAGGAAAGGCCGACCGGCTCCTGGATCTTAGGGCTGGGGACCTCAAAAGATCCCTTAGTGTGGGGCCAGCCCTTGGTATAGATAAGACACTAACCCTATTTTATGAAAGGTAGAATGGGACCCCAAGAGGGGGTTAAATAAACTGAATGTTGACTTTCTTTAAAATATAGTTCTTCTGTTCTTACAAAAGTTCAGAAGTTGAATACATTTCTCTTTCTCATTGTGTTCAAATCCATCCATTATGTTTCTTGTTACATCTGGTATTAGTCTCTCCCCCTTTCATGTTTATTTCTAGGACTTGATGGAAAAGTACCCTTATTATTTTTTTCAGCTTTATTGTAACTCATTATTTTCATGAAATGAGGTCAGATGATCAGACAGGGGTTCTCAGAGTTGTGAGGAGCAGGGGGTGCTGTGTGGGACCGCAGGCCCCACCCCCACCTCCAGCCCCGCAAAGCAAGAGAACAGGGTTTCCTATCTATGGTCTTGGCAGCAAACACCTTCTGAGAGGCCTCCTGGATGGATGCCCAACCTACTAGGGTCATAGATGGAAGTTAGAACGTTCTGGCCCTTGAGAAGCCCAGGATGAAGAACATCTGTCGGGCCAGCATGGTAGGCGTCAATGGGTTCCTACTGCTACTGTTCACACATTGTCATCATTACATTACTCTGTTGTACATTAGTGAAGCCCGATGAGTTCTATTTTGCTGAATTTATATCAGGTTACTCTTTCCCTATATTTGGAGAAATTGAAGAAAGGGATTAAAAAAAACACCAAAAACAAAAACAAATTCAGCTCTTTCAAAAGGCATCCAAAGCCACACAGGACTCACCTTCCCCCCATCTTTCCACACTCAGGTTTATTTTCAGGTACTCACAGGGAGAAAGGGCGCTGCTTGTAAAAGAACCTTCACAAATGGGCCTCCTGCTAATGTCTACAGCGTCATCTAACCTCACCTTGCTACACCCCAACCATGCTGAACCGCTTCAGTTCCCCTAGAGCACAATGAGAATTCAGTATAGCTTTTGTCTTAAACATGGTGACTCTGGAACAGACGACCTGGACTTGGATCCACCGTCTTCTTATTACTGGCTCAATGACCTTGGGAAGTTCTATAAACTTTCTCTGGCTCTGTTCTCCCATTTATAAAATGAGAATACTCTGAAAAACCAACTGAGGGTTCTAGAGGGGAGGGGGGTGGGGGGATGGGCTAGCCTGGTGATGGGTATTAAGGAGGGCACGTTCTGCATGGAGCACTGGGTGTTATAGGCAAACAGTGGATCATGGAACACTACATCAAAAACTAATGATGTAATGTATGGTGATTAACATAACAATAAAAAATTATTTAAAAAATGAGAATACTATGCTTCATAGAGTTATTATGGGGGAGACATATATGTATATAGTGCTTGGAAGAATGCCATGCAAACAGTAAGCATTCAATACATGTTAGCTATCCCTGTAAACTCCAGGATTTTCCCATTGTTGTCCCCTCTATTTAGAACACTCACACCTTCCATGTGTGCCCTTTTGCTTTTCCCTCACTCTTTAGAATCAGCTTAAAGTCAACTTCCTCCAGGAAGCCTTCTCTGAAAAGCCCCTTCAGCCCCAGCCAAGACCAGGGGCCCTTCCTTTGGGACTTTCCTCATCCCTTGTCAACCCCTATGTAGAGAATGGCAACTCATTTATAATCGTTGCTTTACTTGTCTGACATCCCCCCATATTAGAAGTTTCACAAGGGTATGTATTTAGTCGGTTTATCATCAGATCCGCAGCATCTAGCCAAGTGCTTGGCATGCAGTAGGCGATCGATATTTGCCTAAGAACCTTGTCCGTTGAGGCAGTGCTCACAAATGTCTTTGAAGAGAGTTTCCTAATGGAATGCCTCTTGACATTCAAAAATGGTGAGCCAATCAGAGACGGACAGCTAGGATAGATCTCGACATGGATTTTAAACCTTGAAAAAATACGAATGTAGATTATATAGATAAACCACTATCAAATACCCTAGGTAGTAAGTATTTAGTCCTCTGTGTATTTTGGATACTGCTGGTTGCTGTTTTGACAGATATTAGCTAATTCCCATCCACCGAGGTGAATAAATACATTCATGGAGGTGAAAGGGGGTGGTGACATTAGAACTTGATCCTCTGGGTTTCTGCATGGAGAACTCGAAATCATAACCTTCCCTTACTCCTTGACTGTCGTCCAGGTCTTGCTTCTATCAGGAGGAGCGTGACCTCAGGAAGAGCGGCTTGGCATGAGTACCTAGTGGATCTAGCCAGGAGTTTCCTCCTTGTTGTAAGGACTCAAGCTCCCTGACCTAATTTTATTTTTTTAAGAGAGAGTGTGGTGGGGTGGGGGGAGCAGAGGAGGAGAGAGAGGGAGAGGGAGAGAGAATCTCAAGCAGACTCCACACTGAGCACGGAGCACTCAATCTTACAACCCTGAGATCATGACCTGAGCTGAAACCAAGAGTTGGATGCTTAACCACCCAGCGCCCCACCACCCTAATATTTTCAAAAACTGACAAATAGGCCCCTTAATTGCTAATAACAAAACAATATGGTTCTGCATCTCCTAACTTAAAAATATGACTCTGATAGCCTGAGGGGTGTGTGTGCATGTCAGTGTCCGTGTGTGTTTTAAGAAGGTGGATTTCTAGGCAAGCCCTGTGTTATTTCCATACAGAACCTGCTGTCTGGTCTCACTAGCAGGAGTGTGTCCCCTTTTCAACATGGCCAGTAGAAAATAAACAGTCTAGGGGCGCCTGGGTGGCTCAGTCATTAAGCATCTGCCTTGGGCTCAGGTCATGATCTCCCGGTCCTGGGATCGAGCCCCGAATCAGGCTCCCTGCTCCGCGGGGAGCCTGCTTCTCCCTCTCCCACTCCCCCTGCTTGTGTTCCCTCTCTTGCTGTGTCTCTCTGTCAAATAAATAAATAAAATCTTAAAAAAAAAAGAAAGAAAGAAAAGAAACAGTCCAAACTGCTTTTCAGAACTATGGAATATAACTGAATCACAGATGCGGAACTTTAGTCCCTTGGAGATAATCTAGTCCTACCCCTTATTTTTCAGATGCAAAGCTGACCCAAGCTGAGAAAGTGAGAGGCCCTTGCAACGCCTGCAGTTTGTGCACCAACCTCCCTTCTGACTCCATCTTACTTTCTTGTCCTTCTTCACTTCACTTTTCTCACTTACTTTTATTTTATGTATTTATTTTTCTAAAGATTTTATTTTTAAGTAATCTCCACACCCAATATGGGGCTTGAACCTACAACCTAGAGATCAAGAGTAGCACAGTCCACTGACTGAGTCAGGCGGGCACCCCTCTCACTTACTTTTTTTTTTTTTTTAAGATTTTATGTATGTATGTATGTCTGTATGTATTTAGCGAGAGCATGCAAGTGGGGAGGGAGGTGCACAGGAGGGGCAGAGGGAGAGAGAGAGAATCCCAAGAAGACTCCCTGCTGGGTACAGAGGCTGCTGTGGGCCTCGATCTCACGACCCTGAGATTATGACCTGAGCTGAAATCAAGAGTTGGATGCTTAACTGACTGAGCCACCTAGGTGCCCCCTCACTTACTTTTACTTACTTACTTACTTATTTATTATTTATTTATTTAAAGACTTAATTGTTTGACAGAGAGAAAGAGAGAGAGAGAGAGCACAAGCAGGGGGAGTGGGAGAGGGAGAAGCAGGCTCCCTGATGAGCAGGGAGCCCGATGTGGGGCTCGATCCCAGGACCCTGGGTTCATGACCTGAGCTGAAGGCAGCCAGCCGCTTAACTGAATGAACCACCCGGGCACCCCAGCTTTTAATTTGACTTTCTCAAGTCCGTGTATTTTTGGAAACTGCCCTCGATTGTTTCTGGAAAAGAATATATTCAATAACAACCATGTCGTCCTTAAAGTAGGACCCTTATGCTGCTGGGAGCCCTGGTCAGTAGGAAGGGAGTAGTTGGTGGTCACTGCGGATTTGGCTGAGCGGCTGCCAGGACATCTGTACCCATGGTGAGATGGCCATAGATAGGAAGAGCTTGATCTGCATAGTAAGTACTCTCCAACCTTTTTTCATGGCACACTCAAAGACCCTGACTCCAAGGTGAGTACACAAAGCGTATTGTTTTCTTTGGGGACCTTTTGCCACACTTGCCTCTCACTGTGCTTTGAAAATTAACCACCAGAGTCTGGTCATTATGGCTTCATTAACTATTCCTTGTAATTGCACCAGTCATAATTAATTCATTTGTTATTCACATGGGTGACATACGGACACTTTAATAGATTTTCCTCAGGGAATTCCACATATTAAATGATATTGATGGTGCTTTTGGAAAAGATTGAAAGGGAACTCCAGTATAAACCATTTTGTATAAGTAGCAATGAGTTATTTTATTGTAAAAATGAAGTTAATTATTTTAATCTCGCAACGTTTTCAGGTGAAAACCAGAAGATGTATAAACTAGTCTTTCCTCCCCCCACCAGACGTTTCTAATCCATAATTCAGAGTGCCAAAATAAAATCATTCTTATAAAAATAGATGGTGCATTTACACAAATGCATGCCAGAGTATTTAAGTAAATAATACTTGAATTAATTTCAGGTTAAAACCTTTCCTTTAAGCCTCTCTTATTTTTTTTTTCAGAAACCATCTGTATTTTAACATCTTACTGCACAGCTGCATTCCTCATGTTTAATTTATGTTGGAGATCTTTTGTGACAAGACCAACTTATTTTTCAAATGAAATCAATTCATTTTAGGTAAAACATTGGTGACCCAAATCTTACACACTTTCAAATTATGCATAATCCCTCCCCTACCCCTGGGCCACACACACACACACACACACACACACACACACACACACACACTCCCCCCCACCCTCCTTTTTTCAGTAGCACTCAATGAAAATTCCACACTGCCCAATATTTAACCAAATACTATAATCATTGGTTGTCTGGTAGAAACATCAAGCCTATGCTGACAGACACGCAATTACATGGCAGAACTAGGGCAATTATCTATATAATTCAGGTTAAAAACTAAACTCGACAACCAGTTTTGCCTGAAATACCCCAATCATGGAGGGGGGGGACGTGTCCCTTTGGTTTGTATTATCCCCATAATTGCCTTAATTCCCATTTGACTCAGTGTGAGTGGAATCACAGACACAGAATTTTAGTCTCTTGGAGATTATCTAGTTCAACCCCCTTATTTTTCAGATGAGAAAACTGAGACCCACAGAGGTCAAGTGCCCTGCCCAGGTCATTAGTAGGTGGTGGCAGAATCCAATCATGAACCCGTATTTCCCAGTTCCCGGCTCGGCATCCTCACAACTGATACTGTCTTGCCACCTGACTCGGTTGCTTCTAGAAGTCAAGGAAATGGTGCCAGAAGGCCCAACTTTAAATGAAGACAGTAAAATGCCCCCCAAGACGTCGAACCCCAATCCAAAGCAACAATTCACCTCAGTGGAGTATCAAATAATTTTCTCTGCTCATGTTCTACTAACAGTCAAATGACCAGCTTTTAAAAGTACACGTGAGCGTGACATCCAGCAGGTTATATAATTCAGAAGTGGGAAAGGGTTAGAGAAAACCCTTTCTGTTAAAAACAAAACTGTTAAGAAACAAAACCAGGGACGCCTGGGTGGCCCAATGGGTTAAGCATCTGCCTTTGGCTCGGGTCATGATCCCGGGGTCCAGGGATTGAGCCCCGCGTTGGGCTCCCTGGTCCTCCTGGAGCCTGCTTCTCCCTCTCCCTCTGCCTAACAGTCCCCCTGTTGTGCTCTCTCACTCTCTCTCTCTAATACATAATCCATAAATTTTTTAAAATTCTTAAAAAAAACGACACAAGTCTTCACAAAATAAACTAAAACATTTTCACATTCCTAAGAAGTACCCAGTGAAAACCCTACCAAAAAAAAGACCCTTAGGACCTACAGGAAAATTCAGGCCCAGGATGTTTTACCAGCTTCAGATCTGCCTCGGTGTCAAAGCACACAAGCCGGGTTATCAGCTTGATGACCTTCGAGTAAAGCAAACACATTACATCAGACCATTATGAAAGAGCCCATGCTCAGGCTCCAAGTTCTCTCCAGAAGAGCTCCCAGCCTGTTAGTGCGGTGCTGTTTTTCAATCTCCTAGGGCATTGCCCTTGACAAACACATGTCCTTTGTTTTTGAAACGAGAAAGTTTTTGTAATTTTTCCAAAAGGGGGCTCTCTATTTTAAAGACAGCCCAGAATCCCAACTGCTTCGTTCCCCTGCCTTTTCTGCCTTGACAGGAATCTGTGACCCAGCACAGGATTTTTCATTTGTCGGTTTCTGCATTTTTCTATCAGGACTCTTCCAATTTGCAGGGTCATGGAAGCCACCCATAGGGTCCCTGTTAGTGTAAGCCAGCCAGGAAAGGCTGGGTCTGGTCTGCATTCTACTGGCTAGAACAGAGGACCCAGACTAAGGTCAAAATTATTATGTGGAGATTAAACTGTAGAATTTAATTATGTGTTCTGTTGCTCCCGGTATATTTATTAATTTAGCAGTATAAACTGACTGGAGCTAAACAAGCAGGACTGATTAATTTGCAAAGACATCTAGGTAACAGATTGTGATCAAAGTGGAGACCTGATCCTGTTAGATTGAAATGTGTTGTTTTGTGCTCGCAGGAAGGACATGGTGCGGTGTGGTTTATCTTTATCAATGCTTTCCTCGGAAGGAGGGGACAAGCTTGCAGATACTAATCAGGGCTGAGGCCCTGCCACTCAATAATTACCCACTGTCTCATCATAATCCCGGAACTAAGCCCCTGCCCAATCCATCTGGGACCCTTTTCCATCTATTGCACAGCTCAAGAATACGTGTGTAAGCTATTACCTCTGGTCGTGCTAACTGTCCCCTGAGTATAGACTCATGGCAGTGACCAATTAGGTTGCCCTGTTCTCTCTCCCCCTTGGCTTCCAAACCATGCTGTACTTCTCAGCGCCGGTAATGAAGCACAGACCCATTGGGGTGCAGAAATCCACTCACCTATAAAAGCTGTCTCGTCATGGCCACTGATAAACAGCGCACGATGCTTCCTTTTGTGGGGTGCTTTGAAAAGAGGGGTGGCAAGACCAGAACTCTGTATCCTGAGGTTTCCCTAAGCCACTCTCAACCTACCAGTGCCTTCTGCTGGAAGCACATCACACGGTGAGGAACATATTTCTGACCCTAATCCAGAAATCAAACGGCCGGGAAGTGAGGAGGGCAAATGTGGGGATAATTGAATTCTGGATCCCTGAATGAAAACCCTGTGTTGTACAACGGGAGAAAGCATGGAGTCCCGAAGTCCAAGAGACTTGGGTTGAAACTCTGGCTCTGCTGCTCACCAGCTAGTCACTTAACTTCTTTGAGACTCTTTTTCCCCTCTTGATAAAACAATGCCTCGCACACAGGGTGGCTTTAAGAAGTTAACCCAGACACTCCCTGTAAAGCACACAACCTTAAAATGATAAAACCTCAACACGTGTTAGCCGACCCATTACATTTCTAGCCAGAACCAAAAAGCCTAGCTCCAGGGCGCCTGGGCGGCTCAGTCGCTGGGCATCTGCCTTCGGCTCAGGTCATGATCCCAGGGTCCTGGGATCGAGCCCCGTGTCGGGCTCCCTGCTCCGCGGGAAGCCTGCTTCTCCTTCTCCCACTCCCCCTGCTTGTGTTCCCTCTCTCGCTGTCTCTCTGTCAAATAAATAAATAAAATCTTAAAACAAACAAACAAAGCCCCTAGCTCCCAATCAAATCGTGCCAACCGTTATGTGCTAATTATTTTGTGTGTTCTATAGGTTTCATCTTCCCAAATAAATGGCACATTCCTGAAGGTTAAAAGCCACTTTTTCTTTTGTATATCCCACTGGTGATAGTTCACAAATGCTTCCTGATTCTTTCACTTGAACTTAAGAACCCTTCATAAAATCCTTCATCAACAGTCTTAAAGACGAGAGGGACAAGGAGTCATTTGTCATTTTCTCCTAATACAGCAAAAGAGACAACAGTGATGGTAAGCAAGTTGCTATTATTAGAGGTGGAAATCAGTAAGGGACAATCAAGTCATTCCTCATAGAAGGATCAGCGGAGCAACTGCGTGACACCTACTGCATGCTCTCGGTCAGGGCAAAGCCCATCTGAAAGCGCAGGGACTGTTTTCAGTATATATGCCGTCAGGGCATAGGCCCAGCTCCTAATTAGCCAGGACCCCATTTCAGATCTTTGGCTGATACTGACAGTGTTTTAATTAGTTAAATCTACAGCTTGGTTCTTCTTGGCCTTCTCTGGCAGTCAGAGAGGAAAATGTGCTAACATGTGAATGTTTCACATTTGCACTTCCAAAACGCCCCTTCCCTAAGGCGTTTGGGGATATACCCTGAGGATGTTTTGTATTTATTGCCACGGTTGGCCATTTCAATTTGGGACTCTTATTCATTATATAAGCAAATATTTGTTAAGGGATCAGGCACAGGATGAGGTATGTTTGTCAGGATTGTAATTAAGGTGGCGTGTGTACCAGAGTCAGAGGAAGACAGGATGGGTTGGATCCTCAACTCACTGTGCTGTGTTACTTCGAAAGGCTTATCAACCTCTCTGGGCCACATCTGTCCCGTGTATGTATTATCCTTGTTCGACTGTCTCAGAGCATAGATGAGTGAGAGACAATTTGGATAAAACATTTTACGATGCGGATACATTAGCTTTTGGCAAACATCTTTGCCTGTAGCATATCCTAAATGCCCTTTTATTTTTCAGAGTGAATTATAATTTTAAGAAATTTTTAAAAAAATGTTTTCATTCATGCGCTCTTATTTTGAATGCATTCATCCATATTTCAGCTCTTACAAAAGGATAATAGATATTACCAATGAGTACTTTGCAGATGACATGATTATTTTTCTGAACGCTTACACGGTTTCACGGATTCACCCTGTACTTGCCCACGCAGAAGACCAGCCTCGGAAGCGTGGCATTCACTTTTTAGTTTGCTAATTGAAATGTGTTGTTTTGTGCTGCAGGAAGGACATGCCAGTGTGCCCCCAACACTACGTGCGAGCATTTCATTGCATATTCAAACGTGCAGTAGACACTTGCTGCTTATAAGTCAACTCCCTCATTTCATTTAATGCCTTACATCTTGGGATCTGTACAAATTCATTAGTTTAGACCCCTCTGGCTTCCAGGTAGGGTGTGTCTAAGTTGTTAGGTGGGTCAACATAGAGGCTGTGAACTTACGAGTTTTGCAGGGGTGGGGGCCAGCCCTCTTACCTAAGAGGAACTCAGAGAGTCACTGAACTATGGCCGGGCCCCCACATCAGACAACCCCAGCCTTTGCTCTCTGCGGCTGGTGGCACTGCAGACCCTCTCCATCAAACATACCGCTGGCTTCTATAACATGACCTTCCCTGGGCTTTCTCGCCCTGGTCTTCTGACTGTGGGCGTTCCTTAATCTTCTACTTGTTTCTTTCGAAATGGAAGCTGTCTAGAACTTATCCTTGCGTCCCTCATATCATCCTACCTAGAACTCGGAAACCTCCTCTGCAGTGCTGACCATTGACCCTGGCTCTAATTCTGGATTACCAGCACTTTCCAGGTGTCTGTACCTGCAAAGAGCCTCGTCTCCTAAAATTCAACAGGTTCTCAAATAAGCCCATTTATACCCCACCTCCCCCATCCCACCCCAACACTCACTACAATCTTTTACTTCCAGCAGCGGCCCTACGCAATCTGACACTTCCCTGTTCTCTAATTGCTTACTTTGTGTGTCTGTTTTGCCTCCTGACTAGGTTGCAAGATCTCGGAGGGAGGAGGTTCCGTGGAGCAGGAGGCCCCTGGAGAGCCCCTATTAAGTGCCAAGTGCAAAAAGGTTGAAGTCACCAATTGAGAAAATCCGCAAAAAATACACCTGAGCTTTTGGCCTGTGTAAAATCAGCATGCTGTTTTCTCTTGGGAGAGGTTCACAGCATATAATTTTGAGTTCCTATTTTCCTCAGTGCTCAGGTTTCTCCGGGAAGCAATTTGGGGTGAGAGAAAGGTACAGGTCCAGCTGAACACATGGAAATGAAAATGCTCTAAAATATCTTCCGTGAGAAAACTTTGTTTTCTCTTGACTGAATATTCTGGTGACATAGGTCAGCCTCAGAAACTTCCTGCAAGCAGGCAAGGTAAACATACCTTGCTAAGGGAATACGGCACGGGATAGTGGAATCAGAGGGACCCGGGTTCAAATCCAACAGTAGTTGCTTATGTCTATGTGTCCTTGAGAAAGCTACTTTACATCTCTGAGCCTCATTTTCCTCACTGTAAAAATGGAAATAAGATTATTTCGTAGGATTAGCGTGAGGACTAGTAATGATATATGTGAAGTACCTAACATAGTGCTTGGCATAAAACAGTTGCTTAGTGAACAATGACTGCCATTTATGATGAGAATGAGGACAGGTTTTGATGATGGTGGTGAGGATAATGTCTAGGGCAAACCCACCGACAAGAGAGGTCCATTGGTATGATATTTGGCATACTACGGGCCTGCTCAATTCACCATGATCAGGGACCTAAGGATCTTCGCTGTAAGAAGTAGCTTGTGTGTCCAGCCCATGAATTCTTTCCCTTTGGGATTCTGTGATCAGCTCTTGGGGCGTACTGCTTGCTCCCCACCCTGATACCATCCTACCCATTTTCCCAAGCATTGCCCTGCTCTGAAGAAACTCGCTGCTCATCTGCCATACTCACCTTTAAGAAATTGTCCATTCACATCCTGTCTTCTCCCCATCTCTGAGCAACAAAAAGGTGAGCATCAATCATGACACTCCCTTTCGGAAAGCTTCCGACCTAATGTAAAGACACTGCCATCTTCTATCCGTCTATCAATGCATTCATATAGTTAGTCCTCTGTTGCTTGATCTTATCTATCTATACCACGTGAATCCAACCCTTAAGCAGTGAGAAATCAACCGCTTTGAAATAGTTGTCTTATTGAAGTGTTGCCTGGCTAAGTGTTCTTTAGGGACAGACTTCGAAAAGCTTTTCTGACAGTGTCATAAGCTTCAGTCTATGTAAGTTGAAGTTATAACCTCTGAGCTTTAGGGGTAAAACATCCTATAGCCCTAACACACCATGAAATGACCATGGGACGAGAGCTGAGAGAGGTGTTTGATTTAATCATCGAGCTTTGTGGTTGAGGGATATTCTAAAATGGTTTATGATGATTTTATCAGCCCACTTGAGTTAATGTTGAATTTTCTATTTGACAGGACCTGCCAATTTTCCATCTGTTGGATTTCAGTAATATACAAAATGCCCAAGATGAATTATAATCCCTTTACTATCATAATCAATGTACAGTGCATATGGTGCGTTGGCCCACAGACAGTGGCTGGGGCTTTGGGCAGATGATTATCTTCCTATACTTCCCGGTTGCCTGATGCTTCCCTTTCTGGTTTGAGATTATGTTCCTCAACTTTGCTGTGATAGAGAATGTGCTTATTGGCGGGGATTTATTCAAGTCTGAGGCATTTGTTAGATTCTGATCCAAAAGACTTTAGCTTTTTTTCTCCCACACTGATAATGATTGAAAGCCTCTAGCCTCTCTTGGAAAGTGTGATGAGAAATAGGAGTCCCACCAAAGTTGAGTTTCTTGATTAACATCCCAGAGTTTGAGAAGGGAGCCTGCATGGGATTGAGACAGGAAATGTGTAGATTTGTCCCTCCAGGAAACAGTGCAAACCTTGAAATTTATTAATGTAAGAATGGGCTCATTAATCTTAAAACACCTGTCTTTACAGACAGGAGATGTCTGCATGACATTTTCTCACGTCAAAAATTCATTGGTTCATTGTCCTCTGAGGCAATTCATGGACTTAAAAAAATTTCTTCACCATGAATTAGTAGGAGAAGCATCCTAATGATTCAGACAAAATTAAAACCAAGCCCTTCCTCCCCAAATGGTCAATTAATGACAATGGGTTAGGAAAGAGCAGACTAGTGTGCTTTGCTAAGAAATATTTCTCCCCTGACAGATCATGTAGGCAGCCTCCATCTGTGGCTTGAGCACAGAGAAAAAGGTGACAACATTACAGTCTAGATGATAAAAGCCCCAAGGTAGGAAATTATCTGGATGCCTAATGACTTTCCTATAACTGCTTCACCTTGCTCCTTGCACCAGGGACCCTGCCCCTTAGACCAATGGCTTGACTTTGCGTTTGAGAAGCTCCTTGGGATGGGACCTACTACAAATGAGGCTCACCTCACAAATTAACAAGCTTTGGGGGAAAAAGCGTTATTTTAATTGCTCCCAAATGTCATCAAAATCCAGAAATCTCTGTAAGAAGGGAGGTCACCTCTATGGTAGGAAAAGCAGAACTGAAGACAATTCTAGCCCTCAAAGTTCCCACCATCTGTTTGGCGGTACCTAGTATTCCTTTTGTGCTGGATCATGCCATTTATTTCACAGTAGAAACCCTGATTGTATGAGTTAGGGTAATGCTAACTGCTGTAACAAATAGACATCAAGTTTCTTTTTTTTCCCTTAAAATACTCCAGGCACGTGTTGGTCAGAGATAGCACTGTTCAGGGACCCAGAGGTTCTGCCACCTTCAACACATGACTTCAAAGTCCCCTTGATCATTCTCCATCCCAGTCAGCCAGAATGGGGAAAAAGCATGGAAGTCACCCTGAACCATTCACACCATCTAGAACTCTGTCACATGGTCACACATAACTGCAAGGGAATCTGGGAATTGTAGACTATATGGGTAGCAAGAAAGAAGAGGAGGCCTTCTTGGTGAACAGCTGGAAGCCTCTGCCCCACAGCTTGTAAGGCAGAGATCCTTGGGAAAACAAAACATTGGCTATTAATGTTAGTGACTGGCATGAGGTTTTGTCAGGAAGGGAAGTGCAAAGAGACTGGAAATATGAGGAGGAAGGTGAAAGAACAATATCTCCGAGGGGGACAATGCCATACGTAATGGTCCACCATGTTCTTTAAGACAAATTCCCAGCAGACTGATGTCGCCCTGAGTCGTTCACATAGTCTAACAAGTTCCTGCTTATGGCCAGTGATATGATGACTGACAGAGGAGGGGGCAAAACCTGTGACCAAGGAACAGATCTATGTGGCTAACACAAAAGGATGGAAACCGTAAGCCTTAGCCATCGAGATCAAAAAGACTGCAAAATTGACTTCCTTATAGAGTTAGCTCTGAAAAGAAGGATGAATGTGATTGATTTCAGTTTATGGAGCTCTACAAAACCAGTGTCAGAAACAGCATATAGAAAAATCCAGGTGTCTTCACTTCCTAGCATTCATCCCACAAGCGAAAGGAGCCGTTGTCCTTAATCAAAGATGGCGTCAGAAGTTTTGGGGTATGGCCAACCAGATTAATGAGTGTAACAGAAAGTAAACACTTTCTTTGCCAACCAGATTAATGAGTGTAACAGAAAGTAAACACTTGCTTTGCAACAGACACTTAAAGACTAACCTGAGGTTGGGCCTAAAATGCTATATAACTTTTGGCCAAAAATCCACTCCACTGCTTAAGATGAATGACAAGCTGGCCTCTTCGAAGGTGCATGCACCCAGTCATCCAACACAAGGCTATGAGGTTTGATGTGTAAGTCATTATGTCCTTACATTTCTTCTTTCGTTGATCTGATTTTTGGCTACTTGATTTTAGGTAACTGTGCAGCATTTTCCTGATGGTTTTGCCATCCATCCTCTCCGTATGTCCACCCCAGGATCAGGGTGAGACAGCAAGTGGCATTTCAATGCTGGGAAACCATGACCCATGACACACTTGGAAATTCATTATTGCCATGTTATATGCTGGGTTCCAGCATTTAGCGAAGCTTTCCAAACTACCCAGCTTACTTTTAGGGGCTGGTTTTAGGGGCTGATTAGACTTATCTAATCAGAGTCATCAAGCCACGGATACTCAGATACCAGATATCCTTTGAGTAATCTGACATAGTGGAAGAAGCATGGGATTGGGAGTCAGGCTGTTCTGCTTACCCCCTGCCAGTCTGTGAATGTGGGCAAATTCTTTAAACTCTCTGAGTCTTAAGTATCCATTCTGTATAATGGAAATTATAATATCTACTTTATATGCCATTACACAGTAAAAAGTAATGACTGCTTTATTGCCTGCCTACCATATGCTAGACTTTTTATATATCTTGTTTACCTCTTGCAACTATTCCTTGAGTTAAGCGTCATTCCCACACCCTCCATTTATAGATGAGCAAACTGAGGCTTTTAGACAAACTGGCCAAGGACCTAGAGCTAGTAAGAAGTAGGATTTGAACCCACAGCTTTCTTATCCAAAGACAACCTTAATTACTAAGTTACCCTGCTGAGATGATAAAGGGAGAGAATTTAGGTAAATTATGGTACGTGGCAGACAGTACTCAGAAAATGCTAGTTTTATTCTTTTTTCCCTTTAGTTTTGTTTCTAGGGTTCTAGGTTACAGCTTTCCTTTCTGTGCTCAGATAACTCACACTGTATTGTGGTTGGCTTACTTTCATTCACATTCACTTACTCAATAAATATTTACTGAGCGTCTACTATGTGTCTTGCCCCAAGCCAGACACTGGGTATTCAGTGGCAAATACAAAAGACTGCGATCCCCCATCCTCAGTGCACTTGTAGCAATGCCAACTGTGTCCTCCAGGAGTCTCTGAACGTAGAGACTGAGCCATGCTGCTCTTCTTTAAGATGGATTAATACCATAGCATTTGCAACTATAATATTATGTTACCTTGGACACCAGGCAATTAGCAAGTAATTAAATCTCCCTTGGTCTGAATACACCTGCAACCAAACTGTCTGCGAAAGTTCTGTTACACTCATTAATTAGCATGAGTTGAATGACAGGATAATCAGAAAGGAAATACCTCCTCTTGGAGACTAGGAGTAAATGATTAAAAAGTGGAATGTGCTTTTAACACTTTTTGCTTGAGTTCATATTAATGTAGAGTGTATGGATGGGCCCACTGTTTATCAATATTAATGTCCCTGGCAAAGAAAGTGCCCCGGGAGAATTGAAAGATGCTTATATGTATATTCATCCATTTGACATCACAAAAACTTCGAAAATAACTCTTGCTTGGATACCAGCCCAATGCTTCCAATAGTAACAAGTAACCATCTCTCATGGCTAAAATAGAAGACCCCAACACCTGATTAAGTATAGGAGTGCTCATTCAAGAAGCCACAGTTTTATTTTTATGACCACCTACTACAAAGGCGTTATAAAAAATAGAGAACTCGGATCCAATTTCTCTCCCATCCATTATATTACCTGTCTCAGTAGAGTCTGACGTCAATCTAGATTAGTTGATACATCAGGATAAATTAGCTTTTCGGCCATAGAGTATTCTTTTTTAATAAATGGAGAAAAATATTCAATAGATCTTCAGAAATTATGTTTCCCCCTTTTAAATCCCTTGGCTCTCTGATTAATAGATTGCTTTAAAAATGTCAGTGAGGAGTATATCATATCATCCTTGCATTGTCCCCCACGAAGGAGCCCATAAACATCTCTCAACTGGAGACGAGAAGTAAGTGTGTGGGCTGTGTGGCTGGTGCGTTGTACAGCCTCTGCTGAATCTGCCACTGTTTGGGGTTGGTTTTTTTTTTTTTAAGATTTTTTATTTATTGAGAGGGAGGACGGAGGAACAGAGGGAGAGGGAGAAGCAGATTCCCCGCTGAGCAGGACCCTGAGATCATGACCCAGGCCACAGGCAGATGCTTAACCCACTGAGCCACCCTGGGGCCCTGGAACCTCCCACTGTTGAGTCCGTTGAGTCAGTGGTTCTCATCCCTCCAGCCACGGCCCTGGCCGACTCCAGCCTTGAGACCTTCAAGAAAGACCATGAATCAGAGCTGCTGCAGCCACCGTGAGTTAGAAACAGCCTCAGGTACTGTAAGACGTGCCAGAACCCCCTCTGGGTTTTCCCAAACGTCTATTGCTCACAACATTTGCCGGCCCTCAAACAAAAGCTCGATGGGACAAAGCTCAATGTCCTAAGCTCTAAGGGAATTTAGCTTAACGCTGATGCAGAAAAAATGTCCCAGCCACTCGTGTAACTTTATTAGACAAAGTGGAGCATGCCCGCTCTTGAACAAGAGGAAAAAAGACATTACTTTTCTTTCTCTGAGATTGTGCTACCCTAGAAAGGGAACGCATTTGAAGTAGCATACGTAGATATTTCAGGCAAATGTGTACTTTGTCTTCAAATAAACAGCTTTCAGAATGATCTTGTTTAAGCCCCCTTTTATTTTTATCTTTTATTCTCCTACAATTCCAGCTGAGGTTGCCCATCTCCCAACAGCTACCAAATGGACTAGTAATTGTACGGCTCGGTGATTTAATTAGACTCATTCTAAACACTCACATTTTTATCAATTAGTTAATGGGCTAAAGAGAGTCTCTTTGTTGGAGCCAGGTCATTTGGAAGCTAGAGGCTTCTTGAGGGCAAGAAGCTGAAGAACCAGAGCGTTAATATCTGTAATTAACCTCACGAGTCCTAGGTTGTTCAATTAGGAGCGACCTCCCTTCCCTTCCATATGCCTTTCGTCAAATGGGATTTTCATGTGAAATAATCACTGAAGAAAAATGAATCAAAAAAAAAAAAAAAAGAATGCTGCCCCGAAAAATCATACCTGGGTGAAAATAAAACAAAAAGTTCCCAGTCTTCAAGCGCTTCTCAGTTATTTATTCAGCTAAGGTTGTTTGTTCCTTGTGGCTTCGCCTAAAAATAATAATTCTGGGTGTTTCAGATCAGCGATGCTCCTGGAAATAGATATCGAGGAATCTTGAAAGAGAGGGTTCTGCCTTATCACACAGGCCAATTCTAAAACAGGGATGATGTGCTGTGCTTCTGAAAAAGTTCGACCTTTGATTAGTTTTTGTAAATTATTGCCTTCAACTTTTTTGGCTTGGAGAATTCCATTCATTATTTCCTTGTGAAAGAGGACTTCCATCTCGTACCTGTGGTTATAATAAATAAATCCTAGATGCATAAAACCAAGGATTATTTTGCTTCTTAACGAGCTAGTCAACTTCTACTCCTGTGAGAAGGCTATGGGAAATTCATAAGCTGCACATACTTATTCCCATCCACTGACACAATGTGAAGCAACCTTACATATAAATAAAAACTAGTATTGACAGAAAAAAGTTAATCTGTAGGAAAGGGATAAAACAACTTACAAGTTAAAGTATACAAAAGACCACACCAAGTGACGTATGGGGAAAAATCCGTACCCCGTACCCTCAAAGAATATGCACCATTATTTTTCATATCTCACTCAATCTATAAGTTGCTATGGTTCAGCAACGTCAGTATTTTGCATTTGAAGGAAAAAGATATACTCACTTTGAAGCCAAACTCATCAAAATAGTAGCAGTTTACAAAATAACTTCTTTGTTTTCTGCTTGGTTAGAAACCACTCAGAGATGAGAAAAGGACTAAATTTTCAAGAGCCATGCAAACCAGAGAGGAAAAGACACTTGTTTCGAGGATTTTAACAAGAAAGGAGCACGGACTATCATTTGAGAAAATCTGACTCTAATCAGGCATTCCTGACAAACTTAGAGTCCTATCTATTACCGCCAGTCATCAAAATTAAAGACACCAAAACAACTGGTAAAAAGTAACAACTCCCCGCTCCTCCTGTGCTTGTGTGAATGCATCAGCCGCTTTGACCAGTAGCAGTTTACGTTTATTGTTATGGTCAACAATTATATTGTGCATGCCCAGTAAATGCACTGCTCTGCTGCGCTTCATAAATGTGCCCTTTGTTTCCTTCATCATTAGGCAGACAGTTCGTTCTGTACAATGTCCAACTTCCAGACAGGTGGAATAAGGAGGTGGCATCTGTCTAAATATTGAATGCCACGCTTCCCCCATCTGCTGCAGTAACAGTGCCGGGTCTGCTTGGCTTCAGTTACTCTCTTCTGCATACAACCAGTCAGCCATATGCCCTATATCGTGCACGTGCCACCAGAGCGACAGGGCCTGTTTTGCAGCCTCCGAGCTGGTCACCAGACAAGTGGGGGAAAGATGTGGGGTGGAGGTTGGAGGTCAGGCCCGTGCAGGAATCAGCAGGTGACGGTCAATATGGCCACCGAGAGCTGCTCAAAGAACCAATAGAAAAGGCCTTCAAAAGTCAATGGCCGGCCTAGAGCACATTGCCAATCAAATTTTACAGGGCATACCTTCCAGGCTAGGCAAATAAGAAGATTTAGAGCACATGGCAGTTCATCGTTTATAATCCTGTCTTAGCCCAGCATGGCTTAGTGATAGTTCAGTGACAGATGATGAGCACATGACAGCTGCAGGATCTTATACAAACGCATACAGTAAAATTAAAATTAAATTAGTGACACACGTGTACACACTGGTTGTGCAACAGTTACACAATCTGTTCGGGACCCCTCACAGACTCTGCCACTATGCCCTCAATTCAGAGTGCCCCTAAGCACTTTCAAAAGGCATCCAAGAGTTGGTCCTAGCTTGGGGAGGGGGAGGCTTTCCTTGGGCAAAGGTGGAATTCAAAAGGCCTCAAAAACAAATAAAGGTGCTCAGGTTCCCACCCACAAAAGTGGCAAAGTTTAATGATGTTTGCATTTGGCCTAATTGAAATTGACTGAAGGTTCTGAGTATTTAAAGGAAGAAAAAAAAAAAGGCCAACACAACAGAAGGAAGTAAGCGTATAGGGCCTGGAGTAAATCATTAATGGCTTTGCTCCTTCAGTCTGTAATCTGCTGATTTTATCACTGACAAATTTTATATGTTTTTGTAAAAATATGAATGTCCATACTTGAGAATTCTCATTTGGGTATGACTTCTATTGTTTTAAATGTCTCTGTCTTTTGCTATAAATTACAAATGTTCTTTCATTCATCTGTCTGAATATTTGCTCAGGTAACTTACCATAATAAAGGAGTTTCACAAATTGTGTTTCCCTATGAAGCTTTTTAAAGATGTTATATATTTTTGGAAACTTAAGTTTATATTTAAACATTTTTTTACTCTCTTCCCTTAACTTAACCCACTTCAAAAGGATTTGTGACTATGTTTCACATCTACATTTGCTTCTACTCAGATTTTAATAAAAACCGTGTTGGCAAGCAAAAGTGTTAGATTAAAAAAGGAAACAGTTTCAGCTCTGAGCTGCTTGTCATATCTCTGTACAATATCCTCTTTTTCTTTTTAGTGTATTAGTCATACAGTCATGTCTTGTTGAATTCACAATTTGCAGATTCCTGGAAAAGAATTTCTTAGGGAAAGAAAATGTTAGTACAGACAAAACCTGTACTTACTAATTTGAAAGATGTTTATAGTCGTCTAGAAAAAAATTAACTTTCTTCTTGGGAAATCAGCTCAAATATAATAACAATGGTTCTTCCAAATGTCCAGATCTGTTTACACCTCATGAAATCTAATTAAGAGGTATAACTCCACAGTTCTGCATGTTTATGATAACATATTCCCTATGTAATTACTTTATAAACCATTCCATATTTTAACACATAAAATAACTCGTGAAAGTTTTTTAAAGAGGTTTCTTAAAGACTATTTTAAATTATTAGACCATTATATCAAAATTAATTTTTTATAAGTAATTATTATTAATCTTCCCAGCACCTCTTTGAACACTATGACTCACTAATGCAACAAAGCACTAAAAGGGACAAGCCATTTGATTGAAGTCACATGCAAAAAATCATCAGTGGAATTAAGACTCAAACAAGAACTTTTTATTTTGTCTTTTAGAATTTTATTATAGACTCAAAATTTCTTCACCTAATTTTAAATTCCTGTCCCCCACTTTGGGTCTGCACCTCTGTTGTAGATCACTTGTGTCTCCCACACTACTAGATATGAAGGGCACCTCAGAATCAGTGTGAATGGGTTTATGAATAAAGAAAAGACCAAAAGGTGCTGAAAGTGGGTACTAAAGCCTGACTTCTAGATGCTCTGGGGCCATTTCTAAAAACTTGAAAGAATCAGGGGTGCCTGGCAGGCTCAGTTGGAAGAGCAGGTGACTCTTGATCTTGGGGTCATGAGTTTGAGCCCCATGTTGGGTGTAGAGGTTACTAAAATAAATAAATAAACTAAAAAAAAAAAAAAAACCTTGAAAGAATTGTATTTTTCTAAGAATGAAATCTTATACCTATCAATGCTGATGGTGTTTTGGATTTAAGATTTATTGGAGAATTTCAAATTCTCATGCAGTAGTAATAAAGTCACCTCTTCTTTTCCAAGTGAAGAATCTTTGGACATTTCTTCTTTGACTTCTCCATGATATATAGTTTCCCTTGAACTATATTTTTATTGAATATACACACAAACTATCCCATGCCTCAATTAAAGAGATTTCCTGGAGCCATTCTTAAAAAGAAAAACAGAAAACCTTTTATAAGCCACTGTTTTATTTTTTGTTTAATTATTACTGCTCTTTAACCAGAGTGCCTTACTGAATCTCAATTCTCTGTCCCATTCCCAGAAGGTCCATCAAACAAGTTTCTATATTGGTCATACGGGCTGTGTGGTGATATAGTACAGAAAAAAAAAAACAGAAAACTTGCATCCTATGGCATTCTACATTTAATGTAAAGCATCAGAGACATTTGCTTGAAAGTGAAAAGCAAATGACAATTTTGAACCTATATTGTTGAGCCTTATTTAGTATATCCAAACAACAGGCTGAAAATCTGCCAGCTCCAGGAGCATGTATTCAAATTAGATCCCTGGTCCATCCAAATCATGCGTGTGGTCTGCGTACCTGCGAGCACAAAAGCCAAAGGGATCCTGGTCCCAACCTGTGTGAGGCTTTGAGATCTCCAGACAGATCTTGCTAAGGACGCACGCACACGAAAAGATGGTTTTGGGTCAAAGGTCAGAGGAAGTGGAAAATAAACACTGATAGAAACAAATATGTATGCCCTATTAAAAAAATACACAAATATACATGTTTGACAAATAGAGTCACACAGAGAGAGCATCCAGAAGTCAAGGGAAGTCAGATTGTTGTAAAAGTTGTCCAGAGGAGGGGCGCCTGGGTGGCTCAGTTGGTTGAGCGTCGGCCTTCGGCTCGGGTCATGGTCCTAGGGTCCTGGAATCGAGCCCCGCATTGGGCTCCCCACTTAGCGGGAAGCCTGCTTCTCCCTCTCCCACTCCCCCTGCTTGTGTTCCCTCTCTCACTGTCTCTCTCTCTCTCTGTCAAATAAGTAAATAAAATCTAAATAAATAAATAAATAAATAAATAAATAAATAAATAAATAAAAGTTGTCCAGAGGAATGAACTGCCCCACCTACAATGGGAAACAGGAGCCGTCGCTGTAAGTGGTCTCAAGTATATCGAAAAGTGACATGAATCATACAAATTCATCATGAGGTTGATGGAGTGTCCATGTTTGGCACAAGGGTGTCCTCTGGAGGAAGCTCCTCTGCAGCCCACCCATGAGAATGAAGCTTAAATCTTTGGGGGTGAGCAGCTGTGGAGGATGGAGGGGAGAAGGCAGGGTAGAGAGCAATCTCCATGAGTCACTAAACAAACCTTAAAAAAAAAAAAAAACCCTCCTCATTATTATTATGATTTCCAGCCTGGGTTCTTCATTAGAAAGAAAAGAGTTGTAGTCAGGAGCCAAATCTGAAATAATGAAAATCCTTGGAGAGAAAGAAGGGAGAAAGATTGAGCCTTTCACCCTTTTATTACTTTTATGATTACTCTTTATTACTTAGCACTTACACGGTACTTTATTTTTTCCAAGTGCTTTACAATCCTTAATGACTTAATCTTGCAATATATTTAGAAAGGCACTTGAATTTATTTGACGCTGCTATTCAAAACCTATTTTGCCCCATTTTCAGCCCCCACTCGTGGAGCTACAGTGTCTCCCCGCTGGGGAGCGAGGTGCGGAAAAAAGTGGCCCACAGAAAACTCCCGAAGAAAAATGGAGGGGGAGGAGGAGAGGAGAAACCAGCCTGCGGTACAATAACATAATCAGCCATGACTACTACTCTCTCCTCTTCGGCGTTCTATGCCAATCCGGCGCCTTTCAAATTTGTAAATAATCAGTAATTTATAAAATGCAATAAATATATATTATGCATAGCATACACACAACAGATTTTTCTGACTGAATTATGTTGCTTGTCATGCAAATAGGTAATCCTGAACCAATTAAAAAACAAAGGCACGTTGTAATGGAGTAATGGAAGTTTCTGGATGCCAGCTCCTAGGCACAGGGTCCTTAAAGACAGAGAAGAAAAAGAAAAAGAAACACGGAGAACAATATCATCATTCTATCAGCGGTTAACTTGAGTCTACTTAGGCATGATCAAAGACTGCAAATATAGTTTAAACAGCATGAAATAATCGCTGGGTTTACAATATGAAATGATTTTTAAAAGCAAGACCGACAACAATCCTGGTGCCACTATGTTCGGCGACTAAAGACTGATTTTGTGATGCACAGCCAAGCTGAGGTAGTGGTAGGGAAATTAGGGTTAAGGGGCTAACCTCCCTCCCGCGTTCCCTTTGAAGATTTCTATATTCTGGGGGAGAGGGTAATGAAAATATTTTACCTCCCCTATTGCAATTAGGTCAGTGGGCCAAAGAAAAAAAGCTGCTCACACCACCACACGCTAATGCAATTGCAGTCCCCCACGAGGCGAAAGGGCCAGGATTCGGCAATACTGAATGCTCTGGAAGGGCCAGTCCAACGGCGTGAGTACCGCTCCTCTTCCAGCTCCGGGGTTCTGACCAGGGGGCCAGAGACTAAAAAAAGCCAGTCTTCCTTCCTGAGTCTCAAGCTTCTCACACCCGCCGAGCATCCGCACCAACGAGGAGCACGAGTTAACCCGAAGAACCGACGGCCGGGGCTTGGAGCTGAGGGCCGGGGTTCATCGGGGCCCAAAGGGGTGACCTTTGCATCTCCGTTGCCGGACACCCCTTAGGAAGGGAAGAAAGCCGGAACGGGAAAACAGTCATCTGTCTGGTTGCTTTGCTGTGCTTGTGTTTCTGATTTTGTTTCTGACACCGAGGAGGCAAAGGAGTGGCGTACAGAAAATCCAGAAACCAGAAACTTAAAACGGCTCCAAACATGACAGCGTTTATGAAAAAGATTAATTACTAGGAGTAAGGGGGCCCGATGCCAGGAATTTATAGGATTGATACAAATACGATGCCCTGCTGGGCTGCTAGGCCCATAAAATGCGACCCTAATCTTCGGCCCTATTGTTGTTATTGCGGAAACAACAGGCTTCAGCCAAGACAACAAAAGGGTCTATAATAGAGTTTCAGTAGGGGGAAAAAAATCACCATAGCCATGGAAAATAAACACCTTTGGAGAATCTGTTTGTGAACCCCTCCCCAGGCCTTCCCTCAAAGCACCCATGTCTACAGAGTGAAGGTGCCATTGTCGCGTTTATCTCTGAGCCCAGCGGAGGGAAAGGGGAGGGCCAATTAGGAAGAAGAAATGGGGCCACTAACGGCTCACAGCCTGTCGGCCCGACTGGCAGTGGACAGAGAGTTTGTTCTTTAATTGGGAAATCATCCAGCCGCCTTCTTAAAGAAGAGAATTGCTCTTGCAAACACCCAGGAAGACCTCTGCCTCCAATCACTACTTTAGTTCTTTGCAAACATTTCTTTGCCTCCTCCCCCTCTTACGGCTCTCATGCATCTTGCCCACCTCTCATAATTGATGTGTCTGACATTCAGAAACACTTTGCGAAACCACAAATTAGTCATGGCAGGAACAAGAAAAGAAGCTCAACTCGACAATTGGATTACACTAACCAATCGGACCGGCGTCTGCCTATGTTTTCACTCGCCACATTGATGGTAAAGAGAAAGACAACCTTCATAACTAGTAATTTGAGGTTTGCACTACATTCATGTTTAAAATCACACACATTTTCTGGGGGACCAACCAAAGGGAACACACTGCATTTTTCCACGTTTGCGGGTCTGTAATGTCTTTGAAAAGTGTGAAGGGCCATAGGTAATAACACCTGTCCTAAGTGCAACATAGAAATTATCTTGACGTTCTAAATCATTCAGAGGGTTCGCTTATAACGTATGGTGTCTGTTTCACATACTAACAGTGACTTTTTCATTTGAAGTCAGCCACAGTCCTAAATCCTCAGTGTCTGCGGGATTAATTATGGGCGCTAGACAGCAACAGCAATACTCTCTCTGTGCTAAGCTGCATGGAGGAGTTGGTACGAGGCGAAGACGGGCCTTTCAAGGTTAGAGAATAAGCCGACCGGACACACACGTGCACATCTTTCGTGACACCTATTTGAAATAGTAATGGTAAAATGGCCCCCATTCTTAGAGTGCCTTAGGAAAACACCCTTCATGCCAGAAATGCCATTCCTAAATGCTTTCTACTCCTTCCTCTCAGGGGAACGGTTGAAAGAGCCACATACTTCTGCCTCTACCCTGACTTCGCAATTGCTAAACAAACAAATAAATGAAACCGCAACAAAAACCTGTAGTCAGAGGAATGGACAGCACCTATGGTCCCATCAGGCGGCAGCTTCCCAGCCTCACAAATGGGAACCTGCAGGAGCGCAGGCTCTGCGTGTCTGGGATGCACTGCCTCACCATGGGTAAGAAGAATCACAATCTTTGCCCGCACGCAAAGAGAGCGGCCTCAGCTTCACAGACTGCGTATCTACCGATGCTCCCTACAGTGTGTGACCTAAAGTGGAGTTCCTAATCACAATCGTTCATGCAGACCTGCTCACATAGTAAGATGCTCGAAACACTGTATTGTTTCAGCAATGTGTTCTTCTACTTGCTCATCACCCTGTTTCTAAAGACTGAGAAGGGGGGTCAAGTGATCAATCGAGATACCCTCCAGTCCTGTGTTTCAAAATCTAAGATGTTTTAGTGAAGCAGGCTGATTGTGTTTTGGGTACCCTGTGTATGCACCTGAGAACTCAAACACCTATGGTGTGCTAGGCACCGCACTGGGGCTGAGGGAGCAATGGTGTGCAAAAACAGGGGGGGTTCTGCCTTAGCAGGGAGGGGGTGCATAAGAGAAAAGAGGCCAAGTCCTTCCAGGGACTGAGGAAAGCTTCCTTGAGGAAGTGACATTTGGGCTGAAATCTTAAGGAGGAGTAGGAGTTAGCTGGGGAAAGTGGAAGTCTGCTCACTATAGGCAAAGAGCACAGCATGAGCAAAGGTCCTGAGGTAGGTGAGGGCATATTCTTTTTGGAAACCAAAAGAAGCCTAGTGACTGGAAGTGAGGTGTGCCTGGTGCTGGAGGAGGGGACAGAGGCAGGCACCAGTTCAACCGCAGGGTGGTCTTGCATAACTACAGAAACCCAGAGTCTTTTTTCTTAGTAAGTCAGTTGCTCTTGTAGAGTCTTTTCAATTGCATTGTGAACAAATAAGAATATGGGATCTCAATTTGGAAACTTAAAGATTTAACAACACCAAAGTACTCACAAATAATATAGAATATAGAAACCTAGGGTGTACAGTCTGAGCTGTTCGGATATCCAATTCCTGTTTTGTAATTTACAACACAGTCTAAAGGCTTAACCATCCAAGAAAGGCAGAGCTATTGCCAAAATGTTCTCTTTGTGTGTATAGCAGGCTAGTGTCTGAGTTAGAAGCCCCACTAACTGCAGGTGAATAAACTTTTTTATAATTGACCTACAATCAACAGAATTTTAGTCTTTTATGGATAAAACTTTGATTCCATCATAGCTCAGAATTTGTTTCTCAGTGTCTTCTTATAAAACTAACCAAGATGGGGCGCCTGGCTAGCTCAGTTAGTAGAGCACACAGTAGTGAGTTCAAGCCTCATGTTGGGCATAGAGCTCCCTTAGAACAAACAAACAAACAAACAACAAAACAAAACTGTCCAAGAGATTTCAAGTTTAATACCAGCATTGAGATACTGCCTTGAACCAAGTCCTGAAAAACAAACAGACAAACCCAAAATATCAGCCAAACTTGTTATGAGATGGAATCCTTCGGCAAGTGTGGACAAAAGAATCGAACTACGTGTAGATATGCAATTACAATAGAAATAGGGTTAGGTCATTGGAAAGTAGACTCCATGAAAGGCAATGCAAGGGAGCCTCATAAATAGAGATGTGTTGACTATCACACTTGACTCAAACCTTTCTAAAGGAAACATCTTTGTTTTTCTTAGCCTGAATAAATATGGACATCGATAGACAAGACAGTATTCAGCATTAAATTTTGCCATTTCTCAATTCATAAGGAGCCTCCAACGCATTGACTTTTCAGTGAAGGATGAAGTGCTTCCACTTCGTTCCGCAGTCTGGGACCTTTTCTCCCATTGTTGACTCCCATAGCTTAGTAATGGAGATAGAGTCAAGATTTTTAAATGAATTGCCTTCTTTATACTCTCTTTTCTTTCACTCAGCCCCTTCTCATTAAAAAAAATAAAGTGTTTTGTTTCTTGTTTTTTTTCACCCTGAAGCAAATACTGCTTTTACATAATGGCAGTGTCCATTTCTTCGTCTACCAAGTAGGGATTTCTTCCTTTTGTCCTCTCTTCAGCCCTGGCTCCCTTAGCAACACATCAGTCTCTGGGCTTTGTTTGTTTTCTCAAGTTCCTCGGTGATTCTTAGCACCTTTTCCCTCACGAGTAGCGCTTGATTTTTTTTTTAAGATTTTTTTATTTATTTGACCGAGAGAGACACAGCGGGAGAGGGAACAGAAGCAGGGGGAGTGGGAGAGGGAGAAGCCGGCTTCCCGCGGAGCAGGGAGCCCGATGCGGGGCTCGATCCCAGGACCCGGGGATCATGACCTGAGCTGAAGGCAGACACTTAACGACTGAGCCACCCAGGCGCCCCAAGAGTAGCACTTGATTTTTAGGCACAGAAACTCAAACGTCAGGGGCACCATCCCCCTTCAGTTGTTAAAGAGCGACCATCCCAACAAAACCCACTCCATTTATCCCAAAGCCGTATGTGAAGAGCTCTACAGCAACCCTGCAGGCTATTGGCATTTTGACCACTTCACTTTTCATTAGCACTTTCAGCAGAAAAAGAGCAAGAACAACCAGAAGGTTGAAATTCTCATAAAGCAGCCTTGGGTCCTCCCCTGAGTATTCAGGAGCTCATAATTTTGGAAAGGGCTTTAGGGATGACCTAGCCCATCCCAGACATGAGGAAACAGGCTCAGGACTGCGTTCAAATCCAAGGGACACAGGCTGACAATGGCAGCGAGGACACTAGGAGCTGCACGGCAGAGTCCTGTGTCTTCTACTTCAGTCCAGATTCTTTTGGAACAGGAGGGAGTAGTTTGAGGTTCTAGTTCCGTCTTCGTTTCTTCCCCACATTGTACTTTTAGGGAACTTACAGAGCTTTTCTGAAGTCCAAGATGATAATACCTGCCTTACCTATTTCACAGAGTTACTGTACAGGGAAGTTACTTCAAAATCTATAAGGAGGGGCACCTGGGTGGCTCAGTCGGTTAAACGTCTGCCTTCAGCTCAGGTCATGATCCCAGGGTCCCTGGATCGAGTCCCGCATCGGGCTCCCTGCTCAGCGGGGAGTCTGCTTCTCCCTCTGCCTGTCTCATGTTCTCCCTCGCTCTCTTTCCCTCTCAAATAAATAAAATATTTTTAAAACAATAAAATAAAATCTATAAGGAGTTGGCGTTGTGGTGTTTGTTTTTGAGGGCAGCAGAAAATGTATTTGAAACACGGTCGTGAAAGATTTCTGCTTCCTGACAAGATGGTGAAAAACTAAGGATCTTAGCTTCCAGCATTAAACCTTAAACCCTGGAGGGGCCGCTGAAGCGTGAGGCGGACCGATGGATCCAGAGCTTACAGACCTGGTCAGCGCTGGGAATGGAGGGAAGGGAAAGCAGACAGGGGCAGGTGTCCCAGACACACGACAGGACGACAGGACGGGGAGGGAGCCCGTTCCGGCTGTGTGCTTTTTCTCCCCCAAAGTGCCCCTGGAGGCCCCGTGCACAAGCCATCCCTCCTCAGGGCAGAAAACTATCAATGCCCAGGGGCCCCTGGGCGGCTCAGTCAGTTAAGCGTCTGCCTTTGGCTCAGGGCATGATCCCAGGGTCCTGGGATCGAGTCCTGTATTGGGCTCCCTGCTCGGCGGGGAGTCTGCTTCTCCCTCTGCCCCTCCCCCTGCTTGTGTTCCCTCTCTCTCACTTACTCTCTTTCTCTCAAATAAATAAATAAAATCTTAAAAAAAAAAAAAAGGAAAGAAAACTATGGATGCCAGCCCAGCACTACCTGGAGGCAGCAGGTAACATCAGCACAACCTGGAAGGCCAGCTGTTGTGCAGAGCTGATAACAGAACCGATTTCTTGAAATTCCGGTCAGAATTCCAAAAGGACTTTTTTCCCCCAAAACAGCCAAGTTACTGTAACTTGAATATGGGGAATAAAGAACAATGAACAGCTAAGATACTTTTGAAAAAGAAGAGCAAATGGGCGCCTGGGTGGCTCAGTTGGTTAAGCGACTGCCTTTGGCTCAGGTCATGATCCCGGAGTCCCGGGATCGAGTCCCGCATCGGGCTCCCTGCTCGGCAGGGAGTATGCTTCTCCCTCTGACTCTCTTCCCTCTCGTGCTCTCTATCTCTCATTCTCACTCTCTCAAATAAATAAATAAAATCTTAAAAAAAAAAGAAAGAAAAAGAAAAGCAAAGAGGGAGGAGCATGATTTACTCTATCAGATACTCAGGAATGCAACAAAGCCTTGGTGACAATAATTGTTGTTTTTCCCAAAAAAGTTGTGTAGATATAGAAATAGTCCAATGATTCAGAATAGAATGAATATGTATGAAATACAATTATGTATAAATATATTATATTTTTCTTATATAACAAGAACTTTGGATGTAAGAAAAATGTCATCAAAACTCAGTGAAGAAAAGACGGTCATTTAGACTGATTCAGAGTTGGAAAGCTCATTAGCTATATGAAAAAGAATAAAACTTGCCCTCTACCTAAAAATATGAACTTCAGAGAGAATTAGAGATATCAGTGTGAAAGATAAAACTGAAACACTAATATAGGAAAAACGTTGAAGAATATCTTTATAAACTTAGGTTTGTGTACCCTCTCTCTCTCAAATACATAAATAAATCTTTTTTTTAAAAAAAGGAAAAGACACTTGTCCTAAGTAAAACCAACGAGATACTGATTTCTAGACTACACAAAGAACTCCTGCAGATCAGTAAAAAAACACCATGAGGGGTGCCTGGGTGGCTCAGTCAGTTAAGCGTTGGACTCTTGGTTTCGGCTCGGGTCATGATCTCAGGCTCGTGAGATTGAGCTCTGCACTCAGCAGCGTGTCTGCTTGAGATTCTTTCTTCTTCGCTCTCCCTCTGGCCCTCCCCCATTGTTCCTCACCCCCACCTCACAAGCATGCTCTCTCTAAAATAAATATATAAAACCTTAAAAAAATAAAAGTAAATAAATAACCACAAACTCCAATAGGAAAATGGTCCAAAGATATAAATACTTCATTCACAGTAAAGGAAATAGAAAGAGCTAACAGATACACAGAAAGATAGGCCACAATACCCAGAGCTATGTAAATTAAAGCAACACTAAAATAATTTTATGTCCATCGGATTGGTACAAAATGGGAAAGTCCAATAATGTCAGGAGTTAGAGACTATTCGGGGAATGAGGAATCCTCATACATTGCTGGTGGTTGTGCAGACCTAAGGACAGTTATCTTACAATAGAATCTGACACTATTTACAGTATATACCTGAGAGAAATTCTCATACAAACTCCAAAATGATCCTGCACAAGATTGTTCATGGCACATTTTCATTCCAATAGAGATTTCAAACAAAGTAGAGGCATGTGACATAATATTATGGGGCAGTCAAAAGCAATGAACTACATGGACATACAGCAACAAGGACAGAACTTGAAGATAGTGTGGAGGGAAAAATTACAACTGGAATGAGATCCATAGTACATCACTTATTTATATTAAAATTATACATCTTTAAAAAAATACTCACACTGTGTATCTTCTAAGGATCCTTGCATATCCAAGAGAAAACATGATCTGTGTTACAGAAGGTATCTGTGGAGGGTGAGGATGCATGGGGTTGTGGGTAGGGCAGTTGACTGTGTGACCACCTGAAAGGGGAGTTGACTGTGTGACCACCTGAAGGGTATGATCAACTCAACTATGTGCACCCGAGGTTAAAAATAAAATCCCTCTGGGGTGCCTGGGTGGCTCAGTCAGTTGGGTGTCTGACTTTCAACTTCATCTCAGGTCATGATCTCAGAGTTGTGAGATTGAGCCCCACCTCTGGCTCTGCACTCCAAGGGGAGTCTGCTTGAGATTCTCTCCCTCTCCCTCTGCCTCTCTCCTCACTCGTGCATGCTCTCTCTCTCTCTAAAGTAAATAAATAAATCTTCAAAAAAAAATAAATCCCTCTAAAATAAAATAAAATAAAATAAAATAAAATAAAATAAAATAAAATCCTCCTAGTGGAAAAGTTTAATGAACATTTTTTTAAAGATTTTATTTATTTATTTGAGAGAGGGAGCACACAAGTAGGGGGAAGGGGTAGAGGGAGAAGCAGACTCTCCGCCAAGCACCCTGAACATTATTTTTTAATATGGTAAGACCAACAACAAAGAAAGTCACAATGTAAACATTAAATAAAATGGTCACTCTGAACTTCATTTAGAAACTATCTCAAGGATAAACCACCCCTGCTGCCTTATAAATTCATCGTCATCAAGGGAGTGATCCTAAATGGTAAGCAGTTCTTTATAGAGTCTGTCTTGTGGACTGGTAAAGGGGAGCATTGCATCTCTAAAAAATGTACAACACATTCTGTTAACAGCTGAAATAAAAACTTGTGTCTGGGGCACCTGGGTGGTTCGGTCAGTTGAGTCAGTTGACTCTTGGTTCCTGCTCAGGTCGTGATTTCATGGGTTGTGGGATCCAGTAGAGTTGGCCTCCCCACTCAGCAGAAGTCTGCTTGAAGAATCTCTCCCTCTGCCCCTCCCCACACTTGTGCACTCGCTCGCGTGCTCTCTCTCCCTCTCAAATAAACATTTTAACAACAAAATAAAAATTTTGTTGTTTTTCTTAAAAAACAACAACAACAACAAAAACCTCGGGGCACCTGGATGGCTCAGTTGGTTGAGTGTTTTGCCTTTGGCTCAGGTCGTGATCCCAGAGTCCTGGAATCGAGTCCCACATCTGGTGGGGGCGGGGGGGGGGATGTCCCTGCTCAGCGGGGAACCTGCTTCTCTCTCTCCCTCTGCCCTTCCCCCCACCTCTCTTGCTTGCTCTTGAGCTGTCTCTCTCTCTTTCTCTCAAATAAATAAAATCTGTAAAACAATAAAAATAAAAATAAAATACTTGTGTCTGTTTTTCAGGGCTAGTTTCAGAGAAAGCCTGTAGGACAGTGACAGTCTTTTGGGGAAGTGACTAAGTGCCATTCCCCATACATGCAGACAGCACCGGCTCCAAGAGATCCCACAGATTTGCACCAGGGACCATTCTAAAGTCCTAAAGTGTTAGAATAAAAAAAAAAAGGGGGGCATCTGTCTCTATTTGCTTTATTTCTAATTTTGCTATTAGCATCCCTACAAACATTTGAATGAAGTGTCATTTGAAATGTACTTTCCATTTCAGTGACTCAAAGCTATTATCATAAACCTGCTCAATATATAAATACAAGACAACTTCACTTCAAAAGGACTTCGTCTCCGAAGGAATTTCATGATACATGTGATATGACCCCTATATCTATGGAAGGGACTGGAAATGAATTACAGGTCTGTAAGTTCTGCCCCTTTTAATTCTGAAGTCATTTGCATGGCGTTGGGTGGTGTGGAACCGGCGGTTGGAGATCTCTGAACAGCATTTGCCACTGCTCTCCTACCAGCCTCGCATGGACTGTTACCAGTGCGTTACTAATGGAACATGATGGGCACTAGGTTGATTAAAGGGAAAATTGCATTCTACTTATCAAATGCTGATTAGCATAAGTAGCACATGTGCTTGCTTTCTCTCGCCCTCTTCAATAAACATTTCATTAGAAAAATAAATTCTGTCACTTGGGAGATGGGGCTCTAACTCCTAAAATTTTTACTCAGCAGGTAAGATTTGGAGGAACTTGGTATATAGGCCTGGGTGTATGTGTTGCCATATTTATTTGAAAAATTCCCCAAGCAGATCTTGGCCCATATTTCCCTTTTAAAATAGGGGAAGTGAAAAAAAAAGACAAATTATGTGAGGTCTTGGCCCCAGGACGGGAAGAGCAGCGGACCCAGGCCCCCTGGGCAACAGACCGGAGCCCTCCAGCCAAGGGACACCAGGAGCGCAGGTTGCCCCTCTCTGAAGACAGCTCAACAGCCAGGTGGTGAAAGGCCCAGATGAGGCTGGGCCCTGCAGCAGCTGTCCGAGCTCCCATGCTGGTCCCCACCGCAGCTGCAGGACCTCTCCCAAGCAGCCGTCTGGGTCTCCCATCGTACCCTACCTCTCTCCTGTCCCCCAAAAAGGTAGAGGAGTGGACGTGTAAGGGAAATGAGGGGAGTTAAGGATTGACTTTCCCGTCTTTTGTAGTTGATACCCTTTGGTGTGTCTGCCTAGCTTGCTATGGCTCCCTCAGTTCTGGAAACAGTGTGCGCACCTTGCCTATCAACATGGCTTGCACTCCATGACCCACCTGGATCTTCTTTGATTGGATCCGGATGGAGTGGGGGAGTCACCCATCTCAAGCCAGGCCAATGACTTCCTTCCTCAGATTCTGGAACTGGGTCAGAGGCAGCAAATTCCACTAGTACTTGGAATCATAGCACGTACGCCATTGTCCACCACACGGACCACAAAGATAGGGCTGGTCAAAGAGAAAGCAAGCGAGAAAGGAATTAAGTAAAAATACCCAGAAGAGAAGAGAAAAATAGAAAACCCAGAGACTTTACACTTTAGGTCCAAAAATGCCTCCAGCATGCATGCTGAAAGAAATGAGTCTGAAAGAAAACCCCTGGGTCCTGAAATATTCTTCCCACTTTTGCTTACACTAGTTTGACTTACTTTCTTTTCCAAGCAACTATTGAGTCTTGACTAATTAATGTAACATTTTTCTTTTAGGCAGCTCAAAGTGACTGAAAGAGAGACCCAGGATTCATCAATATCCATGAGAAGTGAGTGCCAAGATGGCCACAAAAGTTTGGAAGATGGAAAGCAGATGGCCTGGCAGTAACTGACTCAGCAAAACAGAGAAAGTATGGTCCTCGGCACCTGCAAAAGGGAAAGGCCAAAAACAAAACAGAACAAAAGCAAGTGGCTATTTGCCACAGAACCCAAGAAGGGGTCAGGATTTAGAAGCAGCAGATATTATTAAAGAGTGAATTAGCGGTGGGGCTTTTACACTGGAAGAATCCAGTCCTGCATGGGGCTGCTCACACTGGAGCCCACTGACCAGCCCTCCCTCAGACCAGGAGAAAATAGGATAGTGCCTCTCTGAAGAACTAGGACCAGGGGGTGCTCTGGCCATGGACATGAGCTCATGGAGCAAGGAGGAGGGCAAGGGGAAATGCTGCACTGAAAGACAGAGGAGGTGATTGACAGCTTGCATGCTGAATTGGGACCCCCCCAGCCCCCCTTTCCTGCTCTCCCAGAATTATTCTTTTCTTTTATTTTTTTAAAGATTTTATTTATTTATTTATTTGAGAGAAAGAGAGAGAGAGAGAGAGAGAAACAGCATGAGAGGGGAGAGGGTCAGAGGGAGAAGCAGGCTCCCCACTGAGCTGGGAGCCCGATGCAGGGCTGGATCCCAGGACCCTGGGACCACGACCTGAGCAGAAGGCAGACCCTTAACGCTTAGCTTAATGACTGAGCCACCCAGGCGCCCCTGAGGTAAAGTCTTGTAGGCTTTAACCCTATAGTTGCTAGTTGTGGGGAGTGGGGGGCTTAGAAGGGCCAGGGTGACTAAAGGGGCGGTCTGGGCGCTCAGGGCAGTGGCTATATAGCACCAGTAATAAGAGTTTCAATATTTTAGGGGCGCCTGGGTGGCTCAGTCGTCAAGCGTCTGCCTTCAGCTCAGGTCATGATCCCAGGGTCCTGGGTTCAAGCCCCATATCGGGCTCCCTGCTCGGCGGGAAGCCTGCTTCTCCCTCTCCCACTCCCCCTGTTTGTGTTCCCTCTCTCGATGTGTCTCTCTCTGTCAAATAAATAAAATGTTAAAAAAAAAAAAGAGTTTCAATATTTTAACAACCAAGGTGGCCACACTAGCATGTACCAGCTGAATCACAGAAATATTAGAAAATTCTTCTCCAGTGAAACTGAATTTTTCTCTGGTGAAAAATACTGAAAACTTAGGGTCCCCAAATATAAAAATGAGGTCATGCCCAATCATCCTACAGTGAACCCCAATAGTCAACAAAACTCTGCCCATGCACACAGAGCTTCCAACTGGCTTTTAGTACCTCAGGTTTAAATAGGAATGGACATGCCGGGATCATTCCCTTTTTGAGGAAAACCTCTGCCATTAAAGACAGAGACCAAATGAAGGAAATACAGAATTGAGGGGAAACAGATGAGGCAGGGAATGGGGGTTAAGGAAAAGACTTCCAGTTACAGAATTAATACCTTTAGAGGGCTAACAAATCACAACCAGAGAACAAAACAACCAAAAAGCATAGATGTCATTCATTTTTTCAACAATTGTTGAACAATGTCAACAATATTTAGCATCAACTATGTATCACCCTGTTTTAGTGATCACTTCCTATTTTCTGCCTTCCTGCCACCCCACAGCCCCAGCCCTAAAGGCTCATCACCTTTCAGCTGAACTTTAGCAACTGACTTCTACTTCCTCTCCCCCACTCTCTAGCCTTGCTCTTCTGTAATCCGCCTTTTGCATTTAGAATGTAAACTCCCAGGCTCTGTGGAATTTCCATTGCCCAGAGGAAAGAGCCCAGAAACCTTAGCTCTGCACAGTCTCCAACTCAGCGGTACTAAAGCACTGGACATTCCCCTCAGTGAACTTATATTTCACAGCTTTGAGTCTTTGAGTTCCTTCTGCCTGAAATCACCTTCCCAACCTCATCCACATTGAGAGATAGCTCCTCTCACGTCACCCGAACCCTCCCTTGTTGCCACTGTACCATGGACATTGTGCTCCACCCTTGCATGGAAATGCTGGTTACGTGTGTGTTGTCCCTCAAGGCTCGGGACTCTGCCTCATTTGGATCCTCACGACTTAGTCCTGTGCTCTATACCTGGTGGAGTAATGTTCTTTGACTATAGGTGGGTGGATGAATGAATTTAGGAACTGAGCTGCATCTTATGGGATGAATAGAACCTGGACTGGCAGAAAGAAAAGAGGAAGGCATTCCAAACAGGGAGAAGGTCATGAATGTACAGATGGAAGCAGGAATGGGCACAATAAAAATGCTACCCAGCCTAGAACACAGGATGGAAGCTAGGCAGAAGAGAGCCTGTGAAGCCTTGGAACAAGGATTTTGGTTTAAATATGTCAGAGAATAAAAGTTGTTTTTAAAATGGTTTGTAGGGGGGGGTGCCTGGGTAGCTCAGTCAGTTAAGCATCACCTTCACTTCAGGTCATGATCCTGGGGTCCTGGGATAGAGCCCCACGACACTGGACTCCCTGCTCAGCGGGGAGTCTACTTCTCCCTCTGCCCCGCCCCCTGCTCATGTTCTCTCTCACTCACTCTCTCTCAAATAAATAAAATCTTAAAAAAAAACTGGTTTGTAGGTTTTTAAGTAATTACAGCTTTGAGTTAGACCAATGACTCTGTCAGGAAGCCTGGTGTAGACCCAAAAAAGCAAAGCGTGGAAAGAGTAACACGTATGAACCCTGACTGTGTGCAAGATGTATCACACGTAGTATCTTAGATGAGACTCATTTCCATCTGATGAGGCAGGAATCATCACCCGCATTTTGGAGATGAAGGAACTGAGACTTCAAGAAGTTATGTGACTTGCCAAAGATCACAGCAAATGACAGTAAATTTGAATCCAGATCTAGCTCACTGTGAAGACTGTATTCTTTTAACTCTCTATTCTAATTGTATCCAATAACTCCGATTGGTATAGAAATCTAGGGTATTTCCATACTTGACCAAAAATATGACAAATCCTTTGAAATAAACACCATTTAAGTTAATTTCTAGCTTTAAGATCTGGTTTATTTCATTTACAAGTAAGCAAGAAAACACATGGCATGATATTCACGTAACTTCTTTGGCCTTAGTTCAGGTAACTTCTTTGGCCTTAGTTTACTCATCTATAAACAAATGGACTAATAATGATTACCTCCTAGAGTTGCTATGGTGGACTAATGAGTTAGTGAATTGAAAGTACTTAGCTAGCATTTGATAAATACCAATATTTGAGAAATATTAGCTACGGTCATTACATATATTTTACTAATTTAATAATACCATTCATGTCATAGCTCTAATCACTTAAATGAATGTTGGTAACCAGGGGCTGGGGGGTGAGGGAAATAGGGAAAAGTTGGTCAAAGGGTACAAACGTCCAGTTGTAAGATGAATAAGTTGTGGCGATGTAATGTATAGCATGGTGATTATAGTTAATAATACTATATTATATATTCAAAAGTTGCTAAGAGAGTAGATCTTCAATGTTCTCACCACAAAAAAAGTAATGGCAACTATGTGACATGACACAGATGTTATCTAATGCTATGGTGATAATCATTTTACAATATACAAGTGTAATATCAACCCTATTATACACCTTAAACTTACACAGTGTTACATGTAAATTATATCTCAAGAAAGCTGGAAAATAAAATAAAAGAAACATGAAATGAAATGTTTCTCTTCAGGATACAAAACGCCTCACATGTTGCATTAGATATAAGAATTACTTGGCAAGGGGTGCCTGAGTGGCTCAGTCGTTAAGCGTCTGCCTTTAGCTCAGGTCGTGATCCCAGGGTCCTGGGATCGAGGCCCACATCGGGCTCCCTGCTCGGCGGGAAGCCTGCTTCTCCCTCTCCCACTCCCCCTGCTTGTGTTCCCTCTCTCGCTATCTCTCTCTGTCAAATAAATAAATAAAATCTTAAAAAAAAAAAAGAATTACTTGGCAAGTTAAGGTTTTGAAATGATGGGCAACATATAAGTCAATCTTCTTTACACCGTCTTACTATAAATAGCTGTGCTACAGTCCAATATATTAACATGACTCACTAGAAATTGGAGCAACCATTTCCATCACAGTGATTTCCTAAGACACCCCACGAAATATAAAATCAGACACATAATGAGGCACTGCTTTTGAACTTCTTATAAGCCCAAAAGGTACCACAACTTGTTTACTTGACAGCTCAGCCGTTAATTTCAGAAAGGCTAAAATGAATAACCACCCAGGTTACAGTTGCCTTGCAGGAATCCCTCTGCTATAATCTCATAGTTTTTTCACCTAATTAATTTCCCCTTTCCTTGCACCAGAGTTTCATGAGTGTATCTTGTTTGGAGGAGATTAAGAGTCACACGCTTCATTAGCAAGGTGTAAATTATCAGCGAGGCCCTCTCCATCCACCTGCTTAATCGGGTTAATGAAGCACCTCTGCAGGGCCTTTCCTAGTGCCTCGGTTTTACCTCCCTCGGCTGCTTGAAAAACAGGCAAGTGTTTAAAGGTGCTAGTGGCCTGCTCTGTTTCTAATGAGGGAAACCTTGACTCTAAAATTCAGCTCCGCTTTGGTCTTTTGAAAGACAAAAATGTTTCTCGGGGAAAATTACTAACAGGTGTTTTTGCTTTTTGCCTTCCTGTCTCCTGCTCTTTCGGAGAGTTCGCCCCGAGTGGGGATGGCGTCCACGCTTGAGGTTGGGGTTGTGACCATCTAATAGAGAGTCCTAATCTCCTTCAGGGTCTCTTGAATATCAGAGCAAATGTCAGGGAGGTACTCTTCATCACGGTTTCTTCTGGTTCTCTCTGCTTTTGAGATCATCAGGGTAGCTTTTCTTTTTCATCACTGCTAAGTTCTTGGGTGTTGACCTAAAACCTCTGCCAAGAAATTTTTTAAAATGTGATACATCGTGGTTAGCTGTGATTAAGCTGGTCATTTCTACAATCTCCTTCCTCATAAAGGAATGCGCGTGGTGGCTCTTCAAGCCTTCTGGGTAATCTGCAAGCTTACTTGGAGTGTGCTGATCGTAGACCTATGAAGACAAAACGAGAGAACCACACACGGGTAACATCAACATTTACTGGGACTCTCTTAAATCTGCCTCTGTTCTACTCTCTTCTGCACTCTGTCCTCTGGGAGCAAAGCTAGGGGCTCCATGCTCTCCTCAGGTCTGCACATAGCAGAGCAGGAATGAACCCCTGGGTCCTCTCTTGGGCATCCCCTCAAGGCCACATTTTCAATGAACTTAAAATTAATTAGAGGTCAAATTTGGATGTCAGTGACTATCTTGGGAATTTTGTCAGAGAAAGAAGCCCATTGTGCTTAAATCCCTTGGCCATATGAATTAAATCTCTTCTTAGAATTCACCATTATCAGATCACCGAATGGCCCATCCCTGATGGCCGATAAGAAGTGCTCCAGCCCATTCTTGCTTTCTGAAACTCCCTAGACAACATGCATGGAGGAAAAAAAAAATCCTTTACTAGATCAATTTCTTTCTTCCACTATCTGTATACACTTTGATTCGAAGTGAATGGGGCTGGGGGTGGGAGAGGAATAAGGATATAAGCAGAAGGGGATCTGTGAGTACATTCAATGTGTGCACTTGTTTTGGGTATTCAGGTGGAAACTACCAAGTACAGGTGTGCTAAAGGCTTTAGTTTCTACTATAATATTTATGCTCTTCAGTTGATGCAACCTTCCGCACATTGAAATTTGAGCTTTTAAGACCATGTCTCATATGGTTAATGCCATCCCTTAGACATAAACGCACACATGCACACACACACACACACACATATACACACATACACCAGCACAGATGCACATATATAGTCCTTCAATTTCTTATGATAGGGCAATTTAAGGCGAATTATATGAATAAGCAGATTGGTCCACCCGTAATGTCAACACTGATAATGCAAATATAGGAGAGGATTTTAGACACGTAAGATTTTTCTTTTATTATTAATGAAAATTAATCAAATGACAGCTGAATGTGTTTCCATTCAGGCTGTTGGAACAGTGTTAATATTAATGTCAGGATGTGTTTATCTTCACTCTCAGTCGTGGTTACAATGATTATGTTGTTAAGATAAGAAACCTTCACATTTGCAGCAGGTCCCTCATTTACTTCCTTTATAATCACTCCCATTACAGTCACAACTACCCACTTCTGATGTAATAATTCTCTTTGCAGCCATGTAATCTCTAAGACAACATTCATTAACATGCACTGCTCTGCCCTGAGTGTGTGCTAGGCACCAAGAAGTGTCCAGGGCTGCTTGGGAGTCAGGGGGACAGCAGATAGCTCAACCACCCAGAATGTGCTAGAAAGCAATGTACTGCCTCCTCTCCACATAAGGAATACTTTTGCCCCTCTTTTCTCTGTAAACAAATGCAGTTTCTCACTGGCTCCAGCATAAATCTAAGGAGAGAATGTAGCCCTAAATTTCATATTTGGGTGATGGCTGTGTGTAGGACAGGTTTTGGGATCTGATTTGTATCTCTTCTACACCATGCTGTTGGTTTTGTTTTCTTTTTTTAAGGTTTTATTTATTTCTTTATTTGAGAGAGAGACCGAAAGAGAGCATGAGTTGGGGGAGGGGCAGAGGGAGCAGGACTACACGGGGTTTTTGAAGGCAAACTAGCAAGAAGAAATACCTCCCTTCACTCCAGGCACTAGCAATGTTTGGATCATTCCCCACCTCAGGGACCATATATTTCAGCCCTATGTCGATTGCACCAGAAGTCTGCATTAACGTAGACTGACAACTGTGGGCATTATAATCAGTGTGAGAATAATATCAAAGGATAGGTGAGAAACAGGATCTTTTGGGAGAACCACCTGCAATGTCAAATGATTCCCAAGAATGTGAGTGCGATCACATGATGCTCAACTGCCCCAAAGCTGTGAAAATTGACTCTATACTGTTTTTTTTCCATAGGCACCTTGGTATATTTCTAACTATTGAACTCTTCAGAGCCACTGGTGTTTTTATGCCTTCAAAATTTTTCATTAATTAAATAAAAATCAAATGCAACTTTGAAGTCTCTTGATTTTCAGCTACACTGAAAGCATGTTCTGACTTCTCAGATAAGATGATTTCATTCCATTGTGCTCAAACTTTCTTGTATTTCTTTTTCTTTTTTTTTTTATTTGAGGGAGAGAGAGAGAGTGCGCATGCATGAGAGGGGGGAGGGTCAGAGGGAGAAGCAGACTCCCCGCTGAGCGGGGAGCCTGATGCGGGACTCGATCCCGGGACTCCAGGATCATGACCTGAGCCGAAGGCAGTTGCTTAACCAACTGAGCCACCCAGGCGCCCTCTTGTATTTCTGATAAGTGAGTCTGCATTAGGGAAAAAGAGGGCAAGAGAGCAGACAATTTATGAGAATGAGACTTTCCCACTGTAGGTAACAGCAAACTGGAGTGTCCCAGCTTTGGCTGCCTTGTCTCATATGTCATAGTTCATAGTTGAAACAAAATCGCCTCCATTCATGTATTTATTCAACATTTGACAACATTTACTGAATGTCAGTACTCTGTGCTGAACACAGCACTAGACAATGGACGTATGTAGACAAAAGACAACCTTGCCCTCAACGAAATGACGGTCTAATGAGGAAGACAGACAACCTATTACCACAATGCATGCTATCAGTATGACAGGGGTAACTTCCTGAGCCCAGAGAAGGGGGCTCACTCCCACCACGACAGGAAGAAATAAGGAAGGTTTCCTTGGCGAATAAAAACCAAAGATTTTAAAGTAGCAAGATATCTTAAATATCCTATAATTCAACCTCCCTTCCATAGACTACAGAAACATATGACCAGTTTCATCCTGTTTCTGCATGACTGGTTCACAGATGAAGAGTTTGTGCCTCTGCAAGTCAGTGTTTCCCACTATTTGGTGGCTCTCATTGTTGCTAAATTATTTCTTAGGACAAGCCAAAATTTTTCTCCTTGTACCTCTATCTACCACCACCCCCACCACCTTTCACTCTAGAATATAATTAATTCCTTCTTCAGTTTTTCTATGTCTCCCATATTTAAAGACAGTGATTATATCCTTCCTATTTATTCAATGTTCCAAATTTCTTCCGGTGTTCTTCAACTGAGAGAATTTGCAAGTCACCATATTTTTCAAAGTCCTTCATAAAGTGAACCCAGACCTGGTTGCCATTCTGCAGTGATGATCAGGACCTTGTATTTCTACTAATTCAGTCTATGGTTGCATTTATTTCTTGATTGGCAGGTTCTCACTTTTCTTGCGTCCCAAACCACTCTTATCCTGCAACTGCCTCCCAAATCCTTTTCTTCTTTTTTTCAGATTTATTTATTTGAGAGAGAGAGAGCGCACACACACGCTGGTGGGTGGGGGGAGACAGGGAAAGGGAGAGAGTCAAGCCGACTCCCTGCTGAGCATGGAGCCCACCATGGAGCTCAATCCCAGGACGCTGAGATCATGACCTGACCTGAAATCAAGAGTCAGAAGCTCAACCAACTGAGCCACCCAGATGCCCCCAAATCCTTTTCTATGTTCTCTTCTTAAGAAAGTCATTGCGGGGTGCCTGGGTGGCTCAGTTGTTAAGCATCTGCCTTCGGCTCAGGTCATGATCCCAGGGTCCTGGGATTGAGCCCCACATTGGGTTCCTTGCTCAGTGGGGAGCCTGCTTCTCCCTCTGCCTCTGCCTGCTGCTCCCCCTGCTTGTGCGCTCTCTCTCTCTCTGTCAAATAAATAACATCTTAAAAAAAAAAAGATAAAGATTGAGCCCCATGTTGAGCTCTGTGCTCAGTGCAACATCTGCTGGAGATTCCCTCTCCTTCTCCCTCTGCCCCTCCCACTCGTGCTCTCTCTCTCTCTTTCTCTCTAAAATAAATAAGTAAATCTTTAAAAAAATCAAATAAAGGTTGGATGGGATTAGGAGAAAAGACATTACTGGTGCTGGAATTTGCAAAAAAGAATAAACTGGAAGTTGGCAAAGAATTTTGATTGGTCTAATTGCCAAGAATATAAAGTGCATGAGAAAAGGCTACAGGCCCTAAGAAGAAAAAAAAAAAAGGATCAGATCTTAGTGTACTTGAATGCCAGATGGAGGCATTTGATACCACTGGAATGACAAACTTGCAATTTAGAGTGATCAAAATACCACCTGTGCCTCCAAGCCTATCTCTTCAAAGTTGATAAAGATATATACTAGGTTAGGATTTGCACTGTGTCATTTGTTCCCGTTTGAATCAGTTGAAGTGGATAGAGGGTCGTGGGGTTTATGACCCTAGCTATATATCACTGTATAATTCAAGAAGATGCGGACACCGCCCACTTTACCCCGCCATGACAACTTCAGGCACAGATCCCTTTGTGCTCCTCAGTATAGTAACAACACAATGTGCCTCTTTCTGTTGGGGACAGCTACAGAATTTCTTCTAATTGTTAAGACTTGTAGGTACATTTTAAGATGCCTCCAAGTATTCTTTCACCATCTTCTTCTGAACATCTCTGGGTTCACTCCATAGAGGAAGAGCTGCTTACCTTTTGCAAGGCTCTAATGCTGCTAGGTTTCTCCTCTTCTTCCTCCTTTATTATACTGCTTCACTATGTACCTCTTACCACTGACTTTGGTTTACCATTTCTGTGCACATGACAATTTTTTTTCCACCTGACTCACCTCTATCTCTGAGCACTCCAATCTCTTCAAAAAGGCAGAAAATCCCTCTTCTCTAGAGCATGGATTCTTAATCTGAAATTCATAGGACCAGTCCTCACATATACATATACAAAGTGTTTGTACATAGAGTTCAGGGGAGGGGGCCCGTGAACTCAGATGGAAGAAAAAAAAAATCACATCTTTAATTGCACTCACCTCTTAGAGAAATATAGCCTTTTCTTCCATTATGAATATAGACACCAAACTTCAGTACCTTGAGCAGTGCCTGTGACTTTGTCTTGAATAGAGAGAGATCACAGATTTTCACATTTCAGTAGTTGCATATATCTCAAAATATTGTTTAGGCCCATCAATACTTCAGAATTAAAGTCATTACTAGAGTAATTGCTAGATTGTATTTTTAAGGCATTAATAAAGAAAGGTACATATTGCTGTATCACAACTTTTTTATTATTTTGATAGCCATATTCAGTTAATTGGTTTCCTTTGCAATTCTACATATTTTTAATGCATTTAAAAATGCTCTGAGGAAGGGCACCTGGCTGGCTCAGTAAGTAGAGCATATGACTCTTGATCTTGGGGTGGTGAGGTCAATCCCCAGGTTGGGTGTAGAGCCTACTTAAAAAAAAAAAAAAGCCCTTCAGTCCCTGATGCCACGGAGATGTGCCACGTGGCCTCCTACCTGCTGGCCACCCTCAGGGGCAATGCCTCCCCTCGATGCCAAGGGCATCAAGAGGACTCTGGACAGCGTGGGCGTCAAGGTGGATGATAACCGACTCAACAAGGTCGTCAGTGAACTGAACAGAAAAGTATTGAAGATGTCATCGCCCCGGGTATTGGCAAGTTGGCCAGTGTGCCCGCTGGTGGGGCTGTGGCTGTCCCTGCTGTCCCAGGATCTGCAGCTCCTGCTGGGGCTGGTTCCACCCCAGCAGCAGCAGAGGAGAAGAAAGAGGAGAAAAAGGAGTCAGAAGAGTCAGTTGACGACATGGGATTTGACTTGTTCCATTACGGTCCCGTTCTCCTGCAAATAAAACCCTTTTAACATAAGAAAAAAAAAATTTTTTTTAATGTTCTGAGCAGTCTATAACCATCAGCAGACTGCCAAAAGAGTCCAAAGCACAGAAAGGGCATAGGATCCCTGCCCTGGAGGGAAACCCCACTGCACTTAGAGTACATATAATTGGCGCATGCGGATGCCTGGGTGGCTCAGTTGGTTGGGCGACTGCCTTCGGCTCAGGTCATGATGCTGGAGTCCCGGGATTGAGTCCCACATCAGGCTCCCTGCTGAGTGGGGAGTCTGCTTCTCCCTCTGATCCTCCCCCCTCTCATGCTCTCTCTCTCATTCTCTCTCTCAAATAAATAAATAAAATCTTCAAAAAAAATTGGTGAATGCTTTAGGAAGCATACTTAGCAGAGCCCTAGAGCCAGGCTATCCTTCCAGCATCAGAAAAATGGCTAAGAGCATGGGCTGGATCCAAAAGTTGGCTTTCAAATCCCAACTCTATCATTCCCTGGGGATGCAGCATTGGATCTATCCTCAAAACTCTGTGTCTATGTACTTATCTAAAAAAATAGGTTGTAGGGGCAACTGGGTGGCTCAGTAGTTAAGCTTCTGCCTTCGGCTCAGGTCATGATCCCGGGGGCCTGGAATCAAGCCCCGCATCGCATAGGGTTCCCTGCTCAGCGGGGAGCCTGCTTCTCCCTCTCCTATTCCCCCTGCTTGTGTTCCTTCTCTCGCTTTGTCTCTCTCTGTCAAATAAATAAAATCTTAAAAATAAATAAATAAAATATAGGTTGTAAAAAAATATCTAAATGATTAGCAAGTGCTTGGTACATAGTCAGAATTCAGTAGATAAATAATAGCTATCTTTAATAATAATTATAATCAATTATCACAGATGATAATAATGTTAGTAATATTATTAATATTATTAATATAATTATAGTTTATCATAACAACTGTGATTCCCATTACAGCATTTTAATTATCATTTAACATCAGCGACTATGATCCCCTGTGACACCCCCCTCAATTCTGTCAAGATATGTTTTTGTCTCAAAACATTCATCATTAAGTCTTCTGCAGAAGACTGATAATGAAAAACCCATTCAATTCAATTCATTTAATATTTATTAAAGAACTAGTGTGTGTGCTATTGGGTGCTGAGATTGTAAGGTGGCTGAGGCTTGGCTGGCCCCCTGCCCTGCGTAGCTCATGGTCTAGCTGCAAAGACAATCATGTAAACAAACAGTTATGATAACTTGTAATAAATGCTAAACATTAGTACTAGCAAAATGCTGTGAGAACTCGGTAGATGGGGATTAGCTGGTCAGGGAGGCGGTAGCTGAGCTGGAAGTCCTCACAGAGTGATATTTGAGCTGTCTGGAAGGATGAGTAATGGTTTAGCAAGCAGAAAGGGTATAACGTGAATCAAAGCACAAGTCGGAGAATTGCCAAGGAATGCCAAGAACAACAGTTTTGCTAGAATATAGGTTACCGAGTAGGGAGTGAATTGAGATGAAGCTAACAAGGCATTTAACACCTGGGCCAGGCCCAATGTTGTAGAAACTTGCCACTCAAAATGTGGTCCCAGGACCTGCAGCATCCACATCATCTGAGATATTGTTAACAATGCAAATGCTTGGGCCTCACCCCTAGACCGACCAGTTCAGAATCTGCATTCTGAAAACCCCAGGTGTTTTGTATGCACATTAAAGTTTGAAAAGCACTGTTGTACAACTGTAAACACCAAGCTAAGCTGTGAAGCCTTTATCCTGTGGCCTTTATATGTTATAGATTTGGTTTCTAGAAACTAAATTTAATAGCAGCATGAAAAAACAGATTGGAAGGTGGAGAGGAGAAAACAGGATGGGCAGACAAGAGATCAAAGTAAGGGCTCTCTCAAGGTAGAGAGGGTACAAAACAGACAGGTAAATGCCCTCTGGCCTCGCCTTTGGCTGCTAGAGTCATCATTATGTATCAACAATTTCTTTGTATTAAACACCTGCTGAATTCCAAGTCCTGGACTGGGTACTGAGGGGATAAAAATAAGTTTAAAGTGAAAACCCCTGAAAATTTCATCCTCTATTGTGAGACGACAGACAGGTGAAAAGTCAACAAATAAACAATGGTGTGTGTATGTGTTGCACACATGTGTACACACACACACACACATATATATGATATGATCCTGGTAGATGTTAATTACCATCTCTCCCTGACTTCTACTGTTCTCTGTGATAAAGTGATTACTGGTCATCTTCTGCAGTTGAAACTGGTAATATGGAGACAGCAGCCAATTCCAGTTTCATGGCTACGCCCTATTAATCTGAGATCAGAATGGATAGCTAATGGGGGCTTAGAGCATCATTATATCAGCCATTAACTTGAGGGGAGGCGGTTTTTCCCCGACAATGCAATCACTTGCCTCGTGCCTGGAATGTTTAAACATAGATAATATTTTGTATCTAGCAATGCTATTTTTGAAAAAATAAATTAATAAAAAGTTCTACAACATACTTTTTTCTCTCCCCATTAATATTATAATTAGTTTGTTAGGTGTTTGATGTAAATTTAATGGCTTCATGGATCAGAAGCTTTTAGTACTAATAAGTATTAGTGATTATTCCAAATATATTAACCATTTTATTTCTTAGCAGAATGTCTATCTATCTTGTAAAATGAAAGAGTATTACCTGCAAGAAACCTCCCCCATCTTGATCAATATTGCATGCTAAAGTACACCGGGGTTTTCTTTACTAGTGGTATAGGCAGGGGTCCCTGGCTGGCTCAGTCCATAGAGCATGTGACTCTTGATCTGGGGGTCCTGAGTTCAAGCCCTGCATAAAGCTTACTTGAAAAAAAAAAGAAGTGAAACTATTGGGGTAGGCAACAGAATGATGTCTTGTAGTACCCACAACTCCACATGTTTTGTAGCAGAAAAGTGTCAGGAGCCCCACAGACATTCAGCCTGAGGAAATGTTATCTAGTCTTCCTCCTTGGCCCAGGAAGAGTAGGAGAATAGAGAAATCAAACTTGGCCACAAACCTAACCATCTCTAGATATGCCACCATCTTCTCTTTCTCTCTCTCTCAATCTCTCTCTCTCTCTCTTTCACACACACACACACACACACACACACACACACACACACACACACCTCCTTCAGGAATTTCAACTGTGAACAAGGAGTCAACTGTGAACAAGGCCAGGCCCATAGTTGACACAGTAGCAATGAGGACTTGCACACTAAATTAGAGAATAAGTATAATCCCACTGTATTATTAAAGGAAATACGAACACGTGTATAGAAAGCCATTTGGTAACTTGATTTGATCACCCAGCTTCATTGGGATATAACAATGTGTTGGGAGCACTGGCTGTCGACAAGTTTCAAGAATGTCAGTGCTGGGGCGCCTGGGTGGCTCAGATGGTTAAGCGTCTGCCTTCTGCTCAGGTCATGATCTCAGGGTCCTGGGATCGAGTCCCGCGTCGGGCTCCCTGCTCAGTGGGGAGCCTGCTTCTCCCTCTCCCACTGCTTGTGCTCTCTCTATCAAATAAATACAATCTTAAAAAAAAAAAGTCGGTGCAGATTACACCACCTGAGGAAGAGTTGGAAGAGCCTGGGGGTTCCCTCTCAGGAAGAGCTGTGGAAGCTAGATGTACTGCAGACAAAGCTTTCGAATGTCTGTAGCAAGTCTGATTGCTTAAAGACACGTATATTCACCTTTTTCCCCAGCAGGATTAGTTTTAGCGGGATTAACCCTAGACCATAAAAAAGAGAACAGGGGCCCCTGGTTGGCTCAGTCAGAGGAACATGCGACGCTTGATCTCAGGGGTGTGAGTTCAAGCCCCATATTGGGTGTAGAGATCACTTAAATTAATTAATTAACTAACCAATTAATTAATTAACAAAAAAACCCTGGTACTGCTTCTCTTGCAATCAACTAATTTCTAAGTTTAGCTAGCAGTAAGAACTTTGGCAGTCACTTGGACTGTAACCCACTACTTACAGTACTATGTTTCCTTCTGGTTTTAAATTTTAGAAGACCAACACAGGCACCTGGGTGGCTCTGTCGGTTAAGCGTCTGCCTCCGGCTCAGGTCATAATCTCAGGGTCCTGAGATCAAGTACCCTATTGGGCTCCCTGCTCAGCAGAGAGCCTGCTTCTCCCTCTCCCTCTCCCTCTGCCCCTACCCGTGCTTGTGCTCGCTCTCTCTCTCTGTCAAATAAATAAATAAATAAATAAATAAACAAACAAACTCTTCAAAAAAAAAAAAAAAGACCACCACAGAGATTAACGTCTCCAATATTTTACCAGCTCAGCTCACTTCTGCTGAATCAAGGACCTAACAGGGACCACCGAGTTTTAAATTGAGACCTAATAGCAGTTTTTGTTCCAGCCAACTTTTTCTAAATAGAATAATGCCATTCTTCATTCGGCTCCTGTCCCTACCACCCTGCACCCAGCCTTAGGACCAGGGGAAAGGCTGGCCATCCTCTGGTTCTGATGAAGACAGAGTGGGAGAAAGGTGGTGAGCTGCGGATGGGCTGCCAAGGGCCTGTCAGCTGTAAAAAGGGACATATTAAAGCCACAGCAGTCTTTTTGCAAGCCCATCGATGCCAGGCGCCACGAGAAGAAAATCTGCATTGGCAGGTTTTGTTATTTTTTAACTTGACCCTGACAATACCTGCTGGGCTACCTGTGCTTTCTGCCAAAGAAGTGTCAGATGAGGGAGGAAGTTTGCACACCTGGTGAATTCAACATCACAATGCCATTTGGAGGGAGGAAAGAGAGAGAGAGGAAGGCAACAGCAGAAAAGAACAGAGCCAAGAAATAGAAACTGGGGAGGAGGAGGAAGAGTAATGAAACAAACAATTTGGAGGAATTCTTGTGTGACATTTTCCAAGATCATATTACACCACAGGGACGGTAATAATTAAGTATTATGGTAGCCTCAGAGTGTGAGAATACACCACTCTGGGCTTGAATTTTTGTACCTGGAACTCAAAAGGAAACTCTGCACCAGCCACTGTGTCTGTCTTAGATTCTGATGCCCTGTTTGGCTGCGCTGGTAGTCTGCAGAGTTTCCAACTGCATATAATTAAACATTAAGTGGTCTCTTAATGGGCTGTCTTTTCCAAAAAGGCCTTTCTTTGATTTACAATCAGTATGTCTGTAGAAAACACTAAATGATTGCTTTTGCCTATCCCAGTGACACTTTGGCCATTCCATTAACAGCCCTGTTTTTTCAGGAGTCAGTTTGATTGAGGCAATTGGAGGGGGTAAAGGAGGGGCTAGTTTCAAAGACGTCCAAGCCAAAGCCAAGCTTGTTAGCAGCAACTGTCACACAACAAGGCCAGGACACGGGACACCATATGGAGCTTCAGCGGCCTCAGACCCTAGGACCCACGTATGTTCTCAGTGCGGAGTATCTCCCGTGCTCCAACCTCCCTCCACGTGCCCAGGACACCCAGAGGGGCTTGAGTGCGGAGCATCACAAACCGCTTCAGTTCATTAGAACATCGGAATTCTATTCGAATGTGTTTTGAAAATACGTGTTTTCATTCATTAGAGTACCAACAAACATAAAGCTTCTATCACTTACATTTCCATACATCTTTAAACTCACCAGTAGTTTCCTTCAGACTCCAAAGTTTCAGCTCTTGATAGGACCACCCAGCAGTATGGTCTCCCATGAACATGAATGTGAGCTCCATGGAAGCAGAAACCTTGTGTGCCTGGGGAGTGCTTGGTACAGAGAAGACCCTCAAATAGTTACTGAATGAATAGATACATCTTGTGATGGTCCCAGTCTTCCTAAATCCTCATGAAAGTTTAAATGGAAGCTTAATTTTGTAAGTTTGACACCTGAGAATCCTTTCCTGTAGCCATTCTAATATCCATTTTCATGTCTCTGGGGCCAGAAAAATATTGTGATTTTATTATTCATATAATTGTTAGTAATGCAGTTAGTGTCTGCTGTCCAGAGACATTTATGGCAGGCATGGGAAGCTACAATGTGCTTGGTTATTCTTTCAATCTCCTGAAGAGGTCAAAGCTGGAGTGTCTTCAAGGCAAATACAGGCTCTTACTAAATAACTAACTTTTCCTCATGGAACAAATGCAAATCTATATGAACCTGCAAAAATCCCTTTGGCAATAACACCATTAGTGTCATAACTGTCAAAAAGAATTGAAAAAGAAGAGTGGTGTTTAATAAGCATACAGTTAGGTACATTGTAGGTGGAAATTCTCACCTACCAGGTCACTTAGCCATGAGCCCAGCTCTGCACTGATGCTGGACAGTTCCCGAGGCTTCCTTCCAAGACATCTTCCCTCCTTAGCTTTAAGTGCTCCAGACTGGAGATCATTCCATCTCCCTTGGGGTGCTCTTCCATGGCATCTGAGAGATCATCACTGAGACGTTTCTTATTTTCATATTTTTACTCCAAATTAGCCCCTTGGATGACCCTGGACAATTCTGAGGGGTGATGCCTTTTCAGACACTTGCAAGTGGTCCCTGCTCCCTCGCAGACATCACAAAGGAGGTCTTGCCTCCCTGTCCATGCCCTCTGAGACATGTTTTGATTTTGCAACTTTAAACAAATTGCACAGACCTGAAGAACTGTGGAAGCTGATGACTAAAGCTTTGCTCTTTGCAACCATTTTGCCTATTTAGGCTTTCTTGAGATACTGGCCCCTCTAGCCACTTGCTCGTTTTCTCCATAATTCCTTAGAGAGCTGAATTGCCGTCTTCAGTAAATTCATTTGAACAAATTCATTACCCTGTTCTCTTCTCCTTCTGCCATCATCCATACTAGGTGATTTGCATAAAGCTTTTTTTATTCCCAATTATTCTCTTCTTTTTTTTTAACTAAGGGCCTAATTTACAAGGTTTTTATTATTTTATTACAACAACTTTACCTCACTTTTCTTGTTAAATGCCAATGTTTCGGGGGAAAATTGTGAAATGTGTTGGCAGGCCTGTTTAAGCTACATTTAAAAGGAAATTAAAATCATGTTTTGACAGCTTTTTTAGAGATGAGGAGGAGGCAATACACATTGCCCACAGACTGAATTAACCTATGGTATATGGGAATAAAGATGCTACTATCATTCTCAACAACAGTGAGAGCAGGTTGGGGCTCAGAGCATTTGGAACTGGGGAAAAAACTACTTGCAATAATGGATAAATATTTTAAATCTTACATGGAGAGGACTAGAAGTATGATTTAAGGCAGGGTGGTTTGTTTTGTTACACCTTGACCCCCTTGTCAAGCTTGTCTTTTCTCTTCCTTCCTTCCAAATATATTTGCAGATTTAGAAATCCTTATGGTTTCTTCGACTGTTGAACAAAAAACAGAGACTCTTTGTGACAAAGGCAAACATAATGCAAAATGAGTTTAACCATGCAGTTAGGCTACATCTATAGTTTGATACATATTATACGATATTATATGATCACTCTTCTTCCATTCTTCCTATATCTTTCAGTAGAATGAGTAGAGTCAATGTTAGTTCATCGAGGCTTCTGACTCTGGCTCAGTCTTGCTGGCCAGAGGTGGACTACGATGACAATGACAATAATGGTGGTAATAGTAACAGGGAACATGGATAGAGCACCTACTACCTAACCAGACACTGAGCTAAGTGCTTTAATCCTCACAACAATCAGGGAAATAGAAACTATAGTTTTTCCTGTTTTACAAATGAGGACACTAAGACACAGAGGGGTTAGATAATCTTCATACGCAAAAATATCTACTTCTTTATAGAGGAGCTTGGATTTAAACCCAGACATTGAAACCCAGGATTTAAAGCCCGAATGCTCAGGGTGCCTGGGTGGCTCAGTTGGTTAAGCGACTGCCTTCGGCTCAGGTCATGATCCTGGGGTCCTGGGATCGAGCCCCGCATCGAGCCTGCTTCTCCCTCTCCCTCTGCCTGCCACTTCTCCTGCTCTCTCTCTCTCTCTGTCAAATAAACAAATAAAATCTTTAAAAAAATAAAATCTCAAAAAAAATCTCTCTCTGTCAAATAAATAAGTAAAATCTTTAAAAAAATAAAAAAATAAAATAAAGCCTGAATGCTCTACCACTATCCTTAACTACTCTTCTGGTGAAACTGGGGGTCAGTTTCACAAATAACAAATAATATGTATTGACTTATGTTTTCTAAGGCACCCAGAAGTCACATCTACTTATTAAAAAACGTTATAATGAGGGTTCCTACAATATTATGAGAGCTAGAGATATAGGCAAAAAACAAATACCTCCCTCCCACATCACCACCACAACAACCCAATTTGTATATAAAGTTGAGGTAAAACTAACCAAAGCTCAGAAAAAGCTCAGGATGTTCAGAAAAGATAAGCAGGATGAAACCAGGCTGCACTTCCACAAGGGAAGCTACAGGCCTCTGTTGGCACCAAATCCACTCAAGTTATCAGTGAAACACACAAATGTAAAAGTTCTAGACCTACAATAAAACAAAACAAAACAAAACAAAACAAAACCTGACCTCTGGAAAGCAGTAAATTTGCCAACTGGGACAGATCTTCGCAAGGCTGAATAAATGACCTAGTCCAATGTCCTGCTGATTGGGTTAAGATATATGCAAATCATTTCAATATGGAAGATTGGTCCTACCTTCTTCATTACCACCATGAAGATGTAGAAGCACCAGACCAAGAGAACACAGGCCTGGTCTCCTCTATCCAGGCTCTAGACTCTGTCCAGACCACTTCTCATGGAGCAGACAGACACTAAGGAGAGATAGTCCTGAAATTGTAATCTCCTTCAAATATCTAAACATTTTGCTTTGCCTCTTGTCTGACCAGGCAAATGCTGTGATTCTTTTTATGTTTCTTTGAACATTATATCAGCAAGACTCCTGAGCCAAGGCCAGTCTTAAGCAGGAACAAGACTTCACCGTTTATTCCGTGCCCTATTTCCCCACAGTCACTTAAAAAATCTTCCAACGTTACAAAACACACCACTTTTTAATCAATCAGTGACTTTTCATCCCAAGAGGCATCCCTTTACCAATTGTATACAACACGCTCATCCTGAGATTAGTAATTATAACTTGGGCTGGTTTATTTAGTGTATCATTTTGGAGACAAGATACCAAACAATGGAGTAGGGTTGCAGATACCAGTTACTTAAAAAGCTGGGTCAGCGAACAAAGGGTCTAGGAATGAAGTTATGGAACAACATAGTGGGATGTCTCTGTGACACTGTTTGCTGACTGACTGAAACTCTGCATATGTCAAGTTGATCTTTGATCCTGTCCAAGGGAGCTTATTGCTAAAAATACCTAAAATAATTTGTGTTTACTTTTACCCTCAATAACCCACTTCCAACGCATGGACTTTCAACAACATATTATCAAAATAGCCGGAGTACTTTTGAAACCTCTCAGTTTTTTTTATCTGTCAATCCTTTCCAGAGCCATCTCGCAAAATCAAATAGAATGATTACAACTAAGATATTGGAGTAGCAGAGGCAGAATAATTCCACCAAGCAGTAAAGAAAGGCACACTTCTATGATTTCAGGCTAGAGTTGAGTACCCTGTGATATGAGGCTAAAGCTGTTCCCTCTACATATTTGAAAAGTGCAAATAGTTAGCAGTTGCCCTGAAGGTCCCTTAGCCTGGCTTCCCTCTGGGCACCAACACACAGGACAGCTTTCATTCACCAGGACACCCCTCTCCTTTATTCTTCACTGTTCCCCCCACTTTCTGCTGCCCCTTCTAGCTCTGAAATAATACCGAATGACTATATGGTGATCTGAACTGACCTTCCAGACTGTAAAAATAAAGCCATTTTCAAAACAATAAAACCAATTCTAGATAGTACTTTGCTTCTTATTTTTTTAACGTGCATTTTCCCTCTACTGTGTGGCAAAAAAACATTCATTTCCAGAGGCTTTTTCTAGTCATAGTCACAGCAATGTTGTTTAAAGTTTATTGGGCAGGGAAAACACAGTTACCTTTTCAACCTTTCTAGTTTGTATTGGATTCTAAGCTCCCACATCTTGGCCCTCGGGCATTTTCCTTGATAAAGCCCTCCTACCTTCCAGTCCAACAAAGACCAAAGACTTTGGATATGAAATTTTAAAGTAACCACTGGAGAAGGGGCTTCAATTGTATTGGCCCAACTGGCAATCTGTGGAAGGCCACATGAATTGTTCAGAGATAACGCCCTGCCTTTCACCTTGCGGTCACCGGTTTGAGTCAAGCAGAGATTAACCGTGTCCGAGGGTTGTTATCATCTGGTGATGGCTTGGGAGCTGATATGAAATAAATTGCTAGTATCTTGCGTCTACTTGCCTGAGGTCGCTTGGTTCAGGCTATTTTAGGGACCAGATCCAAATCTTAGCTGCAATGGTTACTCTAAATGGAAGCCTCTGCGCAAAGATCAAATGCTAAATAAACCCGTAGATTATGCTTCTTCTTGCACTAATGGAAGATATCCTCTCAGACAAGGTTGGAAGTAAGCTGGGGAGTTGTGGGGGGGTGGGGAGGAATGGGCTAGATCTGTGATTCTGAAGACAGGCCTCTGAGTATTTAATTTAAATTCTACCCTGGGTCCCCTACAGGTGACTATACCACCTGCTTTTGAATTTCTTACCTGGATGTTAGCGCCGTGCCCTCCTTCTGATTCACTCAGAAGGTCCCACACCTCTTATCTATCATTTCATCCATCTTTGACAATCATTAAACTTTAAGGAAAATGAAAAACCTTTCAACAGAAAAATTTGGGAACCCAGGCATGGTTACTAAATTTATGTATGTGCACAAAGAGAAAGAGAGATCAAATTCACACTAAATTTTCTAAAGTTTTAAATTAGGGTCAGATAATATTTTGTTGTTATTGTTGATTGGTTTGCTTTGGTTAAAGAGGCTTTTTGGTCTGAATCATTAAAATATTTGCTTAAATTTTTTACTTTACATTTCAGGTGTAGATAATATTAAAAATAAGTCTTATTTACTTCATTTGTTATCTTACAATGTATTATACATAAACAGCCTCATGGACAATAATTCAAATTAGGCCTAACTAGATAAGATATACAAATAAAAGGAACTTTTTAGATTATTTTGTTAAAAAAAATCAAGGTTTAAAAGTTAGAGGTAGATCTAAATATCACTGGGCTCCCATCTTGTCCAGCTTTTAGTGAGAACTACAAGTTTTCATCTCCAAGTTCACCCTTGGTTCACAAGATATGAATCATAAAAAACCAATGTCTCTTAATTTGAGGTGGTTACAGCCTTTTTTGTGAATTTAATGAAAGCTATAGATCTTCTGCCCCCCAAAATTAAACTGAACAAAGACAAAAAAATTTCTATACAATTGAGAGAATTTATCCTCGATTACTCTAAAATCCATCCGTGGACAACCATCCCCAAAGGGAAGTTTGAGCCACAGGTTAAAAATTCCTGAAAAAGGGGCGCCTGGGTGGCTCAGATGGTTAAGTGTCTGCCTTCGGCTCAGGTCATGATCCCAGGGTCCTGGGATCGAGCCCCACATTGGGCTCCCTGCTCAGCAGGAAACCTGCTTCTCCCTCTGCCCCTCCCCCTGCTTGTGCGCGCTCTGACATCCCCCCTCAAATAAATAAATAAAATATTTTAAAAAAAGCATTCCTGAAAAAGATACCAGTTCAGGTATCTCTTAATAAAAGTGTGTATTATACACTCCATATCGTTAGCGATACATATCAAGGAAAAAGGGGAAAAAAGGAGAAAAGACAGGAAAAGAGAAAGCAATGTGCCCATTTAAAATGGTCAGGAATCAAGATTATTGGTTTAATCAACTCAAGTATTTGTTCTTGAAAACAGAGAAAGTATGTTTGTACCAAGTTTTCCACTTCATCTCAAGATCAGAGGGCCCTGTCCATGGTCAATTTTAAGACTAAATAAAGGCTATGCTTTTTGGTAAAGATAATAATAAATAGACTGAGTACTTGTTAGCCTTCCAAAGCTTCAAAGTGGCCTACTTAGACTAAAATTAAAAATAGAACGAACTTAATCAGCGAGAAGAGGTATTTAAAAATGCATTTCAATTAGAGACTTGCATCAATTTAAAATTTATAATATTAATGTGATTCTTCATTCCAAAATTACCTAATTTCATTTTTGGATATGTGTCTGCGTGTAAAATCTCCAAAATATCCGTCCCCCATTAAAAAAAAAAAAAAATCCCTTAGCATTGCCATAGCAGTTAAGAACGAATGCCTGGACCTTTCGAATCGAACATAACTCAAAGGTTATCAAACTTGCATGGGTCAGTGGGCAAGAAGGACTCAGGAAAAACTTTGTATGTGCACCCTTAGTGTTCAAAACTTGAACTCAGTCTTCACTTTGGGACCCTGGTAACCAGTGGTCTGAACGCGCCGGGACGCGGGGCACCTGCGGCCTCCCGCGGGCCAGGCCCAGGCCTCGAGGTGCAACCGGAAGCCGTGGGCAGCGGGCGCCCAGGCCTCGAGGCGCGGATGGGCGCCCTGCCGCGAGGACCCCGGGATGGCGCCGGCGACACCTCGCGGGCCCAGACCCTCGGCTCTGGGATCCAAGCCCAGGCCCGTAGCGGGAAGCAGGGGTTACCCCTAGGTCGCCAGCTCTAAGGACAAATCTGTCTCGGTTCCCGCGTCTTTTCGCCACAAGGAGCTGGAAGGGGTAAGAGTGGACTTCGGAGCTGGCCGGGAGTGGGGCGGCCAGAGCGGCGCCCGCGTCGGCCTGGACCGGGAGGCGTCGTGGCCTCCCGCGTCGTTACACTCGCACGCACCACGCTGCCGTCGGGAAGACCGCGGAGGCGGCTGGAGGTGGAGCACGCGGATCACGGGCCCGCAGACCTCCCGCTTCCGAGAGCGGCGGCACAAGTGCCTGCGGCGCGAGCTTCTCCTCAGTCTCCACAGGGGACCTGCCCCGCCCCCCGCCCCCCGGGCCTCGTGCGGCGGCGAGCAGCGCGCGGGGCGCCGCGGGTTCGAGGCACGCTGCCGTCGGGGGTACGGTTTGGGGGTCGTGTCCTCGCGGTCCCCGGCGGCTGGCCCGAAGCTGCCTCTCGGCCACTGGAGTAACTCCCCCGCGGTCCCCGGCACTCCCTCTGTTGTCCAAGTAACCTTAGCCCGGGGGCGCCGCTGGGGCTGCGGGGGCCCAGCTTTCCGAACCCTCGGCTTAGTTTGCAGGGGGAAGAGTGGGGGGTGGAGGATGGGAACACGGTGCGCCTGACCCCACTTTTCCAGGAAACCCGGGAACCCGCTCGGTCCCTGGCGGCGCGGCCGCGGCCAGGGCGTCCTCAGCGCCGTCGACTGCGAGCGGCCAGGCCCGAAGGCTTCCGCGCCGCGGACAGGAGCGCCCCGCGAGTGTTCCAGACCCGGCGGGCCCGGTCGGGGCGCGCCGGCGGCGGCCTCGGGGGCTCTGCGGCGAGGCAGAGGAGCGCGGGAGTCCCGCGGGGAAGCCCCGGACTTAGGGCAACGCAGACATCCCCGGCGCGGGCCTCCACCGACCCTCGCCACCGCCTTTCAGCTACGCTCCATTAAAAGCAGGGAGGAGGGGCAGTGGCCGGCGACCCGCCCCTCTTACGTCTGGAGGTGACCTTATGCCTACAGGCAAGTTTTCCCCTCCCCTTTCCAAAACTCACTGCGTTTGTTAAATCCGGTTAAATGAAGAACACAGAAGTCTCCCGCTCTGCTGTCGGGAAGAACGCCTCTTAAGAGCATCGCAGCTAAAGCGTGGTTTGGCTGTAAGCTGATAATCAAGTAGCTGTGGTCAGACACCCACCCCAGAACATCGCTGTTCAGGGACCATGTTGTCACACACGACGTCCATTAGGCCCCAGTAATCCGCCATCAACGCGTTTTAGAGCCATTTGAATGTTAAGGAGATTTTTATTAATGGCCCATGAGCCTAAAATGTGACTATTGGTTTTTGGGAATAGATTTTAACAACTAGAGGCTGGGATGAGTGATTTCCAGGTTTTAGTGTGGCCTCGGGCCTCTGGAGATTCAGGTTGGGAGGTTGGGGGCAGGGCCTAAGGGAGAGCCTTCACGGAAAAGCTGACTCTAAGGGGCCCTTTATGTGCGGAACCTAGGGTGGAGGGCAGCAGACCCTGTTGCAGGGTGCAGTAAACTGCTCCTGTGACTCCCAAAGGCAGCATTTGCTGGTCTCATCATGGGCAGTTCAAGGGGGTAAAAATCAGCAATGCTAGAAACTGGCATCTTATTTTTCAAGACACCCTGGGCTGAAGTGTCTCCTAGTGATGTCAAGTAGACTAAGAAACCCTTAATCCAAAGGCCCCCTTCCCACCTCCACAGTAGGCAAACTAAGACTAGGGTACTGGGAGAGGGTGGCTTCTTGGACAGCTTTTTTTTCCTTGTGGTGCTGAAATAGAAGTCAGTTCAAACTTTGGCTGCTTATCATTTGATTTTCTGTGGGATTCTTTTTTGTTTTCTTTGTTGTTTTTTTTCCACCCCAGATACCATGTTTCCTTCCACTAAGAATTGAAGGTAAAGAGTGAGGGAGATTAAGGAATAAAAGTGAGTCATAGACCTCATGCTGTTCCACTTTCCCTTTAGGAGAAAAACAAAATTCGAAGTCGACCCTCCCCCCAGTGATAGCCTGGCCTCTCTGGCACCTGCAGTTATCTTTGACCAAATGGGTTGGATTTGGTAGGGCTCCTTTACTTGAATTTGCTTATTGTTTGTTTGCAGTCGGCAGCAGGTTGATTTTTAAATATAAAACACACTGCTTGCAAAAGAGGAAGTCCGACTGATTCCCTTTAGAATGGGAGTGGGGGGCTGGGGGGGATACGTTCCTTGCTTTTGGGAGCTGCTGCATAGTAGAAGGCCTTTCAAACACTTGCCTGCTTACTTCTCCTCTCCAGCCACTTCTGCATGCAGAAGCTTCCTCCAGCTCTCATACTGGGTTCCGTTTCCTTCGAACTGCCTACATCAGAAAAACTGTCCTTTCCAAATAGTGTCTAAATTTTGTTTCAATCAGGTTAAAAACAAAAACACATATGATTTCAAGGCTTCATATTGCTATTAACAGGCAGTTAGGAAGAGATGCTCCAAGCAGTCCTATACAATGTGTCTCAATACACCAGAGCACTATGGTTTCACATGTAATGTTAATTCTGCCCGAGACAAATCCCATAATCTGTGCAGTTTCAGAGCCTAATACTGAAAGACATCGGGGTGGGTTTTGTTTGGGGTTTTGCTCTCTCCATCCCAGGGGCTCCCTGTCTTTCCTATCGTGCTAACCCAAGGGAGGAAATGGGGCAGCTGGGGGATCAGGTTTTATCAGGGCGCGCTGCGTTTACAGGACGCTGCCAGTTTAGGAGAGAAAAACAGAGGTGTGTTGAAGGCACTGGTCACAGATCTGGGCATGCAGATGCGTGGCTGGTGCTTGGACCTTTTGTGGTAGGAAAGGGAAATAGCTGTCCTTCGTAAAGATTTCGAAGGAAGACAGTAAGCTGGCTGAGGTCGTGGCTGAGCCCGACCCTGCCGTCTTTCCATTTTTGTTGTTTTGTATGAAGTCAGCTTCCGTTTGTGTGGGATGCGCCCGACTCCTGACTCCTTTGTTTTTCTCTTTTGCAAGATTAAAACATGTCTCTGTATGCAGTAAACCACCACCTAACACTGGCACGCCTGGTTTTGGGTTACAGCTTTGTCGGGGTAACAACACCGAGGTTTTCACCGGGTGTTAGCAGCAGGTTCAAACTTGTGTTGTGCTGCCCCATCACCCCCCCCCTTCTGGTTAAATGGGGGCGGGCACAGGACTGCAGCCCCTGCCCTGCAGGTAACCGGAATGGGCTGCCTGGCGCTGTCCAGGACGCCAAAGGCACCGCTTCCCCATTCCAGACCCGGCCTCCAGTCTTCGGGCCGCTGAGTGCTGCGCCCGGGTCCAAAAAGGATAAAACAGGGCACTCGGTTAAAAAACGAAATGTAGAGGGGGTAGGAGAAAAAGGTATGAGCCCCCCCTCCCTTGAAAGCCTCAGCTCAGAGCCAAGGACCCCAAGGGAGGGCGGAACACCCAAACACAACTTCCCCAGACCCGCCAGCCAAAGCACCTGGCTTTCCTGGGAGACCTCCGCTCCGAGTGCCCAGGGCAGGCCCAGCTGGACTCCCTGTTGGCGCCACGGCTGCCCTGCGGCGGGAGCCCCCGCTGTGGCGGAGGCGGCGGCCTCCCCCTCGCTGCCGGGAGGAGACCCAGCCGTCTGCGGCCCTTCCTCCTGGGAGACGAGGAAAGCCAGAGGCCCTAGGCCCCGCCAGGCCAGCTTTCGCCACCCTGGCCCCCTCTCCGGGCTCGTCCTCTTCTTGGGCCTCGGCTTTCGTTCCCTCCAGCGCAGGGTGCTCGCCTCCCGGCCGGACCACACACACACACTCGCCCCCCAACCCCCAAACTCGGCGGGCGGTGATGTCAACCCGGCGCTCGGCGCCCCCCACGCCCGCGGCTGACCCTGAAGCCAGACTCCGGGACTCGAGGAGGCCGCGCTCTCCCCGGGCTGGCGGCGCGCAGGCCCCGCGGCGGCGCCTCATCCCTGCCCGTGCGGCCCACAGCGGCCTGAGCACGGGCGCGGCCGGATCCCGCGAGGCCTGAAGACTAGGCCGGGTGGGGCGCGCCGCGTCTGGGCGGAGGTCCTGGATTCAGACCTGCGCCGGAGGCCGACCAGAGTGGGGGAAGAGGAGAGTCTCCTGTCGCTCCAGCCAGGCCCGCAGGGCCACGAGTGGGGCCGGAGGGTGGCTGGCATCAGCCTGAACTGACTTGGGCCTCTGCCCCAACTTGGGCTCCCAGGCGCAGAGATGCGAGTACTTTAACCCGCTAACTCCGAGGGGCAGGCAAGATTTTGGAAAACACTGCTCTGAAAGATCGCCGTGGATTCGGCGGAGAGCGGGAGCGGCTCTCCTGCGCCACCACTGCCCACACCTTGGCGCTCAGTTCCCGCAGTCCCGCCCAGGGCCTCCCGGGGTCCTCTGCCTCTCGCCCAGGCCCTGCGGGACTGAGGGTGGGGACACACACAGAAAAGGTGCGATTAAAGGAACCGAGTGGGAGAGCAGTTGAGGAAACCGACCATTATCTAAAAACTCGTAAATTTCGATAGCCGGAACTTGACTTGATTGAATTTCTCTGATCTGTGAGGGTTAGAAACATTCTCAAGGTGAAATACGAAGGGCCAAGAATCTTTGTGCGTAAGATAAAAGTTTGGAGCAACAGATCTTTGTGAAGCCGACTGACCCACCTGATCTCCGTCCCCCCAAGCCAAGACTCTATTGCCGTTTCAGGTCATCGTTAATTGCCAATATGCAGTTGAAGTCGCTCCCTGACGCCTTCGGAGGGTGACGTCATTTCAGTACAGGTATCTCCAAGACTGGGTTTAACTTCAACCCAGTGTTGACTAGGAGTGGCGATGTGGACGTCTTTAAAGCCAGCGCTAGCTCCCCGCCCCCCTTTCCCTACCTCCGTTGCCTGCGGTCAGGGGGGAATTCATTTCTACTTTGCCGTCAATTCAAAGGGATTTAACTCCGTGGTCTGTTACGCGAAGTTGTGCAACGGTGATGGAAAAATTAGTTTCAGAGGGTGCTCAACGCCTTTTTTTGACCTCCTCCGTTTTTATAGGATCGGGAGAGAAACCAAACTGCGTTATTTGCTGAGTAGTGCCATGTTTGTCATTATTTTTAACGAAGGGGGGGGGGTCTTTACTGATCCTTTGTGGGGCATTCTGAAAACTGAAAGCAGTGTGAGAAATTATTTTGGATCTGCTTTACTGTTGCTTGAGAAAAGCTGGAGGAGCGTGAGACCCAGAAGCTGGAAAATCATAAAACAAAGATTCTCCCTGGGGCCTCAATTTCCCTTTGGTGTAAACTAGTGTAGGCTGAATATTATTAGTCCGTACTCGAAAATCTTGCCATCAGGTTTTGCCTCAGTTGCCGGTTGTAAGCTATTGCATTTCCTTTAGCAGTGAAACAAAACCAATTTACTTATTAGGCAAGATTATGTAGGGGTCAAGAGAGCATGCACAGCCAGGGACAGAACAATTAGCCAGAAAACAAAATGGTTGCAACTGCTAAAGTTCATTTAAAAAGTTACAATCAAGAGTCACTTAATTTTGGTCAAACTTAAGAGCATAGAGTTTAAAATGAAATTAAATATTGCTTTTACCTGAGGAGCACCATGAACCATTGGCTCATTTGTCTTTTCTGGTGATTGGTTTACAAAATGCAGGTAGAAGTGAGAAGAGACCTATTTTTTTTTTCCTCAGCACTTTCTTTAAACAAAACAAAAACAAAACTGACCAGGATGCCTTATGTTCAACTACTGAAATTATAGGTTTTAAAACTTTTCTGAAACTCTTTTGTTCAGAAATCATTTCTGCCTGAATTGCTTTCAGATTCTGATTACATTCCCTCTCATGTTTACCTCAGAGTTTTTTGCAAGTTAAAAAAAGAAATCCCCTTAATCAAATGAGAGAATAAAAACAAGGAATTCTTGTCATTCTCATTTTCTCTGAGGTACTACAGTTCTTCCCTTCTCACTTAAAAAAAAAATTGATCTATGTTAAAACCTATCAATAAAGTGCCTAAGAAATCATTATGGTATGCAGCAGGGGGGTAAAAGCAAGGAGAGCAAGATCCCAATGACTGTTAGGCTCTCTATATTCTATTTCAGAGGAGTACTGGTGGAAGTCACAAAAAAGGTTTACATACAGCAGTCACTCACACCTAGTTCATCCACAGATAAAACCAAAAATGCCTTTTAAATGAAGTTTACTAATTTCCTCTCTGACCTAAATAAAACATGTTTGGGGAAGGAGAGGCTGAATGTGGGCTTCTCATCCATAAATAGTGTATAAAATTAAACTGGACCCAATGTTGTGCTAGAACCATTTTAATATAATTATACATATCTGCCAAATCCAGGAAGAAAAGGTTTATGCATATATAACTTTTCCAGTTAACATCTGCAAGCATAAACGACAATGATCTCAGTTTATAAATTCATCAGGGTCAGAGCAATTGACCAATGTCTCTTTACTGCTAGGCTTACCAACAGTAAATTACAGATGAATTAGTGTCCTTTTGTTTCTCTTCTCTCACTCTCCTTGTCCAGAGACATTCTGTAGTAAAGTTTCAGTGCAGCTCACCTCCAGCCAAAGGTAATCTTTTTAGATAAGTACTCAGTTGCTCTGAATTTGCTTATAATTATAACCTATTTAATCACAGAAGAACCCCTGCAGAGGTGGAGTTCAAGGTTGCATACAATAACAGGAGATCACAGTTTTGAAGTCTAGCACAGATTAAAAACCACAGATGTACCATTTATATAAGACACACACTGATTGTCTCTTAAACTACATATTGACTCCTTATGAACATTATTTTTTAAATAAAGTAGTGCATCTAGGACAATCAGTCGCACAATTCACACAGCCCTGAAAAGTTTTTCAGTGCCAACTACCAGTTGGTCATGAAACGTGAGTGAGCTTGAAGACACTGTCCATTCCTAAGATTCAACCACGGATTGGCTAAAACATTGGAACACCTCTGGCTTAAGAAGGCTACTATGTCCTTCCCTCCTTTCCCTCACAATTTAGTTTTGTTTATTTTTGGTGGTGTTTGGTTGTACATGGCTAGAATGCTTTTGATCACTTTGCAAATCAGGAAAACCAATGATCTAAGACTATGACAGGATCTTAAGTAGACTGGTTTGTCCATTTCAGGTTGCTGGTTGGTAGGCCCCTCTAAGGCCCTTCATTTTTCCTTCTATGCCTCCCGGAACATTGATCAGAAGATGAGTCTGAGCATCATCCCATCTAACTCTTTTAACCAATGCCTGGCTAAAACTGGAATGTCCAGCCCAGTATATTTAAAAATCACCCACAAAGAGGTTCTACGGATCTTCACAAAACCTGGAATTTCCATGAGGATGTCTGATCTTTATAATCCAAGCAGTCAGCATTGAAGTTAAGCTTCCAGGAGGCAGTTTGGTCCTTATAATCCAAGCAATCAGTGGTTGAGTTAAAACCCAAGCTTGAAGCGCCATATCCCTGGGTGGAAAGAGAAGCTGGGGACTGATTGAGATGGCTGGTGACTGCATTGGTACCCATGGGGCTGAGTGTGGCCCCTGGTCCAGGAAGCTGGTGATGCATTGGGGTCAAGTAAGATCCACAGTCCATGCCCCCAAAGTAGGAAGTTGAGCCAGCATATCCTTGACTATAACCTGAAGCCTGAGTATAGGTCATGGGATAGGACCTCTGCATGCAGGAAGAGGAGGTGGACAAGGGATCTGACAGTGGGGAGATGGAAGCTGGGCTCCAGATAGACACAGGAGCACTGCTGCTGGAAATGGCCGGGACTGAGGTGCTAGAGGGGGGAGTGAATTGGCCACTTGTTCCACTCTCTGAACTCACTTCCCGAGCTGGAGATGTCTTCTTTTTGGCAGGTCTCACTTTGTTTTGACCTCCATTCTGTTGCTGCTGCTGTTGTTGGCGGCACTTAGCTCTCCGATTCTTAAACCATACCTTGAAAGGGAAAGAAACTTCTTTAACGTGGTTTCAGTAAGGACAAGAGTGGCTCCCAGATTATAGGTGAGCTAAGCAGACAATCTGTCCTGCCACTGAAAACCTATACTATGGTACTTTTATATATACCCCTGGAATTGTAAGAAAGTGGGGAGGCTCTGTCTAAAAGCACTGGACTCCTAGCCCAGAATAAATCCTATGGCTAAAAATTTTCCCTCATTTTCCTCTCTCATTATTTCACCTCAAATACACACATACACATAGACCCAGTGTTACCATGGAACATTCTTACAGTGGAATACAATGTATCTATGTCTTCTGGAGGTAAACACAGAGGTGAGGGAGAACGATTCTGTTGCTACTAGCCAACAAGAACAGCCTAAATTCAAGGTTTCCAGTCCATCTTCCAGGGAGTAACTGCTAATCACTCTACCTTTTTCTCTCAAGCAAGCTCCAAGGAGAAGTGATCCTGTTGAAGATGGGAGGTCTGAAAGCCACTATTTGCTGAAATCTTTACAGTAAGTGGAATGACTTGTATGTAGTCTGCTTTGAGCTTGAGGACAGACTTCTCAGCTCATCTCAAGTCTGACACTGGAGTCTTTGACTTCAGGTAGTGCCACTCGGCACATGGATTCAGTTTCCTGTACTATGTCCACTGGCTTGTCAATTTAAGCCTCTGCCTGCAACTCTGAAGATTCTCATTACCAGCCCTGTTCATGTTCTGCAATGACGGAGCAGTGTTTTGTGTGTGAGGGGGCCTATCAAAGAAACTACCAGCCTTTTTTGAGAGAAACTACAGGCATTTTCTGAGCAACAAGTCCTTAGCGGTCTTCTTGAATGAACTCAACATATGGGCGTGTTAACTGTGCCACCAAGGCTGAGCATGTCACCACAGATCATTCAGAGCCATTTATTTTCTTTCAGTGAAGACTCGAGTTCAAGCTTCACAAATCCTAAAACTTCTTCCATCTTACTTTGAAAAGTCTTTTTCCTGGTTTGCAGTTCATACTGGTATGTCCTAGCTGAAGGGGAGTCCCAGGTGTGTGTGTGTGTGTGTGTGTGTGTGTGTGTGTGTATTGTGTGTGTGTGTTTAGGTGCTAAACATTCTTTCCAGAGAACTCTGTATGGTGTTTGCATTTCAGAAAAGTTGGGAGATTACTTTCCCTCTCCAGCTTCAGGTCAAGTTAAGGGGGAGGGGGGTGTCACTGAGGATATTGCGTTGGTATTTTATCAGCTAAATGGCTCAGAGCTAGCAAATTCTGTTCAATCCCTAAGAAGTCAAAGAAAACACTTTTATTGTGTAATTTCTTTGGTAAGAGCACCAGCTGCTTCTACAGCCTGGTTCTACCACCCAAATATCGTATGACCTTGAGTAAGTCATTTACTCCATTTCTTCACGTGTAAAAATATTGGGACTCTCCAGAGCTAAGCTTCTTTCACCCCTAAAAGTAGATGAAAATAGGGTAGGATTTCCACATGGGGAAAGGGAAGGAAGTACTAAAATATTAAGTAACTGTCCTTGAAATCTGCCCAGGCCGGGCCTCGGTTGGCCGGGGACCCGAGAGCTCTAGGATTGTGCTTTATTACTGCAGCAAAATCGCCAGTCTTACCTTACAACTTAGGCCAGAAGGCTCTTGCTTATAGGATTGGGTGGGGGTGGGGGTCAAAAAGGTGATGAGGTGTAATCAGGCATGTGAAGGGGCCTTAGAAGTTTACTGGCCTCCAATGGAGCGCTCAGTTTCAAGCCTTCCTTTGGTCCTCTCTAAGACCTGGGACTCTCCTGGATCCTCGACATATACCGTGCTCAGGGGAGGGGTGGCACGGTCGGGAAGGATGGTTCTATCTACATCTGCCCTACCTGCACCCTGGACTCGGGCAAGTTGATTTTCAGCGCCACCTCCTCCCGCATGAAGATGTCTGGGTACCGGGTCTTAGCAAATAGAGCTTCCAGCACGTCTAGCTGAGCCCGGGTGAACGTCGTCCTTTCCCGGCGCTGTTTCCGGGGAGTGGCTGCGGGACAAGAAGCCCAGGGCCCTTTAGGGTGGGGGAGCAGTTTCTCAGTCATAGGGATCTCTGCCGGGGCTCTGACTCCCCCGACCCCCACTCCCAGCACTTCCCTCATCCTCCCAGCCCTGCAACCCCGAGCCTACCAGTGTTTTCCCCACCCCCCCTCCCTGGGCCTGGGCTCCTCCAGCGAACACTGGGTCGCAAGACACACACTGTCCCTTCCAGGGAGGCCCCCCACTCCACCTGACGTCGGGGATCGCTCCAGCCAGAGCAGCCCTTCGATAGCTAACAAATGAAATAAAAGGAAGCCAAAATCCAAAAACCCCTCAAAATCAACCCCTAAACCACAACACAAACAAAAAATCCATTCCCTGAAGTCAAAGGATCCCCAAGGACCCGCAGTTCGGACTGATGGGGCGAAATCCCGATCCTGCTGGAGATCCTCGCTTTTAGGATTCCAAGGGCCTTTGTTCCTCCATCTTTAAAATGGGGGCATATTTAAAACTTCTACGAGGATTAAAAACAAAACAAAACAAAACAAAAAACCACCCAGATCTGACGGGAAAGGAAAGCACCCGTAAATCACACTGCTAGGGATTAGAGGCAGAGGGCCTGGAGGTCAGAGGGGAAGCCCCAGACATGGTGGGGAGAATGTAGGAGGCCCCAAGCATGGTGGGGAGAATTTAGGAGAGACCCAGCTTCTCAAAGAGGGCACTTCCGAAGAACTGGGCTTCGAGATATGGGCAGAGGCAGTAACCTTCCTTCCCCCCACCCCACAGTGTGTGTCCCCCATTCACTCCAGTTAAGAATAAAGCGTTCTGAGTTTCTGCAAGTGTTGCGGGATCCACCTACTCCCTCCAGCCCCTATTCTTCCCTCAGGCCGGTTAAGTGCCCTGTGGCTCTGAGCTGCTTCTTAGAAGGAAAATCCAGTGGGGACACCACGCCTGGAGCTGGAGTGGGGCAGCAGGACCGTCAGCCCCAGTGTTCCGGGGGAAAGGGTGTCATATCCCCGAGGCACGGGCGTGGGGAAAGGCGGGGCAGGAGTGCCGCGAGGCTCACTTACCCGGGTAGCCCACTGAAGGGTGCAGCAAGTCCATGCCGGAGGTGGTCAGACTCAGCCCATTGACGGCGTAAGGCGGTTGCTTAAGATAAGACATCATGCTAAGGTTGTTTGGAGGCGCAAAATCGGCCCAAATCGGGGGGACCCAGCCAGAAGGTCTCGCTTCGCCGGGAGTGGACAGATTCAGGGTCCTTGGTGTGTGGGTTGGGAGCGGTTAACTATGGACAAAGCAAACAAACAAACAGAGGTGCTGGTTTACTGCTTCGCAGGCGGCAGCTCTTCCACGTTCCACCACTAACTTAAAAAGAGCCTGGGCTATGCAAGGTAGAGGCTTTTAAAGGACTTGCAACCCACCCCCCCCCCCCCCCCCAGCTGCTCTGGAACTAGAGGGGAGGGAGAGAGACCAGATAAACCTGTCTTCCCCACCCCCACCCTAAACTTAAAAAAAAAAAGTACCAGAAGAAAGCAATTACAATCTGCCTTCCCCAAGAACAAAACCCCACGCCTTCAAATGCACACATTGCATTCCTATCCCTACATTTGCATAGGACTCATTGGCTGGCACTAGCTAATTGTCTCAAACAAAACTTGATTGGGGCCATTTGCAGAGACAAAGAACTCTTTGGCTAAATAAATAATGCTGATAACAAAGCCCATTGGTGAGAAACAAAGAAACAATTCAAGAAATCTACCTCTCCCCAGACTGTTGCCTTTCCAAGGCAAATTTTAATTACCTTAGCTTTTTACCACTTTTAACTGCTGTGATCCTAAAATGTCATTGCATTTAACATCTAAAATACCAACTTGCTAATCGACAAACTTGAGAAAACTGCTCAACCGCTATTACTTCACATTTGAAGTCATTTCCAGTAATCATTTTCACCTAATTAGTAGTCTGGGTAATTAGATTTTGAGGTAAGTAACAGATTTATTAAGGTTTTGGAGGACCTTGATTATGTGTCTAAAGAACTAAAGCTAAACAAACAAGTATTTAACTTTTAATCGACACCCATCAAATATTTAAACATACTGCAAAAAAAAAAAAAAACCTTAAAAGATTGGCACGAGGTTTGCTAGAAATTCTGAAGTTAGAATCCCACCAATCAGATAATGACAGGCCCCCACATTTGCAAGTAGAAAGGGTGTGCATTTGTAGTGCAAGCCGCTTCCATGTTGATTTTGAGGTTGTGGAGGCTGCAGATCCTGCAGGAGGCAAATTTTCAGACATTTGGGTCCTCAGCAACTAGAGCAGAGTTTCTTGTTAATTCCGGCTGCTTTTTGCACATTTTAGTTTTGAAGAAAGTAGATACACAAACACCCAAAGTTGTGAAACTAATAGAATTTCTCCCTACCTTTCAAGTTTCCTACAATCCTATAAGAAAAAGAGCTCAGGGAGGCAAAAGAAAGGAAGAAAAAGAAAAGTTATTTACTTTCTTCAGCTGAGTGTCTCTCACTGCCCCAAGCAAAGGGATCCAAAATGGATGTTAATATGGGCTGACAGTTTTCAAGTCTGGCTTTTATTTGCTTAAAAAAATGGCACTTATCTTGCAAGGATCTCTACTTTGCAACTTTGACACTATGAGAGATTGCTTCAAAATGGCGGATACAAGATTAGGAGAAGTTCCCTCTTACTTTGACAAAGGTCCTACTGAGTTTTCAGGAATGGATTTTCATATTTACATTGCTTTAGAAATCAAGGCATAAAATTCCACAAATGGAACTCAGTCACTGCAACTTCTTCCTGATTTAAATTCATAGCACAAAAATCATGCTTTTCCACCCTCAGATCTAATTCAATGTAATTTTATAAATACCCTTCTCGGAGGACTTTGTACTATCTCATCAATAGAACTAATTTGGTTGCTGCTATAACAAAGACTTGATATTTTCTGCTCTCTTTTCAAGACAGTTATTTGGAAGCTGTGAAAATAATATTGCTTTAAAATAGTCATTTTATTTGTCTAAATAGACTCCAAGCTGGAGTTTTCTCTTGTTTAATACAATATGTTGGAAAAGTTCTGAACTACTATAGAAAAAAATAAAATCAAAGCAGATGTACACATGAGAAATACGGAATTGTTCTTACATGTAGAACTCTCACCCAATTAGAAAAGTCTGATTCAGAAAGCGGCACATTCCAACATAAAAAGCAGTAACGGATAGAAAGCACCAGGCAAAGATCCTTCTTGGAGCTCCTCTGCCCTTACCATCGCAAAAATCATTAAAATTTAGGGATAAACTGTTTTCGCTTTTACTATTGTATGCATCTTTAAAAGAAAAAGAAAAATACCCCCAAATAAAACTACTAAGTCCTCTCAGCACCCGGTCTATGCACTCTCCAAAGAAGAGGCCATGGGCCCTTCCATCTAACTTTCAAAGCCCCCAAAGAACACCTTTCTCCCTTCCTGTCTAAGCCGAGCCCAGAAGGGGAAACAGAAATACCCCGTCAAAAATATAAGCTTCACTATGATTGCTCATGAGGTGGCCGCTGGAGAACTCCTACCTACGGGACTGGGTGACGGTCGTCCGGCGAGTCCCCGCAGCCGGTGGGCGCCCGCACCTCCAGGCGCGAGTGCCTCGGTCCGGCGTCCCTGCCCGGCAGCCCCGCAGTCCTGGCGCCCCAGGTCCGGCTCCACTGTCCGCCCCGGCCCGCGCCGCCTTATATCTAACGGTCAATTCGTGCAATCTGTCGCTCTCCCCCCCTCCCCCGCATCCCCCCCCTTGTTTTTTTTTTTTTTCTTCCAAGGAGCCCATCTACCAGTTGCTGTGTCCTCGCTCAATAATAATTACCTCGTCCAAGAATTAATTATAATAAATGTTTTCTTGATAAACTAACGAGATAATCCGAGGGGCACACGTCCCTTAATTACAGGCCGCCGAGCTCAGCTCTGCTTCTCGTCCGGGCCGATTAATTTTCTGCATGATGGAAAAGAAACAAAACTACGCGGACTGGCGACTGGCCTGTGGCTCGGAAGACAGCGAAGAGCAAGAGGAGAGAAAGAAAAGAGGAGAGATGTGGGCACCGCGGAAACAGCCGGCGCGGGCCTCCCTCTCCGGCGAACTCCAGTGAAAGTTTCTGGCCTCAGGGAATCGAACAGCGCTGCCACCCGCGAGGGAGGGAGGAAGAAACGTGCCAAAAGGGTTGGCCTTGACTATTAATTATGGTGAGGAGAAAGCCCCAGTGTTAGCTGTGTGAGGAGAGGTCTGGGTGTCTACCTTCCTTTGGGGGGAGGAGTTTCCTCTCCAACTCGTCTCCTGTGCTAGTAACTTTTGGTGCCTGGAAAAAGTCCCGAAGTGAGTGGGAGAAATCCTGACCCCGAAGCTCTAGGACGGAGGGGAGGATTTCCAGGAGCGACTGCCCCCGTCCCCTCCCCAAGTCATCCACCACTCCAGGATCAACGCAGCTCGGCCTTCTGTCCCCATACCCCACTTCTGTCTGTAAAGGAGGAAAAAGCCAACTCGTTGGAGTTCTGACGCGGGACTGGGATTTCAAAAAAAATGTGTTCTGAAATCGGACTGTGATTTCAAGAGAACGCATCAACACGGAGACTTCTCTGGAGTTGGCGGCGTGACACGTCGCCGAGGCAGGCTGCTGGCGGAGACCTGATGGTCCTCCCTGGGTGGACCGAGAACGGAGGCTGGGCCTCAGGGCACCCCTCGACCCCGGCCCGGCCCCACGACACTCGGTTGTCCCCGAGCCCGGGAGGGGAGCGCGCGAACGCGCACGCAGGGCCCGGCTCTGCCCCCGGTCCAGAACCGCGGAGGGGGCGCCTCCCCCAATGTAAGGATTCCTGTTCCCGGCCCTGCCGCGGCCTCGGGCGGACCAGGGGCCACTCACCAACACTTCTGCCAGCCCCAGGTGTTTGGGGAGGGCTGTACGGGGCGGGCCCAGAACCATCCCGGGCTAAGTCACATCGCAAAACGACTCTCCTGCTCTCGCTCGGCCTGGTGACCCGGGTCTGGGACCACGACAACCGGGGATGGGGGAGTTACTGCACTCCCAGGTTATTGTGGGGGGAGAAAAGTGGTGATCAAAAAGGAAAAGGAGACCTGGTGGCCTCTGGAGAGGCCGAGAACGGAGGGCGAATCTTGGTGAGCTGCTCTTGGCTCTGGGGAAAGGGGACCGGAAAGAGAGCGGCGAGCGCCGGGCGGACTAGCTCCCGGCCGCTCCACGCCTCCTCGGTTATCCGCTCGCGTTTCCTCTCACGTTCATTAGGGGCAGGCAGGGGGCTCGAGCTGCGACCGTCCTCACCCGCCGATCGGAGAGCGAGTCGGGCTTCGGGCACGCTGGCTCTAGAAGACGCCTATCTTATTATTATCCATCCATCTAGCTACATCTGCATCTTTTTGTCTCTGACTCTGAAAATGTCCTTGAGATCAGTGCAAATGACCCAACCACATCTGAGGGCCAAAACGAAAAATAGCAGGGAGAAATGGGCGTTGACATAAAACAAAACCACAAACAAAACCTGTCCAAAACACCCCACATTAGCCTCGCAGGGTTTCCACGACGTTTGGCGGAAGCGGCGACCCCAGGAGCGCGCTGCCTCCCCTCCTCCCACTCCCGCCCTCACCTCCAGATCATACATTTTTCGCAATGATCGTTACTACACCTAAAAATTTTACGAGGGAGAAAAATACAGCATGCTTCGGAAGAACTCCACGTTCGCAGAAGTGTGTATCAGTCGGTCTACTGGAGGTACTGGGGCGATGGTAGTCAGAGGGGCACATGGATATGGACAGGCAGACAAGACAGACGGAGACTTACCTTACAGCAGCATGGGAAGTTAGAAAAAAATTAAATTATCCTTCAAAATTCCAAATAGCCCGCTATCCTAAAAGAAATCAAGAGTATTGAGTTAGAAATCTTGCAGTCTTCACCCCTCCATAAAAAGTCAAACAACGAAAAAAAATTTAAAGAATAGAAAATGAGGAAAGTAGCTTGAGTTCGAAACACGCGTGGGTCCCTCTGTGATACATACAAAGTAGACGTGATGAGGGCTGTTCTAGCGATTTTTATTTTTAATAACAGTGGAGGCTGAGTTGGAGCTGAGGTCGGTTCCGCTCTCAGGGAGATTTGCTGAGAAAGCGCCTCTCTGGCAACTTTTTGACGCAAACTCTCCAACCAATGGCAGGGAGAGAATGATTGACACATCTAAGCCAGAGGGAAAATAATAAAAACACACAACAGGGGGAGGAAAACAGGCCGCTGCTGCACGGGGGGACGAGCAGGCAACAAATCCAGGCCTCCGACATTACCAGAATGTTCTTGAAAGACACTGGGCTCCCCTTAAAATATACATTATGGGCCAGAGCATGTGAACTAATTGTATAATTTAAAATGATGGACAGGGAGACCTCCCTTACCTTTCTTCTCCTTTTCTTTTCCTTCCTTTCCTCCTCCCCCCCCCCTTTTGTTTTGTTTTGATTTTAGGGAAGGGGAGAAAGGAAACCCATACAATAAGATGGAAAGACAAAAATATTTATGGAAATGCTGGAGAAGAGCAAGGGTGAAGGTAACTGAGTTATCGCATCAACGGCAGCAATAAGCATGTAGATCAAACGCAAAAAACAAGTCAGGCTGAAGCCTAAAACCACCACTCTGCCATTTTAACCAGGGTCAGACCACGCTGAGGGCCAGAAAGGGTAAAAGAAGGAGGCCTGGGAGTGAGGTGTGGGCGTGTAGGCAAGAGAAAGATACACAAGTCCCAGAACAAACTATTTTCAAAAACTCAGGTCTCTCCCACGCGTTGCGCCCTTATAAATATTCCCTGGTCCCCGAAGCGAGAGACTCGGACTCCTGGTATCTGCGCAAGGTTTTTAGAGTTTGAAGGAGTCCAAGGCAGCCTGCAAAGAGCACGAGCCGGGGAATCTAACCCCAGGGCCGGTTTGGGGAAACAACAGGAGCCAGGTCAGGATTCGGGGATGGAAGAGGGGTCTGGCTGGACACCCAGGGAGGGAGCGAATGCAGGAGGCCTGCGCTGGAAACAGTTTCCGCGTTAAAACAAACGCTACTCAATGCCCGCCGGCGGGGCCTGGAACTAACAGCCCGGGCTGCCCGAGCCGGGGGCTGAGAGCCCGGAGGCGGGAGAGTGGCGGCACCAGGGGACCCGAGCCAGAGAGCGAGCCCCAGCCTAACTTTAATGCCTGGCACAGAGAGCGGGACCCGACAGCTTTCAAACCGATCTGAATCCCTTGAAAAGCAGCAGCAGATTGGGCGGAGGTGGGGGGGGGGGGCGCAGAAGAGGACCGGCTGAGGGTGTGTGAGTGGTGGGTGGGGGGAGCAGAAGACATTTCTTCCCTCACAACTCCCAATGCCAGAGAAGAAAAATAAAATCTCTTTCTAAACCCCCTCCCCCTTCAACCACCACCACCACGGCAAGTGGGCCCAAAGAAACAGCTCGCTGCCTTTAATTTGGGGACCTATGTTAATGAAGTTGGTAATTAATTCGTCGCTTTGTTGTCGGTTCTTATACTGTATGTGTAATCAAATGTGGCCGTCCTTGGGATTTACAGCAATTAACGAATTACGGGAGTGCGCACGAGGCAGCAAGCGCTCGGCAGCCCGACTGGGCTCCGGCTCCCGCGCGGCCTGGGGCTGGGCACTCGGCGGCCGCGGCCAGCCTCGCAGGTGTCTCTAGAGCTTTGGGCCCCCGCGTCCCAACGAGCCCCCGAGCGGCCCCAGGGTCAGCCCAGCAACTCCCGAGCCCTCAGCGCCCGCTCCAGTCCGGAGAGACCCGCTGGCTGTCGCGTTCCCAGGAGTCGCGACTTTCTGGGGTTCCGGGCTGGGGGGGAGGGTGAGTACAGACCTTTTTTTTCTCACCCCGCCCCCACTGTACAGAAAGACTTGGCGACTGCTCCCCCCCTCGCCCGGCCTTTAATTGGGGGAGGGAGGGGAGAGCGACAAATGCCCTAGGCGGTCTGGCCCATCGGTTGGGAGCACTTGGCCAGTGCTTTCGGTGAAGGAAGGGCAAATCCACCCAGATCCCCTGAACCAGAGCCTCCTTCCTACCCCGAGAAAAGACAGTGTTTCTCCCAGTTTGATCGCAGTGATATTTAAAGCATCAAAGAACGAAAAAGAAAAATGGACGTTGTGCGTCTGGCAGAGGGGAAGGACCGGAGGGAGGCCTTGGGGACAGTGGGGGTCGGGGGTGGGGTGGGATGGGTGGAGAAATATCAGAACACGCACTTGTGATCTCCACAAAGTAAGGGAAGCATTTTAGACTGGGAGATCTATCTGCCGTGGGGTCCAGGGTTGTGGGAAAACCCTCAAGACCTACGTAGAGGTTTGCGGTGTCCTCTTAGTTGGCGGGGGCAGCTGAATCTCCCTGAAAATTCCCGGGTTCTGTTCGACAAGGGCAGATTTCAGCGCCGTGGGGCGTGGGAGGGCTTTTCCCTTTACAGCGGCTGGGAGCAGCCCGCTCTCGCTTCTCCTTTGCCCTTTAGTCTAATAACTTCGCAGAAATGCAGGACCAATAAACCACGAGTTGGAAATGGACAGTGTTAAATAAACAAGGGTCTCTTTAAAATTCTCATCCACTTCAGATGTCTAAAGTAAGATTGTGATGATTTTGTCACGGTTTGGTAAATTTACCCCTTTAAGAGGCTTTCATAAATCCCAGAACACACCTTCAGCCAGATTTGAATATAGATTTAGGTTTTAAAACCCAGAAGCTGGAAACGCCGCTTTATCAAAGAGAATTTCCCTTTAGCTTAGCAATGTGCTGAAGCTCTTAAAAGATTGGATCTGAGGGAGAGAGAGAGAGAGAGAGAGAGGGAGAGACAGACAGAGAGAGAGAGAGAGACAGAGAGAGACAGAGAGGAGAAAGAGAACTAGAGACAGAGGCAGACAGGGGGGAAAAAAAGACTTTCTTTTTCTTTCTAGAGGAATTCTGCCCAGACTCTGCAGCAGTTGGTAGCAAGAAAGCTTTCTCCTGGGTGTCTCCTGGAAAAGTTGCAAAATTGCTCTTCACCTGTAAGAACATGCTCTTTATCCTCCAGTCTCTTCTTGTCAATTTGGAAATTGCAGACAGCCCGGCTCAGGTACAGTCCCCACAAACCCTACTCTAGGTCAGGACAAAAGCCACTGGCTTGGGGGGGGGGAAGGGGGTTGGGCTGTTGTACTGAAAACCATAAAGACTTGGTGGGAGAAAAAGACTCCTTGGATGAAAAGTCTAACTCTTGATTTTCAGTAAGTCCTTGGACTTCCAGTATACTTACTATGTGGTCGTTGTATTTTCTCTGTTCATGTTTAACTTTTTTTTCCTACATCCTGTGTCTTTAAATTTTTTTTCCATGAGTCTGACTTATGGTAGGTAGCATGCTTTGTGTTTTTAAGTAATTTTCATTAACAAGTGGATATTTTTTAATTGCCATGAGTACAATTATCTTGCTATGAATATGAGATATGTGTCTTCAGAAGCTAAATTAAGAAAACCAGTACACAGGGAATTAAATTATTTGTCAGAGCTTGCATGCAGTTTCCAAAATATGGCCGATATTCATATTTTGCAATCTAAATTTATGTCTCATGCTAGCTGGATTTACTTTCTCCACCCTACATGCCAGGCCAGTCTAAAATATTCCAAACTTTCCTCCAAGTTTATTAACTATGGTTCTTGTGGGGGGGGGCGGAGAAGGAGGGGTGGGAAGAGAAAGGAGGAAGATTTCAGGATTCTTCCAAGCTAATTAAAAAAGAAGAAGAACAAAACCCATATTCCGTGAGAACACAGCCTCTCAGGGGGAAAGGAGCCAGTTAGACTCCCTGAACACTTACTTCAGAAATATGAAGATTAATTTCCAATCTTTTCAGCGATTCAGTGGACAGTAGGGGACCACATCTTGCCTTAGAACTGCCACGATATTTAGAAAGAAGTCATTTTCCATTAGGTTTTTAGATATGTCTTTATTAAAAACTTTGACAAGATTAACTTTAATTAATTTTTTAACGAGGGTTAAAGATTGGCAACGCAGGCAGAATTTGGAGGGAAACAGAAGGCAATAGATCACTTGTGAATTAGGCTTGGGTTGCTTATTCCCTGCATTACGACTGCCTCAGAAAAGAGGGTAAGAGAGAAAGAAACAACTTCAAAGATAGGATTGTGCTGTCTTGATAAAAGAGTAGGAGGCAAATTCCAAATGCAGAAAAGAGGAAAAGAGGACCGTGTTGTTCCGGAATGAAACGGATTAAGATTGTGTGACAAGTGCGAGATGTGGGGCTGGGAGACATTTATGAGCTGAGTGTGAGCTGGGAGCTCTGCGTCTGTCCCTGAGCATGTGGGGACTAAGGGTGTGTGCAGAGCAAGGTTAGGGTGGGGGATAGGAAGGGCTTGTGTGAGTGTGAGAGAGGGAGAGCAATATGAGGGGTGTGAGTGTGGATGTGGCCCTGTGTTAGGAGGGTGTGGACGGGAACATGGATGGGTTGAGGAAGGGTGGTAGCTGTCAGTTTATGTAATTTTCATCTTCTGTTCCTGAACTTTCCTTGAAATCAGTTCTACTGCAGGCAGTAGCCTTGTGCTTACAGAGCTGATATAAAACAACCATTACAGTCCAATATCTTGCCTGTTTGCAAACTTCATTTAAAAGTGGGGGAAAAAAGGCCCAGGAATGGTTTTGTAAGAAAAGGAAAAAAGAAGAAAAGAAAACCGCAGTGAAGCTTTAAACTAGTTTGGATAAATCTCTAATCTTTTATTTGTAACCTTTTACAAGCTTTATTTCCCGTATATGAAAAGCTCCTTTTATATGGGCACGACAGACTTTTCCTTTGGATTTTTAATTAGAGCCCATCAATTGTAGCCATATTTAAGAATCAATATAAAGTAATCCTTCGAGATGGGATAAGGTTTTAATCGAAAATCTAATTTCCCACTCTTTGCAGATCATTTTGAGGGGCTGGTTGATTAAAAAAGAGTTCAATTTTTAAAAGACCTAACACCTAAAACCTGGAAAGATCATGTCTGCAAAAAAAGCAAGTGATGTTGTCTTACAAGGAAAAAAGTCTGGCTGTCGTTGGGAACTTTTTCCTTCTATTTGGAAGAATGTGACTTATTTTTTTTCCCCTCAAACAGTACTCTCTAATGTGGCTCCTATGAAGGTATTCACATTGAATGGAAGAGGAAAAAAAGGAATTGTTTATCTAAAACAGTATTTCATATGCGAAAGATAGTAACTTAAATTTTTTGTTAACAAAGAAAGCATAGATCCTGACAGATCCTTTTCAGGACCAGCTCAAAAATTCCCAAGATTAGAAAATGAATAACACATTTTTAATTTTTGTTCATGGATCCAAACTTTCCACTTTCACATCTAGGAATGAATATTTCCCACCGATTTGTAAACTTCAATATTACAATTTTGCAATTTTAGTTTTCTTACAATTGAAAAGTTGCCTATCAGGAAAGCATAGGATTTTAAACAGTTCTCAGATTCACTAGCTTTCAATTTGTCTTTTATTTTTTAAAGGAAGAAAAATGAAAGCAAGGAGGGAAGCAAATAAACAAAAACTAATTGTAGGTGCACAGCCCAGGCATTTTTTTGCTTCCTAATGATCAAGCTGAGGTATTTAATCAAAAGCTGCACATTATCTAAATGGGCATAGTGCATTTTCAGCAAACATCACCATTCTAGTTTAAGAGCTACAAATCATCTCTAAACTAGAAGAGATTCCCCCCAAAAGTTTATAGGTGTATTTTCAGACATTCACTGACTTGTTTTTATTGTTATATCTGTTAAATGCGTTTCAAAAAAAAAAAAGAACTCATCGTTATTTGCTTTTTAAAATCTGAATGAAGCGATTTGAACATATTTGATACACATTCTTCTCTTTTATCTGCAGAAATTTCAATTTATTTAAAAGCAGCGTTTAATGCACTACATGAGCACATAAATTTTAGAGAAACTCTCTTGTATTTCTCTGTAATCGCGTCTAATGAAAACCTGGGATTCTCCATTATTTAAAAAAATGTGAAAATATAATGCATCTTCATTAGGAAAATTGACTGCTGTGCTCACGACAGTTCTTAATTGAAAAGGCAACCTATTTTAATGGTGTGGTTGAGAAGAAGATTACATACTTTATCCAAACACAAAGACAATTAATAATGAGAAGCAGGCTGTTGCCATTAACTCTAATGCAGTTGCATCAATGTCAGTGAGAAGTGCTCATACCTGAGATACATGGTGCAAACTCCCCCGGCTCCCTCCTTCCCAATTCACCCACTGCTTAATTTGGGTTTCTTAAGCAAGCGCCTGGGCCGGCTGTGATCAGGCGGGCTAGTGCCGGGCAAATGAGGCGCGGGGCCAGGCGCCCCTTCCCGCGGGTTGAGCAGTCCCGGGCAACGGCGGCCGGCCGGAGTCGCCCTGGCTGCGGGTATCTCCGCGCACACCTCGCGCCCTCCCGCCTGTGCGCGGAGCCTGGCAAGGGCAGCCGCGGCGCCCACGCGCTGGAGGGTGTGGAGACCCAGGGCTACCTGGTACATGGAAGAAGTTTACCAAAAGGGACTGGGCTGCCTCGGAGTCTAGCTTCTGCTTTGATTCACTTACGGAAAGGTCGTAGGGGGGAAAAATAACTTAAAATTGAGAGAGTGTGGTGGGGACGTCTGGGCGCACATGGTCATCCGGCGAATCCACCAAGTTTTACAAAACGCCCCCTCTGCAACTCCCGCCCGGAGAGCAAAGCGTGCGTGTATGCGTGTGCGCGCGCTCCTGTGTCTCGGTGTGTGTGTGTGTGTGTGTGTGTGTGTGTGTGTGTGTGTGTGTTCGCGCGTGCGTGTGTGCTGAAGGGGGGGATCCCGACCTTCCCTAGATTCGAGCACGCCCGGACTCCAGGCTAGGAGATGGGGAGGAGGAGGCAGCCCCCTCTCGGCTTTTTCTTTTCTCGGCGAGGCGCGGCGAAGTCAGGCCTCGACCCGGCCGCCTTGAACCCGGGCGGGCGAGCTGCCGGAGCCAGCGCGGGAAGGGGAGACCCCGGGTTCCCAAGCCTTGGGGCGGGAGGCGCGCCGGCGCCTTGTGCCAGGCGTGGCCCGGCGCTCCCGCGGCTCGAGGACTCGAGGGTGCGATCTGGCCTCGGTCGGCCCTGCGGTCGCCAGGCCCGGGGGGCAGGTACAGGTTGAAGATGGGGCATATCTCAGTTTGGATCTTTAGGAGTACGAGGTGCTTTGGCGCCCGAGAAGGGCTAGGCGCCTGCAGCTTGACGTCCTACAGCCCTCGGAACCCGCTCTGCCCCTGGTCCTTCCCCAGCGCAGCTTCCCAACGCAAGCTAGGAGCAGCGGGGGGAGGGAGTGCCCCTCCATCGGTATCACTCCCTTCCCCCAATGTGAGCCAGGGCACGGCTGCAGGCTAACAGGCGCTTTCACACCAGGCGGTCACCTCCCTTCTCCAAAGGGTTGGTGGGGGGCGCGCTCCTTCGGGGAATTCTGGAGGCTTCTCGCATTGGCCAGCCATGCGCAACGCCAGGGAGAGAGATACTGCTGGGCGAGAACGACACACAAACGCATCCTGCGGAGGAAGAGTGAAGGACCCCATTCTCCAAGGCCCAACTGAATACATCGCTTTCCCTTGAGGGGTAGCCTCACAGGAAAGTTCCTTCCACAAATGCACACTTCCTTCTGCAGCCCTCAGTGTCCTTGGGCCAGCCTTGTCCTACCCCACTTTCTCTCTTGTTTCCCTCTTTTCATCTACAGACTTCCTGCAGACTTGCCATTTTTTTGTGATTCTGCCCACGGGTTAGGGAGCCTCTCAAAACTTCTGAAGACAAGCTGACCTGGAGTTTTCCCTGAAGCACCAGGCTCCTCCTCTCCCTCCCTCAGGACAGGTGGATCTCTAGAGCATTGAAACCTCCCTTTGGTAAAAGCCAGCTATTGGCTACTTGGCATGGTCTAGGAACTTTCTCCTATTTCCCCACTTGATTCGCTGTGATGTATCTAGAGCTTTTCCTGTTCCTTTCAACGGCCGTTTTCATATTGCAAAAGTTGAAGTAGTCCAATTACTATTTATCAAGCAAATCTTGGTTTCTCTTGGTGGTGAGGCTATGTGTGTCAGCTGAGTATCAAGGGAGAGACTAGGTCTCCTAGACCTAGAAGTGGTTTTCTTCTTGGGATAGCGTGAACCTGAGATGTCATACTTGCCCAAGAACATAAGAGCAACAAATAGACTAACTTGTATTTGTGGATCTGTTTCTTGGCACTTGACCTGTGGATGCTGGAGGCATCTTTATTAGCATGTATGTGACTTTGGATAGCCACTCAATAATGACATTCGTAATCATTTATTGAAAACCATTTAAGCTAGTTCAGCAACAGACAGTAGCTCTTAGCCTAAATGGCAGTTTTCTGGCAGCTTATTCAACTAATGAACAAGCAAAAAGTGAAAGATATAACTGCTTCCAATACTTAGCTCCTGAATATGACAGAGTCACCTCTTAAGGGACACACATACCACACCCAAAGTAGATGGCATGTTCTAGGTTACTTTTGGAAAAGCAGTTTCTTTCTGGTTGTGCCCTCTTGTAATTAGTGCACAAAATATGTCAAAGAAACAGAAGAAACAGGCAGAGTTTATAGATATTGAGTATCAATAGAATCATGGCCCTAAGTTTATCCTGACCTTTTCCTACTGTTTCAGGAAAAAACAAGCATCAAAGGCCTTGTTACTTTTTCTAACAGAAACATTCTGTAGATACTAGATATTCACCAAGGAAAACCTGTGTCTGTGATAAAACACTTGGAAGGAAATGAAAAAATTCCATTATCCTTAAGAAATACTTTTAGGGGCACCTGGATGGCTCAGTCGTTAAGTGTCTGCCTTCGGCTCAGGTCATGATCCCAGGGTCCTGGGATCGAGCCCCGCATCAGGCTCCCTGCTCAGTGGGAAGCCTGCTTCTCCCTCTCCCACTCCCCCTGCTTGTGTTCCCTCTTTCGTTGTCTCTCTCTCTGTGTCAAAAAAAAAAAAAAAGAAAGAAAAGAGGGGTGCCTGGGTGGCTCAATCATTGGGCGTCTGCCTTCAGCTTGGTCATGATCTCGGGGTCCTGGAATTGAGCCCCGCATCGGGTTCCCCACGCCACAGGAGGCCTGCTTCTCCCTCTCCCACTCCCCCTGCTTGTGTTCCCTCTCTCACTGTATCTCTCTCTGTCAAATAAATAAAACCTTTAAAAAAATATTTTTAAATGTCCTGATAGTTGACATTGGGTAGGTACAACCTCAGTCAACTCTAGAATCCCAATGAAAACATTCCAGTAAAAGCGAAACAATTTCACACTAGACCATACAATAGTACCCATTATCTGTGGTGTCACTTTATGCAGTTTCAGTTACCCAAAGTCAACTGCGGTGTGGAAGCAGATTCATCTTCCGTCTGGCCCATCATCAGAGAGTCAATAGTAGCCTAAAGCTACGTCACAGTGCTTACATCATTCACCTCACTTCATCTCAGTTCCAAGGCATTTATCACCTTCCATCATCACAAGAAGAGGAAGAGTGAATATGGTACAGTAAGATATTTTGAGCGAAACAACATTCACATATTTTTATTACAGTATATTGTCATCATTTTTCTTTCATTATTAGTTATTGTTGATCTCTTACTGTGCCTAATTTATGAATTAAACTTTATCATAGGTATGTAGATATAGGAAAAAACATTGTATACGTAGGGCTCAGTACTATCTGCGGTTTCAGGCGTCCACTGGAGGTCTTGGAAAATATCCCCTGCAGTTAAGGGGGGGACTGGTATAGCATCTTAAATCTGATTGCACATTTGGACCAATTTGGTTGATTAACCAATTTATTCATACTTGGCAGGATAGATAAATCTATTTCTTTTTCATGTGTAAAATTTTTCACTGGAGTCTCTGATTTCTCTAAAGATGTGTGATTTTCAATCTAAGAAGTCTCCAGAGTACATGTATTTTTTTAAAAAGTTGATTGTAACATGAACTCACATTCATTCATTCATTTCCTCATTCAGCAAACATATTAGGGATCCTACTATGTATTATGCAGTTGATTGATTATATCTGGAGATTCATGCTCAGGACCAGGAGTTAAGTTTTTTGTTCTGTTTTGTTTTTTTTCTCATTTAAAGCAGAGGCAGATAGTTATATAATAAGCATTTGATCTAAAATTTTACATTATCTACTCTTTTCTGGAAAATGCCCCATCGCAAATCTGAGGGGAGAAGTCTTCTTGATTTTTCTGCTTTCCAGAATATAGATTACTGGGGACAAAAATTAAACCTGGAGAGATTTGTCAGTTGCTCAGAGTTGTAAGAACTTGTTGATTATCCACAACAATGTTCCTTGAGAAAACTATAAGAGTTGTTTGCATTAACAGACAAAAGTAGATGACTCTTACTGTTCAAATTTAATTTGTTTCTGAAAAATAAAATCAGAAGGCAAGTGAGTGTAGAATTTATTATGTGTTTAGATAAATTATGTGCATTCCAGTAGAAGATAATTTTTTGAAAGAAATAAAAACTTGATATTTAATTTTCTTTTAGCCAGTATCTAAAAGATGTAGAGACTATATATGTGTATAGCATCATTACATCCTTATTTTTAAGAGAATGCAAACAGTGGGGCGCCTGGCTGGCTCAGTCGATAGAGTGTGCAACTCTTGATCTTGGGGGTGAGTTCCAGCTCCATCTATGGTGTAGAGTTAACTTAAAATTAAAAAAAAAAATTAGTTAAAAAGAAAGAGGATGCAAAATGAAGTATTTATAAGTCTAATACTACTTACTTTTTAAATCCCCTTTTCTGGTCTAGAAATAGTTACTGCCGCTTATTTGTTTGTTTTTGACCTTTTTAGCTTCCACTACTAGCCAGTCCTCGAAATTGACGGGTTTTATTTCTTTCTGAATTTAGGATTTACAAAGCAACGACTTCCACGAAAATAGAGTTTTTCTATAACGATTCTCTCCTCCTCTTTTTAAATTTGCTTCCCATTCTTAAGAGAATCATTACCATGAATTCTCCCATAGATCCTGGATGGAGTTAATTGAATGTGGTAAGCAAATGGTAGATTAGAACTCGGTCTCCATAGAGCTGGCCAGTGTCGAAAGCCCCTTTTTTGCTGGTGAACTGTAACAGGAGGAATTAGGTGCTATGTCTTATAAAGCAATCTTACTGCTATGTCTGTTTGGGCCCGCTCGTCTTTGAGTCCTCTCTTTGCCAGTAGTTGTTTTATCTTTTGAGTATGATTTGTGGGTCATGGCACCCATGCATAGCCTGCGGTCTGTAGAGAGGCCATATTGATTAATGCCTTTGGTACAAATTATTCAGAAGGTTATTATTGGGTTTTTGGTGTTTTTTTTTTTAATCCTAAAAACATCCAAACATTCTTTACTTTCCAAATTTGGTCTTTTTAATTTCCTTTGCAGCTAAGACGATATGAGAGCCCCTTTGTTCTGGAGCAGCCGATTCTAGTGCTCAAGGTGTTTGTTTGTTCCGGGGACTGCACTTATGATTTTAAAGTGCCATAAATTCTTCACACTAAGCCCCTCTAGTTTTTATAACACCTTACCAGCTTAGATTGTGTGATCTTGAGAATGAAGGGAAAAAAAAGTTTCCATGAGATTAGGTAGCTATTCATATTATAAATGTGACTTTATTAAATTTAACTGGCAAAGAGATCCATTGCGAATAAAGGTGAAAATACAGGCTTAAAATATCCAGGACTGAAAATAGAACATTTAATTTCTGATTCTCTCTGCAGGTGGGGTATGAAATAGAACGCTAGTGTTGCTGCTGCCAGAATGCTCGCCCATTTTTACACTTTTGTAAAGGATGTGGGCAGTGGAAAAGAACCCTTACTGAAGTACAACAGGGTTTATGTAGACATTCATGAGGCTTAAGGAGGGCAGTATTTACCTTTCCGGAAGACAGTGGGTCTCCTGATGCCGAAAAGGTATATGAGAAAGATGGCGAAATGAAAGGAGATGAGAATCCAGACGCTCCATCCACAGCCTTACCCTGTGACAGACCCAGAGGCAACTCCAAAGCCACCAGGGCAACTGCCTGTTCAGTTTGCCAAAGAGCCAGATGCTGTTGCTTGGAAGAATCTCCTCCACAGCTTGATGTCTGGGTCCTGTGATTGCCGTCCAAAGAACAGTGGTGGGGCATGCTGGGATGAATGCAATCCCGGCATCCCACTACAGTGTTTTCTTTTTAAAAAGAGTCATTTTAAATTAAGTAAGTTTTAAAATTCACATGTTATTTTTTTTAATGTAGAAAGAAAATCGGAGGACAATAGTACAAATGGAGGCTGTGTATTTGAAAAAAAACCTCTTAAACTTTATTTTGCTTATGGGTCATATTTAATTATCCCTTGAGGATTGGGATATTTAGAAAAGACAAAAGACCAGCTACTATTCACAGTGATGAAATAAAAATCACCACAATCTAGATGAATGGTGATACAGAGAATATTTATTATTTATGTTATTAACTACGATCACTTATAATATTTACTTGCATGAAATAAAAGTTAGATATTCAATTTTAGTATTAGTTTTGCAACAGAATTTTGATTGTGGGTGCCAGTGAACATGCGTTTAAGTAAAAAAGGCCATAACAAAATGATAGGTGACATTTAAGGGAAAAAATCATGCCCGAGTGTCTGATGAGTCACTAACATCTCTTCTTGAATATCAGCGGTATTGTCACATGAACCAACATCTCTCCTTTTCAAAATATGTGTCGATATTTTGTGCTGTGTTGCAGCTGAATGAATAGTAGCTGCTGTATGTCTTTTGAGTCATTCAGACCACTTCAACAAATGAATGTAATTGGATTCCAGTGTACAACCAAAATCTTTGCTCTTTTTGTGTAATCTCTTATTTTTGTAATTATAGGAATTTTTTTCCTTTAATATTACCAGGCTTTGTCTAATAGCCTGATCGTAAGTGCTGGAGTGCCAGAGTAAATCTGTAATTTCTTTAATCATTGTGATCAATGTGAATCATGGCATGATTAATGCGGCCATGGTAATAGGTAATGGTTAAAGAGATAATCAAAATATTTGGATAGGAATAAGTTACTATAGAGCAGTGGGTCTTAACCAGGGACGGTTTCTGCCCCCAGGGGACATTTGGCAATGTCTGGAGACATTTTTGGTTGTCACAACTGTTATCCAGTGGGTAGAGATAACATTACTCTTAACTTTCTCTAAAATATACTTCTCATCCTCACTTCAGTTACTATTTAAACACATCGCTAGCCACATCTTGATAAAATCAATTAGCAACTTTGAGTTATTATGCTGTGTTCCATGAACAGGGTATTCATTCAGCAGGAAAAAAACAGAAATGCTGCTAAACATCCTGCAAGGCAGAGAACAGCCCTCCCCACTCCCACAGCAGACTATCTAGCCTAAAATGTCAAGAGGTACCAAGGTTGAGAAATGCTGATGTAGAGAAATAGATAACATGTGTAATAATGTTGACATTTAAACATTTTTGATGATTACAAAAATATAGAGAGCTATAGAGTATCACAAATCCAGACGGTATTTATTTTTACCTGATAGGTGATATGAAAAAGCACTACCATTTCACCCCAGATGGGACTCGAACCCACAATCCCTTGATTAGGAGGGCAGTGTCTTATCCATTAGGGCACTGGGACTTAACTACAGTATCATTAATCCAGATGAAAAGTAAACAACAACAACAATAACAATAACATCGTCACTCAAACATGTTCAAATATCTTCAGGTTTGGGATCATATAGACAAGGCATACAGGCATAATATTATTCTTACTTTCTATAAAATACACTTCTCACAGTCACTTCAGTTATTATTTAAGCACATAGATAGCCACATCTTGATGAAGTCAATTAGCAACTTTGAGTTTATTGTGCTCTGTTTCATAAACAGGATACTAATTCAGCAGGAAGAACTATATTAAAGAGTTTTTAGTTTTTAACCTTTTTTTCTCTTTCTAAAAATTCTTTCATAAAAATTTAGAAAATACATAGAACTATAATGAGGAAAATGAAAAGAATCCTTAATTCTACCACCTTAAGTTTTTAGTTTCTATAAACTCAAACTTACGCACGGGAGCATTGATTTCTCACTATGGCAAAAAGTACTGTTTGACAAATATTTCATTAGGTTAAATTTTCATGATATTAACTCCCCTGTGCAGCAGATGAAAAGTGCTATTTTTGGTCATTTTCCTAATTGTTCTCAATACTAGTTCATCCCCCTGCTTTTAAGTGTGAATTTAAGGTTTTTTTGTTTGTTTGTTTTTTTAAGTAATTTGTCCAGTTTTACTAAATAGAAGGCATCTCTCCATAGAAAACCTTGCTTGGACAACACTAGCAACCTGCCTTATTTGTTTTTATCTAACCTGATGTATGGCCTGTCTTCTAATAATTTTTTTTAAAGATTTTATTTATTTATCCGAGAGAGAATGAGAAAGCGAGCACACGAGAGGGGGGAGGGTCAGAGGCAGAAGCAGACTCCCCGCTGAGCAGAGAGCCCGATGTGGGACTCAATCCCGGGACTCCAGGATCATGACCTGAGCTGAAGGCAGTCGCTTAACCAACTGAGCCACCCAGGCGTCCCCCTAATAATTTTTTCTTAACTCACATGTTTATGCTCAAGTTGTTTTTCAACTTTGAACTATTGTTCAGAAGGTAATACTTTTGTCTCAGTTAAATCTGTGGGTGAAGATATCACCACTGGACAAGACTAAGATGATAGTTACAAATGGGTGTTACGGGTCCTGGCAGGGAGACAGGCACAGAGTCCTTGTCAGGGAATGAAACCCAGACAGCGGTGTGGGGAGGATTTCCAGAATGCGGATGTGGCTAGTCCAGGACAGAAAAACAATAGAAGCAGAAAGGACAAATCGAAGTTAACAGAATAAAGCACAGCCTTTAAATAACAAACTGAACAACAGTGAGTTTATATTATCATTTAGGCAGTTATATCCTTAGCAAGGCTTCTGCTTGATTTAAGCCATTAATGTTTGGTTTTCTCCTTGGACCCAATTACTTCCAGTCAGGGAAGCAGAGGGGAGAGTGCAAATGGCCCATAATTTACAGGGTTTACCTTTTCTAGGATTTTAAAATAGGGACTAGGCCTCTAGCCACCACCAGTGTTGTCTTACGCAGTTGAAAATGGCAATTTTAGGGAGCCCCCCCAATACAAGAGTTTCAATGAATAGTTTGTAGAGCAGAACTACTTCTTTGCAAAGTAGATCTCATTCCTGTTCCTGCGTGACAGGTGGTGGTGCATTCAACAGTAATAAACCTGTCGGGGGTGTGTTTATTTATTTATTTTTTTACATATTCTGAGCAACAGGATTTAGAAGTCCACCCTCTTGTGTCCACCAAATTCAGGCACATGAAAAGGAACATAATATAGGGCTTTCTAAAGGTTGCAAAAGAGTTGTTTGAGGAGAAATAAAACATGCTGTGGAATGAATAATATTTCAGTTAGTAAAAAATAATATAAACATACAACTGAAGTATGAATCCTTAACACAATAAAGAATGGGTGAACCCAGGGTGCCTGGGTGGCTCAGTCCGTTAAAGTGTTTGACTTTGGCTCAGGTCATGATCGTAGAGTCCTGGGATTGAGCCCCGCATCGGGCTCTGGCTCAGCGGGGAGCCTGCTTCTCTTTCTCCCTCTGCCTTCCACTCCCACTCCTTGTGCTCTCTCTCTCTCTCTGTCAAATAAATTAATAAAATCTTAAAAAAAAAAAGAATGGCTGAACCCTTCTGCCAGTAAGACTGTAGAATGACTTGTTCTGGTTCCCTTTGGGGTCTTCTTTCTCATTCGGTGATAATAGTTATCTGCTGGGCCTCCTCTAGGTCCTGTCCTGGCCACATCTAAAGTTGGCCCATGCCAGCCTAGCCATTTCTATGAATTACAGAGAAATTCCAGTCTCTGGGTGTCTCAAACTTGAAATTTGAAATCCAATGTGGAATGTCTTTGTAAACTTTATTTCTACACCTCTAATTATTTCTGTTCCTATTTATATGTGCAAATGCCAGAATGGGCTGATCATTTAATTCTGTCTTAAAATTTTTATGGTTGTTAATTATAAAATTCATTTTATTTTATTCTGCTGCTATAGAGAAAGGGGCCTATACATCCACCCCAATGTTGATAGGAAGAGAATGGTAACTCCTCCGGGCCCCACCTAGAGGAGGTTTCCTTCTCTATCACTTACATGTCCTTGACTTAAGGCTACTTTGTCATATTCTTGCCTGCACTTTCATCATTAACTAAACAGCAAACTAAAGAACCAGGTGCCTCTCTATTAGGGTTTTGCACTTACATGATGCCCATTTGTATGTGGTTTGTATACACAATACCTACCTTCTTTCGAGACTGTTATAAAAAAGAAAAAAGAAAAAAGAAAAAAAATGGAACAGAGCATGCATGGCCGAGGAAGCCTCAACCCTCAGGACTAGGGCTGAGTATTAAGAGTACAGGGCCTACTTTAGTCACTGTTTTTAAAAATACACAGGATGTGTAGAACCCCAAGTGATTATGACAGAAGTGTCTTATGGACATTTCTACGAGCATAGCACATAGTTAAAGGGTAAGTTTATTGAACCTGAGGAAGAATGGCTAAAGTGATGACCAATTAATATCATGAAAAGCATCTATAGAGATGGGAGGAGGAATTTTGAAGGATGCTCTCCATGCCTTCTTTCTGAGATCAGAGATGATGAAAAAATATAACATTGGAGCTATGTCAGCCAAACACACAGATTGACATCCCCAACTTAATTCAGTCCAGTACTAAAACACAGGAATATATTTACTGGTAGCCATAGTGGAATTTCTGTGTTTGGAGATCTCTAAGAAGAGATTTGAAAGCTTTGGTTAAGGGTGTGTGGGCAGCTCAGTTGGTTAAGCGTCTGACTCTTGATCTCAGCTCAGGTCTTGATCTCAGGGGGGTGAGTTCAAGCCCCAAGTTGGGCTCCACAGTGGGTGTGGATCTTACTTAAAAAAAAAAAAAAAGCTTTGGTATAATATTTTATTTATATCTGCCTGAGGATAATCAAATGATTCCTTAAGTTTCTTTCCAGTTCTTACTCTTTGATGCAAACATAATTTTTGAATTATTTTTATTAAAAGCTAAGAGAAATATTTACTCCCAACTAGTAAATCCTAGGAGGGTCTTCTTGTGTTTTGAGGCTATGAGAAGTTTATGCCCTGAAATTCTCTCTTAAGAAAGCTCATATTTGGGGTGCCTGGCTGGCTTAGTCGGTTGGGCGTCTTCCTTCGGCTCAGGTCATGATCCCAGGGTTCTGGGATCCAGCCCTGCCTTGGGCTCCCTGCTCAGTGGGGAGCCTGCATCTCCCCCTCCCACTGCTGCTCCCCCTCCTTGTACTCTCTCTCTCTGTCAAACAAATAAGGAAAATCTTAAAAAAAAAAAAAAAGAAAGCTCATAGGCCAAGATTTCATAGTTCTTTCATATTTTTTGGTATGTATTTTATTTTTATTTTTTATATTTTTAAAGATTTTATTTATTTATTTGACAGAGAGACACAGTGAGAGAGGGAACATAAGCAGGGGGAGTGGGAGAGGGAGAAACAGGTTCCCCGCTGAGTGGGGAGCCCGATGCGGGGCGCCCGCGCCATCCCAGGATCCTGGGATCGTGACCTGAACCGAAGGCAGATGCTTAACGACTGAGCCACCCAGGCGCCCCTGGTATGTACTCTAAAACGTTTTTCCTTGTGAAGCACCTGGCCAGCTCAGTCAGAAGAACATGCCACTCTTGATCTCAGGGTTGTGAGTTCAAGCCCCATGTTGAGTGTAGAGATTACTAAAAAGAAGTACTTAATTAAAAAAAATTTCCCCTTGTTCCTTATAGTCTTAGCACTATTTACTATTTATTTACAAACCTTTATCACTTGCCATAGGTTATATTTTATCCTTCAGAGATCAGCACAAACATTAAAAAAAAGTAAACCATTTGTTATATGGTTTATAAAATTATTTTAAAATTTAAAATTATTATAATATTTAAAAAATTACTTTCATTGTTTGAATTATCATACAGTAAAACTGACCTTTTTTGGTGTACAGTTCTGTAAATTTTTAAACATATATATAGATTCATGTAACCACCATCACAATTGGGATACCCTGAACTCTTTTAACATCAGACATCTTTTAATAATTTCGCCACTGGCATCCATTGTCTAATGTTATTGCTCCATGAACTTATATCCAGCAAAACACATGGTAAAATATAGTTACTGGGGAAAAAGTGTAAAGGAATAAGTGTTTGTCCACAAGAAAGTGCTTTACTCAAGATACTCTTAAAAAATCCGAGTTGCTGAATTGGACCCATTGTGTACAAATTAATTTTATACAATTCCTTGTTATCACAATGGCTATCATCATTAACAGACAATAATACATGTCAGTGTGGATACCAATATTCCATAAGTTTGAAGACTTAATAGTGTTTCACAAGGTTTTTAATTTTTTAAATTAATTTAAACTATGATATGAACTTACAATCAAATTATAACTTAGAACATTTTTACCCATTTGCCTAGTGTAGAATATATCTTGATTATATTTTCATTTATTCTTTCTGTAAAAGTTGCTTAGGACAGATTGCAGAAAATATGACTTCTACCATAATCCATCAAAACAAAACAAACTCCTTACCATACCAGATTTATATATCCTAAAAATACTATCCTCAAGATGAAAGAAATGGATTTGAAGCCTCTACCCATATTTTTATCATTTAACTGGATACAGCAAGCAGTTTTGGCCATTCTGACTTGTATAAATTTCCTAAGAGGAATTAATACTCATGCAGAGTCTTTTATTTTATTTTTATTCTTAGTAAACTCCACACACAGGGCTCGAACTCATGTCCCCGAGATCAAGAATTGCGCGCTCTACAGACTGAGCCAGACAGGCAACCCCAGAGTGTTTTTGATAGGGCATGAGGAGTCAGATCTTTTAGCAGTGACAAATTTGCCTGTTGTAGATGTACTGCATGATAATAATTCGTTGACCCCAGTTTCTATACACATAGAGAAGTAATAATATAGATAAAGATAGCATTGATTTTGGGGTATGTTGTTTTTACAAACTGATGAAAATATGTGTTTGTAGTTTTTTAAAAAAGATAGCTAAGTTGCAAAAGTCAAGGATTTGTACTCCACTAGTAACAGTCAACACACTGAATAGAATTCTGTTAAACATGCCCCATTCTTTCCATCTCTTCTTCAGAAAAGAAGGTTATTATGAGACAGTAAACCTAATAGCGTTAAAAATACCTGGAAATTTAGTACGTGGTGTCAGAGAAGATACCACAATAGTCAGATGTAATGAGGTTGGATTGTCTGTGTTCTTCCCATTTGTCATTTCCTTTCCAAGCTATTATTTCACCCTACTGATAACCTCTCTTCAGTTTAAAAAAAAAATTACCATTAATATTCACTACCTTTTGCAGGTTTTGAACAATTTTTTAATCCAACAAGCTATTTTACCTTACACAATAGATGTGGTCTTAGCCAATAATCTTCATTGTTAACAGCATCCAGTGGCTTTTTAACAATTACATGACATCCATTGTGTTCCATTTTCTTTCTATGCTGGTAAATGCCTACTAAAGCACTCCAACTAGTAAGGTACACGAAGTATCACTTACATAAAGCACGCTAGCTGTCTCTAATTCAATTATTCAACTCAAAGACTTCCTTCAATGCTGCAAAATTGTCCTGATACTTCCCCATTTCTGATGCTAACCTGAGCTGTTTCTGGTTGCCTGGATTGTAAAGTGTTTATCTATTTTGCTAATCTTTTAAAACCATTTTGCTTGTCGTGAAGAAATGGTTTCCGATTTTTTTTTTTTAATCTGAAGAGTGACCGTAGAGATTATAGGTGGTTGTCATTTGTATATGTGTAAGGAAGAAACGAGCATCTTGCAGGGGGAAATGTTGGCATCTCTACCCGTGAAGAAAGCCATGATGTTAAAGCTCAAACTCTGTACCACCCATGCCACTGCTTCTTACTGCTTACCACTTCCCACCCCCTTATTTCTGGGGTGAATCATATTTGGGTCATTTGATTATTTACTTATTATCTCCAGAGGCTGGGTAGGCTAGTACTATCTGAACTCTAAATACACTCAAAATGCAATAAAGGCCAGAAGCTAGAGAGGATTAACCCTTCTACATTTTATAGTGATTGTTATATTTACCTTTCGAAAACCCATCCAGCTTCACCCCACAATTTCATCCTGGGAAAAAGTAGAAATGATATTGGATACATTATCAGAAAAGAGTCAGTATGTAGTTCTTTGTCACTAATCATGAATTATTTCTTCTCATAAAATAAATTATTTGGAGTTAGTCTGTGATTTCTTTTTTCTTTCTCCCTGAATTTTTAGGTATGGAAACCACAGATCCCAAAATCTCCACCATTAGGTTGATTCTACAGTGACTGAAATGATAAATCATTTGGCTGACATGATTTTGCCTTTTAAAAAAAATCCCTCGAAGTTGATGGTTATAACTCTCAATCTGGCTACATTACTGTTAAGGTTTTGAACAGTAGGCCCCTGCCATACACACCACAATCAACCTACATTGCTACTCACTGACCTAGCAAACTACCAAGTGGTAGTTCTTCAAGGGCTGTATTAGCTAGAAATGCACGAATTGCGACATTGGTGAACCATGATAGTTATGCTAACAGGAAGCTAATCAGATATTGGTGCTGCTCAAACACGCATGGTCCAAGGAGCATATGTTTCATGGTCCTAGGCCACCTTCCGAGTCTAAAAGACAACGCAGAAGAACACAACCTAAGTGTTTATTAAGGAAGACCATCGAGGAAGGAAGACTGCCTGCATCTCTCTGAGTTAACTTGAGTGAGGTACCAGTCTTTGCCCTTTAGAAAGATCAGGGCTCAGGAAGTCTTCTCTAACCTGTTCTTGAGGTTGTATGTGGACACTTATCTTCTCATCTCTGCTTCAAAGATCGAACACACTTCTTGTCTCACCCATGTACTATAGGCATATGTCATGTGGCACCTTGGACATTCAGTAGAACAGGGAGTAGGTAAGCTGGTGAAAACACAGGGACTTTCTGAAGAGATTGACAGCTTGTCTGTTTATCAGACTTATTCAATTTTTACCACTCAGACTGAGGTGTTCAAAAATGTTCAGAAAAGGGCCTGGGAGTAGAGAGGGGTGGAGTCTGGTATGACTGGGGCATCTGTAAGGGACTCCTAATTAAAAAAAAAAGTGAAAAAGAGAAAAGGAAGGAAAAAATTTCAGTTTAACTAACCCAACTAATTTTTTCCCCAGAAGAAGAAATAGGCTTAAATATATAAACTATATTTAATACAGATTAATATTATAAATACAGATTCAATGGAAGCCTAAGACACTATAAGAGCAAAAGAAATAGTAAGCACTGTGTTTAATTATTTATAAATACTAGCTGAAGGTGAATCTTCTTATTGATTGAAGAACCATAGTTTCTAGAGTTGTTTTTTCTTCTGCAAAATATAAAACCTTAATTTAAGGCTGGTAATTCATGCTTGGTTTCATTTCCTCCTTCAGCAGGTGCTTACTAAGTACCCACGGTGAGCTGGAAGCTGTGGGGGCCGTACTGGGGTATAACCTGTGGGAATACATACAAGCAAAAGCTGCAGTGCTCTCCTATCAGTCAGGGTCCTGGCAAGCAATAGATGGTAACTGAGGAGAGTTTAATGAAGGGACAGCTTACAGAGTGTTGGCAGGGGTAAGGGAACCCATGAGTGATGGTGAAGTGCCATGGGACTAGGAATATTGGGGAGCCATCTCCACCCTGAACCTGGAGGGATAAAGAGAAAGAGCAGTTACTGGAACCCAAGGCCGACCATAGCTGTGGCTACAGCTGTTAGAGAGAGCCACCTGATAGGTGCTGTGGCCTTCACGAGAGGAATGAAGGTACGCTGTGTCCCACCAGGCAGGGAAGTGGGCAACAAATACCACCTCTCTCCTCCCACCGTCTGATTTCCTGCTGGTGATTGTCATTGATTAAACTCCACCCCAAACCGGAGAATAAGAGAGCCCATTGACAAAATCCACAAAGGTGAGCATCCTGGTTTATAGAAGAGAGTGGAAAAGGATAGAGGATGTTTCTAGAGGGGCAAGCAGCGTACCCAGCACCCTGATCTTGAGATATCCATGCAAAGAAAGTTAAGCACAAAATAAGGCAACAATACAAAAGATGTCCCAAGATAAATGATACGTGGTATAGACAGTTGGTCCTAGGTGGGGTGTGTGGTGTAACGCAGGGAAAACTTCTGAAAATAAAGGAATGCTTCTGAGATTGAGGCTTTAAGAATCGGTTAGGATTAAGTCAGCAAAAAAGAATGTGGAGGATAGTCTGGTTGGGGGGAGAATAATGGGAACAAATGTATGGGAGCAAAAATGAATGTGGCATGATTGAGAGATTATATATATATTTGACTGGCCACAGCATAGAAGGCACCATATTAAAAATGCCGGGGACTTTCTGTGAGAATGGTGAACCATTTCCATTCATGAAGATGTTTGCATTTTTACTGAGTGCTTGCTGTATGCCTGGACTCTGCAAAACTTTTGGACAAAAGAGGACATCAAAGATAGGCTACCTGGCCCTGAAGACCTTTTACTTTCACTTGCATTCACAAGAAACAGTGAATTAGTTAAGCATAAAAAGATAAAATGTGAATGTGACTTGGGGTTCAGAAGTGGGGTCCAGAATGTGTAATTCCTGATGTGTGTTCACTCATTTTTAAAAATTCATCCAGCAAACATTTTTGAAGCATCCAGCATGTGTCAGGCACTATCATGGAAGATACAGCCCCTTGGGGGTAATCCAGATGCAACAGCCAACAATTGAGAGTTTGGCTCAGACCAAACCTTATCTAATTTAGACAAGAGCTAACTGAAGTATACTCTTCTAAAATATACCCTAATAAATCCGTAATAGGTGCTCACTAAATATTTGTTGACCAAATGAATGAGATAACTAATTATAATGAAGAAGTATTATAAATTTTTATGACTTTTTTAAAAAAGTTTTTATTTATTTGAGAGAGAGGGAGTGAGAGAGAGCACGAGAGGAGAGAGGGTCAGAGGGAAAAGCAGACTCCCTGCTGAGCAGGGAGCCCGATGTGGGACTTGATCCTGGGACTCCGGGATCATGACCTGAGCCGAAGGCAGTCGCTTAACCAACAGAGCCACGCAGGCGCCCAAATTTTTATGACATTTTGAAACAATGTGTAAGATAGGCATTTACACTGATGTCCAAAACCTAATCATAGTGCGGCCCGCTATGAAGGTGGAGACTTGTCCTGTCTTGTTTCCTGGAATAATCTCAGTTCCTAGCCTAGAGCCCAACACAGAGCCAGAGCACAGTTTATATCTACTGAATAAATGCTGGGATAAATTAAGAAATGAATGCATACTTGAAGCAAGTATTTTTGACAGTGAGTTTGCTTGGGGGTGGTGGCATCCTTTGTGTTGGGGGGCGGAGTCCCTTGGGGGAATGTAGTTACCATTATAGCACATTAAGTACTCCTTCCGATTTGTAATGAGTACTTCTTGTAAATGCATTTTAACTTTTCCTTACTTTAATTACTTGTGAGTTCCAGATGTGCAGTTGTTTAAATAGCTCTGAATATATATGGGGAAAATCATATCCTGCATCACTTTGAAAGGCAACACATGAGGGCAACATACCAAGATGCAGGGCTTCTGTCTCTGGCCAGGGCCCAGGTGTGTATACCTGTGGTTGGCCTCAGTACCCCTTACACTTTTACCTTTGTTCCTTTCTTTGAGAGCTCTAACTTCTTTAACTACTGCCATTAAAATCATATTAAGTCATTCTGAAGTGTTTCCCATAAACACCAAATGAGAAGTACAGCCGTGAGAAAAATTATCTACCTGTGTGGAATAGGTTATTACTTGAATTTGTAATCTGAGTGGCATATATTTTAGAGAAGATGTATTGTGGGGGGCACCCTCCCCCCATTCCTCATGTACTCAACAAGCAGTGTAGCTTTTTTCCCCCCAGGGTAGTTTTAACCCCACTGGCTTATTAATTATGATACCTGAGGGTAACTTTCTATTTACTGGCTTTTAAGCATTGTATTTTTTATTTGCCATTTAGAGATCTGAGTTCAAAGTGATTTTATGGCTTCTAGAAACTAAAAGTCAAATAAAATTAATATTGTCAGATGTTGATGGATATGTGAAAATTTTAACTGAAAGAGGGCAGGCCTCCTTGTAGAGTGAATTACATTTACACAACCAGATTTTTCATCTGGTTGGCTTTCCATTTCACAATTCCTGCCTCTATGGGGATGAGACAGGAGATCCGAGGCTTTCCGGTGTCTGAAAGATCTGGGAATACATACCGTAACCCACTGGTGGGTGAGGTGCTCTATGAACCAAATCTGGGTGTTTATATTTAGAAAGAAATAGAAAATGATTGTTAAGGCTGATGGCATCTTGCTGACCTGAAGATGGAGTTTGTGGTGAGGGGGTATTCAGAATCTCGTAGCTGAGATAGGACAAATTCTTTTCACTTGAACAAAAGATTATTTATAGATGAAAACCTTAACCCATACACACTAAGACAGGCTGAAATATGAAAGAGGTGAAGGAAGTCTGAAACACATGGATGAAACAATGTTTTAAACGTGTGCTAGGAATAGAATTATGCACATGCTACTTTGAGCTGAGTATTTGTTCCAATTTGTGAAATTCCTTTCTTATTTTAAAGATTTCCACCCCACTGCTAAATATACCTAGATGGCAATATGCAGATGTCTCTGTCAGCATTCAGGTTCTAATTGTGTATGTAATATTCTAAGCAAGTTATTTTTACTTCAGATTGTGAAATTAAACTGACATATTTAATTTCCCTCCCCATAATGATTATTGTAGATGTTATATAAAAATAAAAGCAGGGGCACCGAGGTGATGCAATCGGTTAAGCGCCAACAACTCTTGGTTTTCCCTCAGGTCTGATCTCAGGGTCATGGGATAGAGCCCCACATTGGGCTGTGCTCTCAATGTGGAGTCTGCTAAAGTTTCCCTCTCCCTCTCCCTCTGCCCTTCCCCCACAGCCTCCCCATCTGCACCCCCCAAATAAATAAATAAATCTTAAAAAAAATAAATAAAAGCAAATGTTTTGGGGCACCTAGCTGGCTTACTTGGAAGAGCATGTGACTCTTGATCTCAGGGTCATGAGTTTGAGGCCCACGTTGGGTGTAGAGATCACTTAAATAAATAAACCTAAAAAAATAAAATAAAAGCAAACATTATGAACACAGTTGACACCACTATAGTATTACAATTTGTGGAAAGAAAGACAATGTTTTTCTTCTGAAGGTTTGTACAGAGATGAAAAAAGTGCTTTGGGCTGAAGAATAAAACATGGAATCTCAATTGAGAAGTATAATTTGGAATTATTTAAACATTAAAAAATATCTTCTGAACTTCAAGAAATTACAATTAATACACGATAAAATTAACCAGGTTTTTTTTGTTACTTCTCAATCACCTTTATCAGTAAGAAGGAAAGATGGTCTATTTATTAGACTATTATTGGGTAAGCCCTAAGTGTTTTAGCAAATAGGAAAGAAAGAAAGAAAGAAAGAAAGAAAGGAAATTTGATGATAGGATTTCAACCTTTTTAACTGATAGTATATAATAAGTTCAAATAAAAAATTTAAATAATTATTTCAAAATTCATACCTAGGGCAGGCAAGCCTGCGGTGATGAATAGACCCAAACAAGTAATGGCTCAACACAATGGAAGTTTATTTCTTGCTCATGTCACAGTCCCAAGAGGGTGAACAGATTCTCAGTGTCGCCCCTCCATGCACTCATTCAGGGTACCAGGTTGACAGAGGCTCTGCTACCTTCAAACTGTGGCTTCTGTAATCACCACGGTTATCCCTGGCACGCCTGCTGCAAGGCGGAAAGAGTACAGAGAATGAGAGCAGGAAGGTACTATGAGCTCGGCCTGGAAGTGGCACACATTCCATTGGTGGCACTCAGTGACACGGCTACCTAACTAAATAGGAGTCTAGCTCTGTGCTTAAGAAAAAGGGGAGAGGCCCTCTTTTTCTTCAACGAGGTGGTCGAGTGGTTTGGTGGCGGCAGGCTTGCGGATTCGCGCCAGCAGACGCAGAGAGGCAGATCTTTGTGAAGACCCTGACGGGCAAGACCATCACCCTCGAGGTCGAACCCAGTGACACTATTGAGAATGTCAAAGCCAAAATCCAAGACAAGGAGGGCATCCCGCCTGACCAGCAGCGTCTGATTTTTGCGGGCAAACAGCTGGAAGATGGCCGTACTCTGTCAGACTATAATATCCAGAAAGAGTCCACCCTGCACTTGGTGCTTCGCCTCCGGGGTGGCATCATTGAGCCTTCCCTCCGCCAGCTGGCCCAGAAATACAACTGTGACAAGATGATCTGCCGCAAGTGTTACGCTCGCCTGCACCCCCGTGCTGTCAACTGCCGCAAGAAGAAGTGCGGCCACACCAACAACCTGCGCCCCAAAAAGAAGGTCAAATAGGGCCCCTCCACCGGCTCTTCCTTTGCCCACAGGGCAGCTTCCTGCCCGAGCCCCAAGGGCCTGGGGCCTCAATATCCCTTTCATTGACTGGAGCAGTAAAAAAAAAAAAAAAAAAGAAAGAAAAAGAAAAAGGGGAGAGACAGATTTTGGTGAATAGCCAATACCCTTCTTCACAGTTTAGCACCTCCCCACCCTAGCAGAGTGTGTCATGCATACTAGGCCTTCCATTAATATTTGCTGAATTGAGTATGTGTATATTACCTTCCAAATGTGTACATATTTCTATAATGTAGCAACAGGATAGTGGTGATATTTCCTATTTTGCTACTGTGACTTGGAAGTTTATTATTTATTTGAGTAGTTATTTATATTCCAATTTGTTACAAAAAATTAAACACAGAGCAATGCAGCAAGATGAAATAACTTGGGGCACCTGGCTGGCCCAGTCAGTTAAGTGTCCGGCTCTTGGTTTCGGCTCAGGTCGTGATCTCAGGGTTGTGGGATTGAGCCCCATGTTGGGCTCTGCGCTCTGCACAGAGTCTGCTTGGGATTTTCTCTCCCTCTCTCTCTGCCCTTCCCCCCCAAAATAAATAAATAAATCTTTTTTGAAAAGATGAAATAGGGCGCCTGGGTTGATTAAGCGACTGCTTTCGGCTCAGGTCATGACCCTGGAGTCCATGGATCGAGTCCTGCATTGGACTCCCTGCTCAGTGGTGAGTGTGCTTCTCCCTGTGACCCTCCCCCCGCTCATGTGCTCTCTCTCTCTCTCTCTCTCTCTCTCTCTCATTCTCTCTCTCTCAAATGAATAAAATCTTTAAAAAAATAAAATAAAAAGATGAAATAACTTGTCATTAATAAATATTTTTCTATGGTTTTACATAGCCTTCAAAATTACAATGTTGCAATTTAATTTATTTACTTTATTAAGACTTATACCTAGTGACCCCTGGGTGGCTCAGTCTGTAAGCGTTGGACTCTTGGTTTTGGCTCAGGTCATGATCTCAGGGTCCTGAGATGGAGCCTCCATGCTGGGGGTGAAGCCTGCTTGAGATTCTCTCCCTCTCTCTCTGCCCCTCCCCTCACTCATGCTCTCTCTCTCTCTCTCTCTCAAAAATAAATAAATAAATCTTTAAAAAAAGACTTATACCTTAAAGGCAGACACATTTTTTTCCTTTATATATACAACATAATGTATATATGCACATCGATAATGATTTGGCTGATGTAATTTCTTTTCTTTTTTAAGATTTTATTTATTTATTTGACACACAGAGCGAGAGAGAGAGCGAGAGAGAGAGGGAGAGAGCACAAGCAGGGGGAGCGGCAGGCAGAGGGAGAAGCAGGCTTCCTGCATGAGCAGGGAGCCCGATGTGGGGCTCGATCCCAGGACCCTGGGATCATGACCTGAGCTGAAGGCAGCAGTTTAACCAACTGAGCCACCCAGGCGCCCCAGGCTGATGTAATTTCTTAGGATAAATTCCTAGAAGTGAAAATATTGGATCAAAGGAAATAAATAATTGCATGAATTTTGCAAGATATTTACAGCATTTGCAGAAAGGAGTGCAGAACTCCGTGAGGCTGCAACCTTATCAACTTGAATGGTATTTGAAACATGTTTCACGGCCTAAAATATGCAAAATGGTATAATTGTTTTAATTTATATTTCTTTGATTGTTAATGACATCTTCTTACTATTTTCCCCCTTTTGGGGGAAGTAGTGCTTTCTATTTAGATATAACTTGTTGAGTGCTATCATTAAACATGTCATTTAGAAATGAAACTAACTGGGGCACCTGGGTGGCTCAGTCGGTTAAGTGTCTGCCTTCAGCTCAGGTCATGATTTTAGGGTCCTGGGATTGAGCCCTGCATTGGGCTCCCTGCCCAGTGCAGAGCCTGATTCTCTCTCTCCCTCTTCCTCTCCCCAAGTTGTGTGCTCTTTCTCTCTCTCTCTTTCACAAATAAGTAAATAAAATCTTAAAAAAAATAAAGAAATGAAATTGACTTTAAAGTCTTCAAGAAAATATAAATCCAGGGTTTTTTAATCTGGGGTCTGCAAATTCTTAAGAGTCCACAGGTGGCCTTCAAGTAATAATGACACTCCTGGAATTGGGGCAAGATGTTCTGAGTAGGCCCTTATGTACATTTTTCTAGGTATTATGTACATGGTATTTTAAATCAGATTCTTCTGCTTCCATTCTCCTTCCTTCCCATGAATAATCTAAGAATTTAGGTCCATCAGAAATAGAAAAATATATTCTGGCTTAATTTCACTCTAGGACTTTAGTTTCCACTGGATACTAATGCTACATCAGAGGTGCCTGATTTCTGGGTTTAAAAGACAGAATTAAGGGGGCACCTGGGTGGCTCAGTTGGTTAAGTGACTGCCTTCGGCTCATGTCATGATCCCAGGGTCCTGGGATGGAGTCCAACATTGGGCTCCTGGCTCAGCGGGGAGCCTGCTTCTCCCTCTGACCCTCTCCCCTCTCATGCTGTTTCTCTCTCTTTCAAATAAATAAATAAATAAATAAAATCTTAAAAAAAAGACAGAATTTAATTTTTTTTTTAAAGATTTTTTATTTATGGGGCGCCTGGGTGGCTCAGTCAGTTAAGCGACTGCCTTCAGCTCAGGTCATGATCCTGGAGTCCTGGGATGGAGCCCCACGTCGGGCTTCCTGCTCAGTGGAGAGCCTGCTTCTCCCTCTCCCTCTGCCTGCCTCTCTGCCTACTTGTGTTCTCTCTCTCTCTGTGTCAAATAAATAAATAAAATTAAAAAAAGATTTTTTATTTATTTGACAGAGAGACACACAGCAAGAGAGGGAACACAAGCAGGGGGAGTGGGAGAGGGAGAAGCAGGCTTCCTGCCAAGCAGGGAGCCCGATGTGGGGCTTGATCCCAGGACCCTGGGACTGTGACCTGAGCCGAAGGCAGATGCTTAGCAACTGAGCCACCCGGGCGCCCAAGACAGAATTTAGTTAAATGCTAGTTCAGCGGAAGCTTTCTCTTTTAATTTTATGTTATTGAGGTTCTATGGCTCTATGACTCACAAGTGTTAGCTGTATGTGATTAATATTTCTAAGCTTTAGGAATTTTGCACAGAAGTTTCAACAACAATGTGCTGGTATTTTTGAAGGATCGCTCAAACATCAGAAGACATAGGCATAAATAGTAGGAAAAATAGAAACAATAGTCCCAAGGAGATAAAGCTCCTGGTATGTTTTGGAAGTAAAACCAAATTATAGCTGGAGGCAAAAGTAAAGAAGAGGCAGAAACACAAAGTGACACGAGAAAGATGAACGTTTTTGGTCCTACACTTATAATAAGTCAGGAAGTAAATGACTGTATGGTGATTTCATCTGTGAGTAGACCTGCCTCCCACTGGAATCTAAGCTGTCTGCTGCCAGGAATCTTACCTGATCATTGATGTATTCCCAGCGCTTAAAATAGTGACCAGTGGTGGGCATTTAATGATTTTTTATTGAAAAATAGTAATAAGCCAAGTAAATTCCAAGTGAAAAACATGCACCTTGAATTCTCATTGGAAAGCAGCAAAAGAAGACAGGACAGGGACCACTGATGGATTCAACAAATGTCTTGGGCAGTGACTATGTGTGAGGCATTATGCTGGGGACCGCACAGGTTGCAGATGGCTTCCAGTCCTTTAGGGTTGGCAGCTTCACCAAAAGGAGCCTTGGAGGGGGAGGAGGAATTTCACCCCATTATAATCTCCAATGCCATCTTTCCTTCAATAAGTATTCTCTGAAAGCAAAATGGATATATTTTTAATTAATTTTAAATAAAGCATGAATAAAAGCATCTTTATAAAATGTTGCTCTCATATGGATTTTAAAAATACAATCTAGGGGCGCCTGGATGGCTCAGTCGTTAAGCTTCTGCCTTCAGCTCAGGTCATGATCCCAGGGTCCTGGGATCGAGCCCCGCATCGGGCTCCCTGCTCCGCAGGAAGCCTGCTTCTCCCTCTCCCACTCCCCCTGCTTTGTTCCCTCTCTCGCTCTCTGTCAAATAAATAAATAAAATATTAAAAAAAAGTTCACTGGACGGATATGAAGTTCTTCATAAAATTAAAAGATAGGTCAAAGAAACCAACACTGGCAGGGACTGGAGCAGAGCAGCTATAGGCTTCTGTGAGCAGAAATAATGGATGGATTCTTCAGGTCATGAATGAACTCCAGCCATTTTCCATGCTGGATCACTCAAGAATCACACTGCAGAGAGCTAGAGCTGGAAGGAGAGGGGATGAGGCCAAGGGTATGGTTCCTGACTGGCCTAATGAATGTCACATCTCCGTCCCCTCACCACGAAGGGTGGGGGAATTTGACTTACAGTCCCCTCAAGATCGCATGCATCGCCAAGGTAAAACCAATGCATTCCTCCTGGAAGAATGGTGGCTGAATGATGCCAGGCAAGAAAAAACCTATAGGAGTTCAAATATTTATTGAACTTGGGGTAAGACAGACAGAGAAGTCTTCATGAAAGAGTTGGCATTAGAATTAGGCCTTAACACACACACACACACACACACACACACACACACACACACACACATATTTATTTATTTATTAAATAAACAACATTTAAATATGTAGGAATGGAGAGAAGGGTTAGGTTTGAAGGCAAGAGATCATGGTATGAGCTGAGGCACAGAGGATGTAACAGAGAACAGGTGTCCCAGAGATGTGTGGAGAAGAGAGAATGGTTCTGTTTGGATAGAGTATAGGGTAGGAACATACCGTGAAGAATCATGACTGCCACCCTAAGAAGTTTGGGTTTTATTTTGTAAACAATGGATGGACCGATTTTTTTTAGGTAAGACATGCAGCTATATAATTAGATAATGGAATATTAGCTATGTACTTTTTATTTTTGTAAGGAAGTTGCCTCTGGTGACTGGGGTTGGGTGGGAGAAGAGATTGGATGCAGGAAAACCAGTTAGGACAGTAATGCAAAAGTTTGGTCTAGAATTATGAAGGAAGTGAACTAGTATAACAGCTGTGGGGATGTTGCTGGGGAGACAGTACAGGAGACATTGTGAAGGTTCTTTTTAACAACAGGGTTTGCTCTCACCAGTGCCACAGGAAGTGAAGTTAAATGTGTGGCTGAAGATTCAGTCACCAGGATCTATGTACTATTGCTCACAGAAATAATAACAATGCCGTTTAGCTGCTGTTACTTTTCACATTCTTTATCAGTTAATCAAATCAAATATTCTTCATGATTAAAATCAAGCTATTGGAGAAAATCCCTAAATGCATCAATGTGTTCCGATAGCTTGAAACTTGAAAGTGAAGGAAATCAGTTTAAATGATACATACCCACCTTCCACTAAGAACAACAGGAAAGATACTGTAAGAAATGATCTGCAAACTTTTTCTGGAAAATGTCATATAGTAAACATTTGGCGCTTTGTGGGCCATGCAACTTCCGTTGTAACTACTCAACTCTGCCAGAAAGCAGCTACAAACAATATTTAAATGAATGAATGAGGTTGTATCCCAATGCATTGTTATTTATGGACACTGAAATTTGAATTTCAGATAATTTTCACGTGCCACAAAACCTTCTTTTGATTTTCTTCTATCATTTAAAAATGTAAAAACAGTACCTGCATATGTAGTCACGTAAGTCCTGGAGACCTGATACAGAGTACAGTGATTATAGACCATAAAACTGTATTATAAATATTAAACTTGGTAAGAGACTAGATCTTAATTGTTTCCAGCGCTAAAAGAAATGATAATGATGTGAAGGGATAGAGGTGTTAGCTAGTGCTACAGTTGCCATCATATGGCAATATAAATGTATCAAATCAATATGTTATACACCTTAAACTTACACTATATGTCAAATATCTCAATTAAAAAAAATATATTTTTAAAGATTTTATTTATTTATTTGAGAGAGAGAATGAGAGAGAGAGAGAGAGAGAGCACATGAGAGGGGGGAGGGTCAGAGGGAGAAGCAGACTCCCCCCTGAACAGGGAGCCTGACGCGGGACTCGATCCTGGACTCCAGGATCATGACCTGAGCCGAAAGCAGTCGCCTAACCAACTGAGCCACCCAGGTGCCCAAAATATTAATGAATAAAAAAATTTTAATAAAAGCCTGGAAAAAATATAAATTAAATGAAATAAAAATGTAAAAACCATTCTTTGCTGTAAAAAAAACAGGCAGTGGATTGGATTTCACACTTGCTAACGGTGTCTTTGGGACTACCACAGCTTAAGAAATCAGGGCCAACGTGTTTTTCATGAGTCAACAGCAATGTGAACCCATTCTGAAAGTAGTAGTTGAACTAGAAGAGGGAAAAATATTAATACCTCAAAAATGGATTCTGCTCTACTTGTTTTTGGTTTAAATGAATGGAATTTTTCTTTCAGCTTTCTTTCTTAATGTGGCGTGGCCTTAATATTTGATAAAATACAGATTAGGCTAAAGTAAGAGGCATTCCAAAACACAGTGCTTTGGGCAATATGGAAGTTAACTTCTCTCTGAGAAATATAATCTTTACCTGGGAAGCCAAGTATCCAACTAAAATTGGGAGTTATATTCTTATAGGAAGTTGGGGAGAATAGAATTGTAGAAATATTTGAAGATAGCAAGAAGTCTCTGCCAAGCGTTGCATCTTACTAAACAATTTCTATATTCTAAACGGAGATTGTTTGCTGCTTCAATCAGGAAAAGGGAGTCAGTCTAAATATTTTTAATGATTTGATTGACATTGGGGAGGGTATGTGCTATGGTGAACACTATGAATTGTGTAAGACTGATGAATCACAGATCTGTACCCCTGAAACAAATAATATATTATATGTTAGTAAAAAAAAAAAACCTGGAAAAATATATATAAATATATATTTTTAAAACATTTTATTTATTTATTTGACAGAGAGAGAGACACAGCAAGAGAGGGAACACAAGCAGGGTGAGTGGGAGAGGGAGAAGCAGACTCCCCGCGGAGCAGGGAGCCCAATGCGGGGCTCGATCCCAGGACCCTGGGATCATGACCCGAGCCGAAGGCAGACGCTTAACGACTGAACCACCCAAGCGTCCCCTGGAAAAAATATTTTTAATGATTAACTTAAATGCTAAAAACAGAAATCAGTTGTTTTTTTGGCGGTGTCTTTTCCCAGAGCTTTTACTGTGGTAACTTCTATGACATCATAAATTCATTCAACAAGTATTTTTGAGCACCTATGGTGCCAGGCATCTTTCTAGGCAGATAAAACCCTCATTTCCTACACTACTAACAATTTTATTCTAACGTATTCTCTTGGGTGAAGACATTACGTTAGAACACGTAGTAAAAGCTCCTCAAAGCATGGGGAATGAGAATTGGGAGCCGTGATTGTTACAATACGAAGTGAGGGGTCTTTGGGGAGACTCCAGCCCTTCAAAATCTCCATCAGCCTTACAAACTTACTTCCAGTGAACTTGGACTGCAAAGAACAGCCTGTTCACTAGGCAAGCAGAGCTTCAAGGGAAGTCCTCCAGCTCCCTTTCCAAAAGTTTGCCATCCTTGCACCTGTCCTTTCTAGAAATTCTCGACCACTCCTGGTGTGGGGATTTGGCCTGATATTTAGGTGCTAGAGTACTCTCTCCCAACCCTCCCCATGGGAAGATGACCCTGGATCCTGAAATAAGAGACTGACCCGCCTGTGTCAGTGTCTTTTCCAAATTGTATTTAAAAAAAGGGGTGGGGGGAGCAGGCAAACACTAAGCACTCCACCTGGCATGACTTCAGAATGCTTGTGATTAAGATATTCTGCTTATTGTTAGTCAAAGATCTAGGCCTGCCTTGCTCCACATAAATAGAAACTGTTTCTCAGCTGCCTTCGGGTGTCCTCCTCCATGTCCTTAGGGTGCTAGAACAGCAGGGCTTCTCTAAATGGTTCTTAGACTCGAAGAACATGAAAAGAAGCAGCAAAGGGCTCCTGAAAGCATTTACACTGACGAGTAATATGTACTGACAGTACATTTTTCCTTTTCGCTCTAAAGTGGAAGCCTTTGTGCACTGCTTTTGTTGTTAGCACCAAAAGGGAAATTGGGGTGCTGGCAGCGTGGCCAGCAGAAGGAGCTGACTGAAATTAAGTGAGGCAGTTTGGGCCACACCAGCCTCACTCCTTGGCCACTCCTTCGCACTTTTACCGGTTGGAATTCAAGGGGCACGGCGGGGGTGGGGGGTGGGGGTGAAGGGAAGAGTGTGTGGCCATGCAAAGTAGAAAGAATGAGAAGCCCTCAGAGAGGAAGCCACAGATTAAGAAAGAAAGAAAGAAAGAAAGAAAGAAAGAAAGAAAGAAAGAAAGAAAGAAAGAAAGAAAGAAAGAAAGAAATCCCTTTAGTTTTCTTTCTTTCTTTTCTTTTTTTAAGATTTTATTTATTTATTTGACAGAGAGAGCAGAAGCAGGGGGAGCAGCAGAGGGAGAGGGAGAAGCAGACTCCCTGGGGAGCCCGATGTGGGGCTTGATCCCAGGACCCTGGGATCATGACCTGAGCTGAAGGCAGATGCCTAACGGACTGAGCCACCCAGGCTTCCCTCCTGCATGAATCAGAGCAATTAAGTACCAATGACAGCTAACACTTATTGAGCCCCTGATATATGCCAGACACTGTTCTAAGTGCTTTACATGGCATTATCTCATTTGATTCCTACAGTAACTCTCAGTGGTAGGTGCTCTAATTATTCCCATTTTACAGCTATGCAATGGAGGCTGGGAGAGGTGGAGGCTGTAAGCAGTAGGCCTGGGATTCTATGCTTGGCAGGCTGACTCCAGAGCTGGAATGCCATCTGTTATGTTACACGGCCTTCAAGAGAGTTGAGAGCCCTTGGTTGTCATTTTCCTCTAGATTTACAGCTCAGTTTGTGCCACAGGTGACGGCATAGATTTGCATTTCCTAATGAAAGAGGGAATGAAGTTAAATCGTAAACAAGAGAGCCTGAAAAGTATGATGTTCAAAAAACTGCAAAGAGTTTGTGCCTTTTTTCCTGATTGCCGGCTAGCATCTTGCTTGCTGTAGGGAAGACAGTTCAGCCTAACAGTACTAGATTCTATATAAAGCAATTTATTATTTTTTTGAAAAGTGATAATGGCCTTGTTTTCATCTTAAGGGTCCAGAGCGGCAGAGGACTGGTAGCACCCTGAGAAGCATGCACTCAGCAAGATTGCCTAAATAGTTCTTTCCCCTCCGGTCCTGACCCAGTAACCTCTGGGCCATTCTCTTCCCTGGCGTCTCCTGTATAGGGCCCCAAAGAGTATGCTGATGCCTGCAACATCCTTTTAGGATTTGAAGACCTGTAGACAAATGGCTCCTGGGGACAGGGAACATATCAAAACGTAATCCTTACTCATAACAGAATTGAGTTTGGTGTGAACCCAGCAATCAGGGAATGAAAGGTGAGTGCATTAACCTACCATGTTATCTGTATAGGAGTTTTATATCTTAAATGGAACAGACATCCCTGCAAAACAATAACGGATGGAGATTAATGAGTTACAGGTGACCCTCAGACACGGGAAGGTTGACTTTGGATAAGCACCCACAAAGGTCAAGTGCTTATCTGAATTAACCACAAGTCTTGGATCTGGGGTAAAAATAAAGGACGAGAAATACCCCAGGGAGAGGCTTTCTTCAACCTGAGTTTTGTTGTTCTTTCTTACCTTCTGCTAAATTCTGCATTGGATTGGACCAGCCCTTTTCTTGTAGCATTTCCACACACATATCTCTGGCCTAAGCCAGATCTCAACATCGAAAACCCAGAGCAATGCTTTTCAGATTTCTGGGGTTTCCAGATGTGTTGTAGGCCAATTATTTTTGCTAACATGGAATTGAGTCTTTTTGACAGAGGCTCTATAAGAATTGGATGGCATCTTCACAACTGCAGTCACTTTTGCTTAGTACTGACTTGGGAATTTGCATTTGTCTCATTGTACAGCGCAAATATGTAGTGGTAATGACAGCTTTCTGTGTTTATTACTCTCATCCTTGGGTCAATTTTATTATTTCCATTTAAGGCAATAATTAATCCCCAGAGCAGTGCTGTATTCCATTTATCGAAAAACATACTTGACCCCTAGCCTACCTCCATTAATTAAGTGGAGTTGTATAGCTACCTAGTGACTCCCCCCCCCCCCACCCCCATAAAGAGTATCCACTGGGCTCTATCTTAGGACCCTGCCAAGAAAGTTAAGTGAATAGACTAGGAGAGGCCCATGGAGCTGGTGTAGACCGAGCTTAGGCTGTAGGAGGAGTTCAGGGCTGGAAGGTGAGCATACACTCACCTAATACAAAAGACCAGGGCGTCTCCATTGGTAGACAGAATCCTGATCCAGGTGTGTTGTCAATAGTAGAGAAATATAAAGAGACAACTCTCATGCACCCCACCCCTGCCAGAACTTGGAAATGAGAGAAATAAGATACCCACTGAGAGTAAAATTTTAAAAACAACGACTAAAATAGAGCATAGATATGCAAAATTTTCTTATACCCTAGAAGAGTCCTAAGAAACCTAGGCACATGCATTTACACATGCAAAGAAAGAATGTGTTAATCAGAGGGGGTTGGTCAGCTCTGGAAGGTGGTAAAGAGAGAGTTCCTGAGGCAAAGTTAGAGGTGCTGGTCCAAGTTTTGCCCCTGGAAGACCAGGCCTGGCCAAAGTTTTTTTCAGACCGGGGTAAGCATCAACTGAACATTTTCTCAAACACATTGGTATGGAGTGCTTATAATGTGCCAGACTTGTGTCAAGCTTTGGGAGAAAGTGCCAAATATGGAGACTACCCTTCAAGACAGAAGACTTGACCTGAGCCAGGCACTTTATGAAGGAGAGAACATTAACATAACAAAGGCAACTGTAGACTGGGGATTCTCCATCTGAGGAGGAAGTGACCCTAGATTGAAGAGGCTGAGGACATGTAGGAGTTAAACACTGGAAGGAGGTAAAGGAGTGTACCTCAAACAGGGCTGGCATTTGCTCAGAGTACCAGGCTGGGATGATCATGGCTTGCAGCATATTTGAGAGATGGAAGGAGGGCCCGCGTGGCTGGACCCAGAGTGGTTTTAGATAATAGATAATATTTCCCGAGCACTTAGTAGGTGCCAGACGGTGTTGAAAGCAGTTTACTCTCCTAATTTCATCACAGTCTTATGAAGTAACCACTATCTTTATTCCTGTTTTCCTGAAGAAGAAAGTATGGCACAATAGAAGTGAGTAAACTGCCTGAGCTTGGAAGTAGAGGAAGGGGATTTGAATCATGGAAGTGTAGTTGCAGAACCTATGTTCTTAACCAGTTCCTACACTGAAGGCAGACATTAAGCAGACAGACCGTGTGGGGCCAGTAGAGCTGAGGATTTTCTCTTCTTCTGAGAACAGTGCCCAGTATTTAGAGGAGTGACCTAGTTGAATGTGTGCTTTGAAAAAAATCGCTCTGGCTGCAATGTGATTAGCTACTATTTTTTAAAAATCTGATTATGATTTGGCTTCCTGTATAAGTCTGCAGAGAAAGAGGGAATTCACAGATCATATGAACTTCAAGAATTTGCTCACCAAGATAGCCATTTCTTTCTTTCTTTCTTTCTTCCTTTCTTTCTTTCTTTCTTTCTTTCTTTCTTTCTTTCTTTCTTTCTTTCTTTCTTTCTTTCTTTCTTTCTTTCTTTCTTTCTTTCTTTCTTTTTAAGAGAGAGAACATGAGTAGGAGGAGGGGTAGAGGGAGAGGGAGAAGCAGGCCCCCCGCTGAGCAGGGAGCCCCATACAGGGTTCTATCCCAGGACTCTGAGGTCATGACTGAGCCCAAGGCAGACGCTTAACTGACTGAGCCACCCAGACGCCCCCCCGCTTTTTTAAAAGATTTTAAGGATAGCCATTTCTTACTATAAATTAATACACAAGCTTTTTTTTTAAAATATACTAACTTTTAAGCATGATCTGGTTTTCTAAAATTCTTGATGGCAGGCACAGAATATATTGTGTGTGTGGTTCTGAGTATTTTGCAATAGTCAATTTTTTTAAAGATTTATTTAATTGAAAGAGAGAGGGGAGAGTGGGGTTGGGGGAGAGGGGCAGAGGGAGGGGGAGAGAGAATCTCAAGCAGACTCTCCGCTGCGTACAGAGCCCAATGCCGGGCTCCAACTCGCCACCCTGAGATCACAACCTGAGCTGAAATCAACAGTCGGACACTTAACTCACGTTAAGTGTCCAGTAGTTATTTCTTAGTGTAAATTAATAAAATGGTACCCTGGTTTGGTACGTCAGACTCATGAGATAGAGGAAGCAGTCTGCCTTGGAATGACTGATTTACTTTATAAAAAGATGAAGTTTCTTATTTGCAATGCTAAAGATCAGGCTTTGAATAGACTGCAGTAAATTCACCAAGTAATGACTTTGCCTCTACGGCTGCTCAGGGAGGGAGCCTGCTGCCTTTTCCCCAAGGGTAACAGCTGTTAACTCACAACAGTCAGCATCACCGGGGCTGTGTACAACAGCTACAGGGCTTTCTATTCCTCCTCACCCCTCCTCCTCTTCCTCCTACTTACAAGACATTCAGAAACCGAGGCAGGTAGGCAGTATTAGGAAGGTCTGTCAGAAGGTATGTTCAGAGCCCTTTGCTAGGAACCAACAAGAACAGTTCAGGGTCTCGGGTCTTAAGGGATTGTGATATTAGGGAAGTAAGAGGGAAACCCACTTAACAAAACAAGGGAGCAAGATGGGACCTGGATCTTGTTTTCACAATAGGGGCACAGGGTAAGAGCCGTTCAGGCTGGACATACACATCTAGACAACAGTGTAGAGATGGTATATAAAGCTGTGTGACTGATGAAACCCTCTGGGAATTGAATGTAGTTAGAGAACAGAAGGGTCAGAACCCCAAGCACTCCAACGCTTAGAGGCAGAGAGATGAAGAAGCACTAGCAGGGGAGTCTGAGGAGGAAGTGCTCTGGAAGGCAAACTGCATTTCTGTAGGGAGAAAATGGTTGGTTACATAAATGTTTAAGTGAGGAATTGAGACTTGATGGATTTGCCAATGTAGAAGTCCTTATTGATCTTAACAGGAGCAGTTTGGGCATTTGCAATGCGGAGGAGAGGTGGGGATTGAACTGGGTTCAAGAGAAAGGGGAGGAGAGAAATTACTAGTAAGTACCAACTTCTTTGAGGAGTTTTATTGTCAAGCGGTGCAGAGGAAATGGGAAGTAAATGGGTGATGAAGAGAGAGGAGACCGTGGAGGGCTGAAGAGAGGCGGGAAGGGATGAAGGAGTACTGGGGACAGTGGAGGGCAACAAATGCTGGCTGGGCGGCATGATTGCTCCACGGGAGGTTATGACGACCAGGAACTTAGAGCAAGATCAGCCAACATAGTTGGTTGTCTTTCTCCCGTGTGGTCGGTTCCAGGATGCTAATGTGGAATAGGCAGAAAGTTGGATTTAATAAGTTGTGAGAATTTACCAATACATTCCTTCAGAGAGGAGCAAGGAGCTCGAGGGTGCTTGCAAGGGAATAAAAATGGTAATGGATCATGGAATTGAAGCAGGATTAGGAGGAGGCAAGTGAGGACTCAGACGATGAAGACAGTGACAAGGTGGGAGGGAGGATCCATAGACTGTCCCACTCGAGCAAAAAAAAAAAAAAAAATACTCCAAATGGCATTTCTGGCCTTTATCCTAATAAATCTCTCAGATTTTTGATGTTCACGTTTCTTTAAATGTTGATGGAGGCAGGGGCTCCTGGGTGGCTCAGTTGGTTAAGCATCCAACTCTTGATCTCAGCTCAGGTCTGGATCTCAGGGTCATGAGTTCAAGCCCCATGTTGGGGCTTGGAGCCTACTTTAAAAAAAAAATCATGGGGCGCCTGGGTGGCTCAGTCAGTTAAGCGTCTGCCTTCGGCTCAGATCATGATCCCAGGGTCCTGGGATTGAGTCCCACATTGCAGTGGAGAGCCTGTTTCTACCTCTCCCTCTGCTGCTCCACCTGCTTGTGCTCTCTCTCTCTCTGTCAAATAAATAAATAAATAAATAAAAATTAAAAAAAAAAACAAAATGAAATAGATGTTGATGGAGGAAATAGTAACATCTTTAGTTTGTTTTTTTTTTTTTTGTGGGAATGGGGCTACTCAGTTGGAGCAGTTATTGCTGGGAAGCAGGGAGCATCAGAGAGAGGAGAGTGGGAGTTCCTTAGCAAAGGGGAAAATGACAGGTGTGGGGTAGCAGGTCTCAGAGTCTCCAGTCTCTTGAGCTCTTGAGGTTTATATTCCTAGGATTGTAGGAGGCAGTGCTTAGACTTCAAGCAACACACACACACATTTTTCTTCTTTACCAGAAATTAGGATAGTGCTTGTCAGATGTGTGTCTGTCAGTGATTCTTCAAATATTTTTTGGAGAGTAAGAGGAAGGCCACAGAAAGGCCAAAGTGAAAAATCAGGAGAGAAAAAGGCAGGAGGAAAAGCCTTTTAAATATAATGTTTTATCTTAGAATTTAGTTTATGGATGATATCGAGAAATGTCTTTCTGGGAAATATGTGGTAGAATATGTGATAATCATTTCATTAAGGCTATAAGAATACTCACAGATGCCCTTGTGTCATGACCACAAGATAGGCAGTTACCTGAAACTTACCCTTTGGGAATTCTCATGTTTGTGGATTATGGCAACTTCTTGTTCCCTGCCCCCTGGTTCAGCCAAGAGTACTTCGTAGTTGAGACTAGACCAATTCTTTCATTTTACAGATATAGGAACTGAGGCCTTGGAAGGTGACATCTGCAATCTTCTATTTTACCATAATGTGGGTGCCATATTCTGGCCTCTGGCTTTGAGAAAGCATCCCCTTCTTCCAAGCTTCTGTTGGATACTTTTTCCAACAGTCACAGCTGCCCTTGTCCTGTATGAAAATATAGTTTATGGAGCAGCTTAAACTAGAGGTCAGTTAGTAGAGCATGCGACTCTTGATCTTGGGATTGTAAGTTCAGGCCCCATGTTGGGCATAGAGTTTACGTTAAAAAAAAAAAGTACAATTTGCCCTCAGATTGAGATGACTTCCCTGTGATCCAGAAAACAAGCTCACTACTTCCAACACTGTTGTACAGAGGACAGAACAAGAAGTTTTGTGTTTTCTTTGCAAAATGGATATAAACCTTATTCACAAGAACAATCAGGGACCAGGGAAGAGTGGGGAGCAAGGTTTTCATCCTTCTTTAGAATAATTTTTTATAAGAGGTACAAAAATAATACTATGAACTATGTTAGAAGAACATGTGTTTTGAAGTCTGACAATAATGAAAGAAGTTGTACTGAGTCTTACTTTATATGCTGAGCTTTGTCCTCTCTCACATTCTGGTGCCACTGATTGTGGGATCTTGGGCAAGTTACCTAATTTTTTTGGACTTTTTTTCCCAACAGAACAGAATACCAATGACTTTTTTGCATAGTTATTTTTGTAAAATATTAAATTTGCTATTGTGTAAAAATCTCTGGCATATAACAGGTGCTCAATAAATGTTAATTTGTTCCTTTCCCTCTTTCCCTCAAGGTTCCTGAGGTTTAAAGATACTTTTCCAGATTTCGAGCTGTTGAAAAATTTCAACAGCAAGGCGAGAATGGTTATGATTAAAACCAGTTGATACTATGTATTCAATTTTGTGATGTAACCTGGTATCAACAGCCAAGATCTTTGTCCTGAAGGGAATTTCAATATTCAGCAAAAAGTGGGGCTGATTTAATAGCCATTAATTCTGAGGATATGTTCAAGTTCAAAGTCCGTCTGTTATAAAATGTAAATTGCTCTTTTTTATGTATTTTGTGTTGGAACTTAGGAACAAATGCTGTCACTTTTCTTTTTCTTTGCATGGGATTGCAGGAGCCTTTATTTTCACAGAGCCCTATTATTGTGATACCTCACACAGGAAATGCACACTCTGACATTAGTTACCAAATTGCTGAAATATCATGTGTTTTCTATTCATTAAAGCCCTAAAGCACTATGTGCAAATTCCCTTACTTTAATTACACACCTCAGGGATGTGCATGCCAAAAAAAGGAACCAGTCAGACAAAAAGCCAGGTCTTTGCCAAAAAACCCCAGCCCCCTAAACTGGTAAACATTTATTTTCAGCTGGGAAATCTGCTATTAATTCATATAGTGACTTTCCCAGCTGAAATAATGAGCCAAGCCAAGTGAACCAAATGTTCGCAGTGAGCAAACATGAACAGTGGGGAATCAACCCATCTCTTATTTACATGTTTGTTCCTTCAGCAGTTAAGGAACATCTGAACATTTCCCTTTCTACCTGGAAGCATACAGTGTTTATGCTTCAAGTGTCTTAGTTTTCAAACAGAGCTCATACACTCGACTGTAGAGAGGTGTCTTAAGAATTAAAAGAGAAAAATCACCAAACCAAATTATTTATTAGGGCTTAAGAACAAAGTCTCTCCATCAACTTCATTGACTCTCCTATCTTACTGGAGCCCTTAAAAAAGTCAGAATTAGCGAAACAATGAGATTTTGAAGGAAATGTCATTTTGGAATTTTTGTTCTGAAAGGAGTTAACAAAAACTCTAAAATTTAGAAGCAAAAAAGTTTATTGTTCTGTAAAGTAAACTAGGAATTAAAATACATTATAAAAGGTTTTTTTTGAAAATGTTCAGGGCGTCTCTTTTCATTCCCATTTAATTACAAAGCTTCAGCCTCTGGAAAATAAGAAAAGAAATAGCTATCCACAGGCACCATAAGCATATGACCAAGAACAGTAATATTTATATCTTTTGGAGGTCTGAATAACTCACAAAATGCACTCAGATTCTAGAACAGAAAGTTGCCCTATGTGTATAAAACTTAGAATAAAAAGTAGTTTGTATAGAAGAGCATGCATAAAGGCTTAATGGAAAGCAAAGAAGGAAGGAAAAACAGTTAAATCAACACATGAAATAGCAAAGTAGGAGAGTCAAAAAGTCAATATATTGATTAATTCCTATGATGATGCAGAGTATCCACTCAACAGTCAGTTAACCCATTTAACGTTTTTCTTGATATAAAGGAGTTAAAAAAAAAGTTCCCAAATGCAAACTTATATAAAGATGTAATCAATAATTGGAGTTTTAATGCCTCTCTTAATATAAGCTTGGTGCAGCGTTTAAATCTCTTCTCACGGAATACAATACTTCACATGTTAATGAAGGTGTGATTTTTATTATAACAAACATAAGAAAAAGTAGCTTTTAACTCACAGTACTTTAAAATCAAGGTTAACCACCGCCAAACCTTTTCCCTAAATGAAATTTTTAGCAGATATATGATTTTTAAGCATTGAATAAATGAATAAAATGTATGAGAATTTTTTTTTTGTTCTATAAGAAGAAGCAATGCCCTATTAATTTTGACAGACAACTTGGCATTAGCCATTTTAAAATCCAACATGGGATAAAGTTATGCATTACTAGTCTCTCTACATTTTTGTCAAGAGATGAACATTTTGCCAGATTTTTAATAATATGCCAAGAGCTTTGTCAGTCAGTTTATTTAGCCCTGCGTGGTTGTGCCAGTTCTCGTCCACCACCCCACTGGGTGTAACGCTGCCCGTCACAGCTCACATAACCCCTCCCCTGCAATTAGACAAAGTCAACACAGCAATCACTCCCAACCGCCCTGAGGTACCTGCACTATCAACAGTGCAGACTCCGAGGCTTGAACAAGCTTTGCTTTGTCACTGCCTCCCCATCCCAATTAGGACTTTTTTCTGCCCAGGCAATTTAGCACCAACACCATGGGTGGACCAGATAACTCTTTTAAAAAGTGTGTTTAAGTCATTCTTCTGCCCACCCCCCACCCCCCAGCCCAACCCTGTCAGTTCTTTCTCCACCCCCTTTTCACGACTTCCTCCACCGCGATTCCCTGCCGCAACCACCTTCCTAAAAAAAAAAAAAAAAAAAAAGAAAGAAAGAAAGAAAGAAAAAAAAGCCCTCTCAGAAAGAAACGGGAGTCTGCAAAAAAGGCAGCTTGCAGTTCCTAACTAGTTACCATGCCGACCGGAGCCTGTGCTGAGGAATGTGCTGCTGCCACACTGAACTCACTGAAAAGACAAGGAAAATGTGCAGGCAATACTAGCTTGGCTGTGATGCTGGGGAATCTGAGACAGGGCTGTTGGTATGGCAGGATCTCACCGCATGCAATCTGCAAACATGCCAGCTCAATAGCATGGGATAGGCACTGGGTGGAATTTAGAGGTCTTGGAGCCTTCAAGGCTGGAAAGGTGTAAGAGAGCAGATTGTGGGGGGGGGGGGAGGGAATCTGCCCCATGAAATAACACTTGCCCCTTAGAAATAGAAATGTAAGACTTATTATTAAAATTATTAATAAGAACCTGTGCAAAATGATAAAAGAGATTGATCTTTTTATAAGCCCTCCTTTCCTGAGTCCCGTCATTATACCTCCTTGAGATCTATCTGCACCTTACTTTTGACGGGCCATAAAACCATCTGACTTCTGGTCCTCAAAGTCATCGGTAGAATTCATATGGCACCAGAGTTGTGTTGTCAGGGGCTCTCTGATGGAGTTGGAAATCATAAACGATATTTCCTAAGCAATTGCACGGAAGAGAGGATTGCTTTGCTTTCCTGTAAAGAAAGGTGGAGTTGGAATGCAGTCTCTGAAGAGCAGAATTCCGAGGGTTGAAGAGTTCCCGGACTTTCCCATCCAGGTGGAGGCAGATTGGGGTCTCCATTGGGGGACTTGTAGAGAGTCTCCCTTTGTCTGGAGTACTGGGCTACCATGAGATTATTCTTATTGTAGAGGTGTGTTTGGGATACTGAGAGTAAATACAGGACCATCATGGGAGCTAGGTCCACTCCAACAAAACTCTTACCCCAAACACTGTTTCTTGCTCCACATTAATGTGAACCAGAGACTACCCTGGATCTCCTGGAGAGAATGGGGGAAATTTCCCAGAATCGGGATGCTTCAGGATTGCTACTTCTACCTCACACTCAGAGTAGTGAAAAATCTTACATTGATTGGTTCCAAACTGTCCTGCACATCACTGGCAAAACAGTTTTCCATGCTTGCCAATTCGACCCTGTCTTTTCATTGCCCACAGCCTCCCTATGGCTCCTCATTGCCATGGCAACCACATGTCCTGGATTCTTCAGGACATTTTGATTTCAAATATTCTGTCATGTGGTCAGACCATGTGTCAGATCATATGCCAAAAGATATGTCCTGATTTGGATTTTGAAAATATGGTCACCATACCCATTTGCTCCCCAGATATGACTGTTGTCTCTTCTTCCCTTTTTAGCAAACTAGAAAAGAGTGCTTCTCTTTCAATATAATAATACCTTATATTTTTACATAATATTTTGCTGCATGCTCTCACATAATCATCTTGATGGATCCTTTCCTACTTGTGAAGTGAGACAAGAAGGGAGACATAATTTCAATTTTATAGATGAAAAAATTGGGGCACAGAGTAGTGGATTGACATTGTATTATTTCCATGGAGGCAAAGTGACTAGAATCCCAGTCTCCTGACTCTAATGTTTTGTTTTGTTTTGTTTTTCTCTAACACGCTGCTTCCAAATATAAATGTAATGCTTTGTACTCTAGGTTTGTTTGTCATTTTGTCCATGACAGACTATCTGTCAGGGACCATGTGACTATAGATCAATTCTTTCCTGGTTTATGCTGCACATCAACTCACAGGGTTGAGGAAGAGTTGGGGGAAAGGCTTTAAGGTGAAAGAACAGGGAGCTGAGATATTAAGAACCGACGTCATATATAACTTAAAAATCAAGAGAAAGAGAATGAGAAAAGGGGAAGGGGGGAGAAGAGATAGAGGAAGGAAGGAAAGAAGGAAGGACTATTCTTTATCATTAGAATTTCTCAAAAATAGTATTATTTTGGGGGCGCCTGGGTGCCTCAGTCGTTAAGTGTCTGCCTTCAGCTCAGGTCATGATCCCAGGGTTCTGGGATCGAGCCCCGCATCAGGCTCCCTGCTCACCGGGAAGCCTGCTTCTCCCTCTCCCACTCCCCCTGCTTGTGTTCCCTCTCTCGCCGTGTCTCTCTCTGTCAAATAAATAAAATCTTAAAAAAAATGGTACAGCTAAAAAAAAAAAGTATTATTTTGTTAAATTCTTCCTAGCTAGTATATTGTATGGTGCTAGATACTATACATAAGAATAAAAAAAGAAAAAAGGAGGACAATGCTTATTAACCTCATTATTTATTCATGTACTCAATAATAATTTGACAACTATGAAGTGCCATCTCTGAGCCAGGCGCTATACTAGATGCTAGAGATAGAGTGGGGATAGTGTAGTGCTTATAGTCTGGTGAGAAGTATTGATTGTGATAAGTGCTACAAAGAAGATAAACAGGATGATGTGATCAAGAGACCTGCAGGAAGCTGGGGAGATACTTAGGAGAGCTGTTTCAGATAGAGTGGCCAAGGAATGCCTCTCTGAGGAGGGGCTGCTTAACCTGACACTTAAAAGATAAGGAGCAGAGACACGCATGCACAGAGCTAGGGAAAGAGCATTTCAGAAAGTGGGAACAGGAAGTTCAGAGCCCTGTACCTGTTATGTTCTGTGGGTCTACAGTGTCGTGACCAACCAGTTGGGGTTGGAGGAACAGTATGAAGTGAGGCTAGAGAGTCTTACTCTCCTTGAAGGCCATGGTAAAGGGGTCAGGACCAAATTCTGAGAGCAATAAAAAGTACTGACACCATTGAAGAGAGAGACCTATAGAGAAGATCTTTCTAGGGAAAAACCTGCAATACTGCTCCTAGACCCAAGTCTTATCCTTAAAGCCCAAATCTACAGAAGCAATACTATAGGTACAATGTCAGAACACTCAGGAACATTTACCAAGTTCTTTACTCTCGAAAAGTGTTCAGAACAGAATTTTTATGGTAGCTTTCAAAATGTAGATTCATTAGCATCTCTTAGACGCCAAGTACTGTATTGTCTAGGCATCTTAACTCAAGATCAATGATATCCAAAAATGGGAATGCCACGAAGCTTAATTTGAGAGGAGAGGGCATGGAAATAGGAATGAGCAGACAGATTGTTTCTGGCTAGACAAGGATGGAGAGGCTTTGCGACCAAGTGGAGAAGAGCTTTAAATTCTAATTGTTGTTGGTGTCTTCAGCCTTAGTGTTTTGCCAGAAAATGGGCAGGAGGAGGCAAAGGTATGTGACTGAAGCTTTTCTGCAAAACAGTTTACCATGCAATCGACTCACTAGGCTGGAATTTTAATTTGGCTGTGACTCTGGTCAGAAGGCATGTGACGTGCATCTCTTTCTGTTGTGATTCATGACAACTATTTCCATGAAAAGCGAAAACTTCTGGTTGATTTCAGATGTTTTGCAGTGATCGGGTATCATACACAACCCGCGATTCACAGGTTTCCATTTTCAGCTAGTGTGTTAGCATTAAATTGGGAGTGTTCAGGAAGGATAGTCACAGGTGTATACATGACCCTCAAAGGAAGCTAACTAACCTAGTGCACATTTGCTTAGTGTAAAGCCAGGAGTCTTTTTATTTATTTATTTTTTTAATGAAATGTATGACTCTCAGTCTCTATTCTTTATTTGTTGGGAGTAAAGAATCAAATCAATTTTATTTATTTATTTATTTTAAAGATTTTATTTATTTGACAGAGAGAGAGACAGCGAGAGAGGGAACACAAGCAGGGGGAGTGGGGGAGGGAGAAGCAGGCTTCCTGCGGAGCAGGGAGCCTGATGCGGGGCTCGATCCCAGGACCCTGAGATCATGACCTGAGCCGAAGGCAGACGCTTAACGACTGAGCCACCCAGGTGCCCTCAAATCAATTTTAGACAAGGAGGAATTCTTAGATGATTTGTATTTAATTTAGTACGCTGTTGGAGAGAAAAAGATTCGATGCCAATTCAGGCTTACAATCATAGCTTCTTCAGTTCTTTAGACATATATATTTAAGGGCAGACATACCGTAGCTTGTCAAGAATCCCTATTCAAGAGAGTTTTCTAATAAAAAAAGGGAGAGAACTGGTTCATTTGAGTAAATGTGGCTTATCATTGTACTACTTCCAGAATAATTACCTTAGATCTATTTTAACAGTCTTACAGTAACACAGTGATTCCATGTTATAACGTAAGCCTCGGGACCCTGTAACATAGGGAGGATTTATTTGTGTAGCAGTCATAAGCTGAAACACCTAACCACTCATTGGTTAAAACACACATAGCAAAAATAAATTTTATTTTAAAAGCATTGGTTTTCTCACATTGCTCTTTGGATTGAGTCTTTTAGATCACATAGCATAAGGCAAACACTTAAAAGCCCAAACATGCATAAGCTACTTCACATTACTTTTTTTATTGCTTTTTAATTTAATATAAAAATAAAACTATGTTGTGCAATTAATACTAAGAAAAATTATAAATTTTTTTAAAAATGGCAGTGCTATATTCCCCAGCTATTGGCCTATATCCTAAAATTATCAGTTCTTAAAATGGGAAAGATCAATTAAGATATTTTTTAAATAGCTGACTTAGGTTTTCTTTCTGTAGTCATTAATAAATAACTGTATCCCTACTGTGTGCCAGGCATAGGGTTAGAATCCAGGGATACAGTAAGGAGAGAAACGAAGTTTATTTTAGGAGGAGAGTGTTTGAAGATATAGACCTGGAATAGGAAGCAACCCAGAAAGGCACAGAAGCCTTCATAGAAATCAGGTCTTGGGGTATTCCTGCCAGTGATTTTAAGCAGCAAGTAACTAAGCATGAATCTTCTTCATGTCAGTAGTTATGATGCTGTGTTATTTCCCCCATGTTGCCTTATTACATGTCCCATAATAGATGACATTCACAGTTCTTCACATCCTCTACTACTGAATCTGTAACCAGCATTATGCTTCTTTTTTTTCTTTTCTGTAGATTGATTTTAACTAGGAGAATTTTGTTGTCTCATCTGCTGTCCTGATGCTTTGACATGTTGTCTACTTCTCAGAGTAAAACTTCTTCAGAGAACATCCTAAGCCTGAACGCTTTGGGGACGGAGATGTGTGGTGATGGAAGTGGGAGACAGGAGATGGGGAGGGGTTGAAAATTCTTTGGAAAATAACTTCTTTCCCTGGATATATTTTCTTTCATTACTCTATATTTCCTTGGATCGGTTCTAGTTCTGCCATTTTGTGAAAGATCACAGAAGATATGGGCTTCTAGTGTGGGGAGAATGGAACATTTGGGTGACTCAGATAATAACCATCTGACATTCAAGCTTTATTTTGTCCAAAGAGAGCTCATAATAATTCAATCATGAAGTTCATGCACTGAGATAAACACCTCTACAACTGTGAAGTATATTGAAAATTGTAGTTATTTTCTTTGTTTCCTACCCAAATGAATATAATAGAGTTTCTTTTATTTTTTATTTTTAAAGATTTATTTATTTAGAGAGAGAGAGAGCAAGAGAGAGTGAGTGGAGGGAGGGGCAGAGGGAGAGGAGAGAGAGAACATCATGCAGACTCCCCACTGAGCACAGAGCCCAATGTGGGGCTCAATCTCAGGACCCTGAGATCATGACCTGAACCAAAATCAAGAGTCAGACACTTAACTGACTGAGCCACCCGAGTGCCCCTGATAGAGTTTCTTTTAAGTAACTTCTCAATTCTTCCATTTTGGGTGATTACACTGCTGAATATTTTGGAGATCTTAAAGAACGGTGTCAGAACAGGGTTGTCAGAATACTGGGTGCCCTGTTAAATTGAATTTCAGTTAAAAAAAACAATAATTTTTTAGTATAACTATGTCCCATGCAATGATTAGGACATCCTTAAAGTAAAAAAAAAAAAAAAGATTTGTTCTATCTTGTATTTTGAGTTACTAACGGTTGGCAACTCCATGCCTGGCAACGAGCATCTGAGTCTTCGTATTAGGGTGGGAACAGATACGTCGGGAAATCATTCCGAGGCCCTATTGTCAGCACAGGGTTGGCGCAACCAATAGCAGCACCATACAGTCATGAAGCACCTACGTGCACATCTGAGCTGCGCTGGTTGCCATGCCAAGTTAGTTAAGTGGACAAGATCCTTTGAATGGAGGAAGGCAATAATGGGACAATACCAACAGCGAGAGACCAGATAAAAAGAAAAGGAAACATTAAAAACCTTGACAGACATCAAAGGAGTATATACAATAAATAAAGTACTTCTATTATGTGGACAACTTGTTGTTAGGAACTGACACAAGACCACAAACATTTCACAGAGATCACCGGGCAACTGTTGACATCTTCTGTTTGGAGGCAAAACAATGACTCGGAAGTAAAAGAATCTCTGCTTCATTTAACTCCCAGAATTTCCCCAACTCCAAAACTACCTCAGTTCCTCATCTCTGCAAGACGCCTTATGGGATTAAAAAAGTACACGTATGTACAACAAGGGATAAGTACACATACACACACGCATGCACATAAACTGTATACACATACATAAATCAGGGAAAATTCACCTATGATACAATCAGAAAAATTTGCACATATCAGATCTCACATATCAGATTCTCACAATCAGATCCGATCAATTTGCCATCAGCAGTGAATGTTCAGGTCAATGTTACAGATGCTGCGCTGATGATGATCCTGAAATGACCCAGTCCATTGTGCCACAACCTAGTCTTTTTTTTTTTTTTAAGATTTTATTTATTTATTTGAGAGAGAGAGCACATGAGAGGGGGGAGGGTCAGTGGGAGAAGCAGACTCCCTGCTGAGCAGGGAGCCGGATGTGGGACTCGATCCTGGGACTCCAGGATCATGACCTGAGCCGAAGGCAGTCGCCCAGCCAACTGAGCCACACAGGCACCTGCCACAACCTAGTCTTGTGGTGAATGCCCACGTGGCAACCAGCATCAAACTTTATTATTTTTTTAAACATTTTTTAAAAAGATTTTTTTTTAATTTATTTATTTAGAGAGAGAGAGCACAAAGGGAGAAGAAGATTCCCTGCTAAGCAGGGAGCCTGACCTGGGACTCGATCCTAGGACCTGAGATCATGACCTGAGCTGAAGGCTTATGCTTAACCAACTGAGCCACCCAGGTGCCCCAGCATCAAACTTTAGAAATTGATTTTTTTTAATGATTTTATTTATTTGACACACAGAGAGAGACAGTGAGAGAGAGAGCACAAGCAGGGGGAGCAGCAGAAGGAGAGAGAGAAGCAGGCTTCCCGCTGAGCAGGGAGCCCGATGTGGGGCTTGATCCCAGGACCCTGGGATCATGACCTGAGCCGAAGGCAGACACTCAACCGAATGAGCCACCCAGGCGCCCCTAGAAATTGATTTTAAACAATTGATTCCTAATGTCCAGAATTGAGGTGATCTAAGAGACTGTCAAGGATTATCTGTACATTTTTCCATATTCCTTTCTTGTTACAAAAGTAATGCAATACCTTTGTAGAGAGTTTAAGAAAACAGGTAAGATGAAAGATAAAAACCATCATGTCACATCTCTGAATTCATCTTTAAAAGTGTCAATAATGACACATTTCATACACCTCCAAAAGATCAGAAAGGAATCTATCCAATTTCTATCTACCCACCACCAATATTAAATACATATTATTATGATTACTCATTTATATTTCTATTTTTTAAAGAATTTTATATTTTGGGGCGCCTGGGTGGCTCAGTCGTTGGGCGTCTGCCTTCGGCTCAGGTCATGATCTCCCGGTCTTGGGATTGAGCCCCGCATCATCGGGCTCCCTGCTCAGCAGGAAGCCTGCTTCTCCCTCCCCCACTCCCCCTGCTTGTGTTCCCTCTCTCGCTGTCTCTCTCTCTGTCAAATAAATAAATAAAATCTTTAAAAAATTATATTTTAAAATTTCTTTTATTTTCTTTTTTAAAAAGATTTTATTTATTTATTTTAGAGAAAAAGGGAGAGAGCCCGAGTGCGCATGAGCAAGGGGGAGGAGCAGAGGGAAAGGGCGGGGAAAGAATCCTAAGCAAATGGGGCTCCATCTCACCACCCTGAGATCATGACATGAACCAAAACCAAGAGTCGGATGCTTAACTGACTGAGTTACCCAGGCGCCCCTAGAATTTTCTAATTTTTAAAGATTTTACTTATTTATTTTAGAAAGGGTGAGAGCAGGGTGTGGAGCAGAGGGAGAGGGACAAGCAGACTCCATGTTGAGCACAGAGCCTGATGCAGGGCTGATCCCATGACCCTGAGATCATGACCTGAGCTGAAATTAAGAGTCGGGGGTTCAGATGACTGAGCCACCAGGCACCCCTCAATTTTTTGAAGGACTAAAATATAATAGATACTTTTAAAGACCCATCTCCATTCGTTCTTCTCTTCCCTTCCCTTCCTGGGGCAACCACTACCCTGAAATTTTGTGTCATTCCCATGGTCCTTTTGTACTTTTACAATACACATGTAGATACATAATCTCTTGCTTGTGTGTTTAAAAAAAAAAAAGGAATACTGCACATGTTCTTCAGAATTTACTTTTTTTACTTACCATCATGTTTTTAAAATTTATTCATGTTAATACATGTAGATCTAACACATTCAATTCAACTGCTGTGCAGTATTCCATCGGAAATTAGAGAACATTTTCCTCTAGTACAATAATTTTTCTCCAATACAGTCTAACAATGGGTGTCTTCCAGTAAACATGTTCAAGAATTTTTTAGAGAGGATGACTGAAAGTATAATTACTGGTTGCAAAGTATGGAAATCTTCAGTTCTCTAGATTTTGAAGTTGCTTTTCAGAATGATGGTACCAATTTATACTTCCACTGGAAGTATACATAATAGTTAAATTCCCCACATCTTTAAAAACACTTGGTATTACCAGACACTAATGCTTGCCAGTCTGATGAGTGTGAAATAGTATATTATTGATTTAATTTGTATTTCACGAATTCTTAATGAAGTTGTGCATATTTTTCATGTTTATTTACCATTCAAGCTTCTTGCCTTGTCAATAACTTACTCATAATTTTTGCTTTATATTCTTTTTTTTGTCTCACTTGTTTTTAGGAATTTTTTATGTGGCTCGGATCCAAATCTCTCATATCATTTGTAAATATTTTCTTCTAATCTGTGGCTTGTATTTTATTTATGACATCATATCAATATTTAAATTTAATGTAGCAAAATGTATTCATATTTTCCTTTAATGTTCATGCTTTTCATGATTTGTTTAAGATAGTCTTCTTTATTTTAAAGATATTCAGTGCTTCTAGAAGTTTTACAGTTTTGTTTTTTTACATTTGGGTGTTTAGTCCTTCCAGAATTAATTTTTGTTTACAGTATGAGATAAGGATTCAATTTTATCTTTTTCCACATGAATTTTCAATTGTCTTAATGCCATTGGCTGGATGATACCTTTTCCCCCCATGGATTTGTAATGTCATCTCTGTTATATATCAAGCATCCATATACATGAGAATCTGTTTCTGGGCTCTTTGTTTTATCCCATGGCCTTTTTGTCTATTGCTGCTCTAATACCACTCTGTTGGGAGTAAGCCCCCTCTTCTCATTCCTGCTCCTCCCCCTTCCCAAGAATTGTCTAGCCTTTTCTCGGCTCTCTACTCTCTCGTGTGATGGAGGTTGTCACCATCTATAAAAAATCGTGTTGTGATTTTGATCGGCATTGTATATAATTTTTAGATTCGTTTGGAGAAATCTCTACTGTATTGAGTCTTTACTATGTAACAATAGTCTGTCTCATCTTTAGGGTATAGCAATCTTTACTGTTTTGAGTCTTTACTACATTGAGTCTTTTCATCCAATAACTTGATATACCTCTCTTCATTTTAGTTCTGTTATGCTACTTAGTAAAGTTTCCTATTTCTCCATAAGTTTTTTTGTTTTTGTTGTTGTTGCGTATTTCCCCTACATTCCATGAAGCTATGGTACATGAAAAACTTTAAATGGCATTTTCCGGTAGTTTGTGTTGTTATATAGAAGTGCAATGAATGGGGCGCCTGGGTGGCTCAGACGGTTAAGCGTCTGCCTTCGGCTCAGGTCATGATCCCAGAGTCCTGGGATCGAGTCCCGCATCGAGTCCCGCATCGGGCTCCCTGCTCGGCGGGGAGTCTGCTTCTCCCTCTCCCTCTGCCTCTCCCCCTGCTTGTGCTCTCTCTGTCTCTCTCGCAAATGAATAAATAAAATCTTAAAAAAAAAAAAAGAAGTGCAATGAATGTGGGTATATTGATGTATGTTTAGTAAACTTGTTGAACTTTTATATTTTTTTGAACCAAGTTTATTTTCTTTGAATGATAACAGCTTCATTCCTTTTTTTTCCGATTCTTATACTTCGATTTTTCTCCTCTTGTCTTACCGTGCTAACTAGAGCTGTCAGTACAATGTTGAATAGAAATGGGGATGGGGAGCATCCCTGTGAGGAAGGGCGTGCTTATAGTGTTCCACCATTAAATATGGTATTTGCCATAGGTGTGTGAGATTAAGGAAGTTTGCTTATCTCCCTGGTTTGTTAAGGGTTTTGGGGTTTGTTTATTTTGTTTTGTGATTAAATAATGGGGGATTGAATTTTATCACATATTTTTGTACATCTAGTACAATAATCATATGGTTTTTCTCCTCTAATCTATTCTTTTCTTTTTATCATATTACCCTTGTCTGCTTTTGGTGTAAAAAGTAAAGGGAATACCAGCTTCAAAAAATAAGTTTCTCCTGTTTTCTCTTTTTTTTTGGATCAGTTTGTATAAGATAGAGTTTATCTATATTTTGAAGGCTTGGTAGAATTTTGGAAAAGTGTCTGAGTCTGATATTTTTTGTTTGCTTGTTCTGTGAATAGATTTTCTTTTTTTTTCTTTTTTTTTTTATTATTTATTCATGAGAGACAGAGAGAGAGAGGCAGAGGGAGGAGCAGGCTTCCCAAGGAGCAGGGAGCCTGATGCGGGATTCGATCCCAGGACCCTGGGATCATGACCTGAGCCGAAGGCAGACGCTTAACCATCTGAGCCACCCAGGCACCCTGTGAATAGATTTTCTACAACTGATCCAAATTTTTAAAAATTTTTTTAAAAATGTTTAATTTTTTATTTCTTCTTGTGTCATCTTTGATAGGTTTTGTTTTCAAAGTAAAATTTCCATTTCATGTATATTTCTAAAGCTACTCATAGTATTTTCTTATGATTTGTAAGATTTTTTAAAAAAATATTTATTTATTTATTTGCAAGAGAGAGAGAGAGAGAGAGGAGGGGCGCCTGGGTGGCTCAGTCATTAAGCATCTGCCTTCGGCTCAGGTCATGATCCCAGGGTCCTGGGATTGAGCCCCGCATCGGGCTCCCTGCTCAGCGGGAAGCCTGCTTCTCCCTCTCCCACTCCCCCTGCTTGTGTCCCCTCTCTCGCTGTGTCTGTCTCTGTCAAATAAATGAATAAAATCTTTAAAAAAAAAGTTCGTAATAACATAGAGCTGGATTCTTTTTCAAAATCTAATCTGGAAATATTCTTTTAAGTGGTAAATTTGGCCTATTTACATTTCCATGATACCATATTATTTTGCATTTCCTTTCACTACGATTTTTCTTTATATGCCCCGCCTCATTTCTAATTTTCTGTTGGACTTGGGTGATTTTTATTAAAAAATTCTCTTTCCTTCCTTTAATGGTTCAGAAGTTATATGACCTAATTTTATTCTTATCATAGTTATTGTATTAGCTATCTACTGCTGTGTAACAAACTATCTTAAAACTAGGCAGGTTAAAACAATAATGAACATTTATTATCTCACACAGCTTTGGTGGGTCAGGAATTTGAGAAGTGGCTTGACTGGGTGGTTCTGGTTTGGAGTCTCTCATGAAAATACAGCCAAAATTTAGCTGGGGCTGCAGTCATCTGAAGGCTTGTAAGGGAGGCTGGAGGATCTGCTTGCAAAAGAGCTCATTTGTGTTGTTGGCAAGTGGGTGTTGGCTGTTAGTAGGAAGCCTCAGTTCTTTGCCACATAAACCACTTTTTAGGACTGTGTAAGTGTCTAACAACATGGTGGCTGGTTTTCCTCAGAGCTAGTGATCTGAGAGAGGAAGCAGATGTTGATATGTCTTTTATAATTTAACCTGGGAAGTCACATACCATATTTTTCACCATATTGTATTAGCCACACAGACCAACTGGGAAGGGACTGCACAAAGAAGGTGAGGCCTGTTGGGAGCCATCTTTGGTGCCAGACTAGGCACCATAATGACCTTACAGATTTTAATAAGCATACTTGATTTAACAAAATCTAAAGTTAAATAATATCCCTGCCTCATCTTGAGCAATATATGGATCTTAGAACATTTTAATTATGATCATTTAATCCAGGCTTCTCATTATTATTGTTGTTCATATACTGTGTGTGTGGGTGTGTGTGCATGTTTCACAGTGTTTGTTTTGATTTACCCCCACACTTAGCAATTTATTGGTTCTCCTTGGTTTATTGTATCTTACTTCAGTTTGGATTAATTTTCTTTTTCTTCTCCTGAAGTCTACCCCTGGAAAGTTCTTTCAGCAAGAACCTACCAATGAGAAACCCTTGTTACCTTTGTCTGAAAATGTCTTAATTTTCCTTCCATTTCCAAATTGTAATTTAGCTGTATGTAGAACTTTAGCTTGATAGATATTTTATCTTAGTACTGTAAAGACATACCATTTTCTTCAGGTCTCTATTGTACTACTAAGTATTCTCCCCCCTGCACCCCCCAGGTAATCTGTCTTTTCTATGTAAAAGCTTTTAGGATCCTTCTCTCTCTCTCTCTCTCTCTCACTCTGTTTCTCTTTTTCTCTCTCTGATGTTCTGCATTTTCATTACAATATGTCCACACTTACATAATGCTTTTACTTATTTTATTTGGGATTCATTCTGGTTCTTGAGTTTGAGGATTCATGTCTTTTAATAATTTTGAAAAGTCTCAGCCATCCTCTGTTCAAATACTGCATCTTATCTCATTCTTTCTTGTCTATCCTTCTAGAATCCCTGCTGATAAAAAGGTAGGGAATTTGAGAAGTAAAGAAATGTTGAAAAGATCATGAGAAGGCCTAACATTCATCTATCTATGCTTCATTCTGAGAGTCTCCTCAGATTTACTCTCTAGCTCACTGGTTCTCACTTCATTTTGGTCCAGTCTACTATTTAAAAAATCCACTGTGTTTTTTTTTTTTTAATAAGAGAAATTTTCATTTCTAGAAGTTTTGTTTTTTCCTGATTCTGACATAGTTTTTCATAGTGCCCTGTTTTTGTGGTTTCAGTTCCCTTTTATATAACTTAAAATATACTTATACCACTGCCAGTCCTATTATATGAATTTCTTGGGAGTTAAATATTGTGGGGTTTTTTTGTTTCTGTTTGTCTATCATGTCTGCATATCTTGACAATATAGGATTATTTATGATGTGCTTTGACTGTGAGTTCATCTCCAGTGAGACTTTAATCTGTGGGAAACCTGTGGGGTCTGGGTTGAGGTACATTTTCCAGAGCAGGTGCTTTTGCCTGGCAGCTAAGTGGTGTCACTGGATCATTGAGGTCCATCCAATAGGCTGGCTACCACTGGCACAGAACGACCACATTTTAAGAAAAGATTTTATTTATTTATTTGTCAGATAGAGAGAGAAGGAGGGAGAGCACAAGCAGGTAGAGTGGCAGGCAGGGGAAGAAGCAGGCTCCCTGCTAAGCAAGGAACCCGATGTGGGACTCGATCCCAGGACCCCCGGATCAAGATCTGAACTGAAGGCAGACGCTTAACCAACTGAGCCACCCAGGCGCCCCAGAACCATGACCTTTTATGTTGGTTTCTACACTTTGGGGCTCCCTGATTTTGTGGTATGAATTCCAGAGGAAGTTATTTTCCCACCTAGAGGTGGAGAAGATTCAGTTAAATTTCCTTGTCACTTCTCAGTGTCATTGGGTAGATTTTTTTTTTTTCTAGTCCTTCTTTTCAGTGAAAGTCAGAGTCCTGGTTTTATGCCAGACTCTTCATGTCAACTCCCACTTCATACTAGTCCAGTCTTGTCTTCTGCTCCTGTTTGGGTGTTAAAAGTCAAGCTGCTGTGTTACAGAGGTCTCTACTCTCCCTTTCTTTCCCAGAGGCTTATATATGTATTTAAAAAGTTTTATGTATTTTATCTAGTTTTTCTAGGTGTTTGTAGGGGGAGGGACTGCAGATTATCTGGTTTCCCATTTACCCAAACACAATTTTGCTCATATTCTTATTTCTAGAAACAGAGGTCAGGTTATCTGTTCATGCCTGTGCTGCGTTGTGTATCTGCCATTCTTTAAGCAGGGGGTGGGGTGGGGTGGGGGGTGGCTCCCAGGCAAACCTTGAATGTGGTGAAATCCATCTTTTGCGCCTTCTCATTCAGAGCCTTCTCTCCCGCCTCGCCAGTGCTTTGCAGCATCTTCCTCATCCTTCCTCACTGGGTCCTCCTTTTCCAGGATGCTCCAAGCTCCTCCAGGGACTTGTCATCGCTGTGCTTTTCCCCCCTGCTTTTTGTGGAAATGTGGCTCACCAGTATCTCTGCACTGTCCAAAGTGTCCAGGTGACAATTAGCTAATCTGATAAGCTCATTCATGCTAATGTGCTAATGAAAGAGGTCTACAGAAGATGGCTGTCCTTCCCCTACCTCCTAATCAGGGGCCCTTCTCCTCCTGCCAGGTAACATATGTGCAGAACAGCAGTGAGCTTCGAGAGACCATGACCTGGCTGTAGTGGTCTAACCTGGAGGATTGACATTAATGGAATGAGATTTTTAAGTCAAGTAGGAGAGACAGCTGAGTTGAGGCAGGCAAGAGAGGGTTCATCAGGCAAAAAGGACCCTCAGATCACGAGAAACGTGAGTTTCTGCCAATGGGATGGTCTCATTAACCCTTTCATACCTAAACCGCAAAGAAGAAAGAGGATTTCTCAGAACATCCTTTTGCTAAATCAAAATTATTTCTTATTGAAAACCCCTCTACAAAACAAGAGCCAGAACTCAACAGAACTGAAACACATACGGGGTTCATTGCTACACATTCAGATAGTTTAATTTTGCTGAGTCCACAGGAAAAGTCTATGCGCTTTGAAGCAGATGGATAAGAAAGAGATAAATCCTTAAATTGGAGGCAGAACTTGCAGAGTTGGCTTTAGACAGAATAGAGAAGGACTGGTAAATGTTTTTAAATCCTCCTTCTGGGCCTCATTCTGTTGAGTTTTGACCCCTGAAGAATTAAGGTGTCTGTTCCCGGAAGTTGGGTATAGAGAGATGATGCAGACTCATGGGGCACTCACTGCAATGGAGTGCGGCTGTGAGCCCCAGAGAATGAACTGTCTTGTGAGAAAGAATATCCAAGTACATGTGTATTTCTTTTTGATTTCCCTATGTTTCACAGAGCAAATGTTTTGGCCTAGTTGTTCCCGTGCGATGGGACGCAGAGAGGAAGTAGACTTGGGGGGTGTATATCTGTTGGACTAATGGGTCACTGACCGCTTTGCGGATGCCGTATTAGACTGAACACTGTGGTGGCGGCTCTCTTCCTTTCGCCCTTCTTATCCAGCCTCCATGCTCTCCTCTGGTGTCCTTCCTGCAGGTTGGTTACAGGCTGGCTCTTCGCACACTGAAAGTCTTATTGCTCTAGAAGAGCCTTTCCACACAGCCTTCTGTTTCTTTGGCTTCTGGTTCCGTGCTCCTTCCATTCTAGCCCTGGGGTTCTCCTCTCTCCCTTGCCATTTCCCTAGGCTCTGCCCAAACCTTTGTAAAGAGTCCTTTTATGAAGCTCTCCTCAAATTGTCCTAATCTGAGTGTGCCATCTGTTTCCCGCTGGGAAGCTGACTTACAAAGCACCCAAATTCTTCTTTTTTATTTGTATTATTTTTTTTTTCTTAAAGTAAAAGGAAACTTTTTTATTGTGGTAAAATACACATAAACCAGAATTTACAATTTTAGCCATTTTTAGGTGTACAGTTCAGTGGTGTTAGGTACATTCACAGTGGTGTGCAATCAGCACCACCATCCATCTCCAGAACTTTTTCATGATCCCAGACTAAAACTCTGTACCCATGAAACAATAATTTACCATTCCTCCCTCCCCGCAGCCCCTGGTAATTAACATTCTACTTTCTGTCTTTATAAATTTGACTATTCTAGGTCTCTTATATAATTGGAATCATACAATATTTGTTCTTTTGTGTGGGGCTTATTTTACTTGACATAATGTTTTCAAGATTCCTAAAAGGTATAAGTGAATTGATATAATAGTAAGATCCACAGGGGACAATATTGGTTTCCTGCTATAAGCTTTTAAATCTTTGAGCTATTTGTGGACAATTTCCCATGGAAAGCAGCTATGAGAGAATCAACATCCTGATTCTTTAGTGGTAAGGAGTCATTGATTACTTAGTGGTAATAATCTAGTTTCTTCCCAAGAGAATTTTGTGGAATAAAACCAAACACTGACCAATACCTTCAAATGATACCAGCTGTGCAATTGTTGTAACACTGGATGTATTTGAGTCTTGATGATCCTTGAAAGGTCCTTTAAAACTATCGTGGAAGATCTCTTTCTTCCAAGTTGTATTCACAGTCATTTACGAATATTGGTGTCAATATTGCAAAATCCAAGAGTATCTTCTCTTGGATCCTCTAACCATGTCTCAGTTCCTAAGCTACACTATCATATGAATAATGAAGACCACTTTTGTCACATGATGTGGACTGTTAAAGCATTTTAAGGATTGCATTCTAATGGACTTTCCGTGATACAGATGATGCCAGCAGAGCAAGGATATAACCTTGCAACAGCTTGAAGAATCTTTGCTCTTTCTAGAAAGTTCTAGAACTTTCTAGAACTTGGATTTCCTGCTTTGTGTACTTTATTGTTGCTGCACGTAAAGGTGTTGAGTCAGAGGATGTACTGGTTAATCTATCATCATATAACAAACCATCCCCAAATTGAGTGGCTTAAAACAGATTTGCTTATTACCTCTCATGGTTCTGTGGATCAGCAGGGAACCGTTGTATGGTTCTAACTTAAGGTCTTTTATCTGGTTACAATCAAATGGTGCCTGGGACTGGAGTCATCTTCCTTCACTCCTGTATCAGGCATCTGGGTTGGGGGATGACTGGACCAGCTGACGGCTGGCCAAGGCTCTTCATGCTGCCTTTACACTGGCAATCTTAGGCTTTTTCAGGCCCTGGCAGTCTCAGGGGTGTCAGACGTCTTACTTCTGGCTCCCCTTAGAGCAAGCATTCCAAGAAGGCCTAGGCAGAAGGTGCAAGGCTTCTTTTGACCTAGCCTTCTAAGCCCCAGAACATCACTTTTATTACATCCTATTGGTCCAGCAGGTCAATAAGGTCAGGCCAGATTCAAGGGGAGGAGAATCAGACTCCATTTCTCAAGAAGAGTAGCAAAAAGTAGTAACCCTAATCTCAATTCTGCAGCTCCCAAGCACTGAGAGGTTAGGCCCATCCATCATATGCTCTTTCTGAGACTTAGTTGTCCTCATCTGTAAATTGCCAAAAATTCCATGAAATATCTTAAAATTTCTTTCACTTCAAAATTGTAAGTATTCTCTGCCTTCAGAGTATAGACAACATTTATAATAGAAGCTCCTTTTTCAATTTATCTAAAGTAGATGTTTTATGGTTTTAGCGTCTAGGATCTTTTTTTGCTGGTCCTATAATATACCAATATAAGATTTCATTATGAATTATGAATTCATTATGAATTTTTCATTCTTCTTGATGTTAGCCAAGAAGTTTACAAAATGACAATGTTGAGCAGAAGATATACCTCTGAAATGTGAAGAGCAATGCCCTCATTAAGGTGCTGATTCCAGCTGCAAATTCCAGTTCTCTAAACAATGGTCACTAGCATTGGTGCCCTTTCCGAAATCCAATGTTCATCAAAGGCTCTTATCTAGTCTTAGGTGAAGTAGGGACAATGACAGATATAATTAAGGTCAGTGTCTGAGCCTGATAGATGGTTAGGACACACTGGCCATCATTTTGTTTGTTTCGGGATAGGATGAAAGCCTCTCAGATATAAATCCCTTCAATAAGGCTAACTCTTCAGTTTCCATGGACATGAAAATAGCCCTTTTAAATAGAGGTTTTCCTCAGAGAGTTTCTAGGCAAAGCTCTTCGTCAGTTGGATACCCATCACACCTGAGAGTTAAATTTTATTGCCTGCATTGCTCAGATATTTATTTATTTATTTTTAAAGATTTATTTATTTTAGAGAGAGAGAGAAGCAGACTCTCCACTGAGCACAGAGCCCAATGTGGGGCTCAGTCCCAGGGCCCTGAGATCATGACCTGAGCCAAAACCAAGAGTCGGACAATCAATAGACTGAGCCACGGAAGCGCCCCCATTGCTCAGATTTTTTAAACTAGAATCTCAGATGTGTTAATATTTTTTAAGTTTATTTATTTATTTATTTTAGTAATCTCTGCACCCAACTTGGGGCTCTAACTTACAGCCCCAAGATCAGGAGTCGCATTTCTTCCTACTGAGCCAGCCAGGTGCCTCATCAGATGTGTTAATATTTTATTTATGTATTTTTTAAAGATTTTATTTATTTACTTGGCAGAGAGAGAGAGACAGCGAGAGAGGTAACATAAGCAGGGGAAGTGGGAGAGGGAGAAGCAGGCCTCCTGCGGAGCAGGGAGCCCGATGCGGGGCTCGATCCCAGGACCCTGGGATCATGACCTGAGCTGAAGGCAGTCGCTTGACCAACTGAGCCACCCAGGCGCCCCAGATGTGTTAATATTTTAAAAACAAAAAATATATAAAACACAAAGCAAGGCATTCACAACCCTGCTGAAATACTTTAGTCTGAATAAGACTATTTTCTGCTCTACTTCTTCCAAAATAAACCACTGTGACAAACACCAAATGTCAAAAGCACCAAAAGTACCAAAATTTTCTGTAGCAGACCCTGCTGATTTGCTTTTCCAATAGCTATTCCCTTTTTCTTCCTTATTTAGAGAACCCTGATCTTGTTCCAGAATCTACCCCTATTCCAAACTCTAGGGTAAATCCTGGTTAATGTAAATCAACCATGGTGATCCCATTGACAATCTTTGGTTTAGAGCTGGGCATGTGACCCAACTGACCAATAAGACATGGAGGGAATCTTCTTGTGGCCTCTGCAAAAAGTATTTTTCTTGTCAAAGTAGAGCCCAAGAAGAGACATTCCTCTTCATCCAGTGGGGAATAGTGTTGTGCCTGAATGTAATTCCCTGGCTGTAGTTACTGCATCTGTCTTATAACCATGAAAGTCCTGACCTAAAGTCAAGCAGACATCCTAAAGATGACGGAGCAGAAAGATGAAAGAATCTGGGTGCTCCATGTTGTTGAGTTGATAATTTAACCAGCTGCAAGCCCTGCCTACTTCTGAGTTGCTTATCGTGAGCCATAGTAACTTCCTCATTGTTCAGGCCAGTTTAATCAGACGCCTCTATTTCTTGAAGCCTAACATATCCTCACATATCCATTTCTCACACCTGGCAAGAAAATAGTGGCACACCTAATATCTCCACTTCACCTATATCTGGGGCTGGCCCTGATATCACCTGAGACCCAAAAAATATATATATAAGGTGACAGAACTCAGTGGGATTGTGTCGAGGGTTTGAAGCATGGCTCTGTGAGGACATGGCCCTATGCCCGAAGGGAGGATGATCTTGCTAATCATAATGATGACTGATGCTTACTGGGTGTGTACTCCACACCCAGATACTGTTTCAAGTGCTTTAAATGCGTTAGTCATTTCATCCTCAAAAAAGCCTGTAAGGTCAATGTTACTGTTATTCTTACACGGGTGAAAATGAGGCACAGAGAGGTTAAATAGTATACCTGAGGCTGCATATCTAAATGTGGTGGAACCAGGCCATTCAGGCCGGCCATTTGACAATTCCGTCTCAATCTCTGTGCTCTTTGGCTTTTCTGTTCCCAAGGAAGGACCTCTCTCCTCCCACATTGCTACCAGCAGCCCCAGGGGAGACAGAAAGTTCTCCTTTTTTTAAAGTTTGTTTATTTATTTATTTATTGTGTAATCTCTACACCCAACATGGGGCTCAAGCTCACGACCTCAAGATCAAGACTTGTATGCTCTTCTGACGGAGCCAGCCAGGTGCCTCAGAAAGCCTTTCTTTTCAAGGAAGCTTGGTGAATAACCATACCTGGTTCAAAATATCCAGTATCTGGGGTCATTCATTCACTTAGCAAACATTTATTTTACACAAACTATATTTTAGGCCTTGAACATTTATTTTACACAAACTATATTTTCACCTTGAGTAAAGGTGAAAAAAACCTAGTTTCTGCCCCCAAGCAACTTAATCTGGTGGGAGGACAGATTCTTAATCAAATATGTATCAGACATCATACTCAGTGCTTTGTCTGAGAAAATAATCATAGCTGGCTTTGGAGTCTTGAGGATGTGTCAGAGAGTCTTAAGGACATGTATTAACTATTCTATCGTCACATAATCCCTATTTTCCCACGGGAGAACCAAGGAAGAGCTCAGCCCAGTGACCCACGGCTGGCGAGTGGCAGGGATGAACTTGAACCCAGGCAGCCTTGCCTGTGCTAGAAGCTACTCTGCTAGGGGTGTGCGAATCCCTGTGGGAGCACAAGGAGCCAGCTGGACAGGCTAGTGACAGAGGAGGGATCTGGAATACTTCATAGATGAGATGACTTTTTAATTGGACCTTGAAGGGTACATGTGAATTGAGGTACCATAGAGGGTAAACCAAAGGGGAATTGAAGAAGAGGGAGAAGGAGAAGAGGAGGGGGAGGAGGGGGGAGGGAGGGGCAGGAGGAATAGCAAGAAGAACGAAAAGTAAGGAAGAAAGGGGACGTTCTAGGCAGAAGGAACAGCATGTGGCTGTTAGGAGGGTGGCAGGGAACTATAGGGTGCTTGCAGAATGGTAAATTCTTTGTGGCCTCTTCAAGTGTGTGGAGGATGGAGTAAGGGCAGATTCAGCTGGAATCCCTTTTTGTATATAAGGCATCTGTGTTTGTTCTATAGATAATACGGGGCATAGCAGAAATTTTAGAAGAGGAGAGTGATACAAATTTCTTTTATAATGATTTAAATGGAAAGAATTGAAGTCTTGGGTGTTAAAATATCTAATATTGGGGTGCCTGGCTGCCTCAGTCAGTAGAGCATGAGACTCTCGATCTCAGGGTTGTGGGTTCCGAGCCCCATGTTGGGCGGTTTTTCTTTGTTAGAAAAATGAAAAATAAATAAAATGTCTAATATAGAAAGATGGATGGGGGAGACCAGCAAGGGAGGCCAGCCTAGGAGAACGCCCTAAAAGTACGCAGACCTCCTGGAGGTGTTGCCATCAACCTAAGGCCAAATCCTGCCTGGGAGCCCAGAATAGTTTTTACATTTTTAAAGAGTTGTAAAACAAAAAAAGCAAAGAATAATGCGATAGAGACTACACATGGCCCGCAAAGCCCGTAACATTTACCAGCCAGCCCTTTACAGAAGATGTCTGCTGACATCTGCTCTGCTTAAAGTTGGTGGTGGGCTGCAAGAGGGGAAGGTGGGAGAAGGCATGAAGAGGGGAAAGATCATCCTTAAAATCACTAGGAGGCAGAACGGACAGGAATCCTGGCCAGAAGGAAGTGGGGAATGTGAGAACAAGTGATTTCAAGGATGTACCCAAGAATTCTGCCTATGAGAATATCATTGTCCAACACATGGACTACAAGAGGGAGGATCAGGGCAGAAAGATTCTTCGACTGGGACCTGTTGCTGTGAAGCATCCACAAGACATCCAGGTGGAGATGCTCAGGAGACACATTATTCTGAACAATGCTGATGTCGCTGCTTCTCTGTGATCTATGATATAAAGTCCTTAAGGGCAATGGTAACTGCTTAGTATAGACCCTGGCACATGAGAGGCTATGAAGCAAGCGTGTTGAGCTCACTCACCTGGATTAAGCGGCTGAATTTAGGAGACTCAGTGTGAGATCTAGGTTAGAGGAAGAGACTTCAGTCATTGGCATTGGTGGTTCCTGAAGTGTGGGAGTGGGTGGCATATCTAATATACTCTTTATCAGTGCAATATTAAGTTACATCATTATACGCATTTTTCTAGCTGCCCTATTAAAAGTAAGCCCCTCCTCTGGCAGAATGTATCACTTGTGGTTCTAGTTTTGGAGAGGCAGGAGACCATAGCAAGTGGGAGCCAGGGCTTGTACCCTGGCAGCTTGGGTTTGAAAACCCACCTCCGGGGCACCTGGGTGGCTCAGTTGGTTAAGCGTCTGCCTTTGGCTTAGGCATGATCCTGGAGCCCTGGGATTGGGCTCCCGTGTCACGCTCCCTGCTCAGCGGAGAGCCTGCTTCTCCCTCCGCCCTTCACCCCACTCATACTCTCTCTCTCTCTCTCAAATAAATAAAATCTTAAAAAAAGAAAAAGAAAACCCATCTGCTACTTTCTAGGTGTCGCTTTGAGCAAGTCACTCAACTTTGTGTGTTAGTTACTCATCTGTAAAATGGAGATTATAATAACACCCTTCACAGGGATTGTTGTGAGACTTCATAATACATGAATATGTTAAAAGGGCTAGATCTGTTCTTAACACAGCACCCAGAGTTATTCTTTTAAAAAGTAGATCCAGGGGCGCCTGGGTGGCTCAGTCGGTTAAGCGTCTGCCTTCAGCTCGGGTCATGATCCCAAGGTCCTGGGATTGAGTCCGGAGTCAGGGTCCCTGCTCAGTGGGGAGTCTGCTTCTCCCTCTGCCTCTGCCTCTCCCCCCTGCTCGTGCTCTTTGTCTCTCTCAAATAAATAAATAAAATCTTTACTACAAAACAAAGAAGGTGAAATCATGGCAACCCGCTAAGGCAAACCCTCCAGTGGCTGAGAGTAAAGGTCAAAGTCCTTCCCGTGGTTCCCTTTGCTTTACTTCCCTGACCTTCCGCCTGGAGCACTCTTCTCCACCAACTCAGCATGTCTCACTCCCTCGGAATCTTCATTCAGCCGTCTCCACCCTTTTCTGAAAGCAAACACCCTCCCTCTTGGACCTCTCTTTCTCCCTTCTTTCTTTATGTTTCCCTGTAAGGACTCACACATGCTAATACGCTGTATAACTTATTTTCTGCCTCCCCCCACTAAAATGTAAGCTCCCTGAGGACTGCAGTGCTGCGGAATCTGTGAGTGAATGGATGATGCCTACCACAGAGTGAAGGCCCAGTCCAGGTGAGCGGTGCTTGCTCCCAAACATCTGGCGCTTCGTGGATGACACTCAGCTTCCTCTGACTCCCCACCCGCCCCCCTCCCCAGGATGTTGAGGAAACAGGGGTAAGAGCAGACACAGATGTCTACTTCTTGACCCCCCTCCGTCCATGAACCCTGCATGAGAGAGCTTCTCTTCCGTCAGTCTTGGACAGCCGTCTTGTTAAATGCATACATTTGGGGAAATAGGCAAAACAGGCAAATGCTTTATGAGAGTGCAAAACCCGTTTATGGTCTGTTAGAACTAGTTTAACAACCCAAAGAAGAAAATTTGTGTATACACAGTAATGCTGTTCTTTTGATATTAAATTAGTATTAAAGTGGGGTGGAAACTCCTCTTATATTGGGCTCCTATGGAGATGGACAAAGTAATTTTAGAGAAAAAGCAGCTGCTCTCAGCAGTAGGCTCAGAAATGTCAATTTTAATTAAAACATTTATTTTCAAATACGTTTCACGGTTCATATGTAGTGATATGTGTCTACTTCATGCAAACGTTCAAACCGCTGGGCTGAGGAAATTGGAGAAAGGCATTTTGATAAAGAACATGAACAGTATGACCAAAACAAAGAAATGCAAAGAAAAGAAAAGCCACATTGTGCTTCAGTTTTCCCTCAGTCCACACGTCAGATTGCTCCTCATGGACTTGCTCACTGCTGCTTAAAGGCCTGCGGACCCCCTGATAGAAATCTGGTGCCAGTGGGTCATCCCGGGCCGACTCGGGCCCTGCCCCCACTCCCAGGTGTCATCCATTTTGTGTATGGATTCCTGTTTACTTCAAGAACACAGGCTCTCTCCCTGTGTTTCTAGGTCTTAGCTGGAAGAAAAACTACCAAAACGGCTGGCTCCCAATTCAAAATTCTCCCCAATTCTGCCTTTCCCTGACTACTATTTTGGGTTTGAGTATTAAAGCTGCAGAAAGGTGTCCAAAATTTTACAATGACCTTCTGAGCTCCCCTCTCCTCTTGCTCTCTGCCCTGCAGAGCTCACCCACCTGCCAAACTTCTGTTGACTTCCCAGGGAAACCGGTCATGACTTCAGTGTGGCCAAAAAACATTGAAATAAAAATGTGGCAATTTAAATAGGCAGCAATTTAGCCCAAGGACTTCTGAAAATTTTGCCCAAATTTCTATAAAGTCTTCTATGAATACATTTTTATTTAGCACTATGCTAAAAAAAAAACATTGTCACTGGGTTGAAATCAAAGACGATAAGCAATATTTATTAGTGTGACAAGTGTCCTTTATCTTGTAATCTGGTGCATGCATTTCTGATTAAGGTGTAGCCTAATATTTGAGAAAATTATGACATATAAACATGGTTGCATCGATTGCTGCTCTCAATATGCTTTTAACCTCTTCAAAGGAGCCGTTAACATCACAGTCAGAAACACATAGTGAAGTCCGGAGGATGTATGCAGTCGGCTGCGTGCACCAGTGCCAAGCACGTTTATGAGTTATCAAATGCTCCAGTTTATAAGTTGTGAGAGTTTGACTTTGTATTTAGTGATGTCAAAAGCATACTTCCATTTTTTTAAAATTTCTGAGCTAATTTCAAAATGCTTTTGGGCTTTGCATTTTGATTTTAAAAGTGTACTAAGTTATAATCAATACTTTCTTAAATCCAAACATTTTGTTCCTCCCTAAGAACTACATATATATAATTCTGACAAGGAGTTCTGATAAAGTAAAGAAGACCCTCCATGTTCTTTTGATTGTTAGTGGAAGGGCTCTTTGGTCACTGGGCTGTTTGGTGACCGCAGACACATGTCCTGACATATCCTGGCCAAGTGAACAGAGTGGGGCATCGTACATGGATAAAGCTTAAGAAAATCACCTCTGGGTTACTGAACACCCACAAAAGAAAATAAGACACTTCTGAAGTGTTGACCATGTCAAAGCAAGTGCCGTTCTAAGAGTTTTTGCATAACGTTCATCTAATCCTACCAACACACTATTATGTTCCCATTTTTCAGACGAAGCAAACTGTCATGGAAAGGTTAAGTTGCCCTACATCATATAACCAGTAAAAGACTTGAAACTAGGCAGCTGGCCTCTACAATCTGTGCTGTTTAAAAGCACATATTTATTTATGTATTTATTTATTTAATTTTATTTTTTAAAGATTTTATTTATTTGACAGAGAGAGCACAAACGGGGAGCAGCAGGCAGAGGGTGAGGGAGAAGCAGGCTTCCCGCAGAGCAGGGAGCCTGATGTGGGGCTGGATCCCAGGACCTTGGGATCATGACCTGAGCTGAAGGCAGACACTTAACCAACTGAGCCACCCAGGCGCCCCTAAAATCACATATTTAATTAAAAAAAGGGGGATGCATTATTCTAGAACTTCCCTTTCTGTAGGATAGTGGTTGTCTGCTCATAACCTAGTAGTTAGAAGGGTAGGGCTTTCAAATCAACTACTAGGTTCAAGTCATAGCTGCTTTAATTCCAGCTGTGTAACCTTGACCAAGGTACTTAACCTTTTGGAGCCTTAGTTTTTTGTTTGGGAAAATGAGGTTGAAATGGGGGTTAACTGAGTTGGTACACAGCAAGCACTCATGAAGGGCAGTTATGGTTATGAGTTCTATTACTATCTACTTGTAGAGTGGATCAGGAGCATCCTGGATTTACAGAGGCCAGTAAAACCTAACTCACATTCATAGCATTTTTTTTTCAAGAATAAATAATTGGAAGAAAGTTAAATAGTGTGGCTGCCCTCTTTTTTTTTTTTTTTTTTTTTTTCAATAGAGGGAAGGGGGTGGCAGATGGAGAAAGAGAGAATCTCAGGCAGGATCCCCACCCAGCACAGAGCCTGACTCAGGGCTTGATCTCAAGACCCTGAGATCATGACCTGAGCCAAAATCAAGGGTCAGACGCTTAACCGATTGAGCCACCCTAGGTGCCCCATGGCTGCCCTCTGTTTTAAAGAGGAAACTAGATTTTTTTCTGTCTCTGATTTTGGTATAGGTTTGGCATCCGTTTTGATGTAACCTACCACTTACTATTAACTTTAGCCCTCAGATCTCTTGCTTTGTTCCTCCCTACCCCGATTTTTATGTTAGTTCTCTAACATCTTCTGAAATCCAGTCAGGGTGAGGCTCAACAAAACCAGATGTCACAAGAAAAACAAGAAAGAATCAGTTTACTGATTGGGCTCAGATGAAGTAGTGATTTTATTACGGAAAAACTGCAGAAGTCATGGATATTGTGAGCAGCATTTGCCTGGGTTGAGCGTCTAACACAAACCTGTGAAAAGCCAATGTGTGCGCACTCCATGTTTATGTTGTTCAGGTAAGCAAAGAAGACACACAATCTTTAGAACCAAAGGATGTGAAATGAACAGCTTTTTGTTGCAATGAGGTGCAGGGTGGAAACCCTTTATTACCAATATAGTAGATATGATCATCCCATGCATCCGTTGTAGTTTTTACACCTTGTGGAAGAGGTACTGTATACTGTAAATGATTTTACCATGATGCAGCCATGGAGAACAAGGCACCATTAGTGAGAGTGACTCAACCAGGCAGCTGCTGGCTTGTAGTAAAAGAAGACGCAATGAATGATTGGGAAGAAGTTGAAAAATGTAGGTTTCTTTGCTGCAATTTTTATTTTTTTGTTAGTGGAGGATCATTTTTGCTTTCTAAAGCATTTGATTGATTTAAAGTAGCTCTTCTCGTTAAGTAATATTTAAATTAACCTTCAACCATGTATCAGCAGCTGTACGATGAAAGCAAATGCATTATGTATTACTGTTTTGGATATAAGTTCTGAAAAAGCCAACTATCGTTCTCAATATCAAAGAATGTCCCTTATCAAGGGCTTGGCTGAGAGGATAAAGCACTGGCTATTTACCTTATGACCTCGGCTCCAATCCACATTGTATTGCCAGTAAAAGGAGTTTTAGGATCTCAGCCCCACACAGGTAGATGGTAGTCCATATCACCAAAACACAGATTGGCAAAACTGGAATTTTCCTGCTTAGGAGAGACCTAAGGCTGAAAAAAGTCCGGAGACATGCAAGTGAAAAAGCATCCAGCTCATACGCCATCCTAGAGATGGCAGTCTTCTCAACTGGACGAGGTAGCTCAGACTAGAAGTCTGGGGATGCGCTCCAACCTGGCTTGTAGATAAAGAAATCTGTTTTCAGAGCTTGCAATTTGTCCAAGTCTATTTTTCCAGCCAATGCATCCTCTCCAAACTCTCCCCTCCCCCATTTCTCTCCTTCCAGAAACAAAAAGCAGAAAGTCAACCGGAAGGATTTTTAGGATGTCATTTGCAGAACTAGTGTGATGGTTCTAATCTTTTGATAGGATATTCCAGTGGAGCTGGTCTGTTTCAGACCTTGCTTTTTAAAATTAAGATTAAAAATAATGAGTTATTACATTCTCAACATAGTCATTTAGATTACAGTTAACTATTACAATCACGCCTGTAGTGTTGTGTTTGCAGGAAGGAGACCAACTACATCAACTGTAGGAAAAACTACACTAAATAAAAATACTTTCCTGGCCCTATATGAACAGTTTTAAAATTAAAAAAAATTTAAATCAAATGAATAAGAGGCAATGTAGTTCATATCTGACATTCATATTTGAAAATAGATGAGTATATATCCCAAATGTGTAATGTCTTATTTTAAACAGTACGTTTTACCTTTTGTACATTTGATCACTTCTTTTATTTTTCATTCTATTAGTTTACTAATTTCATCATTCCTAGGTTCTTTCAAAAAATATTTTAGTGATCGTGAAGTGAAATAGTTAATATACATAATGATCATATTTATTTGGTTTAGGAAGAAGGGAGCATTCCAACATCGGTTATATATTATATCCTTTATTTCCAAATATAGATAGATAAGAATAATCTCTCTTTAGCTGTAAGTTACAACACTCAGACAGGCAAGCAAGGTGAACCTTTAGGATAGTACCATTAGAAGCACTTAAGAGCCTGTTCTCTATATACAAATATTAAGTAACTTCAGCTATTTTAAAAGCAAAGGCACATTTCCTGAGTGGGGGATGGTGCATTGCTATGGATTTATGTTTCTACTAAAGGAAGACATCTCTCACCCATAAGATTGAAGGATGACCCCACCACCCATGTGAAGTGAAGTCTGTTCTCCTTTTCTATGTATGGTGCAAAGTTGGAAAGCACTGGAACTTCAGTCTAGCGCGACTTGCTCAAATGGCTCATATGGTGGACTCAAAGGAGACAGGTTGGGTGGGGTGCTTGTCTGGACACAGAAAGTTCCACGGGGATCCAGACACTCCAGTCACTGTATCTGGGAGGCAGATCCCTTGATTTTCCAGGAGGTGGTTAGTCCTTGGCGCCTGCACCATTAGGCTAAATGGGCTTCTCTCACATTCACGGAGGGGAGAGCGGATGAAAGGATACAAATTCAACAGCCTTTTATTGTCAGCAAACAAAAAGGGGCACACATGTGCCAGCTTATAAATTACTGTTTTCATTAAAAAGGAGTTCAAAAATCAGGTTCCACTTATCATTGTTAAAACCTTAAATTTTTTTTTAGCCGTATGATTTCATTATATGAATTACAGAACAGTAATAGAGTAATATTACTCTTAAGCCAGCTAACTTAAATTTAAGACATTCAAGACCCAATAATGCATTAGGTTCTTTAGTTCAAGTTATGCAAATAATATACATTTTTTATTCGGTTTCCCACCAGGTTATACATGTATTATAAACACAACAAAGACCTCTTTCTTGTATAATATATTACTCAGAAGCTGGTGAAAAAGAGAAGCCAAAATATTGTGAATTACATTCTCAAAATGGTTTGGCTTTGAACGACTGGCTGACATATTTTAAATGCTAAAGAGAAGCTGGGATTGGAAAGGGAAGTGTTGACTCACTGTTACCTACTACTGTTGTCATTCATACTGATGTTCTTCAATGTCTAAATCAGATTATTATCTTTATTTTCTTTAGAGTGGAACTAGCAGACCCAGCTTTGCTACATTTGGAAAGTCAGCAGGGGGAATGGTCATCTCAAAAAGACAAAAATAAAAGAAGGGACTGAAACTTAACATAAATTACCAGGCTGTCCCTGAACTCAGAACGGGAGAGAACCTCCTTTTTCTTCTTTTACACAAAGCTGATGATGGAAATTGATATGGATTATTTCACAAGCATTGTTTCTTAAATATTTTGCATGGTTGCATAATGTAATTCATACATTTTTTTTCAAAATATAACCACTGACATATTAATTCCATTTAGACTTCCAAAGGAAAAAAACCCTAAAGTTTAGAAAATTAGAAATACAGGGTTCTGTCCTATGACAAAAACAGCATTTACATTATTTACAGACTTAGCCCCAAAAGTTATATGGTAGGTGATGAGATAGCTTTGTGTCCTTCCCAAGATTTCCATGTTTCCACCTATGCCCAATGTAATCAATTGGTAAGTTGCTCAATTTGGTAAAATTAAGCAAAATAATAATAATAATGATGATGATATGGATTTCTCAGAAAAGTCAGCATTAAGCATATTTATGCCTGTCATAGATGAATCTCATTATAATCTCATGCTTTAAAAACATCCCTTCCCTAAGGGAGCTTTACTTGTTTCTGCTGAGCAAAATGAAAACCAAAATAAGAAAAGGGGAAAATAAGAAATTCAGTCCTTGGGCTTCATGACGTAACATGAGCTCTGTGGGAACAAGGGAGCATTCCTTTATACGCGTATGCAATCTGAGCTCAATGGCTTTGAAAGCTCCGAAGTCCTCCACAAAACTCTTTCCTCCCTTTTTTTTGCCCCTAAAAAAACCCCCACCTCCACCAGTTTATATAATCTCATCAGCATTTCTAACAGAAATTCTCACCTTGAATTCCTTCCTCTGATAGAGTGGATAGAACCAGTCTCTGGAGTACTTGGCAAATCACTCTCAGTGGCTCCTCCAAGTCAACAAGTGTCAGTCAGCATACAGTTCTCTAGACGGGGCAGAAAGGGCCGCCCTGGATGGCAGGCGAGCGCCTTTTAAGATAGTGCATCATCTGCCTGGATGCTGCCAGTCTGCCCCTGAATCTGTGGATGGCTTCCTTCTTACCAAAATACAGGCACAGGATCACACTGACTGTCACAACACATAGCCGTACCGATGCGCAAGATTAAAAAACTGCCCTTCACCAGATTGCTATTAAGAATTTTAAAAAGACTCTGGGGTGGGAATTATTTCTTAATTGCATTTCACACCTGGTTAAGATAGTGTCTACAGCTGCAAGGAGATGAAAGGCATGCTTGATCCTTGAAAAGAGAATAGGTAGGGTAGGCATTGGAAGGCTTGAGAGCCAGGCACACTGGGGCGAACTGAAAAGCAGAATTCACTTTGGGTAGAATTAATTTCTTGCCAGCATCTGAAAAAGAGGAAGGTGGCTCTGGGAGCAGGTTTCCTTCTCCAATCTGACTGCAAATCCCCCCACCAAACAGTCTCACTGTAAACAGCAGATATTTTAGATGCAATTAGACGTCCATGCGCCATGCAAACAGCTGGGAAGAGTTTCCAAAGTTTTCCCTTTTTAATTTGAGTAGAATACCGAGGAAATAAAATATCCTGACAACTTCTAGCGTCGTCTTGTGACTTTAAAAAAAAATCAGCCTGTGAAGTATCACTGCTCTGTTTTAGTCTAATGCTACTTCTATCTTTTATCCTTTTTAATTAGAAGGCAAATTCTCAGACCGCCAGGCCTAATCCCTACACAGTGGAACAAAGCCCAGAAAAGCCTTTGAACACTGTTCAGCCGGGCAGCACAAACCCTAGTAACTGTTGGCAGTAGGGGCAGGACTCTGACCCTCATCTCAGCCATTCTCCTGCAGCTCCTGATGCTCCCTGCCCTTCAGAACCCTATCTGTTGTTCTTCTGTTTAGACTGAAAAGACAAAAGAGGAGACAATGTGGGAAACCTAGAGGATTGGCTAGGTAGGATGTGGGGCGCTAGTGATGGATAGGGGCAAGTAAATGGAGTTTCACGGGAATGGACACAGTGGGGAGAATTGGATCACCAGATTAGGTCTTTAGGTTCAAGAAATTTCTTCATCCCTCACTAAATCTTTTCATGGACAATGCCACTTTTTAAACAATTGTTGCATTTCCAATTACTCCAGGAGTGTTCAAACAAATGCCCCAAACCCTCCATGAAAAGTTTGCTCATATTTTAAACTCGCCAGATGAAAATCAATAAAACAAATACCCCTCAAATCAGTGGCAGACACTGACGTCTCCAAAGTATTTACACTTGTAATAATATTTGAGTCAAGAGCATAATTTGAGCTCACTCAAGCAAAACATGCAACTAGACAGAAACGTGAATTTTCAAAGCTAATGGGAACAATCATGAATCAAAAAGCCAAATTCCAAGTATGCAAATATGAAAAAGGATTGTTTGCATTTCCTACTTTGGCTAACTGTGAATTATTTCAACAGTGGAAAAACAGATGCCGCAAACTCTTCCAAATTATTCTTAGATTGAGCTACGTATATGTGGGAATTAGGTCTGCTGCCAGGATGTTTAGAGTTGTATTGGGATTTCTGAAAAAGATAGACATTTTCTGTTTTTTGAGCTATCTGAGACAGACATTGCAAGGAAAACGGGGAAGGGGGGTGGAACCCAGACACATTTTATTGGAAAGATTTCTAGCAGTTCCTCAGACTCTTGGACACCGCAGGTTTCACAAAGCCACTTTCTTTCTCCCCCTTCTCAGGTCTGCAGAAATACCCATATATGTAGTACGGTACTGAAGCAATCATTATGGCTGTCTTTGTAACCAAAAATAAATTGTGTTACTGACCTGGCTTTGGGTGATTAAGAGGTTAATTGAAATCATAGCAAAGGATTCAGTCAGCGGTTTAGATGCACGATGTCCTATAAATGTGTGCATTTTATCGTGTAATCTCAAATTCAAAGTTGGGGTTGAGCCGCTTTTAAGGAAGCTCCCATTTTTAAAGCTCTTAGTAGGACAGATGTACCGAGTTTTATATTGAAATAAAATATGATCTTGGAATCTTTTAAATGCAAGTTTTACATTGATTTCTAGCATGCTTATTTTGAGGACATAGGTTTATCTTTTTAAAGGATGGCAATGTATGGAATTATAGTCCATTTCTATATGATATCTGTTATTCAAAAGACAAAACCCAATATCTTCCCCAACATTCTCTGCGCTGCATCAGCAAATCCTTTCTCCAGGTCAAACAGTGGTAAAGTAGGTGAAATAGACAAAGATAATAAAATACAACTACAGATAGTAGTTCACAAAGGATGATGTGTCGTTACTCACAGCCTTCTTTCAGACTGCTCCTGTGTTGTCTTTACCTTTGATATCTTCCAAAAAACATACAATGTACAGCTACCTACACTGATGTTCTTTAAACATACCTTATATTCACTTTTTTCTTTGTTTTATTGAAAACATTCTGAAAAATTAGGATACACTAATTATTTCAGGGACTCCCAGCAGTGATCACAATTTTCAAATAAAAATACTTCAAAAAATTAAAAAATACTCTTTGAAAAGATAGAAGCCTTTTAAAGAAGTGGTCTAAATGTTTGCATACATTTCACCACCTAATGCTCCAATGGAAATGATCAATAAGCGTTTGCATAAAAAAAAAACCAGTGAATTTATAATGCTTGTGTGTGTTTTAATAATCATTGGAAATCTTTACCTAGTGGGAATTGGTTCTTGTTGTCCTGAATGCACTGCTGTCTTTTGCAGAACTTCTTTTGAGGTCCTATGGACAACATGCTGCAGTGATATCTAATACTACATATCCAAAAGAAGGTTCTAGAGACTCAGAGAGTCCTAGAAATGCACAGAAGCGACAGTCAACACACTTCCCATAAATCAAGCCTGGCATCACTTCCATCAGGGAATGTCTCACTGTCATCTACCTACTCACCTTGATCATGTGTATGAATTAATTTTATTAGAATATAATGTAAAAGCATCAAGATCAGTGAAGCCCCAAGATTTTGAATACCACTTTTTCTTTTAAGAAACGAAGACCTGCATGAACCCTGACAATGCAGTGTACCTTGTTACCTAATGTGGTTGAATATACTCATCAATACTTATCAGAGTGTGAAAATTAAAATATCTACTGTATTTTCTATTTTTCCCTTTCTTAGAATTGATATAACTTAGCTGTACAAAAAGCTGTGAGCGGATGGGGTCGCCGGGGTTAAAATATTTTTTGTGCAGCTTAGCTTTTTGTTATTGTTATTCACTTTATTCCACTGAATTAGGCTTTCCTTACTAAGAATAAAATCTTAGAGGGTTTCTGAAGCTTATAATGTAAATGACCACAAATACTAAGCTCAATCAAAACAAATACTAAAAAAAAAAAATAAAAAATCCCCACCCTTAATTCTGTATTCTGATCCATCAGTGACTGTATAACTGTATCATTAACGATGTTCTCTAACTGGGGAAGTCCCTACCCTAGAGTGTAAAGGATCAAAGAAAACATTCTTTTCTGTCTGGTACACTTAGTAGTCCTGCCTCCCAACACTGGGATAAAAGGAACTTGCTAAACTGTTGCCATTTTGCAACATCTGCTATAATTCCCCTAAATCCAGATTTGTCTGACACAGAGAGGCCTGTTCTTACATCATTGCCATGTGACAGTATAACACCAGTCACATCAAGCTTGAGGATTGCAGCTTCAGGCTATGATAATATGAAGAAAACCTTTTTGCCTAGGGCAAAACACTTGTAACAAAGTATTATTCATCTGGCCAATTTAAATCTTCTCTCAAAAAGGTACCCAGAAACATATGCAGTATGCCTTTGTAAAAGGCTCGAGCAGCTCATAGGCAAATGACCTGAACCAAGAGTACAAAACCTAACGTCCTGATTAATTACTGCTAAGCGGCTCTGATACACAGAAAAGAGAATGCTGGTACTAATCCTTAACCCTGTCCTACATTCTCAAAATAGCCAAAACACTGCTGACAGTTAGAAAAACAAACCTGTCTATGTTAAAAAAAAAAAAAAAGTCATACATTATCACTTGATGCCCTCTACCTAGTAAAATCAGGATGCAGACAGATTAGGGAGTAACCCGTCCAGCGGGCTTCTTGGGACAAGGACATGGCCTCATAGAAATAAAACAATCCAAAAGGGTGGGGGGATATACCTAACCAGAACACAGAACACATGGTCCCCAAACAGAAGTCTTTGGGGTATTCTTATTTTCAGGGTTCAGCTTCCAAGAGATTGAGCTTGCCTGGAAATTGTTCCTTAAGAGCTGAGCAGGCTTAACACAGCAATTCCTTGCTGATTAATCAGGAGCAGAGATGGCTGTGCTTAGAATTTTACTAGGAAGGGTGTTTGAATTTTTTACCTATAAAAATAAGAGGATGCTCATATTTCACCTAAAATATCAGGCATGTTAGATTTTAAACTATCTTGGGTTCATCAACCACTCAAATTACATCTACCTTTATTAATAAAGCAGACTTCCAGAGTCCTTGTTATTGTCGCTGAGCAAGAAATAAATGGATAAAAGATGAAAGTCCTGTACAAGGGAGAAGGAAGTTGCTTATCTTAGCAAATTTCTTTCTTTCTTCTTTTTTTTTTTAAATCAAAAGGTCACTAAAATGCAGCTCATTTTATTATCAGCTGTAATACTATTCCATTATAGGTAAATAAAATTAAAATACTTCCCTTGGACTTTATGTAAAACAGGGCACTTCAATAACACTAATGCAAAGCAAATAATGATCTTGATCCATTTTGAAGACTGTTCTTAATTTGACCCTATTCTACAGGTACACCCCTACCTGAGTCTAGGAAATAGAAAGGAACAAGGAAGCCAATGGTGGCTGGGGTTCTGAAGGGCCAGCCTAACTAGGGTTCAGGGCCATTTTACCTCTAGGCTGCTCCCAATGCAAAGAAGAGACATATTTTCACCAGCAATGTAATTGTTATCAAGTCTAATTGCATTTTGCGTTTTCAAGAATATTTCTATGTGTGAGCACATTATTTGTAGACACAAGCATTTTCATGTGCCACAGCTACCCACATAATGCATAACGTTTCCCACCCACGGACCAAACGCTGATGCTGATTGCTGGAGCCAATGTGAGATGCCAGGTCAGCATCATAGCCTGAGTTTGGATGGCCTGTGCTGTTTTTAAGGGCACCAAGCCCTTGCTTCTCTTTGTACAACCCTTTTCCCACCTTTTTTTCTCTGCCTCTTCTTTCCTCAACGGGTCCCCAAGGGATGCACTTGGATTTCCCATCATTTCTCAAACCCCTTCTTTCTGTATTAAGGTGATTCAGCTTTTCATTAATGAGGGTTCAACTTTGGAATCAATTCACCTTGGTTCATAACATACCCATAATTCTGAGCACCATCTGCTCCTGGACATGATGACCTTTGATGGAGATTGTCCTTTCTGAAACTGAAGCTCTGACTCTATCCAGGACAGAGTAAAGAACAAAATCTTGCTGCTTTTTAGGTCTGGACATCCAACTTCATAATCCTTCAGAGGTGAAATAACTACTTTATTAAAATACTTCCAAGATTTGACACCATTTAGGGGGGAAACTTCTCTTCTCAGTTAGTGGCAGATTTTTTTTGCAGATTAAAAAAGATAAGAAGTTTGAAAAATCACTGCCCTTCTTGGGATTGAACTGAAATGTTATTAAGGATTGAAAAGACTAAAGTAATTTCCTTTACCTGGTCTCCTTTTACTTATCAGTTTCCCAAAGGTGTAGGAAGTACAATGGAGAGCACATAAATTTTGGATTAGAGAGACCCAGAGTTCAAACCAGGCTCTTATTAGCCGCATGGCCCTGAGTGAATTACTTGGTATCTCTGAACCTCAGTGTCCTCAGCTGTAAAATGGGACCAAACGTGGCCTATTACACCAGGTTGTTGGGAGAATTCAATGAGATAATGAATGTAAAGCAACCTCTTTAACCAAACTCAACAATCCGATTAGGCATTATAATCTCCATTTCACAGAGCAGGGGTGAATGGTTCAGGAAGGTCAAAGCACTTGCCAGATGTCACTGTCACATCACAGGTGTTTAATAAGTGGGGACTATTTATAATCATCAAGCCAAGGAGCATGGATTCTCTCCTACTTCTAATAACTGAGGGCCTTTGCTCTTGAGGGTGAGATAGCCACACTTCCTTTTTGACTAGCACTTCACAGGTCTTGCCAAGAAAGCACGAGACAAAGGGAAACACCCTCTCCTCCCCATTTACCAACCTGCCACTTTGTAGTAGGCCTTTTTGAAATGTTACCCCTTTTACCAACCCGACAACCCTTCACGTTATGATGTCCTTTTCACCAAGCAGGATCCAGCACCTGAGAAATGTTCAGTTGCTTGCCGAAGGTCACAGGCATTCATTATTGTGGCACCAGCTTTGTCAGTCGTAGCCTCTCTGCCGTGGGGGCCACGCTCTTTCCACGTACTGCCCTCACTCACCATTCTTCCGCTCAGGAACATGGGAGCAGAGAGTGGTCAGGTGTTGGAGAAAGAATGGCTAAACCTTTGCAAGGGGCATCCTCTGGAGCAGGTGCCAGGAACCCCTCCAGGAGGTCCTCTATAACCTCAGGAAAACTACAGGGTTTTCTGGAATGAAGTTTACATAGACACGACTGTTAAGTAAAAATAGAAATCAGGGTTAAATTACTAGCTCACTAAACAGAAGAGACCAATACAGTAGAAGGCATTTCAGGGTACTTTTGCACAAGAAAAAAAAAAGAGAGAGAGAGAGCGAGACAAAATTCCAAATTATTTCCAGAAGAAATAGGGGCCTAACAGCATATATTTTTAATTGCATATATACTAAAATGATTTTTAACTTAGCATATTTGAAAATCAGATTAATAATAATGGAGGTATACCTGGTGATTTGCACTATTCCTCTCCCCCTTCCAACTCAAACTTCATATCCTCTCTGCTTCATTAGGATTGTGATGAGAAGACAGAAAATGAATCGAAAGGACTCTGAAGGGTACTGTATATCCCTGCCTTCTCAAAGATCCTCAGGTGATTAAAGAAATGTGCATGTGAATCACCTGGGGATCTTGTTAAAATTCAGATTCTGGGTCAGTAGGTCTTGGGACCTACGCTTCCACTTTGCTAATAAGAAGCCAAGAGCTCAGGTGATGTAAGTAGTGCAGACAGTGGATCAACTCAGTCCAACCACTTGAAAATGTTAGGGCGGCCCTTAGAATTCAAGAGGTCCTGGTTGAAATCAGGCTGCTGACTAACTCTAAAGTATTGCCCATTGCCAGACCTCAGAGGAACCCTCCCTGGAGATTCTGTATGGCAGAGGGGTTCGGCCTGCCAAGTAGAACAGGCCCCTCCAGTTAGAGAAGGTTGGCAACTGGTTGTATAGATTCCCACCTTTAATCAAAAAGGTCAGGAAAGGGGGCGCCTGGGTGGCTCAGATGATTAAGCGTCTGCCTTTGGCTCAGGTCGTGATCCCGGGGTCCTGGGATCGAGTCCCCACATCAGGCTCCTGGCTCAGCAGGGAGCTTGCTTCTCCCTCTCCCTCTGCCTCTCCCCCTGCTCATGCTTTCTCTCTCTCTCTCTCTCTCTCTGTATCTCTGTCTCTCAGATGAATAAATAAAATCTTTAAAAATAAAAAAGGTCAGGAAAAGAAAGTTTTGTCCGTGACCTAATAAGCCCAAGTCATAAACTCTAGATAGGGACCAGACCCTGATTGTCTTAAAACCACATCTCCTATTCAATTAGAATGTAAAAGGTGAACAATTGGCTGTTGGTAGGACTTAATGAATAGATGTTGGGGAGAAAAGTACTGTGAGTTATCAGAAAAGGCAAGACTAGAGCAACCAAGCACAGAACAGGGTGAGGGGAGGGGTGGTGGGCTTCCCTCCTTCCTCCATCCCCCTTCTCCTTCTTTTAGTGTGATTTTTCTGGCCAAGTGAAAGAGACTCAAGTGGGTGAGTTACAAAACTGGCTAAGATTAAGGGCATGAGTTCTGCTGGAGGGAGCCAGAGGGAACTGGAAGAAGGCAGCCAAACTGAGAGTTTGTAAAGCAGGCTTTGCAGGGGCTGCACGAGGGCTGAAACTTTGGCTGTCTGCAGGCAAGAGAGGTCCTGGAACTTTAAAAAAAAATTTTTTTTTTTTTTTAAGGACCTGCTACTTCCCAGTACCTGGGCCATATATTGTCATATGTTAGATGGATCGCCCAGGGGCAGATTTGGCTTGAGACTGAGTTGAGAATATGATGGAGAACTGGGATTTGCCTCTCGTCACATCACCCATTCCCTGGAAAGAGTGAGCTACCTCAGTTTGAAACCCACCTGCCCTCCACCTCCCAGGTTGGAGGGACTATTTAACAAGGCCAAGAACGGTCCATGTGATGTGGGGTGCCATGGTGGGAAATCTGATGGGAGAGTGCCAACATGGGTCGGTTGCTCTTGTCTCATAGCAAGATTGTCTCTTGCACAAAAGTTTTTAACAGTGCTTTTGGCAGAATGGGCGTGTTGTGCCTATGAGAAAGTACTAGTTTAAGTGTTCTATTAAATAACAACGGATGGTTTTCAATTCTTAAAGAGCAAAGGAAAACCATTTCCGGTTAGCTATTAAAATACTTGTTTTCTTATGAGACTGGCAGACCTACTTCCTGTTTTCAGAAGCTGGACAGAGGGGGTGGCAGGACTGTAGTGTCATTGTGAAGCCCTGCGATTCACCCCAGTTTGGCCAGCTACCATTCCACGTTGCTAATGCCCCCTTGAATCTGTTAACACTTTTTTTCTGAAAACTTTCTTAGTGGATGCGAAGGAAAAAAAGGGGTGGGGGATAAAGGCTACTGTCAAATTGATTAAGTGAACGCTCATTAGAGAAAGTAACAAGAGGTGAAATCTGCATATGCATTGCAGAAATGTGTCTGATCTTGCTAAATTGTAAAAAGACAAAAGGGCTGAAAACCTCCCTAGCTGGAAGTACTTGAGGGAGCACTGGGGGAGGGGAACGTTCTCTAATAGTGACTGTCCTTTATAAACACAGGCTAGAGCAGCCAGTCTGCGGTACTTTGGTGTATCTTTGGAACTTTGTTTTCTAGAAATTTGTACTGCAAATATAAACGAATTAACCTGACTGTTCCTAGAATACACTAGTCACTTCCTTAACTTATTTTAATATGAGTTTTATTTCCTCCTTTTCCTTCCACTCCTCAGGAGACCCTTCCCCCACCCCAACCCCATATACAACTAAATATTCTCTTGTACTCGAGAGCCTAAAGCGGTTGGTTTCATGTCACTGGGGGCATAAACTGTTTCTGCCCAGTGTAGAACAGATTTTTTTTTTCTTCCTCAGTTTTAAAAGATAACCAAGCCCAAGGTCAATTATTTTTGTTTTAATTTTTGTGGTTGTCCGAGGTGGGTGGGGCCATCCTTACCAAAATTCTCCCTAGCTTCTGGGCCTGAACCAAAAATTTAGAATGAGGATCCAGGCTCCAGGTAATCAATATTGATTTTGAGCAGATAAAGGTCCCCTGCTCGCTCTAAAGTGGGCAGCTTGGTAGTGTAATTACAGTGAACAGTCAAGCTGGTAACTTGAGCAACACTTTTAAAGAAGACAGCGTATTTCCAATTCCTCCCTTCTGTGGGAGCGGCCTAATATTACAGCCATAGCATAACGCTGATGGTTTTTTGTTAGTATGCGTTTTTATGGACAACAGTTTCGTAAGTAATATCAAATGTGATGGTTCTATGAATGTTCACTCCCATGCATTCCTGCAATTGGCTTTCTGCTTTTCTACTAACACCTCGAACTCACATCCTCCTCTCCTGAAACCTAACCAGAAAACTCCTTACTGAAAGAGATGATGGTGTTGACCTTAATCTGGAGAATGAAGATACTTCAGGGCTTAGTCTGAAAAGACGAGGTAGACAGTGATATCAAATGTGGCTCAATTGACACAAACCTTTAATTTAAAAAAGTTAAAAATAAGAAAAGCACAAGCTTGACATTTCTCAGGTTTAGAAAAAAAGACAGCCTGCATGAGGTGTGGACCAGATTGTCCAGAAGATTTGAAAAGAAATGAACAATAATAATGATAATGCTTTGCCAGAGGATGTCCTTTGAAATATCTGCAGATTGCAACAAAGCGGTTCTTCTCATATGAGGGGTTGTCTGGGCTGTTTTGCACCATTATTTGCTTTGGAGATCCTTGTAATTACAAATTTAAGACTTAAAATCCTCAGTTCTTCTTTATATTTCTAAACTACCACCATAGGTCTATTTACTTCCTTGTTTTGTCAAACTTAACCATTTCCAATTACCTCAGATTCTAAAGGGAAATGTGATGGTGAAATTCCTGCACTTGTAATGACATTTATTAATCTAGTTCTGGTGAGAAATGTTGAATGTCTTGCCTTCCCAAATCATACATTTTAATTCCAAACACACCTCCAAAGAAAATTGACATTGTTTAATTAAAATGAAGGTGCACATTAATAAGAAAGGATATCATTTTGTTATTTATATATAATTTTATTTTGTTAAAAAAATGAACAGAGACTGGTAAGTTCCGTAATTGCCCTCCACGGTGAAGGAATAAGTGTAGGAGAGAAGAAAAGCACAGTAAGACACATATGTTAGTAAAACACTCCTTAATACTACACAAGCTGTAGAAAATGCTACTTTGCATTTGGTCCTCAACATGGCTAACTGCAAGCCATTGAGTAAAAAGTGCACCTTTTAAACTAATTGCTTGGTCAGAAGACAGAGCCACATCTAGACACCTTCTCATTAATATGCTATAATGGTCAAGTAAGAGATTAATAGCAAAGTCACCTGCTAAAGCAACCAGGAACCTGTTGATTAACAATAAGCCTCCAAAAATAAGATACCAGATTGCAAAGCAAAATCAAGTCTCAGGGCAACAAGTGCTTCTGTAATTTATTCCTTCTTTATATGAGGGCATAAAGCTCCCTTTATAAACGTGTTTTCCAGGCCCTGCTGTGAGCTGTAGGTGTGAGCTTTTCAGCTGATTTATTAATTTTAGTTTCAATCAACGAGTCACCTGCAGACACAAAAATGTAGGCCTCACCACAGAAAATACAATTTAAGAGAAAAAAAAAAAAGAGAGAAAGAAAAAACGGGGCTTTAATTCAAAAAACTCTGCCAGCATTTTTTTTTTAGATGAACACTGGAACGTCTATTCTTTGAGATTGAAAATAATTCCCAGCAACATAATTAAAAAAAAATCAAAATTAAACATTTTTGTCATACTTCGAAAGTCCGTCGCAGACCCGGGAAGGGTAACACGAGGCTGCCAAAGCAATCAGTTCCTCTTGTCAGTAGGGGTACATTCTCCCCCGAGAATCGAATGAACAACAAGTCCCCTGAGCAAAATGTGCAAAAAATTCTCAATTAGTTGTCTTTATTTAGTGAACACTATGGGGTCCTCAACCACACTATAGAATTATGGCAAGAAAGCTGAGCTCTTCACTAGCTTATTAGCATTCTCAGAGGGTCGGAGTGCGGCTGATAGCAGGTTGCTGCCTCCAAGAGCTGTTGGTGGGACCCCTACACTCCCAGGCTTTGTCCTTTTGTCCTTCCAAGCCAGCAGGAAGTACTGCCCTACGTTCAGGGCATTCTGGGATACCTTCATTCCATTCACAGTTTGCATCACCCACAGGGCCCAAGTCTTTGTTATTGACTATGACCATCACTGTTGCAGGTTTAAATGAAAAGCAAAAGCAAGCCGTATGTATCAGTTAACTCTAAACGCAGGTTTAGGAAGTAGCCCCTTCCAAATGAACATCCTTGTGGGGCTGGAGTGGCCTTACACGGCCAGAGCCCCAGAGGAGATCCATGTCCCAGGTTATAATCTGGCTTCTTTCCTTCATCCCGAAATTACGTGAAGCGGGGGACTAGAAGCGGGAGTGGGTTAGTGACTATTTCAGACTGACTCCTCAGTGGGTACATTTTTACAGCACTCCCTTACCTACTGATCTCCTCCCCACACTCACTACCCACTCACCCCTAAACCCTCCTGTCCCAGAAAAAAAAGAAAACAAGAAAGATGAAAACTGAAAACAAAAATAAGAACTGGCAGCAAGCATTAAAAATGCCTTTTCTAAAGAAGAGGGTATTTGCTGCTTTAGGGAAAACACTATCATTGACTAAATTAACAAGTTGTCTTATCAACTGCCATAAGCCTTGGAGTCTAATTAATTTAGTACTGATCAATAGTCCTGAATGAGGCATTGATTTCCGCCTGCTCGAAAGGGCTGCAGCTGAAATCACTTTGTACGACACACACACACACACACACACACACACACACACACACACACACACACACACACACACAGGCATCCAAAGCTTATGCGTTATCACGTTAAGATTTTATTTCACTCATTCTATATGAACATGAATTTCATGAAACCAACTGTAAGTGAGAAAATGGAATAAAATGCAACTCTGGGCGTAAGAACAGTTTTACTAGCAAGTGTGAACAGAGCTTGAGCACTCTGTGCCAAAGTTCTGCTTCCTTAGAAAATGTCCTTTGAGTGAGATAAAACATTAACAAAGAAAAAAGAAAACTGCAGTGCTTTGCTTAAAATACGTAGTAGATGCTTTAATTGGTCATGAGACATGCAAAGAGGGCTTGGGTTATTCCTTTGTCTCTTATTTCTAGAATGCTGATCATACTTTATTAAAAGTATTCTGATCTAAAGTAATAATAACAGTAATGCTATCTGGCCAAGGGCAGAAGCAGATGGTGAGCCTCTGATAAGAATGAAAACATGTGACAGATTTGTCTTCTACTGCTGGGGTTGGTGGGCTAGGGGTGGGGGCGGGGTGAGGAGCACTTCCCACTTCCAAAAAAAAAAAAAAAGTCAATGACTATATTTGAACTGTATTGGGATGAAAATAATTCAAGCATTTGACTTTTTAATTTTGATGTGTACTGACAAAATATGTATTCCCTTATAATGTATACCTTTAAAAAGCTCTAGGTTTGAATTAAGGTTGTCACATCCTTCTTTGGCCCTCCCCGTGCATTGCTCTCTGCCCCTCCCTGTTTTTGCGGGTGGTTCATTTTCATTGTGCCCTCCAGCTGCCTGACACTCCTGAAAATCTTCGGACTTGTCACTGGGCAATTTTCCCCCCATTGCTAAATCATCACTTGAAATAGAAGTACGGCCAAACTCTCCAAATATTTCAATAGATGATGCTTCAGGTTCGAACACAGGGAAACAAGATAACGAAGGAGCTTGTTTATCACAGAACCGATTTTCTACTCAATAAACATCACCAAAGGAAGAGAAAAAAGAAGAAAGAAAAGGAAGAGAAGAGGCTGAAACACGGGGAACTGCCTTCTTTCATAGGGTCCGAGAAACTACCCAAAATAATCAAAACAAAACAGAATTCACATTCTTTTCTGTGCATTCATTTAATATAAATTGGCTTTTTGAAACTTTCAATTACATATATATGTATTTGAATATACATAAATATATATATGCTATACACACACACACACACACACACACACACACACACAAGAGTTTTTCAAAGTCCCAGAAAAGTGCTCCCCTTAATCTCTTTGGGGCCTCCATGAGTTTCCATAGCACTTTACAAAAGATCTTTATTGAGGAAAGGATTGGACAAACTTTCCTTATATGTGTGGCCCACACCATTAATTGCCCCATCTCCTTTAGTAAGGCCTTATTCCTATGTAAATACCCTTGCATAATGTTACAGGCTATTGTTAGGCCAGCGCCAGTCAGTCGCCACTTATATGCATTTTTATTTCAATCCGCTGCTCAGAGAATGAAAAGATGTCTGGACTTAAGCTGTTTACCAACTGGGCCGAAGCTGCAGAGCGGCAAAACTGAAGAAAGCCCCAAGCAACTGCAGGAACAAGCTTTTACAATGCAAGCGGCCATTTTCAGTTGAGTTATTAACCCACCCTGAAACTCTTCTAAGCTATGCCTTTTTTAAAGAACAAATGTGCTGAATCAAACATGAATGAGCCAGAACTATTAAGAGAGAAATCCCCTAAAGAACTATTGAACACAACATAGGTTTGTAATCATTTTGTCTCAGTTGCCTGCTACCAACATTATCAAGGATGAGAATGCTGGCTCAGTTGTGGGTTGGCTAGTAATTAAACAATAGTGTGGTACAGTAAAAACATACATGCAGCAACACACACCCAGAATCAGAAAACAGTGTGCAAGAGATGAGAAGACTGAGTTAATAGTTCACCGCCAAGACCTTATATTAATTTGGTCACTAAAACACAGTAACCCCTACCGGGAGCATTGGAAAAGATGCTTCTGAATCCAAGTGTCGCTCCCTCCACGCTCCATGGCCTCCTACATTCTTAGATTGAAAGAATAAAATAATTTTTACTTTAGAGTTGTAAAGATCCAGGGGAATGAGACACCATGAAAATAAAGGAGCAAAATTCTACCAAAGGGAGCTGGCTTTTTTTCTCTGCAAAATGTGCTGCAGGCGATGAACATCGTACTTATTTAATGGCACCACGATCTGAGTAATGTGGTATTAACCTAAAGAAACTCTTGACTGTTTGCATGCTTATTAGAATCCAATGAGTGCTTAATAAGTGCATATATCTGACAGAGGAAATATCTCATTGCATAGTTAGTGCTACAGGAAAGACACACACACACACACACACACACACACACACACACATGCTGAGGAAAGCTGTCTTGAGTTAATTACCATCACAATGCAGTAAAGTACAACAGTCATAGCTGAAAACCGTTTCTATTAAAGCTGCTAGACTCAACCTTGCCTCTGCAGGTCAGCCGCAGCACTGATAACCTTTCCAGCAGACAAATGCATGTAACATTGCCTCATCTAATTAAAAGCTCAGGGAGGTGTAGAAAAATACCAGCACATTGAATCCAAGCAAATGAGTGCTGCCTTCGGCTGATGAAGCTACCATATGCTGCCGCTGTTTACTCTGGAAGGAAACTGAGTCACTTAACATTTCAATAGGTTAATCAATTGACAATTAAATGGAGAAATTGGTTAACTCTGAAAACAATTAACATGACACTCCATTAAGTACACTTTCTAATTGCCACAGCTGTGAGTGGAAATTAACGTGCATGTTAAAGCATCTAACTGGGGTGGCACTGTTTTTTGTGTTTGAGAGAACGGAATTAGCTGAAAACTCGGGTTTTATTTTATAGATTAGACAGTAGGAATTCTATCATCAACTGCAGTTTTAGCAGAGGGGAGCTATGTATATTTTTTCATTCTTTTAAGGACTCACTTCAAGTTGTTGAAATATTTAATTTGCAATAATTAATTAAAATAGCCTAAACCCCTCCTACCAAATTACCGGGTTGGCGAACAAAATGGGAAATCTCTCCCTTTGCCCATTTTGTGGACAGAATTACTTTGCAGGATCAGGTGTATTTCAAGATTTCCTTTCTAATTAAACAATGCAATACACAAGTCTTAAGTCAGAATTTTAGCCGAACATTTCTGCGAATTGTTTCTGATTGTTGGCCTGCGTCCCTAGCCTTACTGTAAAATAGTAACAATAGTGTTTGTTAATGACAATTTTAAGTTGGAGGATTTGGGTTTTTGCAGGCTGTTACACATGCTAGCAAGCAAGCAGGCAGTCATTAAGACAAAGAATATTTATTTAGAAAAGAGGTGATAATTTAAATAAATCATAAACGTTTCTGATATATACTAAGTGCTAAATAAATATTTTGAATGAAAGAAAATCTTTTAAGAGCTGATTATAAAAATTATCTTACATAATCTTCCTCCTCCCCCACCGCTTTTGGTAGCACGAAATGGACAGGATACACAAAAATGGGTAAGATAAATCCTACTTTGAGGGACTGATGGTCTGCCTGGCAGTGGAGTGGGGAGAATGGCATTTAAGAAGAAGAAAGTCTGGGGCGCCTGGCTGGCTCAGTCAGTGGAGCATGCGACTCTTGATCTTGAGGTCCTGGGCTGGAGCCCCACGTTGGGGGTAGAGCTTACTTAAACCAGAACAAAATAAGGCAAAAAAGGAAGAAGGTAAAGGATGCCGCTGGTGCAGGAGGGGAACACTAAGAAGACTTAAAATGTTCTGATTTGGGCATCTGGTTACATGGTGAGGTGGTTAATCAAAATAGAAATAAAGGAGAAAGGTGAGATGGGGTAGGAATAATAGATAATGAATTTAATGTAGAACACGTGGAGTTCAAAGTGTAAAATACACAGGTGTCAACTGGACAGTTGGATCGATCGAAACTCACGGACTAGAGATATTCGGAGTTGTCAGAATACACGTCGTTGCTAATAACATGGGAGTGGATGAGATTTCACTTCCATTTATTCTACGTAAAAGAAGAACAGAAAAGGGCTGGGGACAAGCCCCGGGTGATACCAGCATGCTGGGGTTGGACAGAGGGAAGAATCAGCAAAGGAGGCTGAAAAGAAGTCAGAGGAAAAGGAGAACAGACAGTGGTCGTGGAAGTCGAGGGAAGAGAGAACGACTCATACTCAAGAGGTCTGGTCAAATGAGGGCAATTTGAAATACTGGTGTCTTCCTGCCAGTTGTTCGGTTGGCGTGCGGAAGGCCCGAGTCAGAGCACAGTCCCCACGAGGAGTTAATGGGAGGTGAGGAAGGAGAGATGTGGACTGCGGGCTAATCTGAGAAGCTCTGTTGTGGGGACAAAAAGGGCAGTGGCTTGAGGACTGGAGGATGTGAGGGCAGATTTGTTTGTTTTTATCTAAGTTTGGAAATGTCCAGGGATTGGGCTATATTTGAAGGATCCAGAATGGGAAGATGAGGAGATTCCAGACACCTGGCTTCTTTTTACGTGTGTATTTTTTGTTGTTGTTCTTTAGTCCAGGAGGTTTAAAGAGAAAAAAGTGGTTTGGAATTATTGCCAAGAGGGCTGGAGGAGGGGTGTGACTGAAGATGGAGGGGAAGGATTACCACAGAGGGGCTACCTGGAACTGGACACGATATCTTGTGGTCATACTCATTCACTCTGCAGTGGGATTTTCTCTATGGGGGAGACCTTCACTCATATATTTATTCATTCATCCAACAAATATTAATGAATGCTTGCCACGTGCCAGGCACTGTTCTAGGCCAGCTGGATACAGCGAAGAAGAAGACAGACAAGGTTTCTGCTCTCAAGGAACTAGAGAGTTCCTGGAAAGGATTCTATTTTGAATAGGGTAGCTTCAATCCCAGGAGGTGACCTTCGAGCCCTTTTTTCAAAGATGGGAAAGACCCAGAGGTCAAGGATCTTGGTGGAAGAACATTCTGGGAGTTTGGGGAACGGAGGGTTCTTGAGGTTGGAGAACATGTGTCCATATGTTCTTCATCAGGTCTTACCATTGTAACACCCATGTGAAGTGGATTATTGGCTACCTTGAATTCGTCTTGAGTTACTCATATTTGTATATAACCCTTTTGGATAATGCTGCTTATAGAACAGACACTTAAAACACTGTTTTCCCTTCCTTAATCAGTGAGAAAAATGAATGTTTTGACATACAAATTTGGTAGTTACAACCTTTTGTTAGTTTGCTCTTGGGATCTTTGAGTGATCTTCAGTGAAGAAACCCATGCTGTTGGCACACGGTTTACCTGTCCTGGGAGATCCCTTTCTTTTATGGGGATAGCTCCAGATTTTTATCTGGACACCAGACTGCCCAGGAAAACAACAACATTTCCCAGTCTCTCTTAGAACTACACATGGCTATATGACTAGCTTTTGGAAAACGGAATATGGAGGGAGCAGTGTGTGCAACCTATAAGAAGTGATATTAAAGGAAGAGGGGCCCCTTCTCCCCTTTTTCCCTCCACTGCTTTTCTCCATCCAGTTGTTTAGAAGGTAGATGTGATGGCTGAGTTGTCATCTTGGATTATGTAGTCAAAGCCGCACTTGAGAGTTAGTAGAGTGGAAAATGAGAACAGTCTAGATTGCAGATGACCAAGGAACTGCCACACCAGCCTTGAATTATTTACACATTGACTGACATGAAAAAGAAATAAACTTATATCTTCTGTAAGATATAAGTGGTCATAACACATGGACAAATTTTTATCCTAACTATTCATTCAATCCTACCCTTTCCTATCATATCCTACCCTATCCTAACCTGTGTTCAAATGACATACATAGCAAGTATCTATTAAACAACCATTGTTTTTTGAATTAAAAAATTGATTTATATTGGGGTGCCCAGCTGGCTCAGTCGGTAAAGCATGCAACTCTTAATCTCAGGGTCGTGAGTTCAAGCCCCACGTTGGGCATAGAGCTTACTTTAAAAAATTGATTTGCATTGTTTAAAGTTTTATTAAGATATAATTGGCATATAAAATTCTATATATTGAAGGTTTACAACTTGATATATTTTTTTAAGATTTTATTTTTAAGTAATCTCTACACCCAATATGGGGCTCAAACTTACAACCCCGAGATCAAGAGTCACACACTCTACATTCTACTGACTGATCAGCCAGGTGCCCCTACAGCTTGATGTTTTGACAAATGCATACACTGTAAGAGATCACTGCAATCAAGCTAATTAACATATTCATCGCCTTTATATAGGACAGGTATCCCCCACTTTTCGAATATTCTCCACTTCATTTTTAGGAAATATCTGCATTAGTACCTATTTTTGCTAACCAAAAGAAATTCAAAGAGGATTTTTGCTTTTATGAAAAAAAGTGAAAATAGCACTCAATGTTTTTGCAGGGAGACCTTAGAGGGGCAGTTCACACCCCAAGCAGCGAGACCGGCCCCCTCAATCTCCTTCTCTGGGACCAACACTCAGCATCTCAGCATCAGGCTGCCATAGCTTTGAACAGCGTCTATGAACATCTGTGCTTTATCTCAATTTATTTTGTGCAACCATTAGCAAAATGTGTTCTAACATATCAGAAAAGCCCTGAGAGAGTTTAGCTTTTTTTTAAAATATGAATTACTGGTAATTGCTTCTTTGTTTTATTCCATTTCAGCTTACAAAAGCTTTCCTAGGAAAGCTCTACTTTCATATAGAGGGGGAAACCTGCACCATATCATTTTGTTTGTGTGTGTGTGTACGTGTGGTGAAGCAACTGTTGCTTTTTGAGTTGTCAGATTGTGTGACAAATTTCCTTGACATAATAGTCTAGAAATAAACTGGTTATGAGTGATCAGGTAAATTTTAACCACACGAAAATCCCAATATAATGATTGGCATTCTATAAAACAAAGCTGTTTCCATTTCCCAGTGGATGGCCATAATTAGCCACTTGTGTATTTTATACGTACACACTGCTGTGGCATATCTGTGCCCATTTTCCTTATCATCCATACTTTGCTCACGTAAACATATGAAAATTCCTACCTCTGTTAACTTTTCTTATTGGATTGAGTCATCAAAAACATGAATTTTGCTGTATTTCCATGTCAACAAGCATTGAGAAGAGATAAGATTTTTGTTATTTTTTTGTAGCAATATCCATTGACTCCGTGTGTTTCAGACCCATTTTATGGGCCTCCCTAGAATTGCTTGGCCTATGTGCCTCCTGGGCATTCCGCTGCTTGTTCAGTATGCAGCCTGGCCACCACCACTGTTACTCTCATTGCCTGTCTTCTAAAACTGCCAGAAGTTCTAAACCTTTCTCAGTTCTGGCCTGACCTCTCCCACTTCTGGTCCAGTGGGAATCATAGCAGCTCCAGCAACCAGACCTCACCTTGACTATACTCACGGAGACTCTGGTTTCTTTCATCACTTTTGGACCCAGAGGCATCACCACATCCTGGGGTATGGGATTTGGCTTTATAGGCAGATAGTCGGGGGAGCTGGTTAACAAGGAGTATATTGGTCCCATAGCTTCAACTTCAACCAGTGAGAGAGATCAGGAATAGCAGAGAGTTCCATGCTCCCTGTCTGGAAGATGTCCCCAATCACCAAATGACTGGCTGGGTTTTCTTATGATGCTGTGGTCAATTCCCAGTGGATCATGTTTTACCTGCTTTTCTTTCTTCTCTGCCTCACTTTTCCTTTTCCCTCACTTTTAAGACCCTGAGTTTTCCCTCCCAATAAAGTCTTACATCATAACATTTGCCTTAGGACTGGTTTGAGGGAAACTAATATGCCAGAAATGTGATGGAGTTGCCAATGAATGGTGGCAACATCATTGAGATTTCAGCCCATCTTTTCAGAAGAGAATGGGGCATAAGAAGGAAAGGGGAGGGGCGCCTGGGTGGCTCAGTCGGTTAAGCATCTGCCTTCGGCTCAGGTCATGATCCCAGGGTCCTGGGATCGAGCCCCACGTCGGGCTCCTTGCTTAGCGGGGAGCCTGCTTCTCCCTCTCCCACTCCCCCTGCTTGTGTTCCCTCTCTCTCTGTGTCTCTCTCTGTCAAATAAATAAAATAAAATCTTTTAAAAAAAAAAGAAGGAAAGGGAGTATAGTGAGGACCACTGCTAGCCTGTAAAAATACTATTGTATGGATTTAAAAAAAAAGTGACTCTTTTGGGTGAATGTACTGCATGGGCACATGGCTTATTCAGAATTCGGGCTGGACTTGAGCCTGCATGTGTCCCCTCAGCAAGATGCCCTTGTGCAATCAACAGCCCATATGCATAAATATAGTTGAGCATAGTAGAAGTATTGCCCAACTTAGAAAGGAGTAAATTCAGAGAGCTCAGGTTTTCAAAACACTTCTAGGGGTGCCTGGGTGGCTCAGTCGGTTAAGAGTCTGCCTTTGGCTCAGGTCATGGTTCCAGGATCCTGGGATCCAGTCCCACATCGGGGATCCCTGCTCAGTGGGAAGTCTGTTTCTCCCTCTGCCTGCCATTCCCCCTGCTTGTGCTTTCTCTCTCTCTCTCTCTGACAAATAATAAAATAAAATAAAATAAAATAAAATAAAATAAAATAAATAATAAAGCACTTCTAAATGTGCTTCATTGATGTGGTTATATCCAGTCCTAAAGAAAAAATAAATTTCACAGTTACTGTTTACAGTCCCTGATGATAGCTAACCTTACTTAAGAAAGAGCTTAAATGGTTCTTTTTCTAAGAAGGTGGGTAGAAGAGAGGTGAATTGGGCTGAGTCACAACTAACCACTTCAATTCACATTTAAAATTGGTGTTTAAAATGTGCCCAGTGAGACACCTGGATGGCTCACTGGATTGGGCTCAGTGGATTGGTCATCATCTGGGGTCTTGGGATCTAGCTCCAGGTTGGGCTCCCTGCTCAGTGGGGAGCCTGCTTTTCTCTCTCCCTCTGTGATCTCTCTTGCTCTCGCTCTCTCAAATAAATAAATAAATAAATAAATAAATAAATAAATAAAATCTTTATAAAAAATAAGTAAAATGTGCCTGACATCATCTTACATGTGGTGCTACAGTAAGGAATCAACACAATTATGCATATATTTTCTGTGTCTTCTAACAAAGCAAGATTGAATGGCAGAGAAAATGGATGATTGAGTTTATCCAGGACGGGGGATTCTTTTCCCTCTTTTCTTTTTCTTTTTTCTTTTTTCTTTTTTCTTTTTTTAAAGATTTTATTTTTAAGCAAGGTCTACACCCAATGTGGAGCTGGAACTCACAACCCCAAGATCAGGAGTCACGCTCTAGCGCCAGAGCTAGCCAGGTGCCCCTCCCTCTTTTCTTTAGCTTCTTTAATCTTACCTATCACTCTTCAATATTGTTCTTTTTTTATTTAAGATTTTATTTATTTATTTGGCAGAGAGAGACAGTGAGAGAGGGAACACAAGCAGGGGGAGCTGGAGAGGGAGAAGCAGGCTCCCTGCTGAACAGGGAACCTGATGGGGGCTCGATTCCAGGACCCTGGGGTCATGACCTGACCTGAAGGCAGATGCTTAATGACTGAGCCACCCAGGCGCCCCAAGTCTTCAATATTGTTCTATCCCTCACCTTCCCACCACTCCGGGAGCACTTAGATTTCCTGCTTCTTCCTTGCTGATACATCAAAATCCCAAAGACATGGAAAAACAATAGCTATTCCCTTTAATTTATCTGCTATGGACAACCTCACCCCCCCCTTTCAAAATCTTGGGATATTCAGAGCCCTGCAGATGACAGATGGGGTTCCAGATACTTGGTGGAATGGAGAAGAGAGGAAGGGAGAGAAAGGAGCCTTGCATGTGTCCTTGGTGGGGGGGCACAGACCAGCTGGAGACCCCCTCAGCACACATCCTCTGGTAGAAAGGCTTCCTCAGGCTCCCTCAGGTCAGCAAATGTTTATTCATTGCTTACCATGTACCAGACCATGTGCTGAAAAGTAAGAGTTTCTGCCCTTGATGAGCTTATGGTCTAGAAGAGAAGTTGAAAACATGACAAATAATTTCAATCTAATGAAGGAACTGCTGCGGTAAAAGTATGTAGACTGTGCTGTGGGGCAGGGATGGTTCATCCCACCTTAGGGATTATGGAAGGCTCTTTTGAGTCTGTCTTTCAGGGACTACATACAACCTGGCTCTCTATAGAATCTACCTCTCTGGCTTTATCCCTCATCAGGTTCTAACTAGTTCTCCTCGATTTACTATGTCATCCTTCACACCCAACTCTCACTAATTTTCTAACACTGCATGTTTACACAGCTAGACTTTCAGTCTGGATGTTCTCCCATTTATAAATCTGGAAGACCTCTACTCATCCTTTAATACCCACCTCAGAAGTCACTTCTGTGAAGCTTTCCCTGAAGCTCCTAGGCAGAGTTGCCTCCTTCTTCTTTCCGACTCCTAGCCCACTATTTCTACTTCTGTATTTACCACAGTGTAAACCTAAGATAATATTTACCACAGTTTTTCTGTGGAAATATCTGTTTTCCCCATTACACTGTGAGCTCTTAGGGCAGAAGTCATTCATCTTTGTTTCCCCAGGGATTAACATCTCCAATGGCCCTTAGCTCTGTAACTTAATATTTGATGGATGAATGATTATTTTTTAATATACTATGGAAACACTGATGATGGAGTTGTTCACTGTGCTATTCACACTGAATGAAACATTTGAGGCATCATGTTAACATAGTAAATAAGCCTCTGTGACATGTGAGATTTGAAGTGACCCAGGACAGAGCCCTGGCTTAGAAGACACCTGCCACTCGGTGCCTGGGTGGCTCAGTTGGTTAAGCGTCTGCCTTCGGCTCAGGTCATGATCCCAGGGTCCTGGGATCGAGTCCCGCATTGGGCTCCTTGCTCAGCAGGGAGCCTGCTTCTCCCTCTGCCTCTCCCCCAGCTTGTGCTCTCTCTCTCTATCAGATAAATAAATAAAATCTTAAAAAAAAAAAAAAAAGACACCTGCCAGAATCTCAGGTCTCTTGTTTGTTTGGCTACCATCTCAATGTGTGTCATGGATTGTTGAGTGCTTGATAGATGACTGAGTCAGGAGAATTTGCTTTGATTAAAGTTTTATTTAGGTTAATTGTTCATTTGTTAATCAGATATTTATTCAGTACCTAGTATGTTACTGAAAGCTATTCTAGATGCTCGAAGATACAGTGATCAATCATAACATATATGGCCGAAGAGTCTATGGAGAACACACTAGGACAGTGCTTTTCAGAGTGTGCTCCTTAGGTCAATGGTATCCACATCACTTGGGAACTTACTAGGAATGCAAATTCTTGGACTCTGAGACCTACTTTCAGACCTACTGAATCAGAAACTCAGGCCACAGGAGTGGGGTGGGTGGTGGGAGCTAGCAGTCTTGTTTAATAAGCCCTGTCCTTGATTCTGCTGCTAAGAACCAATGGCTGAGTCTAGTCCAAGCCCACACTAGAGAGGCCACCTCTGTCCATAGCTTCTCATGGGTCTGCAGATGTGCCCTTCCAACAGTGCCCTGCCTTGGGAAATGAGCATGTGTGAACAGCATCAATGCTGGTCATGCCCTTGGCTTCTGGTTGGGCTCAGTCAATGGGAAGCAGAGGAGAAGAGTTAGAACAGTGTATTTATAATCCTGGCTTCTTCCCTATGATGTGGTCCCAGGCCAGCTGTGTCCCTCAAGTCAAAGCAACTGTTCCTCCTAAAGATATCTTCTCTGCAGCTTTTTCCAGCCTCTGGTAAATTAGTTTTGCGAATAAGCTCTCCACAAACTATCTTGAGTTTCTTTTCTGTTCTCTGTCAGAACTCCACCACTCACCTCACCAAGTCAGCTCTGATCTTCTGCAGGCCAGGATCCACCTCTCCATTTGACACAGTGAATACAGTGCCTACAGACATAATTTTAGGGGCCCATGAAAATGTTTAAATTTTTTTAAATCAGAAAAAAATTTGATGTAATCCAGGATGGATTATATTTTTCCTCATATTGATGTAGTTGCAAAATTGAATTTTAAACTTTTTTTTTTTTTAATGGAGGAAGAGTCCCACAAAGACCCACGAATGTCATAATGTGGCTCTGCTGCATTGTCTTGCTAATCGATTTTCTTACCTTCATATTATCTACCCCCAACTCCTCTATTCCACCCACAAAACACTGTAAACACACCTGCACTTGTGCACATGTACGCATGCATGCACACACACATATGCTTACAGATACATACATATATATATATTTTTAAAGATTTTATTTATTTATTTGACAGCGAGAGAAAGAGGGCACAGGCAGGGGGAAGAGCAGAGGGAGAGGGAGAAGCAGGCTCCCCGCTGAGCAGGGAACCCGATGGGGGGCTCCATCCCAGGACCCTGAGATCATGACCTGAGCCGAAGGCAGATGCTTAACCGACTGAACCACCCAGGCGCCCCGACAAATACATATATTTACCCTTCCGCATTCAGTCTCTACTTTTCTCCATTTTCTCCATTCCTTGTCTGGGAGGGAGATGGAGGCTGACCTCTGCGAACTACATTATTCAGACTTCCTTGTTGGGCGGCTTCTCTTTAGGAAATATGAATGGGGGGCATCGGTGGAAGATCACAGGGCCAGAGGAAGGAGAAGTTCTGGGGTTTACTCTCCTGGCACTGTCTCTGCCGCTGGTGGGTGGCAGTGGCTCTACCTAAGGCCACAGCTTCTGCTGCTGAGCCCCCTCCTACACTACAGTTCTTCCCATGTCCCCTCAGCCACTCCTGCTCTTGGACCTTCAGCTCTAGGACACCATTTGGCTCTTCACTGGTGCAGCCCAGGGGCTCCTCACCATCCCTTGTCGGTTTCCCTTAACCCTTTGTTAGTAGCCTCTGTAAATAGTTTCTTCATTAACATGCATAGATCTAGTTTTAATTGATAGTAGAGACCCATAGCAAGTTTTGATTTGTTCATTTAACACAATATCACAAACATTTCCTGAGGTGTCTGCAACGTCTTCATAAGGACCACTTTATGGCAACATGATATTCTACCTTAAGATGTACAAGAATCTCTTGATATATCTCCTTTGCTCTCTTTCTGCTTGACTCATTTTTCCCTATTTCCTTTATTTATTTCCTTATTCCCATTATAGACAGACAAATATTCTCGAGGTGCAGAGTTTTACTGGGTCTAAACTTTTACTCCATTCATGTTCTTTTTCTCTAGATTCTGATACTGTCTGTCTTCTAGCCACAATTTCTACCCCTTCTTCTGAATTTTTCTGTAGGCAAATAGTTTTACTCCCTCCCCTTGGAATGTATTTACACTCAGCTGTCAACAGACATTTGTTTAAACTATTCCCTCCACTTGAAATATTCTCTTTTTCACAGTTTTTCAAATGTCAGTTTTCCTTCCTACTTAAGTTAAAGACGGCATTCTCTCTTTTGAACTAACCTATTCAAATGATTTGTTTGGTAATTAATGATTTTTATGGTTATTTTGAAATGTAATTAAAATCCTTTAGGTTATTTATTTAACTTGAAATATAGTACTATCGGGCGCCTGGGTGGCTCAGTCGTTAAGCGTCTGCTTTCGGCTCAGGTCATGATCCCAGGGTCCTGGGATTGAGTCCCACATCGGGCTCCCTGCTCAGCGGGAAGCCTGCTTCTCCCTCTCTCACTCCCCCTGCTTGTGTTCCTGCTCTCGCTGTCTCTCTCTGTCAAATAAATAAATAAAATCTTTAAAAAAATATATAGTACTATCTTTTCTTCTCCAACTTGATTAGTAATTTCTTGACGACAGGAATTATTTTCTTGGATCACTTTATGTCTCCTGTAGGGACTTTCTTGCAGTACTTGCTTAATGACCAAGTACTGACTGGGAACATATTGGCGTCCCATGTGTAAGAGATTGACTTTCAGAATCCGAGATAGGTTTAAGTGTGACTAAAGTTGAGTTCTCGACCCATTTCTCTGACTACAAACTGTAACTTCATCACCTGGTGCTCAGGTTTCCAATATTGTTTAAGGATGTTATTGTTCTTATGTGTTGTGAGGAGGGGAAGTGCCTTAAACGTGTTTACATCTCTAGGCCAAAGTAGAGCATGTGCATGAGAAAGAAGTGCCCCCATGGTGTAGATATAGAAGGCAGGGTCACAGGGCACCTGAGTGGCTCAGTCAGTTGAACCTCTAACTCTTGGTTTCAGCCCAGGTCATGATCTCATGGGTCGTGGGATCGATCCCCACGTGGGGCTCTGCTCTCAGTGGGGAGTCTGCTTAAGGATTCTCTCTCCCTCTCCTTCTGCCCCTCCCCTCCCTAAAATAAATAAATCTAAAAAAAAAAAATAGAAATTATAGAAGGAAGAATCGTGGTAGTAATACTAGTGGTGGTAGTAACTCAGCTTCTGATTAGTAGTAATAGAGATCCTAAGTCATCCTGTAACATCTTGCATGTTTTCTTGCATCATAGCAAGTATCACCTCCAAATATATTCATTTGGTTATTTGCAATAAATAATAAAACCTCCCCTACCCCAACAAAGATATATGCTACATGAGAGTGAGGACTTTTTTTTGTTCTTGTATTCTACACTGTATTCCCACTCCTAGAAAAAGTCTGGCATGGAGTAGGCACTCAAAAAACATTTGTGGAATAAATGAATGAATGAATGAATGAATGAGTATTTGTTAGTATTCTACAGTTTTCCAGATGGTGTTATAAGTGCTTTGCATTACATGTCACTTAAGTCTTACAACACCCTATTACATAGGTACTATCCCTTTTTACGGAGGAGGAAACTGAGGCTCACAGAAGGTAAAGGCTTCCCATGGTCAGAAATCTAGTAACAGGGGAGGTGGGACTTAAATTCAGGCAGTCTGGCCTGGAGACCACAGCCTTAGCCACTGTGTTTTAAATTTTATTCGGTAAAATATTGTGAAATAACAACAACTAGCATTTGCTAAAACATATGAATTATTGTCACATTTATTTCCTCTTTTCATAGCATTCAATGATCCAAGCTAATACTATTTATTATTCCTACTTTACAGATAGGAATACTGAGAAATGATTTGTCAAAGGTCACAGTGCCATTAAGTGGCAGCCCTGGGAATTAAACTCAGATCTTCTGAGCTCAAACCCCATCTCTCTCCCACGCCCTACTCCTGCCATCCACCACGCTGCAGCTTAACTGTGGCCAGAGACCCCAACTTACGGCTTTAGACATATGTGAAAATGTTTTCACATTTATTGCTGACTACTAATACAATGGCTTTATTAGTGATAGTAGTCAGCAATAAATAATTTTAATATTCACTAGTTTCGTTTTAGTAGTTACTAAGTTGTTACAAATAAAAAATTACACAGAAGTTCTACGTTTGGAGGCACAGCCCCCAAGCATTTACCTTAGGGGAATAGGACAACAACAAAATTGTCACTGGTGACTTTCAGGAAGACTGCACAATCGTTCATTCAGGAATGCTCTGGGGCATGCGTGTGATTCATACATCGAAGAAGATGTATGCGGAGATCAGACTTATCCTTGTTAACACTCACCTACCTCCTCTTAGATACTGAGTCTTACTGGGTGATGGCCAGTGGCTCCCACTTGTATTTTCTTGACAAGATAATAAAAATTATAAACAGGATTCTGAAAATTAGGGTTCATTGCATGAATGTAAAGAAAAGAAAGAAGTATCAGTAAAGGTCACTGAGGCTGGAGAGATCAAAAGTTTCCACGAGTCACTGAAGGATGGCAGGGGATGGGATCGAGAGGCACTTGGAACAAAATGCGGGAGGGTGGTCCATGGCAGGGGCAAGAGGGGAAGGGGGGCCAGAACAGATGGCACAAACTTCTCAACTTTGAAGGTGGAGGAGGATGGTGAGGGTTGATTTAGAAGTGAATTAAGGAACATGTCAAGCTTCTCTTCAGGGTGATGGATGAAGAAGCATGCTCCACTTGTAGAAGGCAAAAAAGGAACGTTGTCACTTAATGTCCAGGTAAGATGGTGGAGTAACTGCTCGTGATTAGAGTGGAAAGTACAGAATAATTCACTCTATGAGAGAAGATCTGAAGAAGAGCTGAAAATGACTTGGAAATCCTAAGGCTGGGAACTGGATATGATTTAACATAAGAGAATTAACATTAAATAGAAAGCTACTGTACTTTAATATAGTAAGGAGGTATTGCCATTGTCCACTCAAAAGTGTTACTTTTCATTAAGCTTTTATAGTTCATACCGTGCACTGGCCAGTTTAACGTTCAGATTCATCCAATCATTGTGAAGCATGTGAACCTGCCCACCTGCTCCTGCAATCTGCAGACATTTCTCTCTTTTTTTGTTTTTTGAGATTTCTCTTTTCTATGAGCATGTCTAATGTTTATTTTTCATGCCACTCACTTGGAATTTATCACACTTAAGAGTTTTCATGATAGTTTCATTTCATATGCGTACACACATGTAATCTCACCAGCTAGGTGAATATGTTTATTCCTAGGAACCCGTCTTCATGAGTACCTACCAGGTGCTTTTTCCTGGAGCCACAGTGCTTAGTTTGGGGCCTGACAGAGTTGTTACTCAATTGCTGGATGATAATTTTAATTTTGACTTAAGCTGTTGTCTTCTTCATAGCCAGCAAAAGTTGCAGTAAAAGCCAAGTGGTAGTACAATTTATGGAAACCTGTGAAGTGCAGTTCATTCACATTTTTACTTCTTGATGAAATGCAATGAATGTCTCTTTAAGTGAGAAATCTGATAAAGACTGGGTGTGGAGGAAGCATCTCCTCCCCCAAGGAGTGGGTTTCCTTTCAGAGGAGACCCCCTTAGATAGCTGCCAAGGTTGCTAAGGCAAACCTTTGCATATACAAATTTGGGTGAATGTGTTGACAGGATGTCAGATTTGTGTAGCTAATGCAGCTTCAGCATGAATATTGAGCTTTATGCCACTCCATTGATGCCCAAATGAACCTGTAGGTGCCTATTTGTGCCTGAGGCTATTGGAGTAGAAAATAGAAGCCATTGTAAAAACCTGATCAAGGTCCACAGCCTACCCCTGACCAGTAGTAATTGGTTTTCAACAACTGAAGAGTAAATTCAAAGAGATCTGAATGACAGAGCACTGATATCTTTCCATCGAATAGTCTGTAATTTCACATTGCAGTTATTTTGCCTCATAGACTTACCCAGAGTGTTTCAGGAATCTTCACCGTGAGATGGATCCAGAAAGAGTTGCATAACAAAGAATTTCTCGAATCAGCTGATTCAGAGGGACTAAGTCTTTTGTATTACAAAAGACCTAAAATATTATTTAGTTCATGAAACATATAAATCTCAGTGGGGACAATGGTAAATGTGACAATTTTATTTTTTTTAATAAAAGTTCTCTCCGAAATTATATTTCAAGGTCCTGGAAATTTTTAGATAGATCACAGTAAACTGCAAACAACTTATAAAAAGCCTTCTTTTTAACTTCATAATGTTCTACTCCCTATCCTTGTGTTACCTAGTACTTCCACTAGTGAGCATTTCTGCATACATATACGACAATAATGAATGTGGTCATTGATCATAATAATTTTGTCAGTGTGAGACCTTGCTAATTATCAAAGAAAGATCCATTAGGACGCAATCTAGTTTTATCTGATTTATGCTTTTCAGTATCATTTTATAAGAATTGACACTCTGTTAGAAAACCATTAGCTAGATTATTTGATTAAGCAGAAGACCTTATCTTCCAATCATCTGGATAATATAACTGATTTTCTTTGCTTTTGTAGAGCACATAGTATATTAGATACCTGGAGAAGATCATTTTTTTAAAACAATTTCCTTGTCTTATACAACAAAATTATGTTTTGCAAAAATCATAAAATGAAACAAATAGTAATAATGTCCAGAAAGGAAATGTAGACACCGAATATTTTCTTTCATCACACTTTGTATTTATAGTTGCGCAAGTAAAGGAAAAGTGACTGTAAATAAAATAGAGATTAAAATACAAAAATTAAAAAAATCGATTATTTATTTATTATAATTTTTTAAAAAGTTTTTCTTTAAGTATAATCTCTACACCCAACGTGGGGCTTGAACTCACATCCCTGAGATCCAGAGTTGGATGTTCCTCTTACTGAGCCAGCCAGCCCTACCTGGGTTAATAGTTTGTTTATTTATAAAGATTTTATTTATTTATTTGAGACAGAGAGAGCTCGAGCCAGGGTGGAGCACAGGCAGAGGGAGAAGGAGAAGCAGGCTCCTCGCTGAGCAAGGAGCCGCCATGCAGGACTCAGTCCCAGGACCCCGGCATCATGACCTGAGCGGAAGGCGGATGCTCAACCAACGGAGCCACCCAGGCGCCCCTGGATTAATAGTTTTAAAACACATTAATGCATTTTTTGACAAAGGAGGAAATATTACACCTACATATTTGTCTGGCGCAGTAACAAACATGTGAAGCTGAGTCTGTGGGTCCAGGGCAGTTTTCCAAATTAACTTTCATGTAGCTTGCAATGATGTTAAGGCCTAAGAGATAAAAATGTGCTAACTTGAAATGTACACTTAATATTATTAAAACTTAACAGTAACTGCAGAAATTGTTTAGAACTTAGACAAACAGGATTTTTGCAGAAAGGAGTATTTGATGCCTGACATTGTTTGGAATGGTCAGCGCATGATGATACTAAAAGGCGGATTAGAGTTTAGCTGGTTTTAATATTGGGCTTCCACTGTCTATAGTACTGGTACAGGGCTGGGCCACTGTTCTCACCCCTCCACATCTCCCCCCACCCCCCACCCCCTGCCCTTGGTCCCACCACTTTGCTTCGTAAACTTGTATTTCTATTTTCTCCTGGCATACTTTAGAGTGCAGCTTTCAGAAATAATCTTTTTCAGCGTGTTTCTTTTTTCCGCCATGCCTCCTCTCAGTATATCAGAAATCTGACTTTTGTTTAGTATTTCTGAATTATTGTCACTCAGAATGCTGTATACTGTTTGATGAGACCTAGACCTATAGATAAACACTGACTTGTATGTAGCGTGTATTTGTACATTAATTTAAAAGGAATAATGCCTTTTTTTTAATAAGAAAGAAAGAGATTAAATAGAAGAATGTGGAAACATTCCCAACAATTTTGTATGTGTGTGTGTTTGGATTTGCAATCCATAGAAACCAACTTATCACATCTTATCTCTTTCATGGAGGCACAAAGTAAGAATCCTTCACAGGAGAGCTCTCTTCCTCTCATCTCTTCATCCTAGTATATGAGTATGCATGGATATTTTTTCATATATTTATCAAGTTTTTTTTCCCTAGCTAGTACCCCAAACAGTGCCCAGGCAGCGTTATACTATGCGTGAGTCTGTTTTTATTTGACACTATTGTATTTTTCCCCTCTCTAAAATTAATTCCTCTATAGTGTCTGAATGGGGTTTTTATCAATTAGCTTTCACTAGGAAAATCTTTTCCTGTCTAATATAGAAAAATGATTTTTTTTCATCTGTCAAGGGGGTTATTAATAAATGCCACCAGTGGGGTTAGAACATTCTCTGGTGTTTGCTTTAGGGGAACAAGGGGATTGTCGGAAATCCTAGCCAAACTGAACCATAATTAGAGAGAAAATGTTAGCAATTAGAACTATACGTTAGGCTTTAATTTACTACCATGGAAAAGTCAAGGGTGGCATTTTTATTCCATTTTTAGGTGCAGCCAGATGGATTGCTCATTACAGGATAATTTCCACCGACCCTCTGCATTTCTCAGAGTGACAAAGCAGCTGAGAGCACTGTGTAGCCAGTGGCTCAGATTTGATTTTATTTTTTGTGGGGGTGCTGAGTGGAAGGGGAAGTTGAGCAGTTATCAATTTCCTACGGTTATTGACATGATTGGGAATCTTTTTACGTGTGGAATAATTTGAGGTCAAGAAAGCAACTGGAATAATTTTAGACCAAGAAAACAGAACACAAACACATTAATATAATATACTTTTCTATCCTCGCCTAAATGCATCGTACTGCTGTGTCTTAACAATCTCCATGTTAAAAAAAAATTCCCCTTTTCAGTCTTTCTACCTTTAATTTTTCCTAATGACTAAAATAAACATTTTAAGTTATTGTTTAAAAAAAGTCTTCTCAAACCAGATCATATAGCTCCAGTCTAATTCCAGTCTAATTGCTACAAAGCTTCCAAGTGCACTGAATGCACCATTCTTGAAGATATGGGGTATCCATCATTTATTTTTCCTTTTTATCTCACACTCAAGTGGCATTTTCTTTTCCTTTTTTTAATAAAGATTTTATTTATTTGAGAGACAGACAGAGAGAGCATGAGCAGAGGGAAGGGGCAAAGGGAGAGGGAGAAGCAGGCTCCCCGCTGAGCAGGGAGCCTGATGTGGGGCTTGATCCCAGGACTCCAGGATCATGACCCGAGCCGAAGGCAGACGCTTAGCTGACTGAGCCACCCAGGTGCCCCTCAAATGGCATTTTCTTAACTGTCCTATCCAGTTTTCTTTTCATCAACTGAATTTGGAGCCAAGATGTTAAGGACCATTTAAAAAAATGTTATTTATTTTGAGGTTAACAATGTTGTCATGAGGACAAAACCTTCCACCTTCTAGTTACTTTTTATTACAATGAATCAAAATCAGCCACAGCTTCCTTTGCTTTTGAAAATATAGTTGAAGATACTTATTTATTTGGGGAGAGGGAGAGCATGAACGGGAGAGGAGGGGCAGAGGGACAAGCAGACTCCATGCTGAGCAGGGAGCCCCACGTGGGGCTCAGTCCCAGGACCCCGGATCATGACCTGAGCTGAAGGCAGACACTTAACCGACTGACCCACCCAGTCACTCCTCGGTTTTCTCTTTAAACTAAGGATCAGAAGAATGAGAAATATTTTCCCTGCATTCCGTATTCTACCAGATTTCAGCTAGTTTTCCGTGCTTCTTATGGAAAACAACCACACAACAATCCCATACTTTTGTCAACTGAAAATTCTTCAGTTCTATAGCAGTGTGACAGAAAGCATTTTTCTTCTCATAAAAATCCATATTTTTTTATTTAAAAAAAATTTTTTTGTTATGTTAATCACCATACATTACATCATTTGTTTTTGATGTAGTGTTCCATGATTCATTGTTTGTGCATAACACCCAGCGCTCCACACAGAATGTGCCCTCTTTAATACCCATCACCAGGCTAACCCATCCCCCCACCACCCTCCCCTCTAGAACCCTCAGTTTGTTTTTCAGAGTCCATTGTCTCTAATGGTTTGTCTCCCCCTCTGATTTACTCCCCTTCATTCTTCCCCTCCTGCCATCTTCTTCTTTTTCTTTTTTCTTAACATATGTTGCATTATTTGTTTCAGAAGTACAGATCGGTGATTCAACAGTCTTGCACAATTCACAGAGCTCACCATAGCACATACCCTCCCCAATGTCTATCACCCAGCCACCCCATCCCTCCCACCCCCCACCACTCCAGCAACCCTCAGTTTGTTTCCTGAGATTAAGAATTCCTCATATCAGTGAGGTCATATGATACCTGTCTTTCTCTGATTGACTTCTTTCACTCAGCATAACACACTCCAGTTCCATCCACGTCGTTGCAAATGGCAAGATCTCATTCCTTTTGATGGCTGCATAATATTCCATTGTGTATACATACCACCTCTTCTTTATCCATTCATCTGTCGATGGACATCTTGGCTCTTTCCACAGTTTGGCTATTGTGGACATTGCTGCTATAAACATTGGGGTGCACGTACCCCTTCGGATCCTGACATTTGTATCTTTGGGGTAAATACCCAGTAGTGCAATTGCTGGATTGTATGGTATCTCTATTTTCAAATGTTTGAGGAACCTCCATACTGTTTTCCAGAGTGGCTGCACCAGCTTGCATTCCCACCAACAGTGTAGGAGGGTTCCCCTTTCTCCGCATCCCCGCCAACATCTGTCATTTCCTGACTTGTTAATTTTAGCCATTCTGACTGGCGTGAGGTGGTATCTCATTGAGGTTTTGATTTGGATTTCCCCGATGTCGAGCGATGTTGAGCACTTTTTCACGTGTCTGTTGGCCATTTGGATGTCTTCTTTGGAAAAATGTCTGTTCATGTCTTCTGCCCATTTCTTGATTGGATTATTTGTTCTTTGGGTGTTGAGTTTGATAAGTTCTTTATAGATTTTGGATACTAGCCCTTTATCTGATATGTCATTTGCAAATATCTTCTCCCATTCTGTTGGTTGTCTTTTGGTTTTGTCAACTGTTTCTTTTGCTGTGCAGAAGTTTTTTATTTTGGTGAAGTCCCAATAGTTCATTTTTTACTTTGTTTCCCTTGCCTTTGGAGACGTGTCTAGCAAGAAGTTGCTGCGGCCAAGGTTAAAGAGGTTGCTGCCTGTGTTCTCCTTTAGGATTTTGATGGATTCTTGTCTCACATTTAGGCCTTTCATCCGTTTTGAGTCTATTTTTGTGTATGGTGTAAAGAAATGATCCAGTTTCATTTTTCTGCATGTGGCTATCCAATTTTCCCAACACCAGTTGTTGAAGAGACTGTCTTTTTTCCATTGGATATTCTTTCTTGCTTCGTCAGAAATTAGTTGACCTTAGAGTTGAGGGTCCATTTCTGGGTTCTCTGTTCTGTTCCACTGATCTATGTGACTGTTGAATTCTTGATTTTTAAATGTTTAGGTGACAAGTTTATTCAAAGAGTGTTCTGCTGGAATGCCTGGCTGGCTCAGTCGGGAGAGCATGGGACTCCTGATTTTGGCGTGGAGTTTGAGTCCCACATTGGGGGTAGAGATTACTTTAAAAAAAAAAAAGTGTCCTGCCTAAAGGAGAAGTTCAACTCTAGCATTTCACCTTTCCTAAGTTATCTAATAAGGAAACTCTTTAAAAGGAATGAGAAGGGGTGCCTGGGTGGCTCAGATGGTTAAGCATCTGCCTTCGGCTTGGGTCATGATCCCAGGGTCCTGGGATCGAGCCCCATGTCTGGCTCCTGGCTCAGCAGGGAGCCTGCTTCTCCCTCTGCCTCTCCGCCTGCTCGTGCTCTCTCTCTCTGTCTCTCTCTGTATCTCTGTGTCTCGAATGAATAAATAAAATCTTTAAAAAATTAAAAAAAAATAAAAGAAATGAGAAGACTTCACAGAAGAAAATTTAGAGTTAGGGTTTAACAGTATTTTGTATTTCATTCATTCCTTACAAGAGGCAAACCTCCACTCCTACCCCCTGCCTTTTTTTTTTTTACCACTTGAAACAGTTCCACCTCAAAGGTCACCGGTTTTGAGCTCCCTGTTCTGACCCTAGCTGACCTTCCTTCACTTTCCTTTTCTTTCATTTCTCTTGAATTTGTTCTTTGTTTATATCAGGGACTCTGTTCTCCCCATCCTTTTCTCCCTCCCTCCTTCCCTTCCTTTTTTTCCATGATTATTTATTGAGTGAGAGTTTATTGTGTGCCAGGTCCAGCCCTTGGAGATTCAAAGATTAATCTGACATGCTTCCTGCCTGGGTTGAGCCTGCTGTCCGGTGCGGGTCTGTGCAGTGGTTTTCACATTGGGTGTCCACTCTCAGTGACAGGGACTGGCTCCCTGGAGCACTGAATTGAGGAGGGCTCTGGGCTCATGTCTAGTTTTGGTAAGAAAGGGTGCCAAGATCAATTAGCAATGTCTGCCAATGGCCTGGGAACAGAATAGTTGGCGTGTGTGCCATGCCCTTGCCAACCCCTAATCCAAGAGAACAAAAGCTTTCTCCAGATCTGTTTTTTCCTCTGTCCAATATGACCCTCAAGTTGACAACTTTAAAGGATGCTTTAATTATCATTCTAGTACACCTCACCCCCTTATTTTTTTGGGAAGTGCCCATCATATCATTCCCTAAATCATGTTCACCACTGCCAATTAATTTCTCTCTTTTTCCCTAGGCTATCAAGTTTTGCTAGAGAAAGACATGAAACCATTCTGATTCAGTTCACTAAAAATTCATGCTACCAAACTTCCTCTGGTTCTTTTTTTTTTTTTAAGATTTTTATTTATTTATTTGACAGAGAGAGACAGCGAGAGAGAGAACACAAGCAGGGGGAGTGGGAGAGGGAGAAGCAGGCTTCCCGCGGAGCAGGGAGCCCGACACGGGGCTCGATCCCAGGATCCCGGGACCATGACCCAAGCTGAAGGCAGACGCTTAACGACTGAGCCACCCAGGCACCCCACTTCCTCTGGTTTTTATTGCTGCTCTGTACTTTTTTTTTATTACTCTCTTGGAGATTCACTAATGAGCTTCCTACCTTTGTTGTTTAAAAATGTTTTTCATATTTTTGGAACTCACCACTTAATCTTCCCTTGCTCTTGATCTCAGATGATCTTGCCTGCCATTTTACTGAAAAGTTCAGGGCCATCTGTAAATCTCCTCCGATTTCCTATTCCCTTCCTCAGTGTTTTCTATTTTCCTTCATCCGTTGCTTCTTCTGCCCTTCTGTCTCAAAGGATGAGGCATCCCTCTTATTTCTAGATTGAAACCAACTCATCCAGGACTTTTCTCTATAACATCTGTTCTCTGTAACTCTAAATTCCCTTGCCATAGGTTCTTTAGTTTGGAGAAAGTGAAAAATATAGAGATGAGTATGACAAATATGGATGTTTCCAATACCCAGCAATGACCATTGCCACTATTATGATACATTGGCTTATCTTTTTTCTAATAAAAAGAAAAGTTACAGGGGTGCCTGGCTGACTCATTCAGCAGAGCATGTGACTCCTCATCTCAGGGCTGTGAGTTCAAGCCCCACACTGGGCATAGGGCTTACTTAAAAATATTTAAAAGTAAAAAAGAATAAAGAAAAGTTACAGATAAAGTTGAAGTTCCCTTTGACCCACATCCTCAGTCCTACTCGCTTCTTCCCCTTCCCAGAAGCAACCCTGGCTGGACCAGTGTTTGATCAACTGTCTGGGTACCATGGCCTAGCCAAGTCAATGCGTAAAATTAACCATCACATGAGGCAATACATTTTCTTAAAACTTATTATTATTATTTTAAGACTTATTTATTTATTAGAGAGAGAGAGGCAGTACTCCCAGGAGAGTGGGGCAAGGAATAGAGGGGGAGGGAGAGAGACAAGTAGACTCAACTGAGCTGTGGAGCCTGATGTGGGGCCCGATCCCGCAACCCCGCGATAATGACCTGAGCTGAAATCAAGAGTCTGACAGTTAACCAACTGAGCCACCCAGGGGCCCCAGATGGGACGTTTTTTAAGCCTATTTTAATCTATAGATTTTTTTCAGCCATATCCCTGTCTCTTTTTTCCTTTTGTAATTTATTTGTTGAAGAAGCTGGGTTCTTTGTACTGTTTTGTTTTGTTTTTTGTTTTTTTTTTTTGACTGAATTCCCATGGTGTAGTTCGATTTTTTCCCCCTGTAAATTAATAGTTGGATCTAAAAGCTTGATTAGATTCAGGCTTGAAATTTTTGACCAGTTTGCTTCACAAGTAGATGTTTATTCTTTTATCAGAAGGCACATGTCTGATTGTCTATCTTTGTGATGTTACCACTTATTGATGCTTGGTGCCTAGACCCATGAATTCATTAGGAGATTGCAAAATGGCAGAGTTTGATTCTATTATTTCTTCTTCATGTCTTAGCTGCAGTGCTTCCAAAAAAAGAAATTGTCTCTCTCTCTCTAAAAAGAAAGACGAAAGAAAGAGAAGAAAGAAAGAAAGAAAGAAAGAAAGAAAGAAAGAAAGAAAGAGAAAGAAAGAAAGAAGAAAGAAGAAAGAAAGAAAGAAAGAATGAAAGAAAGAAAGAAAGAATGAAAGAAAGAATGAAAGAAAGAAAGAAATTCTCCCTATATACCAATTGGTTAACTAGTGGCATAGGGTGTATAGGAAAGGCAGGATAAACGTTTGTTTCTTTCTCTTAGTTTGCCAGTTTTCAAATAATGAATTTGGTTGATGAGCATCCTCTAAAAGTGACCATTATGGGAGCACCTGGGTGGCTCAGTCAGTTGCATGTCAGATTTTTGGTTTCAGCTCAGGTCAGGATCTCAGGGTGGTGAGATCAAGCCCTAGGGTAGGCTCCGTGCTCAGCCGGAAGTCTGCTTCTCTCCTTCTCCCTTTGCCCCTCCCCTCAATCACACACACACACACACACACACACACACACACACACACACACTCTCTCTCTCTCTCTCTCTCTCTCTCTCTGTGTCTCTCAAATAAATAAATCAATCTTTAAAAAAACAAGTAAAAGTGACCATTATGAATTCATGAATTTGAACACATTTGTTGGACTTTAAACCATATCCTTATTGATACTCAAACTGTTCCATCCTTGGCAAGAGGGAGAGTCTTTGAGTTGACTTCTGGGTCTTTCTCACATGCCCTTAATAATCCTTGATATTTACCTTGCTATCTGTTAAGATGACAAGATATTCCAGGCTAATCTTACACATTTCTTAAAGGGAAATGGAATTTCAAGGCACTGTCTCAATATTAGTGATACTAATCATTACCATAAGGCTATTCTAATCCTTTCAGTGAATAGAGTCAGGAAAAATTTTTTAAAAAGATAAAATATATCATGAGTTCATATTGCTATTTATTTTTTCTTTTTTTAAAAGAATTTATTTTTAAGTAATCTCTACACCCAGCATGGGGCTTGACTCACAACCGCAAGATCAAGAGTTACATGCTCCACCGGCTGAGCCAGCCAGGGGCTCCCATACTGATATTTCTACTTCACATGCAGGACTATAAGTTTTGCTATTCAAACTCTTCTATCTTCTATCTGTATCTCTTTTATCTCTCACTAAGAATTCTGATTTTCAAGGACACCACGGATGATGGAATTAGAGTGTCAAAAATTCATAAATCTACATTACACAGAATAATGGTACTAAAGCTACCACTCATAATATGATTATTGTAAAGAGTTTTAAATTCTTTTTTTGTTAAAGATTTTATTTATTTATTTATTTGACAGTGAGAGAGAGAGCAAACACAAGCAGGGGGAGCTGCAGGCAGAGGAAGAAGGAGAAGCAGACTCGCTGCTGAGCAGAGAGCCTGACATGGGACTCCATTCTAGGACCCTGAGATCATGACCTGAGCCGAAGGCAGATGCTTAACCAACTGAGCCACCCAGATACCCTGAGTTTTAAATTCTTTTTTGCTGTTCTTCTTTGTTGTCCTGCTAAAGACTATGTATACATTTAAATTCATTTATTCTTGGTTACCTCTTATTTTTAAGGATTGCTTTAAGATTTTAATTTTGTATGTTTCTTGCGACCCTTCTTGTTAAGCACGTGCACTATATGTCTCTGCCCACAAAATTATGTGGCTCATGGAGCTTCTATGCCTTCTGTTTTAACCTTTGTTTCACATCACTTCTCTATATCGAAAGCTGCTTTGGGAAGTTTATTTTAAAAGTCTTTATAATTTTAGGGGTGTCTGTGTGGCTCGGTCAGTTAAGTGGCAACTCTTGATCTCAGTTCAGGTATTGATCTCAGGGTCGTGAGTTCAAGCCATGCTGGGCTCCATGCTGGGTGTGGAGCCTACTGTAAAAAAAAAAAAAAAAAAAAGTCTTTGTAATTTTGAAAAAACCAGATTTCAAAACATTATCACAGGTAACTTATTTTTTTCACTCAATTTTTTTCCCATTAAGAAGAACCTGATTACATAAATAAATAAATAAATAAATAAAATAAAAAAAGAACCTGAGCAAGAATAGCCCACGGGGTGCCTGGGTGGTGTCGGATTCTTGGTTTCGGCTCTGTCATGATATCCAGGTGGTGAGACCGAGCCCCATGTGGGACTCTCAAGAGGGAGTCTGCTTCTTTTCTGATCTCTCTCCCTCTGTCCTTCCTGCTTACTCGAGTGCATGCTCGGTCTCTCAAATAAACAAGTAAATAAATAAATCTTTTTAAAAAATATTATATAAAAAAAGCAGAGCCCAAGTTGATTTCTCTATATTTTCACTAGATAATTGTCCTTGATCTTCCAAAACTGTATCTGATCATAAAATCCAAAGGTTTTTATAATGCAGCGTATCCATAAGTATTTAGATTGACTCCAATATCCCAATAACTAAGGGCAAATGTATGCTATTCATCAAGTATGCATGACAGCGACAATCTCTGGGAGGTGAAGCCCTTGCCAAGATCTTTGACCCCAATAGAATATTAGTGACATCTTTTAAGAAATTACAAAAAACCCTGTGAATACATTCCTTTGAACATTAACATTATCTTAGGTACAGTCCAAGGACTTTAGTCAAGAACAGCAATGTCCAGGAAGGTAGCTGCTAGGTACATGTGGCTAAAATAAAATAAAATATTAAGCTCCTCAGTCACACTAACCAATTTCTAGTACTCAGTTGTCATATGACTAGTGGCTGCTATATATGGAGAGCACATATTATATAACCCTTCCATCACTGCAGAAGGGGCTCCAATGGATGGCACTGGTTTAGAAAGTCACAAATATCTTTTTTTTTTAAAGATTTTATTCATTTATTTGACAGAGACAGACACAGCAAGAGAGGGAACACAAGCAGGGGGAGTGGGAGAGGGGGAAGCAGGCTTCCCGCTGAGCAGGGAGCCTGATGTGGGGCTCGATCCCAGGACCCTGGGATCATGACCTGAGCCGAAGGCAGACGCTTAACGACTGAGCCACCCAGGCGCCCAAGTCACAAATATCTTTGAAAGGCAACACAACTCCTTGATCTTCACAGCGTTCCTGATAAATGTTAATTATGTTGATGGCAATGATGATGACGATTGTTAGTTACAATAATATTAAAAACTATTACCATTTTAAAAAGATTTTATTTATTTATTTATTCATCAGAGAGAGAGAGGGAGGGAGAGAGAGCACAAGCACGGGAGCTGCAGGCAGAGGGAGAGGGAGAAGCAGGTTCCCGGCTGAACAGGGAGCCCGATGTGGGGCTGGTGGCCAGGGTGAGGTCAATTGGCCTTATGCTAGTTGGGGGGCCCCATCTAGGACTTTATTAGTCCCCTACCGGCCCACCTCAATAGTTACGAAAGACACCATGTTGTTTCCAATCAATCCCAAAGGAGGAGGTACCAACAAGAATGACTAAGAGCCAGGGTCTTGCATAAACTGAGCTAATGACCAGATCAAAGGTTCTTAGTCACAGCTGTGCATTAGAATCATTTGAAGAGCTTTTGGAAAAACAATCTCCAGATGAATTAAATCAGAATCTCTGGGTATAGGGCCCAGAAATAGGGCCCTATTTTTATTATTTTATTTTTTAAAAGATTTTATTTATTTATTTATTTATTTATTTATTTATTTATTTATTTATTTATTTATTTATTTGACAGAGAGAGAGAGCACAAGTAGGCAGAGTAGCAGGCAGAGGGAGAGGGAGAAGCAGGCTCCCCGCTGAGCAGGGAGCCCAATGCGGGGCTCAATCTCAGGACTCTAGGATCATGACCTGAGCTGAAGGCAGACTTTAATCAACTGATGTTAAACCAGGTGCCCCAGAATCAGTATTTTTAAAAAGAGATCCCCTAGATGATTTTAGTTTGCAGTTAGGGTTGAGAGTGATTTTACCCGATGTTGTGTAACGTCACGTAAGACCTCGGGCATGAGGGGTGCTTGGGTGGCTCAGATGGTTAAGCGTCTGCCTTCGGCTCAGGTCATGATCCCAGGGTCCTGGGATCGAGTCCCGCATCAGGCTCCCTACTCCTTGGGAGCCTGCTTCTCCCTCTGCTTCTCTCTCTCTCTCTCTCTCTCTCTCTATCCCTCTGTCTCTCATGAATGAATAAATAAAATCTTTAAAAAAAAAAAAAGACCTCGGGCATGAGCTCCTTGATATCTGGTCTCCTACCCACGTATGTCTCTTCAGGGGCAACCATCTCCCTTTTCTGAAGATGAGGTGTCTCTATCCTTACAAAGCTGAAGGCTGCTCCCCACATTGTGTCCTGCCTCCTTGAGGATCAAGTTCTATTAATTACTTCTCTCTCTGTATCTTCATCCTCTGAGCTTTCTAGGGCTTCCTTCTCCCAGCAATAAATGTATTCAAATTCTTTTTCATCTTAACCATGCACACACGTGCACACGCACGCACACACACACACACACACACACACACCCTAGAACCACATCAAACCAAAATAAAAAGACCCTTTCATCATTCCATGTCTCCCCATCTGGTTACTGTCAGATGAAGTGCTACAGTTCATGGTCCTTCCGTTCACAGTCCAGCTTTCAGAAAACCCTGTCTCCACCCATGTTCCTCACACCATACTTTCTACTTAATCTCCCACCCACTGCAGTCTGTCATTGCTCGTCTCCCTGAAACTGTTCTCAGCAATGTCAGTACGGGCTGCTGTGTCTTATAGTTCTCACCTAATACAACTCCTGACTGCACTCTCATTCTTTTTTTTTTCCCTTCTGTTTTATTGGGGCAAATACTCATAATAGATGTGTATTTAAACCATTTTAAGAGTACATACGGCATTCAATACATACATGTTTTAAAGCCATTATCACTATCAAGAGCTTTTCATCATCCCAGACGGAAACCCTGTACCGGTATAAACCGTCACTCTCCACTCGCCACCTCTGAACAGCCTCTGGCAACCACTAATCTCTAGGGAATTTCCTATTCTGACTATTGTCTGTAATATAATAAGTGATCTTTTGTGACTGGCTTCTTTCATTTAGCATGTTTTCAAGGTCCATGTTGTAGCTTGTATCAGTACTGCATTCTTTTTATAGCTGAATAATATTCCACTGTATGGATATACCACATTTTGTTTATCCATTCATCTGTTGATGGACATTTGGGTCATTTCCACCTTTTGGCTATTATTGAATAGAGCTGCTATGAACATTCATACATGTGTTTTTGTTTGTTTGTTTGTTTGAACACCAGTTTTCAGTTCTTTGGGGCCTATTCCTAGGAGTGGAGTTGCTGAGTCACGTGGTCATACTAAGTTTGATTAATTGAGGAACCACCAAACTGTTTTCCACCATAGTTGTGCAATTTTACATTGCCACCAGCCATATATGAGAGCTCCAATTTCTCCACATCCTTGCCAACACTTGTTTTATTTTGTTTCAAATTATGGTCACCCCAGTGGGTGTAAAGTAGTATCTTATTGCAGGTTTGATTTGCATTTTCCAAAAGTCTAATGATGTTGACCATCTTTTCACATGCTTGTTAGCCACTTGTATATCTTCTTTGGGGACATGTGTATTCCACTCATTTGCCTGTTTTTAAATTGGGTTGTTTATCTTTTCATTGTTGAGTTTCTCATTTTTTTTAAACATCTTATTTTTACTTAATCTCTACACCCAATGTGGGGCTGGAACTCAAGACCCCAAGATCAAGAGTCACATACTCTTTTGATTAAGCCAGCCGGGCACCCCTCATTCTTTTTTTAATCTATGTTTTTATCTAATATTTTCACATGACAAAAGAAATACATGCTTGCTAAAGATGTGAAACAATACAAGAGCATAAATAAAATATTTCTCCTCTCTGGTTTTCCATGATGGCACTCTTTCTTGATTTTCTTTCTACTTCTCTGAGCAAGTTTCTTCTGACTTTTTTGTAGGTTCTTATTCCTTTTCCTGACCTTTAAGTGATGGAGAACGCCAAGATTCTCTGCTCAGTCCTCTTCTCTTACTATAAACATTTCCTGGCAGTCATATTCATAACTCTAAAGATAACTCCAGTTCTGACTTCTTTCTGAGTCTAAAGAAGAGCATAAGACAACCAGATATCACCATTTAGATATCTCAAAAGGATCTCAAGTTGAAAATGTCCTCAAATTACTACCTCCATAAACCTGCTGCTTCTCTCATTTTTAAAAAAAGTTTATGTATTTCTTGTTTTTGGTGATCTCTACACCCAATGTGGGGCTTGAATTTACCACCCCGAGATCAAGAGTTGCATGCTCTTCTGACTGAGCCAGCCAGGACCCCTTCTCCCATTCTTCTTATTACAAATGAGTGGCACTAGTGTCTATCAACCACGTTGCCCAAGCAAAAATCCAGTGAGTTATTTCAGGATTTTCTTTTTCCCTTCTACTCATAGCTAATCAACCAATAGCTAGCGTTGAGGGACGCCTGGGTGGCTCAGTTGGTTAAGCGTCTGCCTTCGGCTCAGGTCATGATCCCAGTGCCCTGGGATCGAGTCCCGCATCAGGCTCCTTGCTCAGCAGGGAGCCTGCTTCTTCCTCTGCCGGCAGCTCCCCCTGCTTGTACCCTTGCTCACTCTCTCTCACCCACACGCGCGCTCTCTCTCTAACAAATAAATAAAAAAATCTTGAAAAAAAATAGCTACTGTTGATTCTGATTTCTAGATGTATCTTTTATCTTTTTTCCTCTTTTCAAACCTCAGTACCTCTGTTCAGATCTCCAATATCCATTGCCTGGACTATTAAAGTACTTGGTCATTGTTCTTTCTGCCTTTAGGTGTGTCCTCTCCCAATTTATTCTATACATTTCTAAATAAAAAGCTGATCATGCTACTTCAAATTCTTTGATTAACCTGTATGGTCTATGGAATAAAAACTACATTTTTTTTTTTTAATGTAAGCTCTATTCTCAACCTGGTGCTTGAACTCATGACCCCAAGATCAAGAGTCGCATGCTCTACTGACTGAGCCAGCCAGGCGCCCCCATTCTTTTTTCCTTAATGCAGGAACTGACAAAGTTTTAGTTTTTAATATTTAACAGCAGAGCAGACCGAGGTCCAAGATGTGAAGTTACCATGTTCAAGGAACTGGGGGAAAAAATCACTCTATAAACTAACTATATATTATGTGATAAGAAGAATGTACACTTTATAAAAAATTGAATCCTTTTTTAAAAAAGATTATTTATTTATTTGAGAGAGAGAGAGAGAGGTCACGAGCAGGAGAGAGGTGCAGAGGGAGAAAGAGAAGCAGACTCCCCACTGAACAGGGACACTGACACGGGGCTTGATCCCAGGACCCTGAGATCATGACCCAAGCCAAAGGCAGCCATTCAACCAACTGAGGCACCAGGTGCTCTCCCCAATTGAATTCTTAAGACATTCTTCAGCATAGCATAAAATGAATTTTGTGATTTGTCTGCAGAATCCGTTCACACTTCACTTTTTAAATATTTTATTTATTTTATTTAAGATTTTATTTATTTATTTGACAGAGAAAGACACAGCGAGAGAGGGAACACAAGCAGGGGGAGAGGGACAGGGAGAAGCAGCCCTCCCGCAGAGCAGGAAGCCTGATGCAGGGCTTGATCCCAGGACCCTGGAATCATGACGCTAGCTGAAGGCAGATGCTTAACGACTGAACCACCCAGGCGCCCCTATTTATTTGAAAGAGAGAGAGAGACAGACAGACAGAGCATGAACACGGGGGAGGGGTAAAGGGAGAAGGAGAGGCAGACTCCCCGCTGAGTGGGGGAGCCTGACACAGGGTTCCACCCCAAGACACCAAGATCATGACCTAAGCTAAAGTCAGACACTTGACTGACTGAGCCACCCAGGTGCCCTCCATACTTCATTTTCTATGCTACTTTCATATTTTATGTTCCAAGAATAATAAACTACTTGTGTTTTCTTAAGCAGGCCAAATTATGCATGTCTCCATGTCTTGACATGTGACATTCTCTCTAGCTGAAACAGTTACTTTTTTTACTTCTCTTTATTCTTAACTCATTTTTCAAGGTTCATCTCAAAAGATACCTCCTCTGTGAGGTCTTCCAGACTCCATCATAGAGCCTTGATTCCCGTTTTATATTTCCATTTTGCACTGCACATGCCTACAACATAGAGATTATCTTCTTGTAATTTAATTTTTTACATAAATGTCTGTTTCCTCAAGAGACTGTGACATCCCTGAGTAGAGCAACTATGGAGGCCCAATGCCAGACATGCAGCATGTTCTCAAGGGAGCAGGCACTCTCTAAGTGCTCGTTAGATGTTGAGTAGACTCCAGTATTGGTCCTTCCATTAGTAAAAATGCCCTTCAACCACAATGGCTCTGCTGAATCACTAAAAAATCTTGAATGAAATTAAACAATGGTTAACTGCAAGTCCTTCACCACCAGAAAATAGTATATTTGTCTGTCATCATAAGAACAACCCGTAAAACTAGTTGTAAAAGCAACATAAAGATTCCTTAGTCTTCCATCTTTTGTAAGCAAGCTCTAAGTATTAAATTACCTCTTCAGGGTACGGAAGTTTTTCCTTTACCATTAACAATTGAGTCTCTATTTGAAAAGTGTTGCTCAAAACTTTCATACTATATATCTTATAAGAACTTTCATATGAATCTCAGAGTCATCCTTTAAACAAGCATATTTTGATAACTCCAAATAGCTATTTTGAAAGTGTACATCACAACTTTTTTATGGTATCAGGTTCCTTAAAAAAACATGCAGTGAATTTCCTTTATTTGTTTGAGGACTATACTTGGCTTAGGCTGGTCCCAGAGCATAATGCTTTTATTTGATAAGCAAGAGTTACTACATTTTACTTGACTTTAATGTCATTGTCTCTTGTTTGTGAACTGTCCTTCTTGATAATGTTAATGGTTAATGGATAAAGTTATTTGGAAAAGAGATTTCATGCTACTCTAAGGAATGGCAGAATTAAAAAATAGCCAGAAGTAAGGACAGGTATTAGGGTGACAAGAGTTAGACCATAGAGCTCACCAGTCAACAGATTGGAGTTTCTCTCCTTTAATGGCTAATGAGGAACATTTTGGCAAAACCAGCATATTTCTTACCAGATGGCTGAGACTTTGTCCTCTGATGCAGTTCGGAGGCCACAGAGAAATGGGTGTAGCTCTCCCACAGACAGCCTTAAATCACTGCCACCAGCTTCATCCTTATTTCCATGATGCTGTGCAGAAAAAAAGAACTGGTTTTCTCCCACTAAATTAGCCCATCTATTGGGAGGCATTTAGAGAGAGAGGAAGAGTGAATAACATGAGAGAAAAGAGAGAGAAGAATGAGAACACAGAAAGGGAGAAGTCCAGGGAGGGAAGAAAGAATGGCAGGGTGGAGGGGCACTGGCTGGCTCTGGCGTGGAGCATGCAACTCTTGATCTCAATGTTATGAGTTCAGGCCCCACACTGGGCATAGAGCTTACTTAAAAAAAAATCCACTGGATTTAATAAAAACTTAAAAAAAATCAATGTTATTAAAAAACAACAACAACAACAATGGCAGGTGTAGAGGAAGAGGAGATGGAGAGAAATGACAGAGAAGAAGGAATAAAAAGTGTGTGTGTGTCTAAATAGAGGGAGAGACAGACATGGGTGGGGGTTGGGGGGAGGCAGAGGAAAAAGAATGAGAAAGATAATAGGTGATATCCAGTGGATTCTCTAGCAGCTTTCACTTGATCAAAATAAATGGAGACAAATGAAAGTCTTCCCTCGAAAATTCTCTCAAGTTATTTTTCCTTGAAAATGAGGTATCATGTCAACATTTCTACTAGGAAACTTAATAATTTAAAGCAGAGTATATATTGTTACTTGGCCTTCACATAATAATGATTTCAAAAATTTAGAATAGGAATAATTTAATTTAAAAGTGCTGACTATAGGGGCGCCTGGGTTGCTCAGTCGTTAAACGTCTGCTTTTGGATCAAGTCATGATCTCAGGGTCCTGGGACTGAGCCCCGCGTTGGGCTCCATGCTCCTCCGGAAGCCTGCTTCTCCCTCTCCCACTCTCCCGCTTGTGTTCCTGCTCTTGCTATCTCGCTCTCTGTCAAATAAATAAATAAAATCTTTAAAATACATAAATAAATAAATAAATAAATACAAGTGCTGACTATATTAGGGCTGCCTGGCTGGTTCAGTCGGTAGAGCATGTGATTCTTGATCTTGGGGTTGTGAGTTCTAGCTCCACACTGGGCACAGAGATACTAAAAACAACCCAACAAAGAAACAAAAGTGCACCTGGCAGGCTCAGTCAGTAGAGCATGAAACTACGGATCTCAGGGTCATGAGTTTGAGCCCCACCTTGGACATAGCAATTACTTAAAAAAAAAAAAAAAAAAGTTGACTATATATTAGACCATAACACTTTCCCCCTGAGCAGAACAAATACAAAAGCAAAACTCATTTTCTCCCCCAGAATATAACGCCATTCTCAGAAGAGACGGAAGAAGCCCTTGCCTTTTCCTTTTCCCCTTACTGATATGAATGACTGGTCCTTATCCTCTTGAGTAGGCAGACTTCATAGACCAAGGCTGACCGAGACCTTACATAGTCAATGTTTGTTAGATGCTTGGCCAGCATCCATTTCACCCTTCACCCCTCCCAATAGTCTCTAGTTTGCTTTGGGGATCTGTGTGATTTTGTGCATCCCTGCATCCCTGTCAGAGGTAGGATAGGCCAAGCCAATCGTCACATTCTATCCTCTTGACTACAGCAAAGGAAGAAAGGGTCAACATGTGAACTGAGCAGACCACACAATGGCTATAGAGGGTTTTCTGGAAATGCTGGAACAAAGTTGCTCTCTCTGACACAAAAAAAGGAGGCATATGGCTCCAGAAACTATGAGCAGCCATTTTAGGACTAGGAATGGAGCCAGTCTTAGGATGAAGCTGACATGGAGTGGGGAAAGAACCCAGGTCTTCTGGTTATCCTTGAGACATTGGATCAAGCCTCATCAACCATATCCCTATCTTTGGATTTTTCGGTTATGTGAGCTGATATTCTTTTTTTAAAAAGATTTATTTATTTGAGAGAGAGAGAGAGAGAGTGGGGTGGCAGTGGCAGTGGCAGAGGGAGAGAGAAACTCAAGCAGACTCCGTGCTGAATGGGGCTCCATCTCACAACCCTGCGATCACTACCTGAACCAAAAGCAAGAGTCTGACGCTTAACCGACGTGACACCCAGGTGCCCCGATAAATATTCTTTACTGTATTATTTACTATCAACCTGGGTGTAACGTAATGTTTTCCTTTCAGTAAAGAGATTTTGTGGCCAGAAAGAGCCATTACTATGCTTTCTGTTTTAAGTAGTGGCGATTATTCTTTTTGACAAGATTATGGGACAAACAGCAGCAGAATTTTATATTGGGAAGGTATTTTTTTTCCCCCAAATATTGCAGAAAACAGAGTATCTTCAGGTATTGGTCAAGGGATTTCAGTCTGGGATTTTTCCAAGAATGTCCCTCTTGCCATAAGATGTCAAAGATTTTTTATGATTAAAATGACCATTTTAATGGGCGCCTGGGTGGCTCAGTAGGTTAAGTGTCTGCCTTTGGCTCAGATCATGATCCCAGGGTTCTGGGATCGAGCATCGTGTCAGGCTCCCTGTTCAGCAGGGAGCCTGCTTCTCCCTCTCCCTCTGCAACTTCCTCCTCCTGTGCTCTCTCTCTCTTTCAAATAAATAAATAAATAAAATCTTAAAAAATACTACAAAATTCTGACTATTGTAACTTGTGTCTGCTTTATTTATCATCTATAATATGTGAAAGAAATTGATGTATAAAAATTCATTAACTAAAGAAATAGTGTGAAGATTAGAGAGAATCTTTTGACTAGGATAAATTTTTCTTATTTGGAAGTCAAAGAAGAGAGTACAATTTATTTCTGTTCCACAACTATTCCTGGAGCCCTTAGTTTATGCCAGGAACCCTGCTACTTCCTATAGGTAAAACATAAATCTTTCCTTCAAGATGTTTATAGTCCAGATGGTAAAGATTGGACAAGAGCTTCAATGAGACTAGTAAGAGTAGCTAATAGTAGTTGTCACTATTAGCTAACTTATGAGTAAAAATAAACAAATGTCATAATAAAAGTATAATGTGTCACGGGGTTGAATGAAGGAGAATGATCATACAGGGAGAGAATGGAAAGGGGCAAAGATTAAGTTTCATGGAGCTTTTGCCATTTTGAGCTGGATCATGAAAAAGAGCTACTTCTGTAAATCCCTGTCTTTTGTTGCTCCTTCTCCTAGCACCCTGTCCTCTTCTTTAGCAGTTAGTCCATGTTTCTTTCTCTAATGGTCTACCTTACTGGGCTATAGATCTCATGAGGTGGGCCCCATGGTCCACTCTGATTTGCTCCCTGCTGTATTCCCAGCACAAAGCCCAGGGTCTGGTACATAGTATGCAGTCAATAAAAATGTGTTGAATGAGTAAATGAACAATTCGATGAATAATGGACAGCCAAAGATACTATTACTAAATGCCTATTATGTACCACACACGGTGGTAAGCACACAGATGATCAAATGTAATACAGTCAACAATAATACCAAGTAAATTTTACTGAGGAAGAAACAGCGGACCACAAAAGAGAAATAACTTACCCAGTGTCATGGTTTATTATTGTATGTTTGATCACTCTTGGACAAGTGTTACAACACTTGTTACAGCAAGTGCCTGGCCAAAGCCATACCCAGGTAGGTCTCACTCCAAATTTTGTGCTGCTAATCACTGCACAATATTGCTTCCCATTTATTGAGTATATACTATGCGCCGATTGTTTGACACACATCACCTCATCTTATTTTCCCATTTATTTCTAGCAACAACCCTGTGAGTTAGTTATCATTGGCCTCATTTAATAGCTGAAAGATCAACAAATATTTTTTTGGAAGGTTTTATTTATTTAGAGGGAGAGAGAGAGTGTGTGCAAGGAGAGGGGCAGATGAGGAGGTAGAGAGAGGGAAAGAATCTCAAGCAGACTCTGTGCCAAATGCAGAGCCCCACGTAGGGCTTGATCCCATGACCTTGAGCTCATGACCTGAGCCAAAACCAAGAGTCGGATGCTTAACCAGCTGAGCCAGGTGCTCCAACAAATATTTGTTATCTGTCTACCAATTGCCAGGCACTATGCTACTCCTGGAGATAAAATAGTGAGACAAATAGACATCACCCCTGCCCATGTGGAATTTATGGACTAGTAGGGGAGGCAGAGAGTGATCAAACATACAGTAACAAACCATGAGAAGTGCTGAGAGGGAAAGGCAGGGTGTCATATGCAGACTTCATGGCTTCAGTGAGGCCCATTTGACCCCAAAGCCCTCAATTTTTCATATAACTCTTTTTTTTTTAAATCACATGATGGAGAAGACTTGCACTGGCAGAGAGAAAGGACAGGAGGGGCCCCCAAAGTGCAACCCTCGAGTATGACCAGAGAAGGTGGGGAGATAGGTGTAGCAAGTAATGTGAGTAGGAGAAGCTGGACAAACCACAGAGTGCTGAATTAGGAAGGCAACGGAAGAGCCATTCAAAAGGTTTTGAATGAAATCTCAATCAAAGTATATTTTAGGGAAGGGGCACCTGGGTGGCTCAGTCAGTTAAGGGTCCAACTTTTGGTTACAGCTCAGGTCATGATCTCAGGGTGGTGAGACCTGGCCCCATATAGGGCTCTGTGCGTAGCAGGAGTCTGCTTGAGATTCTCTCCCTCTGCCCCTCCCTCCCCTTTGAACCCCTCCCCACACACTCTCTCTCAAATAAATAAATAAACAAACAAATAAATAAATAAAATCTTTTTTAAAAAAAGTATATTTTAGGGAAGAGTAACTTAAAAAGCAGAAACTGCAACAGAGAGAGGTGGAGAGACTGACTAGTTTAACATGGCACATTCAGTACGGAAGTTTGAATTTATTTTGTCTATTTTTAGTCAGTGTGTTAAGATATAGGCTTAGCTGGAAACATAGGGGTTTTAACAAGATAGAAGCTTATTTCTCTCTTACATTGAAGTTGAGCTGAGGGGGCAACCCTGTTCCAGAAAGCCATTAAGGGTTCTTTTTATTTCAATTTGAAGAGGGAAAAGAGTAAAAGGAAGACCTGCCCTTTAAGGACCCAACAAGGAGGAGGTTGCACACATCACTTCTGCTCACTTCATCTTGGCGGAGCAGAGTCTTACAGCTGCAGTCAGCAATAATAAGGAGGCTTATGGTATACGTCACCTGTGGTTTTGCTGTCTGCGTGCCTTAGGGCAAAATTCTGTAACTATGGAAAATGAAGGTGTGATTATTAGGATATGACCAGCAGTCTCTGCCACACTCATGGGCTTCTCTTCTGAGAATGATCGATCTTGGTGACTCATTTGCTCCTATTTGAAAAAAAATCCGAATTTTAAAATAATGTTGAAGATTGTTACTACTGTTCAAATTTTTTTTAAGATTTTATTTATTTGAGATAGAGAGAGAGAGGAGGAGGGGGGAGGGAGGAAGGGGCAGAGGAAGGAGGAGCAGACTCCCCGCTGAGCAGAGAACCCAACCCAGGGCTCGCTGGGATCATGACCTGGGCCGAAGGCAGATGCTTAACCATCTGAGCCACCCAGGCGCCCCATGGTCAGATTTTTCAAAAATTGTTTTTCACATGCTATAGGAAGCTAAGCAAAATTTGACAGCTTTTAACTCTATTAATAACCTAAAGAGCAAAATCTATTCTAATTCCGTAGATAACTATGTAGAAAAACTATATTTTAAAATAAATTATCTAGGGACGCCTGGGTCCCTGCTCAGCGGGGAGCCTGCTTCTCCCTCTCGCTCTGCCTGCCGCTCCTCCTGCTTGTGCTCTCTCTCTCTCTGTCAAATAAAGAAATAAAATCTTTAAAAATAAATAAATAAAATAAAAAATAAAAATAAAGAAATCAATAAAGCAAACTATGTAGAAAAAAGTAAGGTAAGTTATCCATGATATACTTTTACAAAGATACTATTGACACTCCGATATTAATATTATCAATACTAGTATTTTATATTAATATTGCATATATTTTCCTTTTCCCTTAATTTCCTGTTAAAAAAAAATGACAACCCATTCCTGAGTTGAAGACTTACAATCACTTTTGCCAAACTTAAAGAACCAGCAGTCAAAAGAAAATGCCTCTGTGCATAGGGCGTTCCCATCTTTTGCGTGGTTTCTGTCATGAACCCCCACCGGAAGGATTCCACTGGGAGGAGGGGGCTGAGCTGATGCACTTCCTGGGTCACAGTTGGGACGTCAACATACAGTACCCAGTCCACAGAGTAAGGCACGTTTGCCGTCCTGGGCAGCCCTTAATTTTAGTTCATTTTCCTGTACCTATTTATTTGATAGCTCATTAATTGCCTCTGAGCAGAGAAAATGTTTCCTTTAAGAAGGTTAAACAAAGAGTTTATTGACATAGCGAATTGGTTGAAGAAAACATTATTAAATAAAAGACACTTATTTAAACACCAAATTAATCATTTAAAGTCAAATTAGAGGTCCTATTGCCTCCTAACTAAATAGTGTTAACTAGTAATGAGATATCCATTTTAGATATACGCCTACTTTTCAGATTCGGGCTGCTAGTTGAACTGTGCCTTGATTTTCCAAGTACTCAAGAGTCCATAATTACATTAATGCTGTACATTTCAATCTTTTAAATGATATTCCGTCTATAATAGGATATCGTTGTTTGCTATCTGATGAAAAATAAAGACAACTTCTCTTTCATCCCAGCAGAAGAGGAGGCTTGTACTCTGAGAAAAGACCGCCGTGGCGGAGAGGGACTCACCCCCGGCTTTGGCTCCAGTTACTGAGCTTCCCACACCACCAGCGCACGAGTGCCCTTGGCACTGCCCTTGTTGAGCTGGCTGGGCCGCAGGTAACCTTCCGATATCCTAGCGCGGGCCATATGCCCGGACTACACCCGAACCTCTTACAGAACTCTGTTATGTAAGCTCCAGAGACCGAAGGGAAGGACACAGCGATTTTTGCTGTGGTACAGGTAGTGCTGTCCCTGTGGTTGTCTGGTATTTGAGCTTTGTATTTTTGTCTTCCGGGTTGGCGGGGTGTCACCACTGCCTCCCCACATCCAACCACACACCTTTGTCACACAGCCACCGGGGCAAGGCCCCATGCACCAGTCCACCGCTGGGCTCGCATTAGCGAGCCTCCCAGCCACCATGACTGTTGAGTGTTGACAGGTACCATAGATTCACACTCCAGCCTCTTCCACTGCGAAACCGACGCTGATGGCAGCAGCTTCGTTGCACACGGCGCTGAAGTTTCGTTTGTAGCCAGACAGGAGTCAGGAAAATTTTAAGGTTAATCCAATCTGACGTGAGCCCACCCCGGTTGGATAGGACCATCAGATGGTCCAGCGGATTCTTTTTATCAAAATATTTTATTGTGCGTATGGGGAGGAGATGGGGGAAAAGCTCCCAATGGACAAGAACTTGATTTGGTGGATTTTTTTTTTTTTTTTTTTGAGTGTCAGTTCCCGACTGATTTCTTTAAATCCCCTTTAAGTCAATTATTCTTGCTTTTATAATAATTGTCTTGATTTTGCATGTTTTATCAATGAATGCTGCTCATCTTAACTCATTATTGCCCCTTGTTTGGGTAACTTAATGATTTTTGAAGGCAGGGGACTAGATTCGGGCTTTGAAGGCTTGAGATAACTCTTGGAAATATCATCCAACAATCTGAGTCTCGCCGTTCCCACCACATACTAACCAGAACTATGGCCTCCCCCAAATCCCGTTCTCCTCCCAACCACATGACCTCTTTTTTCAACCAAGGTCAGAAAATCTGCTTATGACAAATTGCATATCAGAAAAGGTGTAGCTCTATGATGGGGGTGGGCAACATAATTTAGGATTCTACAGGCTTATGCCCAACCTGTTATTTTAAGGCTAAGGAACAGTAAGGGGAAAAGTTGGTTCAAGGAATCCTGATACTGCTCATTAACTGGGAGACAGAAAGGAATAAAATAGGACTTTCCTGATTATTTCAGGAACTCTCTCCCACTTCCCCACGCCATCCCCCTTCCCCCCCATCAGACATTTAGACTGAGGAAGAAAGGCACTTTGTGTTTAAGGTTAATCAAGTTTCAGTACAATTTTTTTTTTCAAACTAGAATCACACTAATCTTTTTTTCTTGCTCTAATGTGTGGCTGTTGAAATCCTCAGCTGTGATAAATTAAGCTACTTATTAATCTAATTATCGTACATTCATCCTAGAAACTTTCATGTGACTTGAAAAGGCTATTCAACCTTTTCCCTCCCCTCCTAGAAAGGGCTCAACCTTGCACCAATTAAGATCATTCTGAAGTAAGGCTTTAAAAAAGCTTTCTCTAATCACCCAATGGAACATGGACCGGTGGAAACCAAACTCAGAGCTCTGGGAAAAAGTTTAGCATTCCTTTCTGTCTGCCAACTTTTATGGTTTCATTGCACAAGGGAGGAAGACTTCATTTTCCTATTTAGTTGTTCTTTCACTGACCTCCAAATAAAGTCCATGTAATTACTGAGCAAATAAAGTTGCAGCATGTGTTTTAAAAATCAACTGCCATTCTTGGACTATAGAAATGTAACAATACACAGATTTGCCGGAAAATGCCCAGTACTAACCATATGAACTAAACCCTGTACTGTATCTGTACAATGGAGTAGTTTTGACCCCTAAAGCACATATTTACTATGCAGATTTTTAAAAGGGTTTCTTTTATGACTTATCTATTGATATTAAAATGTCCCCATCCTAATATAGGTTCAATTTAGGATTAAAAATATGTTGCAAATGTATCATATCTTAAACATCCATTCATTGCCAAATGCCTTACTTCTTTTTTTTTAATGATGGCATAAATGGAGCTATTTTACATTCAAATTAAACTAGCTATTAATTTGAATGCAAAGCAGCTCAATGTACAGGATGCAATTTCAATGACAGGTTTACCCCAAGACGTAGTGCAGGAGCGAGTCAACATGGGTGAGTCCTGGTGGGTTGTCCCCTACTCTTGGTGCCTGGCAAACTTGCTCACTGTGAAGAGTTTTTGAAGTGAAGATTAAAAGAGTGGAATTATAAAGTATAATTACATTTTATTGAAACTCTAGAAATCAGAAAAAATTCAGCAGGAAACTTTTAGTGAAACATGATGTGTTGTCATTATCATTAAAAGATAAAAGTTCCATACTGTTTTTATCTGTTTATTTGGAAGAAATCCAGCCTTTACAGTTATGTAGGAAACAAGAACCGGGAATGCAGGAGTAATTATTAAAACCGTGTGATTTGTTATCTCAGCTACTGTCTTTCCAAATGGTAATGCGGTATCAGCAGCTGCAGACGGTGGCTGATTTCCTCTATTAGTAAACAAGTGCTTTGGAGACCTGTGTGAGGCACTTTAAGCTCGCTACTCCCCGAAGTGCTGTCAGGCTTAACTACTAATCCATGGTATTTCAGAGCACTGGAAATTCATCTTTATAAAACCTGAACAAAAAAGGGAAAAAAGCCTGGAGGGCATGAGCTCCCTCTGGTGAGACAAATGACATGTTCATTTATTAATGAAACAATAACCCTGGAAAGAGGATCAAAGCACATTCCATCCTCACTTTACAATCCCCAATTTTCTCAGGCCAAACCATTTAATTGAGCCATGACAATGGAATACTTAATTGTTGCCTTAAAGTTTTGCAGAAGCGACTTCTTCAGCATCAATGTGCATTTCAGGATTATTATCCAAATACAATATAGGCGGCTTGAAGCTGGTGGAATTTGATTCATCTTACATAGGGGGGTCTTCAGCTGGCAGAAAAGGGGTTTTCTTGAACCTGCTAGCGGCACTCACCACCAACACCTCTGGCCTATCACTGCCCCTTCCCTTGCCTGATACCGCCCTGATGGGTTGCTTCCTCAGGATGAAATAACCGGCCTCATTTGTGGGTGACTGGGTAAGACTCGGGTTCTTTTTAGCATTTCCCTGGCATCTGGGATGTAAGTGAGGAACAGGGAGTTGCCAATCCCAGAATCCAGGAGTTGAGGCCTTTGGGAGTAACCAGCATGGAGTCAGTAGGGAGTCTCCACAGGCCCTTAGCCTGTGCCGTGGAAAAGGCAAACTACTACCCTGAGTGATTATCATGATTCCATCCCATCAAAACTAACACACAACACATATAAAATTAAAAAAAACAAAACAAAAACAAAAAGATCTGTATTTAATTTCTACATGCTAACCCTGGATTTCACCACAGCATTCTGGCTTCATAATGTGTTTATACCTGTATAACAACTATTCTAGGGTTTCCATGACTAGACCATTTTTCAAATTAAACAAAACTTTTAGGAGCTTAAGGCACAGAAGTAGGGTGTCCAAAATGTGTGTGCTGACCCACTGGGCAAGAGGACCATGAAGATTTTATATGTAATCTCTAGCACTCACCTGTTTTGCATTCAGATATTCTAGGCCAGTTTGATTCGAGGCCCAATTTTCTATTACATGGCCTCATTTGGAGTTTATAAATAGATTTCCTTTTACTTTGCACCTGCTCATATTTATTCCTTAGGAGATCCATTAAGCCAATGAAAACCAATAGTCAGAAATGAAGGTTGTAAGTAATAAAAACACTCATGTTTCTATGTTCATGAGCACCATCTATTTCAATTTATTTATTTATTTATTTTTAAGTAAGCCGTACACCCAACGTGGGGCTTGAATTCATGACCTCAAGATCAAGAGTCACATGCTCTACCGACTGAGCCAGCCAGGAACCCATCACCATCCATTTTATTAAGCCTTATGTGAGATGGACAATGTATTTTGAGATGATTTTGATTATCTATACCTAGGATCTTTTTTTTTTCCCGATCTGCTTTTGAATACCAGCCTTATAAAATTCTTTCTTTTTGCTCTAGGTTAAATAGACTTATGAGTAAATATTAGGCTTCTGAGTATATTTATGTTGAATTTTAGTAAAGTACTTAGGGAATTCTTTATGAAGCAATTTTTATGATAAGGCCATCAATTTGAAAAAGTTGCATGTAGATGGAGTTCTTCTTAGTAAAGTTTTCTGCAGTATAATTATTTGGGCTGCACACAGGGGAGTGATGATTATTCGAAGTATATGATGTAGCTCTACACGAGCCATTTGGGAGAACACAGAACCCTCTAAGTCAACAATTGTAGCAGGGATTGGCCTAAAAGCCAAAAGGGAGTTTCAAATGGAAGGTCTGTATCTGCAGCAGAAACAATTATTTTTCCAAATCTCCTCATTTGGCTATCTTTCATCCCATAATACGGAGCATTTATTTTCAAAAATATACACCAAGAAAGACCTCATGGACTTGTCATATCTGTGTTCAAATTGCCATGACATTGATGAGCACATCACAAATTCCATACAAGTCAAAGATGAGACAGAGCAAAGATACTTACATTTGCTGAAAAGATATGCTTCCACGTCTCCATAAGCACGTTCAACTAATATTTATATTATTCATTCATTCTGGTTTTTCTTTCACTTATTTAGCCTGTCAATAGTCACTCAATGACTACTGATTGAGGTTCTGCTGCCTATATATCATACACATGACAACAGATGGTTATGTGTGCTTTTGAAAAGTATGTGGAAACTGAGACTATATGTAATGAAGGGAAGCAAGGAGTGGGTTGGAAATGAATAATATGGAAATAGAAACAGAGTTCTCCTTTAGCACTGCTTTACAAAGGGGCAAAGACCCTTGGTGTGTGTCTGTTGAATGGATAACGGAAGTACTCATTCAGCAGTATCTATCAAGCAACTACCTCATCCCATGTACCATGCAGAACACTCACTCAAAACAAGACACTGTCCCTATCTCCCGAGATTTTCCATCCCATAGTTTGGGTGGGGGCCCATGATATATACACACGTAAAACAGTTAATTCAAGGTAAATGATGAGACTTCCATATCGAAAGGTACAGGTAATTTCAAGATGAATTATAAATATTGAACAATCACGATTTTCATGATATGGTCTGAAAGTTGGGGCCTGGTTTCCCTATCTCCCACTTTGCTGAAAAATGCATACTCTGAGAAGGAAGATGACAAGAGGCACATAAATAGGTGCATGCATTCACCTTTTGGCTCTTCTCATCTCCCACTCTTATGAACTTTGTACCTTGAAAAGGAAATAAGCTCATTACTAAGAATGTAATGTTTGATTATTTTTACAATACCAGATACTTAAACTGATACCGCTACTATAATGGTGAATGACCCTTTATTTATTTATTTATTTATTTATTTATTTATTTATTTATGAGAAAGAGAGTGTGCGCTTGCACGAGCTGGGGGGAGAGACAGAGCGAGAGGCAGAGAATCTCAAGCAGACTACATGCTGAGCACAGAGCTCAATGAAGGGCTCAATCTCACGTCCTGTGAGATCATGACCTGAGCTGAAACCAAGAGTTGGATACTCAACGGACTGAGCCACCCAGGCGCCTCTGACCCCATACTCTCTAAACCTGCAAGATGAAAGATTACTGACATTTGAAGTAGGAATTTAAATCAGATGTATATATGGTTACATGAACACCTTTAATAAGCACTAAGAATTCAAAAACAACAACAAAACTACTGTACTCTTTGCCTCTTTTGCAGCCCAGATTACTAAGATATAAAACAATGCCAAACCACAAACAAATGTAAAGAAGAATAGTGTTTTTAAAATTTTTATGGTGATGACTACTTAGAATTATTTTGGGATTATTGGAATTCCTTAAAAAGGAATTAAAAAAAAATTTTAAATATCTTTTCTTACCTTTTTCCCCTGGTGCCTCTGGGATGTTGGTAATGGGTAATCATGCACTGTTTTTGCATTAGAGCTTAAGATGTGATTACACAGTTTTCCTCTTCTACCTTCTACTAAACAATGAGCTATCAGAATGCCCTGGTGTGGATTCAAGTTTTATTTTCTTTCTATTCTCAAATTCTGTGCATAGCATACAAGAGCTCTAATAACATACTTCCCCAGTTTCACTTCAGGGTTATTTCTTCTCTTCAGCATTCTCAGCTCTGGTTAAATACTCAGAGACAGAGCACAGGGACAAGGAGCATGTATTATGTCTCTAGGTTCTCCTTGTTCTTCATCCATTTCATCCCGTGCCAAAAGGAGCTTAGAGTGTGGAATATTTAGAAAACATATAAATAGTTCAGGATAAACGGTTCAAAATAAGACCATGGCTCTTTATTTAAATTAAGCAACATTTTATGCTTACTGTTTGCTACTGGTTTCTTGAACTTGATGAAGAAAGGAATGATCACTTAGTAAGGGCTTAGATAACTAGTTGCAAAAATTTAATAAAGTCAAACCACAAAACCTAACCAAACCCATTTATCTTCTTGTTCTCTGAGTTTGATGTGTATATTTACGATTGTTATGTAGTAAGTATAATAAAAAGGACATTTGAAATAATAAGGAGAATTTTAATTAAAAATTCAACATGCATTTTCCTAGTTAAGATTTATCTTTCTCTAATATCTAAGGTGTTACAAATCATTTTTAAAGTCGCTATTGTATTTTTTAAAAAATCAGTAACTGATAGTAAATAAACCCTGCTTTCCCTAATTACTCCTGCACTCTGCACTCCCACTGGACACATGATTTTATTGCATAAAATAAGTTGATTTTGTTGACTATATGTACATGGCAACATAATAGTATCAATATATAAAAATAACACACCGAGTAGACCCAAATAAATTTTCTATCTCCTGCTCAAATAATTTCTGATTGCATTATACAGGTACTGTGTTTATATCAGGGGTGAACAGTAGTTAGTAATATAAGCGGAGGTCATAAATACATAGCTGTCCTCAGGGTTGGGGAAACAAAATGGCTCCCGCAGTCAACTTGTGGGGAATACAGGGATAGTCTGTATCCCTTAAATGAGACTAAATACCAAATACATGAGCCATTTTGAAATTTGTTGCGGTGTTTCTAAATGCAGGTGGTTTATCTAACATGACAGATACTGAATGTTATTAATTAATCAATACATCATCTCAGGGCTCATGGTGGCATTTAGGTCCATGTTAGTGTTAACAAAGTAAGTCCTAGAATAGCTTCAGAAGGAGAGTATATTCTGACAGAGAAGCAGACGTAACAAATTTCTATCACCAACACAGAGCTAGCCACAGAGAGAGACAGGCCTTGAAGTTGCTTCTCCGAGGTCCTCTGGAGCTTGGGACAGCCGCCAGGAGGACCAGGTTTAGAAAGGTGAAAAGTTGGCTCAGGAGCATGCCTGCTCAATTCAACAGCTGGGCAAAAATGAGAACTTGCAAACAAAACAGAAAATAACTTTCCCAGACCAGAGAGAGAACACTTGGCATTCCTGAGCAATAGCTGCTTGCTGGTAGAAGTTGATGATAATAAACTAAACTGGGTGAGCATTTCTTAAGAAGAAATATTTAATTATCCTGCTCACCATTATGAGGAACTTCTGCCACTCTTCAGGTTATTATACAGTAAATAACCATTTTTCTAAAGGACAGAGCTGTTTTAATTATATGACAATGAATGCATAATTATTATGTTTGTTAGGAATGAATCACAAGACAGCAGACTTGATATTGCTGCTCTGGTTAGTGCATCTTAATTACTTTTTCATTTATTTTGCATATAAAAGCTATTTGCTAATTGTCTTTGCTGTAAATATGCAAAATATAATTAGTCATTCATAATTCTTTATGTGTTATCTAACTGTACATTTGTTTCTGAGGAACATATATTAAAGTGTGAATATTTAATGGGCTTTTTTGTGTGTGTGGATTCTTCTTTTTTTTTTTTTTACAAAGTTTTAAGTAAATATTAGGCACGTAACAGTTTTAACCCTATTCTTAGGGAAAGTTGCTGTGAAAAAAATGGGGAGTAAAAAATATGGAGTTTGGAATGAATACCAAACTGTGTGGCATTTGAAAAATCTTCCATGTGAAGATACTGATGATGACATGAAGTATCTCTTATTAAGCCTTTAAATTAACCTTTTAGATAATTTCCCAAGCTACTCAGATAAATCTTTAAGCATTACCAATTTCAATTTAAGTTTTTACATATCTGTGTAGATACTTACGAGAAGGAGAAAAGAAATCCATGGACGTGCTTAAACATGCATTTTTAAGTGCTACCAATAGATTGCTTATTCTATCTGTTTAAAACATTGGGCGAACACTCTCAAAATTTTAAAATCTTAGCTATGAGTACTTTATAAAATCTATGTAAATGACAGTATGGGGGTTTTTCTTCAATAAGTTCATTTTTTGGTGACTAATGTGGACATTCTTTACAGACATATCGGATTTCAAAAGTGAACCATACTGGCCAGTTTTTCAACCTCAGGCACAATTTTTTTTTCTTTTTTTATTCATTGGAAACAGAACTTGGGCTACTTTCTTCTGTGGTTCTCACTTCAATATGAACTTACTTTGCTGGGAATGTCTTAATGCACTCAGATTCATTACAGTGACTGACTGGTTAAATCGGCCACGTGCTTTCAAAATTGTACAGATATCAGGAACATCAACGAATGATTACAATTTTTCTTTTCACTTGTCTCCATAAAATCCTGCCGGTCCATCCTGCTGATGCATGTCACATTCCACTTTCTTCACCTCAAACATTTGATTTACTAACCGGTTGTACTGTTAATCCCATGTCATGACACTTCTATTCACTTCTGCTTTTCAACTGAAAGCAGCTTCCTATGAAGATAAAGCTAGGTAAAATCTATTGTAAAGAGGAGAATAACTTGAATGCAGCTATCATATCAAAATGAAAACACACTTCTGCTCTCTTCACCCACTAGACATCCTGAATACTTTTCTTAATGATGGAGTCAAATAGGATAGCTGAAGAGAATACAACTGGTGATCTTTTTTTTTTCTTCAGAAGTAATCCTGCTCTGTAATTCTGTAATTGTTCTTATTTATGTTTGGCAAATCTTTTTAAATGAACATATAGAAAAACAGAATGATGGCAGCGTATGAATTAGAAAAGAACCAGTAAACATGCTTTGGAACATTGTGATATGAATACATTATCGATTCCTATTTATCAGAAAAATATTTCAAAGCAGCTTCAAATAAGGCTTTTTAAACGAGCACTTGCAAAAACCATAACTGTTATATAGGGTTCTTTGTTTTCATTGTGAGATTTTCTTCTTGGTTCCTCGAATATTTTTTTCTTTTGCCTTCAGAGTAGCCAAAAAAAAAAAAAAAGTGAAATACATATTTCAAATAGCATTCCACTTATTTAGGAAAGTGGTAGGGATAACACTCTTTCTACCAAAATCACAATCATAAAAACCTAGTGTCCTATAGTGAAATGATTTAGTTGGATGGGGTTGTAAAATGAAGAACACTGTGTTAAAAAAAATAATCATTTCAGTCTACCATCTAAAATAGTGAAATCCACATTGGTGAGTTTCTGTAAAGAGAATGTTTCATACCTTTTATGCATGTGTTGATAACATGAAGTAGGTTTGAAAATTAAATTTCCATTCATATTACCAAATACCTTCATTATTACAAGAATAATCGTAAGAATGATTTTGTTCATAATTTTTGTAAACCTATGGCATTTTCAAGTGATTCAAATATATGGGAACGACCAGAAAATGCGACATTGTGTTTTGAAATGTGACTAAATGTTCAAAAGAGGCAATAGGCCTCAGGAAGAAAAAAATCTAATTTTTCACCTCAGCAAAAGTAACTTTGATTATACCTTGTAACATGCAAGCATTTAAAATATTGGAAAATTCTAAATTTGCCTTCAGTGATGACAAGGATCACTATCTGTCCTTCTTTACAAGAACTTTGAGAGGGTAATCACTGAGGGGCTTTTGGTCTTTTAAAAATAATCCTTATCAAGCACCTATTTCACAGAGACTCATGTCCGAAAAATAAACATGCTCTTCTTAGTAGCATTATGCAGGATAAAATTCAGAAGCATGTAAACGTAAAGAATGACTGAGGTTGAATAGATGGCAGGAAAGTAAGAGCTATCAAAGCTTCCTATCCATGTGTTTACTGAAAAATTCATGGTCTTTTGTATCTTTCAAGATTCTGAATATTTTTTACACAGAAGTTTCCAAAATATACTTTAATTTAAAACCTTCTTTACAAGATTTAAGAAAGGAACTATTCCAATCTTGTGGGTTCTGAATTGCACTTTGCAGAAAGGAACCAACCACCTCATTGACCTTAGTCAACTAACTCTAGGATCTCAGTGCTCACTCCTAACGTTAAAACACTCAAAGGAGGGGATGGCAAATGGCTCGTGGAGATGTTTTCATTATGTCTGTAAACTTGTGAAGATACTAAATAAAAATTATTGCAATGAAAACTCCTAAGACATCGTTGGTGGAAACATTGCTCATCTAATGTTTGGCTGCTAGGAGGATGTGTGTGTATCATGTCCGATGTACCATGGACTATGCACACGCACGCACGCGCACACACCCACACACACGTATTTATCCTAACCTTCCTTGTGGGGAGACAGGGTTGGATCTAAATCTATCAAATAATGTAATATCCCAATGGCAATCAATATGACCTGATATCCTGTTCCTTTATTTTTACATTGTCTGTTAATTAGAATTTGAAGTCAAGAAACAAGACACTAGTTCATTTATCATTTATTTTTTTTGTGGCCAATCTCTCCTTCCTTTCTAACTCTTCAAAAATTTTACAACCTTTTACAGTTTAATAATTTTTGTCACATGGTGCCATTATTTGTCTCCTGAAAAGTGGTCTCAGATGATCATCTGAAGAGCCAAGCTTAAAATATCCTACATTCTAGAAATAAAAACAGCATCTTCTTCTCTGGCTTTAGACAAAGTCTTTGGGCTGGGGGAAAATTATCCGCCTAAGAAAAAACAAACACTCCTTCTACTCTGTGTTTGTGTTTGCATGGATCAATTGTGAGACAAACAACATTCATTGACAGTTGCTGGCCATGAGTCTGCCTGTTTGAAATACCTTAGTCAGGAGAAGTACCACAAACTGAACCGAACAATCTCTCACAAAACATCTGCAACCATCTGACCCTGGCCTTAACCTTTAAATCTATCTTTTCATATTCATCTCAAAAGACCTTGTCAATGGCCAAGGAGACTCAAGAAAAGGATTCTTCAACAAACAAAAAAGATACAGAGGAAATTCAACCCAGATTAGGTGGCAGAAGATAATACAGTTTGCTCATTTTTATTCTGCTGCTCAAACTGGAGTTGAATTCATTTTCACTTTATCTTTATTCATGTTATTTAAACATAACATTCATTAGGATTGTGAACTGCAACAGATAGAAGAGAACAAAACTACTCGCCAAATTTGTTGGGCATCTGTTCCCACTAGAGGCGGCCCTTTGCCAGCTCCACATCATGTCATTTTTTTTTCCCCTGAATTCATTTCAAAGTCAATCCATCAGTTTATGAACTGTTTGATCAAACTTGTCATTAACCAAGTGAAACATTTAATTTGTATTAACAAAAATGGGACAAATAATTAGTACAGGGATTAACCATTTTACTTTTTTTTTGCATTCTTATTTATCAGACGTGCTCATTGTTGATATAATTTTTTCATGTGACACTATCTGGTTTCACTGGAAATAATGGGGAACATTTTTTTAATGAAAATACTTATGAACTGATGGCCATTTAACAAAAAAGAATCCACACAAATATTTGGATCTAACAGCTTCCACCAGTGCTAATTTCTAGTCATCATCTTAAGCATAGATTCCCCAAAGGCAAAGAGAGTGAATGAGCCAACTGGCCAAAGATTTAGGAGAAAATAACCACAGCTATGTCAAGTATCAAAGGAGATTTTATTTTCATTTTTGAATAAAACTAACATTTCGTTTTAGCATCCAACCATACTCTAACAAAATGGCATAGGTCACTTACCACAAAGAGCTCTCTTCCTCCCGACACTTGCCTACATTTATTTCAGTCTTTCTACCCCAAATTGCTTTTTGTATAACACATGAATTAGAAATGGAAGGATTGCTGTTGGTTGGGAGTTTTGCTCTCGGGAAGACTTAGTCATCATCTCAGGCAGTTGCCATGACCGTGACCTCATTGGGCACTTGTCGGCCTAGCTATGACAATTTGTTAATGAACTAGTTTTGTTTTTAATTGCTTACTTAATTATGGAGCACCAACATAATAGCATTTCTAATTTGTATCATAATTGCATGCAGAGATGAAATGTTGGTGTCTATCATATGCTTGCTTCTAATCATCTCTTGTTCATGGAAAATTTTCCAAAGAGATATCTTCTTTAATATGATGATGTGGTACCGGTCATTTGAAATGCGTTCCTCTTAAATGCGATTGTGTCCGTAAACTAATTTCAATCTTTCTGTCTCGATGCGTGTATATAAAGTTATTTAAATGTTTTCTATTTTCAATAAGATAAAAGTACATAAACATGAAAAAAAAACCCCAAAAACCAACCAAACCTGTTGTTGCCTGAATAACAAACACTGTTATTTTGACGATGTCTGTAACCAGAGCAGTTTTAGAGAATAGTTTATAAAAATAGTTCATTTAAACCATAGGAGGTTCTCCTCACTACTGCGTTAGTTACTACTGCTCCATAGAATGTTTGAGGTACACCATCAGCGTGTGTTATGTCACTCCGTTTTCAGGATGCTATGAATCCATCAAGAGAAATCTAGGTCCATCGTTCTTTAAAATCAAATCGCTAATCTAATAACCCTTCTTTCTTGTCATGACCTGAATTTGAAAAATTTCAAGAATTTTCAAGTCTCTTATAAAGAACAAGTGGAAACTAGGCTTCAGAAAGGAAGTCATGATTGAGGCCACTGAAGTCACCATTGACCTATGTCCTTCTCAGTGAATTTTCTTCTGTACAGTTAGTTGCCCATGGAAAAATATATTCAATGCAAAACATTAGTTATGGGCCTAAAAGCACAGTTCAAAACATGTGTAGCTGACGTATGTTTCCCCCCAAAAATACAAGTATTGGCCTGTTCATTGTCATCTACACAAAGAACTGAGTCCTAAAATCCTTTACTCAACTAAATTCTTAATAAGTAAACTGAGACTAACCCTCTAATACCAGATTTGTTAAACAACATGATTTAGGTCCTTGCTATTCATGCACCTCGTACAACTAAAATGACTGGTAAAGCTAGAATCATGAAAGAGTCATTTTATGTAGCTGCTAAATTCCTCTCAAATCTCCTTGCAACTTAACGAGTAAAGAAAGCTCAATGTGTAATGCCGGCTAATGTGGTTTATGCTAGAAAATAGTATCAACCTATCTTTGTAGCTTATCTAAGCCAGGATAATACTTTTAGCCTTTATAGTAGACCCAACTCCATTTTTTCAACTCTTGACTATGTATTTCCTGAAATCCTTTTCCAAAGAGTTAAATTGGATGTGAAATCTGTACTAGGCTATGGAGCTGTCTTTGTTCTAAGTCTCGCCAGCAAAGCCTCGCCTCTGTATCACTTTCACTGCGTTCTGATTGAGCTTGACAGTGTGACAGGAAAGCAAAGGGAGGCAATACCAAACTGAATGAGAGTCTTTTTCAGCCACACAGCAGCCTCCTCCTTAGCCCCTAAGAAAAAGAGGTAACAGATGCCGATAGCAAAGCATCCCTAACAAAGTCCTAACTTTGATGCAGGCAGAAGAAGAAAAAAATGTAAAAGATTGTCTCAGTGCAGGAAAACCTTGAATGGAGCACAAAGGAAGCCACATGCGAAAAATTGAGGCACAGAAAATGGCTGGGCGAGTTATGTAGCTTCAGTGCCTTTAAGAAATGATTTTCCTCTTAAAAGAGGTTAGGATCTTCAAAATCCACTCTGCCAGGTATGGTGCAACTGGAATAGTTCCATTATGTGGGGCCTGAGCAAAAGGTGATTAACAATGCTGTGATCGCTTGGAGGATGCTCGTGGGAACTCACGCACTGTCCCTTGAGTGGAAAGTAAAACTCTGTGAAAAAGGCAACTTTATAGTATAGCCATTACTTTTGTCCACTGGGCGGTAGATTTTTTTCTGATTGAAAAAAAAAAGATTAGCGGTTATTACCATGTTTTACTTCACTATGTTCTGTAATTAAATGGGTTGGAGCATCACCTACTTTATACCGCCTCACACTCTCTAAGGAGCGGCATCTGAAGATCTGGCCTCATCAAAGAGTGGCTTCTGAGGATACATTGAACTCTGAAAGGGAACTATGTTTAGTTGCATGAAAAAAAAAATTTGTTGTAAGATGTAAGTACTTAGAATGCTTAGGCTTTCTTACTTATAAAGGAACTGATTCAAAATACCAGTATCCGCGCAATCTGCTTTAATCCTTGTGGCAAGAACATGAATCAGAGAAGACAAGGTCTATCCAATTGGATCAGGCATCACTAATGATGCCCATATAGCACGGAGCCCATTGCTAAGATAAAGACTGGGAAGCATGAATGATCCCCTCCCATCCACGGTCCAGGCATGGGTTAGGGCACCAGGTCCTGAGAGTTTGTAGAAATAAGTCACTTCTTTGGTGGTAGGAGTGGGAGACATAGATGGAGGGAGCATGAAGTCACATGGTGCTCTTGTCTGTCTTCATTTATTTTCAGAGACTTAAAAAAAAAAGATCAATATGATATAAAGATTGCTATAACTCCATCGTGTAAAATAGTGGGGAGCATTTAAATGAAGAATTCCTTTCTTGATAATCCTCTGGCTGATGTGGCTGGTGAAGCTCTGTGAATTCAAAGCTCGGTGACATGATACACATCCCCTAAGGAGTCGTTATTGGCTGTGGTGGTCTCCATATGCTGGTGGTGCTGCAGTAGAGGTACCACAGGCATTGGCCCTTCTTGCACGCTACACGTCTGTAAGACCCTGGTCTACTACGTTGAACACATTTGTTTTATATTAACCTCACGGGGAATGTTTCCTTTTTTCTTTCCCTTAAATAGACGTTATTTTTTAGAACAGTTTTAGGTTCATGGCAACATGGAGCAGGGAGTGCGGCCCGTTCTCATAGACCCCCTGCCTCCACATATGCTCAGCCTCAACCACTGTCAACGTCACCAGAAGAGTTTTTAAAGCACAGACTGTGTGGCATTCTCTTTCCTCTGGAAGTTCTAGGACTATTTTGTTGTTGTTGTTGTTCTCTCCAGTATGATGATGCTACTTCATCTCGGGCTGAAATGTTTAAGCTGCATACACATATTGAACTGAAGGTTAGTTAGAGACTCTGAGAATAGAGCTTGGACCAGGAACATAGTTGGAGCACGTGATAATTACAGCGAAGTTAAAGCTGTCTGCACATTTTGCTAGAATTATGGTTGAAAATGTACTGAAGATCGAAGAAATGAGGAAAATGAGACTAACCTGGATTTCTAAACCTCCTAGTTTAACTTATAAATGATTCTCTATCTGTGGTAAAAGAAAGCATGTGTATATTCAATTGATAATCATATATTGAGGGCATACAGTATAATTGAAATGTGCAGATATATAATTCATATATGGGATACTCCTGTAGGTTCACATGTATGTATATATGAGTTCTCATTTACTTAAAATGCTAGGAAATTAACAGTGATTTAAATTATCTCTCTCATACTCACGTTCATATGCAGGTTATACTATTATGTTTTCCAGATAATTAATGTCCTCTGTCTATATTTAACATGATTTGATTTCCTTTAAAGATAGCTAATGAGATAAAACAGGCGCTGTGAACCAGTTAAATCAACCACCTAATCTTGCACATGAAACATTAAACAGAAAGGAAGCATCTGCAATTAGCAAATTGCTTTGATGTGACTAAATATCTGGCTCTCTGCATCACCAACATTGTGGGTCTAAGTCCCAGATGAAGCTGCTGATCTAGACGCGCTGAATGTAAATATAATGAGCATACATCTTTTCATGTAGCTCACTTCTTGAGGATGATAATTCTATATGAGATTCAAGAGAGCTCAGGCGCTGTGGACAAGGTGTAGAGGTGGGAGGGACACAGAGAGAAACAATTCCAGGGTTCATCAGGAAGATCTTTATTTCCTTCCTGAAAAAGAGAAAATAGCACATTTCCAAAATGTGGAAGGGTGTCGCATTGTCTAATAAGATACTGAAAAGGCAGAACTGTTGAGGGGATGCTGAGGATCCAGATATTACCCCAAAAGCGGATCTGGTCCTTGGGCCCATCTAACATGGATCTGATGGATTCAGGCAGGAAAACTCATATATAGACTTCTTCACTGTCTGTCTTCACTTCTTCACCATCTTCACAATTCTAGAATTTACCCAGGATATGGAGGGAATGGCACAGGTGTGACTGTGGGCGAAGCCATAAGGAGAGAACCAATGGACCTTACCAAAAAAAAAAAAAAAAAAAAATCTTCAACATGTGAATGTTCATTTAGGAAAGTAACTGTTTTACTAAGTGCTAGTAGTCACTGTTCTAAGTGCTTTATATAGGTCATCTGTTTAATTATCTCAAAAAAAAAAAAAAACCATGTGAAGGAGGTATTATTTTTTATCACTCCTAATTAACAGATGAGAAAACAGAGGCAGAAAAGGTCCAACAACCTGCCCACCATTACCCAGCCATTGGTAGATGGTGGAGCTGGCTATATGGGCGGGGGGTCTGGCTTCTGCACCCATGCTCCTCCCCAATGCCCCATAGCTGCCGTGAGGATTTGTAATGCGAGAAGACTTGCTGGTTAAAACAAGACACGAATAGAGTGGCATCATGGGAAACAACTAGAACATGTGCATTTTGAAGACCAGCCAGAGGTATGCGGGAACTGATCATGATGTTCAGATATTGAAAGGGAAGAGTCGTAGGTGTGACCACTACTGGGAAAGTAACCCCCCTTCAGTGACTAGGAAGGAGAAGGGGGGACAGCTGGAGCCCTGGGCATTTGACAGGCAGAACGCTAGACAGTAGTTTCTAGGTGCCAAGCATGCTCATGAGCGTCACTTCCTTTAGTCCTCTTGATGACCCGGGCAGGTAGATGTTCAAGTCTATTCAAAAAATTTAACAGACTTTGTTTATTAGAGAAGTTTTAGGTTTACAGAAAAATTGTGTAGAAAATGTGGAGTTCCCATAATTCCCATATCCTGCCTCCCAGTCTCCCTTATTATTAACATCTTGCATTATTAGTATAGTACACTTGTTACAACTAATGCACCAATACCAATACATTATTATTAACTGAAGCCCATAGTTTACATGAGGGCTCAGTCTCTCTGTCCAACAGTTCTGCAGGTCTTGACAAATGCGTAATGTCCTGTATCTACTGTTGCGGTATCTTACAGAGAAGTTCACTGCTCTAAAAATCCCCTCCTCTGCCCATTCATCTTCTCCCCCTCCCCCCATCAACTGATTTTTCACTCTCTCTGTAGTTTTGCCTTTTCCGGAATGTCATGTAGTTGGAATCATACAACATGTAGCCTTTTCAGACTGGCTTCTTTCCCTTGGCAATATGAGTCTCAGATTACTCCACGTCTTTTCAAGGCTTGATAGCATGTTTATATCTATCACGGAATAATATTCTGTTGTATGGGTATATGACAGTTTCTCCATTCACCCATTGAAGGATATGTTGGTTGGAAAGCCCCATTTTTTAAATGTGGAAATGGAGACTCAGAGAAGTTACCAATTATCGAAGTTCCTGCAGCTAGAAAGCGGTAGAGCCAGACCTTCTGCTCCAAGGCCCGGGCTTTCCTGCTACATGACAGCTGCTTGAGGAGGATTGGGGGAAAAAACGGGTTGGCCTTGGGTAATACTCTAAACTGAGGCACTTAATCAAACCAGATGTCTCATTTTTCTTCTTGTCTAGTTGTCTTTTCATTGTGCAAAATTTGTGCTTCTGGAAGAGCTAGCCTCAGCAGAGTCATATATCAGCCCTGCAAGTAAGAGCTTTGTGTATGTGCCCGAAGAAAAGTACCATTAGGTAAGACAGATACTCTATGCCAGTCGAAATTTCTTGGGAGCACTGGCCAGTAGATTGCCCCCTAAGGTACTGTTCTCAGGAGCCCTACAAAGGATTTACTGACTGACTGCTATTCTACCACAGAACCTTTGTTCCTCTCAGTTGAGGGTTTTGAACTCCTGCTAAGGGTCCAGCACCCCCCCCCCCCGGAAGGAAGCAGTCATGCCTTACTGTGCATAAGGCACTGGGAGCCAAGCTAGAAGGGGAGCAGTGAGGGGGTAGGAGGAGGGGAACAAGAGCAGACGGGGCTGGGTTCTGAGTAGGAGTCAGCTGCTGTTTCCTTCTCCTCAGAACGCACCGCACTGATATAACCCCCGGTCTCCCAGGCTGCCACTCATGGAAGCAGGGTGGTGGCTGGTTATAGTGAATTTGTGAAACCTAAGCCTTTCCTCTCTAGAGTGAGTACAGAGCTCTCCCATCCTTCTCTCTGCAGTGCATGTACCCGGAGGTCCGTCCCTGTGGTGCAGGTAGGGGAGAGGTCTGTTTAGCTCTGTGCTCAGCATTAGAAAGTATCACCTGCACATAACGGCCACATTCTCCAATATCAGCTTTGCCAGTGAGCCAGGTGACATTTAGGTCTTTATTTGCTTTACTATTTTATCTATTTCTAGTTGGTTCAGAATTACTGAGAAGAAAGAAAAGTGATATTTTTTGAGTGCTCATCAAACCCAATTTGTGGGAAATCAGAGACCATTTTATTCTTTCATAAATGTCCTTATTTATGGCTTTTTTCCAAGGACTCCTTGAACTTTGACAACAAGAGAGGGGGGTAAGGAGTTAGGGGGTGGCAGAGGAGGTTTGAAGGCAGTCATCAATAGTAATCATAACTACTATTGCCTCATCGAATCCTTATGAGAATAATACCTGTGGAGTTGATATTGTTATACCCATTTTATAGCTGAAAGGCAGGGGAACTTGCCTAAGTTCACAGAACTAGTAGGTGGCACATCTGATTCTGTTTGAGTCCAAAGCCTCTGCTTTACTGCTGCTGTCTCCAAGAATTGTTATGTTTTCCTCCTCAATGTTCTTGCCATCTCCCCACCTTTCTCTTCCCGCTGCCGTTCTCTCTGTCTCTGGTTCGTGTCTGGAATCACCATAGGCCCCCTCCACCTCTACATTTCCACTGAGTCCATTCTACACACTTGAAGACCAGCCTTCCTAAAACTTGATTTCATATGTGCCTTCCCAGATCCCAGACTATTCTCATATGTTCTGCCAGCTCCGAAAATATGGCCATCCCTTGAAGACATAAGATACTTACCAATAGCTCCAGTTTAGAGCTGAAATCTGACCTGGTATGATCCATTTATATAGAAGCCTATGTAAGTCAACTCACCCTTCTTTGGATAATAGTACTCATTTTTTTTTTCCTCCCATGATAGTTATTTTAATCCACCCAATAATCCCATTTCTTAATGTGGAATTATAGACTGTTCCCCTGTGGGAGCACTACACAACCAGCAATATTTACTTGTCCTTGGACTTCTCTGTCACCTCCTCAAGGGATGTCACAGATGTATCCCCAGAGCCTAGGAGAGCACAAGGGAGATGGAAATTGCCTCCATAGATGTCTGTTAAATGAATTAAATGAGCTCCCCTTTGCAGTATTAGGCATGAGAGATCCAACTTAATATGTGTCCCTTAAATACTTTTGAATAAATGAAAAAAATACTTTTTTAATTACTTCAAATAGATAAAATATTCATCTTGCCTCTTTTCTAAATACTTCATCCAAATCATGCAAATATGATTTGAAATTTTGTAACTTTTTTTTTTTTTTTTGGCAAGTGACTGCAATGGTAGTATTGGGAACTTCATTTCAGCCCAGCTCTGTTACTTACTAGCTGTGGGTTCTAGGGCAAATTATTTAAACTGTCTGTGACTTGTTTCCTACCAGGGGATAATAATAGTAGGATTCTTCTTCTTCGTCTTCTTCTTCTTCTTCTTCTTCTTCTTCTTCTTCTTCTTCTTCTTCTTCTCCTTCCTCTTCTCCTTCTTCTTCCCCTCTTCCTCTTCCTCCTCCTTCTTCTTCTCTTTGGTGACAATAAAGAGTTACTATATTAAAATATTTAGAATAATGCCTAGCTCAGAGGGCACTCAATAAATATAAGCTACTGTTTTTAAAAAAGATTTTATTTATTTATTTTAGAGAGACAGCATGAGCAGGAGGGGCAGGGGGGTGGGAGAGAGAGAATCTCAAGCAGACTCTACGATAAGTGTGGAGCCTGACTTGGGGCTGGATCTCACGACCCTGAAATCATGACCTGAACTAAAACCAAGAGTTGGACCCTTAACCAACTGTGCCACCCAGGTGCCCCAATATAAGGTATTATCATCATCATCACTGACAGAACAATCAAGAATGATATGGGTAGTTTAGAGGTACAATATTTGTAAGACTGCAAGGAAGAAGAAAGAGTTGTTCTTAGACTGGTGTCTTACAAGCTTCTTGAAATCCTTCTACCTTAACCATTATCTTTAGTTTTCAGAGATTTTTTGGAGACTTGAAGTTCTTGCTCTGATGTGGATGTTGTGATTTGGAGGACCAGTCTTCTATGACCAGAATCACCTGCAGGTGATTTCTGAGCCCATGCTAAACAGATAAGGGTGTACTGGATAAGCACGGGGAGTAGCAGTGGTAGTATGAAAAAGAAAATAGTAGAGCAGTAGGCCTCCACTGGAACTTAGAGTTAGGTGGAGAAATGAAGTACTCTGGTTAAACAACATTTAGTTCTTCAAGCAGGAGATGGGACACTGGAGAAGTAAGAAGAGCAATCTCCAGGTCTCTAAGAGGAAAAAATGAACAACTTGGAAAATTAATACTGACATCCCTCCCTTTCATAAAAGATTTTTAAAAGGAAAACTTTTGCTGATTAACTTCTAGGCATTCATTGGTTGCCCTGAAGATGCATCTGTGCCTGTTGTTTTCAGTGAATTATGCTATTGGCAGAGAAATGAGAGTAAGGCCCACACATGTGGCTGATGCAGCCAAGATTAGGAAGTGCAGTAAGAGCCTAGCTCCATGGCACTGGGCCAACACAAAGCAGAAGCTTTAGAATGTACATTTTTTTAAAAAAGCTTTATTTATTTATTTTAGAGAGAGAGAGAGAGCATGGTGGGGAGGGGCAGAGGGAGAGGGAGAGAGAAACTCAAGCAGATTCCACGCTGAGGGCAGAACCCAACATGGGGTTCCATCCCATGACCCCAAGACCAGACCTGAGATAAAACCAAAAGTTGGTCACCTAATCAACTATGCCACCCAGATGCCTCATAGAATGTGCATCTTTAACCCATGCTTTCACATCTAAGAATTCTTTCTGAAAATATATTTGGATAAATGGGCAAAACTCAAACGTAAAAGGCAATTTACTATGGCAAATCACACCGCCGCAAATCTCATAGCAAATTATATGAAATAACTTAAATATCCTACAAGAGATGATTGACTCGATATATTTTGGGACATCTGTCAATTGAATGCTATAGCCATTAAAACAATAAGGTAGATGTATATTTATTGACACAGGGAGAAGCTTATGCTATATTGTCAAGGAATAAAGCAATATGTAAATGTTGATCCTGCTGTAAACAAATGGATTATAGGTGTGCATATAATTACCTGGGAGAGTATTTGCCAAAATGTTAATAAATGATGATCTCTGGATGTATTCGGATACATTTTTAAAATATTTATCTGTATTTTAAATATTGTGTATAATTTACTTTATGATAAAAGTAAAAAGCAAAAAACATAAACAGATGATCTGGTAAGCAACTGAAGCAGAATGCCTGGGCTCCCACTGAGAGGCAGACACAGGACTAAAGAAGCAGCTTTTCTGGTCTCAGACCTAGAGGAGAGCACACACGGTGCCTAAGCCAATTCTCCTTTTTACAAAGAGTAGTTAGGTTCTTTTACTGTAAGCATGCTTCATGTGTCATGCTCTTCATCAAATTGGGAAAAATTTAGCCATTTAAAAAGCATCTATGGCTCAGTTAATAGAGCATATGACTCTTGATCTTGGGGTTGTAAGTTTGAGCCCCACGTTGGGTCTAGAGATTACTTAAAAATAAAATCTTAGGGGTGTCTGGGTGGCTCAGTCGGTTGAGTTTCCGACTCTTGATTTTGGCTCAGGTAGTGATTGCAGGGTCATGGGACCGAGCCCCATGTGGGGCTCTACATGCAGTGTGGAGTCTGCTTGTCCCTCTCTTCCCCACCCCATGCTCTCTCTCTCTCTGAAATAAATGAATGAATAAAATCTTAAAAAAATTAAAAAATAAACTTAAATATGTCTAATGAGTAAATAGGTAAAATAGTCAGAATAATATGTTAACCCATCTCTCGCACTAGATGAAGGGCAGGGCTCCTGTTTGCTAGTTTGCAAACTACTCTAAGTACTTATAGAAGTGATCAACCCTCAGTGGGTGCCTTATATTTGCCACTGAAAAAGAAAAAAACTAGCATTAATAAGTTCTTCAACAGATACTCTTTGATCATTCAACTGAATTACATCCTTTATCATATTTAGAGTTCAAACCTTTGGCATAGACTCATCTCTTTGTCGAGATAGATGCATTTCAATTCTATAGTTAAGGGAATAAAGTCTATTCATAGTTAAGAGAATAAATCTTACTTACATTTGATAAGTCATTTCAGTCACCCATGGCAGAAGAAAATTTGACACCATGTGAAAATTATCCACTATGACAAAATAGGGAAAGTAGCTTAAGAATTACATTCTTGGGGATATCTTTACCTAGGTTTTTGTTTTGCAAGTTTTTTCTTTCTTCCCTTTTTCTCTCTTAAAAAGTTCAGTACATGTTTTAAAAAAGATGAGCCCTAAACTATTTCTTTTTTTAATTTAAAGATTTTATTTATTTATCTGAGAGAGAGCACAGAGGGAGGGCGAGAGAGAGAGAGAGAGAGAGAGAGAGAGAGAGAGAGAGCTGGAGCAGGGGGAAGGGTAGAGAAAGAGGAAGAAGCAGACTCCTCACTGAGCAGGGAGCCTGACGTGGAGCTCGCAACCAGGACCGTGAAATCATGACCTGAGCTGAAGGCAGACGCTTAACCAACTGACCCACCCAGGCACCCTGAGCCCTAAACTGTTTCTAATTTCCTGAATTGTGAACCATTATTACCAGTTGCCCTCTGGGGATCCTATAGGAATGTCTCATAGTTACCTTAGGCCCAAACTGAACTCAACATATTCCTCATGAATCCAGCTTTTCATCTTCAATTTCTTAACATAAGAATGTGCAATATCTCTTCAGTTCCCTGGTCCAGAAAATTAGAATTGTCCTCAGTCCCTCAGGCTTTTTCCATTGGATTCCTCCATTGAATAAGTCTCAAAGTCCTAAAGAACTCGATTCCATTCCCTTTTCTCTATTCCTACTGCCATTCATTGATGATGAACAAATACTGATGAAGCATCCACCTTGTTCCAGGCACTGTACTCAGCACTAGGGTTACAGTGGTGAACAAACCAGATGAAGTCTCTGTTCTCAAGGAGCTGATCATCTAGTGGGAGAGACAGATGATAAACAAGGCTATCTTAAATAACAATTTCACAGATTGATAAGGACAGTGAAGATGAAAGAGTATCTTTTCCCAATACTGGGAAGGCAGTATTTTAGACAGGATGGTAAGACATGGCCTTTTGGTGGAGTGGACAAGCTGAGGAAAACTCAAAGGATGTGAAGGGTGAGCCATCTGAAGATCTAGGGGAAGAGATGCTTTGGTAGAGGGAAAAGACAATGCAAGGATCCAAAGTGGGAGAAAGTTCAGTGTGTTCTAGAAGGCTGGGTTGTCTGGAGTGGAGTGAGTGGGCAGGAAGTGATGAGGTTGAGGAACATGCAGGTGCCAGTCATGCAAGGGGAGGTCTACATTTTACAAGGAGTTGGGATTTTTTTTTTAACATGTGACTGGAAACTATTGGGAGATCTTGAGGAAGGGAGTGACATCACTTGATTTACATTTATGAAAGCCCACTCTACCGTAGTGTGGAGAAGATTGTTGGAAGGCAAGAGAAGCTAGAAGATCAACTGGGACGTGACAGAAATCCAAGCAAAAGGTGAAGGTACTGGTAAGCTGTGGTGGTAGAGGAAAGTTACCAGATTCAGGTGTGGTTTAAAGATAAAGCCAGGAGGACTCGTAGATGGGTGGAGGGGATGGTAGTGAGGGAAAGAAAGCAATCAGAATGACACTTAGGTATTTAGCCTGAGCCAGATACCTCAATATAATTTATGAAATGGTTCATCTTTTGCAATCAGGAGAAAAATCACCTTTCTTATGTATTATAAATTTGGATCTATTTGTGGATTTTCTGTTCTGTTTCTTTGATCTATCTATTCCTGACTACACTCCTCTAATTCCTAATTAAAAATTAATTAAAATTGGGGCCACCAATTTTGTTGGTGCCTCTGACTCTTGATTTTGGCTCAGGTCATGATCTCAGGGTTGTAAGATTGAGCCCAGCATTGGACTCTGTGCTCAGCGTGGAGTCTGCTTGAGATTTTCTCTCCTTCTGACCCTCTCCTCATACTCACACTTTCTCTCTCTCTAAATAAACAAATACATTTTAAAAATTAATTAAAATTATTAAGGTATTATATAATAGGTTATAATAAATTAATATACAATAAATTAATTTTCTAATCATTCTTACATTCTGGCTCTGTTGTAGTTTTTCTCAGATGCTAATTCTACGAATAAATTTTAGAATCACTTTTATCAAATTTCTCAAAAAAAGACCTACCAGGAATTTGATTGTTTTTTGTATTGTGTTTATAGCTTAGTTTATTCTGTAATAATATTTTAAAATATTGTTTGTCTTTTCCACATTCACAATGACCTTCTGTAAAGTTTTGTAATTTCCTTAATATAAATCATACACATTTCTTGTTATTTGTTCTTTTGTGAATGGGAAACTACTTTATCTGTTATACTTCTTAACTAGTTGCTGCAGGCAAGTAAGAAAGTTATTACTTTTATAGATTAGTAATTTTAACCAGATAATCTACTGAATTCTCCTATATTTCTAATAGTTTTTCAGTTGATTCGCTTGAGTTTTTCAAGACTATAATCTTTATAATCTTCAAATAATGATACTTCTGCCTCTTCCTACCCAATATTTATGCTTCTTATCCCATTCTCTCATCTAATTACATTGGTAAGCACTTCAAGAACAATCATTAAATAATTGTGGTGATAACAAGTACCCTTGTCTTGCTCCTGACTTTAATGAGACTACTTCTAGGTTTTCACCAGTAAGTATTATGCTGGCTGTTAGTTTGTGATGCATAAGATATGTACAAGTAGCTTTTTAAATATATGGCTTAAAAGTTTTGTTCTATTACTACAATATTAAGATCTTTTAAAAAGTCAAGTGTTGGGGCACCTACCTGGGTGGCTCAGTTGGTTAAGCGTATGACTCTTGATTTTGGCTCAGGTCACGATCTCAGAGTCCTGGGATTGAGCCCCGTGTCAGGCTCCATGCTCAGCAGGGAGTCTGCTTGAGGATTCTCTCTCCCCCTTTCCCTCTGCCCCTCCTCCTGCTCACACTTTCTCTCTCAAATAAATAAATAAATCTTTTTTTAAGATTTTATTTATTTATTTGACAGAGAGAGACAGAACGAGAGAGGGAACACAAGCAGGGGGAGTGGGAGAGGGAGAAGCAAGCTTCCTGCCGAGCAGGGAGCCCGATGCAGGGCTCCATCCCAGGACCCTGGGATGATAACCTGAGCTGAAGGCAGACGCTTAACGACTGAGCCACCCAGGCGCCCCAATAAATAAATCTTTAAGAAAAAATGTCAAGTGTTTCGAGGGGCAGGGAAAGCAAATATTGAAATAATCATGTGGTTTTAATTCTCTAACCTATTTATACGATAAGGTCTTTTAATAGATTTTGTATTAGTGAGCTATCTTCAGAAGTCTGGAATTAAACCCACTTGATTATGGTATGTTCTTACTTTATTCTGCTATTTATATAATAGAATATACCAATGTTTTATTTGGCATTTTGCATCTCATTCATAAATGAGATTAGTCTGTAGTTCTTCTTTTCTTTGCCATTTTTGCCATCATTTGGTATCACTGACTTTGTGAGAAAAATTCTTCCCCTAAACTGATACAATTAAATGACAACTGTTCTATCAATGCATGAAAAGCCATCTGGTTCTGACCTTTGAGTAGTACTTTCTTACCCACGTTGTAACAGCTATATAGGTTAACTATTCCCCCCACCCCCCTTTTCTTAAAGTAATCTGTACACCCTATCTGGGGCTTGAACTCATGACCCCGAGATCAAGAGTTGCATGCTCCCCTGACTGAGCCAGCCAGGCGCCCCTGCTATCATTTATTAAAAAACAAAGTCTATGATTTTGTAGATTCCCATATTTTTAGGATATGGTTCACATTACCCGGGTTTTCAAATTTATTAGCACCGGATTATAAATATTGTTTAGTATTCTACATAAAGTTGGGTTTTGCTTTCTTTGTTTTTTTTTTTTTAAGGTGTTCATACCATTTACATTTATTGTTACAGCATATATGGTTGGCCTTATGTCAGTCTTCATGTTATATGTTTTATGAGTTTAATGCTTTCTTTCTGTTTTCTTTGTTATTGTCTTTTGTAATAGTAGAGATTGTTTGTCTAGAAGACTAAACATTGGAAACATCCAAACATCAGAAATGTTCTACAAGTCTGCACTGTCATGGTAGCCCAAACCAAACAACATATGCAAGATAGAGATAGATGAAAATTAGCTTCTAAGTTGTTTCATGTTGTAAAATATTTCATAAATTTCATGAAAAAATAGGGATTTGTTACTAAGAAGGAAATACTGTATATGTACATGATAAGAGAGAAATTTGGGAAAGAAAAGATTAGTATATGCAAGCAGACACCTCTTTCCAAGAGAATTTGTTGCTTCATCATTCTCTTTTCTGCTTTGCAAAAGTTGTTACAGTATATCCTGATAACTAGTGATTTTGCCACTACGTGAAATTCAACCAGGATTTCTTGGTGACTATAATTTCATATATTCATAGTCTTTCATGATGTGCCTTCTTCCTCTTCATTGAGTGTGCATTTTGTAAAAAAAAATTAAGTAAGATACATTCATTGTGTTTATATTGCTAAATACTTAGGGTTTTGCATAATTCTAGCTTTTCTACTTTCAGGTAAGCCTAGGTGTTTTAAATTGATACAAAATGGTGACAGACAATTCAATATTCCATTGTCTGGCATGATATATTTACATTACTTATAAGAAAAGGAGATATTCAAAACATACATTTTTTAAACTTGCCTTGTTTCTTATATTACACACCGGATTTATATACTAGAATTTCTTCTTTGCTTACTCAACTTTTTTAGAATTTAAATATGTAAAGTGTCATTAATCTGGAACAGGTTAAGTCTTGGACATTCTGGATAAAATATCTTCCCAGCCCATGTCCTCTACCTACCAGCCTTGCCAGCATTGTATTATTAAAGATATATGATTTTCATTCTAGTGAATTTCATAACTGTAAATAATATACATAAGTGCATTTCTCAATTATCAATTTCAAAAAAATTAAAATTTCTATTAACTCCTTGTTGAAGATGAGGAAATTTGCTCACTTTATGTTCTTTATCTTCTTTTGCTCTCTAGCCTCCTCTTTTCATTAAAAGGCATGGAATACTGGGTGCCTGGGTGGCTCAGTTGGTTAAGCGACTGCCTTTGGCTCAGGTCGTGATCCTGGAGTCCCGGGATTGAGTCCCGCATCCGGCTCCCTGCTTGGCGGGAAGTCTGCTTCTCCCTCTGACCCTCCACCCTCTCATGCTCTCTCTCTCTATCTCATTCTCTCTCTCAAATAAATAAATAAAATCTTTAAAAAAAAGCCATGGAATACTGATTCCATTATGTTATTTTTAATATATTATTTAGCTTTATTTAAAGATTTTTAAGATGAACTGTACACTTTTTATTACATAAATGTAATAAGCCTCATTGTTTAGACTTAATTGAATGTTTAAATTTATTTATTTATTTTTAAATATTTTATTCCTTTCTTTTTTTTTTTTTGGAAGTAAACTCTGCCCCCATCCTGGGGCTCAAACTCATAACCCCAACATCAAGAGTCACATGCTCTACTAACTGAGCCGGCCAGGTGCCCCTAAATTTATTTTATATTTACCCAGAACCCTTATACAGCCAAGTTTCTCCATCTCTGAGTTGTTATTTTGAATTATATTTTGATTAAATAGATTATACTATCAAAGAGATTCTTCAGGAAGGAACTGTGGATAGAATCTCTTGAGTCATTTCGTATTTGAGAATATTGTTATCTTTACTTGTCGAAAACAATTTGGACCACATGATTTTCCTCTTAAAATTTTTCAGTCATTTCTCCCCATCCACTGGCCTTAAATGCTGCCATGGACCAGTCTGAGCCCAGCCTGGGATTGCCCTCCTTTGATTTACTTCATCTGCCTGGATGTTAGAAAGATTCTTTCTCTATCCACAAAGTGCAGTAATTTCAGCAGGAAATGTCTTGGATTAATTATAGTATATTTATCATATTAATCTGAAGATTTAGTTCTTCTGTAATTCCACAAAATTTTTCTTCTATTATATCTTTAAATATCTGTTTTTTTCTGTACTTCAGAGAGACCAGTTATCTATATTTTGTAACTAGGTTGGCTGTTTTCCATATCTATTAACTTCTGTGTAACAATTTTTATTTTTCCTCCCTTTCCTCTTCATTCTGTGCGATTTTTCTCCATTCTATCAACCAGATCACTGACTCAGTTTTCTGCACAGCCAATTTTGCTTCTTGATGTTTCTAACTCGTTTATTCTTTCTTTTTTTTAATTTTCAAAGATTTTATTTACTTATTTGAGAGATCGAAAAAGCATGAGCTGGGGGAGGGACAGAGGGAAAGGGATAGGAACAAGCGGACTCCCTGCTGAGCATGGAGCCAGACTCAGACCATGATTATAACCTGAGCCAAGTTAGATGCTTAACCAACTGAGCCACCCAGACACCCCTCACTTATTATTTCTGCAGTGAAATTTTTTTTTTTTACTTTATCTCTGCCAGCTTCCTTTAAATTTTATCCTCTTACCTTTGATAATCATCTCTCATAGAATCTGGCTCTCTTTAATTATATCTATGTAAGGAGCATTTATTTTATCAAATTTTCCTGCTTCTCATTGCTCTTTCAATTGTGTCTCTTCTTGTATGTCTTTATATGTCTCTTCTCTATGTCTCCCTCCCTCCTTCCTTCCTTTTTTCCCTTCCCTCCCACCCTCCCTCCTTCTTTCTTTCTTCATTCCTTTAATAAAAACTCTCCAAATGGGTTTCATCTGCCACATATATAGTTGTGGCTGAGATTATCCTCCTGACCCTTGCTTGCTTCTTCTTCTTTTTTTTTAAGATTTTATTTATTTGTCAGAGAGAGAGAGAGAGAGCTAGCACAAGCAGGGGGAAGGGCAGGCAGAGGGAGAAGCAGGATCCAGGCTGAGCAAGGAGCCTGATGCGGGGCTTGATCCCAGGACCCTGGGATCATGACCTGAGCCAAAGGCAGACGCTTCACCAACTGAGCCACGCAGGTGTCCCAATCTTTGCTTGCTTCCACACTTACTCTCTACACACCTGCTGGCTCCCACACAGGCCTCCCCTGAATCATAGAGGCCAAGCAGTTTTATCCCTTGAAAGGGAGGATATTCCTTTCCTCCTTTTCACCCTCCACTGAGGCTTTCAACAGCACAACTTCCTAGATTCCAAATCACTGTTTAGTGTTGCAGTTCTTTGAATTCATAAGCATCCAGATTTTTTCCCAAAGTCTGTGTATGGTGCTGTGTTGCATGAGTTTCTAATGTTCATTGTACACTGTGCCTGAAATCAGCACAGTTCTGAGGATCCAAGCCTTGGGTTGACTCTGGTCAGCAGCGCACACTGACTCCTCCCATCTGGTGAGTTTCCTCTTAGGAGTCCCTCTGTTCTTACAACACGGCCTTTAGTCAGACACTCTGGTTTATTGGATATATCATAATACCTTTGAAACTCTGGTAGGAAGCAAAGGTTAGCTACAATCCTATTCTTTTTCTCTGATGGGGCTGCTCTGACTCTACATGAATTTAGGCTAACCACTTTCCTTGAGTGGCATCCATGGCCCAAATTCTCATAATGTTGAAAGGTCAATAATAACTAACTCCATACATTAACTCTACACTCAAGATCCTGGCACGTTTCCTATTTATACCCGACATGCTCCAAGTTGCACATTCCAGCAGAATGTGGGATTCAAATGATCTTTGCTCCTAGACCCATCTAGCCCCATGGGCCTGAGCAGCAAGTGCTAATGCCCACATGATGTGGCTGTTACACAGCCAGCTTAGTGGGTGATAGACTTTCTCAGCACCTTCTTCAAATATATGAGTGTTGGGCCTGCTGGTTCCCAATTACTTTAGCTTCCTCTCTCCTTTCAAGGACCAAAAGTCCAGATTTATTCATGCAATAAAGAGAACATACAATGTATAATAAGCTCTACGATGTGCTAGGAGTTATTTAAGATTCTGGCCATATAATTGTGAGTAAGAAATAAGTTCCTGCCCTCATAGAGCTTTCAGACTAAAGGATAGAATTGTTCCTCATCCTGCCATCCATGCAGAGAGTTTGCATTCTTGTGGTTTGTATATAAATTCAAATAGGAGGGGCCCTTGGGTGGCTCAGGTGGTTAAGTGGTTAAGCGTCTGCCTTTGGCTCAGGTCACGATCCCAGGGTCTTGGGATCCAGCCTGCATCATCAGGCTCTCTGCTCAGTGGGGAGCCTGCTTCTTCCTCTCCCTCTGCCTGCCGCTCTGCCTACTTGTGTTCTCTCTCTCTCTCTGTCAAATAAATAAATAAAATCTTAAAAAAAATAAAGTAAAATAAATAAATTCAAAGATGGTGCCTCCTCAAATGGGAACAAATATCAGGAATCTGAATTCTTGCTGTACAAGTTCATCTTTGTTTTGCAGGCATAAACTCCCCTCTCTTTATTTTTTAAATTAATTATTTTATTTATTTATTCATTTAAAGTAATCTCTACACCAACATGGGGCTCGAACTCACAACCCTGAGATCAAGAATCCCGTGCTCTACCGACTGAGCCAGCCGAGCACCCCAAACTCCTTTCCCTTTAATAAATGGATTTAAAATGCATTTTCTGAATTCATACAAGAGAAAGTTCTGGAAATGCTGCCTAGGCCTGCAGGGCAAGGTAAGCATTAGCATCTCTCCTTGAGGCTTCATTTCAACACTCCACAGGTCCCTTTGCAACCTGTACTTTGAATCTGATTAGTTGCATAATAACTCTTTACATTTTCATGCAGTGTGGCACCTTTCTTTGGATGAGCTTCAAGTGTTTTACAGCCATTATCCTATTAACCCTCACCCTAGGGAGTGTTGGGGGTGCATGGACTATGTTATTATCTTTATTTTATAGAAAGGACAGGATGGCACAAGAAGTCAAGGAATTCGAGCAACAGCACACCTGAAGATGGGTGGAACCTGAGACAGAAACAGGTTTCACAAACAAGCTTTGGCTGCTCTGGCATGAATCTCTCTGCTTCCTTCTATCAGAAAGAACCAAATGGCCTTAGTGGTGATACTGAAGGTCTGATCTTTTGCCCCAAAGGAGGGGTTAAATGTATGCTGGGAGGAAGGAGCAGTTGATTCATCTAGGATGATAGGAGCTGCTCAGTAAACTTCTGCAAGCAATATGCATATGTATTTCACATCTACTCTACTATATGGTGTCACGCTGCCAAATGTTATAGGAGAAGCCCAGTAAGTGTTCTGCTTGGCACAGAGTAGCTACTAAATACATACTTGTTGAAGGAAGGAAGCAAAATGGGAAGAAAGAAAGGAAGGTAAGATGTCATTCCCACCTTCAAGGAGCTTATAATTAAGAAGGGAGAAACACTACAAACTAATATAAAGAACAATTATGTGCTGAACTGGGGAGTATTTATTGTCCATCGATGGATGCAAAAGCAGAACAGAGAGGGAAGGAGACACTGTGGCCTGGAGCCATCAGAGAAACCTTCTTGCAACAGATGGAATCTGAATACGCCTTGGAGGAGGGAGGGATTCTGCCCAGATGAAGAGGAGGAGGGAGATGATTTGGGAAAGTGCAAGGGCCTGATGGGCTGGTGTAGAGAGCATACTAAGGAAAGAGTGCTTCTTTAAAAATGTACTTTTTAATATTTATATATAAATTCTATAATTTATAAATAAATCATGTATATATATATATATATATATATTTTGCAGAAGCGCTCTCAATTCACTAGAAGAAAAAGAGGAAGAAATCAGAGCAAACTCCTAGATTCTGAGGTTGAAGCGTGCTGTTGTTGAGAAGGAAAACCTACATTTTGGAGCACTGTGAATTTTTTGAGCCTGTAATAGTTTCAGGAACTGGTCTCAGCACATTCATTTTGAAACTTAATGGATGCCAGAAGCTGCTTAGAGTATTTGTTTCTCCCTTAAAGGTGAGACTGAGCTCACAATTATTCTCTGTTGTCACTGAAATGGTATCCTTTTTTTTTTTTTAACTGTTTTTGTATTTTTTACTTAGTTTTAGTTAGTGAGATATATATATATGTCTTTATCATTATTGTTCTGGTATAATTTTTACTATTATTCAGTTCTAATTACACTAGCGCATCCATTACCGTCCTATCTCTGCTCTATATTTATCCCTGAACATGGTCCATATCTGGCAGAGCTCCCTGGCAACTTTATTCTTCTGGCCTGGGTTGAACAATTAGAATTACACATTTTGAAAATAGCTATTGCTGTCTTTTGGCCTTTTCGATATCTTCAGGGATCAACACTCTTGTTTTGTTTAAGGTCCTCTCTTCCTCCACGAAACAGGGAAGGCGAAAAGCTTTACAAACTGAAATCTCTTATTCCCAGATAATGTTGGTCTCTGACTAGAAGTAGCTGATCAAAATACGGAGAAAAAAAAAAAAAAGCCTAACTCAACATTAGAGGAAATGCGTATCAACCCAAGTGGAGATTTCGCGGTCTTAAAAGGTGATTGCCTTTATTTGGAGGTCTGAAGAAGGCAAGAGAGTGTGTAGCAGGAGTCTGGAGTTTCCGCAGACTCTCCGCAGGGTGGCCGGGTTCGAAGTATTCATATGCACTGGTGCAGAAGAATAGGATCTGTAGATTTGCAGCCCAGTCCCAGGTATGATCGGTGGCCGGCGGGGTAGGGGCAAGCACATGAGCAAGAACCCCAGTTTTCTATGTTTTCAGCATCCCAAACCAACAGCAGCAGGGGGGGAGATATTTGGAAGAGACTGGCAGAATTTTCTAAAATTCATTCCCCATTTATTACTTTTCCAACAAATGGAGTGCCTGGCTGAGAATGAGGCTCATATCAAATTCCTATTTCCCTTTTCTCTCTTTGAATGTTCCCAGTTTAATGCGGGCGCATGCATTATCAGACATCTGTTTTAATTACAGCCATTGTTAAGGTAGTTAATCAGTTGTCGTCTCTCACCAGCCAAAATCCTATATTGCTGCATTTTCGTACAATCAAAGATACAATAAATATAAAAGGAATTCTTGTATATCAGCGTGGAAAAAAATGCATACAACTTCTTTGCTCACTGATGCAACCAAAACACCCAGGAGTTATTATAATGTGCATTCCCCTGACACAGACTTTTATTTCATGCAAATGACTGTGATTAAGATTCAAATACTTTTTTTTTCCATTTTCACACATTACTTAATCAATGTGAAGTACTGTGTAAAAATTGCATCTCTTCATAACAGTGATTTTGACCAAGTCAAGTGTTGCTCCTAGAATTATAATCCAGACTTGTGATTCAATTATCATTTGGAGACTTTCTAAATTCAAATTAAGTTCACTCTTTCCTCCTCCTCCCAATGCTGTAAACTTAGTATCAGTATGGATCATTTGTAAGGTGTGACCAAAATAACTTTCCATTGCAAGGAAATATACAATGTGATGTGTAAATTTTCCCTTACTTGCAAAAAAAAAAAAAAAAAAGCACAGCAATCAATAGTGACTAGCCATTAAAATGTATGAAATGCACCAAGTACAGTCTATTTATATTACACTTAGCTTTTAGGCTGGACAATACTGACACTCTCCAACATACTTATCTATTTAAACTTCCTTGGAACACTTGTACAAACCACTATTTAAAAAGTTAAAAAGAACCCATGGAATAGATAAAGTTTGAATCGCTCTTTGTTAACTATTGGACATTCAAAAGCACATCCTTACAGGAATCAACAAGGAATGCATAAAATAAAGTTGGATTCCAGAGGCCAACTAGGTAACTCTCATACAACTATACAACATTGATCTATTTACAGTTTACTGCACCCGAGCCAGAGGCTGAATCTTGTTTTGTTATTGTCTGTGACTATCTCTTTCTTGCTCATCTTGCATTTCATTTATATTCAAAAAATTAAATATTGCCAGTGACTAGGTTTGGGTTATTGCCAGGTACTATCCACATCCATTTTCTTTCTTTCTTTCTTTTTTTTTAAAGATTTTATTTATTTGACAGAGAGAGACACAGTGAGAGAGGGAAGACAAGCAGGGGGAGTGGGAGAGGAAGAAGCAGGCTTCCCGCTGAGCATGGAGCCCGATGCGGGGCTCGATCCCAGAACCCTGGGGTCATGACCTGAGCCGAAGGCAGACGCTTAATGACTGAGCCACTCAGGCGCCCCCACATCCATTTTCTTAAAATATATTCCATACCATAAATTTCTTTACCTTCTGAGATGAAAATAAAATCTAATTTTAATTGTTTTCCTTCTTTTACCAAAAATTCCCCCTTTTATGTCCAGTTGCAAGGAGTAGACAAAGACATCTTTTTTTTTTTTTAAGATTTTATTTATTTGACAGAGAGAGAGAGACAGCCAGACAGAGAGCTCAAGCAGGGGGAGCAGTAGAGGGAGAAGCAGGCTTCCTGCAGAGCAGGGACCCTGACGCGGGGCTTGATCCCGGGACCCTGAGATCATGAGTAAATGGGGCCTCGTAGAAAAACAGCAGAGATGGAGCCTTTCTAAAATGGAGTTCTTTCAATGGCAATTCAATTCAGGTTTTGTGCTCAAATGAATTTTTGTCGAAAACTATGAAAAGAATTTTGGTTTCTAGACCTTTTTGGATCCCAGAATTATGTATCATGTGGCAGCTTCTCAAAAACTGTAGAGACAGCTGACAAATATCCTTCAGCCCTTCCTTTCCTACATCCTGCCTCCTGGAATGTGAGGCTTCCTTTGACCTTGAGGACTGTGGTTTTATTGAAAATATAAATTGCCCTTATTTATTATTTTCCTCAAAGAGCTATTATTTTTCAATGTGAATATTTTTCTTTGGGGCGCCTGGGTGGCTCAGTTGGTTAAGCGACTGCCTTCGGCTCAGGTCATGATCCTGGAGTCCCTGGATCGAGTGCCGCATTGGGCTCCCTGCTCAGCAGGGAGTCTGCTTCTCCCTCTGACCCTCCCCACTCTCATGTGCTCTCTGTCTCTCTCATTCTTTCTCTTTCAAATAAATAAATAAATAAATAAATCTTTAAAAAAAATATTTTTCTTTGGCTGCGTAATTTAATATTGAACACAATTTATGTGCAACACACTATACTAAGTATCTCATCTAATTCTGTGATCAATTCCATTTTACAGATGAAAAAAACTGAAGAATGGAAAAGTTTATATGACTCAGCCAAGGCCCATATTCAGTAAGTGCAAAGTTAGGCTTTGAAAATAAGAAGTCTGTATGGTCTCTGTCAGTGAGACCATACTCTCCATATAAAAAAATTTTGGAGACTTATTGGTCAGGCTGCATGTTTCCCTGTGGTTCGGAATTGCATTTTTTAGATGCCCTGTTGAGACATTGTGCTTTTTTTCCTATACCATTTTAGTTTGGCAAGTTTTAACTTGCAATTAGCCAGCTTTCTAACCATGCCAACAAAGGACAACCCCAAAAAAGAGAAGGGTAAAGCTAAAAGCCTACTGCTTTCTATGATCATGCTAACATGCATGACCACAACTACATCATGATGTAAAGCGCTGGTCAGAAAGACTTTATGATTATTTTATAGCCATACCTCCCAGTCAAATTAAAAATGAATGTAAATTTGGGGAACCAATTAACCTGTCATCTTGGCCATATTTTCTGGGTCACATCTATGTCTCATTTGAGGCATCCCACACTCAGCAGCAGGTGACTTCTTCCTGTGAATACCTGAGTGCCAAAAGAAGGCACAGTCTAATAGCAAAGCAGCCCCTGCTGAAATCCGAGAAGATTTCAGAAGTTATAAATGTCATATTCACAAGTAACTGTCATTACATTATCGGCATTTCTGGCACAATCAGTCTAGAAAGTATGGGGAGAACATTTAACTAGCTGATGATAGGGAAGGGTGGTGCTAATGGAATTGCTTTTGACTCCAGAGAGATGTGTGTATGACTAAGCCATTCTCAGATGCGTATCTTTGGTCTCAACTCATTAAAGTAGTTGGATCTCAAGTATTAGTGTAGCAAATATGGTAATGTATTATGTTGTTAAATCTAGGTGATGAGCATATGAATGTTCATTATTCTAGTTTCCCTACTTTTGTGTAAGTTTGACAGTTTCATAATAAAATGTCAGAAGACAAGGGAAAAGTCCATCCAAATGCTAACTTTAAAAATCAGCTCCCCAGTGGCATTATTTAAGTGAAGTTAGCCAGGTGTTTACCCTGTACTGTCCAATGCGGGGGCCACTAAGCACATGAGGCTATTGAAATTTAAATATAAATCAATTTCAAAAGCATTAAATTAAAAGTTCAGTCTCTGTGCGCCTGGGTGGCTCAGTCGTTAAGCGTCTGCCTTCGGCTCAGGTCATGATCCCAGGGTGCTGGGATCGAGCCCCACATCGGGCTCCCTGCTCCGCGGGAAGTCTATTTCTCCCTCTCCCGCTCCCCCTGCTTGTGTTCCCTCTCTTGCTGTGTCTCTCTCTGTCAAATAAATAAAAATCTTGAAAAAAAAAAAAATTCAGTCTCTCAGTTGCACTAGCCACACATTTCTTTTTCTTTTTTAGAGAGAGAACACACGCACTCGTGAGCTAAGGAGGGGTAGAGGGAGAGGAAGAAAGAGAATCTTAAGCAGGCTCCATGCTCAGCAGAGAGCTGGATTTGGGGCTCCATCTCTTGACCCTGAGATCATGACCTGAGCCAAAATCAAGAGTCGGCTGCTTAACCGACTGAGCCACTGAAGTGCCCCACGCCACACATTTCAAGTTCTCAGTAGTCACTGGCTATCTGGTTCTTTAAACCATTTTTTAAATTGTGGCAAAATACGCATAACAAAAGTTATGATTTTTAAATGTACAGTTCTGGGTTTAAGGACATTTGTATTGCTGTACAACTGTCACTACTATCCATCTCTAGAGAGTTAAAAAAAATTTCCCTCTCTATTTTTTTATCTTAACCATTTTGTATTGTGGTAAAAATATATATAAAATTTTGAAACTTTATACATTAACTGTCTTTTTTTCTGAAAATGTTGAAGCCGAAGGAACTCCATTCTTCAACCATAACAATGGAAAGAACCTCATTCCACCCATAGTACCCCAAGTTCTGGTCCTCTTGAACATGATTTGAGATACACAGTTCTATTGAGTACAGACATTGATTGAATCAGTCAGCAAACATTTGTGGGGAGTCTACTGTGAGCCAGGTGCTGTGCTGGTGTGGGAATAGAAAGGTAAGGAAGATAAGCAAGCCTCTTGTTTTTCATGGAGTTTCCTTTCTGGTGTAGGGAGAGACAATAAACCAACCAGTTAACCAGCCAACAGATAGACCAAAAGGTATCAGATGGTTGTAAATACCGTAAAGAATATAAAACGGGATGATGTGTTGGAAAACTTCACTGACCCTAAGTTATATGCCATATTCAGAAGCAAATTCCAAGTTAGATATAAATCATCCCAAAACAATGAAATATGACATTCACCAAAAAGAAGTTTGAGTTTCTACTACCTTTGCTTTTCCTGCCTCTGTCATTTATTGGCTGGTTCTACTCAATTACTTACTTCATAAGCGTGGATGGTATAAATTTGGTAATCATTCACGGAACTCACACCTTATCTTTAAGTTCGGGGAAAAAAAAGACACCTGTAACTTTTGCAAAAGAAGTTCATCCAGATTGGAACTGTGTTGCAAATGGAACCCCAGGCTTTAAATGAATAAAGGAAAAATCTGAAAAAAACATTGAGAAGAAAAACTACGGATACACACAGGCACACACAGGCCCACACAGATACATACAGCTAATGCCTGTAATCGTCGCCTCGAGCCCACTCACTATTTGGAGCAATGCAGGTTAGTATTTCCACCAACTTTTTCTCTCCTGCATGTTTCTCAAGCATCACCTCTACTCTCGGGACAAACACTGACTCGCAGAGTGTGCAGTTGTGTGAACCTAAGGGGGAAGGCAATGTGACTCACACATTTATTTCTTTCAACAAGAAATACAGCAAAGCTGTGGGCATGTCCCATGTTCCTCATAAACTTCACCATCTCATAGATTCTGTGTACCTCAGTCTATTACTGATCAGAAGAAAAATAAGTATGTGACAAATATTTTATTTTCATTGAGTAAAAGTTCCAATTAGTAACATGAGTCATGTTATAACTGTCCACATGAAAGGAGATAAACCAGTCTGGCAGTACTGAAGAGAGAAATGTTCTTATCTTGAGTGTAAAACCATCATTTTCAAGCCTTCTTGATTTTTCTGCCCCTTGTCTACACCCTCCTGCCAATGTTTCATCTTTAAGATCTATTTACAGCCTTCAAAACAGCCCGGGGCAAATAGCAAGAGGGCCAGAGAATGTGGTTTTCAATTACCTTACTATTTGGGTGACTCCTGAGCTGGGATGATGTGATTTGAAGGGATTGTAAATGGTAGCAGTGATAGGGGATGGTCAGTATTTCTTTATAAGTTTTCTTAGCTGCCATGCTATTTCGATTTCTACATATCTCTTAAATTTTAGAGAAATACATTTCCTTTTTTTTTAAGTTTTATTTATTTAAGCAACATTCCTTTATTCATTTAAAGCCTCTACATCCAACATGGCGCTCAAACTCATGACCCTGAGATCAAGAGTTGCACGCTCCTCTGACCGAGCCAGCCTGCTGCCCTAAGAAATACATTTCCAAACTCAGTTTAAGTTCCGTGTAACTCTAAAATATGATGATTCCATAGGTCCTGTCTTCTAAGAACTTACAATCCACTATGATGATGAAACAAGCTCAGTAATTGGAGACGTTTCTAAACTTTATACTGTAACTGCTCTGGTGTGTTTTTTTCCCATTTGGTCTTGAACCTGAGAGCTGTGGGCATATTCTTTGTATCTCCTCCAAGATTTTGCACGTGGCAGGCATGTTAGGGGCTCCATAAATGTCTGTTACATAAGTGAATGAATATAACGAATGAGTGTATGAATAAACACATAAATTTAACTTCCCACGGAAACAGTGTCTATGTAATGACACCAGCTTCTTCTTAGGTTCATATTCAGGTCTCATTTTTCTATCGTTTATCCCCAGGAGCAGATCTAAGTTTTGAGGAGCCCAAAGTTAATACAATTTAAGGGCTCTTCTTTAAGAAAAATTAAAATTTCAAACATAAAATGAGGTCCAGGATCCTTGCCGGAGCCTGTGCAAGTGAGGAACACCAAGGTGTATGCTCTGTTGCTTCCTGGCCAACCCATTTCTGGCCACAGGTCCCCTCCCTTTGCTGCAGGCACATCTGCCTTCTGTCTTCCTCAAAAGTTGGCTCCTACCTCAGTGCCTTAAAAAGTGCTCCTCCACCCCCATCCCCGGTCATTCTCTACCACAGCTCCCTGCTTGCCTTTTTAAATTGTGGTAAGATATACGGAACATAATGCTGATCATTTTAACCACTCATAAGTGTACCATTTGGTGGCATTGAATACATTCACAATACTGTGCAATCATCACCACTATCTATACGCAGAACTTTCTTTTTATCATCCCTGACATAAACTCTGTACCCGTTAATCAATAATTCTCTTCCCCTCCCTCCCCCTAGCCCCTGGTAACTTCTATTCCACTTTCTGTGTCCATGAATCTGCCTGTTCTAGGTACGTCATATAAGTAGAACCATATCATACCTGTCATTCTATATCTGGCTTATTTCACTAAGCATAGTGTTCTCAAGGTCCATTCAAGTTGTAGCATATAACAAAAGTCTGTTCCTTTTTATCGCAGAATAATATTCCGCAGTATGTATATACTACAATTTGTTTATCCATTCATCTGACTTGGGTTGTTTCCACCTTTTGGATATTGTGAGTAAATGTTGCTGTGACCGTTGTATATAAGGTATCTGAGTTTCTGCTTTCAATTCTTTTGGATATATCCCTAGGATTTGCCGGATCTTAATGGTAGTTCTGTGTTTAATTTTTTGGAAACGACCAAACTGTTTTCCACAGCAGATGTACCATTTTGTATTTTTACTAGCAATGTAGGAGAGTTTCAATTTCTCCATATCCTTGCCAATGCTGTTATTTTCCATTTTTTTTTAAATTATAGGTATGAAGTGGTATCTCATTGTGATTCTGTTTTTTTTTTCTTGACCTTTAACATTATATGAAGATCCTGTTTATTTATTTTTCTTCGCTTATTTTACTAGTCTGGTAATCCATGGACCCCCTTTCATTATGTTCACTTCTATATTTTCAGCATCCGAAACTGTTCCTGTCACGTGTAGGCATCTTGTTGAACAAATGAATGCACGGATGGTCTCTCCCCACAGCACTACACGACTGTTGTTACGTTGCTTGTGCTAAAATCAATGCTCAAACAATAGCACGTGAATTAGAGAGCAAGTCCACAGGTGCTCATATTAGGCATCCGAAAAATCCTCTGGTAGCCTTGAGCCAGTGGACACCATTATCTTAGGACCTCTAAAAGTGAAGACCAAACACAATTTAAATGAAGCGGTGTCATAAAAAATGTGCAGAAGCCCCAGTAATCAGAACTGGAATTCAAAGTGAATCACTTAATAATTTTCATAAAGCTTGCATGGACAACGGCATCCTGCTCCCTTTTCAAGCCACCCAGCACTACGGTTGCTTTGGACCACGTGCAAACGGAACGACAATATTTCACTGGGGTATTGGAAGGAGCTATGTCACGGAAACCCAGGTCCTAAATGGCTGACTACTGTGTCAAGTTGGGTTGATAAGAAAATCACGGCGCTGCCCGACTTTCCATTTATAACTGTAGGGAGAACAAAATTTCATTTCTTAAACTGAGGGCTGAAAATTACTGAATCATTCAGAACAATATGTGATCTTAACTCTTAACATGGCTTCTGTGGGCGTTCTAGAAACACAATTTCACAACTGAAAGCTTTCAACAATTCCATTCGCTATTGCTAAGAGCCAGTCCCTGGATGGAGAGATCCCGGAAATGGCCCGAGGGGCTAGAGCAAGGGCATCGTGTGCAGGGTTGCACCATGGCAAATCGCAAAGCACACTGCCATGGCATATCACACCTGCCCGCCTGGGCACCACCCAATTTCATATGATCTGTTTGCTAATGCTGCAAACACAAACCAAATCACACCCATTGTGTAGTCCACAATTATTCCTGGTCACTCTTTGAGTTACTAAACCGAGTTGCATAATGTTAATATTTTGAAATCAGGAAGTTTGTGTCTCTGAAGGGCTCACGGAGTGTTTTATTAAACGGTCAATGTAACTCCTGCAAAAGAAGCAGAGGAAGGAAATCAGGTGGACTCCTGGGTATGGAAAGAGGACAGAAGACACACCCGAAGTCCCAGCCGGAAGCAGATTTGCCCTGAAGCTAATGAAGATGGAGCTTCCCAGCCCCCAACGTGCTTAGGTGCCTTCCAAGGGGCGGAGGGAGGAGGGAACATCGTTTGTAGACAATGATTAATGAAACAATTTTGTAACTTTTTAAAAAAATTTGGCATATATACCATTATATTTTGTTCTATTTGTTGACAACGAAAAAAATAAAAATCTGTGACTTTTAGATTGAGATATTATTTATTTCTACCCAAATACCACTTCAACTAAAATAGATTTGTTCAGGGGTAACTGGCCGGCTCAGTTGGAAGAGCATGAGACTGTTGATCTCAGGGTTTTGAGTTCGAGCCCCACCTTGGGTGTTAATATTACTAAAAAAATAAAATCAACTTAACAAAATAGATCTGTTTAGACTTCTTGGAATGTACTGCAAATCTCTTTGCACAGTTAAAGTTGACTAATTGGTGTCAGAAGTGAAAATTTTGAAACTGCAGGAGCTCCCATACACACACACAAAATATCTCTTTTGGCCCGCCTGGATTTTGAAATTCAGTCTGAGAAGAAACTGTCTCTGGGAGAAGTAGCTAGTTCACCTCAAGTTTGTTAATGTGAGTGCTCTCAGGTGAGGCTTCTAAGTGAGTGCGTGGAAAATTCTTGAAAGAATCGATCTTACAGCTGCTTTGTAAACTTCTTCCTCACACAGAAGGAGCTACAGCACCCCCCGGGCCCCAGGATCTGTGCCCCACACCCATTTGTACGTCCTGCGAGTGGCTCACTTTTTTGAGGCCTTAACCATAAAACCCGACCCTCCAGTTTTAGAAGCCTTCGTTTGTCAGTGACATAGGAACTTGGTGGGCATTTCATATTTCTTTTCTTTCAGTTCTGAGAGAAGCATTAGCAAGGCAATTCAAAAGCAAGCAGAAAAACGGCATAGCTAATTTAGGCTAATTAGGACGGTGGACGCCGAGATTCATACTTCAGAGCTTCCCATGCCCTCTCCCGTGTCTCCACCTGATTGCTTTGTCCAGCAGCAAACCCAGGAGGCACTTCCAATTACATCATATCCTCTTCAAACACCAAACCACTCAAGCTAATTTTATCCTATTAAACAGACTGAAGGATCCAGAAGAAAGGCTCTCTCCACCTCCCCAAAAGCTTCAATTACCAGGGTCTCTGATTATCATCGCTTCAATCCTATATGCACTGCTAAATACTTTTTTTGCTTAGCGTTGCCTTCTTGATTCAGATGAAAAGCAAATATTATAAGCATGTCTTTACAGCTCTGGTAAGTGACATTAGGAGTGAAGCAGAAAAGAAACTCCCCGGTTATTAGCATGGTTAAAGTCAAGTTTGAAGTTGTCAAAGACATCGGAATCGCAGAAATCACGGCACCGCTCAGAATATTAGCATTTAGAAAAAGCACTGAGGCTTTCTTTTCTTTCTTCTCTTTCCCCTTCCCTTCTCTTCCTCTCCCTTCATCCGTCCTGTCTTCCTTTCTTCTTTTATCTCTTTTAAGGACTCTCAAAAAAGTTAGTAGCAAAAGGAAATTTGTGATTTGTGATAATAAATATGGAATAAACAGCTTGGCCATGGAAGAAAATGTAAGCAGTTTCAGAGAGAGTAGCCTAGTCCCTCATCCTCTGGTCTACTTTTTCCTAGCCAAGTGTAGTTTTCATGACTCATATACAGAAAGAGTAACAGAGAGTGTGAACTTTCAGTTTCCAAACTCAAAATCAACTTTCCATTCACTTGTGACCTGTTTAAGAAGTCTTAATCTGGAAGATATGTATGATTACGACTATATATATATATATGTATATATATATGTATATGTATTTATATATATATATATACACACATTGTCTGATTACAGCAAAATAGAGCAATGTTCAAATTCTGAATGTAAAGTTCTTTCCGAACTGTAAGTTTAAGACTTTGAATCAGACCGGTACATTTAATTGTTCTCGATTCGTTTTGGAAGACTTACAAAAGCCACCTTAAAACGTTCCTTGCTTAAGAAGACATGTCAAGTTACAGATATGAATTTACGTGAGGGGGGTGATGATGTCTGAAAGACTTAAAAAATTGCTTTTGAGGTTTAATACATTTACTGTCAAGTGACTGTTCCTCTTCTCAAGGGCAGGAAATAGGTCTGACATATCTTAAAAGGCACAAGGGTAAGAGAGAAAAGTTTTCTTTCCTTCAGTATCATCCAGCTGCGTGGAGGAGGTTTTTGCGATGACAGGAAAAGTGACTTTTTTTCATGTCTCCTAGAAATGTATTATAACTTAAAACAAAAACATCTTTCCAAGACTTTTGGTGGTCCTCAAAGTATTTGTCAGTTTTGTTTTCAGAAAATCTCATTTATATTCTGTGTAGTCAGTCCAAACGACTGAAATTAAATGTTTGTTTTTTTAACAGTCTCTTTCCTTTAGCAGAAAATCTGCCCAGTGGCTCTCACCCAGTGCCAGGGTTTCACACGTTATCAAGAAGCCATTGTCTTGGGACAATCACCCCTCCCCCACAAAAAAGAAACAGCCGCTAAACAGCAATCCACCCAAACTCTGTTTGGGCCAATTTTCTTAATGTTTCAGCAAGGCTTAATCTGTTGGCATAAGTGTTTAGTCCCATTAACTGCTAAAGTCACAGAGTCCACAACTCACCGTGCTGACAGTAAACAGGGAATTTGAGGAATGGCTTTTAAACAATGACTAAGCCTCAAGCCATTTTGTCTTCAGATGCTGTGAAACTTGTCCACGCCAGAGTTGCCTCCTTGCTGCAGCTCTACTTTTATTTAAAACGCATCTCCCTCCCGCCGCCTTTGCTCTGTGCTCATAAGATGCGGTTTGCTAACTTCCCTGTCCTCTGATTGGCCCCTAAGGACCCACATGATCACGAAAATAGACGTGCTATTATTTTTTAGAAGGACACGCTGTGGTAAAAACCGGAAAATGGATGAGTTTGCCCACACTGGGTTTCTTTGCAGACAACCCCACTCAGTCCCGGGTAGGACATGTCCTTTGGGTAGGAGCAGGGATTTCTCGACCTCTATTCTAGTCTACCGAGCCCAGGGAGCAGGGATATATGTGCATGAATGGACCTCCTCACTGATAGAAATGATCCCTCAAGGGGTGTCAAAGCATAATATTCACCAGAAGTGGTTCATTCTTCTCTTTAAGTATCTAACAACTTCAGGGCACCTTGTCTGGCCTAGTTAGTGGAACATGCGACTCTTGATCTCGGGGTTGTGAGTTCGAGACCCACATTGGGTGTAGAGAGTACCTAAAAATAAAATCTTAAAATAATAAATAAATAAATAAAAAATAAATGTCTGACTTCATTTTGAAGGCTTTTTTCAATGTTTTCATCAGCAGATCTCTCCTATTAGCTCCCAGATGGCATTCTGTATGCCTCACTTAACGCTATAAGCAACAGCCCAACAGCTTCGCTTTTTTTTTTTTTTTTTAAGATCTTATTTATTTATTTGACAGAGGGAGAGATAACGAAAGCAGGAACACAAGCAGGGAGAGTGGGAGAGGGAGAAGCAGGCTTCCCGAGGAGCAAGGAGCTCGCCCCACGCGGGGCTCAATCCCAGGACCCCGGCACCATGACCCGAGCCGAAGGCAGATGCTTAACGACTGAGCCACCCAGGTGCCCAACAGCTTCCCTTCTGTGACTTCTTTTTCCCCGCTCCCCATCCTTTTGCTCTCTTACCATCACCCCCACTGCCCACCCAGGACTTACAAACAATAACAAAGGAGAGTATTCTCTGCCTCCGGATCTTCATACGATTCCAGGATTAAGGAGATTCCCCAAGGGATCCAGGCTCCACTTTGCGGGCTTTTTCACGTCGTGATCTTTTTAATGTGAGCTCACATCTCCTACTTGGCCAACAATAGCACCAGTTCTTTCCCTGAACCTACCACTTCCCTCCGAAATATCACACACACGATATTCAGATTCTCTCATGCGTGCTGTCCAGGGCTGCTGAATAGAAAGGGGTTACATTAGGAGTGTGGTATTCTGTCAGGCTGAGGTTGGACTTGTAAACAAAGGGGGTAAGGAGAAAGACTGTAAATGGAGAAGTTGACATAGCTGCTAGGGAATTTTGAAACTCCTTTCTCAATCTCTGTCAAATTAAAAAGCATACAAAGTAGGAGGCAGAAAGAGAGCAAGGAAAGTGAGGGAGTGATATATTTCTTTAACCTTTCAACAGCGTTTAGCAAATGCCTACTCTATGTCAGACACCATATACTGTATGTCCTAGGGGCTGGGGATATAGGGATGGTGAGATGTATTTACCTATCTGTAGTCTGGGAGGGAAAGCAGACCAGAAAATCAGTTATTAGCCAGAGTGTTAAGGTGCTGTGGGAACCCGACTCTAGAGGAAAGGCACCTGAGTTATCTGGAAGTGGGGTATGCTGGGCGTTAGGGATGAAGGCTGCTCAAAGGAGAGGGTGCTTTAGATGGGCACTGAAAGGTACAAGGCAACCACTAAGCACATGGGGGTGGGAGGTTGCAGGGATGCAAGGTACAATGAGGAGAGGGGTGTCCCAGGATAACAACAACAACAAAAAACCCCACATGCCAAAGCCCAGAGATACAATGTATTCAGATACTGTGAGCTTCCTGGTATGACTAGAGATCAATGTGGCCAAGAGTAAGTAGAGTCCTAACTCTTAACTTATAGAAGCCTATAGGTCTATGAAATGTAGCTATAACTTATTTCCATATTTCATCTATTTTAATTTGCGGGAAATATTTAATATTCTAAGGTCTATGGTCTTACCCAGATAACACTATCGCCTGTCTGAAAGTCTTGTAAATGTCAACCATGAGTCTTACTGCTAGAACCATAAGTTATCTTCATAGTTGCAGTTATCTTCAGTCCCTGCAGAGTCCCCCAACTCTAAGGCTAGGCTGCTCCTTCTCAGAAGTCACCCATGAAACATTGATGCTGTCCAGGGTTCTGTCTCAACAGTGGTTGGACTTTACCCACCTTCTCTGGGCAATTTCGAGCACCTACACGCCTTCAACCAACACTATAAACCGGTAACTTCCAAATCGGTACCCCAGTCCAGGTCTTCCTCTGAGCTCTTAATCCTTATTCCGCTTGCTCACCTCAAATGCAACATGTTCAAGATTGGACTCTTCCTGGTGCCAATCCATTTCTCCTCTTTCAGTCGCCATCACCATCCATGTAAAGCTGGACATCTGGGGATGATCTTAGAATTTCCTCTTTCCCTCATCGCTCGTGCGTCTAAATCCAAAGTCTCATCCATTCTATCTTTAAATAGCTTTTTCATCTTTCTCTTCCTCTCCATCTTGATTTACCATTACACTCGAGCAGTTAAGTTCAATTCAGTTCATCAACTATTTATTGAATGGCTACTGTCTGCTGTTTATGTAATTGGTAGACCTGTGAGGAATTAGACTAGTGAGGGCTTACCATAACTGCAGATCTCCCTGCCTCCATCTTCTCCCACATCTTCTATCCCATCACTGCCTACTCAGGAATTTTCAATGGCTCTCATTGTGTAAAATCCAAATGTTCTAAACTATAAGGAGCTTTAAGATTGGCTCCTGATGTTCTGTTGAATATCACCTCTCCGCACGTTCTATAACAACCATTCTGAAGAGAGTGCAAAGTATGTATGTGTGCATGCATATATTTCGTGAGCATACTATATTCTGGCATATCTCTATGATAACGTTGTGTCTCTGTCAGGAATACTCTAATAGACTCAAACAACTTTTCTTCAACCTTGAGTCTCAGCACTTACGTTACCCCCCGTTCTTAATTCCCCTCAAACTTTACCCTTGTGATTCTACTCACAGACATCACCTTCCTTGTTCCCTTTATACCTTGTAAAAATGTCCTTTAAGCAGTTTCTATATTGTATTGTAAATAATTTCTTACAGGTCACAGCTGTCCCCTCACTGAACATTAACTCCCTGAGGGTGGGGTCTATGTGTGTGTCTGGTCATCTCCATACAGAAGCTGGAACACAGTGGGTGCCCAATGTGTTGTTCCAGCTTTTCTGCAGAGATCTTATTAAGGATGTGTCTCAGGGCTTAAAGAGGAACTTTGGTTCCTGGGCAGGGATCTTGTGAGTGACCCAAGTGATCCAGCCCCAAGCTGTTGCTCAGCTACAGGGATATTGGGGCCTAAGCCCCACGTGTTCCCTGGGCACACATACCTCACTTCCCTTCCAGGAACATCAGAGAGGGACGGCTAGTGGAGTGTCACTCAGAGGGCAGTGTCTGCCGTTGTCCCCCTCAGCCATCCTCTAAGGGACATGGGCCATTTCTCCACGATCCTTCATCGTGTGTCCTCTTGGTCCTCCCCCAGCTCAGCCAAGTGCAACAGCTTCTGTCCCTCAGGATTTCTTGCCTCTGTGGTCTTGTTCATATCCCTTGGCTCGGACTGCCTGGCTTTTGATTCTACTTATGAATTCATGTCCCATCATTCTTGAAGACTTAATCCCAAATGCCATTTTGTTTGCAAAGTTTTCTCTATACTCCAAATGGGAATTGATCCCTCCCCCTAAGAGCCCTCTGTGTCTACCTCACAGCATTAATTATATCTGCTTGTTATTATTTGCACCCTTCCTCCCAGCTGGTGAGACTCACTCATAATTGTTTTCACCCCTCAGAGCCTAGTACACTTTCTTGCATCAAGTAGGGACTCAACCAGTTCAGGGCTCAGCTTTGATATTCGTTCTTCCAAGGAGCCCTCGTTAGTTTGGGTCATGTGTTCCTTGTATGTTCACGTTTAGCTTCCCATGTCCCTCATTGGTCTGTCTGCTTTGGATGGCAGGGATTCTACTTCTCCTGTCCATTGATACTCCCGGTATCTGGCATAGGACTGACCTCAATAAACACTTGTTGAAAACAATGACTAAACAAAGCAAATATGGGTTGTTGAATATGGAGAACTGCAGAAGAATGAATCATCCTGGGGCCCGAGGAATGGCTGCCTTTTAATATATCTGATTGAGTGGTTCTGTGCCTTTATTTCACTCTCCTGAGGGATGTTGCAAAATGTCGGTTCTACCTTCAAAGCAAAGGAAGATCCCATAGTTGGCCAGAGCTGTCAAGGAGTCCTGGCTGACTGAGGAATGGATGTGGGGGTGGTGGGAAGGAGGTGGGGGGAATTGGTGGAGACGAAGCCATGGTGAGCCTCAAATCCCCAGTTCATCTTCCTTTACCCATTGATAAAGGACACGCCCTCCCCTCCAGATAGTCCATGTATGTCCATTCCCAACCTCTAACAGTTTAGGATGATGGGTTTGTGATGGGTTGTAATGAGCTGAGGGAGGTCGTGATACTGTAGTCTTAGAATAGATTTCCCTGTCCTTAGAGCACGTCCTATTCTTTGCAGACTCAACCATAGCTACCCCTCGGCCAAAGAGCTTCGGGAAGGGTAGAGGGTTTATCTGGGCTGGGGTGGGGGTCGGGGGGGACTGGCGGGCAGCGTCCAGGCTCAGTTGGAAAGGGAGTCACTTCGGGATGAGGAATTATTTTTTTTTTCTTTTCAACTTGAAAGGTTATTTAAATTTTGTAGTCAGCCTACCCTGTTCATCATTCTTCAAGGAGTGAGATTCCTTTTCCTAGCTCAGCAGTAAGCCTCCAAACTTCACATACACAATTTTCACCCCAAATGGGAAAAAATAGGCCATATTCAAAACTGGAAAGGAAAATTCATCATAAAACCTTCCTAAGAGCTGTATTATTAAAGTTACCACCATTTGGTTGGATATTATCAAGGCAAAAAAATTAAGGTAGAGATTGTGAACACTGCTGTTCTCCTTTCCGCCCTTGCTTGTAAATGAATGTTTTTCAGCCTTCCCCATCCATCTTCATTAACATTGTGAGCAATTTGTATTGGCCTGCAGTGCAGCATCTCTACATTGTGTGAATGTATATGTGATGTTCTGGAAATGGGCAATTTAATATGAAAAGCACACCATATCTCAGATTTTTTTTAATTTTCTAAACAGTAATTTCTGCTAGGAATTATTCCATGATTTGTGCATAATTTCATGCAGATGGTTATTTAAATATAAATAGAGAAATGTGTCCTTTAATACTGTGCCTGCCTCTACTTAGGTTGGCATTCCCACATTTTAAAATAGTGCCATAAATAAAAGATAAAAAACATCCCTAAGCCACACACTAGTCGGAAGATAATTGTGCCTGTTTGTTAATTGTCATTTGAGTGCCCTCCAATTAACTTTCTTAATATTTTCCAGTTTCTTTAAAAAGAAACTTAAATGGGTCTTTTTGCGAAATGTGTTTACAGTGTAATGAAAAACCTCTTTGTTTACCTAATTAAGACTCCATTCTCCCCGTAGTAAAAACAGAACTCCCTTCTTTGGTGACCAACCCACTTTCCTGCTCTGCAAATGCTAACTCGGGTCGCTAAACTAACATGAGAATGGTTGGGGTTTGAAGCCATATACACACATGGATGAGGACTTGATCCAGCCATTTTATAATTCACATGTATCTTTTCAAAAAATGCCACACAGTTGTTGGCCTTGAAAAAGTTCTGTTATAATTAAAATAGACAACATGTGGGAAAATGTGCAATTAACCTTCTTTATTTGAATAAGATCTAAGTTAGTGGCAGCGAGGGTAGAACTAAAGGTTTTATAAATGCCAGTCCAAATTATCGCTTAAATAAATATCCTACAACACTCTTAACCAAAAAATATGATCTTGAACAGTGGTAATGAGAACTTATAAAATGGAAAAAACCTATGAGTACTCTCCAGAGCTCCGTCTTCTGTTTTGTTATTCTGTGTACTGGTTCCTTATCTGTTCTAGCTGAAGGGCTGTGATTTTTCCAGACCAAATTTACTTCAATGACTGTGAGTTGGAAACTCATTCCTAAAGGTGATATTTCCTTATCCCTAGAAGATATCTTGAGGCAAGAAACAAAATAAGAAAAAAAGGTGAAGGGGTGTGTGTGTGTGTGTGTGTGTGTGTGTGTGTGTGTGTGAGAGAGAGAGCACATGCCCACACATGTGCATAAAGATTTATTGGACCTCTTGCTGCCAATTCTTGTGTTGCACTGACTCTCCCATCTACATCCCTGGCCTAGAACTTTTTTCCCTTTTGCATTTCCAAACTTCTTAACGGCAATATGGCATCTGCACTTGGAGATCCAAGTATGCTAATACTCAACAACTTATTTTCTGCGCTTGTCTCCCCTCCCCATTTCACCAATGGGGTGAATACCTTGAAATTCAGTCTTGGAAGCCTTCTTTTCCTTTATTTTCATATCTGTTACCAATTCAACCCTACAGACACTTCCTTTTAACAACTTCAGGACATTTCAGCAGTGTCTGTACCTACCAGCAGAAGCAGGCAGCATCTTCATACACACCTTTTCGCCCCCTTTGCTCACTCCCAAAGAATCCTGAAGTCGCTTATTGATTTTGAATACTGGAAAATCTCTAGTTGCAGACAGTGTCAGTCATTTCTTCTGTCTGAGCCTTGGTCCCCCACTGGAAAACAAGAGGGTTAGACTTAATGAACTATTAATTCCTTCCCAGCTCTCTCATCCTATGTAGAGGTCTGGATTAAAACTTCCAACAAGGATGGTAGGGGCTTACGACAATTGCTGTCTATTGCGGGTCCTGTTGACTCCATCTAGATCGCCCTGGGTTTCCCCGGGGCGTACCCTTCCCACTGTAATAACCCTGCAGGCCTAGAGGTAACTTGATAGCTCCAGTTCTATCGAATGTGTGAAAGGCACTAGTGTAATGTTGTTCAAAGGAACTCTAGTCAGATTACCTGGTTTTGAATCCAGCTTCATCACTTACCAGCTGCATGACCTTGAGCATGTTACTTGACATTCCTGAATCTCAGTTGCCTCATCTATAAGGAGGGCATAATCATAATAGCATTTCATAAGGTTACAAAGACTAAATGAGGTCGTTGTTGTAAAGCCCTTAGAACAGTGCCTAGACCTTGGTTAGGACTCAAAAAATATTAGGCATTAAAATGCTATAGCTCTTCAGGGGCACCTGGCTGGCTCAGTCAGTAGAACATGCAACTCTTGATCTTGGGGTTGTGGGTTCAGGCCCTACGTTGGGCATAGAGTTTACTTAAAAACACTTTTTTTTTAAAAGATTTTATTTACTAAAATATTTTTTTAAATAATGAAACAGCTCTTCTTTTCACCTTATAGATTAATCAGTAAAACATACAAGAACATGTTAGACACAAATGGCTCATGATATTATCCTTTTTAATTTTTTTGAACATTAGCTATAACACTTGTAGAGCTATCCCTGATAGGGAGGTATGCTTTTATCACATTATAAAAAATTCATACGTGCTTATCTTATCTTCGTCATAACAATTTCTACTTCTAAGAGCACAGAGTCTCCTCTTTCTTAATAGTAGAGCACATGTATGGTGTCAAAAAGTCAGTTGATTCAGTCCATACAGAGGTAATGATCCATTTAGGAACAAATGTTATACTGGGTCTATCTACAAAAAGTAATTTAAAACATCCAGTTGTATACATTAAAATGAACAAATATTAAAAAATAGGAACTATGCCATAATTACAAATTTAAAATGCCAAGTCTCTTTGTTCTTCTCTAATAAGAGGCACAAGGTTTGTTAGGCTAGAGTCATATTTAAATACCTATACTTTGGAGAATCTTATTTTTGTCTTTGAAGGCCTACCTAATCATAGTAATCGAAAATTCTTTTGCTAGTGATATTTAATGAATGTGTGGCACTGACTTGATGACATGTTATATTAAACAGCCCCTGCCATTATGGTGGTTCAACTTTAGAAGGGACATTATTAATGTCATAGAAAGATCAAGTAGGTTAATCTGAGCAACATGCTCACACCGTGTACACAATGTAAAACGTATATGCAACATTCTGTATAAAATTATCACATTGCTAGTGATACACTGAGCAGCTAAAAATATTAAAGATCCTGTGAAGATTAGCAGTTGACATTTTGATTGATCACAAATTATTTTTCTTTTAAAGCTCACACCTGATATTTAGAAAGGTATTCGCCCTGTTTCTCTGTGTTTGATCTTCACAACATCTAAAATAGAAAGTGTGCCATCATCACCCACACTTCCCCTCTTCCCTGCACATCATTACCTTTATGAATTCTCTGTCCCATGCTGGGTTTTCTCTCCGGGCCACACCCTTCTGTTCCCTGTTCACTGCTGACATCATGCTGCCCCAGGGTCCAGAATTACCTAAACTTCACTTTACAAGATGCCCCCACCCCCACCCCACCCACGCATCTCAGTGCCACTGCGCTCAAGTCCTTAAACAAAACTCCTGAACCCACTTTCAGGTTACCTAGCAATGGATATTCTGTGTTTGCCTGACATAACCTTTCTCTGAATTCAACAATTTGAGCTCTAGATTTAAGCATCGTTCTCTTATTCCCTACACCACGGAGAGCCATGTTTCCAAGGCTGGTCCCCTGAAGGGACGTCCAGATCTCTGATCTGTGTGGGTCCAAGAGTATGTGCACATTAGAAGGATCTGGGCGGTATGCCCTGAGCAGGAGGAAGATCATAAAACTTCTGTGAATAATTAAACAGCCAATGATTTGGGGACAACAAAACACAAGTTTGATTAAACTAGGTCCCTGGAAAATTAAAACTAGGTCCCTGGAAAATTAGTGGAAGTGTTAGTGACCTAAGATTGTCTTAAATCATGAGCAACTGCATACATAGCTAGTTTCTTGCAGGCACTGACACCTCTGTCCATAGTAAAAATTACAGAAATTATGAATTATAGAAATTATAAATTATAGAAATTATAAGAACTTAAATAGCAAAGCGTGATCTTTTAAAAATATTGTTATGGTAATGGAAGAAAATAAAGAATGCCATCTCTAATTCATAATTTTTACAATAAATTTATTTTTATTCTTTCTTCCTTGCCGTGTTGTTAATTGCACACATAGTCTTCCATGGAGACATAACCAATGCAAACCAAAGTGGTCTTCCCTAAATAAAGACAACACAATTGAATTCTGTGTACTACCTAGGTCCACAGTTGATTTGTAGCCAACAGGGAGCCATCTGACCAAAAATTTCAAACCCAAAGAAATATGAAAATTAAGAGCCAGGGCTGAGTTCTCTAATTCCAAGGAAAAGCTCAATGAACCCTTCCTTAAGGAATATCTTAAGGGTTGTCGAACTTGAAATAACTGCTTCCTACGGACCTAAGTGTCCACTGTGTCCTGTTAATAGTTAACGTTAGCTAGTTTTTAAAATTATTGCCACAAAGATAAGCTAAGAGTGTCCTCAGAAAATATGAAATGAAATTGAGTCCGAAGTGACGCTGGGGATGGGAGAGTTATTTTGCGGGGGAAGGACCGCGGGACAGGGAGAGGTTATCCACAGGAGACGGAATAAAACGAAGGTAAGTCTTAAAGATGCCAAAACCAAGAATCCGGAAGAACCCAGATTGGCATAACAACACCGCATCTGTTAAACAAAAACACCCGCTATCTCAAGAAATTTAAACAGAGATACATTCGGATAAAGCACTTTTACCTTCAGTGAATATTCTGTTAATTCTTAAAAATACACTTTTGGGAAAAAAAAATTCTTTCTCCCCCTCTGCTCTACCTGGGCTTCTCTAAAAGCCTGAATATCTGGAAATACAAGTAGATATCCATCCTGTGAAATATGAGTTGATTAGACAAATCTGCTTTGACCTACGAGCTGAATGTAAAACTGCCTAAATGTACAACTGAAGAGAAGAGAAGGGAGAGAGAAAGGCAGATAAAGGGAAGGGATCCAAGACTTCCGTTTTCCTACTTGCAGATAAACATATTTAACACCTATGAATTACGAGGGAAGTTTTAGACAGCTTGAAGCAAGCCCCACAGAATTATTCACTAATAGACCCCAAATGCATATTTTACTACCTTCAATTGCCCAATTGCATTTTTAATTACCCAGTACCTTCCACAGAGTAAAATGTCATCATGTGAAAACCACACATTTCCTTTAAGCGCCACCCCCCGCCCCCCCGCCGCCACCGCCCCGGTTCAGGTTCAGAAAAGTTCTTCTACATTCATTTAATCCCGAATCTGATTTCATCGGTCTCAAATTTTGAACGTGTTCAACGACAGGGTATTTCCCTCTTAGAAAACCTGAGACAATGACAGGAATTCATAGTAAGTTTTCCCCCATTCAACCAGGCATTTCTTGAGGGAATTGCAAAGGCTCTGCAAAGAAACAGTTAATATGTATATATCTCCCTGAAATTGGCAACTGTCTTTTATTTCCTCTAATATTCTAGCCAAAGATCTGAGCTCAATTTTTTTTTCTGTCCATAGGCTCCAAAAAAAAAAAAAAAAAAAGACTGTATTCTTGCTAATTATACATCCTGAAAAGAATTTGGTTCAGTGTAAGATGATCCTAGTGATATGCTAATCCTTTTTTCTGCTTGGTGCTGCCTGAAGCTTGTGTCTAACATTTTTTTCAACTGTATGACAATAAAAGTTCTGGCAACAAAAGAAATAAATGGGCAGCTAAAGGAGGTATAGCTCAAACACATGGCAGGCCGGCTCTCCCCTCTCCTTCTGGCTGCTCTTTTGTAGACTGCAGTTTGGTATCTTCAAGTCAATAGCTGAAATCCAGCCACCTTAGCAACTTAGTATGACACCCAAGCCCTCTCTCTTTACATTCATGAATAGTCAGCACCCAGCAGACAAAATAGAACTAATCTTTTTTGACAGAATTGTTCAATTTTGGAGGAAAAGCTTTTGAGTCGTCCACACATTTGCAGAATATGAGACAACAATGGCTGCAATCAAATTTTAAAAACAACAGTGGCCAACAGGGCTGGAAAGAAAGTCTCTTTGAATTAAACAGCACATTCAGTCAGTCCCAGTGGTCATAAACTTGGGGCAAACATTAATTTCAATACATGAGAGAGAGAGAGAGACAAACCAGGAGGGTACACCACGGCCCTCTCTGAGCTTCATGCAGTAATTCCTTCTGCTATGATACACACATCATTTTTTTTTCAGTTTCCTTTTTATTTTTCTTTTGTGTGGACTAATACAAATATTTCTTCCCTCTCGAAAATAATTCTGTTTGGGGACAGGGGGCAACGAGTCTCAGTTTAGAACGCTTTTTTATCCAGCAGCCTTTTGTAGTCATTTGAAAGCAGTTTTACCATTTAGAAATCCTGGAATGTATCTGTCACTTCCAAGTCTAACATGGGCTAAAAATGAATTCTCTCTCCACGCCCACCCCCACCCCTCCCCATTTAATACAAGGCATTGCTCTACCTTTGGAGACAATATGAACAAGAAGAAAAATCTACCCAGTTCATGGCAAAAACAGAAGTTAGCAACATGGTCCATGCAGCTGCAACATTGCATTTAAAATTCAGTTTCCTCATAGGAAGAGGGCTAATCCTGCCCCCCGTAATTCCCTACAGCCAAAACGTGCCCCCTCCCCTAGTGACAGTGCAATGCAAAGACACTAGCACGCTTATCTTGCCTAACCAGATGGCCGACTTGGATCAATGCACACACGCCACGATCAATGGGAGAGATAAAGAATTAGGAAAACAGTGGTACATGCTCCCAGAAAGCTTGTACACTGCATAATTATTTTATGATTCTACACATGGCTACATGTGATACTGAAGTCGAGAAGGAAAGGATAATTAGAGTGCTAGGAAGAATTTTGTCGGAGACTACACTTTGTCTGTCAGCACTTCCCACTCGAGCAAACTCACTGCCCTTATCGGAAAGTGAATTTAGAAAACATGAGCAAAAATGTCAGGGAAGGTATTTCCATTTTTGCCAGGTCCTGTCACGTCCCAAAGTTTAGTTCAAAGCCCGAGGAGGCTTGCTGGGATTTGGCTATGCCTCTCATCATGAGCCACCCCCGGTTCCCCAGCCTAGGAGACCCACCAGATAATATGTGGATGTGAGGCAGGCTGTCACGAGAAAGAATTTGGTCTCCAAGTGATTCAGTCAAGTTCATTCAGTAAAATAGAGCGGGACGAGGCATCCCCTTAATTTCTGTCTTCCGATTGGCTAACCGAAGCCGTGTTTTTGCGCAGGTTAGTTACCCACTGCCAACTAGGGGAAAGAAAATATGGCCCTACATCCCCGTTAACCACCCAGGTTATAAGGCGAGTATACGAAGGGGCTGAAGCTGGCACAGCGCCGCTTCATTCTGAATTCAGACCAAGATCATAAACCAGAACAATAAACTGCTGCAATCCTCCACTGTGGCAGTGTGCTAATCAGAGAAAAAGACAATGTTCCTTCAGCGCCTAGCACACAACGAGCGCTGAATAAATGATTATACTGTCGTCACATGTAGCAACAATAATGATGTTGTACCCTATACTAGTCCGATGTTGTATTCTCTCATCACCTTGTGTTAGATGCAGTTAAAAGTAGTATTAGGGTCTCCTTTGGATTTAAGACTCAGCTTGCATGCTAATTAAAGCCTTCAGTGAACTTTTTCCTCCATTTCTTATGTAAAGAGAGACGGGAACTGGAATCTTGAATTAGACACAGCTCTCCACCACTATCAACCTCACAAAACCTGGGGGTGAGCTAGTCATTTTAAGTAGTCTCTTACATTCAAAGTAGTGTGAACATTCAATATCCAAATAATTAAAATTACTATAGTTTGATTCTGAAGGATAAATAAACTATAGTCTGGGTAAAAATTCAGAGGGAAAAGAAAGAAATGTTGGCAATTGTACAAAGCCATAGTCGACCTCTTTCTAAGTAATTTTAGTTAGGTTAAATGTGATGCTCTGGATTTTTACATGATTTGGGTTGTTCTCCGGGATGTTCTCTGTGGAATTGTTTTGTCATCTCTGCCCTGAACGTTTCTTTCCTCCACCTCGGCACAAAGCGGACAGCTATATATAACTAGCACTTAGCTTGGCTGCCCATAATCAGATTTAGAGAAAGATCCTGGGTTCGGGGATATGATGCATATGATCACACCTATTTTTAGTTCAAAACCCTTAAAAAGCAAGGCTATCACTGTACCATTTAGGGCTTACTCCTAAATTTTCTCTGAGACTCCAAAAGATGAATGCAAACAGGCCATGCCCTTCCAGCAATATAACAGATTCACTGAGGTCTCCTTCTGCTGTAAATCCACATGCCCTTTCTGTCCATGTACTTTCTGTCCTGTAGCTGAGTTCCCAGAGAGCCAAAGAAGCCTCTGGGTGTGAGGGACGGGAGAAATTCGTGAGTCCTAACTGGAGCGTTTGAAGAGAAAGAGCCTGTGAGTTTTCTCCGAGGGTGGGGCTGAGATGGGCTCCACTTTGGGCTGGAGACAAGGTTGACAGCTGGACCTGAGACCCACCATTAAGCTGGACACCCCGGAAAGCTGGGGTGCTTTCAGTTTCAGCAGTACCTCTGGCTTCCTGTAAAACCAAACCCAAATCCTGTCTGCAGTAAAGCGTCATCAGGTTAGACCCCCAGGTTTTCAAGGGATTAAGATTTAATGAAATAGAAACTTCCAATCAGAGACCACCAATAACCCAAGAAAATAACCCTCTATAAGTGAGAGTCAGTGGAAACAATGAACAGCATTCGATCTTTTAGGACTAAATGATCAGAATTTATCAGATACAGAATTCAAAATAAATAGGTATGAAATGTTTTTAAAAATTAAAGTTGGAATTTCTAAAATGAGTCAACAATAAGAGACTAGAAAAATAAGACAGGTTGGAAGAGAACCAAATAGTACTTTTATTTTTTTTTAATTTTTTGAGGAATAATTTACAGACAATACATTACACTCATTTAAAGTGTACAATCAATGAATTTTGACATATATATATATATATATATATATATATATATAGTGAAACTATCACCACAAGCAAGATACAGAATGTTCCATCAACCTTGAATGTTTCCTCATGTCCCTTTGCAATTGACCCCTTCTTCCACCGCCGCCCCAGGCAGTCACTGATTTGGTTTGTGTTGCTATCACTACTTTACATCTTCTAGAATTTTATACAAATGAAATCGTACATTATAAACATTTTTGGGTCTGGCTGTGACTCAGCATAATGGTTTTGAGATGCGCCCACTTTCTTGTGCATATCAAAAGGTCATGTGTTTTTATTACCACTGTTTGTATACCACATTTTATTTATCCATTCTTCAATTAATGGACATTTGGGTTGTTTCCAGTTTTTGGCTATTGTGATTAAAGATGCAGTGAACAGCCACATAAAAGTCTTTGTGCGGACACATGTTTTCATTACTTTTGGGAAACGTCTAGTAGTGAAATGACTGGGTCGTATTATAGGTGTATGCTTAACTTTTTAAAAACTGCCAAAAGTTTTCTAAAGTGATCGTACCATTTTATATTCTCACCAGTAGAGTATGAGATTTCCAGTTACACAACATTCTCTGCAAGACATGATATGGTCAGCCTTTTTAATGTTAGCCATTATAATGAGTATGTAGTAGTGTCTCATCGTGGCTTTCATTTGCATTTCCCTACCTTAATGATACGCTTACTCACCATTCTTCTATCTTTTATTTTTAATTTTAATTTAATTTTATTTTTAAGTAAACGTTACTCCTAAGGTGGGGCTTGAACTCAGAACCCTGAGATCAACAGTCGTATGTTCTACCAACTGAGTGAGTCAGGCACCCCAACCATTCTTATATCTTGTTTTGTGAAGGGTTTGTTCAAATTTTTTGCCCATTTAAGAAAAAAAAAATTTTTTTTTTTTTTTTTGCTTATATGGACTAGCAAGAGTTCTTTATCCTGGATACAAGTTTTTGTCTGTGTTCCATTTTGGGTTAATCTTACTGTATGATGTAAGATAAAAGTCTATGTTTTCTTCCCTCATACATATATCCAATTCTAGTGCTGTTTGTTGAAAAAGACTTCCTTTCCCTATTAGATTTTCTTGGCAACTTTGTCAAAACATTAACCAAATACGTGTGGGTCTATTTCTGACTCTTTATTCTGCGGATCTATGTGTGTGTACCTTTCATCAATACCACACTGATGGTATTGATTTTTATAATTTTATAGTAAGCTGAAACCAGGTAGTGATATTCTCCCATTTTGTTATTTAAAAAAAAATTGCTTAGGCTATTCCAAAACATGTGCATTTTCTTACGCTTTTAAATCAGTTTGCCAGTTTCTATAAGATTGTCTACTGGGATTTTGATTGGTATTGTTTTCAGTCTAGTAATCATTTTGGGGATAGTTGACATCCTAAGAAATACTAAGTCTTTCAACTGATGACCATGGTATATGTTTTCACTTACTTAGGACTTTAAAATTTTCCCTTAGTAATGTTCTGTAATTTTTAATGTAGAGGTCTTTTTAGTGTAGAAGTCTGAGGATTTTATATGTAAATATTTTTTGGTTTTGGATGCTATTGTAAATGGAATTGATTTTTATTTATTTTTAAAAATATTTATTTATTTTAGAGAGAGAGAGAAAAAAATAAGAGAGAGTGTGTGGGGAGGGGCAGAGAGAGAGAACTTCTAGCAGACAACCTGCTGAGTGTGGAGCCTGACATGGGGCTCGATCTCACAACCCTGAGATCATGACCTGAGCCAAAATCAAGAGTTGGATGCTTAACTGACTGAGCCACTCAGGATTGATTTTTAAAATTTAATTTTCCAATTGCCATGGCCAGTATATAAATATATAATTGATTTTATTATAGTAACATTTTTATCTTGTGATCTTACTAAATTTACTTGTTTTCATAGTTGTATTTTAGATTCCTTAAGATTTTCTGTATAAATAGTCAGATCTCCAGCAAATGAACATTTTATTTTTTCTATCCAATATTTATGATTTTATGTATTTTTCTCGCCTTGTGGCAGTGGCTAGGACCTCCCTTGCTCCCATAGTCTTGAATAGAAGTGATGAGAGGAAGCATCTGTGCAATGATCCCAGTCTTAGGGGGACAGCATTCAATTCCTTACCATTAGGTGTATTAGCTACAGGTTTTTCATGGATACCCCTTGTCAGATTGAAGAATTTCCTTTTTCCTATTTTGCTGAGTTTTTTAAAATCATAAATTGATGTTGAATCATGTCAAAAGTTTTTTCTCACTCTACATAAATTATTATATAGTTTTTTCCCTTTATCATATTAATAAGGTGATTCTGTTTATATGCTTGATTTTATATATTAAAACCACTTTGTAGTTACTTCTGGGATAAACCCACCTTGGTCATAATGTATTAATTTTTAAATATATTGTTGAATATTATTCACTAATATTCACTAATAAGATTCATTATTTTCCTTTTTTTTTTTTGTAGTGTCCTTGTCATCTTTGGTGGTAGGTTATGATATCCGTATAGTAGTGTGCCTATTTACTAACTCTCTACATATTCTTTATGAACCTGACAAGTGCTTAAGTCTGTTTCAAAATATAAAAGATATGGTCTCTTAAAGGAACTGGTCCTCAGGTGAGAGGATGTGTCATTAAAGGTTCTGCTCAAATGTCGACAGAGAGGCCTTCCCCGACTACTCTGTCTGAGGGAGTACCATCTGTCCAACAGCCTTAGTTTCTTACCATATTTTATTTTTCTTTGTAGCACTCATCACTACTAATGTACTACATATTCACTTGTTCATTTGCTTACGGTCTATTTCCCCCACTAGTATGTAAATTCCATGAGAAAGGTGTTCCCACCTTTTTTCCTCATCTTGACTCTTGGCTACTTGCCTAGGATGGATTCTGGTAGATTTCCGCAAACATCTAAAATCTGTAGAAAGACCTCAAGGAAAATAGAGACTGGCTTTCCAACTGAAATGAGACACAGAAGATTGTGTGTTCTGGAGTCAGACTACTTAGATTTGAATCCTGGCTTCACCATTTACCACCTAGACAAACTTAGGCAAATTACTGCATCACTTTTTGCTTCAGCTTTTTAATCCAATCTAAAATGATAATAACAGCACCTAACTCATAGGGTTGTTGTAAGAAATAAGTAAACTGATACACGTGAAACATTTTAAAAAGGGCCTGACATATAATAAATGATCTCTAAATGTTTATAAAGTAAGTCGTATGCATATCCTTGGAATCAGAAATGATTATTTAACGCTCTTATACCATGCATTTTTAAAAAGTAATCTCTACACCCAATGTGGGGCATGAGCTCACAACCCTGAGATCAAGAGTTGCAAGTTCTACTGACAAAGTCAGCCAGGCACCCCTACCATGTATTCTTCTGCTGCACACATGGCAATCTTACCTTCTGTGCTGTCATTTTGATGATTCTCCCTATCTATGCCTCAGTTCTAAAGTTGTAGTCCTTCCACTAATCAGGAGAACAGTTTGCACTATAATTTCATTTTGGATAGGATGCCCTCTTTAAGCCAGGCCTGAGTGGTGCACTTAAGGTCACCCTAGTCCAGATGTCCTACTTCAGTGAAATCTGAATGAGGTTCTTTTACAAATAAACTACTGGAAAATTTCTGAATAACCCTGTAGAGGAATTTATATACAGAATCACTCGCAGTTAACTTAGATGGACAATGGTCTTACTTCAATAAGAATTCTCCTTCCCTAGAGAGTGGATCTATAGCCACACGAAACTGAGTCCCACCCCACTGTTTTTCCAGTACTCATCTGCTTTGTCCTTTTCTGTCCTGACCTGATTTGCCCTCTTCTTAGGTCCCTTGCTGTCCTGGTGAGCAGTTGACATCTCCTGCTGGGGTACTGCCTGTAGTTGCCCAGAGGTTACAGGGCTTTACTGACTCCCTCTGTGAATTGTTCAATGTCCTGTTATAGTACAGAAGTTTGTTACCCTAACAGAAAAAAAAAAAGTTCTCTGTTACCGCTGCTTTTTCCACTTCCACCGTTTTGCCATACGCATTCCAACAATGCTAGGCTTCTTTCTCTTAGCCTGTCAACACCACCCAATGCTGAACAGGAAACAACTCTTACCCAGTGGGGGGAACTGCCTAAGTCCATTTCAAATAGAGCTATTATGAATACTCTCTTCTCTAGAACTCTACAACAGAGCTTTACCGTGGTTTTTCCCTTTTCCACTTTGGAGTGACCTGCCTGGATACAATGAAAGAACTAGAATCAAAGATGCTATCCAGCAGTAAAATACTATCTACTTCTCTACTGACTTTTGGTTAATAATGATTTGTATTAAATTCGTGAAAAAAAAAAAAAAAGACACAGCCAACATCTACCAAAAGTTAAATCACTCGGTGTTTGTTCCCACCATAGCACATGGGAATACAGGGTAGACCAGTTGGTTACGCTAGGCTTAAGTTGCTGCTATCATACCCCCTGTTCTGGGAGGCTTAGACAATCTTGGGCCACCAGTCCTTTTGACTTCTCTGAACATTTACCAACAACTTCTGGAAAACACCTTGTCATATGACCATCCTTAAAGATATGGTCCTTAGAAGACCAATTTAATTTATTTTTTTAATGTAGTATACATATTTATTTGGGTATTTCTTTACAAATGTTCTTTTTTTAAAGATTTATTTATTATGTATTTATCTTATTTTTAAAGATTTTATTTATTTATTTGAGAGAGAGCGAGACAGCATGAGAGGGGGGAGGGTCAGAGGGAGAAGCAGGCTCCCTGCTGAGCAAGGAGCCCGATGCGGGGACTTGATCCTAGGACCTTGGGATCATGACCTGAGCCAAAGGCAGACGCTTAACCGACTAAGCCACCCAGGCACCTCTGCTAAATGCTTTAAATGCATTATTTCACCTAATCCTCAATATCACCTTTCCTAACTTATTCCAAAATAACTTGCATATATTATCTCCTCTTTGTAGGTAAGGAATCTGAGCTTTAGAGACATTAGGTAATTGGCTACAGGAAGCAGTTGAGCCAGGCTTTGAGTCCACCTCTGGCTGACTCGAGAGCCCGCACTCTTGACTACCACGTATAATGAGTCAGATGGTAGTTACTTTGTTTACTGAGAACCCACTCTGTGCCTGGAGCTTCACATTTTCACAAATAACTCATTTAATACTTGTTATGCTATAAAGCCAGTTTTGCCTCTCATTCTACAGATGGGGAAATTAAGGCAAGGGGTTAAATGTGACCTTCCGGTCGGACTGCCTCCATGGGTCTTCGACCTTGCGCTTAGAAGGACTCGGGGCTGGTTTAGTGCCCTGCTGTTGCCATCTTGAAATTCTTAAGCATTTTTGAAGAAGATATATATTTGTATCGAGTCCCACAGATTAAGCAGCCAGTCCTGCCTTCTAACTTTTTCCCACCTCACTGCATTTCCATGGACTGTGATATGAAAGCCAAAGTGAGGGGGCCACTTTCTTCTCTGAAGGCAACACTAGAAGCCTTCTGCCTTAAGGATTCTAGAAACAGAAGGCCACACATTAATGTTTGCAAGGGCTGCCTAATGACAGGACCATCTTAGAAAATGAAAGGAATGGTGATAGAGTTGGAGTTGGAAATAAACACTGACGCTGCCTTCTGATAAGTACTCTTTCAAGGAAGGGAAATTCAGGTCAATAATGCCTTCAGAGTGTTCATGGCAACAGTGCCATAGATTTACTATCAAAGAATAAGTGTCTTGATCTATATATATATACCATACCTGGACACTACCCCCTTGCCCAGTAGAACTCTAGAGAAAGAAGGCCAAACAGATAAGAAAATAAATGTTTGTCGTGGCATTGTGGCCAAGATGCTGGCTTAATTTCATGTGTATTGTACAGTAAGAACTTGCAATGGGGTGAGTTTAATATAGGTAGGGAAAAAGCACGTAATCACTATTAAACCTTGGCACACAACACCAAGAATACCTCCAAACAGAAGAAATCGTCAGAGCACGGCCCATCTGTCTTTATCTCTTGATTCTTCATAGGTACCCTTCTTTTCTCTTACCACAGGCAGCTTCTGTCCAGATGGCAGGAAACACGGCTGCTGCCTACAAGGCTCACATCCCTGCAGCATGCAACCAAAATGGAAAGGAGAACATCTCTTCCCCAGCCTCCCTATAGCAAATTGCATGGAAGGGTTCTGACTGGCCTTACTTGGGACAATACTAATGCATTAGACCAATCAATGTGAACAAGGGAATACGGACGCTGTGATTGGACAGTCCTGGGTCATATACCCACCTATATGAAGCCAGGTGGACACTCTGATCAGCAGATAGGATTGTTCCATTTATTTGATTTTCATTGCTTATCTGAAATTCACATTTAGCTGGGCGTTCTCTATTGTATCTGATACCTCTGCCTGAACCACAAGCAAGAGAGCAGGAGTGGTTCCCAATAGAAGGGTTGGGGGCTAACAAGAATAATACTCGCTGAGGACAGCATTCAGCTCAGCTCCTGTTGGTTTCATACCAGAGCCCAAAAGGCTAGGAGTCAGTCCCAAATTCCAGAGGAAAATGCTGAGTTCCAGTTTCCATTGCCCCATTTTCAGGGTCACACCCTTCACTTGTGAGGTAACACAGCACTTGATGCTCCACATTGATTACGTTTGTCCCCACTGACTTCTATGTTCAAAAGCTATTGAAATTCTCCTTTAAGTTTGTTTCTCTAGTGGAATGAATATTAATGAATCCAACCTAATCATAATACTTATGCCATTTATACATTTGGATTTGTTATGTTGAAAGTTCACTACGAAGGCTAGTCATCCTTTTTTTTTTTTTTTTTACAAACTAAGATATACTTTTTGAAAATGTTGAACAATTTTTCCCCCCAAAGGCCTATACAGTCTAATCCTGTTGCAGGATTAATCTATTTAATTGAAAAATATTTAAGGGAACTCTAGCCAATGGCTCAGATAATGCAAACAATATCAAATAGAATTAAATTATTGTACAAAAGGAAAATTTGGATGGCCCCCTGCAATATGTTGAAATGTAATTTACTCTTGAAAACCAGGCTCAAGCATTTTGACCTGAAGGTGTATTTAAAAATGAAGATAAAAAATTTCTCTTTCTTCCTCTCTCAATCTTCTGGCAGTCCTTTTGCCCTCCCTTGGATTCTCATCTTCATGTAAAACATGATAATAATGTAGGAAAAAGTCTAGGACAGCGCTGTCCAATTGAAATAAAAGAAAGCCAAATAATAAATTTAAAATTTTCCAGTAGTCACGTTTAAAAAAGTAAAAAGAAACAGATGAAAGTAATTTTAACAGTATATTTTATTTAACCTAATGTATTTAAAATTTTGTCATTTTAACATGTAATCACTTAAAATTATTGAGGACATATTTTATATTCTTTTCATATTGGTAATGGACCTCAATTTGGCCACTAATTTAATTGGGAATATTTGATCTGTATTTAGCTTTCACAAAATTTATAGTTGAAAGAGTAGATTCATATACCCAAGTTGTTCCAAAAATACTTAATAATTTTCTAATACCTAGGATGCCTGGGTGGCTCAGATGGTTAAGCGTCTCAGTGTCCTGGGATTGAGTCCCATGTCGGGCTCCTTGCTCCGCGGGGAGCCTGCTTCTCCCTCTGCCCCTGTCACTCCTCCTGCATGTGCTGTCTTTCTCTATCTCTCTGACCAATAAATAAATAAAATCGTAAAAAAAATAATTTTCTAATACCTAAATTGAGTTTCATTTCAGATGTATCAGTCAGGGTCCACTTAGGAGACAAACAACATCAGTATTTGAACAGGGAGAATTTAATTCAAAGAATTGTTAGCTATACAAAATTTTTAATTTGGTAACTAAACAGGCTAAGCGAGAGAGAGAAAGAGTGAGAACTATATGCTCTCTGGACATAGCAGCTGCCGGAAGCAGTGACCACGACCAGACCTGGGGAAACAAATGGAAGAGATTGGAATTGATAAAGTTTAGGAACTTAAAACTGGGGTCTTAATGGAGATAAAACTCAGCCCTTAGAGAAAGAAGCAGTGCTTACGTCATGCAGTGTCAGCATTTGGAGAATTTCGAATTAGTGGTAGTAAAACTTTTGTATACATTTCCAAACATTGTAAGACCAAAGTCAGTACATTTTTACATGGCTGCTGAAAGAAGTCTAAACTTATTTTATTCTAGACATAAATTAAAAGCAATAAGCTGTTGAAGAGGTGGACTGGAAAGGTTATTAAAATTTTCATGGTAGGAAGAGATAACCCCCCATATCGCCTTCTTGGATTTTAGTCATTGACAAATGATCACCTCTTCCAGGGATTAGCAAACTATGGGATGGGGGGCAAATCCTGTCTGATCCCTGTTTTTATAAATAAAGTTTTATTGGAACACAGCCATGCTCATTTACTTATGTATTGTCTATGGCTGCTTTTCCACCACAGTGACAGAGTTCAGTAGTTGCAAAAAAGATCATATGGCCCTTCAAGCCCTGAAATATATACTGTTTTGCTCTTTATTGAAAAGTTTACAGAACTCCAATCTAAATCTTTGCTGAAATAAATGTTCATTTAAACGTGATACTAATAACAAAGCATTTCCTAATATACCAGACAATAGGGTCCCTAGAGTGCACAATCCAACATCTGTTTCTTCATGTTGGCTTGCTTCAAGCTTTCCCAAAATCTTAGGAACCACATAAGGCCTGCAAACTTATGAATTAAAATTAGCCCGGCTACTGGCATTATCTCCTCTGGATTTCTAAATTCTACTGTACATATATTTTCATGGAATATAATCTAAAGACTAGAGTATATCCATATATTTCTTTAAATATTAAATTCCCTCAAAATAGAAAGACTAGTCAATCAGCACAAGAAACAGAAATAAAAAACTCAATAAACACATTATGGGGTAAAATATATCTTATTCATTGTCAAAGTCAATTGCAGTGCAAAATTATATTTAATTTTCTATTCATTACATTAAAATTGCACAAAGTCTGAGAGATTCTTTCCAAATAATTTTTAATAATATAATTTCTTTTCAGCAATGGGAAAACCAGTATTTTTATAGCTATTTTAAAGCTCTAAGATAAAAAGAAATTTTCAATATTCCATTTAGGCTCTCACGTAGAAAGCTAATATGTTTAATTTTATGTTCTTAGGCAAAATCTGCAACTCCTAAAGAGAAAACAAAATCTAGACTGCTCTCGTGGACTTTTTAGTAATGTTCTTCTTATTGCCCTGCATTATGTGGGCAATCCATTTCTTTATCTAGAGTCATAGCCAGACACACTAAATGAACAAGAAGGCAAATAACCACCAATGTTATTCAAAGCATAAACGGGTTCTGAAATTTGGGCATAGTCCCTTTAATAAAAAGCTTACCATTGTGGGAAGTTGATAATAAAACTTCCTCTTCCTCCCCCTCCTTCCCCTCCTTCTCTTGGCTTATTTCACTCAGCATAATGTCTTTAAAGTTCGTCCATGTTGTAACATATGTCAGAATTTTCTTCCTTCTGAGGTTGAGTAATATTTCATTGTTACAGTTGCAATTTTTAAAAAGTGTCACTTTTAGAAGTAGAAAGATACACGAAAGGATAAGTAAGGACATAGAGAAATAATATAAGCAATAAAGCGGACTAATAAAATTACATTACATTGGTATCCTACCAATACAGAGTTTGCATTTTTTATGACTATAAAATGTGCAAAATTGGAGATATATTTGATTAGAAAAAAATCCTTAAAACTCAGGTAGGTACTCACAAGAACATTACAAATAAATAACAAACTAATGACTAAAACCATCTTAATATTTTGGAAGTTAAGAAACACTTTCCTAAATAACCTCTGAGTCAAAGAAATTTAAAAATGACATTACATGCTATCTAGAAAGCAGGCAAAAAAATAATTCACATGAAATACTTTGTATTAAAACAGCTTAATTGTATTCAGAGAAAAACGCACAGCCTCAAATTCCTTCATGTTTGAAGAAAACTGAAAATAAAGTAATTTAAGCTCATTGTTATGGCCTGAATTAAATCCACCCAAAATTCATATGTTACAGTCCTAACCACGGTTCTTCAGAATGTGACTATATTTGGAGATAGCGTCTTTAGAGAGGTAATTAGGGTATACTGAGGTCCTATGGGTGGGCTCTAACCCAATATAACTGGTGTCCTTATAAGAAGAAGAAAATTGGACATACAAAGAGACTCAAGGGAGCCATGCACCTGGAAAAAGACCTCATGAGGCCTTGAAGAAAAGCCAAGGAGACAGGCCTCAGAAGAAATCAAACCTGCCATCACCTTGACCTTGGCCTTCAAGCCTCCAGAATTGAGAAAGTAAGAAAGTACATTCCTGCTGGTTAAGCCACCCACTCTATGGTATTTTGTTATACCAGCCCTAGCAAATTAATATATTCATCTAAAAACTAGTAAAAGAAAAATAAAACAAATCAAAGGAAGTATGCAGTAGGTATTAAAAAAGACAAGACATAAAATTGATAAACTAGAAAACACAAAAAAAGAAGACGGAAAAAAGAAAAAAATGATGTTATGAAAACAGCAATAAAATCAATAAATTAATACTGGAATAAAAAAATGATAGAGAGCAGAAATATGTAAGATTAAGAATAAGTTCATAATCACAAAAATAAAAGAGATGAAAATAATTATACAAATGTACATTGGGAAACCCTATGACGACAGTTTGATAACCTGGAAGAAACGGATGATTTACCAACAAAATAAATTATAAAACTGACCCAAGAAGTAATGAAAAACTTGAAAAGAAAGAATAATCACCATAAGATTACAAAGGTGCCTGAAGATCTACTAGTTTTTTTTTTTAAACCGTCACATGATTTTACAGGCGAAGCTCTAACACTTAAAAATTCACATGATTTCATAGCTGAGTTCAACCTAATCTTTAAAACTATATCATTTTCACTATTCTAGATCATAATAAAAGGTAAAAATCCCCCCGATTTGTTTCATGATGCTAATATAACTTTCATTCTAAAGCTTGATAAAGACAGACCTAGCTATCTGGGAAAACTGGGGCCCTCAGATTAACTTTATCATCACAAAAAGGGGGACAACTAGATACTAAGTATCTCGTGATGTGGAGCAATAGGAGGTACCCAGCGCCACCCAAAAATATTCTTGCTGAGGAAGGAAGGAAGGGAGGGAGGGAGGAGAGGGAGGGAGGGAGGGAGAAAGGAAAGGATGAACCTAATTCTAATTGAGTTTATAGATTTACTTCTTTACAGAAGCTACAGGGGGATAGAAGAGTAAGCGGAACAATGCCAGGAAGAATTCTAATAGCCAAATCCAGAATGTGGGAAAATCAACAAGTTAAATGATCTGGCCCTTTCAAAATTTAAATGGTAAGAATAAAAGAGGAAGGGATGCATTATGGATGCAAAAAAAAAAAATGAGAAATAAAACAACGAAGTATGATGTATGGTTATTTTTGGATCCTGATTTGAACAAACAATAAAAAGACATTTTTTAGATCAGTCAGGGGAACTTGATTATGGGTCGTGTGACCTGACACCAAAGAATTTTTGTTAATTTTGTTAGTTGTAGCAATGGTATGTGACATTTAAAGTATCCTTATCTGTTAGATGTGAATACTGAAGTATTTGTAACATTACATAATGTCTGAAATTTGATTTTAAATACTCCAGAATGTAGGGTGCCTGGCAGTTGGTAAAGCAGGCAACTCTTGATCTCGGGGTTGTGAGTTCGAGCCCCACATTAAGTGTAGAGATTACGTAAAAATAAACAAACAAACAAACAAACAAACAAACTCTCCAGGAAGAAGAAAAAAAGCATCTGCGTGTGGTGGAGGAAGCTATATTGATGAAATAAAATTGACGAAATTACTGAAGCTCAGTGAGGAGTGCACTGGAGTTTGTAGACTGTCCTCTCCACTTTTGTGTATATTTGAAAATATCTGTAATTAAAATAAAAAATAGATCTTTAAAAATCAGACTTTCAGCAGAGGAAAAAAATGTCTCTGCTCATAGTTTTGGTACAAAGAGACATTGCCTGAGTTTGCCAGTGTGAACATTTATCATTACTTAGAAATTTAGAGCTTATATCTCTGGCTGGCACAATCAGATATTTGGGAATTCCCAGTTTAACCTGCATATTTTTCAAAAAAGACAAAGAAAATCATAGAATAAAAACAAATTTGGCTCAGTAGGGGGAGCATGCGACTCTTGGTTGTGAGTTCGAGCCCCATGCTGGGTGTAGAGATTACTTAAATAAATAAAACTTAAAAAAAAAACAAGCAGATATGGGGAAGATATGGGAATAAATATGTCTGAAAAGCCAAAAAGGAAAACAACAGCCTCTTAAGACACAGCCCAAGTCTGCTGTAAAGTATTGCATAAGAATGACTGAGACCTTCAGCTTCCCTAAGAAGAAATAAAGGTCATCCAACTACCTGCATGCCTCAAGGGCAGTTTAGCAGGAAAGAAGGAATCATATTTTTAAGGATGCATTCTCTCTACCATACTAAATCCTACAAAGAGATGTCCTTAGTTACCTTTGAGTTGGGAAACTATAAACTCAAACCTGACATTTGTTAGGCATGGCTAGCTCGTCACACTTGCTCTGCACCTGTCCTGCCCACTAAGAGTGTAAGCGTCCTGAGGGTAGGGACCGTGCTTGCAGTCACTACCTAATCCCACCCCGTCTACAGTACCTGGAGCATGGAAAGCGCTCAGTGAATGTTATTGAACTGATTCAATACCCTTTTGTTATAAAATTATTTCTCAATCTCCTCTAACGTATTCTATATGATAAAAGTTTGTTTTCATTGAGATAAAGGCTTTAGTTCCCCTGCAGCTTAAATACTAAAATCCCCATAACCATTTTTTGTTCTTATGGGATTGCATGGACTTGAAAGACATTTATAATGCCAAATAATGCTCTAGGAAGTTAGCCAAGAACTCCATCATCAACTAGGAGTTTCGAAACCTTGAGAACTTTTCTCCTGGTGTGTTTAAGAGTATTCAAGCTCAATCTGCACTAGGAACTGGCTGCTACTGACATTTTTTTGTCTTTCCCCACCTCCCCCCTAAGTAACACTGCAGTTTCTTTTCAGGGTCATCCGCGATTCCAGCAGCCTTTTTGGTGTGCTGAAGATAGCTCTCCATGCTTCCCTCCGCTCTCGCGGCTCTAATAAGAGACAATTCCCCCAGCACAGTACAGTTTCTCAGCAGGATAAAAGCTAGTTTCTATAAGGTAAGATTTCTCTCTTGAGGAAGTCTAGTTTGTAACTCTGGCACTATCAAATTTCCAGGTCATCTTTGCTTGCTGGGAAAAAGAATCCTTATGAAGAGAAGTTGCTCCCTGGAGGGAGAAGAAGGCAACGATCTCCCCCCGCCCCCAGACTGACCCCGTGTCCTGGAAGGACGGCCACAATGGGCCACGTGGAGGCCGCTGAGCCTGGGAGGCGGTCTGGGTGACCACAGAAGGGAAGATCCCTTAAATGGAATGACTCCCATGGCCTTCTGTAAAGCGCTCGCAGCCTGACCAACGCGGTCATCAACCATGCTCTGATCATTTTCAAGTTGTTGAAGTGGCTCAGCGGATTAATAGGCTATTGCGCTGGCTTTCTCAAATGCACGCGCATAGAATCATTTAATGCCATTTTCAAGGGCAAAAAGGGAAGCGATCTGATAGCCCTGCAAGTGAGCAGAGAATTACAACATATGACGGAGCCCCCATCACCACTACCAAACAGGGAGAGAGAGTACTGCGTGGGAGAACACAAGCTTTCCCGTTGCACCTGCTTTGCCCTCTCTCCGTTGAAACTCCTGGCCAGCTCATTTCTATGTTACCAGGACCCCACCTCAGAGCTGCTGGGGGGAGGTCCATCCACTTCCCTCTAACACGAACCCCAAAGTACACATACCTGCTCATCTCACTGCATTTCTAGTTTCACCCCAGGCAGAACACCACAAGGCAACTTCATTGTGACCTTTGGAGTTTACCTCGATTTTTCAAGACTCTAGATGGACCTAGTAAAGCGGAAAAAGGAATCACTCGACGGAGAGTTGCACCCTGGGTAGCTGATTCAGGTTGAGGTTTGCAACATCATTATTTGGTTATATTTACCGAATGTCTTACTTGCTCTATTATCTGGTTTTTCAGATGTGAGCTGTTCTTGATTTTTAATTGCTCTTATTTACCAAATGTCTTATTCATTACACTATCTGGTTTTTCAGATGCGCCCTCTTTTTTATTTCACTGTGAAGAGAGTCTAGTCTAACAAAATCTGTTACTTGCTCAGTAATTCCAAGAACTGTCGTGCACCCTGTACAGGTTGAGCTGACAAATTCCGTAGCAGTGACTGGCATTTCTTTGTCTTAGTCTTTGTGATCAGTGTTTTTCATAAGAACTGAAGAATTTGCTTTCAAAAGAAAATTTTAAATACTGACAACTTATTTGATAAGGATCAAATATTTTGTTGCATCAAATGCCTTCATTATTCAAAGGGACTGTTTCAGTGTCCTCCCATTATCTTCTAAAAACAAACAAGAAAACAAGTAAACCTTTGGAATCTTTTTTAATTTAAAGAAGTTATATTAATGCTTAAATTTCTGAAAGTGCCCATGTAGACAAATATATCCTGATATGTCTATGGGAGGAGGTAACAAAGGAAAACCTTCCCAAAAAAGTGTAAAGTCCATGATAGATGGAATGAATATAATATACTTTACAATATTTTGGGTGTTTACACTTTGTCATTCTTTTTTTTTTTTTCACTCAAATGCTGGGCAGAAAAATATTTTGGCTTCTTTATTCTCTTCTACGAAAGTCTATGTTGCTTTACTGTGGCCAAGCACAGAATTCATTAGAATTCTGTAATAATACCATTCACTGTATAGATTCAGAAATGCTATGGGACAAATCACATCCAACAAAAGTCATAACTGCATAGACAAAAAACCTTATATAGCAGAACATATGCCTATCTACTTGATTTCCTTCTAAGGATTTTACTTTCTTTGTGCACTATTCTGTCTTTGACCAACTATGTTATCATTTGAGCTTTATTTTTTATTTTTATTTTTTAAAAGATTTTATTTATTTATTTGACAGAGAGAGAAACAGCGAGAGAGGGAACACAAGCAGGGGGAGTGGGAGAGGGAGAAGCAGGAAGCCCGATGTGGGGCTCGATCCCAGGAGCCTGGGATCGTGACCTGAGCCAAAGGCAGATGCTTAACGACTGAGCCACCCAGGCGCCCCAGTCATTTGAGTTTTAATCAGTACTCATAAACTCTCTCTCTCTCTTTATATATATATGTATATATATAAATTTATTTTAGATGTCTTAGTCTCAAAGCTATTTACAAACTACTTGTTCTTGCAGCTACACTCATTAAGAAATAGCTTCATAAAAGCAGTCTAGCCAGGTGAAGGTCCATTTGGTTATGTAACAGATAGATCAAACTATTCTAAGTTTAAAATTTTTTCTTTTTAAGGCTTTAGATCACACAAGAGTCCTCACAGAAAGACCAAAAATCGACATACCTGTACATGTTCACGGTTAACTTGCTTCAACACGTATTCACTTGGGCTAGGCCCTGGGGTTCAAAGATGAATACCGCATGGTTCCTCTTCAAGGAGCTAACGATCTGAGAAGAAATTGGTAAATAAGAGAGCCAACTGTGTAACAACATAATAACTCTAAAATTATCACTATGAATGAAAGTCTCTGAGAGTATGTGAGAGCAAATTATCAATTCCTCTTGGAGAATGTGGGGAAAGATCATAGATTCACTTTGTTGGCTGCTTCCAAATATTCAGTTTTTCCTTTGGGTGGGATTGTAAGGGATTGTCCCCCACTTTGGTGCTAGGGATGAGTCTTCACAAGTATAACCCACTCCAAGAGCCCTTTCAGGTGATTAGGTAAAAAATGGACGCTTATTTTCATTGGCTGTAGGGACCTGTTCAAGGAACCTAAATTGATCCTCTCAGAAGGAAACCTAGGACTTTTGTTTGAAAATTTCACCTTTCCGTTCATTTTCTTTCTATCTTGAGTCTCCCTTGTTCTTCCCTTCTTCTCTCAGACCTCTTGGTTTTGAGGGCCCCGTGGCTCCATTTGGTCTTCTCTTCTCTACCTACTTTGGCCTCCTTGGTGATTCATCCAGTTGTATGGCTTTAAAGATCATCTGTATGCCAACAATTCTGAAATGTATCTTGCTAGTCTAGACTTCTCTCCCAAATGTAGACCCAGATCCCTCTGCCTGCTCAACATCTTCACCTGGGTGTCCGACAGACTTCTACAATTCCACACGTCCAAAACCTAAGCCTCGATCCTCCTCCCCAAACCTGCCTAGGCCAAAAATCTTGAAGACATTCTTGACTCTTCCATCGTCTCTCACATCCTATCTGTCAGGAAATCCCGTTAGCCCTACATTCAGACTCTTTCCAGAATCCCACCATGTCTCATCACTTCCCCTGCTACCACCCTGGTCCAGCCATATTGTCTCTTGCCTGCATTATTTTAATAGACTCTTAAAAGTTCAGCATGGACTTCAGGCCTAGCTTGATCAGGGCTTTGGATCCAATTCTCTCAGGTCTTTCCCTTTGTGACTCTTTGAGTCTACTAACTGGTTTCCTAGATTCCATTCTCACTCCTTTACAGTCTACTTTCAACACAGCAGCCACAGAGATCCTCTTAAACGAGTTTACCTCGTTACCTGGATCATTTACCCTTTGACTCAAAGCCCTGCAGATAAAAAACCAAAGCCCTTATAGTGGCCCATGTAACTTAGCCCTCTGTTACTTCCATGATCTAATAGGCAACTGCTGATCCTTTACTCACTCCACTCCAGCTATCCTGGCCTCCTAATGCTGTTTAAACATGCTGTGAATATTCCTGCTCAGGACCTTTGTGCTGGTTGTTTCTTCTGCCCAGAACACTCTTCCTTAAGCCATCCACATGTCTCTTACAACCTCATGTCTTTGGTGCAAATGCCATTTTCTTGATGAAGGCTCCCTGATCACCTACGTAAACTACAACCCACCCCTTCCTGCACTCCCAATCCTCCTCAGCCCGCGCTATGTTTTTCTTTCTCCATAGGCTTCATCATCATTTAACATGCTATATGATTTATATGCGTGTAAAATTTATATATATAAAATATAAATAAATATATAAATATAAAAAATATATATACATTTTAAAAATATGTATCTTCTCCCATTTGAACGTATGCTGCACAGGGGCAAGGGATCTTTAATTAGTTTTGCTTACTCTTGTATCCCAAGAACAGAGAAAGTTCCTGGAATGCTGTAGGTGCCCAATAAATATATTTTAAAAATCTATTTATTTATTTTAGAGAAAGATAAAGAGAGAGAACAAGCACGCAAGTTGGGGGGGAGGGCAGAGGGAGAGAGGAAGAGAGAATTCTCAAGCAGACTCCTCGATGAGCACAGAGCCCAATGCGGGGCTCAATCCCAGGACCCCCAGATCATGACCTCAGCTGAAATCAAGAGTCTGAGACTCAACCGACTGAGCCACCCAGGCACTCCTGCCGGATACATATTTTTAAATAAATAAAATAGGGAAGTCATAAAAGGAAAGAACTGAGAGAACTGGATCCAAGCCCTGACCAAACTGCGCCTGAAGTCCCTACTGAACTTCTTCCAGTAGCCTTCAGGGCACTACTAGATTTTACTTTTTAAGCCAGTTTGAGTTCAGTTTTCTGTTACTTACCCACAAGAGAAGCCTGAGAAATACAGAAGGGAAGAGAAACTTCAGAGACCTCATACGAGGAGGGCCTTACAGGTGAATAGGATTGGGTGGCTCAGTTGGTGGAGCATACGGCTCTTGATCTTGGCTTTGTGATTTCAAGCCCCACATTGGATGTAGAGAGCACTTAAAAAAATTAAATTAAAAAAAACGGTGAATAGGATCTTACACTCCTTCACAGCCATGACCCTTGAGAGAGTGGTCTGCATACCTTGCACAGTTTGTCTGCATTTCCTCATCAACGCTAAGTAGGCTTCCACACCTAGGACTGCAGTGAAACTGTGGTCAGTCAGGCCACCGGGATCTTCCGATTGGACCTTTGTTTGTTCAACTCTTATCTTGTTTATCTTCTCCGTACAATTTCTCTCTATCAAGTTTGTCTCTGCAGAGTTGGCCCCACGCACCCCTCTCCCATACCTCTTATTATACTACTTTCTCCTGGATTCCTCACTTTCTTTCTGGAAACTGCTGTCCCCTTCCATGATGGAGGCTGGGCATCTCATAAAAGTTGGTGCTCTCCAGGGCTGTATTTATGGACAGTACAACCTCTCACTCTGCAGTCTCCCTGTGAGCAATCTCACCCAGGCCCATGACTTCTATAATTTGTAGATGATATGCTGTGCATTCCCAAATTTCTGGATCCCCCTTAGACCTTGGGATACCCCCCTAACTTCCAGTTGATTCCCCATTTTTCCCTTAGATAAAAGCAGCCACTTCCCACCTGTGCTCCCAACCTCAAGGGCCATTCTCTGCCTCTCCCGTCCACAACCGTCAGTCCTTTCTCTAACTGGTGTTCATTACTGGGGACAGCACCCCACCTCGGGGGCATTTGGGAAAGGTGACCCAGGCGGGGGGTACTTTTTGTTATCTTGAAGACCGGGAGGCAGTGCAAGCATTTCATTGTCAGGGTCCAGGGAAGCTAGACAGCCTGCAGTACCTGGGGCGGCCACATGTCCCTCGAATGTCTTGCCACACAGTCAAGATCATGCTGCCAAACCAATTGCCCGTCAAAATAATGCTCTTGTTATTTCTTCTTTATCTGAGAATTAGGGCCTTATGTTGATTTAAAAAAATTCTGCATGTAGATAGAGCGTATCATCTATGAGCTTTATTTCAGCATAATAAAGATGTTGGCATGACCTATTTGTTAGGAAAAGGTGGCACTGCTCAGGAATAATCCAGAACCACTGATGGATGCTACAGGTTGCCAGCTGGTAGCTCACATACCTAAGGCGATCCACGTGTGTGCTTTGATTGCCACCAGTTAAATTTGATTTGAGAGAAACAACAAATCAGACTTTATTATAAGTGTGTCTCATGCAATAACGGGGATGTATTTTTACTGAAACTCACTCATTGTCTGAAATTCAAATTTAACAGGGTGCCCTGTACTTTTGTTTGCTTCATCTTGCAATCCTAGTTTGACCAGGATGCTTTTCTTTTTAAATTTAAAATTGGCATATTTTTACATTAAAATTTTGATCTCGAGATTTCTTTGCAAAAGCAGAGGTCTAGATTTGTCCCATATGCTTGCATGGCAAATTAGCTGGAGCTGAATGGGGGCTGCACCCCTTGGATGGGACCTGTTTGCCAGAGTTCACTGCAGCCCCTGCCTCATGGCCTCTCCAAGAAATCAACACTGCCACTCATCCAAGTATTTACTATTAGTAACTCTTATAGCTGAGAGAGACTAAAATGTTCCTTTAATTCATTTATTGTATCTATTAAAAGACAAAAAATGAAAGAAAAATAACGAAAAATGAAAGATAAATTAGTAGGACCACGACTTCAAGAAGATGGGAGGAAATATATTTCTTTGAAGATGTGATGAACTTTCTCATGTGTTTTCTTACTTTTGACCAGCTTTACTCAAGTCTTGGAAATATTTAGGTTTCTGGCATCTTCCCTGAACTCTTTTCAAATTGATTTAACCAAAGCTGCAAATATGATTGTTGCTTCCCTGCTTAAGTACAGAAATCCCTCAGTAGCTGTCCAGTTTTTCAAGTTACAAGTCCAAAATCCTTTCCAAGACCCAAAAGCCCCTCCTGGCCTCATCTGCCCTCCTCCCACTTATTCTCACTTTATCTGCTCTTGAAAGTTTCAAATTATTTTCCCTGTATTCACCAGTTCTCTCATTCCCTCTTGCATGTCTGGGAATGTTCTTCAAGCCCGAACTCAGGCATTATCTCCTGTGAATGCCCCTTGATGTGAATTATCATTCCCCCCACTCCCTTCCCCACCCCAAAATCTGAGTTAGCTCTCCCCGGTGAGCTGTCACCATGCGCCCACCCCCACTGTGTTATAATTTTCCTGTTCCATCTCTGGCTGTCCCACCAGACTTAAGCCGGTTGAGGTCAGAGACCTGGATTTATTCCCCTCTGTAGCCCCAGAGCCTGGCCCAGAAGAGGAGTTCGATATATGTGGAATCAAGGAACAAATGAACAAGGAAAGGGAATTCCAGGCACAAGGAACAGCAGGAGGAAAGACACAGAAACATGAAGGCACAGGTTGTGTTTGGGAAACAGCAGGAAGTTGGATAGCTGGTGCTGTCCTTGGCCACGTGGTGGCGGCCAAATAAATCTGCAAAGGATGTGGCATGGGATTATAAAGAGCTCGGAAAACAAGACCGAGGGGGTTGGACTTTTCTCTGTCAGTGTTGGGAAGCCAAAGGTGGGTTTAAGTGGGGAAAACACATGAGTAGATGCAGATGACAAAATCAGAAATGAAACAGAAATTCCATATTTTTCTGTACACTCTTTTTCTTGTGTTAATTTTCTCCCTAGCAGTGATTAAATCGAGAAGATGAAGAGAGGCCAAAAAAAAAGGAGAGAAGAGAGCAAAGTGATGAAAAAAATAAAAGTACAAGAATTACAATCAGATATATGTGAGGTTTGAATTTTGGCTCTGTGTGAATTTTCTTAATTCGTAATTACTAACATTGTTTCCTCACCTAGAGATGTTAGCACAACAGCCTTTTACCCTCCTCAGAAGGTTGCTCATGATGACCTGAAATCATGTGTGTCAGGGGCACCCGGCTGGTTCAGTCGGCAGAGCGTGCGACTCTGGATCTCAGGGTGGTGAGTTCGAGCCCCACGTTGGGTGTAGGGCTTGTCCACAGAAAGCATTCAAAAAACGTTAGCTACTGGTGTGGCTGCCCGCCCCATGCCACCTCCACAGATGGCTTCCTGAGCAATGCAGAGAAAAGTTACAGTTGAGAATGGAGGTAACTGTTTCTGCTCTGAAGAGAACACGTTGACACTTAGGACGCCACCTTGCCCCCCCACCCCCACAAATTAGGCCCATTCCTTTGTCTTTCCTCCTGCCAAAAACTGGCTCCCCGAGGTAACTGGCATAGGGGTCCTGGGGAGAAGTGTTGCATGAGGCACAGCTGTGTTGCAGGACACCACCAGAAGCCTCCTCTCTAGACCTCCCTTGTTCTTAAGGCCTTCTTGACGAGATCCTGGCACAGATGAGACACTGGGGGGAGCTGTTCTCACCCTGCCCCTGACTCAGGTCACAGGGCCACTGTTTCTCCCTAGCCTCATCTTTTCTGTCTAGATTCTGTTCCCTCGTGTCCTACAGAGGTGCCTGAAGGCAAGCTAACCACTTAAGTCACAATGAAGGGGGGCAGTGGCTTAATGCGTGAACCCTCTCTCATCCTAATAAAGGCTTGTGAGTCTCTCCGTCAAGAAAGGGGTGTTCTCCGGCTTCCAGGCACCAGAAGCCCGTGTGAAGAAAGAAACCCAGGGAGCTGAAGAAGCTTCTCACAGAGTGAGAAATGATTAAGATGGACCTTGGAGCTCATCCTCCTGGAATCAAGAGCAGCCCTGCTGGGGTTCACTCAGCCTTGGGGACCACAGGATTGCCCTGGGTTCTGAAGATGAGGGAAAAAGTTTTGAAAACCAGCAATTCATATCCTGCATTTTACACAAAAGGAAACCAAGGGTAAGAGAGGTGAAGTGGGTTGAATGGGGTCGCTCAGCAGCAGAGTCAAGGTCAGAACCCCGGGCTTGCCAACTTCAGCCCGAGGCTCTTTCTGCAGAGCTCTTCATTCCAGGAGGTTCTGGGTCTTACCAGGAAAATGGCTGTGCTGGAGTAGGTACCAGGGCTCAGACCCAAGGGAGGACGGTGGAGCGGGCTAAGGTGGCACCTTGCCAATTAGCCAGGGCCTCCTCTGAATAGTTCTGACCCACCAGTTGGGTCGGGGAGGCAAGTCTGACCTGTGGGGAAGAGCGAGGGCTACTCTGTTAGCTCAGACCTCTGCACCTGCCGGTGAGGTCCTCAGCATTTATACCGCTCTGTGCACATCCCCACATCACCAGGGCAGACTTTATTTGGGAAACCCCACTTCTGAAAATCATTTTAGGCATAGAACCGAGAGGAACACTGCATTTCCTAAAGAGCACAGGGAACGATCTGTGATCCCTGAGGGGTGGATTGAACGGACGAATGAACAGATGAACAGTATTTCGTGCCTACTGTGGACAGTGGCTCTGCCACGTGCTTTGCAGTTACAGTCCTCTCATCTGTGCTCTGTGACCCTGGACCTCCTGCCAAGCCAGGTCTTATCCCCACCTCACACATGACCACACTGAGGAGTCCAGAGCTGAAGGGAGCCTTGCAAAGAGTCACACCAGGTGTGGATTTTGCCCCAGTGCCCTGACTACAGCTGAGTGTCCCACTACCCAAAAGCTGCTGGCCTGTGTGGCATTTGGCCTGATGGATAAGGTCAGCCATACTAACTCCTCACCGTCTTGCTGACTACTTCATGTGTTCTGCATAGACTTACTGGAAGAAAAGATTACTTCAAATAATACCATTCCCCTGAACGTCTAATAAGAATGCTGGAAGGGCTGCTTCCCTGTAGAGTCAGGGAAGCTCTTCCTTGAAAAGGGGCCCAGGTACAGTAAGTTTCCATTTGAGGGGCGCCTGGGTGGCTCAGTTGTTGAGCGTCTGCCTTCGGCTCAGGTCATGATCCCGGGGTCTTGGGATCGAGCCCCACATCAGGCTCCCTGCTCCGCGGGAAGCCTGCTTCTCCCTCTATTGCTCCCCCTGCTCCTTCTCTCTCTCTCAAATAAATAAATACAAACTTAAAAAAAATACGTTTCTGTCTGAGCTCTTCTCTTTCCTCGTGTTGCCTGCGGCATTCAGGAGAGCGGCCCCTCCCACCCGCGGCTTGTCTGGTTGTCCTGGATGTGATCGCGGTGACCTCCTTGGATACTGACCGCCTGGAGTAATTCTGTGGAAAGAGAGTGAATTGGGTGTTCTCTTTGTGCGTGTGTGTACACACACACACGCACACACAACATATACACATCTGTGTGTACATATATACATCTGTACACATGTACATATGCAGGTATATTACCCCATTTTGTAGCAGCCATTAATGCTGTTCACTAACTATTTCCAGCTTTCTGCGTCCCGAGCATGTGCCCTTCAGAACAGGTGGGGTCATATGGCTGGTTCTGGCCAATGAGTTTGATGAGACGTGATATTCGTCACTTCTAGGCTGAGCCTCCAATTGCTGGCATGGAATCCCTAGAGCTCTCTTCCCCTCTGCATGCGGCCAGCAAGGTCCAAGATGGCAGCTGCTCCATCACCTGGACCCTTGAATGACTCTCATGAGCAGACGCTCCGCCCTGCCAGCCTACATGGACGTGTAGCATAAATAAGAAATATTTCGTTGTTTTAAGCCCATGAGCATATGAGGCAGTCTGTTCTGTAGCATGAGCAGCCAAGACTGACTGATACGCTTCGTGGAGTTAAGCACTTTTTTTGCGTAATCTATTTCATCCTCCAAATACATCTAGGAGGCAGGTACTACTGCCATGCCCATTTTATGGATGAAAAAGCCGAGGCTGAGAGAAGTTAATTAAATATTCTAAGGTCACACTGCAGATGGTGAAGGCAGTTTTTTAGTCCACATCTCTGTGGCCCCAAATCCTGGCTCTTAATCAGCCCTCCACCTCTGTTCTCTCTGTCTAGGTGCTTTCTGAGCCAGGGGGGAAATCACCCTTGTTACACATTCTCCCCAAATGCATACTTACTTCATCATGTCACTTAACCTCAGAACCTCAGATTTCCTATTGGACTTAAAATCCACATGCTAAAAAAGGAAAATTTTGTTTTTGACAAACTACTGTAGCACCATGAATGATAGTTTAATGGCTGGCGTTCTATCACTTTCTAGAAAACATGACCTGGCAAATATAACTCCTTCTCACAGCAAGCAGCCCTCAGCTAAGAAAATTAGTTTTATTAACCAAAAAATCATTCTTAGACTTGATGGCTGTGTAGGTGACCTTTGGCCTACTGTAATATAGCAATGTGTCTACCACAGTAAAAATGCCAGAGTAAGACAGGTCCCACAAAAGGCAATAAAGGAACAACATTCCAAAGACAAATGCACTTGAGACACATATGACAGCCATGGGAAGGGAGAGTAATCAGTTATAAGAAATGACAGTGTTTTGGCAGCCTCAGTTACTTTAACTGACAGGACAAATAAAACTAATGTAAATTATTTTTTTAAAGAGCAAGTCAGAAGAATTTCAAATATAAATCAAAGTTAGTTTGGGACTTTGATTTAAATCTGCCGGGTATCCCTCGTTTTTCAGCGCACTGAGGTCGGCATTTCCCCATGACAAACATTAAAATCTTTCTTGTTCTACTAATTTTCCTTTGGTTATTTGATTTAATCTGGGTTTTATTTTGTTGCTAATCCTCTCAGACTAACTCTGCCCTTCCAATATTCTCTTTGAGGTGTATCCTCATCTGGGTGTGTTTATGGGTAAGTGCAAATCCCCCATGAATTTTGTTGGGAGTGTAGAGGGCAGTCCATTAAAATAGCCATTGTTGCTTCAGATGCAACCTGTTCTAAAAAAGATCACAAGATATTCTCACTTTGGGACTTTTAAAATTTGGACCCTAAAATACTAACAGGACTTACTTTTAGAAAATGGCCCCAAGGTGTTTTCAGGGAGGCAGATTGAAAGTCTTATGCTATGTTCACATTTATCCTGTGACTAAAAATAAGAAACCAAACCAACCAACAAAATAAATACCTTCCTCCTGATGGCATTTCTTCACCTAGCAGATCAGCTGTTCGGATTGGGATGAGCAGGTCCCACTTTCTGTGCTGGTCAAAGACAAGGGCATTGAGATTCTTACTAAAGAATGGGACATAAATCCAGGGGCTTTTGAAGTCTTTAATGGCTTAATGTTCAAAACTTTCCTTCCTCGAGAGGAAGGTTCCAACACAATTTAGGTCAAAGGTTAAAGAAGTCTGCCACTTCAGTGGACAGATAAGGGTTTTGAAGGTGGCGGCTGAGGTCCGGTGGCGGCGCTAGGCGGGGAACGATGGAGGAGAAGGGGGACTCGGCTCCACCCTCCGTTTGTCTGCCTCCGCTGTTCTTAAGAGCTCATGTTCATTAAATTCCTCTCCCTTAATAGAGAAGAAAAATTCACAACGACCAAAAAAGTAAATCCTCTTCTGGCAAACTAGGTCAGCATCATGCGCTTCTGCTGGCAGTTTCTACAGCAAGGACTTCACAATGAGTCGCACGTATTTATGAAACTGGACTTGATTAAACTTTCCCTTTTTCCCACCTGAAGGCTCCAGTGTCTCTTAGTCAGAGAGAGATTGAGTTGGCGGGTGTCTCTCTCTGGGAAGACTGGGACGTGAAGGCAGCAGATCCAAGGTCTACCTTGGTGCCAGCTTGATTTGGAACGGAAGCATCACAAATATAGACGCTGTATGCAGAGACCCCACTGCCACATAAAAGCAGCTTAGCAGCATGGAAACTTTATTTTTTTACAACCCATTTTAATGGAATTGGATTCAGTGTTATCAATGTTACCGCCTGCTTTAACAACAACAAAAAAGAAATTCATACATATTTCCCCCAGACTTCTGGTTCTCTCTCCAAACTCATCAATACTGTCACTGAGCACTTCCGTGTTAATTGCAAAGCCAAGGTAAGGATTTTCTTATATAAGCAGTAAGGCAGGAGCAGCCTTCCAATATAGTTCTGGGACATCACAGAAGGGGAACACAGGCTATCGAGGTCGCTGCAAATGCAGAAAGTAAACGTCCCCCTCCCCCCCCCCCCCACAGCAGATGAAGTGGTATTCACGATTCTTCGACATGCACATGGCCTCAGAAATGGAGACAAGTACCCGGAGCAAGATTTTTGTAAAGGAGGACTCAATAATCAGTACAAAAGGTGATTTCACGTGTGTGGTCCCATTGCTGGAGCCAGGCAATGACAGTTAGGAATTCTTGGGTCTTGTGATTACATCTATTGCCAACTCACTGTGCACTTGAGCTTTCGGGATTCTCCACCACTGTTTCTCATGACTATATATGAATATAACTTGGCCACCCGTTAGTGCCATAAACCTATGGGAGGGGCTATTTTTCCCTCCACATTAGCTGGCCTCTCAGAAGTACCTTTTCCCGTTAGCGTAGGTAGAAACCAGTGCAGGGCATGGCCAGGCATGGAGTCGGCACCCCAGAGGGACAGATAGTCTTCAGCTCACACAGCTGTGACCCGAGTCCCACACTTCTCATGTGTCCCCAAAGCTTGCTTGAGTTGCGTTAAAAAGAAGCATTACCATCAGTTAGGAGTGCTACTGTTTTAAGAGAAAAATTCTCATCTCAAACCTCAGATAAGTCCATTTGAGAGGGAGGCAAAGAGTAGGGACGTGAAGGAAGCATTGGGTTTAATTGTCTGCATACATTACTCTGGGCAGCTGGCCCAAATAGGGCTGCACAAGCACATGGGTCGGCCGGGCATGTTGTTGAATGCAGATTCTGAGTTCCTGGGCCAGGGGCGGCCTGAGATTCAGCATTCCTAGCAAGGTCCCAGGTGAGGTGATGCTGTGAGCAGCAAAGAACCAATACAATCTGTGGCTCAAATCCTGGTGCTAACAAGTGTCATCACATGCATCACATGTGTGTGACATTTGTAAGCAAAATGGCACGTACCTCATCTAACTAAATTTTAGTTTCTTATTCTGTTACGAGTATTAACTATGAAGGTATCTTGGAAATCCAGCTGAGAAATGACAAGGGCTGGAAAGAGGGCGACGATAATGTGGTGGGCATAGGGTGAGTCGAAGCCCCAGAGACATTAAGGAGGCCAAATTAACAGGATTGACTAATTTCGGAAGGGGGGTGTGTGTGGAGGAGAGAGTCAAGGGTGATCCCTAGACTGCGGAAGCGGATGGGCAGGTGCATGCGGTTTGCCTGAAGACATGGGAGCATGCGACGAGAGAGGCTACAACTGGGGAGAAATGACGAATACAGTTTTGGGCACATGGAGCTGGGGATCAGGGCTGGAGACATAAGTTCGAAGGAGTGCACACGGGAGACCACGTAGGGTGACCAGAAAGGAGAAGCCAGGAGGAATCTGGCGAACATCGTGTTTAGGGCACAAGTGGCCGAAGAATCTACAGAAGAGACGGAGGAAGAAGAGCCCGAGGTAGGAAGCAAGCCGGGGAAGCATGGCCCCTTGTGCTGCGAGGCTGGGAACGCGAACACTGGCCAAGGCGGCGTGAGCGGGAGAAGAAGCCTGTTGGGGAGGGGATATAGAGAAATCCAAACTGGATACACTGATTTTGAGACGTGGGACAGTGACGTGCAGGTTTGTGGAAGTGGGCAAAGACCTTTGCGAGAGCGCAGCACCAGGTGCAACCCAAGCGGACCAGAGGGGCGAGGCGGCCGTAAGCAGGACGTGCGGGGAACGCACGTGGAGGCCGCTGGGGAGGCAGTGGCCGCTGGAGTGCGGGGCTTCACACAGGCTGACCGAGGCCAACTGCCGTCACTTTTCATTTTCATAAAAGTTTGCAATTTAAAAAGCTAGCAATTAATTAGAATCCTAAGGGGCACCTGGGTGGAGCCGTTGGTTGCCCTTCCACTCTCGGTTTCGGCTGAGATCTGATCTCCGGGCGGTGGGATCGAGCCCCGCTAGGGATCCGGCCTCAGCACAGAGTCTGCTTGAGATTCCCTCTCTCCCTTTCCCTCTGCCCCTCCCACTTGTGCTCTCTCCTCTCTCTCAAATAAATAAATCTTAAAAAAAAAAAGAAATGCCAAAAAAAAAAATACTCCATGAAAAATGATTAAACCTTTCAATACAATATAATAAGTGTTAGAGATGGAAAGCCCCAGTGGAAATTGGAAAGGAGCTTTTAAACCTAATCTCTGTTAACGGCTGCCCCACTGGTGGAAAAGTTCAATACAGCTTCGCCCGGGTGGCTCAGTCGGGAAGGGGCTGCCTTCGGCTCAGGTTCTGATCTCGGGGTCCTGGGATCGAGTCTCCATACCGGGCTCCCGGCTCCGTGGGGAAGCTGCTTCTCCCTCTGCCCCTCCCCCTGCTTGGGCTCTCTCTCTGACAAATAAAAGATTAAAAAAAAGTTCAATATAGTAACTCTTTGTAAGCAAAATGGTACAAAACTGCCTAGAATAATTTTTGACAGAAGAGGCCAAACGCCGGATGATTTTTAGAGGTGGGCGTGTGCCCAAGACCATAGTTAAACTCCCTTTGGTCCAGAGTTTTGGGGTGCCTGGTCCACCTTAGCTCTGAGAGATGTCTGAGATAACAGACTCTGTTGCCCTGTGGATTTTCCCTGCTCTTGCAGTGACCAGAAAGCCAACATCTGTGCCTAGACCTAGGAACAGTTAGGTAAAAATTCTAACGTGATCCCAAACACAGTATGTGCTAGGGGCAAAATAAACCGGAGGCTTGGGAACACGACCTTGTCTCGTTCATCTTGACCCTCCAGACTTTAGCTAACCCAGGACCCAGCCCACAGAGGCCCTTCACAAACGTTTGTGGAATGAAAAGCAACATAAAATATTGCATTTAACAAGTGCTGCTCAAATCCCACTACTTCAGAGGGCTTTTCCTGACGAGTCCCGCTCTCAGAAGGCACTTTGTACTCATGGATTTCTATATAAGCTTTTAATCTTGCCATCTTGCAATTATTATTATTCATGTGTTGTTTCTAATTATTCTCTTATTAATTTGTGTGTATGTGTGCGTGTGTGTGTGCACACGTGCGCGTATATGCTTCACTCCTTCAATTGACTACAGGTTCCTTCAGTTGGATCTTTTCTTTCTTTCTGTTTTGAATTCCCAAAGTGCCTTATACAGGTCTGGGCACCATGGATGCTTAAAAATACTCGTCGATGAAATCTCTCTCGTCTGCCTGGACTGCACAGACAAATATTTCAATCGCTGCCAATAATTCTTTTGCCCCTAGTACGTATACTTTTCTACTTCATAGGAAAAAAATTAGAAATACTCGAGTGCTAGGATTTTGTAATAGAATGAGTTACTAAAAGAACTAAGACTTGATACTTCTCTGGACGTTAAGTAGAGCCTTTATTTTTTGCCAGCAAACTTCCGCACACACCTAGAGCCTAAGGTCAGGTCGATAATACATTACATCCAAGCTGGAACTCTCACATACCAAACACATACTGTACTTTAATTCTGAAAATTAGGGGTAAAAAGGGAAAAAAAATGTTCCCTATTTCACACACAACCAAATATATTATGGGAAAGATCCAAAGCAGCGATTGCATGAACTAAATGAATTCTATATGATTTATGTAAATTGACATTTCCTGATGAGCATTCATTTCACTAAGATCCTTTATGGAAGCAGAAAGTTTCCAGGTCGGAGAAGAACCAGTCCCATTTGGCACAACAATCAATATTAAAAAGGACTAGGTGCTCCCTGTTCATATGTAGGGAAATGCAAACATCAAAAGGCAATCTCTGTTTTTACTGTGATAACCATAATCACAATCTTCATGTGGTATATAACTATAATATACAGCTTTTCTAGGCTTAGCATAAAATTCACTCATTCATTCAACAAATATTTATCGAGCACCCACAATGCTAGGCACTGATGTAGGTGCTGAGGAGATGTGAGAAGAGAAAACAAAATCCCTGTCCTCAGCTACCACATTCTCGTTTAATAAAAAACAACATTCGCACAATGGCATTATATTTTTGAATGAAAAGAAACTGCTTAGGGGTTAATTTTTTTCTGGAGAACTGTCATATATTTCAAATTAAGAATCACCATGGTAAGAGGATATAATTGTCCTTTTATATAAAAAATTAAAAATATTTTCTTATATAGTATTTTAGGCCCACCCAATAATAATCACATAAAAGAACCACTGCCTATCCTTACATACGAGGTATATTGGGACTCTCAGAAAATGCACATTTTTCTAGTTTTTAAGCTTTTATGACAGGTTACCTGGGGTCTTCTACCACATAGAGCCTGATTACATATCGGGTGAATTAAAGTAGAATCTTTTCTAAGATTGATAACAAAGAATTTCCTTACAAAACTTCGATGACCTATCAAAAATGAGTTTCAAGTCAGACTTACCAGTTTTTTTATCTATGAAGCTACTGGGATGAACAAAGTCTTCTGGTGCCAAGTACTTCACTCTAGCTGGGCACAGATAGCTGTGTTTTGAAAAGAAGACCGTTTGAGTGATAGATTCTTTTGGACCTACATGTAGACCTTATTGTTCTATTTCCCAAAGCTGTTCATGTTGTGGTTATTGTAATAAAGTTCAGCTAGTGAAAACTTGAAGCTCCGCATCATAGCATGTGCTTATTGGATGACATGTTTATTATTTGTCTTTCTGTTGGTTTTATGGTACTTTCCCACGGTGGCACATGAGTTACTATATATATTTGTTTTTGAGGTGTGTGAGTTGGCTCAGGGGTAGACAACAGCACTAGCCTCGAATTCCAAGAACCATAAAGGATCGAAGGTAGCCCTAGTACCTTTGAGCGACATGGCCTGATTCTCCCAGCCAAAGACTTTAAGTCAAAGCTCATTTATTAACAGGTCTATTAATTAGTTTGCTTCCTCTGTTACAAACAAGAGTAGACGGCGTGTTATGGGAATGCCAATGTTCTAAACTTAATTTCTGCAACATTCCCTTGTTATTCACCCTTTCTGAGAGAATGGATTCTTTAAAGACATTTGTTTTGGTGTAGGAAAGTCTAGCTTGTCCATTGCTATGAGGAGAGAAAAGCCAACTCTAGTGTTTGATGATATTACCTAACATAAGAGCAGTTATCCCAGAAAAAAATCTTATTTTTAACACTTGCTTAAAAATAGGTTTTAGAAAACAGTTTGTCTCTAAAGTGCCAAATATTAGAAAATCTACTTGGTTAGTAATTTTTGAGATCTGCCAGTTTGTCACATTTTCCCCCCATTAGAAACTTTGATTTTCTCATTGGTTCTTGATTAAAATTCCTTGGATTGCCTCAAAGTGCAATCCCTTAGACAAATTTAGTTGCCTTTAAAAAACGCCAGCAATAGAAAGCCCAGTAGGAAAACAAGCATTATTCTAGAGAGCAGCAGCCCTGGAAAGACAGTTTTGTTAGTGGAAACACATTAGTCTTTCACAAACCAAGCAACGATGATATTTACAGAGCAGTTTATAAAAGGTCAAATGTACGTCCTCTGCCAGGAGTGATGCCTCTCCCTGCAAAAGGGAGAGCAGGTTTTTCAAACTGGGAGTTCATGGACGTGTTTTCAGGATTCCAAGACTTTTAGGGCATGTAAAGTATTTTGAATCGCTTTGTTTCAATAAGAGAATAAAGATTTCAACATTCCACCTTTTAGCAGTTATAAAGACAGAACTTTTCTTTGCAGTTGTAGTTGTGAATTTAAAGACATAGCTAATAGAATGAGATCTTAATTTTGAAGCCAGTGTTTCCCCAAGTGGACTCCACGGATGTATTGTGGGTTGTGTGAAGATTAATCTAACCCAAAAGGGGTCCAGGCTTTATTCAAGTTTGAGAACTGGTGCTCTGCGGTTGGGACCGGCTCCACGCTGCAGAAGGGGCCGGCAAAGGTAGAGGGCGCCACCGTGAGGCTCCCATTTCAACGCTTGTCATTTCAATTGTGGTGGGTTAGAGATCACAGGGAAGCTTGGCTATCTGTTGAAGAGACATCAGACAGTGTAGTAAAAAGGGTAATCCATTTATTTTTAGAGAAGTTTTCCACTCAGAGATCATACACGCTGCAGATCACAGAAACACATGCGAGCATGAAATTTAATTTTTAGGAACTCTTTTCCTGGGGCTTCCATAGAAAGCAACAGTGAAAGGAAAATGATAATCATGACAAGGCAATTATAGGAAAGGTTTGGGGGAAATGAGAAACTTCAAGAACACGTAGTTAAAAATATTTTTTTAATTAAAACATCATGCAGGCTGCATTATTTTAGCTCAAAAGAGCTAAATTAACACTGCAGAGACAAGACTTTTAAACTTTAAAATAGTAAAAAAAAAAAAAGTAGAATGACACGCACGCTTTTCCCCAATGTGATTCGCCCCCCCCCCCCAGTGATTTGGAATTTATAAATGTGATAAATATTGACTTACTAGGCTTCCAACAGATGGAATGAAACATGTAGTAAAACAAAAGCAATACATTTGTGCTTTCGGCATGAAATGAGCGAGAGATTAAGCTGAGGCTTCCCTAGATTATTAAGAGGGAACAAAGTGGATAATATTAGTGTTTATGCACAACTGCATGCCATTTGCTGCAAATAAATATGGCAAGTGAAGAAAGGAAACTCAACCATAACTGCCCGCCCTCCCCGGGGTGATAATTCCTTTTCCTTTAATTTTCTGTTTTTGAAAAATATTCCTGAAGAACAATAATAAAAAAAGTTTATATTCTCTTTGCGTTTCCTGACACCCCTTTCCACTGCAGGTCCTCAACCAAATACGTGGTGAGCATTTGCTTCAGAGGAGAATTCAGACTTGGCACGGGGAACGGCGCTCAGGAGAATACACACTTGCGGAGCTTCTCCAGCATTCAGGAAATGCCTCCCAAGGAAGATGGACCTTTTGAAACTTACACTCAGATCTTCCCTGGCTGCAATGGCACAATGCAGTGGAAATTCAAATTCTGGAAGAACTGCTTTATGACATGATATCGCCACACTGACACCTGGCTGTGTCAACAACAACAACAACAACAAAAATCTTGGGGAAGAACTTCTAGCTGAAGTAGGGACCAAAATGGCAAATTTTCCCTGCAGGTATTAGATGGAATAATATGTGATGAAAACGTGAAAGCCCACTTACCAATGCTTTGGTTTTGAACACACATACACACACACACACACACACACACACACACACCCTTTTCTTTCTTTCTTTTTTTTTACAAATGTTGCTCCCTTTGCTGCATTGATAAACCGCTCTCCCTCTCGGTCCAGTGGGAAAAAGGGAGGCCTCAAGGAACTAAAACTCTTACAGGTCAGGTTTTCCAAACCGTCATCACCGCAACAAAATAATTTGTCAAATTGTCAAAATTTACAGCCATCGCAGACACGGAAAATTCTGACCAAGGTTGTGCCTTCACAAGGTGCTAATCTCACTCCCGGAGCTGTAAACACGATGGCCGAAGTGACAGCCTGGCTACAAATCTGTCTGGCAGCTTCATTAGACATCTCTCGCCTGACTGACTAAACTGCATTTAAGACCCACTTTTATTTTTTCAAGGCTTTTGTTTAAATTAAACGGTCATGTTTTCAAGCAAATGATCCCTTACTCCCTTCAGCCTAGCACCGTAATACAGTTACATTATGACCAGTATTACCCAAAGCTCGAGTCCGCTGTGCAGGCGCACCAGCCAGGGCCCCTCCCCTGGGGATGGCCAGGACACCGGGGAGGGCGCTGTTTATTTATTTGCAGCAGGACCTAGTGAGGGGGCCTGGCTGGGGAACACTCAAGTTGTTTAATAACAAAATCCTAATGGACGCCTAATGGCAAAATTGGGTTTGAGATGTAAGATGCACCTGCTATTTGGACGTCCTTCCTTTGCAATTTGAGCAGTGGATTTTGATTTGGCTTAAATGGAAAGCATTTCATAAACCTCTGTATTTTATCTCTGTCCATGTTGGAAAAAAAACCAACCCCCAAAATCTACTTTCTCAGAGCATGGATAATTGCATCAAGAAAACGAAATAGAAACATACGTCACACTTGAAATAATATTTGCTAACTTTTTACTGTAGTGGGTCAAGAAGTTCATATTATGTATCAAACAGAGAGTGGGGGCCCACGCTCCTAAACTCCTACTTCCGGCATTCAAGCCAAATAAGGACATGGAGGAAGCTTCGCTTACTCTTTCCTGTGGTTTTTCGGTTGGAGTGCATAGCAAATACAGAAGAACCATCTGAGAGAGAAAGAAGGTATCCCTGGGCTGTTTTAACTTGGTGCACGGCCACTGAGGGCTGTTCACCATACGTGTCACAGCGGGCTCAGGAAGAGGAATCTAAAAACCAGAGGCTGTGAATGTGAGGACATTTCTGCTTCGGTATAAAAGAGGAAGAAACCGTGTCTGTTTGCAGCCCTGTTTTTGCCTTTGTTTCACATGGTTTGTATTGTTTATAATGCCTGTCTTTACCTCATAATGTATTTACCATGCCTCAGTGTGAGACCAATCCCTTTGTCATGAAGTTGATGGAAGAAGCCAGGTCAGGAAGCATCTACACAGGTGTTGGATTGATGCTGGGAATTAGTTTTACTTCCTGGTGCTGATATTTTTCATTTGTTAGTTACAGAGTTTTGAGCTTTTATCTGTTATTAAATTCTGTGCAGGATTGAGTTTTGGATTAGATTTCATCTTTCTTTCTTTCTTTCTTTCTTTCTTTCTTTCTTTCTTTCTTTCTTTCTTTCTTTCTTTCTTTCCTTTCTTTTACATTTTCAATTATAATTAAATCCTCCATAATCATCAAGGGTTGAGTAGAACTGGTTCTGGCCAACCCCTACTGAGCATAAGTAACTCAGTGTGAACAGGGTTAGTGAACCATAGTAAAGAAATAGTATTGCCTTTTCATTTTCATTTCAATGAGATTCAATTTATAATAAATAAATTTGCATATTGATACTGCAAATAAAATCCAAAAGCACACCAAAAAACACCACGCACCCACATTTTCACATACTTGGAATGTAAGCAATTTCCAGTTCTTTGAGAATATTGCTAGGCTATCTGTACCACAGCCCACATTCTTGAAACACATGCACGTAAGCCTATTTGTGGGAGACTCTGCTCCCCTTGATGCATTGGGGGGGGGGTTTACACATGGGCACCGGTGAGAAAAGAGAATCTAGACTTTTTACACTTAAATGAGTGACCTTTTCAATTTTCACGTGTCTAACTTTCTGATGCTGAAAATTAAAACAAAACAAGGAAACTGGTTATAGAAAAATAAAATACACAGGATGTTACCAAGTCATTACTTAACTTGAATAATATACCTAAGGTTAAAAAAATGGAGCTAGTTTTAAATGATTCTGGCACCTAAATTTAGATTAATAATAAAAATATCTTTTGAAAGGTACAGAATTCCAAAATATACTTATCAGCTTGCAAATTTCTAAAAAAATTAGTTTGCCACTAAGCTCTTCAAAAAAAAAAAAAAACACACCTCACTATAAAAAAGTATATTACTGCATACTCTAAATCGGGATCACTTGGGACGTTACACGAGTATGTCCCTACCATTTTATGCAGCACAAACTCCAAAGTAACTTTAAACCTTAAAATTGATTTAAATAACTTAAAGTAAGGAAATACATATATAAACTGCCTTATACCTAGTGTTTAGCAAACGTTGTTTGTTTTTAGTGATTAGAGTGGTTTCTAATAAATATCGGACTACTAATCAAAGTACTTGATATTCTATAGCTTTTATTCCTGATCCAATAGTTCAATAAAATAAGCCAATCTTGACTTAGGGAATACAAATACATAAATAAACAAAGCAAATAACTTCAAAATGTTTTCAGATATCAAAACCTTCTTAAAATTAAATTCCCCCGTGTCATCAGTTTTAGGTGCAAAATTTTCCCCCAAATAATAATGTCAGATTGGCAGGAAGAAGGGGAGATGTTTTTCTAGTCTTTCCTACGATGTTTTTACTCTGAAAATAAGAATCTGTTTTCCATTTTGTCTTCCAAGTAGGTCTGAATCTAAATAACTTACAATTTGTTCCATTCGTTAAGCTCTAAATATGTTTTTGAAAAGAGTATATTAATATTGACGGACATATTTGGCAAAGTAGTATCAGCTATATACAAAAGCCATTTTAAGCAGCCTCTTTAATAAAATAGGAGATGAAAAATACCAGTGCGCAACGATATGTGTTTAATTAGGAGGTATACTGTACTTCGGCACACTCTAATGAACGATAAATGATGTTTTATTTCCTATGTCTGAGATACAAAGCCAAATAATCAAGAATCAAAGCAACTCAGAGTATTAGGTAACAATCTGCAAACTTGGGCAAGATCCCTTTTTCCTCTCAAGTTTAATTGGCTCATTGTTCCCAGGAACTATAAACCGTGGGGCTGGTGGCCGTGCTGAAGTTTACTTCTATAAAGGAAGATTAACATATTCTGGAACTTTACACTAATCCTTGTTTTGAGTTAACTCAAGCAGATTGGATTAGTAATTCTTACCTACCACCCACTAGAAGGGACCCCAGCTTCTTTTCTTTGACGACCAGTGGTATTGTACACCTTCTGTGCATTATCTCCCACCGAAAACATTCTCGGGAAAGAAATTATGGGGAAAAGAAACCGTTTTATATGAGAGGGGCAGGAACCCGGAGTTTTTCTATTATCAGCTTGGTGCACGTTTGGTTAATTCAGGCAGTGGTGGGGATACTCGAAGTTCATTAAACATTTCCTCATCACTGAATTGGCTCTGCTCTGCTCCCCATCGGGGGAGGGCTGCAGCCGGAAGGCAAGAGAAAAGCCTTCTCCCTCACACCACTGCTAGACCATTTCCACATCCTTTCTTCCCTTTTGTATTCCCTCAACTCTCAGATACGAACCCCAAAAAGTAACTGTGCAATTCTCCAGAAGAGTGATTATTTACTCGGGTTCTTCTCACTGCAGCAAATTTATGTACGTACTGACGTGGAGTCATTAGTCTTCATAGAAAAGAATACCAACAAATCACCTGGTGCTGAGCCCTACCAGGAGGCTGCCCTCCGCCTGTAGATCACCCTAGTTCTATGCTTGTTACCACGGGCCTAAAGCATTTCGGTTTTCCATTCATAAATAAATACCTGAAAATTCCATTTTTTCCGGTTTCATTGAGATATAATTGACGAGCTGCACTGCGTGAGTGTAAGGTATATAGGACAATGATTTGACCAACATAAATGGTGAACTGATTGCTGTGATCAGTGAACATCTATCATCTCCTACAGACACAAGAAAAACAAAGGAGAGGAAAAAGAAAAAAAATGTGTTTGTTCTTTTTTCCCCTTGTGGTAAGAACTTTTAGGATCTACTCTCTCGACGACTTTCAAATATGCCACACAGCAGAGTCTATCACAGTCGCCGTGCTGTACGTCACTTCCCCAGGACTTACCTTCTCACCGGAAGTCTGTACCTTTTAACTACTTTCATCTAAGTCTCTTCTTATTCCTTTCTCCAATTTTCGAGCAGTCTTACACAGTGAACCACAACCTTTCAGGATCTACTCCCTTTCTCTAAAGGACAAGATCCTAGAAATCTGCTGTCCTCGTTTGCTCAGTTGCTTTTGCTGTTGAGCAGCCAGATGGCCCTTCTGTCATGACGCAACACAGTTAATTATTGGTTTTACTGTGAAAGATTATTGGAAGCAGATAAAATAGTCCATTTTTTCATTCTAGAAGTGGAAGCCTAAATATTAACTATCGTTTTACTCCAAATAAGCAAAATAATGTCATTTGAAGCAGAATTGCCAATACGTTCATTTGAAAACTGAATCTGATGTTTAAGGTTACTTGACCTCTTTCCTGTGAGTGGACTCCGGCAAATGCAAACGAACTATGTACTGTTCGTTAAGTGGGGAATACTGCTCTATGACTTTGAGGAATTTGAAAGGAGCAAAGAGAGGGAGAATTGCTTGGCATCTGCTGGGCACCAGGCACTAGGCTAAGTGATTAATGTACAATCCCGAGTGAAGAGACACTGGTTTCCGAGTTGCATGGATGTAGACTCTGAAAGATAAGATAATGTGCTCGGGGCCATGCAGCAAGTGTAGGGACTTGAACCCAGGTGCACTTGATTCGAATACCCCTCTTGTTTTCGGGACCAGGTGTCCTTATGTTTGGAGAGCTGTGTGTTAGTAAGTTATGAACACGGAAGAGTAAACGAATTAACTTTACCCTTTTGCAGATCACACTGACTGAAGGGGAGGGATGAGAAGCAGGGGACGAGAGAGGAGCTGTGGGCAAGCACCCCCACCCAGCAGGCAGGCCCGGGTAGGACCCAAGCGTCCTCAGCAGCCAGGGTGCCTGTGGTACTGAGTACCTAGAAACATGATAAAAGGATCTCCAAATGTGGAAGTGAGGGCTTCAAGAAAGAACATCATCTCCCTCTGAAGGGTGCCCCCGCCTCCTTCTCTACCCCTAACCTTCCCAACGGTGTCTGTTCAGTGCAGGCCTGGAAACCAGCCAAGCTGTCCTCCTGGCCCATAGAGGAACATCACAAAGCAGGGCCAAGACCCAGGCCCCCTGCCCCCAACTCGGCCAGCCTCTCGGCAAGTGCTTCACTCCCATTTTCACTGGCTGCGAAATCTCGGTCCCATGACCCAGGCCCACCCTTCCCTCCCTGCCGCCTCTCTCCAGTCCCTCTGTGCAGGTCCTCACCACCGCGGGCGTTGCCTGCCCCTTCAGTTCTGGGGTCTCCAGTGTGTGTGGCCCCCTGCCTGGCCCCCTAGTGCTCACGCCCTGGTTCAGTCACGTGCCCTGTCACGCCCCCTCTGCTGAGATGGCCCCGTCGGGGCCCCCCTCCTCCCCGCCGCACCGCAGCTCCGGGGAAGCCTCGCCAAGACCCGGGCCCAGCGGCCTTCAGCGCGAAGCCGGGACCGTCTGCGAGCCGGGCTGGGCCAGAATGCGGCCTTCACGAAACTTCCAGCACACGTTCTGCTCCTGCTCCTTTCTACTTCAACTTTTCACCTCCTTAGGGAAGGAAAGCAAAGAGAAAAGGGGAAGAAAGAAGAGAATATAAAGCTAACCTTGCTAGAGTAGGAAGGACCTCGGAGGCCCCCCCAGACTTAGGTGGAACTCTGAAGTAAGGAGGGAGGGGAGGGAAGGGGGTACCCCAGGGGGTGGCCCGAGTCACTCCCTGCCAGCGACGGTGACACCAGTGAGTCAGTGACACTTCCCTTGTCCGTCCTTTCTCCAGCCCCCCTGCCTTGTGTGTGTGTGGCTCTGAAGCCTGGGATTCCTAATTCTGAGGTTCTGGCTTCTTTCCATGAAGAAAGACACCACGCAGGGAGGACGACGAGGGGGAGGCAGCTCTACTTTAAGCCAACGTTGCCTGAACGCCTAGGCTCACCCCCGTCCTGACTAGTAACACTGGGGGGTCAGGCACCCCCTCCTCACAGAAAGCAGTCCCCCCCTCCCCCCAGCACACACTAGGATCTGGGGATAGGTGCCTGCAGGGCTCAGAGCGACTTCCTGCCTTATGTCACCTCCCTCCCTCTGTTGGCTGTAACCGTGTGTAGGTCACATGAACTGCTCCCACGTCTGCCCAGCGACCAGGCAGGGAGCTTACCCATGAATGCATCAGATATCTGGACTGAGTAATATGTCTTCTGCTCTGGATGACTACTAATCTCTGCTCAATCTCTTGAAAGCTGTGCTCGTGAAGCACAGGGTGGCCGCTCACCACTTGGAAAGAATGAAAAAGCACAGCATTGTCCTCCCTGAGTTTTACCATTGTCCCCTTGCTCTCGATGTTTTCTGCAACACTCAACATTCACTGAGCGCTTGTATGGTCCTCCTGCCTTAGGAACAGGAAGGGGGTCTGAATCTTGTCCTCAAGGGGCTCACTGCTTAGTAGACGACAGAAGTTTGGCTAATGAGGAAAGGAAGTTGAAGGACAAGCCAGTGCTTGTAATGCGTGCCCAGGTACTCGTTGTTCCTGAGTATTTAGTACTGGTGTCCCCTTTCAGCCTCCAACATGTCCCATTTTAGAGGCTAAATTTTCTAGTTACCCTCGCAGTTGGGTGAGGACGTGCACGCACATGACCATCAGCCAAACTCCTGAGCTTTCCTTAAAGATAGGCCTTCCCGAGCAACCGGGGGCAGGGTGTACATTAAGTTTCCGCGGAAGGAAAGCGTGCAGCTAGGTTCTGAACTTTCCTCTGAAACCGTGCGCGGTGACCAGAGGGGAAGAAAGCAAGCAAGCTAGCATTTCTTAGTTACTTCCCATGTGACAGCCAGGGATGACACATAGGTGTCATCCTCCACATCCTCCACAAGAGGCAGTGTCTGTGGGACCACGTGGAAGACCAAGAGCCTTTGTCCACGTGCAGGTGCACAGATGCCATGACCGCCCCGCAGTGTTGGCAGCATCTGCAGAAGGAGGAAGGAGGAAGCTGAACAAGTCCAGAGACTTTTGTTCTACCAGCAAACACTCTTTTCGTTTCGGGGTGTAGTTTCCCAGACTAGATTTCAAAAGTGCAGCTTTATTTAATAAACTTTGTCATTTGTCTTGGTCTTTTTCTGTTTTCCCAATATTCTTTTTGGTCCATGTCCATGAAGATGATTATCTGACATTGCAGCCAGTCTTAATTTTTTTTTCTTTTTACTGTCCTATAAATGTTTAAATCTAGAGTACATTTCTTAAATATGCATTGAGTTGTCCCATGTACTAGTCAAGACTCTTCGGGGTGCTAGTGAAAGAGCCAGATCAAGCTAGTGTAAGCCTTGAAAGGTATTTGATTGGCACACCTCAATGAGAAGTGCAGGAGTAGCTTCAGGGATGGCTGAATCCAGAGGCAAATGTCATCCAAACGTTCTCTGTCTCTCAGATTTACCTTCCACTGTATATGGGAAATTGAGAGAATTGTTAATTCTCTTGTTTTGCAAATGTCCCTCCTCAAAGGGTCTGGCTGCTGGGGGTTCCCAAACTCACACATATTCGTTCCATACATCGACTAGAGAAGCAGCGCTAGGAACACCAATGACATACTCTATCTCATCCATTCTAAGACCCCTTCCATCTTTCTTTCTTTCTTTCTTTTGTTTCTTTCTTTTTTTTTTTTTGCACTTTAACATCTATGAAATCGGAATGTATCGTAAATTGGCTGTCACCAGGTGGCAGTTAAAACATAGTTGTCTTGACCTGGACACGTGCATCAAAGCTTCAGGATGAATGCCCGTGGCTCAGGAAACACCTCCCAAGACTACAATAGAGCACTCTTTTCAGAAAACTGCATGACTGGCATTCCTGATGGCGCCAAGAATACTGGGAAGAAAGACATGCATAGCACCAACCACAAGCCCCAAAGAACTCTGTGCATAAAGAAGTCTTAGAAATATCTTTAGATTTGCTTCTATCTTCTTTTTATTGATACACAGAGTAAAATAGTCTAGAAATCAGCGTCTAAGTAAGTCTAAAGGAGTTCTTTCAGTAAATAACAAAAGAAAATTTTATAAGGATGCAACTTAAACATTTGAGGGCACCTCAGTGCAAATAATATAGGAGCTGTCTACAAGCCCACGTCCGCTTTCTGTTCACTAGCACAGAGTTCTAGACAAGTCCAAGTCTGAGCTGATTGTCTTGGGTGTTAGAATATTCTTTCCACTTTGCGCTTAGAGCTTCCCAAGAAGCAGCAGAGCTTCGTGGGACAGTCTAGCGGGAAGTGCGCTGATCTGCTAGAAAGGAGCTCGGGGTTCTGACCCCACATCTCACCCTCGCCAGCAACGACAGGGGACTCACTCACCTCTCTGCACCTCAGTTTCCCTTGTCTGAAACAGAAATTGCATGATCACTAAGACCTCTTCTGGCTATAAAACTTTTGAAGCTAGCAATAGCATATGCTATACAAGCCTGGCATTCTTATCACAGAGCTATATTGATTGTTTTAGAATTTAAGTGCGACAACTGTATCACAAAGAAAACTTAATAGCTCACAATACCTCTAAGACATGAAAGAGAACAGCATGTTAGAGCTGCAACACCCATGGTTTTTCCGAAGTCCATCAGCGCAGGACAAAATATCAGCTTTATTAAAAATTTTTCTTTTAACCTGCCCATGCTAAACACACCAAGACATTCGGTGTGCTAATGAGTTCAGCATTATTAGGCGACATCAGGGAACACTGATTCCTGACTCCAAGTTATTTGTTCTGCAGTTTGAGTCTGTCTGTGCAGCGAAGGTGTCAGTCAATTTCCTAATTTCTTCCCCCAAAAGCAAGAGAAGGATGCAGTCACCAGGTAAGCAGGCCAGACTAAAGGTATCCCACAGCTAAGAACCAGAGTGCAGAGGAAAAACAGCTTGGTGTTCAGAATCACATTAAGTATCTGTTAGAGCACAGTGCAAACTAAATATTCCAGTTTACAGAACCAGGAAAGGACAAGAAGCCACATGACAGCCCTAGGGCGACCTAACGCCGAAGACAGTAGTTCTCGGGAGGCTGGGGTCAGCTCCTGGATGGACTGCCAAGGGCAGCCATTCTTTGCTTCATCCTAGTTTGTGTTACTCATTGCTTTTCATCCCATCTGCATGGAAACCCTGGGATGTTGGTGCTTCTGCTTTCCACAAAACATGTAAACAGTAAGAAGCAGGAAAAGGAAGAAAAAAGAAACAAAACCCCAAAACTTCAGTAAGCTCTGGAAGCCCGGTATTTGCTGAACGTACAACAGAGCCTCCTCCTTGGCAGTTTCTTTTTTGGTGAGGAAATGGAGGCCATGAAGGAGTGAGTGATCCAGGGTCACCAAAGAATCAGTGCCTAGAATTAGAACAGGTCTGATTCCTGAGCCATTGATGACATGCAAACCTAAGCTCTCATTTCAACGATGACTGCATCGGGACTTTCACTAGGGCAAGATAATTTTGGGATAGACATAAGGAAAAGTTTCCTAATACGAATATGGAAGGTGGGCCACTACGCCACGGAAGGAGAGCGTGTAAACTCTGCCCTTCGGAACAAGAGGAGGCAACTAAGGAGTTCATTCCACACGACCACGGCTGGCCTGTTTTTCTCCCATTTTTCAGGTTTCCTTCAGTGATATACTCCTTCTTTTAGTAGTCTGTCAGTTTCCTGTGTCTCAAACTACTTCAGCATAGTATTTTTAAATGCTGTGCCCCACACTGAATGCAATGCTCTAAGAGTGGTCTGCCCAATAGCAAATGCAACAGTCCAGTCAACTCCCTTTTACTCTGTACAAAAGCATTAATGCAACCAGTGTTCCCTGTGGCTTTTTCTTTTCTTTTCTTTTCTTTTCTTTTCTTTTCTTTTCTTTTCTTTTCTTTTCTTTTCTTTCCTTCCTTCCTTCCTTCCTTCCTTCCTTCTTTCTTTCTTTCTTTCTTTCTTTCTTTCTTTCTTTCTTTCTTTCTTTCTTTCTTTCTTTCTTTCTTTCTTTCTTTCTTTTGGTGCAGCAAAGGTGTCAGTCAAATTCCTAATTTCTTCCCCAAAAAGCAAGAGAAGGATGCAGGACCAAAAATTTGGTAAATTTTGCCTCACTTTGATGTCAGTCCAAATCCCTGAAACACTGGGGCTCTTAGGCCACAACTTCCCCCATCCCATATTCGATCTTTGGACCCAAGTACAAGACTTCACATTTTTCCTTATTACATTCCTTTTTGTTAGGCTTGGCCCATTGAGATATACTTAGATTCCAGGCCTGCCATCCAGCAAATAGCTTTTCCAGCCAGCTCCAGGCCATTTGCAAATGTGATTAGCATACCTGTAACATCATCATCCGAGTTATTGATAAAAACGGTGAGAGCATGAGGAGAGCCTGGCGACGCTGGAGTCTAAACCTCTCTCGGGAGCGACATTCGTAGATTAGCCCCCACGTCGGTCAGGGTCCAAGTGGGAAAACAGAAACAGCCCTGAGTATTTAAGATAGAGAGAATTTAATACAGGGGAGTTGTTCGACAGAGAGTGGAAGAAGACCTGAGAAGTCCATCGGGGAACACTGAGGCAAATAAGTATAGCAATAGCGGAGGCCATTGTCACTCATAGGCTGGACGACGGGCCGTTGGGGTGGGCGGTGAGTAGAAGCTACCCAGAAGTGAAAGGTGGGCCCAGGGTGGAGATGCGGCCATTGTCAGAGCTGCCACCCAAGTCACAGAGATGGGGGAGAAGTACCCAACATCTCCTTTCCTGTCATTGGCCTAACCCAGCTGGAAGCCAGCTGACACAGGAGCTTGGGAAAGAGAGTCTCCGTGTTACAGAGCATAGGAGCAGAAGGGCAAGAAATGGATTTGCAGACCCCAGCTGGTAGAGATCCCCATTTTTTTTTAGCCTCCAAAACTGTATTGAGGATGATGGTATAGCCCCCTTTGTATGGGGCTGTTAACTAGTTCCTAATGGAATGAATGTTCTTGAATCCAAGACAATTTCTCCATCTCGGTCACAAGAAAATAAAGAACTTGTCAGGTGTCCTGATGAAATCCAGATCCGTAATCTTGACCCTATTTGATTTCTCCAAATAGACTGAGAGTCCCATAAAATAAAAAAAGAAGACTACTATACCGGCCTATTCTTAGTGACCCTTTGCTTTCTTACCTGACTCCTCACAAGTCATTGGGCTATATGCAGGGGTTGGCAAACTACAGCCTATAGGCAAATGCTGCCCATTACCTGTTATTGTAAATAAAGTTTTATTGAACACATATTCATTTACGTATTGTCTGTGCCTGCTTTCATGCAACAAGGGCAGAGTAGAGCTATTGTGACAAAACCAGAAGGCCTAAAAGCCTGAATTATTTACTTTCTGATCCTTTACATTAAAAACCAACTCCTGGTCTATTATTTACAGAATCCAACTGCTTCTACCTTCTAAATGTCAGACATTTCCCATCTCTAGGCTTTTTACTCCTCTTCCATTTTCTATTTTATCTCTTAGATAGGCAATAGTGGTTGAGCGATCTTTGGTATTCCCCACGGGGTCCTAAAAATGGCCCCACAGTAAGTAAGGTAAGACCTTATACAAATGAACCCCTCCCTAACCTCATCGACCATCCCTTCCCCCGTCCACTCCTGTTAAATTCCATCTTGCTTGGGTTGGTCCACTGAGACATCTTTGGATTCTGATCCCTTCTTGCCGCCCCTGGGGACAGTTGGCGAACCCGCTGCATGCTTTTTGCACAGGTCTTTCCCTCTGTCGGGACAGCTGTCACCCCGGATGTCTACAGAGATGCCTCCCACACTCCTTTGCTGAAGATTCAGTTCTCAGTGAGCCTTCCTTGACTTTCTTATTCAAAATTGCCTCTTCCTCCCCCCCTCTGGCCCTTCCCTGTTTTACTCTTCTCCATAGCACTTACCACCTGCTGACATAATTATTTGCTTATTGTCTGTTCTCCTCACTCCCACTAGAATGTAAACTCCAGGAGGGCAGGATTTCTGTCTGCTTTGTTCACTAATGTGCTCCCAGCGTCTAGAACAGTGCCAGGCAAATAATAGGTGCACAGTAAATATTTTTTGAATGAACAAATGAAAGTCAAGACACTAGCAAACTCATTTCGAGCAACTGGCTACTCTTTTACCATCTCTTCAGCCATCTGAGGTTCTCTTGTGTCATCTTCTGCAAGCAGGGAGAGTAGGTACAGAATTCTGCCTGCAGCCGGACCAGCAAAGACAGAACTTCAATATGGTTAACCATCAAGGATCTATTAGAGTTTGCATACAAGTTAATCACAAAGGAGCCTGTCGTCAACATTTTAAAACCCAAGGTTAAAGAAGCTTGAAAGAGTCCTGTCTAGGTAACAACTGGTTTTTAACTGCTATTCCAAGGATTTGTCCTTTCCCCACACCCACCCATGACCCTCCTTTAATAAAGGTGCTATGATTCAACCCTATATGGGTGTAACAACCACACTCAAAGAGCTCTGAGAAGTTTCTTACAACTCACTGAGCCACAGGAAGCCCTTCCAGCACCTAAGTCGGAAACAGAATTTGCTCACACCGATTTCTTAAACTTTTCTCAGTCCATAAAGAAGTCTTCAGGGATATAGACCCGTAAAGCCCCAAACTCTTTACAGAGAGTCTTACATGGGTCTGATGAAAGACAAACAGACAGTCTTATATGGGTCTGATGGAAGATGGCTGGTCTAAATGAACTTGATTGGATAAATTTTATCTCACTGTCAACCAATAATTATTGGCATTCAGACTATTTTTATTGATCAAGTTGACTTTCTAAGATTTTGAAATATGCATAAGTACACAGTACTGTATATATATTTTTTCAGTGCAAAATTTCCACAGGATATTTCGAATCTAAGTCTTCGGCACAATTGAAAGTTATACACAGCCTGAAAGTTAGCGTTTTGTCTTTTTTTTTTTTTTTTTTAATAAAACTTTCCTTTAAAATACCACTACCTTTTTCAAACACATGTCTGTCTTCATTGTGGATCTTTTTCATTTGTGGATCATAAAGTTATCTTTCTTTTTATTTTACTTACAGAAACACTTTACAAGTGTTCAGTCATTAGAACATTGTTTAAGATCTATAAGATAACATCATTGTTTTAAAATTAAACATGAAGCTACTTTGTCGTAGAGTCTTTGTACTAAGTCTCTGGGTGAAGCTCACACAAGCAAACTATGAAGTGATCTAAGCCCTTTCCAACCATTCTTTAGGTTCTACCTGCAGTGCTTATAATTTACTTTAAAAATTTTTATATTTAATAAAAATATGATTAAAAAAAGATTTAATTGCATCTCCAGTGCTAAACTAAAACTGTTTCCAATGACCTCCATTTCATTATTTCACAACAGCCTTTTGTTCTGGGGTTTTCCAACTGTTTGCTAAGCATTTTTCAATGGAAGTCTCAATTAGAAGGAAAAAAGGGAGGGGGAGACAATCATTTAATTCAAAAATTAATTTGGAGATCAGGAAACTGACTTAGGCTCATGCCAGCAACTTAAGGCTTTCAGCCTTGGCCACATGATCCGAAGGAACTGAGCAACAACTGTCTAGCTGCTTTAATCCCCCTTAATTTGAGAGCAAAGAAACTCACATGTGTTTCTAAGAACATTTTCGGAGTACAAGAGGTCCATTTCTGGGGGACACCGTCTAATGCCCTTGTCTTGCTGAGCTCATGTATTCTAAATTAATTTTTTAAACCGCACATGGCAGGGTGGAGTGGGGCGGGGGGTGGGGGGAATAAGGAACAGTGAGGCTGTCCCGTGTGGTTAGAACAACTCCGTAAGGAGCTTGTTCAAGAACCTCGTCCATACCAGGACATGAGTCCCTGACACAAGGAAGACGAGAGTCACAATGCCCACCCTGACTTCCCTCTGAGAAGCTGGGGAAAGATCTGTTGCCAGCAGGCTGCTTCTACCCCTTTGTTTGGAACCCTCTAAGTTCATTGGTCTTTAGAAGAACTTAATTAAAATCTGTGGACTATTTTCCAGGAAGTATATTAAGCCCTCATGGTAAACGTGGTCTGTTGGGGGCCTTTGATTCTCTCAGGACTTTCTTACTTGGGAGGGGAAAAGCTTACAGACTGAAAAGACTGGTGGGTCTCCTACGCATTTCAAGTCTGGTGGGTTGATATAGGCAACTGAGTTCTCTAAACTTTTCATCTGGGCTTTACGAATCAAAATGGAAACTCAGGAATTTGGGCAGGCTGGGTGTCCAGGGGCAACACTGCAGAGGTGTTTCTCCTGTGCTCTCTGTCTCAGCTGTCTTTAATCTTCTTCCCCCCTTCCCGTCTCTAGCCCTTCAGAGAGCTGCCTTCCTCCCTGCAAAAATCCTTCCTTGCCTTTCACCTATGCAGAGCCGAACCCACTCTTCAAAGGAGTCCCATCAAACCCTTCCAACCAAGGAGCACGGAATAGCTAGCCTCTCCTGACTGTCTGCCAGGCACTGGTCTGAGCATTTTATGTGTATGATCACTTCATTCTCACGGCAACCTCATAGGCGGGCATTATTCTTCTTTCCATTCTATGGACGAGGCTAGGGGACTGCCGACATTCACACAGGGATTCCAACCCACGGAGTCTCATCGCCAAGCTTGTTCTCTTATTGACACACCTCTACAATCATTATGCCTCAGGGTGTCTTACAAGATGACTGGTAACCATACCTTGCTTCTCCCAGATGGGCTGCCTTTGACCAGGGGACATAGCCTTCAGCAAAGGAGTGAGCCTGTTATTGTGTGTGTTTCCCATCAATGGAGCCTTCCTGGGGGCCCCTGAAACCCAATCCCAAAAGCAGTGGCCTATTCTGGCCTTGCAATTGGCCTTTGTGTACACTAATGAGCCAATTTGGAAGTGGAATTCAGTAATATTCATAAACCTATAACATGGAGTTATGTGTGAGTAAAAATATTCAGGGAGTCACAACCCTTTGGGTTATATGAATTTTCAGTCTCCTAATCCATCTTCCGATAGTCCGTCAGCCTCTTACTTCCAGTGCCACCGAGCTCATTGTACGCCTCCGCTGACGGATCTCCACTAATTGTTAAAATGTTCTTATTCATATGGAGCGCAAGCCTGCCGCCCTGTAAGTGCGATTTGCAGTGAGGCTAAGAGGAGTTGCAGGGCTGCAGCTTTCCCCTGTCTCCTCAGACCTTTCCAAGTGAAATTATATGCTCAAGGACACTGTCCTGGGCCAGAGGGGTTACACAGGGGCCCAGGATGGGGAAGCCCATGAGGCCAGCTCCACCAGCAGCGACTCTGAGGATAAAAAAGCTGAGTTTTTCCATTTTCCGTAGCAATGACGTAGCTGGGGGGCTTAACTTTGAAGAGTTGTCTTCGACCTCCTCAAACCCGCTGCCATCTGATCTGCCCCTCCTTCTGCAGTCCACACTCTAAATTCCCCTCACTTTGAGCATATCCTTCCCTGACCGCCCCCCCCCCCCGCCACACACACATTATGGCTTCTCACAACGACTCAAAAACAAAAAACAAAAAACAGAAAAAACAACCACAAAGAATAGCATGCCTTAAGTGTCTGAGCTGTGTGCTTCATTTTGTCACTGGCAGCTGGATCTCACAGACCCACACTATTTGAGGTTTTCAATACGTGATCCTTTTCAGAACTCGTGGTTGTATTTTTAAAAAATATTAATAAAAGAAAATATTGATTTTTATCAATAAAGTATTGACAAAAAGTAAGCAGCAAATCAGTAAGAAATTGTCTTTAAGATTTGAATAGAGAAAAGGAATCTTCTGCGAATGAGATATCTGCCCCCCCAAAGCGAGTCTTGTTTGCTTCAGGTTTGATGGATTCATTTCTGGAGACTTTATCAGGAATCTTTATTAAAAAAGAAAGGTCGGTGTTCTTTCTGGAAGTGTCAGTATGAGAGGGTGAGGGGACAACAAGAGAGACTCACCTCTTGGCCTCCAAACTCTGACCCAGAGTTTATCTAGTCCAGTAGGCAGCTCCAGGTAGTCAGCCTTGATATGGGCTGACTCAGTTGATGAAGGAGCACCACCGAAGCCGTTCGAACAGGGTAGCAGAAGAGACAGGAAGGCTTGAAATCTCTCCAGTGTTGGTGACAGTGAAGTTCTGGAATGTTGGCAGCAATAGGTGTCCCAAGGCATCAGCAGTGAAAAGTTCCACCGTTTCGTGAATGTACTTTGGGCATGCTGAAATTAGCAAGTTTCATACGTACTTTATTGTTATGATTACTAAAATTTTTGCATCTTCTTGATGGTTCACCCATTTCTTACTGATTGGATAGTAGAAGTAATTAGACCCTGCATTGTATGGGGACACGTATATTGGGTTCTAAGGATCATTGCGTGTTGGAAATAGCGATGAATAGGAGTCAGAAGCCAGTTTTCTAGTCTCAACTCAAAAACAGCTGTGACCTTGAGCAAGTCACTTAAACCTGTGGACTTCTAGGAGAGACGGACTCTAGGACCTGCTATATTTCCTCCACTTTAATGCTTCTGTGCTACACAACAGCTCACACCAAGGGACGTATCTATAGCTCTCTATTGATAGCCACCCATCCACCCACATAGCCATATCCATCCCTGCAAAGTGGTCCAGTGTAGTCTCAGCTTCACTGCGTTTCCCGGTGCCGCCGTCAGAGGTCTGTCTTTAAGATTAAAGCAAGCAATGTTGGAGGGAGGGCAGAAATGTATGAAGGGCCAAATGAATGGTAACTGAACGGTAGATCTCAAAACAACTGAAGAGGCAGGAAGAGGGAATTAAATTGTGGTTTTAAGAACAATTTAAGTAGGGTAGGGGCTACATTTAATTAGGGTGGTGCCCAGGACTGTACTGGTAGGTGCTCACTTAACATTACCGATTGAATGCAATGCTCATAAACGAAGACTCTCAGGTACTGGAAAGAACATGTTCCAGTGTAGGAGTAAGTGGCGCGGGGGGCACTACCATAGTTCAAATCCTATCCAGTGACTCCACAGAAGTACCCAGAGTCAGACAACCCCGAGGCACATTTTTGTATTCATACCAGGGGCTCTATGGTTGCCCCGCCCTGACTTATTTAAGTCAGAAGAGCCAAAGTGCGGCCAGCCAATTCCAGAACCAGTTCTAGGTCTGCTTTATGGAGAACTCCCGCACGGGGTCATGTGGCCAGAATGAAGGGTGGTCCGGCTGCAGAGGTGAGCTCCGGAAGAGTGAGCAATCTTGCTCCTTTCCTAGCACACATTTCCCGGTGAGGAAGAGCAAGCACTCTATATAGATGTCATCCACAGGACTCAGCCTGGGCACGATGACAGAGAAGTCAAAGTTTGCCTTCTGCAGGCCAGCGTCCTCTTTCTGCCGCTTCCCCCTGCATGAGACTTGTTGCTGGCAGCTCTTTGATTTGGAGATCTGGCAGCAGGAGCTCTGGGGAGGAATTCTTTAGAGCTGTCTTTGAAGATGATCATTGGGACAACTGTACATTCAACCACTCACGCTTAACTGTACGTCATGCTGTTGGATGCACAGTTATGCCACCAAACACCCACGATGGCGAAAACATATTGAAAACCAATGATTTGGCTTCGAAGTTGCAATGCCTCAGATCCTGTAAAATGGGAGGGCTTCCATGAGCCTTTTGGCATGGAATGTGGGTGATTCCATTTTGAATAGAGACACCAAATCTGCTCCAAAATTTGGTTCAATTGTCACCGGGTTACAAGTTGCCTGCCTCTATGCTTCTCCATCTGAATGGCATTTTTCTGCTTTATAACCAAGCTTCTTAAGCCAGTTATTGGTCATTTTGCAAGGCAACTGTGGGACAGCAAAGAGTTAAGATGCTGTTCTCCAAATGCATTCCAGCAACCCAAGAACATCATGTCCCCTGGCTTGCTGAGAAGCAAAAGAAAAATTCCCCCAAATATGTGAATCTCCCAAATAAAAGAGCAAGATTGAGGAGGAGGACCAGACTGGAAAACAAAAGAGAGGAGGAACCTCCAGGGAGAGGTGGCAGATGGTCCACCAGGTGGACCGTGACAGTCCACAGAACTGGCCAAACTGACTGGTGGACCAGGCAATTTTTAGCAATGATTGCAGTGTGAGCCAGAGTGCACCAGCCATAGGGCACGTTGCCAGTCATCGCTCCTAGTGACATTCCAACCAGATAAGCAATACGTTCATTGCAGGAAGGGGGTTGAGGAACACCAGGGAGGAAGTTAAGGAGAACAGGCAGGCAGGCAAGATAGAAGAAGGGTGGAATAGAACATGCTCACCACCCACATCTAGCAGGTTCCAACATGTCTGAACAGGTAACTAGTAAGGTGGCTTAACCTTTGGTCTTTGCACACCCGGGAACATTGCTCTGTAAGAAAAATTTGATTTACTCAAAGAAGTAATTAAATCTGGTGGCACAGAGCTAATCAGAACAGCATTCATCAGCACTCAGAGTTGGAAAATTCTTTCTCTCCCCTTTGTAAATGCCCAAACCCTGGGCACTTTATTATTCAAGTTTTTAATTAAAAAAGGAACATGAACAGTCCAATAACCTGGAGCCATCCATCATGCTCACAACCTAATAAAAGAACGCAGGGCTGCGAAGACACTCACCCCTCTACAGGATATGTACAGCAAGCTCCACAGTGAGAAAGCAAGGAGTTGCTTGGGTTTCTACCTCTCTGCTGACTTAACTGTCATATTGCATAGTTACTGCTAAACTGCACGAAAGGTATTTCTAATCTCATGACGGTGCCTGGAAGAGGTTGAAGGACACAAATTAAGTCTCGGAGCAGTACAGCTGAGTAAGAATGGAAGGTCAGTCAGTTGACTCTTCCCACAATTCCCCGAACAAGGTAATTATTCATGAAGGAAATTTCAAATTATTTTCATTAGACTTGTGTTTTACCAATCTAACCAAAGTGATTAATTAGGGATTAAAATATTTACTCTGCACATGCTGCCTTGGCTCAGCACTAGCATATTTAAGCATTGTGCTAAAAGGGTCAGCTGTTTCCAGTATTGTTTGGAATTCATTTCCTATTTCCTATGTAAAAGGGCACTGACATGCTTGTCTATACCATACTTCAGGTCTCTCCAGGCACCGAACCGGAGAAGAAGAAAGAGGCTTCGCAGGTCCCACCCTTTACCGCCAAATTTCTTCCTCGTTAGAACCACTCTGTGGCGATGGCCATAGTTTTGCTGTATCCTTGTCTTTGTAACAAGATGTCCAGAACACCGGGGAGCCAACGACAACACCCTAATCATTGTCACCCTAATCAATGAGACATGATGGAGCAGTGACGATTGCATAGCGGGATACATCATGGCACACGGGTGTGAAGGAGACTACCAGAATGGGGGCCAGTCCAAGACTTTAGAGGGGTTTTCAGCGCCATAGCATAGCACAGAGCAGGTGATGGTAACTGTTTCCTGTGTGTTGAGAGAGTGCCGGCAGAGACAGTTATTCAAACAGGATGCCTGAGCCCCACTTGTACCAGGGGTACCCAGCGGGGCCAGAGCATTGACGAGCTTAAACTGCCACCTTCCGAGACTCCAAATGGGACACCAGTGTTGGGAAATAGGTCTTGTTTATTCAGAAATTCCTAACGTTTTAAGATGTTGCTAAGACATTGCACAGAAAGGAGGTGGGGGGAGAGCTATTCACTCATATGGCTACTGAGCACCCTCCCTGAAGGGATGAGACGCATGGGGCGGGGGGTCCACGATTGCACCTCTGAAGGTTCGTAAAGAGTAGTTAAGAAGATGCAGATGATGTTGAGATATTTCCCCTTTTGCTTCCTGCCAGCACTATTAATCCCATTCCTTCGAGTGTTCTCACCAAGCCTTTAGAGAAACAGAAAAAAAATTTACACACGCAATTATATATATGTGATACAGGAATAAAACAATTAATCGTTCCAGCAGTGGAGATGGTGAATACAAGGTGATACATACGGAGACATAAATAAAACCATGATCTTTGTAGGGTGCAGCTGAAGAAGAGAATAGTACGTCCAAGACTTTGCAGGGAGAGGCAGAGCTCAACAGGGCAGGATGAGGGGAGGGGTGCCTTAAGAAGAGAAGGGAGCCATGTCTAAGGAAAATCACCAGGGTGGGGTGCACTGATGCCAAAACTGCAAAGCATCCAGTGGAGAGGGATGGATCTGCAGCGCCCCAAGCCGGAGAGAGCCCTTGGATTGGTCAGAAGGAGGTATTTATTGACAAGGAGAGCAGTAGTTTCAGTCGAGTATCGAGGCCATGGGCCAGGTTGGCTGGAGCCCAAGGAGACAGCTGGTGTGGAGACGTGGCTCTGACAGCAGGTACAGCAGTGTAGCCCTGGAGTTCATCTAGCAATCATAAGAATAACGAAAATTTAGAGAGAGCTTTCCATGCGCCAGGTCCTACGTAGGCAGTATCTTCCGTTCTTTAATCCTCCCAATGAATCTATGCTCATTTCATACACAGCTGCTACAAGGCTAAATCAGGATTCAAACCCAGGTCTGTCAGGAAGCGAAGCTTATGTTCTTAATGAGCACAGGATGCAGTCTTAATAGAAGAGGATGGGATGGCCTCTAAAGGAGCCAAGAGGAGCACAGCTGGGAACGTTCGTGACGGTTATGATGCCCGAAGGGAGAAGACGTGGCAGACCGAGACTCATCTCTCACCCTAGAGCCAGGATGTGCTCTAGAAGGCTCCAGGGAATACATGTGAGGTTGGAAACCAGCAGGTCTGGATTCCAGTTTTGACTCAGGTCCCTAAAAATCTCTTGAATTTAGGAAAGCTACTCAACCTTTGCACCTAAGATTCAAAGGCACCCATTACACAAAAATAACACTGCTTATTTTACCTATTTTACGAGGCTATTGTGAGGATGAACTATAGTAAATGAGTTCATTAAAATGGTTTACAATTATTTGGCAATGCTGTGGGCCCAGCACTGTGCTAATCGCCTCAAACGCACTCTCTCATCTGGCTCTCAAGATAACCCGTGGTGTAGGTACTATTATTCCCATGAGATAAAAGAGAAAAAACGAAACATTTCATAAAGTTCAAAGGACCACAAGCATGTAAGGTTTTATGATTATGATTTTGTAGGAAGTAGTATTATCCAGCTTAAGGAGGAGATGGTAAAAAAAAAAAAAAAAGAATCTCTTCTGACCCTCCTAGAAAGAAAAAAAAGATAGAGGCTGAGGTAAGGCACGCATGGATATGTAATTAGGAATCACGTAATGTAACCGAAGGCTCGGCTACAGGGGACCTTTTATAGAGAAGCAATGTTGGTTACCTGAAATTCTGAATCTCTGAATTTGGGATCATCTTGGCTCTATTTCGGAGAAAGAACGTATCAGATAGAAAGCAAATTGATCTTGGTCAACAGCTCTGAAACATTATCTGCCCCTAGAAGTTGGACACGTTTCAGAGTATTTTCAGTCTCGGCGAAGGTATACTTTCCTTTACCTTCTATCTAACTTTTATAGCCACTGCAACCACCCCAAGATGAAAAAGATGCATAACAGGATTTGCATTCCTTCTCAGACTATGAGTGCTGCAAGCAAACAGTTCAGAACTTTCTTGTGAGCAATATTATTAGAAGTCTCCCTCGTTTCCTCACAGGGCACAATGCCCCGAGGGGAAAGAAGTCACCTGCCACTTTCTAATGTTATTTAATCTTTTTAGTCAGAGCTGTAAACTGTCAATCAAGGGGAATGTTTAGTCACCTTGAATGCTGTTTAATCAGTAGAATGCTTTGTATATCTATAAATACCTGATGACACAGGAATTAAGTCTTCACAATAATTACCCCACTACATCATTTGACATCATTACTCACAGGCAAGGCCAAAACCATTTTTAATCTCTCCTGGTTTCTCACTAAAAAACATTTCATTCCTGCTACAGAAATGAAATTGCTCTTTCAGACTGAGGAAAACGGGTAACTGAAATCTGCACACGGGGCTGTTGATAATGACTGAATGGCCCTGTCTGTCATTAAATGCTGCTGATGACAGGATAATTATGATCATGTGAGCTGATTGCTAAGCGAGTGCAGTGAGGAATGAGAGCAGCCCTCCTTCAGCATTTGATAAGTGATTCATGTTATGTGCACTGAGGTTCATGCTCATGCATTCCATTTATTAAGGTCATTCAAAGATGACTTTTTTTTTTTTTTAATGTTAGGGAAGAAAGGGCACCTGGCAGGCTCAGTCGGTAGAGCATGCAACTCTTGATCTCAGAGTTGTGAGTTCGAGCCCCATGCTGAGCAGACAAATCACTTATATACATATATTTTAAAGATTTTATTTATTTATTTGACAGAGAGAGAGAGAGCACAAACCGGGGGAGAGGCAGAGGGAGAAGCAGGCTCCCCGCTGAGCAGGGAGCCCGATGTGGGGCTCGATCCCAGGACCCTGGGATCATGACCCGAGCCAAAGGCAGATGCTTAACCAACTGAGCCACCTGGGTGCCCCCAGACAGATCACTTAAAAAAATGTACAGAAAAAAGATGGGAGGCTGCGCATCAATATGGTGACTACATACATCTTTGTGACTATGGCTGTTTCTCCCTTTCCAACTTTCTTTCTCTGTCACTCCTTTTCCCTTTATTCTTTTCTACATTTTCCACATTATGTATACCAAATATTTTTACAAAGAGAAATCTAAATACATTTTAAAACGTGTTAAAATTATAGCTACTTGGTCATATCACGTAAAATAAAAACACACTTGGCTTAGCATATTGTTACGTTAAATCTAACAGCGCTAACTTGGAGTGCCTGCTTGCCGTGAGTTCTCGGAATGCTAGTCATAAGACCCCAATCTCCTACGAATGGCTCCGTCAGCATGATTATTGGAACAGATTCCATTTTGAGGGCTGTGAAAATGCTGGGTGCTAATGGTGCAGCGTATTTTCTGTTAGAGTGTAAAGCCATCCCTGCCTTTCTCTTTCCTGCTTCCTTTGTCCTTCCTTTCTTTCACTTATGGTCTGTTTTTTTAAGAAGCACTCTAAAACTTGGATATCCTTGTCTGGTTTAAAAGGAGTGCAGAAAATTCATTCATTCCATTGGTATTTCTCAAACACTCTTATGTGTGCCAGGCCTGTTCCAGGAGCTGAAATACAGCACGGAGGAAAACAAAAATCCCTGCCTGCATTGAGCTAAATCCTAGGGAGGGAAGCCCAAAGAAATAAGACAATTTAATCAAATGAATTGTAAGCATGATGGTGATTAACTCTTACGGAGAAAGACTGAACCAGAAAGGAGGGAAGTGAGCTTGAGCAGACAGGGTGCAATTTAAATGGGTGGTCATGGAAACGTCACGGACTAAAGAGCTATCTGAGTCAAGAAGGCAAATGGGTGGAGGCCCTGGGACCATCTGGGGGTAGAAACAGGAAGAAAAGAGGCTTTGAGGTGGGACTGTGCAAAGGGGCAGTGAGGAGGCCAGCATGGCGGGAATGTGGAGATGGAGAGCTGTAGGAACTGAAGTCCAAGAAGAATCGGGCACCTGATGAGAGGACTTGCAAGCCATTGTAAGACTCCTGTGTTTGTGGAGAGTGGGATGCAAAACCCAAAGGTTTTGAGCAGAGGAGTGACATGATATGACTTCCATTCTAACGGAGCCCTTTTGTTGACTAGGTTCACAATAGACTGGAAAGGGCAAGGGCAGAAGCAGGGAGAACAGCATTTCAGGCTCAGCTAGTAGATGAGCATGATCTCTGTGGAGATGGTGAAAAGGGGACAAACACTGGATATTTTTTAAATATTTTATTTATTTATTTATTTATTTATTTATTTATTTATTTATTTATTTAGAGAGCAGGTTGGAGGGGGCAGAGGGAGAGGGAGAGAGAATCCCAAGCAGACGCCCCATTTAGCGCAGAGCCCATCCAGGCTGTATCACAAGGAGGAACCAGTAAAGGAGACTGAGAAAGACTGGCTAACGAGCTGTCAGAAAAGTTGGTAGAACATGATGGCCAGGAAGCCAAGTGAAGAAAACATTTCAATGTGGAGCGAACGATCAGCTATACCCAGGGCTACTGAAAGATCAGATAAGATGAGGGCTGAGAACTGACCCATGGATTATCATTATTAACATTGGTGACTTTGACAAGGGCAACGACTTGTTGGAATGAGTTCAAGAGACAAGTAAAGGAAGGAAACCAGACAGAGTAGGCATGGATAGCTCTCCCCAGAATTTGTTGAATGTCGATCAACACAAAGACTTCTCAGCTACCTTCCTTGCCATGGTTGTGACCGGGAAAGAATTCACCCCATGTGGTTCAAATGAAGAAACTTTAAGAAAGTATTACTTGCGGAGGTGTGGGCTGCTTTCAGAGAATGAGCAACAGATACTGAGGTACCCAGGAACTAACTACAGTGGGAAGCTGTTACTACCTCTAAACTGAAGGGACAAGGAGAAGAGATCAGGTTAGTGGACCACAATGAGAGGCGAAAGAGCAAAGAAGAGTCACCCAGTGGAAGCTGTGGTCATGGAGGGAACCAGATGTTGCCTGAAATAGAGCATGGAAGGAAGGAGGGATCCAGGAAGAACTACCCCCAAACCTTTACACTCACCCTCTGATCTCCAGATATTGGCCAAATCTAATCATAAGTCCACCAGCAAGGGAGCTCAGGAGATGTGGTCCACAAGGGTCATCCTCCCACGGCACAAAGCAAGGCCTCGAAGAGTGGAGACTGACTCAGCAGGTGGGGAGGGGTAGGACAGAAAATAACAAGCCCAAGAGGGGTTGCCTGAACTTGGACTACAGAAGTGGAAGGATGTTAGTTGCATCATAAAGGCCATGCCTTTTGCTTGATTGAGCACTCATGGAATAGTTACCGTATCTTTCCTGCTGACTAGCATATGGCATGAAGAAAATACGATGACTCCAAATAATACTAAACAGGCTTTACACAGGACACCATCCTTGTGTAGATTAGCACACTATGTTTACTGAAAATGGGAAACAAATATTTGACTCACTCTCCAAAACCTGATTCAGTGGTAGCAACCATTCCATAGGAAGGGATATATGAGTTCCACAATGTTCTAAGGCAGCACGTTGTGTGCACAACTAAAATAGACAGGGTTTACTTAACAACCAAGGCGATTTGCATTTAACTGAGAGGGAAGTAAATGTGTACTGGTAATCCACAAGGAAAGTATGGTCTGTGATTATAAAGCCAAGTAACAGCGTTACACTGTTAAGTCACGTGTGAGTGTATGTGCATGTACCATTCACAGAAGGGAATTAAGAGGGATTCCAAAGTATACTAAAATCAGCATAACCACTATGCCCTCCACCCTGCCCCCAGCTCCTTCTCTTCTGATTTTGTATATAATACAAGCCCATCCAGGAATCATCTCTTTTGTGGAAGGGAGAACAGCTTTACACAATATTATGTTTTCAATAAGATCCCGTGAAGAGCACACTTGAGGTTTCTTTTATAACTTTCCTAATCATCTTCCACCCAATACAATTAGCATTATCTAAATTAGTTATCCGTTTACCCAAATTGTCCTCCTCCTTTAAGAAAAAGTCATATTGCAAAATTATAGGTATAGCCGTAGACGGAACCAGTACTCTATGCTTGCAGACATTTGGAGAGAGATAATGTTCTTAATCCTAATTAGAATTCTTTCCCTTTCCTATATGAACTTCTCAGAATCAGGGGTGACCTTATTTTCACTTGGATAGAGGCCTGGTAAATCAACTGATTTTCATTTGTCTTACAACACATCACCTCCTATTCAAATGTGTTTATTTAAGCTCTGGGCCTTTTACTATCTTTCTGCATTACTGCTTCTCCCAAAAATATCCATTTGGAATAGAATGCACTCATTTCCCATATTCTGCAATATGATCTTTAGTACAATTTAACCATTGTTTGAGCCCTAAGTCCTGCCTTTTGAAGCTAAGCTTCCAAGTTCAGTATTGTCATGTTTCTATCAGTGTGTCTCACAAAGATCAGGAAACTCCTGGCTGTCTGTCAAAGTCTGTTCTCCCTTTCTTCCCCAGCACTAGAGTTTAAACTAGGCAATTGGATGCCCAGCTAGAGACTACATTTTCGGCCTCCCTTGCAACCAAATGTGGCTACATTACTAAGTTCAGGCAATGGGATGTGTACAACTTCTGGGACCTCCAACTTTAAAGATGAGGCACGTGTCCCTGTGCACCTCTCTTCCCTATTTTCGTAAGCTGGGGCATGTATGTGACCATGTCCATGCTTTGATTAATCAAAGCCAGCTTTGGTTATATGGACAAGGACAATGCTCTAAGGGATGGCAGATCAACAAGACAGGTTCCTGAAAGACCATGTGGTGTAGAACTCTCCCACCACCTTGGAATATTCTCCCTAGAACTATCTTCCTTAAGACATTGTGTTTAAGGTTCTTTTGTTAAAGCAACTTAACCTCTACCCTAATTAAAACTCTTGTCTAATCGGCTGAACTTCTTAAATATATCAGAAAGGATGAGGTTAGATCAAAGTGTAACTGCTTTCAAGCTGGAATATCACGGTTCCTTAATTGTTCTGTTTGAGTAAGCAAAATATGGACTCATCCAGAATATTTTCCTTGACAATGTCTAAATCATGACTCTTACTCTCAACTTTTCAACATCCGGTCTTTTTTCAAAGATTGTTCACTCAAACTAGAATCTGAATGAAATAATTATTTCTAAATAACATTGTAGCTCTTGGCTAAGTTAAAATAGGATCAATTACCCAGGAACATTCATTTGTTGTTTTTAATGCACTTTTTTCTTGAGGACTTCTAAATTCAGGTTCAAATGGCATTAGAGTCATCAACAACAGCAAATAATAATAACAATAACAAAATAAGAAAATAAACAAACTCAAACAATCAAAAAAAAATACAGAGAAATTTGGATCTTGGTCTTTTTGATTTTCCAGTGGGTGGATCTGGGTATCCATCTGTTTGGTTGCTGAAGTGAACAGTAGTATTTGTTGGTATAATTCTGAGTGGTCACTCAAAATAAGAAGACATCTTCCCCAAAGAAAGGTGACTCCTGAAAACACTGTGAGCTACAGAAATATATTTCTTTGTAATTCTTCAGGAAAGTGTTCTGCATCTTGCTAATACTAGAAAGAGCTTATGATGGCCCATTTGCTGCAATAATGAGGCATTTTTTAAAAGAAACAGAACAAATCAGCATGACAGTTTTCTTGGGCCCTGAGGTTGTAGCAATAGATCCATTTTTTTAAGCCTTATTTATTTATTTTAGAGAGAGAGAGAGAGAGCAGGGGGAGGGGCAGAGGGAGAGGGGGAGAATCTCAAGAAGACTCCCCGCTGAGTGCAGAGCCTGAGGCAGGGCTCAATTCCATGACCCTGGGATCATGACCTTAGCCAAAATCAAGAGTCGGGCGCCTAACCACCTGAGCCACCCAGGTGCCCTACAATAGATCCATTTTTATCTTTCTAAATATTCACAGGGTTTGGTACAAATATCCCTTAAATTGTCTCTTCCTCTCCGACTTTGGGGCCAGCACAGTATATAGGTGCAACCCCACCCACAAATGTCCTAGAACTACTGGAATGCTCGAAGGGCTGATGTGTACTGCTGACCCTGTGTCCCCATTATGAGATCCAGTGGCAGGGTCTTGTGATCGGACTTCTTTTAAAAAAATAGAATTTGCATGATTATGGCAACTAAACCTAGAAGCTAAACCCCAGTCATGTGGCTTCTGCCTTGAAGGTTCATATTTCTGTTTCCTCCGTGCTCCTAGGTTCGACTGAGAGAGGCTGGAGCTTCCGCAAGGATCCAGCCACCCACGCAGATTTAGCTGGCACAGCCCCCTTGTATCTGGGGCACTGCTCCTTCCTAAGCAGCTTCTCTGGAATCAGACCATCTTCTACACCTCCTGTCATCTATCCCACTCTCACATGTTGGTGTTTCTAAGGATTTGAACCTTTAATCTTTTACTGATTTATACACTCACCCTGGGGGGTTGTATTCATGCTTATAACCTGCCCACACAACTGTCAGTTGACTATTTCCAGCTGTACCTCCCACAGAAATTTCAAAGTCAAAATAACCAAAACTTAGCTTCAAGAACTCTCTTCATAAGTGCTCCTCCTCTCTATTTCCTATTTAGTCAATAGTAGCGTTATCTACCCAAATCAGAAACCTAGGGGGAAGCCTTCACTCCTCTTTCTCCATCAGCCCCTCCTTCTAAATCTCTTCCTTCACAAATTCTTGCTGATTCCACCTTTTAAGTGTCAACTCTGTCCCTTCCTCCTTATCGCCACACATCAAGTCATTTGTCTGTTTCTGAATCAGACTCTGGATCCTGGCTCGTTAGCATCTCACCTTTAGTTCACTCTCATGGTGCCACCAGGGCAATCTTTCTAATATGAACATTTCTCACTCTGATGGTCCTCTGCTTAAGAAAACCTAGGAATTCCCCATAGAGTAAAGCCCAAAGCTCTCAGCAAGGCACATGAGTCCTCCGGGTGCTCATCTCCGATCATGGCCCTGGAAGCAGTTCTTGCTTCCAGCCTTCCTCCAGATAAAGTGAGCTGCAGGTCTTCGTGTCTCAAGCATGGATGACGTTGTCTACATAATGGACATTGCCAGGAATTTTCTCTCCACTCTGTTGGCCCATGAACCAGCTCATGCTCTCCTTCTCTTGACTACCCTACCTGCATCTCTCTAGACAGGGTTGGTCACACCCCTGCCTCACACCATGTTGGTGCTGTGCACGTCTGTCTTTATAGTGGTTATCTCACTGTAGAGCAATTACTTCTTTACAACGTTTTCTGTTTTCCCGAACTAACTGCAAATTCCTTGAGGATTGGAATTATTTTGTAATCATCTTGATATCTCAGATCTACTTTAGAACTTGGCACGTAGGAGGTTTGATTCATGTTCCCTGAATGAATGAACAAATGAACATGCTGCTGAAGATGTGATTACTCAAAGTGGCTCTATTAATCCAGATTCCCCAGAGAGAACCAATGGAGTATATACATGTAATTGTATGTGTATGTGTGTAGTATAAAATATATAGTGTAATATATATACACACATACACATATATATCCATGTATAACTCATAAATATCTGTACATATATATGTAATAAGGTACATATAAAAGCAGATTTATTACAGGAATTGGCTCCCGTGATTATGGAGGCTAAGAAGTCCCGCAGTCTGCCATCTGCAAGCTTTCTGTGTCCTAAGAAGCTCCTGCCTACCCTCAGATCACAAAAACATTATCTTATACTTTCTTCGAAAATCTTTAGAGTTCTAGCTTTTACTTTTATGTGTGTGATCCATCTTGAATTGGCTTTTGTGTATAACGTGATATGGGATCAAGTTTCCACCCCCCACCCGCAAATGGATATCCAGTTGTTCCAGCATTTGTCGAAAAGATTTCCTTTCCTTATTGGATTACTTAGGCACCTTTACCAAATGATTGTAAACACGGGGCTCTCCGTTCTGTACCTATTGCCTATTTATCTGTCCATAGGCCAATACCGTATTATCTTGGTTACTGTAGCTTTAAAATAAGTCACAAAATCAGATAGCAAAGTCCTCCAAATTTGTACTTCTTTATCAAAATCCTATTAGATATTCTTGGTTCTTTGCATTTCCAAACAAATTTTAGAATCAAAATTTATTCATATACTCTTAAAAATTTAAGTTTAAAAGGTTTAATACAGCTATGCATTCAAGTAGAGTTCTTTGCATTCACGTTTCTGTGTATGTTGAGACACTAACATCTTGGGATCACATACCTCATCATGGGAATCAATTTTTATTCCCATTTGTGCACGAACTACTTCCAAATCTTGTGGCATATTGCTTCTACCAGTGAGCCATTTGTCCTTAGCCAGCAGCTCTGCATTTTTAGGACTGGATGAGTTAACCAGGTCCTATCACATTGCAAACACAGCTAGCCCAGACAACAAAATAGCTCATTACTTTGACTAAAACCAAGTGAATTCAAATATCAAATTTTTAACTGATACATAAAAAAGATTGTGGCTTGGAATGCCTGGGTGGCTCAGTTGATTGGGGGTCCAGCTCTTGATTTGGGCTCAGGTCATGGTCTCACTGTCCTGAGATAGAGCCCTGCATCAGGCTCTGTGCTCGGCAGGAAATCTGTTTGAGATTCTCTCTCCCTCTCCCACGGCCTCTCTCATCTCCACCCGCTCCCCCAAATAAATAAATCTTTTAAAAAAAAGATTGTGGCTTATTTGTTTGTCTCAAATAAGTCCTGCTGACCAAGTTCAAACAGAATTGGTAATTTCTAAAATGTTCAGAAATGCCAACTAAACTATTCTCTAAACTAAACTTGAAGACATTTCATTCACATCGCTAAACTAAGTTTTAAATAAAGATTTCTATAAAGAACAGCTTAGCATGACTTAAATATTCGTTCTGCAGGGTATCATAGAGTGATACTTTCCAAAGCCAAGTTATTTTATCCATCATATCATAATTAATAACAACAGGGTAACAGGGCTTCTCTTTTTAAATTCTAGTCAATTCCATCCTTTCCCAGGGATTCTTTCTGTCTCGAGAAAACAGTTTTAAAAAAAAAATTAACCAGTGGAAGGGGAAAGGGAAACAGAATTCTTTCTTATAAAATTAAACCTTCTTTAGCAGACACTGGCATGTACTTAACATATTCACAGAAGTATCCCCTCCAGTGATGTTGCAAAAGCCACGCAAATAATTGTGGCTAAGTGCACTACATTGACAGTCAATATTGTATTTTCCAGGCTTGTACTCATTATTCTTTATAGTATTCATGCATTTTGTGAAAGATCAAAAGATTTACATATCATATGGAGTGCTTTAGGGAATAACTTGCTGAGTACTTTAAATGCACAATGTTCCACAGCCTTTTAAATACGGATTTCACTTCTCTCTTCTTTGTGATAAAGAAATAACAAGATAGAGCTAGATGCTTTTTTCTTAATATAATAAAATGGCTATTTTTAAATATAAGATAAAAGTTTGATATTTTAATCTGTAATTCTAAATAATAACTTTGTGATCCAAAACAATAAATTATGGTTTTCCTTCTTTACAGGTGTTGAAAAAATCCGTACAAACCAACTCTGACAGCTTCGCAAACAATCCATTACACAGACATGCCACAACTTTTTTGAAGTTATGAAATAATAGAACGGATTCATCTGCCTGAAGACACTGAGAGTATAGACTCCATGGCCTTTATTCCACAAATCTTTAATAGAAAATAAGGTGGGATGAGCCACCACCAACCATTTTTCAGTGGGCATGGATATAAAAACAGAAGGGAAAAAGTTCTTAAGAGAAAGGGAATCTGAACTAGAATTTAAATAAAAACTTGAAACATTAAAAAAAAAAAAAAAGGGGGCGCCTGGGTGGCTCAGTTGGTTAAGCCACTGCCTTCGGCTCAGGTCATGATCCTGGAGTCCCGGGATCGAGTCCCGCATCGGGCTCCCCCTTCTCTGTGGGGAGCCTGTTTCTCCCTCTGCCTCTGCCTGCCACTCCCCCTGCTTGTGCTCACTCTGTCTCTCTCTCTCTCTATGTCAAATAAATAAATAAAATATTAAAAAAAAAAAGGAATCTAGCTTATTGGCTCCGTATTTTCCTGATCTGAGATGGATCAAATGGAGTTTGAAAAGTTCACCCTTCCAAGTCTCTCCATAAGCTCATGGGCATTTCTCCCACTCATAAAGTTATTATCAACAATAACGTGAATGGGTAGTTATCGACGTGAACCCCACCTGCCGGAAGACACTGTTCTGCAAACAGCTGCTTTTAAGAGAAAACAAAAATTTCCATCAATCACCTAGGCCAGTGTGAACCACACCAAGAAAGACAAGTGCCCCAGTACCCTCAAAAATATTTGTGATTAGACATTTTAGGAACACCTCTTTCCAGGTTTTGTGTTCGTGTTTGATAAATCACACCAGTTTGTTGTACAAACACTACTTGTCCAGATCAGTAATTTCAATGTCTAGTGTTTTGGGGGGTTTTTTCCATTCGTTTGTTTGTTTGGTTTTCTTTTACAGTTCCTTTTACAGTGCTCTCTACAGCATGTATATTCAACTGGGGGGTAGGAAGGGGACAGTTGAAACAGAAGGGGGTAGGGAAGACCCTAGAATATCTTGGGATAGGAGTCCTGACACCATACTACTTTAGGATACTATACAGATGACACGTTTTTATGCTTTCCAATCCAGCCACATACCTGAAAGCTTTTGCCACATAGGAAAACCCACAAGGAGGATAATGTTGAATGGGCTGATGCAAAGCACATGTGTCAGTCCACGATTGGCAGAAGAATGTCAGTGGTTTTTAACCACTTTGCACGAGGGTGCAGACAAACACCCTTTATTTTTTCCATTTCTGTCACCATGTTTTCCCCCCACAGACTGAATTCTGGTAGAAAGGCATGAATAGGAGAGAAGGGCTCATCCTCATAAAGCTTTTCTTCCTGAGAAGCCCTTGTCTTCCTACTGTGGGGGGCGAGAGGGAAAGGGCTGGGGCAAACTGGAGAGTGTATTGATTCGGAGCATTTCACTTTACTCCAGAACAAACTGAGTGAAAACTATTCTTTAATGAAGCATAACAGTGTAGAGAATTCTGCTTAAATATTTGCTCAGATAATATTTTCTTACTCTGAAGCTATGAATCTGGCAACAGAGACAGATTAATAATAGCAATGAGCCCTGTGGCTGTTTGAAGAGAGACTCCGTGTATCCAGAGGTAGCAATCAAATAAGCTGTGATAGCTTCCACCAACAAACCATATACAGATTGCCAGGGGGCTGTCCTCCACAAGCCTGAGTGGTTAAAGCTGTGACACTGGGCTTCTCCACCCTAGAGTGTCACTGTGGCCAATGCTGCATGAAATGTGCCTTCTGATTCAGCGTTAGCTTCGGAAACCATAGTTCAGAACACTTGAAGCTTTTAAACGGGTATCTGCATTTACCGTCATGATAAGGAACATCTGCATAAGAATCCTGAACCACAGAAGCCCAAACAATAAAACGATTGTAGGGACAAGGAAAAAATATATATACAACTAAAAAATATAGGGTTTGGGTTTTTTTTCTCTCTCTCTCTCCTTTTTTTAATGAGAAGAAAAAGGATGAAAGCAACAAAATAAAGTGAGATCTGGTTGTGCCCTGTTGGATGATCAGACCATTTGCACCCAGGGTTGGTGACATGCAAAGTAATAGGCACTAGGAGAGCTGCTGGTGACCTTGGAAATTGATACATTTTGTATAAAGGGCAATCTGGCAATACATATCAATAATCTTTACAATGGACTTAGAAATTCCTCTCCTACAAATTTACATTGAGGAAATAAGTAGAGAGGAAATGAAAAATTTTAATTTTGGCTTTGTTTTAACAACTGAAAATTTAAAACAACCTGGATATTCAAAATGGGGCATGGGTTATAAAAATACATGGAAGAGGGTGCCTGGGTGGCTCAGTTGTTAAGCGTCTGCCTTTGGCTCAGGTCATGATCCCAGGGTCCTGGGATGGAGCCCCGCATCGGGCTCCCTGCTCCACGGAAAGCCTGCTTCTCCCCCTCCCACTCCCCCTACTTGTGTTCCTTCTCTCGCTGTGTCTCTCTCTGTCAAATAAATAAAATAAAAAAATAAATTAAAAAAATAAATAAAATCTTTAAAAAAATACGTGGAAGATATATACAATCTCTACTAAGAATTTAAAAACAGTGATACAGATTTGATGTGAAAATATGTTCACAAGATATCATGTGAAAAGCATATTACAGAGCAATATTTTTGTTATGTTCTTGATTTTATAAGTGTGTTATATGTCCAAATACAGAAAGAGAATGGAGATTATCTCAGATAAAGTAAATAAACTTGTTTTCTTTCTTATTGCTCTATTATCGAATGCATTTAATATGGGCACAAGTTCATTTATAATCTGAATTAAAGCTACAAAAAGACTTACATTTTGACCAAGATAAAAGCCATACATTTTATTTTAAAATAAAAACTTGGGTGCTCAGCACTAAATTCTAGTTTTAGTATATAAATCCACACCTAAACGGTTCATATATATTTTTAAAAAGATCAAATCCAGAAATTTTGACCAAAGGTGGCAATATTAGTCAAGGTTTAGTTATACAAAGAACAGAATCTACTCTGATTCACTGAGGCAGCAATGAATTTATTACATTGTACAGCGTGATTTATGGAATGGATGTTATCGCCAAAGAAACAGATTCTAGGCTGAGTTTCTAGAACAGTCCAAAGCAGCAGACCTGTTAATTCTTCTTAACTCCAGTTCTATATTCGTGTCTTTGGCAAACATATCTGAATGGTGAAACCAAAGTACATAGGAGGACCTAGCTGGAAGGGGGTGTAGGAAATGTATTTTCAGCTTTCTAGCTTCTGCAGGTCAGAAAGCACAGAAAAGGGGGATTGCATGTGGAGTGGGCCAATCCAAAACTATGCTTTAGCAATTGAGCAAAAGAATGTCAGTCAATGTGCTGAGAGATTCCTATCCCTATTTTGCCGAGTGATTGTTGTAATCCCTCTCTATGGCGTTTTTATTCATATATCAAGATTGATGGAGGGAAAGAAGTATGGTGGACTGAACGTGTCTAAAGATCAAACTGGTCAGAAAAAGAAGTTGATAAATTCATTAATTAGCTTTCTCTCTTCCCCTTATTTAAATAAATCTTCATGTTTTAATGAAATACTTTTTTTCTAATTTGAACTTCTTAATATATGTATGTTTCATAAAATTTGCACACACTTTTCAAATATAAACACAATTTTATTTGTCAATAGCCTTTAATAAAGCAGAGATCTTAGTTAAATAATTATTTTTCTAAATTGACTAGTAATAAATGCTTAGTTCATAGATTTTTTGTTCTCTGAGTTCTTACTTGCAGGGGTATTTTCAGATAATGGTACACATAATCTCCATGTATTTTTCTGTCTTTCAACATATGGGTTTGGGTATCTGTTCTTAATCTTTCGCTGGCAGTGATAATGATTTATTATTGACCTCTCCACTTTCTCTGCTAGAAAAATATTATTCAGCCTTCAAGACTCAACCCAAATATCTCCTCCTCTGAGAAGTCTTTCCAAATTCCTTGTCAGAATTCTATTTTCACCCTCTTTCTCTACACTGTCACTACTAGAAGACTTAACACTGTGTGCTGTAATGAGTATAATACCTGTCTCCAAGCCTGCCCCTGCCCCTCCCTCACTCTGAGAGACAGTTGAGAACAGGTTTTGATCATGTGACTACCCAGGAGACTGGGGTTGTGTGTGTGTGTGTGTGTGGGAGGTGGGGATGAGTGGATTGAGAATGGAGGAAGATCCTCTAAAGGAAAATTCATGTGCTCTTAGTGGAAGGAGGAGGAGGGAAACCAATGAAAGTCCACCACACAATACAGAAAACATCCTAACTGGATCTCAAAGGCATTATACTGAGCAGAAAAAAGGCGGTCTCAAAATTCACATACTGTATGAGTCTGTTTGAGAAAGAGAGAGCACGCATGCAAGGGTAGGGGGAAGGACAGAGGGAGAAGGAGAGAGAGAATCCCAAGCAGACTCCCACAGAGCATGGCACGGGGGCTCCATCCCATAACCCTGGGATGACGACCTGACCCCAAATCAGGAGTCGGGTGCTTAACCAACTACACCACCCAGGCGCCCCAGCTTTTTTAAAAAAAGATTTATTTATTTATTTTGCGGGGGGCAGAGCGAGAAAGAAACTCCAAGCAGAATTCGCACTGAGCCCGGAGCCCTACGGGGGGCTTGATCTCACAACCCTGAGATCACGACCAGAGCAAAACCATGAGTCTGACACTTAACTGACTCTGCCACCCAGGCGCTGCCTGTATGATTCCATTTATATAAACTCTCAACATGTCAAAGCTACAGAAATGGAGAACAGATCAGTGGTTGTCAGGGGTTAGGGACAGTGGTGAGGAAGGGAGTGGGCATGACTATAAAGCAGTGACAAGAAGGAGGTCTGTGTAGAGATGGCATAGTTCTCTGTGTCAACTGTGGTGGCAGTTACACAAATCCACATGTGCAGATCAGAACTGTGAAGAAAAGAAAATGTGATCCAAGAAAATCATACCCAACAAGGCAAATGTTGTTTTTGTAGGAAAGCTACAGCTAGATATTCTTAAACTGAAAACAAACAACAGAAAAACCCTCAGAATTAGAGCATCCATACACCTTTCTTGAAAAAACTACTTGAGAATAAAATTCATCTTATTCCAAGATTAATCAAGATCTGTAACTTAGAATGAAGAGGCTGTTGAAAAGGGCCAGCCGTGAGCATCATATTCACTTAAAGGTATTAAATGAACTAGTATAATATGTTTTTAAAGATCAGAATCTCAGTATTATAAATATGGGTTTTGTACAAATAATAACAAAAATTACAAAGTGAGAAGAATGCACTGAGTTCTAATATTCTCTTATTTCACATAACAGTTTAATTGATAGACCCCATATTGAAACAGATATAACTCTAATTCAAAGTTTGTCCTAATTTGTTTTCTTAAACTTAAAGATATCATTCAGAAAACACAAATCCTTATCAGGAAAAATATTTAGTTAAAATTCAACAATGCCTAAAGTTTCTTTTTTCTTTCTTCTTCCATTAAAGGAAAATCGCATGTATTTTGTTTTTGCTTTATTAAAAATAAATTCTAGATTATGGTCCCTGTTTTATAAAAGCATTTCTCTCTCTGGGTCTCTGTCTGTCTTCTCATGTGTGTGTATACACAGAAAGATATCTGAAAATATATTCATTTAATGTAATGTTAATGTTATTTTGGGGTGATTGAATTTGAGGTGATTTTTAAATATTCAGCATTATTCTTCAATGTCTGCTTCTTTTCTATATATGTGTTTCATTTTTTTTTGTAAAAATAGTGATTTCTTTTCCTTACTTAAAAATACGGATAGAAAACATGTCACGAAGTCAACAGTTGTTATTTCCATGAGGCAGATTTATTTAAAAATTCTTCTCTGTACTTTAATTTTCAGAAATAAAATAAATGAATAAAATAATTTTAACTTTGAGGAAGAGGAGGAGCAGTGACCTGAGCAGCAAAAAAGACTTTCTCGATACCTGAAATTTATTATTGAAATTAGGGCTAAAGAATAACAGCTTAGGAGGACAGGAGGATTGAGAAACACTGGGCTCCATTTTTAGGTTCTTTCTCTGTACTGTTCTACATCACTTAATATTTTTTGTTTCTTGGTAGTCGGATCTGCCAGCTGACAGATTGACTGTGGGACCACCATCACAGTGATTTGGGTTTTCAACAAAAGACGTGGTGCTAGAGTTTCTCAATCCCACTGATTTGAAGATACATCTGTGAGGGCTTCAGTTCATGTGGTTTCGTTTGATGCCCTGGGAAAAGACTGGACACATCTTCCAGCCAAATGGAAACATCTCTGGAATTGGGAGAGGAGCTAGAGGGTGTGGAGCAAACTGAGAGTATCATGGAGATCTTAGTAGAGAAATCTGAGAAGAGTGTAGTATGCAGAGTAAGAAAATGTACTTCAGACACCACCTAAAGGGGTAAGCATCAAAGCCCATTGGTGTAAAATGCTCTGACTTCTAAGAAACTTCTATGGCTTGGGACCCAAGCATCACATTACAATGAGCTTTTCATTAAAGGCCATTGGTACTCAAACACAATCCACTGCAAGATTTACTTTTTTGCAAGTACGTCCAACTTTGCAAGTACATCCTACCTCGACATTGGCTTACATTCACTTGCAAATCTACACTGGGTCTCCCACCTACACGAAGGTAGGTAGACTTGACCAAATACGGCCACTATTCCTGTGAAGCACACTTTCCATGACCTGTGTCCAGAGAAGTGGCCTGGAGTTGGAAAGCAGAGCTGTCCTTTCTGGAAGTTAAATTACAACTTAGAGGAGCATCTGCTAATCAGAATATCTGACCTTTCTCAAGGACTTAATGTGGACCTGCAACTGTACTAAGTATTGGACATTCATTATCTTATTTAATCTTCATGATCTTTATTAACCTTACTTTATAGATAAAGAAATTGAGGATTGAAGAAGTTAAGAAACTTGCCAAACGTTATGTGATCACTTAGCTGGGTAGCATGGGATCCAAACTCAGGTCTGACTGTCCTGAACATTGTACATCCTTGTTGATGTCTGCTGCTAAGGGGGAGGATAAGGAAAACTGGTGGTGACTGCAAGATGTGATCTACTTCAACACCGGAAGGCAGAGTTCCTCCTCTTGGTTTTAAACCCCAGAACAGCTTCCTGTATATATTATGGCCACATGTAACAGTACCAAAAATATAAATTAAAAATAACAACACATATAATGCCTATTCTTTTTTTTTAAGATTTTATTTATTTGAGAGAGAGAGGGAGAAAGCACTGGTGGTGAGGTGGGGGAGCGACAGAGGGGGAGGGAGAATCAGACTCCCTGCCAAGCAGGGACCCCAATGTGGGGCTCCATCCCAGCACCCTGAGATCATGACCTAAGCTGAAGGCAGACGCTTAACTGGTTATTAAGCGTCACCCAGGCACCCCCAGATAATGCCTATTGTAAAACCACACCTAGCCACTTAAAAACCCTCTGGATTTACCAGAATACAAAGAAAAGAATAATTTAATGTACTTTACAAAAATGCATAAAGGTCTACCAATTTCTCTTATAATGCAAGACCACTGAACATGTCTGAAGTCATGGGTGTTTGGAACATATTTAGAAATATTGTTTCTTCATAATGGATGTAATTTTAACCAGATAATAATGTTTTCTGTTTAAGGACCACAGATAGTGGATAATGCAAAACCACGTATTTTGCTCGATGTGCAATTTATGTTATTTTTACACATAATTTTGCTTCTTATTTAGCTTCCTATTGAATATTGCTTATTCAGACTACGAATCAGTTTGTTTTCCTTGAGTGTAAACCAACCACATGTTTAGAAGAAGTAAGAGTGTAGGAAGTGGCAATAAACATGCATTTCCTGCATAGATCATCTGGTACTGAAGCCTGAAATCGGTAATCTTTGAGGACACTGAAGAGGTCTACCCTTGTGAAATTTATGGTCTAGTTTTAGAGATAAAATATGCACATATAAGACACCTTAAATTTTTGAAGCAAAACATTAACAAGAGCAAAAAAGGGAAGATGTGAAACATAATTAGATACAAAAGTAATAAGAATATGAGAAGATCAGAATGATTAGAACAAAGATGTAACTAGTAAGTGAAGATTTTTGAACTGAGCTTTTTATGAAGCTTTCCTAGGCTGACAAGCTTATAAAAGATAACCCCAACACCTAGTCTGTGTTAAATAAAAGTTGCTGCTTGATCTTTTTTTATTCATGTTAAATATGCCAAGAGACATACAGGGTCTTCTATCCGTAGAGTGACAAAGTGAACTCTGCTTTTCCTTTAACAAATGGGAAAGACTTTCGATATCTTTCTTGGTTTCTTTTTGAGAAATAAATATTTCAATGCTTTTCCTAGATATCAGAGGCTAATAATGCCATATGTAAATTGCCTTTCATTCCATACACATTTGAATTTATTTGAGCAGAGGAGTGTGGCCATAAAAACTTTAATTTAATATACATTTTAGGATAAATAGCTATTAGATCTATTAACTTATGCCAAGGTGAGGAATTGGATGACTCATGGCTGGTAAAGAAAATGTCACTATACAATCACACATCGATAAAAATTGAAACATACAACACAAAGATTATTTTTGCTACAGAAGAAACTGAACATATCATGGTGCTCTTCAATACAGAGTGACTTTCACTTTATCTTTGTTCATGGAAGTTCAGAAATTAACTTCTTTGCCAAACAACCTGCTTTTTTGCTGTGAGCACATCTGTCAACCCAGCCATTGCAAGTTCTCTTATCATATTTCCTATTATAAATGTCTCCAAATCCTAAACTGTAATCCTGGCATGACTCATAATAACCAGATAGCTGTAAGAGAAATACGAGGGGAACCATTTCTGTCCTCTGAACTTCCACTCAGCTCTTTTTGGTAACTATGCAAGAGACAGAGGTGAACATGGATCTGATTCATTGTTGTAGGGCAGCCTCAGTATACGGATCCCACATTGTGAGAATACTTACTAGATTTCACTGACCACTAATGGAAATTGTCATACGAGAGCACCGCAGAAGGGGCAGTTCAGTAAGTTGGACTCCGTATCTTTAACCCACGCACACACACACACACACACACACACACTCCTTCTCTCTCTCTCTCTCACTCAGTCATTCTAGTTCCACTCCCCACTCTCCCCACCTTTTTTTTTTTTTTTTAGCATTTCTGGATATCTGTCTATTATCTCCTTTGAACAAAATGTTTTGCCACTTTAAAAACACGTTTGTAAACTATTGTTCTGAAAGATGAGGTATACTGCCTTAAAAGTTGTCTTTCAACTTAAAACTGCTACTTTTAAAGTTGAATTCGCAGTAGAAAATGCTGTATATCAATGAAGAGAAATACAGAGAAAGAATTAGTGTATCAAATAAAATGCATTCAAAACAAGGGAAATTAAAGGGTAGTATTTAGTAGGTCAAAACTCTTGATCTCTTGTTTCTGAGAAACAAGAAACATGATCAAGGGACCACACTTAATATCTTACTCAAAGAGTCTAAATAAAAATTCTTTGCATGAATTTAAGATTATGTAAGCATAAAATTATCATCTCATAAAACATATTTGTGCTTTCCAGGATTCTCCTCTTATGCACACATAAAACCACAAGAATGGGCTTGGTCCAGTTATCTATTTTTTTTTTTTTAGAAGAGTTATCTACTTTACCTCCAGTGGACTCTGAGAAACAAACTGTTTCAGAGGTTTTAGAAGGTTTTAGAGGGGAGGGGGTGGGGGATGGGTTAGCCCACTTATGGGTATTAAGGAGGGCACGTATTGCAAGGAGCACTGGGTGTTTTCCGCAAACAATGAATCATGGAACACCACATCAAAAACTAATGATGTGGGGCGCCTGGGTGGCTCAGTCATTAAGCGTCTGCCTTCAGCTCAGGTCGTGATCCCAGGGTCCTGGGATTGAGCCCCACTTTGGGCTCCCTGCTCCACGGGGAAGCCTGCTTCTCCCTCTCCTCCTCGCCCTGCTTGTGTTCCTTCTCTCGCTATGTCTCTCTCTGTCAAATAAATAAATAAAATCTTAAAAAAAAACAAAACAACTAATGATGTACTGTATGGTGACTAACATAACATAAAAAAAAAAAGAGTTATCTACTTTAAACGTGTGCCTCGTGTTTCATGCTAGGCTCACTCAGATTGGATGCTGCCACAACACCAGTCCTCTTAGGGGAAGCTGCCTTAGTCAATGGCAGACATGCAAATCAACTTGAAGATACTGACATCTTTTATTCTAACTATTGTACAGAAACCAGACTCAGCAAAGAACTCTGAAACAAACCCACTTTATTTTTACCCCAAATGAGTGTGATATCTAACAAAAATAACTAATTGAGCATTACAGTTTCCAAGTACTCTTTCATTACCTTTGAGCTCATTGGTCTTCCGAATAGCCCCGCATGATGAGTACTATCACACTCATTTTCTTTTCTTTCTTTTTTTTTTTAAGATTTTATTTCTTTATTTGACAGAGAGAGACACAGCGAGAGAGGGAACACAAGCAGGGGAAGTAGGAGAGGGAGAAGCAGGCTTCCTGCCGAGCAGGGAGCCCGATGAGGAGCTCGATCCCAGGACCCAGGGATCATGACCGGAGCCGAAGGCCAGTCGGAGCCCAATGACTGAGCCACCCAGGTGCCCCTCGCACTAATTTTCTATAATATTGAAACTGGAAGAAGCTGGAGGCGAATTTGACAGAAACTCAGATTTTCTGACTCCAAATTCCCCACAGAGAACAAGCCCACCTCTGGTTTAAAGCTCGACTGCACTTATTGTGGTGAACGGTGAGTAATGTATGAAATTGTTGAGCCACTATGTCGCACATTTCAAACTAATATGACATTGTATATCAACTATACTGCAATAATCAATAAATTAATAAAGATCAATGTGCTTTTATTCAGGGGCAATATCAAAATTTCGATATTGGTGTTTCTGGGTGGCTCAGTCAGTTAAGCAATGACTCTTGATTTTGGCTCAGGTCATGATTTCAAGGTCGTGAGATCAAGCCCTTGATGGGCTCCATGCTGGGTGTGGAACCTACTTAAGATTCTCTCCCTCTCCCTCTGCCCCTTGCCTGCTCTCGCTCTCTCTCTCTCTCTCTGTCTCTCTCTCAAACAAAAAAAATTGTTTATATCTTATGAACTCTATAGGCAAAAATTTCCTCTCTTTCACTGTATTTCTTTGACATACTGTCTACAGAAGAGAGAAAAGAGACAGCATTCTGATGTGAATGTAGATGAACATTTCAAGTATGTTCTTGGATCCATGAAACATTTTCACCAGTTCCTCTCATTATTTATTATAAATGGAGTCATGTGGTCATGTGAATATATATACACAAGAACGAATGTAAACTGAAAGCATCAAAATGCTTTCAAAATGTGATATAAGGGGTTGGGGGCTCAAATAATATTGCACAATTATGGCAGTTAAGTCCTTAAGAGCGATCTTATTTCATGGTGAGCAATAATTATTCTGAGCTGATTTATGTGACTGAGGAAGAAAAAGAACCTCATCATTTATGGTGACAACAGGTCTTTTGACTACATTGAATCATATTTTCTAACTAGTCACTAGGCAGTTAGATATAATCAAATTACAAATCTGTAATAATGGTCAAAGTAGTTGTGTGTGACATCACACTCAGCTTAAAACAAAAAGAATTTAGAAATTAAATATCTAGTACTCAAGCTGAGAGCTTAGTGAGAAATGTTTATTACTTTATTTTTTATACTTTTGAAAATGTGGTGCATGTACACAAAAACAGAAAAAATGAAAATAGTACAAACAATACATAGTAAAATCTGTGTATCAGATCACTTGGCCCTCATTCCCAGAGTTAGCCACTGTTAGGTGCTTCTTATTTATCCTTCTGGATGTAGTCTATGTGTAGATAAGCATATATATGCATATGTGTATTTTCTTTCTATGTTTACACAAATGGTAGCACATCACACAGATTATTCTAGATCTTGTTTTTTGCCCTTGATGGATCCTGAAAGTTAGCCTATAGAGCTAATTCATGCTTCTTAACACATCCATAGTGCTCTTTTTATAGATGTACTATCAATGAGATATGCCCCACAGACTCGTTCTCCCAGTCTTTTGCTAGTATTTGAAAAATGCCATATTGAATGTCATTGTACATGTGCCTTTATATATGTAGGTAGGTATAACTGGGAAATAAATTCCCAAAATAAAATTTTTGACTCGAAACATGTTGCTTCACTAAGAATTTGTGACATAGTTTATTATTTCAACCAAAAGCTACTCAAGAAAGATTTATCATCATTAAGAGGGAACGGAATCAGGAGTGTTAATGATCTTCCTTCCCAAACATCACATTGAAATGAAGTGAAAACCTTTATCAGGAAATGCAGCGTGCGCAAGTGTGCGTGCGAGCAAGTGTGTGTGTATGTGTGTGATGTTAGAACGTCAGAAAAAAGAACAGGGTAATTTCTATCATATGAGGTCTAGTTACCCATTAAGACCTCTGGGAGAAAGGCTATCAAAAAACAATAATCCACAAAGCTTCTCTCTTCCTTAAGGCTTTATGGCTCTCACCACCTCTCCCGCATGCTGGCATGAAGTGGATGAAAATGATACATGCCATAATATAGATAGATAGGATAGATCTCTTTTCCAAATCGTAAACAGTGATCTGTGCAGAGAAAAAAACTCCCTCATCCAAATCTGAGACTTTTTATTCCCCGAGGGTATCTGAGTCTTGAGAAAAGATAAGCAGAAATTAGACATATCTCACACTTCTCCATCATGGGAAGCAATTTCGTAGGCAGCGCCAAACTTTCCTGTAACATCCCACTGCAATTGTGAAACTCTCCCTGCTTAGCCGAGAATCCCCCGAATTTCAAGGTGCCGAATAAAGGAAGGGTCTGGGTGAGCATAATGTTTGCATGAGATAAATTGTAAAACCCCATCTCTTCTTTCTTTTCACACGCACACCAAAAATTAAAATTACTGAGCATATTTTTCTAGCCAACTGCCAAAAACCTGAAATGGAGTTTTTTTTGGTCTTGCTCTTGATTGCTGGTGCTGGCTTCCTTCGAGGCAATTGAGGACAGCATCTGGCTTACCTCATGTTCCACTGAAATACAGGTTCTGAAAAGCAGCCTGAAGATGACATTCTGGGAAGAGGAACTCTGTTCTGGGCGGCGGTGGAGGGACAGGGGCGGCCGGAGCAGGGGGAGGTGGCAAGCAGTGTTAATGCAAATGTATTCCCTGGGCTTATTTGCTGGCAAACCCAGTCGACACCCAGCCATTTGAATCGGGGCCAGCAAGTTTGGCACATCTTCTGCTGGTGGAGTGCGAGCCCAGCACAGCATCCTGCTGCTGTTGGCATGTATACAGCGGTCTTTCTTCATCTGACTCTCCACCACTGTGGCAGACTCAACAGGTGTTGCCAGGGACACAGTGTGCTGGGCAGCTGTCAACTTTCCATAATCATCTCTGTAGCATATCCCTTTCTATTCTCCCACCCTGTCTCCTCTCCCCCTCCAGCCCCTGCACACCCCCAGCACCATTTGGGCCTTTGCAAAGGGCAGAGTCAGGCAAAGATTCTGGTCAAGGTCATCTGGAGGGAGGAACCCTACCTGGGCCTCAGTTCAAGTGCGATAGGATTTTTACAAGACACAGGCTTTGGGGGTCCACTCAATTATCCTTTCTATTCTATCCAGCCTAAACTATTCAGGCCTCAGTTTCCTCATCTGAAAAATGGAGAGACTATTTGTTGTCTATATCAATGAGATAACATAGACAAAATACATAACACTAACAGCCCAGTTCTCAGTGATTCCTCTCCTCCCCCAGCTCCTCTTGAATTTCATTCTTAAAAACCCTAGGCTTTCACAACCGCCCTTGAATTCCAAAGATGTGAAGCCTTGCTCTGTTCTGGGGCTTCCCTCCCACTCTTATCAAAGTCGGAGCCAGAAGACACACTGGCCTGTGAAGGTCTGGGGGAGATGCCAAATGGATGTTTTTTAAAAGGCAGGAATATACAGTTATCTATAGTACAGCCTTGCTTGTAATTCCAGATGTTGGAAATCCCTAAATGTCCATCAGTAAAAAAGAGATAAATAACTGGACAAAGAAATGATGGCATTCTATGCAGCAGGTAAAATTAGATAAATTAATTAGATTAGTTAATTAATAAATTAACTGGACCATTTATATAAGCACATATAGCTCTTACTGTAGGCCAGATGCTTTATAAATATTAACTCGCTTCAATCTCATGAAAACCCATTATTATTATTGTTATTTGCTGATGAAGAAACTGGGCATGGAGAAGCAAGCCCCCTTTACGTGTACCAACATGGACAGATCTTACAAACAAGGCTGGTGCAAAAGGCAAGTTGGCAGAACTGATGTACAGTTCAAACATGCACAAGGAAATATATTATTCATGAAACACATGTGTAGAAAATTATAGGGGCGCCTGGGTGGCTCAGTTGGTTAAGCGACTGCCTTCGGCTCAGGTCATGATCCTGGAGTCCCGGGATCCAGTCCCACATCGGGCTCCCTGCTCAGCAGGGGATCTGCTTCTCCCTCTGACCCTCTTCCCTCTCGTGCTCTCTGTCTCTCATTCTCTCTCTCTCAAATAAATAAATAAAATCTTAAAAAAAAGAAAATTATAAAAACAAGGACAGGAAGAATACACACCAACTTCATGTCATCGTTGCTTCAGAGCAGGGGGAGAGGGGGATGCATAAGGAGACATACTGGTATCTCTAGGGTCCCATTTACTTTATTTTTAAAAGGACAGCATGTTAAAATTAGATAGTTCAGGATAATGCATACAATGTTCTTAAGTAAAATTTCCACTGTACTTTATATGGTGAAACAACGTATACACAGAAAAGGGCATAAAATACATTTGTAAGGTTTCACAAACAATTATTAAGCAAAGGCCATGTGATTGCCATCCAGGTCAAGAAAAAGAATGTAAGAGCCCTTGAGGAGCACCATGGATCCTTTCCCAGCTGTGACCGAGTCCTGCACCCCTCCCAGCACTCACCTCCATCCTGAGCCGTGCGATGTTTGTGGCCTGACTTCTCCCCTACGATTTCACCACTTATGTCTGCATCCTCAACAATAGAGTCCAGTGATCCTGTTTCTGAACTGTAACAAGTGGAATCGTGCAGTCTGTGCTCTTTTGTGGCTTTCTTTCTCACAATGTTGTATTCATGAGATGCACCTGTGTTGTTCCTTGCTCATTGTCATCGCTGAATAGACTTCCACATTTAGTTATCCTTTTCACTCTTGATTGACATGTGGGTTGTCGTCTCTATAATTTTTTAAGCTCAAAAGAAAAGGTAGATACTTTTTCCAGTATATTGCGATACCCAGGAAATGAATATCTCCAGATATTTCCTCAGCTTATCTTTCAGAATGGATGAGAGTAGCCTTCATTGTTTAACCAAGAAAGACATTTTCCTTTCGGCTTACTATTGATTTATTTTCTTTAGTTTCTTATTCACGAAGTCAACAGGTTGCTTTTCTTTGCTACTTGATTTGCCTTTACATTGTGAAGTACTGTAGTCCGGAGGGGACTGGCGAGGCTATAATCTAACCCAAGGCCTTTGTTTTACGCATGAGGAAACATGCATCGTGCCCTGCAGCTCATTTGAAAATACATTTTAGTGGCTCTGAGACCTATAGATGGTAACTTGGTCCCTGGAATAGAAGTTTTAAATGTTTTATTGTCTCTGGCAGCTGATTAATCGTATGTTTAAGAATAAAGCGTTGCCAGTGTTTCTCTGCAGGGCAAATCTACTCTATATGAGACCCATACTGAGTGCCACAAAGATGTTGCCAAACGTCTAAATGAATTTTTCCCCTCCTCATTATTAATTGCTATACAGCATTGCTTTTAAAAAACCACCCCAGGCCCCAGTGGTGGGGAGGGACGAGCCCACGAAACAGCATTATTCTCCCAGCACATTCCAGTAATAGGGCCAAGTAGCAAAGGCATTTCTTTATTGTAAGGACCTCAGCAGTGCCGTAAAAGGCATCTTCCTGCTCTCCAATATTGCCATTAATATGTAAAAGCTTAAGCTTGCTAAAGGGATTATTGCACATCCTATCTGATGGTAAACTGGCATTGCAATGATTACATGTATCTTTTTGTCATTTTCTCGTAAAACATCTTAACTCTTGAACAGTATAATTGGCCTCTTAGTAATGTTAATGATTAAATCAGCATAAATGTAACACACTGCTTTAAATGGATGGCATGTTTGCAGTCTCCAGGGTTTTGAATCTATGCTTTACAGTGGGGTCATTATATTCATTATATATGTGTGTGCATGTTGCACACAAACACATACATATACACATATCTTGTGTGTAATAGATACATATTATGGGAACAGGAAGCACAAATTTCACAAGTGGGTCATCAAGTATGACAGTCAGTAGAGACACCCTTACTTCCAACCTTCATCGACCCATATATTCTAGCTACTGGAGATCAAGTAGCATATATCAGCCAGTGGTTCAATGCATCTACTACTCCCCAGAATACAGTGCTCCAACAGTGCAAGAGATTGCCCCCAAGCCTTCAATAGGCTGTCCAACCATTTAATCAGGCCGGCTACCACTGGGTGATAAAGTACTTGGTAACCCTTTGGTCATGAGTCTATTGTCACTGTTCTTATTTTTTTGTCAAAAAATGGGTTCCATGGCCTGAGGCAATTCGTGGGAGCTACAATGTTGATGGATCAGATGGTAATGCTAGCAGAGGCACTGCAAACAGGCAAGTATGTGTTGTATCCGAAGTATGTGTTGACTCCAGTAAGATGAACTGCTGCCCCCTCCCAGGTGTGAGGGGTTAGATGTGGTTGAACGACCACCACGTGGCTTCTCTGAGGAATGGTGGCAGGCTGAAGGTTCAGCATCCACCTCTGCTGCTAGTGGGTTGGACTTAGCAGTAGCAGAAGCTAGCTCAGACTTAATGAGCAGGACTCACATGGTGTTGGGTCATGTACAGCCTCAATCCTTTCTACTATGATCACTACATTCATGGGTCATTCAGCAACCATCAGGACGGCTAAGGAGAAAGGCTGATTAATATCCACAGGCTGGGTCAAACTCTTCACCTGTTTGTGAAGAGCCTCTTCCATGGAGGTCTGTCACAAGAGACTCAAGGGTACACGTGCTTTGTGGCACTCCTGCAGGCTTTCTACTTACGTCTTCCCCAGCCTTCCTTGTCACCAGTCTCCCAGTTCTCTTCCTTCTAGACCCCCTCACCAATCAGTCAAACTATTTGCCACGACCCAGGAGCCCATGTACATACCATGTATATTCATCAAACCTCTTCTACCTCCCCACAGAATGGACACAATGTACTTAGGAGGCCATACCTAGTACTCATCATCCCCTTCCTCCACTACTGATGTTCAATTTCTGCTGGTGTAGGTGGCTTGTCTGGTGGGAAAATCCAGACTCTCATCTCTAAGGGATATGAGTCCCTGGTTATCATGGCCTTCTCAGGCCATAGTCCTGCACCTGTCCATTGATTGTTAAAACTGGACATGGAAGCACCAGAGACACACCAGTGGGTATACTGAACATCAACCATATTCTTCCCTGACTCCATTGTGCAGCAGCAGCCCTGCCTGCTCCTGGTAATTAACCATCTCATAGTGCCCTGCAAGTCAGACCTCCCTTGGCACCACTCTTGAGCTTGTTGCTAGTTGTGGTAATTGTACGTACCTTGCTTCTGATGTACAAAGACTGCTAACTATAATCCCTCTTTGTTCCCAGAGAGCCTAGTTCTATAACAGCATCTCTGCCACCATCCCTGACCTAAGCTGGGGAAGAGGACAGCCGCCACTAAGCTGCTCAATGATGCTGGTGCCCCTTGCCTTCCCGCAGAACGTAGAATATATTTGGCTGGTAGCAGTTTTTAGATTTAAGTAGTATTTTCATCTTTGCATGCCCAATTCTTTGTGCCTTTTGATCCTTTCCTCTACTACCTGCCATTGCCATGCCAGGTCTGGTACTTCTCCACTTAGTGTGGCCATCACTTTTTCCAAGCTTCTAGGAGCATTCCCAGCACTATATCAGCGCAGTCTCTGGGGTCCTTCATGGTCTATTAAATCTTATTTCACAAGAGACTACTTCCATTCCAAACTCCCCCTTACTTAATTGTATGTTCTACTGTCCTGAGTCAGGAACCCCAGCAATCAATCCCAAGCAATACTACCTTGGCCATAACTCCTTCTGTGTTTTGTCTCTCCTCCTTACTCAGCCTAGCATATCCCCAGTCAGTCTATGCTGAGATTATTGGTCTGGTTATTAGGAGGGGAGGTGGAGTGCAGGGAGGGAGGTAAGAGGGAGATAGTATGGTCTGTCAAGGCACTTGCATGAGTCGAGTCTTCTGCATGTTCTCCAATCAAGGGGTTCCACAGTATTCTGACAGGGAGGAAGACCCCCTTCTATAGGCTTGCTAGCTTCAGGGAATTTGGGAGTTCCATTTTCAAACATAGATTCCTAGATAGCTCTATCCCAAATCACAGGGTCCACTCTGACCTTGGTGTGAAGTTCCACTACTTTTATGATTAAGTCCTGACCCTGGTCCTCCATCTGTCTACGCTTTGGCTGTGAGACATTAGGGTCCACTTAAATGTTAACAAGCCGGCCGTTTAGCTTCTGTGTTTTGCCTCAAATTGGTTATTAATCACTGAAGCCTGACCTTTTCCTCTCTTCACCTTATCAGTGGCTCTCAACAATAGCCACACAATTCCATCGTCCTCATAGGACCATTTCTCCCATGCCTCTTATACAATAGAGACATTGCACAAGACCGTGTGTCCCCTTCCACTGGTCTCCCATCCCAATTTACCACTGGTGAAAGTTCCAACAATTGCACTGTGACCGCATGCTAGGGGCTAGCCATACTCTACCTACTACCGGTGATAGAGTTATTACTTGTTGGCTGGTGAGCATCCAGCTCCAGAATCCGCATATTTTAGAGTCTGGTTCCTAGGACACTTGTGGCACCAACTATCTTAGATTGGGTTCCCTGGAAACCCCAGGGAATGGGCATAACCTTGGGTGAGGCATTTTCCAAAAGTAGACACCTCTCTGAGCTGTTAGCCGACGATATTGCCAGCAGCAGGACGTACAGGTCCTGGACAAGGGCCCTGGGTAGAGCACCACAGTATCCGCTATGGACAGTTTAAAGTTTCCACCTGATCTCTGCTGTTTCCCAACACCATCAACCCCATGTGATAGTAAGGGAGCCCAGTTCCAAGGCAGTAGACACCTCACTGAACTCAGCGTGGCTATACAATACAGCCACTACCAAGTTTATCAAAGATGCAAGTGCCTCCCTCACCAATGAATTTCTCTTATTGCTAAAATGAAGACAGTGTCCTTTCGGCTCTCTCAGGGAATATAGTCAGCTGACAAGTTGTGAATTTATACATCATAAGTATATCTTAAATTTTGCATATCCTTGAGCCTTCTGACCCCTTCCTCTGTACCAAGGAACTTCTGCATCTCCACTCTGTTTCAGAGACCATTTTCAAATCCAGATGTTAAGGAACGATCCCAGCAAACTTAGACTAGCTTTACAAGTACTTCACATAGTATTAAATCCCAAGTCACAGGTGAGAATACCCATATCAATGAATTTAGTCTTCTATTACGCCCCCTCGTCTAAAACCCTCTAGATCTTTTCTACAAGTGTTCTCCCCTTTCCTGACAGTACCTAAGAGCCAGATCTTACTATTCCTTTGCAGATCTTGTAGAAGCTGAGCTAATAGAAAATTTGTCAAGCCAAGGAATCAGTCATGGAAAACTGAGGCAAGAGCATGGTCACTGGAATTGGGAACAAAGTGGAGAGTTCGTGACAAGAGAAGGTAGAAGCGGGAACTGAAGTTAGCCAGATTTTACCATTCAGGGGAGGAAACATCTCAAATATGTCACCACCTTGAGATGACCTTCTTTCAGTGCTCGCAAAAGCTCACTTCAGTGAATGTTCTCATTAGCCTCGCCCACCGCCTCCCCCTCCCATGTCTTCTCAGCTATATCACTGAGCAGAAGTCCATTTAGTGTAAATCAAATATGAGATTAGAGCTGGTATAGCAGCAAGAGTGATTTCAGATGCTGGGCTAGAGTTCCTTCATCTCCCCCAACTCAGAAGTGAATTGGTTTCCAAGTCAACAAATGGACTGAGCCTAGAGGTGGGTGGCTTGGGGACAAAGAGGCATTATATAGAATGCTTAAAGACCTGGGATGGGAATTAAGATAGAGCCTCCATTTACTTCTCAGCGACTCTGCTTAGCACTTAGGTACTTTTGAAGTTATGGAGCTTGCTAAGTTTCAGTTACCCAGTCATTTGTAAATTGGGGATGACAATAGCCATCTCAGTGTGTTTCAGTGAAGACTAAGGAAAATGTTACATGTGGAGTACTTAGAATCATGCTCAATGCATAACCAGTACTCGCTAAGTAGCAATAGTAACACAGTCGTAGCTATTGTTCTTACTATTAGGGATGAAGAAAAAGGAGTTGGGGAGCAGAGAACCAAGCTGTTAATTATAAATACTGCCAAGAAAATGGTAATCTCTGGTCAGTGCAACAGGGGAACTCACAGGCCAATGCCTGGGGAGGTTGGGGAGAGTTACAAATGCCCTGGGGACCTGGGCGACCTCAACAGTCCCCTAGCAGATGACAGAGCATGGCAGCAGAGTGGTGTGCACAACATAACCACAAAGTAGATGTCAGGAGTCCCAGAAAGAGCAACTTACATGCCATGAACACTGCTTTCTTTTTTTTCTTAACTTTTACTTTAAATTTTTTATTATGTTAGTCACCATACATTACATCATTAGTTTCTGATGTAGTGTTCCATGATTCATTGTTTGTGCATAACACCCAGTGCTCCATGCAGAATGTGCCCTCTTTAATACCCATCACCAGGCTAACCCATCCCCCCACCCCCCTCCCCTCTAGAACCCTCAGTTTGTTTTTCAGAGTCCGTTATCTCTCATGGTTCGTCTCCCCCTCCGATTTACTCCCCTTCATTCTTCCCCTCCTGCTATCTTCTTCTTTTTTTTTTTTTAACATATACTGCTTTGTTTCAGAGGTACAGATCTGTGATTCAACAGTCTTGCACAATTCACAGCGCTCACCATAGCACATACCCTCCCCAATGTCTATCACCCAGCCACCCCGTCCCCCCCGCCCCCCACCACTCCAGCAACCCTCAGTTTGTTTTCTGAGATTAAGAATTCCTCATATCAGTGAGGTCATATGATACATGTCTTTCTCTGATTGACTTATTTCACTCAGTATAACACCCTCCACTTCCATCCACGTCGTTGCAAATGGCAAGATCTCATTCTTTTGATGGCTGCATAATAATCCATTGTGTATATATACCACTTCTTCTTTATCCATTCATCTGTCAATGGACATCTTGGCTCTTTCCACAGTTTGGCTATTGTGGACATTGCTGCTATAAACATCGTGGTGCACGTACCCCTTCGGATTCCTACATTTGTATCTTTGGAGTATATACCCAGTAGTGCAGTTGCTGGATCATATGGTAGCTCTATTTTCAACTTTTTGAGGAACGTCCATACTGTTTTCCAGAGTGGTTGCACCAGCTTGCATTCCCACCAACAGTGTAGGAGGGTTCCCCTTTCTCCACATCCCCGCCAACATCTGTCGTTTCCTGACATGTTAATTTTACCCATTATGACTGGTGTGAGGTGGTATCTCACTGAGGTTTTGATTTGGATTTCCCTGATGCCGAGCGATGTTGAGAACTTTTTCATGTGTCTGTTGGCCATTTGGATGTCTTCTTTGGAAAAATGTCTGTTCATGTCTTCTGCCCATTTCTTGATTGGATTATTTGTTCTTTGGGTGTTGAGTTTGATAAGTTCTTTATAGATTTTGGATACTAGCCCTTTATCTCATATGTCATTTGCAAATATTTTCTCCCATTCTGTCTTTTGGTTTTGTGGACTGTTTCTTTTGCTGTGCAAAAGCTTTTTATCTTGATGAAATCCCAATAGTTCATTTTTGCCCTTGCTTCCCTTGCTTTTGGCGATGTTTCTAGGAAGAAGTTGCTGCGGCTGAGGTTGAAGAGGTTGCTGCCTGTGTTCTCCTTTAGGATTTTGATGGACTCCTGTCTCACATTTAGGTCTTTCAACCATTTGGAGTCTATTTTTGTGTGTGGTGTAAGGAAATGGTCCAGTTTCATTCTTCTGCATGTGGCTGTCCACTTTTCCCAACACCATTTGTTGAAGAGACTGTCTTTTTTCCATTGGACATTCTTTCCTGCTTTGTCGAAGATTGGTTGACCATAGAGTTGAGGGTCCATTTCTGGGCTCTCTATTCTGTTCCATTGATCTATGTGTCTCTTTTTGTGCCAGTACCATACTGTCTCGATGATGACAGTTTTGTAATAGAGCTGGAAGTCCGGAATTGTGATGCCGCCAGCTTTGCTTTTCTTTGTCAACATTCCTCTGGCTATTCGGGGTCTCTTCTGGTTCCATACAAATTTTAGGATTATTTGTTCCATTTCTTTGAAAAAAGTGGATGGTATTTTGATGGGGATTGCATTGAATGTGTAGATTGCTCTAGGTAGCATTGACATCTTCACAACATTTGTTCTTCCAATCCATGAGCATGGAATGTTTTTCCATTTCTTTGTGTCTTCCTCAATTTCTTTCATGAGTATTTTATAGTTTTCTGAGTACAGATCCTTTGCCTTTTTGGTTAGATTTATTCCTAGGTATCTTCTGGTTTTGGGTGCATTTGTAAATGGGATCGACTCCTTAATTTCTCTCTCTTCTGTCTTGTTGTTGCTGTATAGGAATGCCACTGATTTCTGTGCATTGATTTTATATCCTGCCACTTGACTGAATTCCTGTAAGAGTTCTAGCAGTTTTGGGGTGGAGTCTTTTGGTTTTTCACATAAAGTATCATATCATCTGCAAAGAGTGAGAGTTTGACTTTCTCTTTGCCAATTTGGATGCCTTTGATTTCTTTTGTTGTCTGATTGCTGTGGCTAGGACTTCTAATACTATGTTGAATAGCAGTGGTGATAGTGGACATCCCTGCCGCGTTCCTGACCTTAGAGGTAAAGCTCTCAGCTTTTCCCCATTGAGAATGATATTCGCTGTAGGTTTTTCATAGATGGCTTTTATGATCTTGAGGTATGTACCCTCTATCCCTATACTCTGAAGAGTTTTGATCAAGAAAGGATGCTGTACTTTGTCAAATGCTTTTTCTGCATCTATTGAGAGGATCATATGATTCTTGTTCTTTCTTTTGTTAATATATTGTATCACGTTGATTGATTTGCGGATGTTGAACCAACCTTGCAGCCCAGGGATACATCCCACTTGGTCGTGGTGAATAATCCTTTTAATGTACTGTTGGATCCTATTGGCTAGTATTTTGGTGAGAATTTTTGCATCCATGTTCATCAAGGATATTGGTCTATAATTCTCCTTTTTGATGGGGTCTTTGTCTGGTTTTGGGATCAAGGTAATGCTGGCCTCATAAAATGAGTTTGGAAGTCTTCCTTCCATTTCTAGTTTTTGGAACAGTTTCAGGAGAATAGGTATTAATTCTTCCTGAAATGTTTGGTAGAATTCCCCTGGGAAGCCATCAGGCCCTGAGCTTTTGTTTGTTGGGAGATTTTTGATGACTGCTTCAATCTCCTTAGTGGTTATACGTCTGTTCAGGTTTTATATTTCTTCCTGGTTCAATTTTGGTAGTTGGTACATCTCTAGGAATGCATCCATTTCTTCCAGGTTATCTAATTTGCTGGCATAGAGTTGTTCATAATATGTTCTTATAACTGTCTGTATTTCTTTGGTGTTGGTTGTGATCTCTCCTCTTTCATTCATGATTCTGTTAATTTGGGTCATTTCTCTTTTCTGTTGGATAAGTCTAGCCAGGGGCTTATCAATCTTGTTAATTCTTTCAAAGAACCAGCTCCTAGTTTCGTTGATCTGTTCTACTGTTCTTTTGGTTTCTATTTCATTGATTTCTGCTCTGATCTTTATTATTTCTCTTCTCCTGCTGGGTTTAGGCTTTATTTGTTGTTTTTTCTCTAGCTCCTTTAGGTGTAGGGTTAGGTTGTGTATTTGAGACCTTTCTTGTTTCTTGAGAAAGGCTTGTATTGCTATATACTTTCCTCTCAGGACTGCCTTTGCTGCATCCCAAAGATTTTGAACAGTTGTGTTTTCATTTTCATTGGTTTCCACGAATTTTTTTAATTCTTCTTTAATTTCCTGGTTGACCCATTCATTCTTTAGTAGGATGCTCTTTAGCCTCCACGTATTTGAGTTCTTTCCGACTTTCCTCTTGTGATTGAGTTCTAGTTTCAAAGCACTGTGGTCTGAAAATATGCAGGGAATAATCCCAATCTTTTGGTACCTTTTGGTACTGGTTGAGACCTGATTTGTGACCTAGGATGTGATCTATTCTGGAGAATGTTCCATGGGCACTAGAGAAGAATGTGTATTCCGTTGCTTTGGGATGGAATGTTCTGAATATGTCTGTGAAGTCCATTTGGTCCAGTGTGTCATTTAAAGTCTTTATTTCCTTGTTGATCTTTTGCTTACAGGATCTGTCCATTTCAGTTAGGGGGGTGTTAAAGTCCCCCACTATTATTGTATTGTTGTCAATGTGTTTCTTTGCTTTTGTTATTAATTGCCTTATATAATTGGCTGCTCCCACGTTAGGGGCATAGATATTTACAATTGTTAGGTCTTCTTGTTGGATAGACCCTTTAAGTAGGATATAGTGTCCTTCCTCATCTCTTATTACAGTCTTTGGTTTAAAATCCAATTTGTCTGATATAAGGATTGCCACCCCAGCTTCCTTTTGGTGTCCATTAGCATGGTAAATTGTTTTCCACCCCCTCACTTTCAATGTGGGGGTGTCTTTGGGTCTAAAATGAGTCTCTTGCAGACAGCATATAGATGGATCTTGTTTTTTAATCCAATCTGATAGCCTGTGTCTTTTGATTGTGGCATTTAGCCCATTTACATTCAGGGTAACTATTGAAAGATAGGAATTTAGTGCCATTGTATTGCCTGTAAGGTGACTGTTACTGTGTATTGTCTGTGTTCCTTTCCGGTCTATGCTGCTTTTAGGCTCTCTCTTTGCTTAGAGGACCCCTTTCAATATTTCTTGGAGGGCTGCTTTCATGTTTGCAAATTTCCTTTAGTTTTTGTTTGTCCTGGAATCTTTTTATCTCTCCTTCCATTTTCAGTGACAACCTAGCTGGATATAGTATTCTTGGCTGCATATTTTTCTCGTTTAGTGCTCTGAAGATATCATGCCAGTCCTTTCTGGCCTGCCAGGTCTCTGTGGATAGGTCTGTTGCCAATCTAATATTTCTACCATTATAGGTCACATATCTCTTCTCCCGAGCTGCTTTCAAGATTTTCTCTTTGTCTCTGAGACTCATAAGTTTTACTATGAGATGTCGGGGTGTTGACCTATTTTTATTGATTTTGAGAGGGCTTCTCTGTGCCTCCTGGATTTTGATGCCTGTTTCCTTCCCCACATTAGGGAAGTTCTCTGCCATAATTTGCTCCAATATACCTTCTGCCCCCCTCTCTCTTTCTTCTTCTTCTGGGATCCCAATTATTCTAATGTTGTTTTGTCTTATCGTATCGCTTATCTCTCGAATTCTGCCCTCGTGATCCAGTAGTTGTTTATCTCTCTTTTTCTCAGCTTCTTTATTTTCCATCATTTGGTCTTCTATATCGCTGATCTCTCTTCTGCCTCATTTATCCTAGCAGTTAGTGCCCCCATTTTTGATTGCACCTCATTAATAGCCTTTTTGATTTCAACTTGGTTAGATTTTAGTTCTTTTATTTCTCCAGGAAGGGTTTCTCTAATAACCTCCATTCTTTTTCAAGCCCAGCTAGTATCTTTAAAATCATGATTCTGAACTCTAGGTCCGACATCGTACTAATGTCCGTATTGAGTAGGTCCCTGGCTGACGGTACTACCTCTTGTTCTTTTTGCTGAGGTGATTTTTTTCATCTTGTCATTTTGTCCAGAGGAGAATAGATGAATGAGAGAACAAAATGCTAACAGGTTAACAACGTCCCCAGAAAATATACTCTAAACAAATCAGAAAAGACCTGAAACCAGGGGAGAAGAAAGGGAAAGAAAAGAAAAAGAAAGAGAAAAAAAAAGAAAAAGATAAAGATAAAAACAAACAAAAACAGAACAACAACAACAAAAAACCAGAATATGATCAAATATGATCAGGCTAGTGCACAGATCATTGTCACACACTAGATTTTGGGTGTATTTTGGTCTGTTAGAAGAAAGTGCCTCCTAAAATTTTAAAGAAAGAAAGAGATATATGTACAAAATAAGGGTTGATACAATGAAGGGATGGAATATGATTGTAAAGATGAAAATTATAAAAGATTTTATAAAAGGAATTGATAAGAAGTTGTTTGAAAAAAGAAAGAAGAAGATTTAAAAAAAAAAGAAAAAAGGGGGGGAGAGAATGTGATCAGGCAGGAGACTAGAACAAAGCCATAAACTAGTGATTTAGGGTATATTTTGATCTGTTAGAAGAAACTGTATCTCAAAATTTTAAAGAGAGAACAACTTATATATATATATGCCAAAAATAAGGGTAACTACTATGAAGGGATAGAATATGACTCTAAAAATGAAAAATAAAAAAATTTTTTTAAAAAAAGGGAATGATAAGATGTTGGTTGAAAAAGGGAAAAAGAAAAAATTTTAAAAAAGTTTAAAAAAATTAACTTTGAAAGACTAATGAATCGTGGTAAAAAAGCCATGAATTCTATGTGCAGTATTCCCCTAGAACTGGAGTTCTCCCGTTCTCATTGATTAGTAAACTTGGTCTTGGCTGGCTGTTCGTGCTGATCTTCTGGGGGAGGGGCCTGTTGCCGTGGTTCCCAAATGTCTTTGCCGGAGGCGGAACTGCTCTGCCCTTGCCCGTCCGGGCTAAGCAATCTGCTCGGGTTTGCTCTCAGGAGCTTTTGTTCCCTGCAAGCTTTCCATATGGCTTTGGAGGACCAGGGTGAAAATGGCGGCCTCCAATCTCTGCCCCGGAGGAGCCGAGAACTCGGGGCCCCGCTCCTCAGTGCGCCCCCGGAGAAAAGCAGTCACTCCCGTCTCCCCGGTCTCCGGCCGCACTCCGTGCTCACCCAGCCTGTGACCGATCGTTTCTATCTCTGGCACCTGAACCCGTGTGGAGTCTCCAAACCCAGCAGATCCCTGTGGTGCGCTCCCGCGCCGTTCCCCCCCCCCCCCCCCCCCGGGGGGAGGAAGGGAAGTCTCCCCGGATCTGCTGCTTGTTGGGTGCCTGCTGGAGGAGCAGTGGCCCAACTGTCACCAATCACAGTTTATGGCAACCCTGAGCTGAGAGCTTGCTCCTCGGCTCCGTCTCTGCAGCCAGCTTCCCTGCTCCGATACCTGGGAGCTCTGCAGCACTCAGGCATCCCCGGTCTTTCTGTGACCCCCGAGGGTCCTGAGACCACACTGTCCCGTGAGGGTTCCACCCCCCCACCCCCCCCCACCCCCCCCCCCCGCTTAGCCACTGGAGCAACGTCCCTCAGCGGAGCCGACTCCTAAAAGGTCTGATTTTGTGCTCCGCGGCTCTAGCACTTGCCAGAAGCGGCCGACGGAGGCGCCCTCCCCCGCCGTCTATCCTCCCGAATATTGCCTCGGATTCACTTCTCCGCACGTCCTACCTTCCAGAAAGTGGTCGCTTTTCTGTTCAGAGAATTGTTGCTATTCTTTTCTTCGATCTCCTGTTGAGTTCGTAGGTGTTCAGAATGGTTTGATCCCTATTCAGCTGAATTCCTGAGACCAGACGAAATCCAGGTCTCCTACTCCTCCGCCATCTTGCTCTGCCCCCTGAACACTGCTTTCTGTAAACTTAAAAATATATGCAAAACTGGCAGGGAAGGGACAGGTGAGTTAGGTAGTTTCATATATGGTGGGATTGTAAATTGATATAATCCACTGGAAAGCAGTTGAGTAATCTATTAACAGTCATAAAATGCTCATGACCCAATAATCCACTTCTGAGAATGCAACCTAAGAAAATATTTCCAAATATGAAAAGATCTCTATATGTCAAAATTAATTCCGTCATATATCATATCATTTATAGTAGCAAAACATCAGAAGAAAACTAAATGTTCAACGTAAAGAGTTATGTAAATATTCATACCAATTACATGAAATATTATGCATCCACTTAATATATGTATGAAGTATTTGTAATAACATTAAAATAAATTTTCATGTTAAATAAAAAATAGAATATAAAATGGGTGTGTATATTATGAGGATGAGTATGTAAAAAAGAAACAAAAGCTTTAGTAAGAAAAACTACTGAAAGGAAAATCCACATGTCCTATGAACCTTCTCTCTAAGGCCACTAGATACATGGCTAACAAAAGGATACAGGTGAAGGGCCTGATGTCCTAAAATCGGAATGGGAAAGGGGTCTCTCCTTTGGCCCCAACACCAAAGGCAGGGTAGTGGCTGCGTACAGAACTGTCTTAGTAAGGATTCTAAATCCCTGGGTCTGGCTCAACTAGAAAGAGGATCAAGATTGATTGATAATGTCTGCCATGGGCAAATTTGAGGACAGTGGTAGAAATTGTTTAGAATATTTGACATCCTTGGGTATGATTCCTCTTTCAGATAGTAACTACAGCATAAGAAATTTGGGTTACCAAGTGAGGTTGTTGTGGAGGAGATTCCTCCACTGAGAGGAAAGTAGAAGCATATGACCATTCAGGAGAGAAGGCTCATTCCAACCCTGAGAATCATGAGTTGAAATATTTTAGGCCCTCATGGGGTTAGCGAGGGAGAAGTTTTGGTGGAACTGGGAGCAGTAAGGAGGTTTCAGAGCCCCTCAAAAATCACAACAGCTTACTTGATAGACTTGGCCCACAGGCTATCCAAACAGAACACCATGATTATGGATTCTTCACCTGGCCCATCATCCTAAAAAATAGATAAAAGCAATTTCACACGACAGTTCTGAAGAAGCAATTTGCTTGTAAAGATCATGCCTGGAGTCTATCAAATTGCATGTGTATTTGTATATCAGGTTTCACTGCCTCCTGACCAGGCAGTAATCAGTCTGTACACTTGACCCAACCTGAGAGTCTCTGAATGTAAAATGGGGAGCCCTCCAGCATCCCTCAAATTATTCACATCATTGATATTCTTACCACTCTAGTCAGTATCAAGTTACTCAATTGAGTATAAATTTTTCCCTCTCAGTTCAGTCAAAGGTTAACTTCTTCAAAGGAAACTGTCAAAGCCTGACATCATGTTTGGTTAGCACTAAACGTACAAACGTGCTCCCCTCACTAAGTCTTCGGGTCATGCTGGAAATCAACACATGTTTGAGTTCTGAGCAAAAGCGGGCCTGTGGCAGTGTGCTTGGGAAGTGAGGCTCACCCCAGCAGGTAAAACATAACAAACAATGTGGCTTAAAATAATTAGTTCCCATGCTGAGCAATCCATACAGTGTTTTCCTACACCAGGTGCTTGAAGCTTTCTTTTAGATTAAAAAAAAAAAAAGGACTGAAGGGCATTTAGTCTTGAGATACAGGTTGAAAAAGGAGGCTGGAATTTTCTGGCATATTATAAAGCAGAGCTGAGAAAAGCAAAAGTTGGCCTCTAGCTCTCAGACACACCAAAAGGCCATAGGAAGCCAAAAATTTTCTGTGAATAATTAAGTTTCACTCCATCTGGGTGTCTTTTAGTGGTCTAACCATTTCAGCTGAAAATTTTGTTTTATTTCCCAGTTCTCTCCAGTTAAGAAAGCTTGTTGGGATCTTTGTTACTACAGCCAGTGTTTGTTTTGGTACTAAGGACAAATAAAGTTTTGGCAAAAATTTCCCCAGGCCAGGAGCTCTTGGGGAATGTTAGCTTTTGCCCATTGAGCTCATTTGCCAGAAATATTTGGATGAACAGGACAGCCAAAGCAGCCAGAAGTATTTTTGCCTCATGACTTGATTTTAACCAAAAGCTGTCAGGACCAAACACACTCAGAATTAGAACATGAAGTGCAAATACACCTGGAGAATTGTAACAACCGAAATATATCTCAGGTTTCTAGAAGATACTTATTGTCAGGGCAATGATGTAAGTTAAATTTCAGGTTCCCTGTGAAAACAAAGTCTCAAGGCCCTTTTTGCTTTTACTATTTACAAAGCAGGCATCTCTGATGGCAAGGAGTGCTGTTCCTTGATGAGTCCCAACCGAGGTCTATTTTATGACTATGTTGAAAATCGCTAGCTTCCAAACATACTTATTATTCAGAAAAAGAATTAAATTAGGTCATGCTTAATTTAATAGAGTTTAGGAGTCCTGATGCCCATTCAACTAATTAATATTGGAAAAAGAGTCCAAATATCAGCCATTTCTAAAAGCTCTTCAGCATGATGAACAGAGAAAGATAAGCATTTCATTAGTCCAGTGACCACTTGCATCTAATTTTTTGATAGGTAAGCAACTCCAAATGCCATTACAAGGGCATTCTTGGAATATGGTTCCCAGCTGTCATAAATAGAAATGGCTCTCGTGGCTTGTTTTTATTCTAATAACTTAATTCTAATAGATTCCTATTGAATTGACTGCATTTTCATATATGAAAATATTTAGCAACAATTATGCATCAGATAAATTTCTTGTACTGCCTTACTGCTCAGAGGTTATTTAGAATTTCATGTACCAACACTTGCTCTTGTGGAATTCCTTCTATGATAACAGAAAATCTCAACGAACTTGGAGTAATGGAGCACATTTAAGCCTGTACTCCATTCTAATCCATCTGATGCTTGGTTCTAGTTGATTGTCTCCCACAACAAGAGTTTCTAGTTTTAGAATGCTTCCGCTCTGAGCAGCATGATACACCCTTCTAAAAATAACCTATTCCATGTTGGAGAGTTGTAGCTTTAAAAAAATTTTTTTATGTACATTAAGGGTGCCTAGGTGGCTCAGTTGGTCTGCCTTTGGCCCAGGTCATGATCCCAGGGTCCTGGGATCGAGTCCAACATCGGGCTCCCTGCTCAGCAGGGAGCCATGCTTCTCCCTCTGCCTCTGCCCCTCCGTCGTGCTCTCTCTCTCTCTCTCTCATGCTCTCTCTCTCCAATAAATAAATCAAATCTTAAAAATTTTTTTACATACATTAAATCCAAACCTTCTTCCTTATAATTTCCATCAATTCCTCCATGCACTGTCTTCTGGAATCACACTGAAATTCCCTTTTCCCAGGATGATCATCCACAATATCTTTCCTCATAGTTTCTCCTTTCAACACCCCCTACTCCCATACCTCTCTTTTGGTTCAAACCCCAGCTTCCCCACCCTCTTAGCTGGCTGACCTTGGTAGGAAACCTAGTGTCATTTTAAGTAACAGATTGCTTATCAGTTTTTTCAAGTGGGAACCATAATACGAACAACTTACAGGATTGTCATTAAGGACTAAATAAAGTATCAAATGCAGTATAAGTCCAGTAAATGTTGATTTTCCCTTCCCATCTTCAGGTGAGTCACCCATAACCAAATGAGATGAAATACAGTGTTTGGGGTACTGTCTTTCTATTCACGTCACAGATCAATGCCTCCACTGAACGCTGGTGTTTTCTGCAGCTGTGTCCCGCTGATGACTAATGTTGTGTTATGGACTGACTGGTGTCCCTCCAAAATTCATGTTAAAGTCTTCACCCCTAATGTGACTATGTTTGTAGAGGTCACTAAGGACAAATGAGGTCATGGGGGCCCTGATGGGATAGGACTGGTATCTTTATGAGAAGAGGAAAAGAGACTGGCTCTTTCTCTCTCTGTGCCTCAGAGAAAAGTGATGTGAGGCTGCAGTGAAAAGGGGGACATCTGCGAGCCAGCAAGAGAAGCCTCACCAGAAACTGAATTGGCTGTTATCTTGATGGTGGACTTCTAGCCTCTAAAACTGTGAGAAAAATAAATGTCTGTCATTGAAGCCACCCACTCTGAGGTGTTTTATGATGGTAGCCTCAGCAGACTAATAGAGGTCATCTGTTGTCAAACAAAATGTCTAGATTTTTCACCTTCGTATGCGGCTGTGAAGCCATGTCTACTTAACAAACCGGAAGCATCATGAGAGATAGAGAGTTGGAGAGACTTGCTCTTTGTGAAGGCAAGTGCTCAACACCACCTTTTAAAGCTTCATGAATAACTCTTTCAGTCATATAACAGAATCTTACCCCGTGTCTGTGTCAGCTTATCTGGTTATAGTTGGCAGAATGGCACAATTATGAAAATTTGGAATCATATTGGCTCGTCTCCGGGCTTCTGAAACCTCCTTATCTCTTCCTCTTTTTTTGTTTCTCCCAAGAATAATAATAATAGCAACCATTGCTAGGCATCATGCTGAGTGTTCTGGGTGCACTAACTGACTTAAACTTTTTGTGCCTCAGTTTTCTCACCTATAAAATGTGGATGATAATAATAATCCCTGTCTTATAAGGTTGCTATACAGATTAAATCACTTAGTCAAAGTCACATAACTAATAAGTGGGAGAGCTGAGATGCCAGTTAGGTACAGGACCTTGAGCAAGTTACTTGACCTCTTTGTGCCTCAGTCTCCTTAACCATAAAATGAGGACAACAACAGTACCTACCACAATGGGCAAGTACGAGGATTAAATTACTTAATACATGAGAAGTGCTTAGAGTGCTCACACCGTCCTATAAATTGCCAAATTCAGGCCTGGTTCAAGGCCTAGGCTAGAACCGTCAGCTACCTGAGGGCAGGGAATTCTTTGTCTTATTCACTGCTCTATTCCCTGCTCCCAGTGTGTTACCTGACACGCAGCAGTCATTCCCTGGATATTTGTTCCATCAGTCAATGGCAGGTACCAAGTAGTTAAAAGCTGTGGAAGAAAGGTTACAAATAGGAAAACAGAAACTGAGAAGGGGCTTGACGTTCCTTTTATCTCCACCTACTATGCCTCCAGATTTCTCATTTCTTATGTTCTCTCTATGGGCCAAAGGGTGTTTCTGAGAAATCCCTCCCTCGCTGGAGAGAGACAGTAAGTGGCCCAGCCGCATACTCCATGCCTTCCCCCAAACTCCTTTCAATGTCCAACCACACTGCAGTCTTCCCTGTTGAGCTTCAGGGGCCATGAGGACTGGGGTCTTACTCGTTCTGCTTACCCATGGGTCTCCGGGGCCCTGCCCATAGAAGTTGCTCAATAAATAGTTGTGAAAGAAAGAAACGAGGGAAGGTGGGAGAGGCCAGGATGAGGAAGGAACCTAGAGAGAGAAGAAGGGGAGGAGGGGAACATACGGGGTCTCTGGGAAGTTCTGTCCAGGAGGAAGTATGCTCTGGTGGGAAAAACAAGGCAAGGAATGATGTAAGAACAGAACAGTTGGTATGCAATTCATCTAGGCTGAGAGACTTGAATTGATTGTAAACAGCTACCTGTTCTCTGATATTCACCTCAGTATCCTGGGTTTAAGTTCATCATTGCCAATGTTCGATCTCCTTTGCAACCTGACGATGATTGTGTTCCCTGATTCTAGAGAGAGCCAAAAATGCACATGTAGCCTGAAGACGAACGATGCAACTCTGCTCTCCAAGAGGAAAGCCCTAGAGGGGTGCCGATGCAGAGAGGGTGGTATACACTCAGGAGGTCAAGAGAGTCTCCATGTAGGAGGATGGAAAAGCCAGCCCGAGGATGGCAATGATGGAGAGTGAACAAAGATGAGGAAACAGGGACCTCAACGGTCAGCCTCCCAGAAGATGACACCCCAGGACAACTTGATGATTATGAAAATGAGATAAGGCTGTTAAGCATGGCGAACACTGGGCATTACTTTGGGCCAAAAATTGTGCTCGGTGCTTAACAATATATTAACTTCTATTGATATATACTATAACTATAGGTAGGTATGTATGTGTATATGTACCATTTACAAGAGGAGCCGTGTCACGGAGGGTGAGCTAATTTGCCTACGATCACTCAGTGTATATGTGGCAGAACCAGGTATGAGGCTATGAGGATACGGACCAGGACCCAGTCTGGCAGACAAAGGAGTACAAATATTGTCCCGGAAGAGTGCAGACCCTGAAGCCAGTTATGTTACAGAATATAAAACTAGAAACTTTAAGGTCTCAGCGATTATACTGGGAAGGTGGGAGGACCAGGAAGAGTTAACTTCCAGAAAATAAGGATGAAGGAATGGATGAAAGGGATGAACGATTCTTGAGTGTCCGTCCATCTGACTTCTCACCCCATGTTCCTTCCACTAAATTCTGACATGGAGACAGAACTACTTGCTAGAAGCCCCCTCCTTTCCAGGTTGGAGGAATTACTCAATTGTATACCCATTTGTCTAGAGAAAGAAAGTAACACAAAGAAAGCAGTGTACAGTTGAGGAGCCACCCAGAGGCGCTATCCTATCACCCTGCTCAGCAGAGCCAGCACTGCCTCGAATGTGTATCATGAGAAGTTGTTGGTTCTAGAGCATTCCTAATGAACATCCCAATGTTAGTCTCCATTTCAGCTTCTGCTTCCTGGCGAACCCCACTTTTGTTTCAGGATCTGATCAGATCATCTTTAGAGAAGAGATGTTCCAGTGGCTCCTCCACCCATCCACCCCCATTAAAAACGTAGTGCATTTCTAAAGCATGTTCCAGAAGAAATATTTGAGAGCTGGGGGGAAACCTAATTGTTAGCTTATCTCAGAAATACATCTCACTTCCCTTTATTTCCATATCTCTGGTTCTCACACCTTTTCATCCTATTGCACTGTGAGTTACTCAAGGGTAGGGCCATCTCTCATACACCTTGTACCAACAGTGCCCTGGAGAGAGCATACGTTCTCAATACCAGACTTAATACCTGTCTCTTCTTTTCACTGCCATGAATCCCAAATGCGTTCATGTCTTATTCCCACTACTGCCAAAAGTGTCTTGTAAATTACACGCTAAAGTGGTTTGGGGGAGGAATCGTATGATAATCATTTATGTAAACCTTTAATCACTAGACCCAGACTTTCTATACCACTGGCTTAGAGTTCTTGGGATAGCGATTAGGTGTAGTGGTGAATAGTGGCCCTAAGCAGATAGGCCATCGTTGGAATTCCCAGAACCTGTGATTGTTACCTTATTTGGAAAAAGGATCTTTGCAGATAGTAATAAAGTTAAATGTCTTGAGATGAGACCATCCTGGATTACCAGGGTGAGCCCTAAATCCAATGACAAGTGTCCTCATAAGTGACAGAAGGGGAGATATAGAGAGACAGAAGAGAAGGGGGTGATGTGATCATGGGAGCAGAGATTGGAATGATTCAGCTATAAGCCAAGGAATGCCTGAAGCCACACAGAGCTGTAAAAGGTAAGAGATGCAATCTCCTCAGAATCTTTCAAGGAAGTGCTGCTCTTGATTTCAGACTCCTGGCCTCTGAAACTATGAGAGAATCCATTTCTGTTGCTGTATGCAACTAAGCTTGTGGTAATTGGTTACAGGAGCCTATAAAACTAATACATTGGGTCTGAAAAATGCCATAGGGTGTTGGGACTTGGAATCCCACTCTAGCAACGACCAGCCACCACTTCGCATCTCCCCCTTTGCAGGTGATGGCAGCTGCGTGTTCCTAGGGCACTGAGAACACACAGTAAATCTGCTTCCGTGGCCGTAGGGTCCATGGGCCAGCATTGGCCAACCCAGGGCCTGAAGACAGGCTGGAGCCCCCACATACTCCAGAAGAGGGAAAGAGAGCCTCATTTGGGTGACCTTCCTAACATTTGGAATTGATCATTCAACTGCTCAAAAAAAAAAAAAAAAAAAAAAACCCCAAACCCAAACAAAAAACCTTCAAGAAAAGGCAGGACTATTTGGATAGTGGATCATAAGCCTTGTTGGAATAGAAAGGAATTTTTTAGCATTCACAGACCAACCTTTATTTTAGAGGAGAGAAGCGAGGCGACAATGTCTTGGTGGCCCATGGCCACATATGGAGTCCGCAGTGTGACGTGGAGCTCAGGCGCCGGAAGTCTAGCCCGGCATTCTCCCACCTTATGGTACTCGTGCAGATGCTTGCAACAGCTCTCTGGTTGTCTTAACATTTCTAAATTACCGAACAGGATTGCTTATCCGTGTATTTCAAATGATCTATGCAAAGGTAAAATATCCATCTTAATTTCAAAACAAGCTGTGTTTGGGACAGATATTTAGAATTCCAAACCAGGTTGCATCCTGGTGACATTCAGCTAGATGGAAACAGAAGCAAACAAACAAAAGGAAGGCTTTGGAACTGACCTCCGAGCTGCAGGGGGGAAAATGTCTTTGAGGCAGTTAGCCCCAGCAAGGAAGGGCCGCGGTGAAGCAGCATGTCTATACCCTACACATACATATTCAGACTCTTTGTCAAAAAAGCTCAGTGCTGGAGCATTTCAATTAACAAAGTGGGATGGTTTACCTGATAAAATGCTCCCTGTGTGAGTGTAATTACATATTTATACCCCACAGAGATTTTTTAATTTCTGTTTGGTTTGTTTGCCTTGAAAGTGTTTGTCACTGGAAGTGTTCTTGATGTGCAATTTTAAAGCAGTATTGGCCAACTGTGTGGCTTGTTTTCATTTTAGATTCATTACAGTTTGAAGATGATGCTTTTCCCCCTGTCTACACACAATGTTGATACTTGCACAAGAAGACAATGCATCAAGGAACAGGAAAAGCATTAAAGGGATAATGTCAAGTACCTGTCTTCTTGTTCTCCCCTAGTACTTCTCTCTTTTTAACTCACCGGAGGCTACTAATTGTATCTAGATGCTTGACAATATGTTTCTTTCTTTGCAAGTTTCCTTGTTTCTGTCTTCTGTTCATAAAGTGTTTCCTTCATCCCTCTCCAACCTCCCCATCCATAGAGCAAATAAAGCTGAAAGAATGGAGCTCCTTTCTGTGGTTCTCTGCCCCTCCTTTTCCTTATGAATACACAGACACACAGATATAGATTGCCGATCAATTGGGGTTGCTTTCATTCCATTACTAAGCAGCAGAGCCCCTGCTATATCCTGGGTACCACTGATAGGCTTTGGGTATACAGAGATAAGTCTTAGTCCCGGATCTCATGGATCTGTGTGCTCGCAGAGAAGCCAGGTCTGGAGAGAAGCAATTACAGGCTCATATAGCAAGTGCTGTAACCAAGGTATGCACAAAATACAGCGGTGGCATCGTGGACATGGAAATTAATTCTGCCCAAGTCAGGCTTCATGGAGGAGGAGGTGGCTCTTAAAAAGATCACCCCACAGACATGAGAGCTCACCAATTGCTCAGACCAGTGATAAAGCCCTGAAGAAGACCAACATGGTCCTTGAATTCATTCTCCTGGGAGGGAGCAGACATTAAGGAAGAGAAAAAACAAAGAAGATAATTGCAGATTGTGATAAGTGCTGTGTAGAGAATAATGATGCAGACATAGGGAAGGAAGCTCCTTTACATGGGCTGGTAAGGGAAGGCCTCTTTGAGGCAATATTTGAGTTAAGACCTGAAGAAGGAAAGATGACAAGGAGGTATTCACAGGCAAAGCTAAGGGAAGAGCAAGTACCAGGCCAAGGAAGAGGCTGGAACAGGCAAGAAACATTGAGGAGGTAGGTCTTGTGGGTACAGAAAGGTGGACAAAGTGAGGGGCTTAGCTGGAACCAGGTCCCAGAGGGTCGTCAAGCCCATGGTAAATGTTAGGATTTTATTCCCAGAAATAGAGATCAAAACCATGATGAGATATCACCTCACACTTATTAGAATGGCTATCACCAAAAAGACAAGGGATAACAAGTGCTGGCGAGGATGTAGAGGACAGGGAACCCTCATGCGGGGTGGGTGGGAATGCAAATTGGTGCAGCCACTGTGGAAAAGACAGTACTTGGTACCCCTGAATGCCCAGCACTGATGCAGTATGGATCGCTGAGTCCAAGACACATATGCCACCAGTAGCTTTACTGCTTGTCAGCTGACCCTAGCATCCAACCCCACCCCCAAGCTGCAGGATTTTATTCCAGACATGTTTTGAGCGGCTGCTGGAACTCCCACGTTGGTCTGCTCAGTAGTTTCTTTCAGCTACCTCCTCCCTATTTTCTTTGCCCTTTGTTTATTCGAATGATTTTTATAATGATTCATAGCACTTCACTTTCCCTTTGGCTGCGATGCTGAACACGTGACTCAGATATTACGGCCAATTACACTATCTTTTGGACCTGACCATACTGACTGTATGTGACACAAAGCAGGACCAACTGGAATCTTTTTTTTTTTTTTTTAAGATTTATTTATTTGAGAGAGAGAAAGAGAGCGAGCGGGGAGAGGGGCAGAGGGAGAGAGAAAGAGAGAATCTCTAGTAGACTCCCTGCTGAGTGTGGAGCCCAACTCAGGACACGATCCCCATGATCCTGAGATCACGACCCAAACTGAAATTAAAAGTCAGATGCCCAACTGACTGAGCCACTCAGGCACCCCAGGACCAACTGGAAGCTTGCCTTAGGAACTGATGGGTGAGCCCTGAAAGAAATAAAGGCTCTCTTCCTTGTAGATCATGAAATGCAAAACTATGGAATTAAGGTTGCTAGTAGACTTCTTTTCCTCCACATGGTCAGAATTTCTGGGCAACAGGAAAGAATGAGACCAAAAAACAAAAAGAAGAAGAAATGCACAAGTTAAAAGACACAGAGAGACCAGAACAGGCCTCATCATTGAGGTCCTAGATCCAGCAATGCCTGCCTTCCAGGTAATATGAGCAGATTTTTTGTGTAATCTAATTGAAGTTGGAATTATTTTTATTGCAACCAAAGAGTTGTTATCAGCTGCTCTCCCTGGCTTCATCCTGCTCTGAGAATCTAGAACAGAATTAGTTTGCTCATAGGCAGAGAGCATCAGTGGGAAATTTGGAGGTCAGGTTTCAACTCTAGCTGAGAGCCAAGGAGACAAACTCCACACAAAATTATGTCAATTCAGTTTTTGTATTAGGTCTCTGAATTTCTGGCATTCTATATTCACAGGATAGCCTCTTTCATCACATCCAGTAGAGCCACATACAACAGTGCATCCAAGAGACGCCATTTGCTGGCTACTCAGAATATTTGGGCTCTGAGTCACTTCTTAGGATGTCACCATTTAATGCAAGAGTATCAGCTGTTTTGAAATAGTTGTGTCAGCTCATAGTAGAGGTCCACTATCTGGGAGCCAGTATATTGAGATTCTGCCACTGACTCTCACTGCGATCTTGAATAAATTACCCTCCACTGTATGCCCTTTATTCCCATAATTTTCCTAAACTGTTTTTTTTTGAACTTTTAATTTCCCTTCAAATACAGTGAACATGCCATTTGATGTTCCAGTAAGCTCACACTGGATACTATGGAGTCAAGTTGAAGATTTCCTCGCTATTCGTTGTTCACAGACATAAAAATAATCAAAATAAAAACATATGCCAAAGAGGAGAGAACTTTGCTTTGGGGTGTATTGTGAACCAGACAAGGGGTTCCTCTTCATCACATCTTTGTACAATGGCCTCAAGATTTAGTTTGAATTTAGATGCTGAGGACCCCTATAGGGTAAGGCACACTCATATATGAACATTGAAACACAATCTGCTATTTTCCTATTGGTATGCAGCTATGATGTCATTTTAAATAGTGGTGTGTGAAGTTCAAAGGCTTGAGATGTTTGCTGTAGAAATCAATAATAATAATAATTGCATATTTATCCACTAGGCAACCTGGAATATAGTCATGTTATTTTACTCAGCATTCAAGGAAATGCAGGGTTTTCATTTTCTCTCTCTTTTTGGAAGGAAGCATACTGCTGAGACTATTAAAGAAAATGCAAATCTCCTGGCTGTTTGGGAAGGCTCCAAAAGAGTAAAGTGAGCAGTTGTTACCAGCAGTGTTTGGATGAAAATGAAAAATCTTTGTCTTTAAAAATGTTTGTTTAACTGAGGAGAGTTTACACAGCTTGTAGAGAATTATAGTGGAAGAAATTACATTTCGCTTCTACCATCATCAGTTTTCTCCACCTGCCAACTGTCCCCATTGTAGTCTGCTGGGGCATTAGTGATGCTTAAAATGATCAAAGAAATGATCAGAGAGAAATAAAAATACACACAGAACAGTTCTTAGTCAGGTGGGAAAGAATGGATTTAGTTCAAAATGGAAATTTGCATCCCTCCACACACATTCAGAATAATTTCTTCTAAAATGAATTTGTTGATCAGATGTATATTCTGCTTTCTCCCTGCCCATGGCTAATGAACAAGGCAGAGAACATTTAGAAAGTCCCTGAAACCACTGGCCCTTTGGCAAGTACAGAACTCTGGACCCTGTAAATGCTCAGTAAATATTTGTTGACTAAATTTTTAAAAGGGAATGCTTACCTAAATTAGTGATCAATTAGTGATTAATAATCAATTAATGGATTTATTTAAGTTCTTTTTGGAAAAAACTCTACTTGAAGTGGAGGTAAGGTAATGAATGTCTAGGTTTCTTTGTAACATATCCCCCCCCAGATTTTCGGCCAACCCTAGATAAGGACACCACAAGTAGACGCCAATTAATAATGGGTGAGCCAGAACGTAACAGAATGGCCCCTCTGTTCTGAGTTCCTAGAGTCTAGTCACGATACTCTCATTAACACTCTCTTCCTCTCATATTAATATAGAAGCCATAAATGCCAGGAAAGTGTATCTACTCCTTATCGTACTGAGATGATAATATGGCCAAAAGAAAGATACAAAAATACCACAGTGGTCTGTCAAATTACAGTTTATAAGGCCTCTGTTGGTTCCTAAACCGGACCGTGGGATTCATGTGGGGAAGCTTTTTTAAAAAGCTCATGATTCTTGGGCCCACCCTAAAAAAAAGAAAAATCTGAGTATTTGTGACACCTGGGGATCTAATATTTTTTAAAACTTCCTTTCTTGAGATCGGCCACATCTGGGATCTATTTCTTCACATTTTGACAGTGGGGTCCCTAAGAAGCATCCCAGCACAGGCAACATTTAGATGGGAGATACGGGTGTCTTCTAAGTATACATTTGGTTTCCCGTGAAGTAGATGCCTAGCCGACTGAGAGCCTGATGACAAGATTCTAGATTTCTTTCACTTGATGTTGATGGCTCTGCAATGGCCGGGAAAACAACAGAGTTGTTTTGAAATAAGCACCTTTCTACTCTATCAAGGTCAAACCTTTTACTTGATGTACTTAACTAACCATGTAAAATATTACATCAGCAAGCCTACGAGGCACTTAGAGATATATTCACATTTGCATAATGTCCTCTGTAAGTTAGTCTTTGGTCCTTAAGGGTGTTTAGAATAACTGCATGCAAGAATATACTTAATCCAATCTCATTTTAGCTTTTGCTCTTTTAAGATTTCAAAATTAATAAATCCTCCTGATACTCCAAATTACCATGAGCTTTTATAAGCATAACTTTGTAACTTTAACCCATTTATGAACATACCCCACAGGCAAATGTACTAATGAATAAGAAATAACATTAGAAGTTTAAAAGATGGTCTCTTTATGAAGTAATGTAAGAAAATCCTGTTAGCTGGATCAAGTACAAAAGTGAGATTTCTTAAAAAATAGAAAATCCGTCACAAAATTACATGTAATTACAATAACCAAAGGATAGAAAGTAAGGATAGTTGAAGTACCATGCATTATTTAACTTAGTACATGTTATCGCTTGCTTGCATATGGATGAAAGCAGGAAGAAAGGAACTGACACACTCTCCGCCTGTGGCTACAGAAATTGTGGCATTTGTACCTGACTTCCCGGAATGTGAATTCTTGACCAACGCTATCAACACACCTGATAGGTAGACTGTGCTTCCAGCTTCTTCCGTCATTACCTGCCAGCCCCTCTCTGCCCTCACGCCCTTCTTGCTGCCTGCCTCCTTATAAGGTTACACTACAGAGTAAAGTCCAGGCCAGGTGTCTCCTTCAGAGCCAAAAGAAATGCAAAAATCAGCTTGATCAACAAAGGAGACTTCTCCATCGGCAGGGAAACAAAATTAGGAGCCACACATAGTCATGACAGGCTTGCTTACAAGTGAACTGTCAGCTTTCAAACCATTTTGTAGTGATTTTGTTCACTACAAAAATACCGTAACTATCATATTGCCAAAAGGCCTATGACACATACCTCTGGTTTACTGATGAAGACACCCAGACACAGAGGGGACAAATCACTTCCCGATGTCACACAGTCCCTGCCCGAGCAGAAAATAGAATTTAGATTGGCCGAGATTCCAATCTCCTATGGATTACTGCAATGATATCCAAAAACAGGATGAAGTGTCACCATAAAGAATTCGAAAGGAATATTGCGAAGAGCAAGAGATGATATTATTAGACACGCTAAATACAGAGCAGATATCCAGCCTGTGGACTGTCCAGGGTCTTGTGACCAAAAAAAAAAAAAAGTTTTGTGACAGAATAGAATATCTAGAGTATTATCTGTGGCTGAGATCGCCAGGAGCAGTCCAGCACCAGGAAAGACGGAGAAGGAGGGATCCAGGGAATGGGTCCAGATTGGAAAAATGGAGGCTGACTTTTGCAGACCATTCCTGGAACACTCTCTAACATTGCTGACAACCTTCCTGAAAAGCACTTTGGCAATCAAAAGGTTGTATCCTTTATGCTTAAGTAAAACTGAAACATGGATAAAAATATATGTTGAAAAGGTAACTGCAGACTTGCTTATATGGGGAAAAATTAGGAATAGCTTAAATATCCAGCAACTGGAAAATAGTTAAGTAAATGATGGTCATTTCATGGGATAAAACATTTAATGTCATGGGCAGGTGCTTTCTCTATAAAATTGAGTGAAAAAAAAACTGATTCAATAAGATGATCTCCAATGAACTACATTAAAATGTTAATAGTGATTTTATCTCTGAATGGTAGGGCTATGATGGGGTTTAGTTTCTTGCCATTTTTGGTAATTTCCAAATTCTCTAGAATAAGCATGCATTACTTTCATAATCAGAAACACAATGAACTTTTAAAAATTGACACACTGCCTTCTTTTACTCTGTTGAAGAAAGATGGATTAGCATGATTTAGAGTGCAGGAGTATTTGTAAGGATGCTCACTGTGGCATTATTTGTAAAGGTGAAAATTTAAGAAAACATAAATGTCTACCAGGAGGAAATGGGCAAATAAACTAATAATAATAATTATTATTACAATCTCTGTTTTTATTGGTGGGTAAAATGTACTGGTTCTTCCCATGCAAGTTCTAAGCACCTCAAATGTTTTCTGGGTTTTTTTTTTAGATTTTATTTATTTATTTGAGAGAGAGAGACAGAGAGAGTATGAGCATGGGGAGGGGCTGAAGGAGAGGAACAAGTAGACTCCCTGTTGAGCGCAGAGTCCAAGGTGGGGCTCCATCCTAGGACCCCAAGATCACAACCTGAGCCAAAGTCAGATGCTTAACCGACTGAGCCACCCAGGTGCCCCCTTAACCTTTGTAATCCCCATCATAACTCTCTGAAATACATACTATCATTCTACCTATTTACAGTTGGGATATCACATTCATGTAATATTCATCATACCCAGCTTTGAAGTAATAATGCAGTCTGATGTGCTGACATGGAAAGATGTCCATGATTATTGTTATGCAAGTAAAGAAAATCAAATATTTAGGATGATTACCTCTTCTGTTTTTTAAAAAAGTGTACATGGGCAGTGCCTGGCTGACTTAGTCAGAGGAGCCTGTGACTCTTGATCTCGGGGTTGTGAGTTTGAGCTCCATGTTGGGTGTAGAGATTACTTAAATAAGTTTTTAAAAAACTTAAAAAAAAAAGTGTACACAAAATGTTTGTAAGCATTTGTACATAGAAAAAGGTCGGAAACTGCAAACTAAATTATTGATAGGACTTTCTCCTGGGGAATGAGAGTTGAAAGAGATGAAGAGAGATAGTTTCACATTGTACCTCATATACTTCTAAATTTTTATTTTAAAAAATAAACATTTACTCTTATAATTAAAATATGATTACAGTTTTAAAAGAACTAAGAAGAATAAAATTACCCTACTTTTACTGATATTTAGGAAGACATAATAAAACCCAGCTGGAAAAAAAATCCACAAACCACCCAACAGAAGTTGACATGGATAAGCCAAAAGATGCTTGGTGTTGTCTTAGCCAAGATGACATGGATAAAAAGGTGGGATGCATGTAAGCAAATTTACTCAGAGAAGAATGATAACTACAAGTTTGGAAGGTACAAAGAGAACAGCTTGGTTAAACAAAGGGTATTTATTAGTAAACAAAGAAAATTAATTTGATGATGTGAGATAGTCTGTTAACACTTGGGACTTGATCCAGTAAGCAATAGGTAACTACTGTAAGTTCTAAGGCAAAGAAATGACATGGTAGGTCCCAGAATGTTAGGGAAATTCATCTTATAGATGACTCAAATGGCTTGGAAGGAGAAGAGCCCCATAAGTGGTTGGAACTTTTCCAAATATCAAGGCATTAGATAATTAGAACCGGGCTATAAAATGGAGAGGAAGAGACATAACAGAAGAGTCCCACCTTCAGACCCAGGCAAAAGGACTGGGATCCCAAGTTGTAGAGGGCTCCATATATAACAAAGTTTAAAAAAAATTAAATTTAGTAAAGAGCACATGGACGTATCTTTCTTGATTCAATGTTCTGTGCTGGAACAGCACAACCCTTAACTCTAAATGTCTACTCGGCTGACTAACACCCCTTAGGTCCCAGGGAAATGCTTTTCCACCTTTCTTGCTCTAAGCCCTTAAAACAGAGTGCAGTGGTGTTCAGGCTCCTGTGTCCAACACCATGAAGGTTGTCAGTTGTGCTGTGCCTACACTGGAGGCAAACAATGGAGGACAGGAGGCCCTGAGCAGCACGCATAGGTTCGAGAAAAGACAGTAACACATAAAAGCCTTCTTCTCAGCATGAATGCACTAGATTCTTGCTTAAAACAAATCTTTTCCTAGTAGTGTTGAGTGTCTCATTTTCTTGCTTCTCTTTATGCCCCAGTTTGTGGTTTCAGAGTCCTCATGAATTAATGTATATTAAAAACAATTGCATGTGGGAGCTGAAGAACATTTTGCAGTATTAAACAATTCATCACTCTTCAATTTGAAGATCTATATATAACATGTATGTTATAAGGACTGTTCACTATTACTAATAATTTCATTTTGACAAGAACAGTTACCTCCTTCTGCCCATGGGTCTTGTCCCTGTGCTTTAGTCAAATCACCTTTTTTGCACCAAAAAAAAAAAAAGAGAGAGAGAGAACAGTTAATAAAACTAAATTCATTTTAAAAATTAAATATGAAGTTTAGCTTTATCTAAATACTTTTGCTTTAAGGCACTGAAATTCACTATTTGTATTTTGCCTTTAACTTTAAAAATAAATTTAAATATTTTAGAAGAAAATAACTCTTTTGAAACATATTAAGTAATTTTAATTTTTCAAATTAATTTGAATTTTTCAATGTTTACTTCTATTTTAATTCATATTTTTTTAAAAAATACACTCAAATCTCATACACTTAAATACAATTACATTTTATTTTCTAACTCTTTAGGTCGCCCCTATGAGTAGAATACAAATTGAGTGAAAATCTTGATTACAGCAACATATTTGGTGATTTTGCTAAAATGAAGTAAATAAAATAAATTTTACTAAATATGTACAAAACAACTTATGAAATATGTATATTTTTAATTTGTCACTCATCTAAACATTGCCAGCCCATTAACAATACACCCAGCCATGTGCAATTATAATTAAATTCAGTTGTCTTTGACATTTTGCCAACTTTCAGTCACATATACACCAAAGCTTTACTCATATTATTGTGTCATTATGAAGGTATCATTTGTCCAGGCAAAAGGGATCATATCTTATTCAATAGTTTGTAGGCTCAAATTTTCATAACTTCTAAGTGTTTTAGACACAGGGTATGTGGATCACTATTATTTTACTCTTGCCCTGGGTCCCTCAAATGACAGGGGCAATCTTGGATTCCAGACACATTAAAAAGGAAGATCTAAAATCAGATAAGGGGAACAAAGGAAATGGAGAAGTGAAGGATAAGAAAGATTGTGAATCTGGTGGTCACACCAACAAAAAGAGGGAAGTTGGAGAGCGTGACTTGAATCCATCTGTCCTGTGATAAAGCCTGGTGAGCATGAGTAGTTGCAATCAGTCATAAACCTGAAGTCATAAACTGAGTAACTACAAATTCAGAATCAGTACTATCAGTCAGGAATAATGGGAGGATGACCTTGGCATCATCCCTGGGAGGACATGACTTGTATAGCAATCTCTGATGGGCCATGACGCCATGACTGGAGTGAACAGACGCTCTGTTGGGTGGAATCAGATTCAGGTATGTCTACTATGGACAGTTCCAGAGTAGTTCTCTAACTGAGATTTCAGAAACATTGGCATGGTTCCGAATTCCTGAATCACACCATGGGGTTGCTGAGAAGCAAGTTTTATTAAACAAAATCTCTAGATCTTTTCTGTTATTGTTCTCTGAAAATCACTTCCTTTGCTTTTATGCAGCCTATACATCTGGGCATTGTCTTACATTATGTGGACTCAGTTGACCTCATCTTCATGTTTCTTACATTTTGTATGAAGGCTACATTTTTCTCTGAGGCTGCCTGACACTTTAGAAAAAGGGAAGTAACCGCTCTCTACCTGGCCTCAGGTCTATGACTTGACAGGTCACTTTTTCTTTCTCATCACATTCCCCACCCAGGTGGTCGCAGCCAATGGCAGTAGGGGCTGCACAGACTGTTTGCACTGCCTCACTCCTGCTGGTCTCACTGACCTCAATCTCCTCTGGCTTTGTCCTACATGAGGCAGGTTTTGACCATATCCATATGGTCCTTGCGGATTTGAGTGGAGAAAGAGAACCTCAGCAAAAAACCAGGAGGAAGACAACCGTCACCCAAAGAGATAACTTAGCTTTGTTCCTTCCTTTCAGACACTTCTCTCCCCATCTTACCCTCAACCACCACCACACACATCTTTAGAAATCTCCCAGGGACAAAGTAATGCTTTCTGCTACTCAGACTCAGACAGGGCAGTCTTTCAATATTTTTTTAATATTTTAATAGACTGTCCTTTTTATTATATGAAGTTAAGATATAATATCCCCAACCTCAATTCACATTCAATTTATGTTGTTTTTAAAATCCAGTTCAAGTCACTGAATCATTTCCGGGATAAGTTTTATTAATGTGAATATTTCCAGTCTCCACCCCCACTCTCCCACCCATCCACACACCCACATATCGCACTCTCACCAGCTAAAAGATTGTTGTTCACTTCTTCCCACTCTTGCATCCTCTAAAGCATATTTTGGACTTTGCTAAACCAGTTTGGGCTCTTTGTGACACAGAATCTGAGGAATGAATAGATGGAAAAAGGACCCAAAAGAAAGAAGAGAGTGGGGAAAGAATCTTGCTAGCAGGCCTGCTTCCATTGCTCTCCTTTGTTGTAAAAAAAAAAAAAAAAAATCTAGGGGATGGGAAAAGCTGAATTTTTTTTTTAAAGAAGCATGAATGGTTTAATTGGTCCACATAGTAAAGAACAGAGAAAAAACCGCAGTATGAGGTGTCTAGAAATTATTTCTAGGGTAGACGTGATAAGTGAGAGTCTCTAGAACTGCCGCAAGGTATGGAAGGAGTGAGAAGGGACAGGGGATTTTTGTCAGAGTGGAGTATGTACCTCCTAAACTTTTCTTTAAGTAATTGGAGTAAGAATTAGAATTCCTTTAATTTCTTGTGGTTGCTGGGCTTCTCAAGAATATAACTCCTCACAGAGACTGGGCTATTTGAGCTTTAGTTAATATTTAAGTCACATAATTATATAAGCCTCGCGTTGGAAAGGTATTATCAACTCCTTTTCACATTCCACAGGGTTATGGCTCTCTAAATGGAAGGAAGAGCAGGGGCAAAGGCCCAGAAATGTGTTTAGACAACAATGAACATTCCAGTTGTTGTGGAGATGACTCCTCCACACCTCAGATGAACTTGACATTTCCCATTGACATGCTTTCCTTCTTTTTCCCTCTTAGGAATCTTTCAAAACCAGCTTCAGATGTTTATTTTCTTACTTTTCCAGGAAGAAAGACAGAATTCCAAAATGATGGCCTTTTTCTACCTGAAAAATTTACTACAGGGGAGGACTTGCTATATTCCTTGGACTGGTAGTAGGTCTACAAATGTTATTTGTGGTAGATCATTAGAGCTAAACATTACATATTTTAGCAATTTTCTGTGTGTGTGTGTGTGTGTGTATGTTTCACAATAAAAAGTCCAAAAATTATTAAAAGCATCTCTTTCGTACAAATACAGACTGTGAAAGCAAGGCCTCACGATCCTTCTGACCTTTATTTAAAAAAAAAACAAAACAAAACACATTTCTTTCTGCTGTGTTGGTCACTAATAATTGAAACTCAAAATGCTGGAAAAAATGAGAGTACCTTTACTCCCTTTGATAATCTGAGAGTTGGGAAACCTCTCCTAAAATTGGAATATCTACATTTTCACATTCACTTTCTTACCAGTTGAGACTATCAGAAAAAGATTGACTCATTTTAAAACTATTCATCACATGTTTAAAATTTAGGAAAATCTTGGAAACATTTTATCAAATATTACCCAGCCCCATTTTTGTCACTTTACTATTGAAATGCATATATATTTAAACTTAATAAGGTGATCTAGATATTTGCTTATAACTCTGCCATGTTTATTATCAAGAAGTGTGGATTTCCATCTGTCAGAGTTTGAAATCAAATTCCAAAAGAGGGAGCCTAACTCTGAAAAAGAACCCATGGAAATTGTTAAGACCCATTTTCATGAGGATATAATCCAACTCTAGAAGCAGCCACAGTTTATGCCAGATTTGGGGATAAAATCCCTTTTGGTCTGTGAGGAGGGTTGAAATTTTAATCAACTATTTTCTAGCTCATAGAATCCCATATGGTGTTGGGTCAGTTTGAACATGGGAATACTTCGACATTGTGTACCACTTTTGTTTCTTCCCTAAAGGAAAGCCACAACACCCTCTATCTGAGGAGCTGGGTGGAAGCTACTCCCAAGAGCCCGTTGATATCTGCTGGCAAAGCCACCCGAGCAAGTCACGCGTGAATAGTTTCCTTGCTAATGTTTTGGCATGTCATGATTATGCACTGCTAAGTCTTTGTCAGGAATAGACCTGTTGCCAATGTTTGTTGTTCATGCCTGTTGTTATTAATTTTCTCTCTTCCCCTCCCCTATAGCAATCATGCTCTGTTGTAAATGGTAAGGAGAACAAGCAAGAAAGCTGAATGTTGTTGTCTTTCCCATTGGCTTGCAAGAGCAAAAGGAGATGAGATGTAAGAGAAGGAGAAAGGAGTGTGTCAGTGTCAAAAAAGGAGGTTCATTGGTATGAATTCCCGAGTCTAAAGAGTTGTACTCTACTTTTGCCACTGAAATCACTGGGGAAGATTTGAAAATGTCTGGACTCTTCCCCCATAACTCAATGTGTCTGGAGATAGACCTAAGTATTAGGGTCATTTACTTATAAGTTCATGAAATGATGCTGATGTAAAGTCAAGGTTGAGAACCTCTGCTCTAGACTCAATGCGCCCTCATTGTGAGGATCAGCTCTTTACTTATTTCTTATCTTCCATTCAGACTTGTTGGATTGTACCCTCTCAGTTATCATGGACCATGTTACATTGGAGCTATCCAGGACCTGCAAGAATAGCTAGTCTTGCCCTCGCTTTTGAGGCAGCAATAATGTGACAGAAAGAGCACTGGACCTAGGTCCCAGGACTAGACTGCTCTGTTCATAGTTAAATGAACTATGACAAATCATAAACAAGTCATGGCATCTCTCTGGGTCTCCTTTTTCTAAGATACTGTACTTTGGGAAATTCAATGACCATTATGAATATACCTAACTCGGTATCAGGCTATATATGGTAATGCATAGTTTCTCAGTAAATACTTCTTTTTTTGTTTCAGTTTTTATAGATAATAAGGGCACTGGATCCCAAAAAGATAAAGTAATTGCTCAGAGCTCTTTCTATTATATCTGAGACCATTAGCAGTTTTCTTGTTTGGGTGTAGGTTTTTTACAATCGGGTCAATTGTAACTCTATCCGCTGGTCACCTCTCCTCCCCTTCTCCTAGCAACATACAGACACATATATTCATAAATGTGGTTCAAGAGGATCTACAATCCAGGGGCAAACAGATATGTTAATGCTGCCTCAGGATTTCTGGGGCTTGGACTGTTTACCAAATCTCAGCTCTGAAAACGTTCCACTTTGGAGTCCCAGACAATCAATCTACCTCTCCTCTGCTGTCTCCTCCATTGACAAAATGGAAAAATTCCACCAGAGATTAATTCTTGTCTGCATGGCACTTTAAAGATTAAAATGCACTACATAAAGAAAGTAAAGCATTAACCATAGGGAGGAATAGGAAAATCACCAAGGGAAGAGGTAATAACAAGTGAATCAACCAGAAGGGAAGCCTTCGCTAAAAATGAGCTACACGATTGATATAAACTTAAATTTCCTGTCTTGATCCCTGGAGTATCTGTAGTTTGCCTGATTGAGGCTTAACTAAAATCAAATTTCCAGGCAAAGCTGCTGTGTTTATATAATGTTTATATAATGCGGGCCCATTTTTTAAATTAGAAAAATTTAAGGTAACTTAATTCTTAGGTGAGCATGGGGGCACTTTTTATCTCTCTCTCTCTCTCTTTCTCCCTGTCTGTCTCTGTCTCCCTGTCTCTTTCTTTCTCTGTCATGTGTTGATCTTCCTATTCAAATATGTCACAATTGATGGTGTTTTAAGTTGGACAATAATACAGCTAAATATCTGCCTGTGAAAAGAAGCCTTTTCCCTACTGACAAAAGTGCTTAGGGGCCATCAGATATTTTGAAAACAGGGAATATCATCAAGTACAATATATACTTTTGTCCCTTACTACCACTCAAAGAGATTCCAAAGTTCCCCCAAATGTATCTTATTTGGTCAAAAATGTGCTGAATCAGGTAAATGTTTTCTAGGAAACTGCAAAACCAGCTAGGAGATATTCTTTACTTGATATTGTAAAGCTTATCTTTCCTGAAATGTCTTCACTATCACCTGGGACAACTACATTTCACATTTTCATCAAGGTGTAAGCCTAACTTCTTTCAAGAAATCCTTGTTGCTACAACCTACACTGGAATAACTCCTCTCCAAGTTTGTAAAATAAAAGAATAACAACTTTTTTTAAACATTAAAAGGCAAATCTGAATATGTGGGGGTAATGATTGGCTGCCATTGCCCGCCCAGCATCATCCTCAAAGGTGCTGATGGGTGGGAAGACAGGCTGCTTGAAAGGGAAAGAGGAACCTATGCAGGTACCCCTATCAGGAAGCAGGGAAGCCAAGGTTGGTCTCCATGTCCCCAATTTCCCTGGATCGAGCTAATGAGATGGGTGCCAACTATTTGGGAGATTCCTGGAATCTCCCAAATAGAGAAAACCTCTTTTCTGGAAGTACCATCAACCACAAGGCCCAGAATCATTCCACATCTATTCAAGCTGGAGTGGACAACTGCCACCAGGTGGCACCAAACTGGGGCCAGGACCAGGGCGGATTTAGATGGCACAGACCCCTAGAAGTCCCAGATGGCTAGTTGGGCAACCTTACTCTGGTCATTTCATTAATTTTGCAATATGATGCCAGGTTTTAAGCAAGTGAATTTTTTGGGCCATACATCTCATCTTTTGGACCATACATGGCTAGAGTTTTGCTCTACTTACTATTCCACTCAATTTTATGTAGTGTCACTATTGAGTTTTTATGTTCCACTCCCAGCCAAATTCCAAGTTCACTAAGAAGAGAAATCATGTTTTCCATAGTTCTTGTGTACCTCACAGTTTTTGGTGTGGCATGGATGAAGGGTAAAGATTCAACAACTACCAGTTTTATTGCACTATTGAAGCTTTAGTACAGTATGAATTGTCTCAATATAGATTTCTTTAACTGCCTGGATAGAACTGTCTACCATAGATACTCCAACCCCAAATACATCGCCACATGCTCAGGAGGCTCTGGCACTTGACTCTACAATTGGTCAGCCTCTCAGAACACAAGCAGTTCATTCCTTTATCAGAGAGGTAAACAAAGGAGCAAAGCATCTTTCTTCAAAATATCTTTGTGATTCCATTGCTCAGTTATTAACACAACTTGCTACTTTTTCTGATTTTCTAGTTTTGTACACAGCTACTTATAAAACCTCTATTTTTCCTATCTATGCTAAGTGATTGAGGAAATTAGAAAACACACACACACACACACACACACACACACACACACTGTGTCCTTCTCAGGAGGAGTCACCAGCACAAAAGTCTGGAATGTGCTTGGCTTTGCACCCATCACAGCAAGGCATTAGAAATATTGGATTTAGTGTTGTGCATCCACAGATATAAAATTAGGCCGACAGAAGTCTGGATCTGGGCCTTGCTCCATACTGCTAACTTGTAGAGCCCTGGTAGCCAAAAGGGTTTGGAACGGTTGTCTCTCTACAGATGCTGCCATTCATTTCTGTGGGAACAGGACCACTTACATCTAATTACAGTTTCTGCTTAAATTAACAGGACAGATATGACAGCAAAAACTTCTTCAGACTAACCGGTGGGGAGACCTTTAGCTGACACAGTTTATGAAGTAGTTGGCTTATAACAAAGTAATGTCAATTTTTACAAAAGTAATTTAGGATTCATATGATTCTATCCAGCAATTTGTGGCAGCCAGAGAAAAGTACGTGAGGTGGGGAGGTGGGGGCAGCAGAGGAGGCAGGCAGGAGCATATGCTATTTTAGAAAGAAGAATAGATTATCTTACAGCATCAACAATTTTAGACAGATGAGGTTATTTTAGAGTACCATTACATAGCTAATAAGCGGTGGCGCTGATGTCTGAACGCTAACAGTTGAACTTCAGAACCCTTGTTTTTAACCTTGACTATCTCCAAGGAGAGTTAAAGCCCTAAGACGTGCTGAAAATGCTACTAACAAAAAAATTACAGGAGATTTTGTGCTGGATTGATGACAGTTTTACTAGCCTTCATTCTGGTCAGTCAACTTTATGCTATGAGATCCAAGGTGAATTGTTCCTTCAGGACCCTACAAATCCCTAGAATGGGTCACTAAGTAAGCCCCCAGTTTCATTCATTGTAAAAACTGGCCTCCAGCTAGCAAAGGGCCAGGCTACCCTTGAGAGGAGAAGTCCCAGTAGATGCCCAGGGTTCACAGAGTTTGCCTGCAAACTGTCCTCTTGACTATTCTACACCACCTTTTAGTGTGCTAAACCTCTCCTATCCATCTACCTAACCTGCCAATTCCAGTCTTTGTCTTGATGACCTGGGGTGTGATTACCAATCCCTTTACTATCCCTTTGATCAAACAACTTGGCAAACAATCACTTTGGCAGGGGGCAGCCTTAGAGCCACAGATATCCATGCTCGGCCCCCATGGACAGCTCTCATCTGGAATAGACCAACCCTGGAATCACTAACAGACATTTGGTGGCTCTGGGATGATTGTTTCACTTGGAGTCCAGAGAAGGATCAAGGAGGGATCTAGTCTAATTCTTTGTGAAAGCAGCTACTAAAAATAAAGTTTGAAAAAGTTTTAGGGTTTCACAGCATACTAGATATAAATTTGAATATATTAAATACATAGATATAATATATATAAATATATATATGCAAACATGCACATATATATTTTCCTGAGAAATATACCTCACTTAAAGTTGTATTTTAAAATAAAGCACTTAAATTAAGTTCTCTTAATTCCTGATGAGAGGACAAAAAGTTCTGGAGCCTTAATCATAGGAGTCAGAACCATAAATCCACTTGCCTGCAATTGGCTGATTTTTTAATATTTATCTGATATAATTTCCTACAGTTCAGAATAACAAATTTATTCCAAGAAGTTCCTAGATCAGAGGTCATCAAACCACAGTCCCTGGGCCAAAATCTAGCCCACTGTCTGTGTTTGTAAATAAACTTTTATTGGGACATAGCCATACTCATTTGTTTGCAGACTGTCTACACTACTTTCCCACTAAAATGGCTGAACCGAATACCTGCAACAGAGACTGTATGACTCACTAAAGGAAAAATTCTGTTTCCTTTTCTATCATAACACTCTGACACCAAATGTGTGGGTATTTTTCCCCATACTAACCAATTCTCCAACACTCCAGATACTACCTGGGTGTCCGACAATTCAATTCTGATACTAACTACCCAGATTAGTGCAGACTGCCAAGTTAGGGGCTTAGCACCTCAAGACTTCCCCCACTTGAGATGCCAGTCACAAATCCCAGATTATTACCTGTGCCTCTGACCAACGGGTTATAACCCCCTCAGGTTCAATAATTTGCTATAATGGCTCACAGAACTCAGAGAAACACTTAGGTTTTACTAGTTTATTATAAAGGATACAGGTGAACAGCCAGATGAAAAGGTATATAGAGCAAGGTCTGGAAGTGTCCCCAAGTAAAGGAGCATCTGTCCTCATGGAATTGGGGTACACTGCCCTCTCAGTATGTGCATGTGTTCACCAACCCAGAAGCTCTCCAACTCCTGTAGTTTAGAGATTTTTATGGAGGTTGCATCATGTAGGCATGATGAATTATTAACTCAGTCTCCAGCCCCAGAGGATGGGGTGGTGGAGTCACTGAAAGTTCCAAGCTTCTAAACATGGGTTGGTTTTTCTGGTGGTCAGCACCCATCCTGAAGCTATCTGGGGGGTCCCAGCCACTAGTCCTCTCATTAGCATACAAAAAGACCCCTCTTACCACTCCAGGAATTCCAAAGGTCCTAGAAGCTCTTGTATCAGGAATCTGAGTCAAAGGCCAAATATTAGAACAAAAGATGCTCCTAGCACCCCATCACTCAGGAAATGACAAAGGTTTTAGGAGCTCTGTGCCAGAAACCTGCACAAAGATCAAATATAGTATTATACCACACATGTAGTACCTGAGAAATTTACTATCTGGCCTTTTACAGGAAGTTTGCTGACCCTCTGTCCTAGATGAATAATATGGGAGAGCTTATATGAATAGCTTACGACAGATTTTATCATCAAAAAGAAGCCTTCTGGTATGTCTACGCTAAGACTAATAAAAACACCACATCTGATGTCCAGAATTCAGGACAGACTGTTCCAAATAGCTGATTTTTTAATTCATATATTTCACAGTCAAATCACTGAAAAACTCAAACTTGAACTTAAACATCAAGACATTTTTGCCAGTTACTTTCTCCAGGGGGTACTCAAGTTATAAAATAAATCATTGTTCTTTATTCACATAGTCTCAGACTAGCAAGAGTACATATTTGCCTGGTTGATTTAAATAATGAAGAATAACTGGAAAAGAGCAACTCAGAGGGTTAATATAAAATTTAGAGGTAAAGAGAAAAGAGTTGGGGAAAGAAATAGTGACAAAAATTTATTTCTCCATAGAGAAAAAGAAAATACTGCTTCCAACTAATTTAAATAATTATTCATTTAAATAACACTTGATTGTAATAATGAGATAGATCTGTAAGTTAGTGGTTTCTGCCCCTCCAAAATCTCTTCTAGCCACAGAAAATAATTCTAAAACATTCATATTGAACAAAGTGAAACATGCTTTTTACCTGTGAACTTAAGGAGGATGAAAAAGAGGACTCCCCAAGACCATACTGTATTGATGTTGAAGAAAGCAGAGCCTGGGAAGTGAATGAAGCATGTGCTGGGCTCATGACTATGAATAAAACCATCTCCAAACCCTTGGGCACATGCATAAAAATTTGTCCTATTTGAATCTGATTCTTATTTTTTTCATTCTACTACCTTTTCCAAAGGTGCTTCTGTTTTGTTGATGCAAGGTCATTGCTTGGATTACCCTTTTGGTTGAGGGAAAGGAGAATAAAGTTTGCAGCATCTCTGCTATATAACTGACATTGCTTTAAGTAGAGGTGAAAAAGGATTTGGGCTGGAAATCACAAGCAGTGATTTGGGTCTTATCTCCGATGCTCTCTCATGTGATCTCAGACAGGCCATTTGCCTATTCTGTGCCTAGGTTCCTCATCCGAAAAATGTAGATCACGAAAGAGGCCCCAACCGACCAGAATGCAAAGCTGCAGGAATAAAATGAGGTAGAAGATAGAGAATAATTCTTTAAAGATTAAAGTTTTAATAAAAATTAGCCTTTTCTCCCAAGGGTATGTTAGCTATATTTTTAACTCAATTTATCAAACATAAATTGAATATTTTCTTACCTTGAGTGTGCTGATAGTCTTAATACAGAAAACCCTAATTAGTTTGGATGCACCAAGATTAGCAATTGACTTCTGTCTTCCTCCAGCCCTCATTCTCAAATTCTAACCTTCTGCGGGGAGGGTGTGAAGCTTGAGGGGAAAACACTGGGAAGCAGAGCAGCAGAGCATGGAGCTCCATAATCCCATATCTTCCCAGCCCAATCTCCCACTATTAGACCAATGCAACAGAGGTAATTATCTGGGAGCTTTTTCGAACTGCTGTCACTGTTTTGTCAGTCCCAGACAGCCACAAGACCCAGAATTACCCCCACTGAAATATAAGCCAGGGTGAAAAATAGCCACAGGTGGTGCCAACCAAAGTTCGGAAAAGGATAGATTTGAATTGTTCATTTTCACCCAGTACCCAGAAGCTAGCTGAACACAACTCCCCTGGCCATTTACTTGTAATGCTGTCACTCATATTTCAGCCAATTTATTTTTTCAGCCCCCACTCGTCACATTATGATGAAGAGTGATGACAAAAAAATCAACTTAAAATGGCGCGAAAGCCAAAGATCACTAACTCTCTTCTGAAGTATTTGGTGGTGAGAAAATGAAAAAATCTAGCATATGGGCTTTACTGATAAAGCTTTGGTGAAGAGCTCATTGCTACCCAGTAGAATCCTGAGTTCATGACCAAATGAAGAGGGGCTCTTGCTTAGTAGGGGACCTCTCTCATTGAATCTTAGAGTTGAAGAGCAGTCGGAAACCACCTTTGAATTTGTAGTTCCTTGACTGTCTCTTTCCCTCATCAATTAGAACTGCAAAACAACCTTTTAGGGCTCAAGACCAAAAAAAGGCTAGGAAAATATTTTTTCCCATGTCTTCCTAATGTGACTACTCAGATATTAATATCATAATGGCAATCATAGGCAAAACAAGAAAATATTCATTATTGGCATTTGGTAAAAAGTGCCATTTTACACTGATTTCCAGCACATTTTGAAAGCAGAAACTGACACAGAACCCACTTAGAGAGTATGACCAACAGTCTCAGATAGCCACTCCAGTGGGTAAAGAAAAAGTGATAGAAATGGAAATTTTAGCCTTCAGCACACTGGTACTATCCTCCTTCGGGCCACCAATATGCGTTATGATCAAAGGAAAGGCAATTTAAATTTGTTGGGCAGAATTTTTTTCCCCCAGCCTATGGGCAAAGCTGTTTTATTTGCTTGACCCTCTCTAGTCCTAAAACTATTTATGGTCAGATATTACCAAATGTGTGAAGAGCCACAGAACAAAATTACGTTTCTTTTAACCAAGGGTAGGGGAAATAAGTTAATTTCATGGTATTTCTTGAGGTCAGATAACAAAATGCACGTTTATCCAGGCAGAGAAATCATAGGCCTTTCTTCCCAAAACTGTTAGGGCTGAAAGTAAAAGTGGCTGAATCCAGGAAGTTGATGAATCGAAAATCTGAGAGTGCAGCAGCTGGATGCAAAGCCCAGTGGAAGCCAGTCCAGCTGCTTCCAGAGCACAGGGCCATTGATAATGACTCCTTCACTGGGTGACTATTATGAGGGGACCTAAGAGAAGCCCCTCAAGATCATCATGTCTACTTCTAATGTACCCAGGAGAGAACACAGGTGTCACATCATCCTAGGTAGCTGATTTCTAGACCAGTGGTTCTCAAACTTCAGTGAGCATCAGGATCACTAGGGGGCGGGGGGAGGTGGGTTACTTATTAAAACACAGACTTTAGGGACATCTGAGTGGCTCAGTCGGTTAAGCATCTGCCTTAGGCTCAGGTCATGATTCCAGGGTCCTGGGATCAAGCCCTGCACCAGGGTCCCTGCTTTTCCTTCTCCCTCTGCCTGCCGCTCCCTGTGCTTGTGCTCTCTCTCTTTCTCTATCAAATAAATAAATAAAATCTTAAGATAAATAAATAAATTAAATATTTCCTATTGAATTGTATTTGTATAGCAGATTCCATGATACAATATTGATCAACAACCACCAGTCCTACTAATGAAGTTCTAGCTCTGAGGTTGCCTTGTATTTATGTTTTGGGAGACTCTCACATCCCCAGGGAATTACAGACAAAGAAATGGGTCCTTTAAGGGCTGAGAGATGGGTGGACCCAAAACCACTAATATGGCTTCAGAAGAAACTCTGGTCCTATATCCTCAAAGCTACATGGCTCACTCTGATTATCACAAACTACAGTGGCTTAATTTGGAGCCCTACCCAAGGTCAGATCCACAAACCCAGGAATCCACACAAATCTTTCTGATGCCAGATTCCAGGGCAGAGCACTCAGTGAATAGTATCACCAGAGGCTACTGACAATGACTCTTGAGTTGAAGCCTCAGGCATACCAGAGGATTATCTCAGCACATTTGTTCTGAAATGATCCATAGACCAAGAACAGATACATTAAAAATGTCTCCAAATAATCCAGCCCTCTTTCATGCTGTGCTGAAAAATTTAACAGGTCATTCCTGTAGGTCAGAGAAGGGGGTGGAAATCCCTTGCACAGCATGTTATAGTTTACAAAGCAATTTTCACATAAATTGTCCTTTAATTTTCATAATTCTGCAAGGGTACTCACATTGCTCCCATTTTACAGATGAGGAAATGGAAATCAGTAAGTTCTGCCCAAGTTCAAGGACTTGAGATTCAAACCCAGGCCGCACAAGCTCGATGCATGATGCCACACTGCCTCTCAGAGGCCACGAACGCATGATGTACAGCAGCAGCTCTGGAAAGTGTTCTAAACAAGTCCGGAGGACAACCAACAAGATTAATTAAAATTCTCCATGCCAAGCAAAGGGAGAAGTGAATGAGGCAAGGGGCAAGCTGTTGGGCCAGCAAATAATGGTGAAACAAACAAAAGTCAGATAAAATTGGATTGTTGTTGTTTTTTAAAGACATTTACACAGTGATTTCACTATAACAAAATAAGACATTTCTCTGAGGGTGCACCTCAAGGTTCTGACATGAACTAAGGGATCCTTAAGCAGATCTCTCACTCATCCCTACTCCCATAGACATTTAATGCTCAATTCTGTGATAGTTTTTATTTGAGGATTTTCCAGGGAGACTCAGTACTACAGAAACTAAAACTGCTTTTAGAAATGGTCAATCTCTGAGAGCCAGTGATGTTGAGAATGCTTATTGAGACAGTTTTTAAATATGTATTCATGAAGATGTACTTCTCCCGTAAGCTCCATCTCCTCTCCCTTCTTATCTTTCTTATGTCCTGGGTCAGAGCCAGCCTGAGGCACAACTGACAAATAGAAGTTTATTTTCAGCACTACTTCCTCATTCCTAATCTCCACTCTCCCCATCTTCCTATAAAAACCCCAGGTACTACCTCCTTTCACCCAAGGATTCAATTTTCCTTCCTTCCCAATCAAAATCTGCCCTCCAGAAAGGATATGATCAAAATTTTCACCCTCTAGACCAATGAGTCTCAACTTTGGCTACACACTAAAATCACCTTTTAAAAAATAATATATATATACATATACACACACACACATACATCGGTATCTGATGTGTGTGTATATATACATATACATATGTATATCCATATATATTATATATTATTTTATACTGGTGTGTGTGTGTGTGCGGGGGCGTGCGTAAACTGATGCCTGTGCTCCAACCTGGACTAATTGAATCAGAATCTCTGACATGGAATTTTGGCTTCGGTATTTAAAAAAAAACATCTCCAGGGAGCCTGGGTGGCTCAGTCGTTAAGCGTCTGCCTTCAGCTCAGGTCATGATCCCAGGGTCTTGGGATCGAGCCCCGCATCGGGCTCCCTGCTCAGCGGGAAGCCTGCTTCTCCCTCTCCCACTCCCCCTGCTTGTGTTCCCTCTCTCGCTGCGTCTCTCTCTGTCAAATAAATTAACAAAATCTTTAAGAAAAAAAAATCATCTCCAACTGATTCTATATAGCCAGGGTTGAGAACCACTATATATACATAAATGGAAAGGTTTATTATATAAGCCTTTCTGGAGATTTGTATTTTATATTGTATTTTCAGGGAGGCCCTAAGATTAATGTAGAGTATTAGGAGAATTAGAGGAAGAGGAGAAGACCCCTGTGTTGAAATCACTCCCTGTATCCCACGGTTGTCATCTCACTAGTGAGCTTTGTGGGACTGCTCATTGGAGGGTCCTTCAAATGTGTATTTGGTTTAGGTCGTTCTATCTTATGGCTTGCCTCTCAAGCACACCACCCTTTGGTATTCATGTTGTCTGCACTCAGAGCCCCTTCATTTATCTCTATTTTTCCTCCATGCTGTCAGATTATTTTCTTTTGTAGGCTTGATTCAAATACCTGCCCATGATTTCCAGCATTCATTTAGAGTAAGGGGCCCCAGTTTATTTAACATGGTAAAGGCTGCGGCAATGGTCCTCAGGTCTTTCTGTAAAGAGAAAAATTAAAGCTGGCTGTCACTTTCTGGACAAGTCTCATGGGGTGGCAGTTTGGTAGAAAGCAGGGTCTGGTTCTCAGCTTTGTGGGCTCTGAACCACAGTTTTATGATTGCACCTGAGAGTGATCAGGCCTTCAAGAGGTGGCTCATACTAATTTACCACGCAAGTCACAATCCCAATGGACTCATTTTTTTAGATATTTGATTGCTAAATAGACTACTCCCATTGTGCAGGCTATGCCTTAGCTTAGAAAATTTAATTAAGGTCAAGGGCTTTATAAGTAAGAATAAAGGTAGAGCAAAAGTACATAATAAAGCAGTGCCTCCACAATGCACTTCCTGAGATTCCATCTGGAAATTCTAGAAAACATTTTAGCCATACCCACTGCCTCTTTTTCTCCTTGTCTTTGAAATAGAGACTTGCTTTCTGAAAGTCGAGACTTTGGGAGTGGCAGAAGGATCAGTACAAGAGGATACATTTGTTGAGGGGTATTGCCCAAAAGAATCAGTCACTCAATGTCTGATATAGTCTCTCCAACCAGACCCGTGGTTCTCAAAGTCTTCTGCACATTAGAATCATTTGGGAGCTTTAAAAAATCCTGATACCTAATCCATACCCTAGACCAATTAGATCAGTGTCTGTAGGGGTGGGAACCCAGGACATCAACATATATCAACATATTAGGGGTTCTAAATATACTATAGAAATGTGTCTCCAGTGAACTCAGGTTATTTTTTTAAACTCCCCCAGAAAAGCCAGGTTTGTGAACCACTGAACTAGGTTAAACCAATTGCATATCCACATATCCACAGTCAGATTCCCTTCTTCCTTAGACAAGGTTGGAAATAACCCCCTACTTCCCTTTTGTCTGCCATCCTGTTTAGGAGAGTTCAGGGTAAGGAAAGTTTATATTTATATGGCAGACACTGTAGAGGCCTTTACATATGTTGTCTCATTAGTTCTGAATGTAAACTGCACATTCTAATCCCCAGGGCTGAGCTTCCTAAAAATGCATGTCAGCCATAGCCCCCCCCAGGTCTCCTTAAGCAGAAACTCTGAGATTAGGTGCTGGAAATTTGAAGATTTTTCAAACTCCCCAAATGAGCTGATTCAAAGCCAAGGTTGAGAGAATCACTGAGCCACATCGATTACCTAGATCTTTTGGTACTTGTCATAATATCAGTCTTTATACAAAACAGATTATGGGGTGGCCCAACCAGACAACCACCTGCAGTACCAATATATCAGAAGTGTCAAAAATACCACAGACTGTATTGCCAGTGAACTCAGGTCTCTATACTTACCTCCTAACATATAGGGCAAAATGCAACATGGTTCCATTTCTACTGAAGTAGATGACCTTCTAGAAGAAATTAAAAGGAAGAAATGGAAAAAAGAGAAGAGAGGAGGGGAGGGTGGGGCAGGGGCAGGGAGAAGAGGGGAGGGGAGGGGAGGGGAGGAGAGAGGAGAGAAATGAAAAGAAAAAGGAATAGGAAAGAAAGCATTCTTGCCAGTATTAACCCACATCACTAAACAGATGTTGAACAAGTATTTTATGACAGCCACAGTCCTCACATATATCAATCCAGCCCTAATTTCATATCAGATTTTCACTGATGCTATTTGGGTTGGTTGTTTCCACATAGACCATATGATAAAATAACAAAGCCAATAATGCTGCCCTTTATTGAGCATTTACTACACTTCTGGTGTTAAATCTTACTATAACGGGGAGAGCACCCATTCACTCATTTATTCATTCACTCAGCAAGTATTGACTGCCTGTAGCAGAAAAAGGCAGTATCTGACAATGTGAGTACACAGGCTTTGGGATGACACAGCTTGAACTTGAGTCCCTGCCCTGTGAGCTGCTGGTCCTATGCCTTTGGACAAGTGATTTACTCCTTCCAATCAGAGTTTCCTCCTATGTGCAATAAGGATAATGTCACCATAAACAAGCAACTCATTAAGATACTGAACACAATGTCTAACTCTTCAGTAAGAGTAATAAGCATCATAGACTATTATTATTGCTACTATGGGTATGAACTGCGCTGCTAGACTAGGAGCTAGACACCTTTATCTCATGAGCAAATTCACCCATCCATTTGTTTATTCATCTATTTAGTAATTCAATCAGTCAACAAATCATTCTTTAATGCTGTGCTAGGCTGTGGGAGCTCACAGGAAAGGGAAACAGACAATAAATAAATAGTGATGAGAGCTGCAGGGGCGGTGTGTGTGTGAGGCGTCCTGGCAGTGTGGAGGGAGGGGCCGGCGACCTCGCTAAGGGTGGCAGGCATCAGTTTCATGGCTCAGGAGATATCAGAGCAGCTTCTCCTAGGAAATGTGAGGCTAGTAATGTGAGGGTGGGAGTTAGGGAGGCGAAGAGGACGCCAGGCAGAAGGAAAGCCATGTTGACAAGATAGGTTTCTGGGATGACGGCCATTGATCGCTGACCAGAAAGGAAGGTCCTTGACTTTTCCCTGGATTTGGCATTCTGAGAGGCTGGGATTTGATTTTTGAGCCTGCAGACTTAATGTTTACCTACTATACTTCTCAGAAAATCCTCATTGAGATTGGATGAGTTACCTATGCAATTCTTGTGAATAAATTGTAGGCAAGTGTTTCCAGAAAATTTTTGCAATCACTCAATCATTTACTGGCAAGAAACTGCAAAACCAAGGGCAAAAAGGAGTTTGGGTTTAATAACTGTTTGCAGTGGATATTCCAATATGATTTTCATACAATTTTTCTATCACTTGGATTTATTTTATTAAGCCTTTAAATATCAAACACGATTCTGAAGCAAAAACAGGCTTTTGAAATATTAACAAAAAGAAGTATTATCAACATTCACTTATTAGGTTAGAATATATTCTAAACACAAAGGATCCATCACTGGGGTTTCTATGGGAAGAAAGCTCTGCTGATGCAGCTATAAAACACAGGCCAAACCTGTAGCACTTTGTGTCACTCAGCCCCACTCCAGAGGCTGCAAGACACCCTTTCCAAATTCTGCACGCTCCCAGCAGTCAGGATGTCTCCCAGGAAGTATATTTTAGCCCTTAAATCTGGATCTTTGCAGCACAAGGAAAAAAAAATGATGACTATACACGAGAGTGACGGTCTCTGAAAACCAGGATGGAAGGCAATATTTACTTTCTTTTTATACTTTTCTGTACCTTGCATTTTTTTTGGTAATGAATGGATTTCTTAAAATTTTCCCCCAAGTCATAATTTAAAATACAGGTTTTGCCCTAAAACACAGGTTAAACACTAAATCAACTTGGGCTTCACATATAGTTCCCTCTCACTTCTTATGAGCCCATTTTGCTTTGTTTAAGGCAACTCTGACAGAGACATTGATGCTAGGACTTAAATGCCTCGAGGAAAATTGCTCTGTTGTCATGGTTGTAAAATTCACCTTTCATTCTTGTGCATTTTCTTTCCTTAGTTATATTTTGGTTTGGAGTTTATAATTTAATTAATTATATTTTAATAATGTGTGCTTTTAAATCAGTTTATCACAACTGATAAAACAATAGGAATGTAATAGAACATGGATACATTCCTTACAAAGGCTTTGCTGGAAACTTTTAAATAGGAGCTGGAGGCTTGGAGGTAATTCCTAAAATTTCTCCCAAGAACTTATAGCAAATTGCATGAAACCCATAATGACAACATTTTGACAGTTTGTAAATACCAATGGCTAATATTATAAGAATTGAATTGGGATTAATATAATCTTACAGACTGCTTCTTTTCTGAAGAAATTAAATTATAAGGGAAAAACGTCATCTCCTGGTCATAGTCTTACACAGCAAGAAACATTTTAATTGTAAATGTGCCTTTTAGAGCCTTTAAATTTCAAAAAGATGATGAGGAGGACGGATCCTGTGTACTTACTAATCTGTAAATAGAGTACCAGGCCAGAAATCAATTCTGAAATGCGGCATCAATTGCACAGGCTTCCACTTGGTTTTAGTTGAATAAAAGCCCTACTAGATACGCAAATAACATCAAACTTGCCAGATTAAAGAGAGGCCCCTCATACTCTAAATCATGATTGTCAATCATCACCCAGGATTAAGGGATATATTTTAAAAACCTAAAAGCTAGCGCTTCCTTTTAACTTCTGCCTACTGCGCGTTTTGGATTATCGCCCAGAAATAGTATTACTTGAAACAAGACTGCCTCCCTCCTACCATCTATGAGAAGTGCATTGTTACCATCTGCTGTTGTCTATTTGGAATAAAACTCAGCAAGGCACGCAGCTTAATGTTCAGAGCCCTTCAGCAGACGATGCTGGTGTTTAGAATGCAGCTTCACATTTAAATGGAGCTGGTTTTCAGTTTAATCAGTGTTTTCTCAACGTTGCAATCCTCCCCACCAGAAAGAAGCAAATTAGTCTAAGAACTAAGACGGCCACAACATATACATTGTAAAGTGGAAACTTTAAACCCTGCAGCGACCAGTGAAGCTTTACTTGTAAACTCTCCAGGTTTATTCAGGTGAATAATTTTCCCATTTTTGTATTTTCTCATTAGTCTTACCCGCTGCAGACATTCATATTACTTTCACTATTAGAAAGTATTCTTTTAAAAGGCATGTGTTCTTAATGAATAATACCCAAAAGATGTAATCATCAAAGCATCTTAAATATATATAATGTAATACATATATAGACATATATATTAGGGAATCTTTAAAAAGTTATAAGAGGTCTAAAAAAACAACAGATTCTGTGACTTTGTATGAAACAGATGTGCAAATAATATCTCTAAAGAAATACACAGTAAACTGATAACCATTTTCTTCAGTTAGCAGTGGGGAAGGACTGAGAATCTGGAGTGGGAGAGACATTTACTTGTCTATATTATTTTGTGCTTTTTATTTTTAACATGTAAATGTATTAACATTTTTTATTAATAACCAAGAATGTGATTATTTTAAATGGTAAAAAAAGAAAAAATATATGTCCTGGTTCTTTAAATGTAAAACAAAATCACATTCCAGGATTAATCTTATCAAAAAATAACCTTTTAATAAGATTATTAAAACAAAGTGTTAATTTATGAAAAGTTCAGCATTCTATTAAATTGCTAACAAAACACTGAATTACAACCCAACAGGTTGCTTCATTGAATTCATTCATCTACTCCTGGCAAGGACATTCCAAATTTGAACTTAATTAATATTCCTTCTCCTGGTTTCCATAGTTTCTTTTTAAACATGAGTACCAGCAGAAACTGGCAGTAACTTTACCCATATTCTCAATAATAACCCCCCCTGGCTGTCAATATGTTTGAAAAGGAAAATTTTTTTTATACCCAGAAGAGCCTCCATTTTCATGTCTTTTGTTTAAAAATATGCTGGTAACATTTCTTTCTCTCTCTTTCTCATTTTCTGCATGCAGTTGGACATACTTAAGTCTTATCCTGCCTGTGGTTCACACAATGCTCAGCTGAAAAATGAATGCTAAGAGTGGTGTTGCCATTCTGGGTCCGAACAACGGCCTCCCATTCTACCTTCCCATAACTGCAAAATTGCAGTGGTCTATGAAACTGGGGCCTGACAATTAAGTGTTCTGGTAGAAATCACTGTCATGGCTTGAAATTTATCTGGGTGCAGAAGGTTCTTTTATTTCTATTCTAACACCTGAATGAAGATCTCCTTAGCCACTGTAAACAAAGAAATATGAATTGGTGAGAAACTATACCTGTACAAATAAATGGCATATGGGTCCACTAAAGTGGGTCATTTGAGCACAGCTAATTCACTGTATTCCATACAATTTCTCTAAGGCTAGGTATTTTCCCATAGCCCCAAGTGGAAAGAAGCAGTCTCAGACCTAGTCTTGGACCTCCTCTCTCTGCCTCATCTTCTTTTGGATCCATGCTTGTCCTGGCTGGGCTGATTGCCTTCTGTGAATCAAAATGTCTCCAGCAGTATGCTGCTGGGCTGTTGCAGTCTGTCAAATACTTCTGTGTCCACTTAATTTTAGTCTAGAATGTCCACCTCTTTCTGCCAGGATGCATTATTTTTCAGATTTTGCTCTTATTTTTCATCTAGCTGCTCCATCTCCGTTTATTTGCATGTTCTACACTGCTGGTGGAGATACTTCTGCTGATTAAATGGGTCTGTTGTGGTTTACAATAAGATGTATAGCCTTATTGATCTGGGAGGAGTTCCATTTTCCCTGGTTTGCAAGAATCAAGACTGGACCACACATCGCATCAGCCACTGTGGTCCCTGCTTGTGCTGCTTTTTGCATTCAGTCCTCACTGACCACTGGTGTCAATGATACATTTGTAGACTCCACCCAAGAGGCCATGGGGTTACTGACCTCTCTAGCTACATCTCTTTGGTTTTACTGACAACCATAGCTATCCCAACAAGTAACCACAGAGCAGTTTGTTCTCATGGCCAATACAGACCTTGTCTTGACCACTACTCTTTCAGACTCACTGATCTGTTTTCTCCTGAAAGGGATTATGCATCTAATTCCAATGAGTTTCAGAATAAACTTGCAAGCAAAGGACAGTTAGGAATACAACACGCCAATAAACATGTTTCTAGTTGTATGTTTCTCCAAAATTTTCTCCCCTCTTCTACGATTATAAAAGGACAAAACACTGGATTTTTTAAAAAGTTTACTTAGTTAAGTAATCTCTATACCCAACATGGGGCTTGAACTCACAACCCCGAGATCAAGAGTTGCATACTCCCCCAACTGAGTCAGCCAGGTGCCCCCAAATGCTAGATTTTTAATATGAAAAAGATGCGCCTTGTATTGAAACTGCTGTTCTCCCAGAAGAGTCCTAGGAATAAGTTCAAATACAATTTAAATTAAAAAAGAAATGTGCTGACCCTAAATAGAAAATACCTATATGTCATCACAGGACATAAAACCAGATAGAAATGCATACCATTTTCTTGAATGGAAAGAACTTAATATTTTAAAAATACCAATTCTCCCCAAATTAGTATGCCAATATACTGCAGTTTCAAGTAGAATCTGAACAGACGTAAAAATTGCCCTCTGCTTATACACATACTCCCTTGTCCCATCAGACTTCATTTGAGAAGCATAAGTTCAAATATAAAATCAAAAATTTCAAGATGTCAGCAGAACATCAATCCAAGGGCAGTCCCTTCTGAGCATGGGCCATGTGCAACTGCAGATCACACACATACAAAGCTAACCCTGCCAACCTGACCTCCACATTTAAAATGGAAACTCTTCCCTGCCAAGTCTTCCTTTTCCCTATATCCTGATCTATTTTCTCCCCTACGGCACTTATCACCTTCTAATGTATTTTAGAATTTACTTATTGATTGAAAAAAATTATATTGATTGGCTTCTGCTGCTAGAATGTAAGTTCAACAACAAATGGGGTTTTATTCATTGATATATCGCATGTGCCTAAAACAGTGCTTAGCGTATAGTAGGTGTTCAGTAAATATTTGACTTGAATGAATAAAATAAATCAAGTGCTAATAGGGCCTCTATCCTAGGCTAATAAAACTCTATGAGGTAGAGTTTTGTGGTGATTCCTCACCAGAAATGTGTTTTGTTAAACTTCTGAATTTTGGGCACCCTTCCACAAAAAGCAACGGAGACCCTGGGACCTCTCCACTCATACACTTGTATTGCTGCTCATTTGCAAATTCGTTAACTGGGTAAAAGTATCCTTAAAATGGGCCTTACGTGTCTTTACTGCCTGTCTTGGACTCTAGACCATGGACCAGGCTTTGGGTCTGGCCTAGCCTAAACATTTAGGCAACATTACCAACTGGCCAATGAATTCTTACCCACTGGCTTAAGTAAGAAAGGAAAGGCTCACTCTCCCAACTCTTCATGTTAATTTAGGTATTTCCAACCTCTGTTCATGCTATGAAGGGCCACATTAATGTTCAATCTGCATATTGAAGTATGAAAAATATGAATTTAAGGGTAAGAACAAGTTTGAAAAGTTATACCAATCAAAATCCATGGCTTGATTATTAACAGAGTTGAACTCTGAGCAGGATTATTGGGATTTTTCACTTTTTCAGTGTTTTGATTCATTCGTTTTATAAATGATCTAGCTTTTGGGGGTTGCTGGATAGTTTGGATTCCTGGAGAAGATAAACCCATTATAATCTCAGATGGATATACCCTTTGTTTGGGGAAAATTATCCAAGACAAACTCTTCACCAGCTGATCTTGAAGAAACATGTGAGGTCATCAGAAGTCTAAATCCAGATGTTATAATCTGAGTAGCTGATTTTCTCAGAAATATAACATGGGAGAGTTAAGAGTTATGGGCACCAATGTCTCACTGCTACATTCAATTGTTGCTCTACCTTTCCCTACCTGGGTAAATTTGCACTGGGTTTCTCCATGCCTTGACTCTTTCATCTATAAAATGATGACAATATTAGCAGCTATTCACAGTTTTTGTGTAGATTGGATGTAAAATCATTAAAATAACATCTGGCACGAAGTAAATGCTTCATGAGTGTTACCTATCATTAGTTTTGTTTAATAACTGAATGTGGTTAGTGTTGGCTGTGCTGGCCTCCTGAAACATTGGAAAAATGCTTTCCTGTATGTAGATTTAGGTAGATGACTCTCAGTGCTCCTGCATGGTGGTATTAAAATGAACTGACTTGGGCTTTGAGAAATCCACTCTATTGTAACTGATGTTCTAGTCCCTCTCGCAATCATTTTAAAGCAGAAAAATGAAGGGGCCTTGGAATTAGGAGTGTGGGAGGGGGACAGAAAAGAACTCCTCTGGGTCTGGATTTGGAGAATGAAAGTACTTGGAGAGTTTTTTGATGGACATTAAATTGGCCTCAACATCTGGGAGTCTGACAGAAACTCCACAGGGTCCCTGATACTGAATTTGGGGCTCATGAACCTCAGAAAAATCACGGCCAATGGCAGAGTAAATCACTTTTGGAGCTGTTCTTTGGTTATCCCGCAAGCATGCAGTAAAGCTTTATTAACACTACCACTTTAGGTTTGGGGGGAATTGAAGGTGTTGTATTGGAATTGTTAGAATTTCAATATTTTTTAAAAATTGACCTTCTGTAGACCAAGCCAGGTAAGCAGCACACTACACTATATTTCTGGTTATACTACATTGTATATTTCTGTAATGTTTGGAGTATTTATAGTATATACACATTTTAGAAATGAGAATAGAGAAAAAAATATTATATATACACAGGTCTTAACCACCTACAAAGGAAATACTATGGTAAGCCTTATCTTCTGAAGTCAGATGATGTTAATTATAGAACATGTAAATGATCCAATCATAGGAAGTCATCTATATACTTCCCAATTTAAACTTTCTAAAGGACTGACTTCGATGGGGAGGGAGGGAGACAGGTGTCATTCCATTTGAGTCTACCCAATATATCTATACACTAAAATTCTAATAAAGCTTTTTTTGGCCTAAAGTAAAAAAAACTCAACTATACAATCATCAAATATTATTCAGATTTCAAAATCATTTCCCTATGTTTCAAAGCCAATGGAACTTTCTTATTCTGCTACAACTTCCAGTATTTCTGAAAAAAAGATTAAAAATAGTTTAAATTTTTTATATGACCTTAACCAAGTTCTCCTGGCAAAAGAATAAATGTTCTAGCACTCTTTGATGTTCCCTCTAAACCTATTTTTGCTAATGTAGATGATATTATACATTATTGTGTAAACTGATAATGTTAACATTCACCAAGATACATAAGCTAAGAATCTTGGAATCATCTTTGATTCCTTCCCTTCCTTGCCCTCCACACCCAATAAGCAACAATAGACACGTCCTATTGGTTTAATCTTCCACGTGTTTCCTGAATTCATCACCTCCTCTTCATTCCTGTGCTACTCCCCTAGTTCAGGCCTTCACCTTCCAGATTAAAGCAGTAACCTCATTTCTGCTCTCTTCTCCCCTCCCATCCACTGCATACATTCCTATCAGTCATCTTTTTAGAGCTGTTCATTGTCATTTACCTGCTTAATCATCAATGGTTGGTTCTGTCATCTTCATGATAAAGCAACAATTAGATAACATTTAAAATTCTTTTCTTTAAAGATTTTATTTATTTATTTGAGAGAGAAAGAATGAGAGAGAGAGAGCACAAGAGAGAAGAGGGTCAGAGGGAGAAGCAGACTCCCCGCCGAGCAGGGAGCCCGCTGCGGGACTCGATCCCGGGACTCCAGGATCATGACCTGAGCCACCCAGGCGCCCAACATTTAAAATTCTTAATAAGCTAACCCTGACCCAAGTATTCCAACTTTACTTGCCTTTTTTTGATAGATTACACAGTGGGAACTCTATTCACAGTCTTCCCATTCAATGAATACACCAGTGACTTGTGTGCTACACCCTTGCAAGTGTGAGCCACTTCTATCTGGAATGCCCCATCCCCTGAAATGTTCCTTGCCTTTTAAAAGCTCAACTTTAATGTAACCTTTTTTGAGGGAATCTTTTTAGAGGTAATAAAATAAAGCGGTTAAACAACTGGCTCTGGGAGCCTGTGGGTACAGTTTGAATTCTGACTCTATTACTTTTTAGATATATAACCTTGGTCAAGTTATCCATCTTCTCTGTGCCTCAGTTCCCTCATTTGTAAAATGGGAAGAATAACAGTATCTACCTTGCAGTGTGAGAATTAAATAACAAATGTACTTATTAGCAAGGTGCTTGCCTTAGTAGGTATTTAATAAATAGTAATTTGAGAAGCTTTAATTACCTACCTCACCCCCTACCAGCCCACAAATTTGAAAACAGTTCCTCTGAGCTTTTGTAGCACCTGGTTCCATGCTACTATTACCGTACTTATTACAGAGCACTATGATTGGTTGCATACATTCTCTCACTAGGCTAGACTCTTGAGGGCAGGATCTTTTTATTTATCTTAATATCCTTATCTTCTAATGCAGTACCTGGCAAAAACAGAATTTCAATGTTTATCAAATGAAGAATGAATGAATGAAGTGACCCCTCCCTCAGAGGACTGGAAACTCCTTTAAAAAGCTCATAGAAATCAGTGAGAATGAAAACAATCATAAATATCTCTTCTCCCCACTTTACAACATTTGCACAAGGTCACAGAATTAGTAAGTGACAAAGCCAAGATGCACATCTGCCATTTGTCTGATCAAGAGCCTTAGCTATTAATCACAAGGGTATTTGGTCATTGCATGCTGGTAGCATTAGGGGAGGAGGTGGCTCTCACATATTCTCAGTTGGGCTCAGAGGTGACTTGTTGAGCTAATCTATTTCTGACATCACTATAAGCTCTTAATAGAATGCCTGTATCTTCTTGCATTTAGAATTAAAGAATTTTGGTAATCATAGCGACCTAACAAGGAAACTGAGAGTTGAGAAACTTGTCCATGCACAGACTCCTATTTCACATGAAGTTCATTACAACATGTTATTAAATTCATCCCAGATATTGACCTTTTTCTCACATAAAGTCTATCTTACTTAAACATATATATATTTTTTGGCCTACTAAATGACAACTGTACGATCATTTTCCCTCTGAACTTTATTAGTAAAAATATCCTATTGGTATTCAGTCAAATTTGCATTCACACAATGTTTCTCTGATGTACTCTTATTAATTAGTAACTACTCATAGTAGGAAAAAGATAGAAAAACATATGACATGCACTTCAAATTTAATTCCTTCAAAATGAAAAGTGCCATGTTTTGGCATAAACATTTTAACCATTCTCAATTTGACTTTACTAATTTGCACACTACAGTAAAAGAAAACACACCAAAATATAATTGTTTCTGAGTGATGAAATTATGAGTAATTTTTATTTAGAATTTTTACATGTTTTCTGTAATGACTACTATCATTCCCCTTTGTCCTAAAGCCAAAGCTTTGGTGGTTGAATGGGGTGAGGAAACCCTCCAGAATGGGAGAGGAGAGAAACCCAAGAGGAGAGCTCAAGTGGAGTAAGAAGGGTATCACATAGGAGAGGGAGTGTATGTGTATGTGTGGGTAAGTTAAAACAAAATATATGTGTGTGTATAAACACACATAAAACCCCCTAGCACTGTCCACTGAGAGGGAGTAGTGACAGTGAAATCTCAGCCATGATAAGCTCATCTCACGCACAAATCATGGCTTCTAAATACCAAGTCCCACTAAATGGTAGAGAAATGGCTGATTCTAGGGCTGGGGCAAGGCAAGTACAAGATGGGTTTGGGAATCCTGTGTGCCTAAAAGTAAGGAAGTGCTTTAAAAATGATGGCAACATTATCAAAAGGGCATAGGAGCCAACGTGAAGGGGCTTGCACTAGCTAAATGTGGAACAATTTGAGATTCAAAATAAACAATAGATTATAATCCATTGACTGGAAAACGATGAATTCATACTGGTATCAATAAGTTGAAAATTTGGTTAGCAGGATATATACATAGCTTCAACTACATCCCCCCAAAAATACTTAAAAGAAAAAAACAGTAACTTTATAGTGGAGAAACCTGATAGGCAAACAAGTGATCAAAATGAACATCATCAGAAATGGGGCAAAATGAAATTGTGCACTACCTAACAGAATGCAGTGAGAACACACAGTTAGAATCTAATCATAAGGAAAACAGGTAAATCCAAATTTAAAGACATTTTGCAAAATAACTGGCCTATAATCTTACAAAAGTCGAGGGTAGCAGAAGTCAAGGAAAGGCTGAGGAACTGTTCCAGAGTGAAAGAAACAGATACTGCAACCTAAGGCAACATGTGATTTTGAACTGTATCTTTATACAACATTATTGGGACAATTAATGAAAATTGGATAGGGTCTGAAGGAGTAATATGTGTTAATTTCCTAATTTTGATGGTTGTATTATGGTTACATGGGAAAATTCTTTCTTTTTGGAAATATAAAAGTACTGTAGGGTGATAGGGCATCATGACAGCAACTTACTCTCAAAGCGGAAAAATTTTATTTGTACAGTATTTACAACCTTTCTTTAAGTCTGAGATTGTTTCAAAATTTTTTCTTTAAAAAGCAGAATGCAGAAAACTAATCAATAGATTATTCTTAAAGAGCTGCTAAAGTAATTCAATGATATAACTCCAAAAACATAATTTTAATGATGATGAACTTTGTCCAATTCCTGTGTCCACCGTGAACATACAAGTTCTTCAAAACTGTCTTAGTTTTATGTCATTAACTGACCCAGAAATTTTTCACGACTTTCACAATCTTATTTAAACACACATACACACACACAAACACACATTCTTCCTATTAGTTAGGACAGTGGTATGTTCATAGGTAGTGTTCAGTAGAAACTATATGAGTTCTATTTTTAAAATCAAACAAAAATGTAGGTATTATTATAAAAATAACTTCTCCCCCTTGTGGCAAAAAAGGAAAGTACATTTTACTGGAGACTCCTAATATAGAGGCACTTAGTATTACTCCTTATAAAGTATTTTCACATAATTTCATGTGAATCCTCTAAATAGTGCACAGCATTTGCAAACAATATACTCAGAGGTAGTTTCACAGTTCTCTTTAGGTCAGCACTGTCCAGATTCCGTTTAGATAATATTCTCTATAGCAAAAAGCTGCAGATTTGATAGAACTGCCATAACAAAATACCAGAGTTCAAAGGAACCAAATTTACCCACAGTATAAAAGATTAAAATGATAGGCAGGTAAAAAGTGATGGTCTCACTTAAAGGCACCTAATTATTTAAGATTACAGGGGCATCAAGAGGCTTCCTACCTCTCCAAGTTTAATCTAAAAAATTTGAAAGTCCACCAGTGGAGATTAACTCCTTGGAATTGGTTCCATTCAATCTTCAGACTTAGAGTATTAGTATGAAGATACTCTGGAAGGGATACGACATTTTCCTTCATTTAAGATTGCTAATAGTGAAAATAAAAGGAAGTCACTCATCTGAGCTGTAACTAAATGAAAGTTAACTTACTTATTGCAGATTCCTAGCCCTATTCTTAACCCTCCATACTTCTTCCTATTAAGTCACCAGTCACTGATAATTCTGTTTTACTGACCTTACCATGATTATAAAGTAACTTAAGTGGTTTTTCAAAGTAAACTTAATTCCAGTTTCAGACTTTTAAATTAAAAGTGGCTCAGTTGGATACTGTTTCTTCAACATAGTAATATAAATATTAGTATCTTGGCTAAAATGAATTATTGACAATTTTAATACACGTTGCACAGTACATATTAATATAGAAAAATACATGTTATCAGCAGCATAATGTTGACCATGTTCTAATCCATTCCACCTGCTCAAATATTAGTGCAAATAATTATATATTTGTAATGCATCATTGATGTCTAGCACAAATCTATGCCTTCTGAATAAATGACTTTCCTCTCAGGTTGTTTGCTGTTTGGAGTATGATGTGATATATTCCCATATTTAAATTGGCTTTGTATGGTGAGGCAATCTGCAACCATCTAAAACACTTAGAAAATGAACAAGTATGGTTAATTACTTTTCCCTCCCCCTAAAAGTGATATCACAAGAACTGAAGTTTACTGTTACCACCCAAATAATAGTGTTGATGTACACAGGGCCAAGTTTAAAAAATATCAATCTTGTTAAGCCCAGGGTTATCAGCCTAACTGCTCCAAATCACCAATTAAAATTCTTACACTCTAATGTGTCAGGTTTCTCTCCCATATATACTTGAGGAGTTGTTTCTCCCCTAAATTTGGAAATAAAAAGGATTGATCAGTGGTAAGAATAAAAGAGTTAAGGCAATTTTTAGAAGATTAAACATGCAATTTTTGATTACATGAAAATGGCTATCTATTGCTAATACACTGAGTACGTTTTCCCTCCAACATTAGTCATTTAAAAACTACCAAATCCATTAAATAATTAACAGAATTGGCAAACTTATGACATTAAAAGTCTGTTTTTGAAGGCAGAAATACTGATTTCCTCGTATTTTCCAAGCTAGAGTTGTCATTTACTTGTTATAAAATATGATACAAAATTATTAAGCAGACATAATACTATTATGTAAAGTAATACTAAAGAGAACTTTTTGATAGAAAGATTTCTATTAAATACAAACTTAATATTAAATTAAAATTTCATGACCACTTATAAAATTTTAAAAACCAAATTTAAAAAGTATGATTACACACTGGGCACATTAAAAAAATCCAACAGTAAATTAGATACTGATCCTGTGTATCAACTTCATAGTCTAAACATTACAGTGAGAACCAAACATTGGATGAGAAGAGAATTAGATTAAGCAAAAACTAATGAGCCTACCAAAACAAAGGACCTATTTAAACAGGGAGACTGTACAGAACATAAACAGTGAGTGAGAAAGACTTAAGTTTCAATCTGAACCTTTTATTAGCTATAGACCTTGAGTAGGTCTACTTAACGTTTTTGTGGCTTAGATGTTTCATCTGTCAAATGAAGGTAACAGTACCCAACTCCTAAGGCTGCTTTGGAATCTAATGAGATCATGTATACAAATCAAATGATTAGCATAGTGCATGGGACTTGAGTAGATAAATGTAGCTGTAATTATTTCTATTATGCATCAAAATTTAAAAATTGCTGTTTTTACTTTAGGTAGAATTATTTACTCTAACAACATGGACTGGTCTTTTCCTCCAAAGTACACAATGTATTTTAGGACTGGGTTTCTCAAGCAGAGAGAAGTACTAAAGGAATTAAATATAGTTAAACTAATTGTATAAAAACATAAAGTGCTTTTGATGTCAAATTCTCCAAAAGAAATCAGAAGAATTCAGTACACTTCTAGGAAACATCTTACACTTCTGAGTCAATGAGTAATATATGGGCAATATGCAGCATAATTTCATATTAAAAACAATTAAATTCCCAGAGGTGAGCTTTTTAAGTCTACGACAAATTATGCACTGAGTGAACTTTGCTTATTCTCATAAAACAGTTGTTCAAGCATGCCTTAGCCACTACCTTATAAACATGACCACCTTAAAAGGTTTTGTGGCATTTCAGGAACCAAAATCTCTTTATCTGGATACTTGTAAATATTCACCATCACAGATGAAATAAAGGCATTTTAGGGAAGCAGTAAATTCTCCACTTTGAGTCAATCTGGTAATTCAATTATTTCACTGTAAGTCAGAAGGCTGCTATTCAGAGAGTGAAATATTTAAAGTAAAAGAGGAAAGAAAATCATTTAAATATATCATAAGTTAACATACTTAGCAGCCCTTCTTTTAAAAAGGGAAGGTGAGGGGTGCCTGAGTGGCTCAGTCGTTGAGTGTCTGCCTTCGGCTCGGGTCATGATCCCAGGGTCCTGGGATCGAGGCCCACATTGGGCTCCCTGCTCCGCGGGAAGCCTGCTTCTCCCTCTCCCACTCCCCCTGCTTGTGTTCCCTCTCTCACTGTGTCTCTTTCTGTCAAATAAATAAAATCTTAAAAAAAAAAAAGGGGGGGAAAGTGCTAGGGACTTGCAACCATGGTGATGCTCAAAATGAGGCTAAATACTTGTCTTGAAATAGTCAGATAGTCAACTATATCTAAAGATCCATCCAAGCATTATTTAATAATTCTTCATAAGGACTATTTATCTACTCTGGTTGACTGTCATTTTCAATATCATAACTTACATATGCTAGACTTCCTTCTTAAACTTGTGTTCTGCATTTCACTTTCTGTACCATTTTATGCAAACATAATATACTCAAGTTGAAGAAAAATAATTTGCAGGGTTTTGGAGCATATTTTCAACTTCAAAACATTACCTAAATATTGCCTGTTAGCTCATGTGGAACTGCAGAAAACTGTAAAGATTCTCCTTATTCAGTGTTGGCTAAAGTTACTAATATACAAAGTTCCATTATTGCTACCTAAAATTTTACCATGTGCACATGAAAAACATCTTACTTATTGGTCATCTCTTTTGAGTCATAAATTGTGGGCAAAATTTTATAGTGGCCACAAATATACATACAAAATACTTTAAAAACTGGAATACAAAGAATGCAAGTAACGCATAGGGGTTTATACAACAAATTTTTTTTTCTTAGAGAAAGATAATCAGTTTAGGTTAAATTTCTAATCTTAGTTATAAAGTATTATTCTCCAAAAAAAAAGGAAGTGAGAAGACCTATGCTATAAAAAATAAAGAACATCTTGAAAACTTAAATAGAAATAATTTTTGAAATTAAGTACACATATCCTAAAGATGTAAAAATGGAGTGAAATAAAAAAACAATTGCAGGGAATTTGTTTATTAAACATTAATGTTAACACTTCTAAGTTAAGTATTCACTTAAGAGTTTTCTTTGTCACTGCCTTGGTCAATGGACATAATGGAAAATATTGCACAAAACTCAAGCATGGAAATAATAATTAACAAAATATCTAAGCAACATGTATATGCTTTACATTTTAAAAATTAGTCCAAACAAAATAATTTGAAGCACTTCTCTGATTTGGAAGTCTTAAAATGTTCTCTCATGTTTTATTTAAGATTTTTTTTCTTTTTTCCTTTTTTTTTTTTTTTTTACAAATTGACACTGTGTACAAAGAGTTCAAATGGCCAGTAAAACTACTGCTTTAAAACTGTTGGCTTTCAGTAACAGAGGTATAATTTGAATTCACATCAGAGCTTTCTAAAATGGCAATAGTACAAGCATATGACTTTCTCTAGTATCCAAAATCTGTTCTGGCTTCCCTTGGCTAAGGAATAGAAAACTAGACAGCCTTCTAAAACTGCCACGATTTACTAAAATGCTTTGATAAAAGTTGGCATACTTCGTTTCTCTTCCTTACCTTGGTAACAACTGGGCTAAAGAGAAAATGAAGAATATTCTGTCAATAGTAATTTAAACAGTAGCTAGCGCTGGACCTGGAAATTTTGGTAAAATTGATGACCATTCAGAAACATAGTCTTAAAAGTAGTTTGCCAAAATTAAGCCAGAAAGGCTACAAGACTACATTAAAGGAAAAAAAATGCCAAGAATGAGCTGAACGTTAAAGTTTATCTGTTCCTAGAAGATTATAAACACCACAAAGGAAGCTGAAACATTACATATAGATAAGAATGAATTCTTGCAGAGCAAGTTTATAGAAATTGTAGAGTAACAGCCTTTCTAAATTTCCACTTGATGTTTAAAATTTTATAAGTGATTTATTATGTCACCATATTAAGCCAATTCAATTAACTCCAATCAGTAAGAACTGCTTCAGAAATGCCTTGAAAAAGATAATGACAGAAACTATAGATTTGCAAAGCAACCAGTTTTTACAAAGCTCATCTCCAGACTTAGAATATATAATGCTATCTATCAATTCCTGATTCCCCTTAAAATGTATTACTTATGTTTAGCCATCCCATCTTATTCCAGTTTAGCATTAAGAAAGAAAGCTTAAAGGACTGCATTGTTGCTAAACACTGTCAATATTTCTCATATTCATCGTTTAGACTAAACCTCATTTTACTTCCCTTATAATATTAAAATAATGAATAAATGTGGTCCTTTAGTTAAGGTCCTCCACCTTATCTTAAGTGAAATATAAAATAAGGTAGACTTATTAATTTCTTGCTAGCATTGGCTTAAAATCTGTTTACGAAATAAGAAATAGTAAACTTTAAGTTTTTTTACCCAGAAAGCAGATGTATTCTGATCCACTCCTAATATCTACATGAAACATTTCATCATTTAGTTTAGTTTATAACATTTTTCTTGGAAATTATTGTTGTACCTCAGGAAAAAATCCAATTAACTACAGAAATTATGCTCAATTATTAACCTTTTGAAAGAGGCAAAAGTTCTCTAGGAAAACCTAAAATAACTTGTTTAACAATTATCAAGTGCTGAAAAGGTCATTAAAAATTGGTAAATAATAAATGCAGTTTTGCTGGATTTTACCATTAATGCAAAATAGGACGGTGAAATTTTCCAATAGAATATGTTAAAGAATGTCAACTGGAACACTGATAACATCTCGTTTGTCTTCTGACACCAACATTTTCCAGGATGAAAACAGTGACATGTAGGTTCACAGAATTTGAAATTTAGAATTTGAAATCTGTAAGTTCAAGAATTGAATTAAAATTCAACTTAAGGGGAAAAAGCAAAATATGGCTAGTAGTGTCCAAATTTCAAATAAAATCTCAAGGGTAAGTATGGCTGCTGTTTCTCCAAACAGTCATTTTTCCATAAAATGTTGGCTGTGTCACATTAAGAAATCTCCTGTGCTTTCCATCAACCAAGGCCTGCTGAAGTACAACACATTTCCCTTGTAAATTCAACCTCAGCTGAAATGTCGAGCAAGACGGGCAGATCTATAGTCAGCACGAAGTTGTACAAAGGAGTGAAGAATGTTCTTGTCCAGATTAGCAAGTTGTTCCCCTGAGCAGACTTGCTTTAAATTATCTGGGGCAACTACCAGAAGATTGCAAAGTGCATGCAGAGTATCAAAAAGCTGTAATACCAGTGGAATCTGAATTGAAATAAGAAAAAAAAACATTGAAACGAAACAATTTCTAGTTTTACAATTAGTTTCTCATTTATATACTATTTTCATTTATATACTATTAAGACTTACTAATGTGGGAGAGTTCAATATTAAAAATTGTAAAAGCTCCTGAAAGTGTCAAAACTCAAATATTTCAGACATTACATAAACTTGGTATAATCTTTTTGGGTGAAAAGGTCCATGTCAATTTCCTTCAATAGTAACAGTCATTTATACTTCTGTGGATTAGAATTAGTGACCATTAATTTAGCACTTTTCTTAAATTTAAGCCTTAAGGAAAAGGGATTTCAAGGAGATGTACATGAAGAAAGAACATATTTTCCTGATGTGTGATATATACAGCATTAGTTATGAAAGTCAACAATGTCATTTGGACTGTCAAATTGAAATACGGCCTTGTCTAAAATACAGCACAGAACAAAAATGTGTTAAGACGGAAAATGTGATTAGAACAATACTTTTTCACTTAAGAAATGTTAGATCTGTCTCACTATAATATCAGCAAGTTTTAAACTTTTCGGTAGTGATTATAAGTCAGCATGCATTTTTAATGGTCTGACTTATGTTCTTGAGCCTATTTACAAGTTTTATATTTGTGAATACATACCTTGAAGTCTTTGGCACACTTCCTATATTCAGCTACATCACAAATTGCTAACATGCCACCCATACAACTGTAGGAATATTGTTGAAGATGCTCATAAATAAGTCGATGAAAACGTACTCCAAGTTCCATCAAAACTGTATCCACATTCTTCCCATCCATGGAATTTTTAATCTTTTCCACTTGCTTTCTTACATAAGCACAGACTTTAACACAGGCCTGTAAAATTTTTTCTACACTTATTACATAGAAATGTGTATCAGTTTAGCTAAGGAGAAAATACATACAGTGTCTCATTAATTTCTAAGTATAAAAGAAAAAAACTTAAGAGCACAGTAAGATACACCAATGAAAAAGTTAAGCATAGTAGGTATTACTAGTATACTGAATTATTTTACTCACATTAGTATACTGAATCAAAACATTGTTTTCATCCTCTGGCTTAAAATCTGTTTTCTTTTGTTCTGCAGCCAAGATATGCTTCATCTGTCCAATCATACAATTTAACGTCCTAGAGAATTAAGAACACCATATATTTGACCCATTTATTTTAAATTTACTTTAATTTATATTATTTATACTAAATTGAAATTATTTAATTTCAGAGCACCATAAAATTATTTACTATTGGTAGACTTTAGATTTTAGAAAAAATAAATTCTAGGTCTTGCTATCAATGAACTCTTGGTTTTATTAGCTTCCTGCTCTTGCCCAATACTTTATTTAAGGTAATCTTAAAGATCTTAGAAACCTGTCACTAACTTACTTCCTGTTACCATATACAGACTGGTTAGGAAGAGGGGAAGATAGAGGGTTAAGACAAATGGCCGTTTGGAAGAATTAGTGAGATGAATAGGAGTTCCACAGTCTAAGGACAAGCAGGAAGCTGAACAAATGGTACTAAAGACTCAGTTGAGAAATGAGAACATGGGTTTGTAGTGGCACCAATAATGTTCAAGTTATATGCTATTCTCCACCAGCAATCAGCCACCCAGTTATGGGAATAAAAGGGCCTGCACTGCTCCAAAACCTTGGATCTATAAGATAGTTAAGGTGAATGGAAACAGATTTTAGGGTAATTATAAGGGACTAATTTAAGAGATGGATCAAACAACCTAAGCATAATAATGAATAAAGAAAAGGATAGCAGATTGGCAAAAGATAAATATATTAAGGGCTAGAGTTCCTGCTGAGGTCAGAAAGGTTATGGAACTGGAAGAACAGGAGGTTGTGAGCAATGAGTGGGATATTCAAGTTTAAGGTTTTTGTTATCAATGATAATGAGGTCTAGTAGGATATGAGAGTAGGTGGCTAAAGTGAAGATGATCAAGAAAATGAATGGGTCACACACATGGAAGTAGAAATAACCTAAGATTTAAGGTTAGAAGAAAAACTGTAAGCCAGATGCCCAAATCCTCAATAAATGTAGGAGACTAACATAAATGACTGAGAGATGACAGCAATAGGAAAAGATGTGAGTTTCAAAGGCAAAGGAGTTCTGACCTAACACCTATAGATGGATACTGGTCTGAAAAGATCAGAGAAGAGATCAGGTGAATGCTCTGCTCACCTCTTGGCCCCATGGTACATGGGCAAAAAAATTAGAAGTTCACATTCATGAGGCCACTACAGAATATTGTGCTTTCAATTAATCAACTAGTGCAAAGACTCTGTGATTAAGGTCTATACAGAAGGACATTAAGAAGACACCAAGGAAATACATCTTTCTATTTCTCTGAAAGTTTAACATATCCAACCTCCCTATGTCCCAAATATGATTTTCAGGTATGATTCTGAGGTAAAGCAAGAGGAAACAAATTAAATTAATATGAGGGATTTAGGTTAGGAAAATACATACTTCTTGAAGTGATGATTATAATGTGTACAATATATCATACACATAATTATATTAAATGAAGTTATATATGGTTCTCATATGGTCCTGACTAAAAACAAAAGGGAGAGACCACTTTTAGGATTATTCTAAGCATATAATTCAGTAAATTAGTCTCAGTAATTAATTTTATAACATCCTATTTTTCCTAGTTTTATTCTTCAATTTTATTTTTCTTACCTTGATTATCATATACTCAATGGTAATTCTGGATCTTAGTGAGAAGATAATTGGGAGGTAAGCTGCAAGTTTGATACTGATAAAGTAAAAATTACTTAATTTTTTGTAAATTAGAGTAGATTCCAGGCTATCCTTATACAGCACTGAAACTAACTTGCATTCAAATATGCTTTCTTAAACAGAAGAGAAAGGAACAGAATTACAGTAAGTAAAAAAGATATGCCCAAATCTAGTAGCATGGGCTTTAGAATTTGAGTTCCAGCTCTACCACCATTAACTGTGTTATCTTATTAGCACATTACGTAATTTCTTTAAGCCTCCATTTCCTCATGTGTAGAACAGAAATAGTATTTCCTACCTAATAAATAAAATAATACAGGTAAAGTTCCTTGCACTGTGCCCAGCACACACCAAATGCTTGATAAGTGGTAACTATCATCATCATCAATATATGCCCACCACGTCATCTCAAGAAAAGAGACCCACTGCTCTATACTATGAACAGGTAATTAACTACAAAAAGTTATAAAAATTTTTGAATGCAGTCTATATTCACTTAATGAAATTCACTTACAGAAAACAAGTATATTTATTTAAAGCATTTCAGATATAAGCCTAAAAATTCAAATGAAAATAAAATCCTCTATGTTACATACCATTTTTAAGGAGTCTGGAGAGAGAGAGGGAAAGGAGGAGGAGGAGGAGGAGAAAGTGGTGGCCTACAAAAACGGTTTTTCAATTGAATCTAGTTTAAAAGCATACCTAAACATACTGAAAACCTTTTCATGCTGCATTTATAATGGTGTTTTTACAATTTAAAAAATATAAGAGAAAAGGAGGGGCGACTGGCTGGCTCAGTCAGTAGAGAGTGTGACTCTTGGTATCAGGGTTGTGAGTTTGAGTCCCATGTTGGCTGTGGACTTTAAAATAAAATCTTTAGAGACGCCGGGGTGGCTCACTCGGTTGGGTGTGGGCCTTTGGCTTGGGTCATGATCCCAGGGTCCTGGGATCGAGCCCCGCACTGGGCTCCCTGCTCCGCAGGAAGCCTGCTTCTCCCTCTCCCTCTGCCCACTGCTCTGCCTACTTGTCCTCTCTCTCTCTGTCAAATAAATAAATAAATCTTTTTAAAAAAATAAAAAATAAATTAAAAAATAAATAAATAAAGTAAAATCTTTAAAGGAGTGCCTGGGTGGTTCAGTTGGTTATACATCCGACTCTTGATTTAGGCTCAGATCATGATCTCAGAGTCATAAGACTGAACCCTGTGTCTGGCTCTGTGCTGAGCATGGAGTCTGCTTGAGATTCTCTCCCTCCCTCTGCCCCTTCCCCCAATGCTCTTTCTCTCCAAAATAAATAAATAAATCTTAAAAAAAATCTTCAAAAGTAAATAAACATAAAGAATATAAGAGAAAAGGTAAAACTAACAACTTGCCTATCAATGCCAGTATCCAATTTCATCTCCATTTGTTCAATTATTTCTTTTTTCTTCTGAAGGCATTCAGATAACTTGGGAGAAGAGCTATTGAATGTTTAAAGGGAAAAAAAATCACATTAGTAGCCTTGTAGAAGTTTTTCATATGCACATGTGTACTGTTATAAACATTTATACATACACATATATTATTTTAATTTGCTCACAAATCCAAGAAGCACATAAGTAGTTATGACTATGCCCAATTCAATACTAGGAAATTATGTAGTATTACTATGCCTAATAGTCACACTAGGAAAAATTAACCAGTTAAACGAGAAGGAAGAGGAAGATTTAGATTTATTACTTTCATCTAAGAGAAGATATCCCTTAAGAATATAAATATATGTGCTTTTGCAATTTTGGGATTATTTGGTTTCCTTTTTAATTAGATATCTGTATTAACAGTAAAACAAAAACAAACACCAAAGGATATCACCAGAGTCTTAAGAATATAATAAATTACACTAATTAAAATTTGGAGACTAATAGCCAATCCAGCTGTATTTAGATTTCCTATATTATAAAAACAAATTTGACAATCATATTTGCCTTCTGAATGTCATCTCAATGTCAAAAACACCTAAACTATTAAGGAACCTGCAACCCTAATAGTTATGTGAATTCTGTGCTGTGTGGCATTACAGCTCTTAAAATAGTACATTTCCTTTTAAAGTGTGATTCAGGGATCACAAGTGATCTTTGAGATTGTTTTTGAATTAATTTCTTGGCATATCAATGTGTACAATAAAATGTTTAAAATTTTATCTTTTATTTTTCCTTTTTAAAAAATATTTTTCCTTTTTAATAACAGTACACATACAATTTTATAAGGCATGTTTACGTATATTCTACCTTATTTATTAATCCTCACATACTTTAAAAGTTCACATAAATTGAGATATAAACCAAACCTTATTTAATGCCTTATTAAAATCTGTCCTCTTAATCTTATAAAATTTTTGTTGCATATCTTTATACATAGAGCATTATAACGGTCACTGAAATACCAACAAAAATCAATTTGACTAACCTTATTAGTGGCATAAGGTGATCATTAAACTGCTTGTCAAAAAGATGAAAAATAGTATTGGCCTGTTGCACAACATCCAAAAAATAGAGATTTGCATTCCTAGAATCTGAAGAAGGAATTCCTAAAATTGGAAGGCATGTACATATTAGAATCATACTTGAAGAAATTCATCTTGGCAACAGAAAAAAGAACACGGTATCATGAATAAAAGTAACTGCTATTTTAATAAATTAGCAATGATTTTTGTGGACAGAAGAGTAAAATTAAGTTTAATAACTTAATAAAATGAATCTAAAATTTTTACATGAAAATTTTCACCATCTACTCAGACTTCATTTGCTGAGATAAACCAAAAAATAAATCAATAAATGAATCATCTTGGACTATATCTTCTTTCCTTTCCCACTCTCATGCCCAGTGGTTCCACATGAGCCATGCATACACTTCCACCATTTTTCTTATAACAAGGCCTCATTATCTCCAGTAATAGTTAAAATAATTTTTTATTAGTTTCCTGGGTTCAAATCACTTTATCTTTTTTGCTATATATTGTTGCCAGAGTAACATACTTAAACTTATACATTTCACTCATCTTGCTCTCCATTATTACCTCAAAAATATTCAAAGTCTCCTCACTCTCTAAAATTCATGGCATTCAAGCGACTCAACATGCTCACTCCAAAAAAGAGAGCTGACCTCTCCAGACTTCAGTTTCCTCTTTTTTGTAGAAGAGCAGTAGATAAACTCTAAGGTCCATTCTAACCTTAGATGTTTGTGTTTCTAGCTAAAATTAAAAGGCATAATGGGCTAGGGAAAATATTCACATATGAGAAAATAAAATTAATACCCAGAATTCTTTATAGGATGATGATTTTTTTCAAAGTTTTAAAAATGAAAGCAAAGGTGTTTCATTTTCCCATAAAAGACAAAATCACCAACTGGTAAGAAAATTAAAAGCTCCAACACAAACTTACAAGAGAAAAAAATAAAGTCAATGCACATGTGGAAAATCCTTACTATTAATCAAAGTTATTAAAATTAAGGTAATATTTATGTATATTTTTAACCACTAAAGTTTTTAAAAGAATATTCAATGTTATGCAGGAGAACTGGTATATGCAACAGCACTGTTAATTAGTGCAAAAAACCCTTTTGGAAAAGGCTTTATGTATAGAAATTTTAAAAACTGGTAACACACTTTGTGTGGGTTTTTTTTGTTTTTTTGTTTTTTTTTAAAGTAAACTCTAGCCCCACTATGGGGCTTGAACTCATAACCTAGAGATCAAGAGTCAACATGCTCTACCAACCGAGCCAGGCAGGTGTCTCTGGTAACATACTTTGCTCTGCTAACTTCACCTCTGAGATTTCATACAGAGAAAATAATTCAAAAGAAGGAAAACACTTTAAGCTCTACAATGTTCACTGCAGCATTATTTATATTACTAAACTGCTGAAAAAACCCAGTATGTCTAATAAGAGGAGATAGTTAACTTTATTTAACTTTATAATATATACACATGACAAAATTTTATACTATCATTAGAAATAATAGCAGTAAGTGCTAACTGAATGGCTGCAAGGAAGAAAATTTATGAATTATAAGAGACATTTTCATCCTACCAGTAAACTTTCTAAGTCCTTCCAAATTGTGAATACAGCTACTAAAATGAAGATGCTAGATTTCCATATGAGCTAAATAATAAATCCTTCATACCATATGGACTCAAATTCTTGTTACTTTTTCTCATTATCTTCTTTAATCTTCTTAATATCTTTGAGGTATTATTATCCCAATACAAATTGCCACATTTAGTCATTTGCAAATGGCAAATGTTAAATACCTGATGTCAAGAGTCTGCTGTAATTGGGATGCCTGGCTGGCTCAGTCAGAAGAGCATGCGACTCTTGATCTTGGGGTCATGAGTTTGAGCCCCACACTGGGTATTGAGATTACTTAAGAAAATAAATTAATAAACTTTAAAAAACAAAGGGTCTACTGTAATTAAGTTTAAAAAAAAGCAGGATACAAATGCTTATCTACAATCATGACAGCAAATTAAAAAATGGGTAAGAATAAATCACAAGTTTACTGAATTATGGGTAATTTTGCTTCAGTGTTAAAAAACTAAAAAGTGATGTGATAGACAGTCAATAAACATTTTTGAGCATCTGCTATGTGCTTTCTAAGTACTAGATAATAATGATGAATAAGACAGATAAGATTCCTAGCCACAAGAGTATATATGCTGTTCTCTTAAAATACTCTTTCTCCAAATACTCCATTTACTCTTTCACTCCATTCAGCTCTCTAGTTCCTCTATCCCCTCAGAGAGGCATTCTCTAAAAAAAGCCCTCTGCTCCTGAATTCCCCATCTTACCTCCCCAACACTTCTCACAATCTTACTCAATTTTATTTTTCTTCATTGCACTTTCTAGTCATTTGTCTATCCTATCCCTAGGAACGAAAGCTCCGTGAGTGCAGGAGTAGGCATTTAAAAGGTATGTGAATGAATTCTGATAAGTGGAGGCAGACATTAACAGATGAAAATTTCACTGTGCTAAGTGCTACGAAAAACATTAATTCAGTGATGAAATAATGAATAACTAGGCTGGGAGTAGAGGGCTATCTTAGAGTAATCCACAAAAGCCTCTTTAAGAAGGTGACATCTTAGTTAACTGAGATCAGAGGTTGAAAAGTCAGGCATGAGAAGTGCTAAAGGAAAAGGGATTGGGGGATGGGGGAATGCCTGAGTGAGGAAAAAAAAAGAATGAAGGCCAGAGTGGCTGATGGCTAAGGTAGTGAGAGGAAGTACAATATGAGAAGTGGATGAATACTAACAGGAGGACAGATCAAAAGCAATGCTTTTGTAAAGTTTGTTATTGTTTTTCCCCTAAAATTAATAGGAAGTCCCTAAAGGGTCTTAAACAAGGAAATGATAATCAAACTGTTATGTGGAGTCAGTAGTGGAGAGGTGAGAATGTATACAGAAAGGCCAGTAAGGAATGGATAAAGATGATGGTATTTAAATTAGGGTGGCGTTACTAGAGCTTGGGAAAAGTAGATGAATTTGAGTTGTGTTTGGAAGTACAGGATTTGCTGACAGACCAGCTATCAAGTTTGATGAAAAGGAAGAAATAAGGCAACTCCTATGTTTGGGGCCTGAGCAACTAGTAAATAGTAATGCCTTTTAAGGACATGGGGAAGAATGGGAGTGGAACAAGTTTAAATGGAAGATAAAGAGTTTCAGTGGGGATTATGTTAAATTTGAGATGCACACTAAACAGGTGGAAAGTTCAAGGAGGGAACTACATTAATTCGGCTGGAATTTAGGGAAGAAATCATTATTAACCTATTAATACCAGTAAACCTGAAAGACCAAAAGCAAAAGAAAAATTTTAATATGAATCTATTCCTTTCCAGGCTTATTTTGGAATATTTTCCTTTCTAAACTTTACATTACTCAACTGCTTCAATCAGAATTGCTGTCACCTTCAGTTCTGCTCCTTTGACATTTTGTAACTTATAGCATTGTACCACATTCTGCCATACACTGTAGTGACTTATGTAGCTTGCCCTGCCCTGCCTGATGTAATAAGAGAACTGTCTCTTTGTGTAACTTTCTGCACCTGACAAACTCTTGCATTACAGATGCTCAAAAAGCATTATTCATTGCATTGAACTGAATTTGACATAAAGAGTTGAATATATACAAAACATTATGCATATAGTTAATCAAGCATGATCAAAGGAATTTAACGCAAAATATAACACAAATATACTTACCAGCAAGTCCTGTTTCCAAAGCATAATCAATATGCTCAATACATAAAAATTCCACAAGAATGGTAAAAATTCTAAAGGCATTCCTTGGTAAATCAGAAGGATCAGAAAGCTTTAAAAACAAAAACCAAATACATTACTCCTAAAGTCTATCTTTAAAAAAAGGGCTTTTTTCTTTTTTTTTTTTTTAAGCAGTCAACTTTGTATACGATGTACCCAGTATTCAGGTATCAAAATGATAACATATGCCTCTTCCTCTCCACCCCCAAAGCCTCTCTCACATACACATATAGTTACAATGCTCCATATTTATCTACAATTCTCCTGGCTTAGACTAGATCAGTATTTTTCTCACCTGGATTGCAATCCATTAGTGGATTGCGACAAGAAAGAGGGAAGAGAAAAGACAATAAATAGGAAATAAAGTATAATGTACATGTTAAAACCACATATAGTTTTATGAAATACACATACACACAAAAACATCATACACATACACATACATATAACAAATATCCACTGGACTGCTACGTAAAATCCATTTCTTATAGGTTGTGGTCAAAGAAGTTTCAGAGCCACCAACTTTAACAAAAGCTATTTTAGCAAAACTCAGAATAAAAAGGATTCTCTATTCTTCTGGGGGGTGGGAATGGGGAAATCGGTAACAAATGCACTATAAAATATGACAGGCTCAAATCCCAGCTTTATCACTTCCTCTTTGAGTAAACCCTTAAGATATTATTTAACCCCACCAGGCCTCAATTTCTTTATCTGTAAGGCGGGAATAATATTAACAGTACTTACATCCTAGTCCTGAGGTGAGAATAAAATGTAAAAATGCACATAAAATATTTTTAGCACAATGTATGGCACACAGTAAACTTACAATAAAAAATGTTCATTTTGCTGTTGATATTGCTGATGATTAACTACTCAGAAGAATTATTAGTAATTATGGTGAGAAAATGAAATCTCTCTTTAAAAAGTTAGAAAACTACCTCTCAACATCTTATAACTGCTTCCTGTATTATTTATCAACTGATTGTTGCCTCTTTTAGTCTATTCATTTACCTTTCTCAGACTAATGCTTATTATCTGATATAAAGAGCTGGGAGCTGAAGTGCATAACCCCTTTAAAAACCCTATTATAAATACTGATTTGGTATTACTCAATTCCCTTCCTGATCTTCTTAATACCACCTCAAAGTTTACTCTTCACTAGTCGCTCTACCACAACCTTCACCTCCCTTCTTTGCTCACTGATGCTCAAAAGATGCCCTTAACAAGCAATAAAGAATAAACTTTTCACCCTTCTCCTGTTTACATTCATATATCCATGCATAATTGATAGAAAAGGTAGACAGAAAATTGATAGGCAGACAGAAGATGTAAACAACCCTGTCAATCAACTGGACCTGACATTTATAGAATACTCCATCTAACAACATCAGGATATACACTTTTTTCAAGTATACACAAAACATTTACAAAGATGGATCACATCCTGGACTAAAACAAGTCTCAACAAATTTAAAACAGATTCACATCATACAAAGTATGTCCTCTAACCACAACAGGATCAAATTTGAATCAATAACAGAACTAAAAAATACCCCAATATCTGACAACTAAAACACTTCTAAATCACTCTTGGGCCAAAAGAAATCAAAAGGGAAATTTAAAAGTATTTTGAACTGAATGAAAATAAATACAACATATCAAAATTTGTGGCTAAAGCTTACCTTAGAGGGAAATTTATAAGACTAAATATTTATATTAGAGAAGAAGAACGGTCTCAAATCAATGACCTCAGTTCCCACCTTACAAAACTAAACAAAGGAGGGCAAATGAAACCCAACTAAGCAGCAGAAAAGTAATAAAGAGTGGAAACTGATGAAACACAAAAGAATAGAGAAAAATCAATGATACCAAAAGCTGATTCTTTGGGAAAATCAATAAAACTGATAAACCTCTAGCCAGACTGATTAGGGAAAAAATATACAAATTACTGATACCAAGAATGAAAATGTGACATCACTATAGATTCTACAGATATTAAAAGAATAAGGAAATATCATGAACAACTTAATCCCAATAAATTCAAACATTTATGTGAAATATACAAATCCTTAAAGACATGAACTACCAAAGCTCAATTAAAAAGAAATAGGTACCTTAAATAGTTCTAAATCTATTAAAGAAGTTGGATTTGTAGTTAAAAAGCCTCACAACACTGCAGGCCCACATTACTTCACTGGTAAATTCAAGCAAACATTTAAGGAAGAAATAATATCAATTTTACACAAACTCTTCCAGAAAATTAAAGAGGAAGAAATATTTTCCAACTCATTCTACAAGGCCAACATTACCCTGATAACGAAAACTAGACAAAGACATTGTGTGAAAAAAATATATGTATAAGTCAATATCCCTCATGAACACAAACACAAAAATTCTAAACAAAAGTTCAGCAAACCTAATCCAACAAAATATACACAGGATAATACCTGATAACCAAGGGGGGTTTATCAAAGGAATGCAAGGTTAACATTTGGAAATCAATGTAACTCAGCATATTAACATAATAAAAAGAAAGCATTTGACAAAATCCAACACGTAATCTTATAAAAACTCAGAAAACTAAAAATAAAAGCATTTCCCCAATCTGATAAGGAGCATCTGTGAAAAATCTATAATTAATATCATACTTAATGGTGAAAGACTCAATGCTTTATTCTTAAGATCAAGAATAATACAAGGTGTTTGCTCTCACCACTTCCACTCATCATTGTACTGGAGGTTCTGAGCAATGCAATAATGCAAGAGAATAAAATGATAGGTTTCTATACTAGAAAGGAATAAGTAAAACTGACTTATTGGCAGACAACATGATAGACTATTTAGAAAACCCTGTGGAATCTACAAAAAAAAAAAGCTACTACAACTAATAAGTTTGGTTAGGTTGCAGGTTTAAAGTCAACATAAAAAATCAACTGTTCTTCTATATACTAACAACAGAGTATCAAAAATATAAATTAAAAAATACCACTTGCATTACATTAAAATAGCACAAAAAATATTAAATACTCAGGGATAAACCTTGTGTGCTAAAAAATTACAAAACTCTGGTAAGGAAAATTAAAGAAAACTTAAATAAATGGACAGATACACTTTATTCAAAGACTGAAAACTCAATATTATTAAGTCACTTCCCCACAAACAGAACTATAGATTCAATGCAATCAAAATCCCAAACTTTTTTTCCCCAGAGACTGACAAACTGGTTATAAGACATATGAGGATGCAAAATAATTTATATAAAAATATTAGGGGACTGACACTACCTAATTCAAGACTTAATAATTACAATGATCAAGACAGTGTAGTATTGGCACAAAGACAAATAGGTCAATGCAACAGAATAGAGTCCAGAAACAGATCCACATATAAATTGTTAAGCAGTTTTTGACAAAGGTTCCAAAGTAATTTAGTGGAGAAAGGATAGTCTTTCCAATAAATAACGCTTAAACAACTGGATACTTAAATGCAAAAAACTGAACTTTGATCCATATATCATAGGACATGTATAAATTAACTCAAAACTGATTATAGACCTAAATGTAAAACTAAAACCCTAATAAGATATCACTACACACCATTAGGCTGTCTAAAATTAAAAGGACTGATCATGGGGCGCCTGGGTGGCTCAGTTGTTAAGCGTCTGCCTTTGGCTCAGGTCATGATCCCAAGGTCCTGGGATCGAGTCCCGCATTGGGCTCCCTGCTCCGCAGGAGGCCTGCTTCTCCCTCTCCCACTCCCACTACTGGTGTTCCCTCTCTCGCTGTGTCTCTGTCAAATAAATAAATAAAATCTTAAAAAAAAAAAAAAAGGATTGATCATACCAAATGTTGGAGATCATGGGGAGCAAATGAAACTTACACATTGCTGGAGGGAATGTCAAATGAAACAACAACCTTGGAAAATAGTTTGGCAGTTTCTTTAAAAAGAACTACCATATGAATCAGCCATATTGCTATTAAGTATATATCCAAGAGAAATGAAAGCATATGTCTGCATAAAGACATATACATGAATGTTCACAGCAACTTCATTCATAATAGTCAAACACTGAAATCAATCTAAATGTCTATCAGTAGTTAAGCAGATATACTGTGGTATATTCATACAAGGAAATACTACTCTGCAATAGAAAAGGAGCATACTAATACACTCAACAACATGGATGAATTTCTAAATAATCATGCTGAGTGAAAGAAGCCAGAAACACATGTACATATTATAACATACCATACACTATTTATAAAAAATTCTAGAAAATTAATGAACCTCTTAAAGACATCCTATTTAGCTTTCAAGACTCAGTCCTCAAATGTTGCCTTCTTTTTGAAAACAAATCTATAGTGACATAAAGCTGATCAGTGGTTCTCTGAGGATAGAAGTGAAGGGAGAGGAAAGGGGGATTATAAAAGGACAAAAGGAAACTTTTTGAGGTGATGGGTCAGTTCATTATCCTGACTGAAGTTGTAGTTTCAGAAATGTAGACATAACTCATCAAAGTTATGAAATTGTGCAGTTTAAATATATGCAGTTTACGGAATGTCAAAAGTATCTCAAAGTTATTTTTTTAAAAAGGAAAAAAAGTACCAATCTGCTCATTACACTGCCCTTTTTAAATAATCCTTTAAAGTTTGCATCATCATCTTACAAGGTCAAGTCTAAATTTCTAACCATGGTGTACAAAGAGTTTCTGTTTACCTTTGCAATTTCCTTTCTCATTACTCTCCCATGTACATTTTTATTTCAAGCATTTTATGCTGCACATCTGATCTTTGTATATTACTTTTTACATGTACTATTCTCTGCAAGAAATCACCTTCTTGAAGATATCCTATGTAGCTTTAAGACTCAGGTTTAAAAAGTCCCCTTCTTTTTGAAACCTTTTCAAATAAATACTCTTCCTCAATTCTTTAACCAGGCAGAGCTGGTTGCACTGTCTTTGGTCCCAGCAGGGTATACCTATTTTGTACTATAAGTTTATATGTCTACCTCCTTTCTCCACACTATTCAAAAGTAATATATATGTCTTATTTTTATATTCTCAGTGCCTAACATAGCAGCTGGTACAAAGTAAACACATGTTTCTTGGATCAGATTGTGAACTTCAACTGAATTTCTATCTTGTAACTTTCCAGACAAAAGGTCAGGACACTGAGCTAGTTACTATGATTCAAACAACATAATGTTGACAGCTTCAGGTTCAACGATCTTTAGAAATATTTTAACATATTTCCAGCATTCAGAAAACTAGAGATAATAATTTACCAAATATACCCATCACCCACCCACATGTGTCATATCTTTTTTTTTTTTTTTAAGATTTTATTTATCCATTTGACAGAGAGAGACACAGCAAGAGAGGGAACACAAGCAGGGGGAGTGGGAGAGGGAGAAGCAGGCTTCCTGCAGAGCAGGGAGCCTGATGCGGGGCTCGATCCCAGGACCCTGGGATCATGACCTGAGCCAAAGGCAGACGCTTAACGACTGAGCCACCCAGGCGCCCCCAAATGTGTCATATCTTAACATTTTTTCCAAATGTACTTTAGATTTTTTTTTCTTTTGGGGGGGTAAGGGGAGTCCTACATATGGATAAAGTCCCTTAGGTACTCCTCCGTCAATGGCAAACACTACCCTGAATCTATCATGCTCATGCTTGTGCATATCCCTAAACAATATAAGGGTATTCTTCTACTTTTTAAAACTTTATCTAGTGGTATTATACTGAATATATCTTTTCCCCATCTTGTTCTTTTCACTCAACACTGTATTTTTGAGATTTTTTTTGTTGATACATGTTGATACTCTAGTCATTTAAATTGTTGTACAGTTTTCTAGTGTATGAACAATGTCAATTTATCAATTCTCTTTTCGAGGCACACTTAATTTGCTTCTAATTTTTCACCATGATAAACAATGCTGCTATGATGTTAGACATGGCATGTAGACCTATGAGTTTCTCTAATGAATTCCAAGTTACTATCCAAACTACACCAATTTTTACTTCCACTGGTAGTGTAGGAAAATTTATATTGCTCCACATCCTTACTATCATCAGACTTAATTTTTGCAGACTGAGACAGTATTTTCCCGTTTTAAGTTTCATTTTCCTATTAGTGAGACTGAGTATCTTATTGGTAATTTACATTTTCTGTTATTTGTTTACATGTTTAGTGGTCGAGCCAGGTTTTGAGTCCACCTCTGGCTGACTCCAGAGACCTCACTCTTGGCTATCACATATAATGGAGTCAGATGACAGTTTATTTACTGAGAACCCACTATGTGTGTTTATTAGTCTTTGTTTTCTATTGATTTATATTTATATGTATAATTTATACTGATTTACTGTCTATCAATATAAAATAGACATATATATCAATACAAATAAAAAAATTAAGACTGCCTCAACTCTCAGTTCTACTGCTTAAGAAGTATGTATCTCAGTTTCTTCATCTGTAAAATGGAATAAAAACCTCACAAGGTTGTTACAATGATTAAAGGAGCTGATGTATATCTAAAGTGCTTTGGAACATAGTAAATGCTATACAATTATTTGCCACTATTATTTGTTTTACATAATCTTCTGCTAGTAATATTGGTTACAAATATCTTCTTGCAGACTGTGACTTAGCTGTTTCCTTTGTTAAAGTGTGTTTGGTGGAAAGAAATTCTAAATTTTAATGGAGTCAACTTTTCCTTTGATATCTGGGTTCTTAAGACATCCTTCTTTCCCTAATGCTCTATTTCTTTATGAGATGGCTTTAAACCTCCCTTTCATATCTTGATTTAATATATCGTACAGAAGAAAAATTTGGTATGTTCAACTTTTGAAATTATATTAAAATACACTTTTAAATCTGTTCTCCAAAACAAAACCTCTATCATTTTTTATTACAAAAAATAGTTGTTCCTAACCAGAGAGCAGATTTATATCTTACTATAAACAAGGCAAAGATTAAAAAACACAACCATTTAAATAAAATAAATTTATAACTACTCTTACCCTATGACATCTTTCAAAGGCTTGTTTGGTTTCTTGTAAAAGATTAACCACCACTTCTTGAGATAGGAAAGTTTCCCCATGAGTATCGATACTTGGCCCCAGTGGTAAGTTGGTACGTTGTCTAATTCTCTCTTTCAAATCCTGAATACTAATGCATCATAACAACAAATGAAAAGAGAACACTTTACTATACACACATTTCAATTTCAAGTAGTCTTCAACTTAGTATATATCAACAGAGAAAAATGGACTAATTGCCAGACCTAAAGGTTCTAATTCCAATAATTAGTTCTGTAAAGTGAAATAAGCTTTAATCTCTAAACATAAGATTTTCAACTGAAAAATGAGTATATTTGGAGTTGTGACCTTTAAAGTCTCTTTCAGCTCTATAATTCTGACTCAGTAGCCAAAAATTTCTTGTTTGGTTTCCTTATGAAGTGGACTATTCCAAATAAGTTAATATAACTAAATGGTCCTGCTTAAAATAAACTTTAAAAATTTAGTGCTTTTTAAATATATTTAACCAGTTGAGCATACTGCACATTTCTTTATCATTATTAAACAAGATATATTAAACATAATTTAGCTTTTCTTAATGACTGAGGGTTACTTTGAACATTTATTTTATGGTGGTATCTTTAGAAGGCTGGATTTCTTTTGCTCCTAGAATACCTAGCTCTAGACCACTATGAACTTCTTTTTTTTTAAGATTCTATTTTTGGGGTGCCCGGGTGGCTCAGTTGGTTAAGCATCTGCCTTCAGCTCAGGTCAGGATCCCGGAGTCCCGGGATCAAGCCCCACACCAGGATCCCTGCTCAGTGGGGAGCCTGCTTCTCCCTCCTCCCTCTGATCCTCTCCCTGCTCATGCTCTCTCTCATTCTCTTGCTCTCAAATAAACAAATAAAATCTTTAAAGATTTTTTTTTTTTAATTAATCTCTACCCCAACATGGGGCTCGAACTTACAATCCTGACATCAAGAATTGCATACTCCACTGACTGAGCCAGCCACACACCCCAACTATTTTTTTTTTTAATTCTCATGATTGTTCTTTAGTTTTTCTCTTCCCTTACTTGCTGCTGCCTTTCAGATGTCACTTCTTATTCCTAATTATAACCTCTCCCTGATCACTATTTAGTATATAACAAACCGGAAAACAAGAAACTGATTCGAGTGTACTCTGTACTCTAATTATATGGCTCTGCATAAGTCATTCTGCTTCATTCTAGAATCAAACTGGTTCCAGACAGTTGAGATCTGGATAACAGATGCCACCAATCCTATAGCAAATCATTTTCTTCTAGTATGTGAATAATCACAGGTTTTAAGGTATTAATTAAATAATTTTATGCCCAAGTCATTAAAAAGCTCAGGGCACCTAAACTGTAAACTATTTGCTATTTTTTCCCACACCTGCAACAACAAAAAATGATGTGCTTCCTAGTTAATAACCCGGAATAATTTACCCAGGCTGGAAAAAAAAAAGGAGACTATAGAACTCTTTATAGTGCTGGTATTCTGCTTTACATTTTAATTACATTATGTTAGGTCATTTCAACATGTTGTTCAAGAGACAGGATTTGATCAATGGTGTAAATAAGCTGGGTTAAATGAGGTCTTCACAGAAAATTCACTGTCAATATTTGACAATTTTGTCCAAATATGATAAAGTTCTTAAAATCTTTAGTTTTAACTATAACATTTAACAGAAACACTCACCCTCCTGTGCCAATGGATCTCTTTTGATGGTTTTTTGAGTCATAATAGCGCTGTAGGATCATAGCACTTCTGCTTTTCAAATATCCAGTCTCCACCTCAATATAGTTCTCCAAATAGGAAATGAAAATGGATTTGATAAGCTTTGACAAGAAAGTCTGTTTATCAGTACCTAAGTTAAACTCCATCAATTTGCTGGAAAGGTTTGTAGTTCTTTTCATGGAAAAGGGAGAAAAAAAGATTAATGTATATTTCAGGTATAGTGACAATACTAAGGAATATGTATTTTTACAATGTGATTTTAATAACTTATGTTAAACCACCATTTCTTAAACCTTGGAAGGCACTTAGGATACAGACAGCAGCTGCATAGGGCTATATATAAAGTAGAAGGGATATTACAAACAACACTGTGGCTTAGAAAACTGACTAGGGATAATCTCCTAGGGATGACTTAGGGGAAGAAACCAAGGCAACCAACCAGTCTAGAAATGGCAACAGCGGCAGAATGACTTCAATATGTTCTAATGCCATTCATGACATGGTACCCCACGTCAGAATACTGAGAGATCTACTTTCTGTTCATTCTCTTTTGTCTTTGTCCATATGGACTTGAATTTTCTGTTTTACATTATTAAAGATAGGCTCACAATAAATGTTGCTGGGATGGACTGCCTGATTATGGTCACTTTTGAAAACCGTCCTCTCAAAATGATGACACTGATGAACAACAATAGGACTGGGAAAAAAAACTCCCTAAGCAGCTTCTGATACAATATTTCCAAATGTTACACTTGTATTTACAAAGCCCAAGGCAAATTTTCATATCAGACTTAAGGCTGAAATTGTCATTTGTTAAGAATTTGTGACTTTCTTGGGCACCTGGGTGGCTCAGTTGGTTAAGCGACTGTCTTTGGCTCAGGTCATGATCCTGGAGTCCCAGGATCGAGTCCCACATTGGGCTCCCTGATCAGCAGGGAGTCTGCTTCTCCCTCTGACCCTCTTCCAGCTCTCTTGCTCTTTATCTCCCATTCTCTCTCTAATAAATAAAATCTTTAAAAAAAAAAAAGAATTTGTGACTTTCTCAATTTCTAAAGTTTTAACTGCCAGATAAATGTAATTATACTATGTCTTAGAGAAAAAAATTAAATAGTGAACTAGCTTACAATTAAAACCAGAAACAAAATTCTTGAGTCTTAATGTAAAAAAAGTTACATTAAAGTACATGATTATACAGCATAATATCCAATTCCTTAAGTTAACATGCTAAGAATACGGCTCTTTGTACAACAGTAGTCTATATAACCAAGCATTTAATGCTAAAAGGTATATTACTATCTACAAACTGTTACTCAAAAATACGTGAATACTTCATTTCCTATTTAAAAAAAAGGAAAGAAAATCTGAGATGTTACTATTTTCCTATTTTCTAGTAATTAAAAGCATACCTTGTATATAAATCATAGAGATTTTTGAGATACTGCTCTGCATCAGACTTCCTACATTCTTCTAACTGGTCTTTCACAAAACTCTGAAAAAAAAGTCAACATTTTATCAATTAAGTAAATATTAAATTATATATTTTTCTCTAAAATTATTCCACATTCTTGAATTGTTCTGATTAAAATACAATGGAAAAGGCAATGCATAGAAAATATACCAATATAAAAAAATAAGAAAACAGGTTTTTAATTTTTAATGCTTCTCATATTTACCTGTTTATAGCACTCTTAGGAATAAGTATTAAGAATTTCAAAATTTCTTTTGAAACTGGCCTATCTTGCCTCATAAAGTACATTTAAAAAACAAAACCTGAGGCTATACTGATATAGTCAATTCCTTAAGAAATAGCATTTCCCAAACTGTGGACTGGGTAACCCTAGTGTCCCTTGAGACATTAACAGGCATTACTCTAAAATTTTAGACTCCTGTTTTCAGAGAATCACAATACATATTAGTGCTGTTAAAGGATATTAAGAGTCCTGAATTGTGTTTTAAAAACAAACACTTCTTTAATGTTGCTTAATCCAGTAGTAAACATAGTTAGGAAATGTTGCTTTAATGTACAGTGTTATGGGAGTCAAGGTTGTAAATCAAATTACTGTTTTTTCTTTTCATGTTAGTACATATTATAAAAAATTCTATAGATTGCACTTGTAATTCTTACCCAATTTCACAAATGCCACCTATTGGTCAAAGTGAGGACCCAATAAAAATAAAAATCTGAGGTTTCCCCTCTACAACCTGTTATAACTACTACTGCTGCTGGAATAAATTTCAAATATGCCCTGATGTTACTTAGTGATCATGGTTAACACCTTTTTTTCTTGATGAACAATATTTTTTACAAAAGCATGATACTGTCATTCCTCTCCCCTTCACTGAATAGATTACTATCCCAAAGGGCATTACATGAATAAACTATATTTTTAAAAAACTTTTAAAACAGAGGGAAAAAAAAAATCACATATTGCCTTAAGAACTATTTAGTCATTGTTTAAAATTACCTGTAGTTTGACTTCAAATACATTTTGAATAAGTTTAGCCAGTACTGTTTCTGGATTACTAAAGATATCTCCAACTTGTTTGTTCACTCGTTGGCAAAGTATCGCTGCATCTTCAAATATATCATTTCTCAAATAAGCACCCTAAACAGAAGCATTTTACATAGTGAATATGTAATTTTTAAATGGTTTTAAAAACACAAATTAGCATAAAATAAAATAAAATCCAATAAAGTATACTATTATGTTACCTCCTGGCACTGCTTTATATAAACATCAACACAATGGGAATAACCCTACGAAGAAGAAAGAAATACATCATCACAGTTCTAGTTTAACAATAATTATAACAGTAATAATCTCAATAAAAAAGTTCTTGTATGTAATAAAGCTATGTCTATGTCCTAATGAATCACCAATAGTAATAGTTATTGGACTTAAATAAAATTAATAGTAGAAAACTAATAATACAGTATCTTCTCCCAGTTGCTTTCTATGAAATTGATCACCTGGTTCGTATCCTTGCAGGACTTTAGAATGAAAGAAGAACACTGAGGTATGAATTCTGTACAGTCATTTTGCCCCATGATCACCTAGCCATCTCCTTCAACTCTAAACACGTATTTGTGTGCATGCATGCTCCCACACACACACAGATTCACAATCTTGAAAAGAGGTTTATATATATACATACATAGGTATATGTATGTATATATACATGTATACACATGTATGTATTTCCTTCTTTACTCTCTTGAATTTAAAGCATTTGTGTTCCCCTGTAAGAATCTGAACAGAGCTGTACTTAACTAGCATTCTGGAAATTTACTTTTAAAATTCAATCTATTTTAGCAGATATTTTAAAAAATAATTTGTCATATTAAGCTCTCTATAATGATTTGTATTCATTAACAAATCATACATAAAAACAAGTAAGCAATGCAAAGTATATAATCGTCTTAGCCATTCTTAACACTCATGCAGATATTTTACTTAAATGAAAAGTCTAAAAAATAACTTCTATTTCCCTACTCAGATACAAACATAAACAGATTTTTTATATATCTTTTTGTGTCTATTTATTTTTTCTTTTAGATTTTATTTAAATTAGTTAACATGTATCATATTACTGGTTTCAGCGGTAGAAATTTAATGATTCATCACTTGCATGTAACACCCAGTGCTCATTACAACAAGTGCCCTCCTTAATGCCTATCGCCCATTTACCCCATCCCCCTCCCCTCCAGCAACCCTGTTTGATCCCTATACTTAAGAGTTTTTTGGGGTGCCTGGGGGTCAGTCGGTTAAGCATCTGCCTTGAGCTCAAGTCATAATCCCAGGGTCCTGGGATCAAGCCCGATGTTGGGCTCCCTGCTCAATGGGGAACCTGCTTTTCCCTCTCCCTCTGCAGCTCCCTGCTTGTGCGCTCTCTGTCAAATAAAATCTAAAAAAAAAAAAAAAGTTTCTTACGGTTTGCCTCCCTCTGTTTTTATCTTATTTTTCCTTCCCTTTCCCTGTGTTCATCTGTTTTGTTCCTTAAATTCCACATGAGTGAAATCATATGGTATTTGTCTTTTTCTGCCTGACTTATTTTGCTTAGCATAACACACTCTAGTTCCATCCACATCACTGCAAATGACAAGATTTCATTCTTTTTGATGGCTGAATAATATTCCATTGTATATACACACCACATCTTTTATCCATTCATCAGTCAATGACATCTGGGCTCTTTCCATATTTTGGCTACTCTGGACATTGTTATCAACCTCGAGGTGCACGTGCCTCTTTGAATCGGTGTTTTTGTATTCTTTGGGTAAATAAATAGTAGGGCAACTGCTCAATTATAGGGTCGTTCTATTTTTAACTTTCTGAGGAACCTCCATACCGTTTCCAGAGTGGCTGCACCCGTGTGCATTCCCACCAACAGTGTCCCTTTCTCCACATCTTCAGCAACACCTGTTGTTTCCTGACTTGTTAATCTTAGCCATTCTAACTGGTGTGAAGCGGTATCTCATTGTGGTTTTGATTTGTATTTCCCTGATGCCCAGTGATGTGGAGCGTTTTTCATGTGTCTGCTAGCCATTTGTATGTTTTCTCCAGAGAAATGTCTGTTCATGTCTTTTGCCCATTTCTTGACTGGATTTTTTGGAGTTTTTTTTGGTATTGAGTTTGATAAGTTCTTTACAGATTTTGGATACTAGCCCTTTATAAGATATGTCATTTGCAAATATCTTCTCCCATTCCATTCATTGCCTTTTAGTTTTGTTGACTGTTTCCTTTGCTATGCAGAAGCTTATCTTGAAGTCCCAATAGTTCATTTTTGTTTTTATTTCCCTTGCCTCTGGAGACATGTTTAATAAGAAGTTGCTGCATCATAGGTCAAGGAGGTTGCTGCCTATGTTCTCCTCTAGGATTTTGATGGATTCCTCTCACATTTAGGTCTTTCATCCATTTTGAATTTTTTTGTGTATGGTGTAAGAAAGTGGTCCAGTTTCATTCTTCTGCATTTTGCTGTCCAATTTTCCCAACATTTGTTGAAGAGACTGTCTTTTTTCCACTGGATATTCTTTCCTGTTTTGTCAAAGATTAGTTGACCACAGAGTTGTAGGTCCATTTCTGGGTTCTCTATTCTGTTCCATTGATCTATGTGTTTTTGTGTCAGTACCCTACTGTCTTGATGATTACAGCTTTGTAATACAGCTTGTGATGCCACCAGCTTTGGTTTTCTTTTTCAACATTCCTTTGGCTATTTGGGGTCTTTTCTGGTTCCATACAAATTTTAGGATTGTTTGCTCCAGCTCTGTGAAAAATGCTGGTGTTATTTTGATAGGGATTGCACTGAATGTGCAGATTGCTTTGGGTAGTACAGACATTTTAACAATGCTTATTCTTCCAAACCATGAGCCTGGAATGTTTTTCCATTTCTTTGTGTCTTCCTCAATTTCTTCCACAAGTGTTCTATAGTTTTCAGAGTACAGATCTTTTAATTCTTTGGTTGGATTCTTCCTAGGTATCTTATGGTTCTAGGTGCAATTGTAAATAGCATCAATTCCTTGACTCCTCTTTTTGCTGCTTCATTATTGGTGTATAGAAAAGCAACAGACTTCTTTGCAGTTTTATTTCCTGTGACATTGCTGAATTTCTGTATCAGCTGTAGCAGTTTTTTGGAGGAGTCTTTTCAGGTTTTCTATAGAGTATCATGTCATCTGCGAAGTGTGAGCCTGACTTCTTCCTTGCTGATTTGGATGCTTTTTTTTGTTGTCTGATTGCAGAGGCTAGGACTTCCAGTACTATGTTCAACAGCAGTGATGAGAGTACACATCCCTGTCGTGTTCCTGACCTTAGGGGAAAAGTTCTGTTTTTCCCCATTGAGGATGATAGTAGCTGTGGGTCTTTTATATATGGCCTTTATTATGTTTAGGTATGTTCCATCTATTCCTACTTTCCTGAGTTTTGTCAAGAAAAGATGCTGTATTTTGTCAAATGCTTTTTCTCCATCTACTTAGAAGATCATATGGCTCTTATCCTTTCTTTTATTAATGTGGTGTATCACAATGATTTGCAGATATTGAACCACCCCTACAGCCCAGGAATAAATCCCACTTGGTGGTGGTGAATAATCCTTATAATGGACTATTGGATTCTATTAGCTAGTATCATTCTTGTTGAGAATTTCTACATCCACATTCACCAGGGATATTGGTCTGTAATTCTCCTTTTTAGCAGGGTCTTTGTCTGGTTTTGGGATCAAGGTAATGCTGGCCTCACAGAATAGGTTTGGAAGTTTTCCTTCCATTTTTATTTTTTGGAACAGTTTCAGAAGAATAGCTATTTATTCTTCTTTAAATGTTGGAGAATTCTCCTGGGAAGCCATCTGGCCCTGGACTCATTTGTTGGGAGATTTTTAATTACTGATTCAATTTCTTTGCTGGTTATGGGTCTATTCAGGTTTTCAATTTCTTCGTGTTTTAGTTTTAGTAGTTTATATGTTTCTAGGAATTTATCCATTTCTTCCAGATTGCCAAATTTGTTGGCATATAATAGCTCATAATATTCTCTTATAATTGTATTTTTATTGTGTTGGTTGTGATCTCTCCTTGTTCATTCATGATTTTATTTATTTGGGTCCTTTCTCTTTTCTTTTTGATAAGTCTGGCTAGGGGTTTATTAATTTTGTTAATTCTTTCAAAGAACCAGCTCCTAGTTTTTTTGATCTGTTCTACTGTATTTTTTTTATTTCTATATCATTTATCTCTGCTCTTATCCTCATTATTTCCCTTCTCCTGTTGGAGTTAGGCTTCATTTGTTCTTTTTTCAGCTCCTTTAGGTGTAAAGTTAGGTTGTATATTTGAGACTTTTCTTGCTTCTTGAGGAAGGCCTGTATAGCTATATACTTCCCTCCTAGTACCAGCTTTGCTGCATCCCAAAGGTTTTGGACTGTCATGTTTTCATTTTCATTTGCTTCCATGTATTTTTTTAATTCTTCTATTTCCTGGTTGACCCATTCATTCTTTAGTAGGATGTTCTTTACCTTCCATGTATTTGTTTTCTTGTGGTTGACTTTGGTTTCATAGCATTGTGGTCTGAAACTAAGCAAATACTATTTCTTTAAGCACCTTCTTTGTAGAAATACAATGCCATACAGGGATTCTTTCCCTAACTGAAATTCCAAGAAGACAATATTCCTTTGTATTACCACCTGAGATCCTCTGAATTTAATTTAAATCTTTTACTAGTTACATTCCATCTACTCTCTGGTTCCTACATCCTACCAGATATTTAAGGCTAAATCTTCTTGCTTATGACCTATTTCATAACATGTTTGACTGAAAAAATAATTAAAAAAACAAGAAGATAGTATGATTTTTCTATGTCAACCTATATAAAAATTAACTGATAAAATATTAATATTTATTGAATATAAAATATTAAATACCTAAAATTTAACATTTATGGAGATGTGAAATGTATATTCAAATTGTTCAAAACAATAAAAATTATCACTGTGATACTGTCACAAAACTATAATAAAATCAGAGACTATAGTATATAGAATTTATATAATCTCCACCATCTTGAAAACAAAACTTCGTTTTTATTAATTACTATTTACCTTAAAATGAAGCAAAACTGCTGCTACTTCTCTCATTCTGGAGATTTCACCTCTTCTTTGAGCACTAGTAAACTCCTGAATCAGTTGGCATTCTAAATCATGATATTTACCTAAACATAAAACGAAAGTCATTCATCTACAATGAGACATTCAAGGTATCCAAGTTATTTACAAACATATGAATTATTTACAAATATAATGACTATGGATCTAGCTTTCTTTTTAAAGACTTAAAAATACAATATTAGATTATAGGCAGTGAATCTAGCCCTTATAATACACTATGATATATAAATCTATATTTTCAAGAGAAGAAAATCTTCCCAGCCAGTAAAACAGCTGAACCCCCGTGGTCTGATTACCATTTACACCACTGTTACTTAAAAAAGCAGATGACTGAGATAAACTTCTAGATGTCATTTCTGATAGAGATACGAAAAAATCTTAAACCTAAAGCTACAGAAAGGGTGAAGGGGACTATAAAACTCCTTACTAGAGATCAGATTTCTTTACCATGAACAATGGTGGATTCAACACCAAATCTCACCTTAAGATAATCTATGGTGTCCGATTCACTACATTATTGAGGCTACTAATGTTCTGAATGAAAATCTGACTTTGGACTAATCTATAGTAATCAGAAACAGTGCCAGGAAGTCCAACTATCTATGTCATCATGATGTAACACTTCTGGGAAAACAGGTGGCTCTTTGAACTTTCTATGCAGTGGCATCCCAAACATGACTCAGGTTACCATGGGGGCTGCCTGCAAATATAGCGGCTTTTCCAGAGGCCTAGACTGACCTATTTAAAATATAATCCAAATATTGGAAAGAATAAAACTAATCATGTAAGGAGTCATATAGGTACCAAAATGCTCATATGAGCTTGGCTTTTAAGAAAAAGAACCTATTTTAGAGACACATGTATGGATATAAAACAATCTCCAAGATGTATTGTTAAATTAAAAACACATGGTATATGCTAGCCAATTATTTTAAAATAACTGGGGACAGTAAAACTAAATTCTATATATATATAGATATAGATACATATATAGATATGTGTGTGTGTATATATATATGTGTGTGTGTGTGTGTGTGATTTATGTCCTATGCTTATATATCCATAGCATACTCTAGAAGAATACCCAAGAAATTGGTAATGACTGTTTCAAGGAAGAGGAATCAAACTCAGGGATGGGGTGGGAGGATGACATTGTTCCCACTATCTCTCCTTTTACTATTTTTTTTCTTTTATGCAAGTATTTTTGTCATCTATTCAAAACTAATACTATTTTAAATACTTTTAAATACTATTAAAAACTTACTTGCAATTTTGGATTTTACTTCTGAAAACCTGAAAGATAAGAATTAATGATAAGATTCATTAGTAGTGACAAATGTACCATAGTAATCTAAGATGCTAATAAAAGGGGAAAAAGAGTCTGGGGGGTATAAGGGAACTCTTTGTACTAAAGGTCATCATAAGGAAGGAAGGAAGGGAGGGAGGGAGTGAGGAAGTGAGGAAGTGAGGAAGGAAGGGAGGAAGGGAGGGAGGGAGGGAGGGAGGGAGGGAGGGAAGAAAAAAAAAGAAAGAGAAGGAAAGAAAGGAAGAAAGCAAGCCAGCCAGAAGGGAAAGAGTACTGACAATAAGCAGCCCAGGTAACAAAACTGAATTTGGACAATTCAGATGGGGTAGCTGGTTTTCATTTATGAAATTCACATTGACTAACCAATAACTTCTTAAAGAGGGAGAAGTTCTATATGAGGCATCAACAACTCCACCAGCCCCAACACTGAGCTGTTGTCTCAACACATATTCACTAACATTTTAAATTCCTTGATATTTGTCTATTTGCCCCTTCTGTTGGGATTTTTTCATATAAAATTCCATTACTGTTATTTAAAAGAAAAACAATGATAAAGTAAGTATATGAAAAATAAAAAAGAAGTCATAAAAAGGACCCAGCAACATGTCTTACAAACTAATCATTCAATCTTTGCAAATTCAGAAACTATCACTTACTACCATACACCAGAAATTTTTTTAAAATCTTAAATATCAAGGGAGAAAGTACATCATGGAAAATTAATGTTGAGAGATCCTATGCAATCAGTTTGGAGAGAGGAAGGTGGCTGGCAAAAGAGATGGCATAGACAGATAAAGTAATAAAAACTTAAGAGAGTTATACAAAATTGATGTAACAAAGTCATGGTGGATTAGAGAGTGCATTTAAGGCCATACGATCTTTCTGAAAAAATTAAATCTAATTAGGATATATATTCAATTCCAAGGCTCAGTAGAGAGGCTAAAACAAAACTGCAAGAGATGTATGTAACTGAGAAGTGAAAGAAGATACGTATATGTAGAATAGGATGGAGAGATTATCCAATAATCATCAAGCACCTATTGTGAGCCACACATTTTACCCACTTAAGTAAATGGTCCAACTCTGAAATGAGATAGAGAGAGGTTTTTCTGGTGACTTTCAAAATCATTACTCATGAAGCGCCTGGCTGGCTCAGTCAGTATGGCAAGAAGCTCTTGATCTCTGGGTTGTGAGTTCAAGCCCCATGTTGGGTGTAGAGATTACTTAAATAAACTTTAAAAATCAATCAATCAATCAATCAATCAAGGAGATGGGTATGATAGTTCTTGGTGAGGATAAAGCAATATACTAAAATATTTATATTTTGAAGATCCCATTTCTTTTCTAATTTATTTCAAACTATATATATATATATATATATATATATATATATATATATATATATATTTTAAAGATTTTATTTATTTATTTGAGACAGAGTGAGCAGGAAAGGAGCAGAGGGAGAAGCAGACTCCCTGCCAAGCAGGGAGCCTGACATGGGCTCAATCCTGGGACCCTGGGATCATGACCTGAGCCGAAGGCAGACACTTAACTGACTGAGCCACCCAGGCGCCCCTCAAAGTATATTTTAACACAAATTATGAGCTAAATCTCTTCAATAATTTGTAGGAATATAACAAAAGATTTTTTCCCATTTAACTATGTTTTCATGACTTAATGCTTCTTTATAAAACATATGAGAATATCTTTCTGACCCTAGTAAAATACTATTTTAATAAATAAAACAGAACTATTCATTTAAAAAATCATGATTCATAGTGCTGGGAAAATATGAGATTATTATTAGCAACAGCTAAATGATATGGCCATCACTGCTAATCCTATATGATGATTCAGAGTTGGGATAAAATAAGATATATTTTGGGGGTAGGGATACAAAGCTTTGTATCACAAGCTTTAAGTATAGCAATACATTTATATTCTACCTGTACCCAAGGATCCCCAAGTACTGCCAAAAGTAATAACAGATATATTGTCTGTTACATGAAGACTTATTTTTTCTCACACATTCATATGAGGAAGCTACTACTACCAAGATTTTATTAAAAAGTCTGACATTCTATGGACTAAAGGAAATCATGAAAAAAAATCTCCTTCTCCATAAAGTTTCTTTTAAAATGAAACCATTAATACCTGACTTAGCAATGGCCCTATGGCCTTGCATCTAAAGCAAGGTTTTTTAACCTGATATCCCTAGGAAGGAGTCTGTGGATAGGCTAAGAGTCTAAAATTCCATGAAGTTGCAAATAATAATCTGTGTGTATCTGAGTTATTTGAAGAAACTTTACAGCTTTCATCAGCTTTTCAAAGGTGTCTAAAACACCAGAAGTTTAAGAATTCTCATCTAGATATAAGAAAAAACAGCTGAATAACTCCATGTTTAATTTTCCCTGTCCTCTCCCACCTAGGTTATCAAAGTCCAAAAAATGAAAATTCAATATATCACGTTAGTAAATTACAAAATTCTCCTTCAGCAATTTCTTTTCAGAAGAAAGATAAAGGACTGAAAGTATTTCAAGGTATATCATTCAATGTAGGTATTAAGAGACCATATTTTTTCAATTAACTATTATATACTATGCGTTGTACAAAGGGGGTACTCAAAAAATTCTTGTTGAATAAGCAAACCCATACAGGGAAAAATACAACTTTATCTATAAATTATAACACATATCCAAATTAGGTCTTGAGAAATAAACTTGCCTGTCAAAAGGTAACTCCTGGGCAATTAGGTGCAACTTCTGAATGATGTCTGCTGCCTCCTTTATCTATTAAAAAAAAATTGAAAGCAATAATTTAAAAAAAGTCCTTATGTATATCAAAAATATTTTTATACTTGAAAATAGCCCATAGACCCTCACTCTAACAATTTTCTTTTAAAATCCACAAAAATAAAACCTTTCAAGCAACAGAAAGACATGTGGGATATCACTAATAATGAGTCAATAAAACATAAACATTTGTCTTTCTGGTATTGAAATTTTGTGGTTTTATAATACCACAGTTCCTTCCCAATGAAACCTGCAGTTCAAATTTACTTGGAAAAAATTCAAGTCATTGCTTGCTGAAAAGTAGGAGTGTCTCTTCTGGTTTATGCACCCAAAAAAGATAAATAAGATATATGAAAATAATTCAGATTATATTGCTGCATATATCTCACTTTAACCTAAATGCATAAAACAATAAAAACACCTGTCATTTAATATTTATAAAACTTGTTCTAAAAGCAAAGATAGAATTTAATATGAAGTCTCCTGAATGAAATACGGTACAAAAACGTGTGTACTTAAGTTGTAAAACTAAAGGACTAAGGTCAAGGGTCTAAAGTTCTTAAAATGCAAATATGTGACTGCTTACTAATGCGTAGGGGAGTTACATAATATTCACTTTCTTTAAATGTCACATAAGTACTGAGATTTATTTTGGCACACTTTAGTAATGGATTTTACGATACTCACTTTCTTTTACCTAAAAAATAAAGAGACTCTTAAAAACATGAAGGAAGTTCATAGTTCCTAACTATGTACTCATGTGAAGTCTGGCAAGCAACAGTGGGTAACAGCAGGGCCAAATAAAGGATATCACTGTTGTCAAACAATAGTGAATTTAGCATTTCGGTTTCCGTTATCTCTTCTCTCCTTAGTCATCATGTCACTGTCATTTTCAGTTATCACTCACTCAATCCTGCTGCACATGGGTACAGGTACTATCACTTTTCACCATGCCATTTAGTTGGACTGGCAATATCCATCCTTTTCTCTCACCAATACCCCCTTCAGAAAAGACCTGCCTGGTCCACAGCCAGTTCTGTTTCCATCAGGAATGTGTTCTTATCTTTTAAGAGATGGAAGGCCCCATTGTATGCTGTTTGCAAACTTTGCTTAAATGTAGTGGAAATATAGTAACAAATAACACTGATTTTACTGAATTTCTATAGGTAATTATTTTGTAAAAATCATTTAAAGCACAACAGTTCTTACGGTCATCCATCAGTTAAAATGTACTATAACATTAAGTACAGAAGTTGTCAAATCACAATCTAATCTATTTTGCTTACACGTAGAGTGAAGTGAGAGACCGCCCATGCTAACAGTGTTAAAGATAATCAGAGTCATCAGGCATTATCTACATGAAGCACAATAAGGTGTGATTCTAGGGACAAAAACAACTAACATATTTTGTAAGAACAGAGGTAAGAGGAAATATATAATATGGACATAAAATAGGTCTTTTTTAGGGAAGAAAATTAGAAGATTCTGAAAAACAAAAATTAAAAAAACAAAAATGACTATGGAGCAGGAAGATGTGTGGATATCTTATCCCATTTCAATTCCTTCCACAATCATACACTTCCCTAGCTACTATGTGGGTGATCTGGCTCTTCTTTCCTTTGGGAAGGTAGAAATTGAGATAGTCAGAAGTTTATTTGATAATTAGCAATCTAATACCATATATGAGTTCCTAAGTTAATTAACTGCGATAGTATCAAGCCAAAAATAATGATTCACTATTAGCAAACAGTAACCCAAAACTTATGGAAGACATGAGAGAAAAACAAGACAATTGGGGGGAAAAAGGAATAAAATATAAGAGAAAGGGAACACAGGGCACCTAGGTGGCTAAGTCTGTTGCATGTCCGACTTGGTTTTGGCTCAGATATGATCTCAGGGTCATCAGATCGAGCTCCTCACTCTGCGCTCAGCAGGGAGTCTGCTTGAGATTCTCTCCTTCTCCCTCTGCCCCTCCCCCCCAACATGTGCACACACTCTCTCTCTCTCCCCCAAACAACTAAATCTTAAAAAAACAAAGGAACACAAAATGAAAGAAAATGGAATATAGAAGAGAGTGAAGCAAAGAAGGGGAACTCACTTAAAAGCTGTTAGTCTATATTTGCACCTCAAAAATTAGCTAAGTGACCAAGTGAATGAACTAGCAATATGAAGACTTTTTCTTTCAATTAAAACCTCAACACTTAAGAGGTAACAATAATAAGAACTATACAACTACCTGAGGATAATTGAAATGTTTAAAAAAAGTGTAAAGAACTTAATTTCATGATATAAAATATTGCAAGCAATAAAAAATCAGATTAAAAATATGTATGATCAGTTATATTTTCTTTCCCTAGATCCTAAATGGCTGCCTTGAGCTGCATTCAAACAAACAGGACAACCCACATTGGATATGATATCTGCATTTGGTTTATAACAGCATAAATAGATTACATAATCCTACAGGTATAATCCAAGGTAATCCAAGTTATAAATTTTAAATTATATAATTTTTCATATTCAAAACATATTTATAATATGCATATATACTTTTATATTATAAATATATGTTTATAGTTAGTAAACATAAAAACTATGCTGAAACAGTTCATTGTTCAAGCATTGGGCTGTGTGTCTGTATGTACATTTACTCTTATGCTTAAAAAAATCACATAAATCTAATAAAAGCTAGATATTGCCACTGTTTAACAAGTGTTTAAGTATGATAATGTTAATCTTGTCAATTTAACTTTGTAATATAAATATAACTGCTTAAACTCATTATTTAAAATACTGTCTTTTCCTTAGAGGAATTATGTATATGTAACTGTTTTTTCAAAGTTCTCTAAAAATTATAAATTCTATAAGCCTATACAGTTCCCACTCACAAAAATGTGCTGCTTAATTCAATGTAAACTTCAACAATACATAACTTTTAACTTTCCACTATCAAAAATATTCCATGGAGTAAACTCGGAATAATTCAGGGAAACTGTATTCATATATTAGTGGACAATGTTACCATATGCATACACTACCTATAAGAATGTCTATTTTTTTTGTGCATTTTGATTTTTTTCCCCCCTGGGAGGAAGAAAGTCAGCTAAATAACCTCCTTTCAAGATTGCAGAACAGCCAATACCATGTACCAGTATTAAGTGACTAGTGCAAAGAAAAGGATTAACATAAACAATTCAGATTTTTCAATTCTCTTTAGTCCAAACTATGTTTGAATTCTTTATAAGCGTTCTTTTTCAAGTAATAGAAATTAGAAGCTCTGAACTCCTTGTGCAGAAAGATACTTCTGCCTATCAGTGATTTAGGTCAGACTACATTCTCACCCAATGGAATATAACTATTAAATTCTGTTAATATTAAAAGTCAACAATGGAAAAGAAATACTTATTAACACAGTTACCTCAGCATTTTCACATATAATTTTATAAACAAAAATTCCAGATAATCCTGCAATTAAAAATCTTCAGTAATCTGCAGGCAAGTATACCAAACACACTTCAGAACAATAAAAAGTTTTAATAAGTCAGCTACTCAGTGATGTGAAAGTAGTAACTGGAAAGTAATAAATGTAGTTCATAATTTGGGCATTGTTATTAATGATGCAGGTGCTTTTATCCTGCTGACAGTACTCACCTTTTCAGAATTTGTAAAAACGTCAGATTTCAATTCTCCATCTAGAAACTCATTAAAGTATTTCATCAATTTCTGAGCCTCTACTGCCCGCTGTCTAGGTGTGTTTACCCCTTCCAACTGGTCTCCAAGGTGACAGACCTTGGTTGCTACGTAGCTGATGTGCTCATCTAGTTCTTGGAAATGTTGGAAGGCAACCTGGGAAAAATGCGCATAAGCATAAAATGCAATCAGAGGAACCCAGTTTATAAGTGAATTCGTACCAAAACTAGACCACCAATCTCATCTCTACTCTCTAACTTAGGTAAATAAAGATAAAATAGAAGTTATATGTGAGCTAAACTACAGAAACAATTTATGCCCATTAGCAGTGCATGATCTGAAAACTTTCTAACAAAGTCGCACACCTTTAACTATTAAAGTAACATTTTATCATGAACATTTGTTAAGCAATTAAATAGTATCCTGTTTAACAATATTCCCAGTATAATTTAGTCCTAAACAATGATTCTAAAATCAATGAACTAAGCATCAAATAGTTATACTACAGTTTTCACAGGGGTATATACCCCATGACTTCTGTAAAACTTCCCAGATTAGGGAAAAATCTGATCCAGGCAACAGCTGTTCTGGTACTACTCTGTTTTATGCTTAATGAGAATACAAATGACTACTTAACTATCCAAGCTAATCATGAGTCCCTAAAAATGCAGGTCTGCTACAGTGTCATTCTTCAAAGTTTGCACCTTGACTATACTGGATACCACTCCAACCTAAGAAGGGAGTGCTGTGATCCCAAACCACTGATCAGCAGCAAGTCAGTGCTAAGAGTGCCTGATAACAATTCACTGACATTTTTCCCCAGGGATGGGAACAGTTGAGAGAAACCTCAACAGTTACTATTATTTGACTAGAGTTTTTTAAGAACTTAATAGTGGAAGGAAATAAAGATAACCTGTGTAAACTACTGACAGCTTAACTGCTTACCTGATTGCTTTTCTGGAGCTCTTGTACCTTCTTGGCAAATTCCTTGGCTTCTTTCTGACACTGTTGCTCTAGTTTCTCTACTTTCCTTTGAATCCTTTCATCCATTATCTGTAGTTCCTGAATATGATTTACAAATTCTTCTAATAACCTAAGAGAGGAAAATCAGAATATGTATCAATCCATCTATGATTAATCATTAGGAACTGGCGAGTTCACTTGTAATAAAGTATCAATAAGCATTCCTTAAGGTAGGGATGATTATGTTAATTTTCTCGAGAGCATTTTAGGGATTATCTTTGACATGAAGGAAAACCTCACCCAGAATATCTACTACCTTCCAGAATAGAAATCAATCTCATAGAAAATAGTCAAAAAGATAAAAATATATATTTTTAATATATATGATATAAAAAGTTGATACAATATATAAAAATAACAGTGTGCATTCCAGGGAACAGTGACTTTCTGTTCCTTTGAGTTACAACTATACTTAAAACAACATATTCAACATGTTTTTATTTTAGAGATATAACCAACCTTTTCTAATATATTACTAATTGGAGAAAATATTAAATTCTTATAATACAATAAAATCCCCTCACACCAGTTAAAGTCCTCTAAAATAAAAGAAATATAAAAGAAAATAAACCCCAGGTTGTAAAAGGGTTTTGGAAGGAATTTCAATAGTCACCTTTATTCCAAACACAAATTTGTTTTAGATTGGATCTATGGGGAAAAAAACATTTTTACTTCACCTTTTGGGATCAAAAGCTTCAGGACCCCCTCTAGAGCCTCCTCCTGGGGTTCTCCACACAAGTCGTTCAATATACTCATCTGCCACAAAAGGCTCCTAGTTTACAAAATAAATGTTCTTTAAAAAAGTTTCATAGAAGATATCTTAATGTTACTTGTAAAAATGAAGCAGGTTTTACTATGTGAGAGCTTAAAATGGAATTAAATTACCATTTAAACACATTAATATTATTAAAATATGCAAGGCTTAATTTTAAAAAATCAACAAATTAATAAAAATTAGGACATTAAAATATTAGAACAGTATTATGACTAGTTAGAACATCCCAATGAGAAAATGAGCAAAGGACACAATTTATAGAAGACATACAAGAAAGAGAAAACGTATGTGGCCTCGCTAACAATCAAATAAGGTCAAATTATCACTTTTTTTTAACCTCGAACACACTGACGAAGTGGTTTTTGGTAATTATAATATGTAATACAGGAGAGGGTAAACTGAAATTTAGACACTCGTTTTTGTTAGAAATGTTAACAGGTACACTATTTTTGGAGGACAACAGGCAACAATTTGATAACATAAACAATATTACGAATGCTCATACCCTTTAACCGAGTAATTCTATTTTTTTTTTTTAAGATTTTATTTATTTATTTGAGAGAGAGAGACACAGCGAGAGAGGGAACGCAAGCAGGGGGAGTGGGAGAGGGAGAAGCAGGCTTCCTGCTGAGCAGGGAGCCGGATGTGGGACGCAATCCCAGGACCCTGGGACAATGACCTCAGCCAAAGGCAGACACTTAAAGACTGAACCACCCAGGCACCCCAGTACTTCTACTTTTAAAATTCTACGGGAAAAGCAGATATGAACACAATTTTTGCAGAATGTTCACTGAGTATTATGTATGATATCTAAAAATTGTTTACATAAATATTCAACAAAATAATTATTGAAAAATTATGACAAACTTACAGGATGAAAAACTACATCCTTATTAAAATCATGCTGAAAAAATTAAATGCAATGAGAAAAAATGTTCACAAAAAAGCAGGATACAATTTTCTAAATTTTCTCAGGAAAAAAAGCATTAATTATGAAAAAAAGAATATTAGAGTAGAAGACCCAATCAAGAAACTAAACATTCAAATATTCACCATTAGCTGACAATGAATTTTTTAGACTAATACACACTAATTTACATATTTTTCATACTACCTTCTTTCATGCAAATGCGTATCATATATTGCCTCCCACTTAGCATATAACTTAAACTAATAGCATTTGCTGGTGATTCCAGTTTGAATTCTCATATCTACAAAAATTTCCATTTGTCAATCATATTTTAAAAACATATTTTCATTGATAAACATTCACTGAACAATAAAATTTCCAGTGCCAAGCACTCCGTTAGGCTTTGGAATAAAAAGATATATTAAAAAACTGTAACCTCAAGAAACTCAAAGCCTAATAGGGGAAAAATTATAAATAAAGAATGCAATCGTATATGACAAGTAAAATTAAGAATGTGTGCAAACTTTAATATTAATACTGCCAAGTTGTTACCTCAACAGGTAGCTGGGCAACAGAAATGCGGTACTTATTAATTCAGCAAATTTTGCTGAGCAACTGCTATGTGCTGGGCATTGTGGTAGGCACTGAGAATATAGATGTTAATTCAATAGACAGGGTTCCTGCAAGGCCTCATAGAAATGATCTTCTAGGTAAGGATGCCAACATTCAACAAGTACAGACATAACTAGTTAACAACTGTGATAAATGTAAAGCGAAAGAAAAGTCCTGGATCTAAGACTATATAACAGGAACAGACATGATGGGAAGACAGACTGGCAAGAAGTAGGCATTACATCAGGCAAACTCTCTGAGGACACAACACTTAAACTGAGACTAGAATAAAGAAAAATCAGCCAGACAATAATGGAACAAATATTTTTCCTGACCATTAGGGAAAGAGTAGATAGAACTTAACCTATTAGGGGAACTGAGCAGATGGACTAGATGACAAGGACCACATCTGGAGGAACATGAGAGGTGACAATTAAGGCCAACAGATAATAATCTTGTTCTTTTTTATCATCAGCACCACCACCACTACCACCACCACCACCACCACCACACTGGTACTTGAGAGAATCGTTCACCAGTCTGATGTGAGAGGAGGAATGAGAGGATGAATTTCAGTCAGACTAAGAAAAACCATCATGATAAGAACAGGAATATGTACCAACAAGAATAACATCTCACATAAACTCTTTACATGTATTACCTCATTTACTACTCTCTTCATAAGACCTGTAAGGAAGGTCCTATTTTACCCGCACTTTACGATGAGGAAACAAAGGTTAAGAGAGGTTAATTACTTAACCAAGGTAACACGAGCTGAGCTGAGATTTAAATCATTCTGTTCTATTGCTATGTAAAACTGAATGGCAACTATGGGAAACTACAAGTAGTTCCTTGTACCTAAAGTTAGATGGTAAGGATAATAGGTGAAGCTAAAAAGGTAAAAATTGCTACACGAAGGCATATGCACATCACTGATCATGTCTTTTAAAATTTCTACTTATATTTATAAACATTCTAATTAAATGACCAACCAATAATTTTATTAGACAACTGATACACTGTCACATGCCTATCTGTAGATAGAATCCAATATCAACTTTCAAACTGGTTCATATTTTATAAGAAAACCATATAACCTTTATGACTATTAATATCACTAATTATTAAAAGAAAAAAGTAAACATCAAGCAGTAACACAAAACAATATAAATAGGTATTAAAAAATTTTAAAGATTTTACATTTTACCTATAAAAGTCTCTTTTATAGTAGTCAAATAACTGAAAAATAGCAGTCATATTAATCCAGTTTCTCTAAGATTTCCATTATAGGAAAGCTATCTGATAAGATGAAGGCATAGAAAGTAAACAAGACTGTTAGCTACTTTAAAGAAAAAAGTCAGTTTATCCATGTGCTAACATGTTTGAGAATTAAGTCCTAAGGATAATTTAGATATCCTGCAAAGGAAAAATACTGGCCCTCTGAAATATAATTAACTCATTTAGCAAACATATTGTCATTTAAATAATCATACCTCTTCTCTAATTCATTTCTGTTGAAACAAAAGTTTATGTATGTCTAACAATTCTTAATTTATATATATAAATTGGGAAACATTGACTCAAGATAAAGGAATTTATGTTTAGAGCTACTTAGAACTTCAGAAACTGAGCTACTTAGAAACTTAAAATCTGACAAGCATATGAAATACTCCTAAATAATGATGAAATGTTGACAAAAGCTAATTTTTATCTTTACATACTTAATCTCATTTAATACTTACAAGTCCATGAGGTAGGTTTTATCAATATTGATTCATTTTATACCTATACAATTGTGTAAAATCCAGAGCTTTTTCTTTGAAAGAGGCTAGGGGCGCCTGAGTGGCTCAGTCGTTGGGTGTCTGCCTTCGCTCGGGTCACGGTCCCAGGGTTCTGGGATTGAGCCCCGCATCAGGCTCCCTGCTCGGCAGGAGGCCTGCTTCTCCCTCTCCCACTCCCCCTGCTTGTGTTCCCTCTCTCTCTTTCTCTGTCAAATAAATAAATAAAATCTTTTAAAAAAAGAGGCTAAATTTAGGAAATAGTCAGCTCTTCCAAAGTCCACAATACTCCCATAAATAACTTTACATAGTAATCATGTTCCTTTTCCCTGTCATTTTTTACACATGCATACCTATGTAAATACTTAATAATCATAGTTCTCATGTGTTATTAATTTCATTTATTATTCAGTAGTTGCAATTTTCAACTAAATTTCGTTGAAATTTACACTGTTCATTAATTTCCATATACCAGTTTTACTAAATGATGTATGTCCAAAAATTTATACATCAACACAGATATTACTGACATGGTAAAAAATAAGCATTTTTTTCATATGAAATATTTCAATTTTCTCAAAATACAATATTCCTTCATTCAACAAATATTCATGGAGAGCCTACTACATGTTACTGACTATTCTACAAAAGTCAGTAAACAAGGCAAGAGAAAAATCTCTGCCCCTATGGATGTCATGACAGGGAGTGACAAATAAACGGATACATGATAAATAAGAACTATGAAGAAAACTAAAGAGGATACAGAGTGATGGATTAAAGTATTTATTTTGGTAGAAGTGATCAGGCACGGCCTCTCTAAAAAATATATTTTGAACAAACACCTGAACACAGCTAAGGCATAAGCCACGTAGGAAAGCAATGCTCCAAGTACAGAAAACAAACTTAGTATGTGAGCAATGACAAGAGGCCAGTGTGCCTAGAGCAAAGGAGAGAGTAATTGTAGATGAGGTACAAAGAGGTAGTGAGAGTCCAGAGCTTGTATCAAGGACCTGTAGGATGTACTATGATATACTTCCAGCTATTTACTGAAGAAAAGGCCAGGTTCCTGAAAGGAAGGACTCTGCAATATGCTAGCAAATACATGCAGTAATGACTCTACTATTCCTTCCCCCCCAAAAGAGCTATGACCATTTACTTGAGTAACTGTGCACTAGGGAAAGGGGAACACTCAAACATTTTGAGGTCTGTTACATACAAGGTCCCAGGTGATACTGATACTTGATTGACTCCAAGTATCATGGATTCAAGAGAGTGAGGACATATGGGAACCAAGTAATAAACCAGATTCCTAGCCAAGATCCAATGGAGCCATCAGCCCAACTACTGGCCATTTTCCCCAGTCTGCAAACATGTAACAGTGACAGACACACTTAATGGCAGATGTAACTCCCACATTGGGTCCTTGGTCTATACAGTAAGAGCTTTTATAGTGGGGAAGTCCAAGAAGTCTCTGAAATTGCCTCTACTCAATGTAGTAAATCAAGTGGAATGGCAAAACTTAGTGCCAACTCTTAAAGCTCTAAAACAAGGATCAGCAGTTTTTTTCTTAAGGAGCCAGACAGTAAGTATTTCAGGCCTATAAGCCATATAGTCTTTTTTACAACCATTCAACTCTGTAGCCATAGTACAAATGTAGCCATAGACAGTAAGTAAACAAAAGGGCATGGCTGTATATCAATAAAACTTTAAAAACCAGCATCTACCCCATTGGCTATAAGTTGCCAACCCTTTATCTAAAGAATGCTGGATTTTAATAATTTTAATAATAATTTTCTTATTTAATTCATTAGTCTGGTCCTATAGAAACCAGACAAATCCTGGAAGGTGATTATCTCAAAATCAACCAAAAAGTAGCCCATTCCATCTGTCATGCCAGATGTAGTATCTCCCAGCCTCATGGTGTATGGCCAATGATTTGGCATATATGTTATTTTCTATCCCTATTAAAAAAGAGGATCAGACAATTCAGTCACATAGAACTGACAATGATATACATTTACAGTTTTGCTTCAAGACCATTTGAACTCTCCTACCAAAGCTGATCCAGTTACTGTCAAAGCTCAGTATCTAGCCTAACAGTAACAGAGACCCACTCTGAGCCCCTGAAACAGCCACATCCTTCAAGTAGACTAATCAACCACGTGGTGGCAAGTTGATTACATTAGTTCCTTTCCATTCTAAATGAGTAATTCATTCTGACAGGAATAGAAACATTTGAGTTGGGTATGCCTCTCCTCAGAGGGAGTGTTGTTTCTGTGGCACTGGATCCCACATATCACATCAGCCCAAAGGACCCATTTTACAGCAAAGGAGGTGACCATGTATCTACTGGTCATATCACAAACTACACCACCCAGAAGCTACTAGTCCATAGAGCACTGGAACAGCCTGCTGAAGGCACAGCTTAAGTGTCAGTTCAGAGACAATAACTATAAAGATGGAGCACTATTCTCCAAGATGCAGTATATATTCTGAATTTAAAACCTTTATATGATGCTGTGTTCCCACAGGAATAACATGAGTCTGAGAACAAAGCACAAAAGCAGAAGTGGTCCTGCTTATAATGACTCTCAATTTGTGCTTGCTATTCCTACAATTTCGGGATCTAGAGGGTTAAAGGTCTTGACCTCCAAAGGCAAAGATCTCTTCACGTGGGAATATAATAAGAGTCCCATTAAACTATATATTAAACTATAACTATGAGTGCTGCCTGCGCACTTTGGCTGCTTATATCCAGTGGATAAAGGCAAGAAGAGGAGTGACCATCTCTGGCAGAGGCAACTGATTCTAATCAGGAGGTAGGGCTGCTATTACATCAGAGGTGCAGGAACAGTATTTGTGACACACAGATCTCTTAATGGAGATCTCTTTTGACCAATTCTGAAAGTACACAAACAAGCATAGCACCCCTGGCCTAAGAAGGGTATGGTAACCAGTAAAGCCACCAATAGTAGCAGAGGCATTAGCTGAAGGTAAGGGGGTATCAGAATGGAGAATAGAGAAGGGAAACAGAGACTAGAGAAATGAGTATCAGTGGCAACCTGAAACCAGCCACAATAGTGGGAGCCATAGTTCATGCCACTAACCTTCTAATTTTCCTCCCAATTGGAATGCCAGAGGAGTTGCTCCCCAAATGTATACGAAAAAGTGGAGTCTAGTGGCACAGGAGTGGTCTGTGGTGGACACAGTGTTATGTCATCCAGATCTCCCTTCGAGAAGGGTCTTGTTCTAGCTGCCAGCAGTGCTGTGCTATCAGCAGAGAGGCTTCGGCTGGCAGTATTTTCAGGCATCACCTCAGCAGCAGAGAACCAATTCACTCAATGTCATACCTTTCCCAGTGTGATCTATCAATACCTAAGATAGGGATATAAAGGCCTGACCACTTTGGTCCAAAGCAGGACAACTCTGACAGTTCATTTTTGTTCCAGAATTCCCCACTGGGGCCGATAACACTGTCAGTGGGCCAGCATTGTAGCTCTATTTCTCCATAGGCCCCATCTTGCATCCTTACCCTGCCCCCTCACAGACATTCATCCCAAGGGTACCTCCTAGTAAATATTCTGCACACTAAATGCTGTCTCAAAGTCTGCTTTTCAGAGAACTCAACCTGCAACACTGCAGTAGTCGAGAGATAATGATAATGGTTCAAACGAAAATGACGGTGGTTAAGGTGCTAAAGAATGATCAGGTTCATGACATTTTAAAGGATGTATTCATACAAATTGCTGGATTGGATGTGGGGGGAAATTTAAAATGGAAATCATGATTACCCATGGAGAATTGCAGCCTGAACAACTGTGTGAATGGTGGGTGGTGTCATTTACCGAGACTGGAAAGAGATGGAAAGAGGGAGTGAGGAAACAAGTTCTGCTTTGCATATGACCTGTTGTGGATGTCTATTCAATATACAGCAAGTGAAGATGTAGAGCACATAATCAGAAAAACAAGTTTGTATTACAGGGAAGAAACTAGAGCTAGATATAATATCAGAGTTATTTAAAATCTCATAACTAGATGAGATCTAGGAAAGAGAAGAGCATGTCAACAACATTCAGATAGATGGAGGAAAAGGATCCAACAAGAGACAAAGCAGGAGGGACTAGTAGAAGGAGGAGGAAACACCAGGAGAGAACAGTGTCCTGGAAGCAAAGTACAGGTTTTACCCTCTAAGGCAATCGAATTATCACAAGAGTTTAAGATAAATCAGCTACCCCTCTCAATGGAATGAAAGTTCCAAAAAAGCAAAAAGCAAAACAAAACAAAACCCTTTCTGCTTATAAAACCAAATAAATCCCAATAATTCGCTCTCTAATACTTAACCTTGCTGCAAAGGCATTTACAATAAGAAAGATAGCCAAACTAACAGATTCTAAGACTTCCAATTGACCAAGTCACCCCAAAGGATTCTCAAAGGTACCTGTAAACAATTCCCCAAAAAATCTTTTAGAATTTCACAAACCTGGCAAAGTTATAGCCTTGCCTTCTATTTTACTACAGTAACAAAAAAGCAAAAATTGCCCCAACAAAAACAAAAACCTCAGAAGTATGCAATATAGACTAAAATACTATCATATTAAGTTTAACTTCACATAATTGATTATTGTGTCAGTCTGTTAAAATGATTTTGTATTTTTTACAAATGCTGCCGATTGTAAGGAAAATATGGGGTTTGTGGTCATTTCTATTAAAAATAAGACATCAAGCCCTTGGACAGGAACATAAATCCCTAATTTAACATTGTTTCTTTGACTAAACTTTTATATTTTCTTATAGCATCTTCCCCAAAAATAGATCCAATGCCATGTGTTACAACCACCCACAAACTAAAAAAAAAATAATATTTTCCCTTAGCCTAGGTAAAAAAAATAAGGCTCAGAGGATTTCAGAAAGAAGTATTTCTGGGTCCTATGAAAACAACTAACCCACGGGTTCACAAGTACTACCTACAAAGTATTTTTCTTAAATTTATTGTGCATACCACTGCCAAACTAATCTTTAAAACACTGCTTTCTTTTAGTCAGAAACTTCCCTATGCAATTCCTAAACTATCAAGTTCACACTCTTATGTCTACCCTTTAAGGTTCTCATCTTACACGTCCTACCCAATTTCTTTTACCCCGAAAATGAACAGCCATATTACCATCAGCCTATTACAGTCTTCTCTTCACCTCCATGCTACTTCTGCTTCCTTACCTGTGGCCAGGTAACTCATCCCACAAGGATACTGTTTCTCTTCCAACAATCCAAAACACCTTTATATATTTACTCAAAGCCCAGCTCAATTCCTATTTACTCCCTGAAGAGTTCCTTCTCTACATGACCTCCCCTGATTTTTTCGCTTTTAAACCCCTACAAGGCTTAAAAATTCAAATCTCAACACAGAACAATATACTACTGTCATTTTTGTCATTTATTGTTTTATAGTAACTTTAAGTTTCACTCTTCTCCACACTTAAATTGAAACCAAGGGTATCATCTGTCATACATTTCTCTTGCTTTCCAACTGTGGTCAACACAATAATGTTGAGCACCACAGATGCAGAGTAAGCCAAAACACTTCCTAGTTGGGGCCATGGCCAAATCCCCTGCAGGGGATCTTGAAAAATCAAGACTTGATCCATATATCCAAAACCAAAAAGCCAGTACAAAAGGCAGTACTACTACCCCACACTCCAAAAATAAAGAACAAGCATTCTTAATTTAGGAAAATTCAAAATTTTAATAAAAACCAAATATGAACCTTATGCAATTCTGGCACTGGAACTAAATGAATTTTTTTACATTTAGCCTCTTCTTTTTAACCTCATTTGATTTGGTTTTCACGAGACCATGTGTTTTATGGGGGATTAATAGATGAACTACACTTAATGAGTATTGATTTTTTTCTTTAAAGCACTATAAACTCTTTCATTTTGTGTCAGGCTGGCAAAGTGGGAATGTAGGAAGATAAAGCACATTAAGACCCTTAAAAGCAACTAAGGCAAACTTTGCAAAAGTAAGTTTGAAAACTACCTGCAACATTATGAGATGAATAGTTTTACTTTTTTAAAGTCAATTTTAACATTCAATCTTCAAGGGGATGCCAGCTCTTTAAACTATGATAAAATTAGCCAATTAATCATATTAGAATTGTTTTGAAGATGATCAAATGGTGGTACTTTAAAATTTTATGAAATATTTTAGATTCTCTTATGCAAAATCTCTCTTCAGAATAGAATATATCTCACTTCTGACAATAAAGTAGTATTTGATTTCTATGCCCCAAAGAAAAGGTAACAGAATGTTATAGTATTTTTTTTTTTATACCAGTCTCAAAAGAACCACAGGATTAGGTTTAAAAATTGCAAAGCTAGAGGGGTGCCTGGGTGGCTCAGTAGTTTAAAGTGTCTGACTCTTGATTTCAGCTCAGGTCATAGATCTCAGGGTCTTGGATCAAGCCCCACCTCCGGCTCTGTGCTCAGCATGGAGTCTGCTTGTCCCTCTCCTTCTGCTCCGTCCCCACTCATTCTCTTTCTCTCTAAACTAAATAAAATCCCTTTTTCTTTTTAAAGATTTTATTTATTTATTTGACAGAGAGACACAGTGAGAGAGGGAACACAAGCAGGGGGAGTGGGAGAGGGAGAAGCAGGCTTCCCGCTGAGCAGGGAGCCTGATGTGGGGCTCGATCCCAGGACCCTGGGATCATGACCTGAGCCGAAGGCAGACACTTAACGACTGAGCCACCCAGGCTCCCCATAAATAAAATCTTTAAAAAAATTTTAAAGCTAGTCATTAAATATCATCTTACTCTAGTCCATTCATCTCATTTTTGTACCTAAGTAACTGAAGCAATGAAATTTAAGTATTGTCAAGGTATTAAACCAGTATTCTAACCAGAGATTTTTCTACTCTATTATGGTGTCTTTTAAAATTCTACAAACACCAGGAAAATTATCACCTAAAGTATCTAAAAAATCTTACATTAGCATTTCAAATCAAATTAAATATATTTACAAATTTACACATTAAATATATTTACACACACTTAACAAATGCCTCTGGGATCAAATTAAGCAAATGGATCCAACGAATCATTCACTTAAAAAAAAAAATTACAGATTTATTCATTTTAGAAAGAGAGCACAAGTGGGGAGTGGGGGGGGGGCAAAGGGAGAGGGAGAGCAAGAATCCCAAGCAGACTCCCTGCTGAGCGCAGGGAGTCCTGATTTCCTGAGATGAAATCAAGAGTTGGACGCTCAATCCACTGAGCTACGCAGGCGCCCTGGAGTCATTCACTTTTTTGATTCATTATATCTTTAGTAAGCAAAAATGTAACTACATCATTATTACTATTTTATATATATTTTATTACTATTTTCATATTTCAATTCCAAGAAAGAAAATAGCATCAGAAAAGTTAGCACAAATTTTTAAAATATCATATAATTTATATATATATATATAGTTTATATATATATATATATATATATATAAACTTTTAAACTATATACCCCTCAACTCCTGAGCATACCAGGGACTCAGTATTTTACACTAATTATACACACACAGTCAATAAATGATCCTCAACTTAAAGACTTTTTCATTTCAAAAGTTAAATGCCAGGTTGGTTTGACTAGAGAATTCAGACTACAAAATACTTAAATGTAAACCCATTACTCTTTAAGCATCTGCCTCTACCTCCACCACACCAATGAGAGTGGTAATCTTGGTGTGGAGTTGATCAACCCCTGTTCCAATCATTTATTGCTACATAATAACCACTCCAATAAATTAGTGGCTTAAAAATAAGAATGATGATTACTTTGTTCACAAATCTGCTATCTGGGCAGGGCTCAGCAGGGAAATCTCATCTCTGTTCCATGTCATATCTGCTGAAGCAATTCAACTTGGGGCTAGAAGACCTACTTTCAAGCTAACAAGTTGATGTTGACTGTAGGCTGGGAGTTCAGTCAGCGGAAAGCCTGGATTCTCCCAACTGGCTATGTATCATAGTTGCTGGGCTCTAAGAGGGGGGAATCAAAAGAAGGTCAAGCATATCACCTTTTATGACCTAACCTTGGAAATCACATAAGCAACACTTCTGATACAGTTATAAGCCTGCCTAGATTCAAGAAGGGAGCATGGGCCCTCTCTCTCTTTGGGAGGAGTGTCAACAACACATTATAGGATAGCAGATCTGTAGCCATCCTGAAAAACACACCCTTCCACAGCGCCTTTTTGTAATTCTCTCCTACTGTAATCTCCTACCTCTACGATTATTTCCTATTAGTCTCCTTTGAAGGCTTTTTCTCCCTGACCTATTCTCAATCTAGTCTTCTCAATCCACTTACCAATATTAATTTTAAAAAGCTACTACTCTTCTATGGCATTCTTCCAAGCAGTTTAAATTTATCAGCTCATTTAATCTTTGAAATAACCCTCTAAGGTAGGTACTGTTACTATCCCCATTTTATAGATAAGAAAAGAGGTACAAGAAGATTAGGTAACTTGTCAAAGATCACAAAATAGTAAGGGACAAAGCTGAGAGATGTCATCCATTCCTAGGTCTAAATTGCCACCCATAAAGGATAACAATTCCCATGATAATTTGTATCTCTAGTTGGGGTCTTTTCTGAGTTACTAATTCATATTTCTCACTGCCTTCTGGACTTCTTCACCAGGATGTCTTACTAAAAATTTAAAATATAGTTTTTTAAAAATGAATACATTATTCCTTCCCCCTGAAAGGGTCCTTCCTATTTTCTCCATCACAGTTAATGAATTACCTACTTTCTCAACTTCCAAAAATTTGGAATTAACTCCTCAGTAACCAAATTCTTTTGATTCTTCTTCAAAATGTCTTACCAAATTTCTTGTCTTCTCTGTCCCCACTGAATTAGGTCAGAATTTCACCTGCCTAGATTAATCAATCAACAGACAATTCTGGACTACCTACTAAATGACAAGAACTATGCCAGGTAGGGTACACCCTCTATATTCCCAACTGTCAATCTCTTCCCCATCGAAAGCCATTCTTCACAGTAACGTTAAAATTATCTGCCTCTCCACTCCTTCCTCAAAAAGTCACGCAGCTCCCATAAGCATAGCCTTAAAGCCCTCTTGAAGATTCCCCCAAACTGCCTCTGTGGGCTCAAGGCCTTGCTATGAACCACCACTCCACATGCCTAAAACATGCATACACAGACCCTATCTCTTCTCAGTATTTCCCGAATACACCTCACCTTAAAAATTAGTCACTTCTGTCTCTGCCTTGGAATGCCCTTCTCCTGCTTGAAAAGTTTCTACTCATCTATCAATATCCAATTTATATGTCATTACTTTACGAAACCTTTCCTAATTATCCCAGGAAGAGATTCTGTACTTATACTACACTGTATTATGTGTTAACATGTCTCCCTATGATACCACAATATAAGAAATGTATATTTTATTTCAAGAAATATATATTTTAGTCTCTGTACTCAGCTCCTAAGACCTTTGTTTTTTCCTAAGTGATAAATGTGCTAGGAACATCTTTTGTTCTATTTGGTCTTTGACCCTGGTTCCTGACACAGAGCTCCTAAAACCCTTATAATTTCCAAAGTGATGTGGTTGATAGGAACATCTTATGTGGAGCTCCTAAATCTTCTAACTTCCTGGGTGACAGAAGTGTCTTTTATTCTACTGAAGCAACAGGGCTCCTGGATGGGGTTGGTCACCAGAAAGATCAAGCATGATTAGAAGTCCCTCTACTCCTGAGTTAACTAAGTTAATAACTGATTATTCCTATGTGATGAAGCCTCCATAAAAATCCCTAAAGTATGGGGTCCAGAGAGCTTCCAGGTTGCTGAATACATCAAGGTCACCCAGAGAGGGCTTGAAAGTACTACACTCTTTCCCCCATACCTTGCCCTAGGCATCTCTTCCATCTGATTGTTCTGAGTCATATCCCTTTATAATAAACCAGTAATCTAGTTAGTAAATTGTTTTCCTGAGTTCTGTGAGCTGTTCGAGCAAATTATCAAACCTGAGGAGAGGGTCATGAGAACTCTTATTTTTAGCTAGTCTGTCAGAAGCACAGGTGACAACCTGGACTGCAACTGGTATCTGAAGTGGGGGGCATACTTGTTGTACTGAGCCCTCAACTTCTGGGATCTGATGCTAACTCCAGGTAGACAGTGTCAGAATTGAAATTAATTGTAGAACATCCAGTCGGTGTCTGCTGAAAAACTGAACTGAAATGTTGTAGGTAAAATCCCCACACATCTGGTGTCAGAAATGATGTACTGAGACTAGTGGTAGTGCTGAGACAATAGAGTTTTTTTCCTTTCACTCCCCCAACTAGGTTTTTAACTTAAACTGTCTTTTAACTCCAGTACTTGAGATGACTTCTGCCCTAGTACTCAATAAATGTTTGCTGAATAAACACATTTTCTCAAATACATGATAATTAATTAATTGGTAGCCAGGTTCCACACACAATTATCTAACAGCTAATATGGCTAAAATAAGCAGCATTTCAGCAAATAGAAGGTAAAGGGGGTGGTCCACATTTATATATCTCATGTTCATTACTATATATTTAGCTAGTTAATTGAACAAGAGAGATCTTTTTCAGTAACTGTTTAAATACTTTTGTAACTTAGTTTGAAAATCCAAGAAACATAAATGTATTTGTGTGCAAAAATGTGTTCTTAGCTATTTAAATTCTAATCTGGAGGTCAAACAACCATTGTTACCATAGTCAAATTACCTGACCTCAAATACAATTATCAAGGCACCTCCATTTACAGGAAAGAAAACACTTAAGTTCCTAATCCTGGCATTTAGGACCTCCACAATTAAACCCCAATTTACCTCACATACAATTCCTCTTCTTCATGCATGCTATACTCCACCAAAGTGGAACTCTTCCTTTGCCTCAAGGATCTACACTTACTTCCCTTTATGTCTTGGATTTTATTGTCTGCTTTATTAGAAAGTCCCTCCACCCAGTTGCACAAACTCAAATCTAACAGATCCTTAATATATCAAATACCACTTCCTACTCCTTTCCCACTTCTAGAGGTAATCTTCCCATTCTCTCAACTCCTATAGCACTTTATCTTTGACACCATTTATAACTTTATTTCAATTGTACACAGTTATACATCTTTATTCTCTCCCCACATTTAATAATAAGGGTAGGTTCTATATGTAACTCAACATTGTCCAAAGTACATTTCATGGAATTCACAAAATTAACAAGCAGTAGAAAATATAACAGTCTCACGGTCAACTAGTTTGGGAAATAAACTTCTCAGAATAATATACTTCTTTAATATACTAAGGTATGTTGTAACTCTCTAACAAAACAAAGTATGCCCATTTCCAAAACTTATTTGGCCTCTAAACCATTTTGGGTTTTTTGCAGCACATTTCATAGTATTACTATTTCTATGACATGCCTTTGAGACATGCAGCCTCGTTAATCTTGGCACCTTATCTTGAACTTAATAGGTATTCAACAAATATTTGTTGAATGAATGGGTAATTGACCCTGGTTAACAAAGAACTCTACCATAAAGGAAGCCTGCCCAAAAAAGAAGACTCCAAGAATGACAGGAGAGAAAAACAGCAAATGAGAGAGGAGTACAATGTCCTCAGTAGTGCAGTAAGAGAAGAGGAATACTTGTGACAACAGAGGAATTTACTACCCCAGCTACTTTTTATATGCAGGGAACAAATCTAAACCACGTAGGAATGCCTGTTTACAGCGTCCATCCTGAGGTAATCATTTAGAATCACTGGAGATAGAATCTTTCAGAAAATTTGTCAACAAGAGTTGAAACTATGAAGGTATTCTTGTCAATTTCCATGGTATACACTATTAAAGTAACTGAATCATCTATTACTAAAGCATTTCGCCAACTTAAGAAATATCCTGGAGTTTGATTTTGTTGTATGAGGGTGTTTATGTTATAAAAGGAAGTCTCACAGGATCAACAATAAGATTTTAAAAGAAGTAGAGTCAACACTTATGAAATTTCATGGATTCAAAGCATAATTTTGCATTGATTTAACCTCTTTTTCAATGTGGAAATGAAAGCAGAATTCAACTTAATCGTGCATTAAAACCAGGATGTATAAAAACAAAATATCCTGACTACATCCTGACCTCTGTTTCCTACAGTTCTCCAGCTGTGACTAAGAAAGGGAAGAGAAAAAGACACTCCCTGATACGTCCTACAATCTAGATCCTATGGTAGTAGCAACAGGAAATGGCAGTGATGACTGAGGTTTGTTTTTTGTTTGCCTCCTCACTCTAAAGCAAAGACCAACTTTTCCTTAGGGCTGAAAACTTATCCAAGAACAGAGTCCACTGTGGGCTGAAAAGATAAATACATTTCTTAATTGTAACTATTAACATTTAATTATAACTTTTAACGTAATAGGCTCTTAATTTTGATGAAGCAACAAAAGAAGGTCACATGAATTAAGATCTATAAGCATGTTTAAGGTTGCCCTATGAACCCTTTGGCCAGAGGACTGGTCTGTCTCTGTCATCACTGATCAGTTAAGTGCATATTACTAGTTACACATAACAAGTCACTCAGCTAAACTAAACCCTAATTTGGTTCAACTACTTTACTAAATAGCATGACCCTAGAAAGCAAATATATATTTACTTCCAAAATAAATAAATAAATAAATATATACACCCACATATATATATATCTACCTCCTCTCCCCTTTACCCTGGGGGGGGAGGGGGGCAGAAATCAAATATATTTTCAGTTAAGTTAGGTGGACTCATGTGGTCAAACATTTAAAGAAAAACAGACATAATATGGTCTTAGATACAACTGGGAATGTCAAGCAGGATTCATTAAGTCACAGGTTAATGCCTTATGAGCCATGTAAGAAAATAGTAAGTTTTCTATTAATAGTTGGCTGGTCATGTATTCATTTAGCAAATCAGACATCTCAACTTCATAAAGTTTTCTACCTTTATAAGATGTGAAAGATAAAACAAGGAACAGAACTATTTAGTATTTGCCCAGAAACACGCAGTAAAAGCTTTCAACAACCTCCCTGCTCCTGCATCAATCAATAAACAGATGGCACAATTTTGGAATTAGAGAAGTTACTGCAATATACCTCCCAACACTTACATCTGAGAACATACAATTAATTTTTCCAAATTCTTTCTTGTAATTATAATTCTTCACTCACAAATTACTATTTGATTGTTAGTTATTTTAAACAATGGTGTATGTTATTCCTCTCAACAAAAAGCATTATCTATCCAAGAGCTGACAGGAACCCCCCAAATATAGTAACAGTAACAAATGAAAAGTTCCCAATTGTTGTAAAAACTGTGGCATTCAAATTTTAAGCCAAAAAAACTGCTGACTCTTAAGCAGAAAAAGAATCCAATCTTCACTTGCGGAGAAATTCTCTAACGTCAACTGCAGTCTTCTCAATTATTACTTACACTTTTGCTTTTCAATGTGAAACACAAGCACACACAAAAAGGGTCTTTGCTTCCTTTTTCTTTACATCTGTTTTCATTTCTTTCACAAAAAGGGATCCTTCATAGGTTTCATTGTTTGGTGGTCCAATCAGAATTTTCCTATTCTATTTATCTCCAACATCACAGCTGCTTCTTACACTGAATTTCACTAAATTAAATTTTAAAGTTTTAGAGAGTGAAAACGCTCCAGGAAACGTTTGAATGCTCATTGTCTCAGGAGCTAAGGATTCTCCAGCGTGCCTTCACGTGGTTTTAAAATACACTTAAATTCCTTGAGACCCGAACATAAATGTTAATTTCTAGCTTCGCCTCCGCCTTCGGTCTAAAGGGCTAAGTAGGCCTTTTATTGTCCTAAAAAAACACTTCAGCCTTTTCGAATGTAAAGGAAAACTGGCCACTTGTAACGTTTACTAACGAAATAATTTTAATGACTCAACCGCAAGAAGCCCCCAGTCGTCCCAATCTCAGGTGGTCCCCTTAGAATATTGCGCGAGGATCCAAGCGACAAGCCGGGGCTCGCCCAACCTGGGGCTGCTGGCTCCTCTCTCCGCGCCCTGAGTCAGCCTTTCCCACTTCTCATCCCGAGTACATCTTCCAACCCCTAAACCTCCGAGGCTCCTCTCCAGCCCTGCGGACAAAACCAACCCTCCTCCTTTCCGACTCCAGGTTCCCTTCCCTGCTCCCTCCCCACCCGGGTCCCCAAGCCACCCCTCCCCCATTTCACGCTCCGCCCGCGCCGCCACCGGAGCCGCCACCCCACCCCTCGCCTTTCGCACCTTTCCTCCCGGGGCTGCGTCCGCTCCTCCGCCCGCCCACCTCGCTGCCCGCAGCGCGGGCCTGCCACTCCCCGAAGAGCCGCCGGGACTCACCTCGAAGAGCTCGGCCGTCGTAGCCATCCCGGCCGGCTGAGAGGCTCGCCTCGCACTGGAAGCCGTCTCCTCTTCACATGCTGCGCCTCAGCGGCGCCGCGCACAGGTCCCCGGTCGGCTCGCCAGCTCTGGCTCCGGGCCGCCGCGGGCTCCCCTACTCCCCACAGAGCCCAGGCGGGGCGGGAGGGCGGCCATGAAGCGAAGCCGCAGACGCCTGTCAGCTGCCTCCCGACGCCGCCCGCGCCGCTCCCATTGTCACCGCCTCGTACGCCGGAAGTGGAGCTGCGCGCGCGGGGTTGGCTGTCGGGAGGGGCCGGGGAGGGAAGCCTGCAGCCGGTGAACGGCAGAGAGGCTCGTCGCTGGGGCGAGTGAGGAAGCATGATCCTTGCGGGCCACCGTCCCGGAAGTGGCCCTTAGAGGAAGAAAGTACTGGGGTTCTTGGGGAGGAATGCTTCTCGGCATTCTAGGTGAGGATTCACAGAACTTTTGTGGCATGTGTTGACAGGAGGGACTCAGAGGTTTTAGTCACTCCCCCTGCTGAAGGAGCCAGCGTCTCTGCTGAGCCCAACCTGTTTGTGGTGGGACAGAAGGTGGCTCAGGTTGGGTGAGCCTCGGATCTTCCGGTAGAAGCCCCTCTGAGAAAGCCGGTCTGCGTCCTTTTTCCGTGGCGACCTTAGGGATGAGTTGATGCTTTAAGGCTTGTCATGGCCCAGCGGGCAGTGTGGCTCATAAGCCACGAGCCGGGAACTCCACTTTGTGGCACCGTCAGATTCTCCAGGTAAATGCAGTTTGAATTCTCAGGGGTGATGGATCGGAGGGATTGATAATGTACTGTAGTTTTGGGATGTGTCTTTGTCCGCCGCCTTGGGCTAGTTACTTACCTTCTGTTTCATCTGTTAAATGGAAATTTTAACACCACTACTTAATAGTATTGTGAGAATTAAATGTGTTGATGTTTGGCACATATTATTATGTGTTTTTCAATATTAGTATTACTGTAATAAAAATTAACTTCACCTGCTTAGGATTGAGATGGAGATGACCAAAGGAAAGGAAAGGAAAGGAAACTTACTGAGCACTGAACATGTTTCAGATGTTTCTACTTTCGTTAATAAAGATCATTCAAGGACATTTTAGCTCATTCTTCGGGAAAATCTTTGCCGAGCAGTAAAAGACTGTTATTTTCATATTATGTTTCATTCTTAGAAACTTTCAGGTGGGTTACTTTAAAGTTCCTAATTGTTGAAGAAAATTGGAAAAGTACAAAAAATAAAATCGTATTCACTTTTTCTTAGATTGTGTAGGCTGATCTGGCTCCACTTTTAGAATACGCCACATTCTATCAAAATAGCTCTGTGGTGAGAATTATACAATAACTCATTGTGAAATGTAAGTGGCAGTTCGCTAATCCGTATCACCTTTTATTCTTGGTGGCTGTTGACAGTTCTTTCTTGCCAACATATTTATTCTTCCCTGAGGAAAGCTCTGTAGGGAGGTAGCATAGCTCTGCATTGAGATTGAGTCAGATAAAGATGAGTGTGATTTTAAATGAAAGTGGTTGGCAATGTGGATATGAAAAATTCCCTCTTCACAACCCAAACATTTTTTGTTACTGAGGGTATCAGAGTTAAAGTTTGCCATTTTCTCCCAAGATACCTGGCTTGCTTTGTTGTTGTTGTACCTCAGGTAAGGAGTTTAATAAGATTTAGTATGGTTCAGGAGCCTCATTGGTTGGTCCAAAGTACTTATATATTCCTTTGAGTATGTTTATTTCTGCCATTCTCCTCCTCCTCACAGGTAACTCTTACGTGTTTGTTGCTATCCCTTTATTTTGTGTTTGTGCATTTTTCAAATTACACAATTAAGTGTGCTATAGACTTCATTTTCTTATATATGCTAGACTTCTCAGCACTATTTTTAAGAAACATCCATGTTACTTTGTGTTCATCTAGAGCAGCGCTGTCCAATAGAATTTTCTGCGATGATGGACATGAGAAATGTCCTAAATCTATGTTGTTTAATATTGTGCCACTAACCACATGTAGCTATTGTGCTTTTGAAATGTAACTATTATAACTGAGGAACTCAGTCTTGTTTAATTTTAAGTTTAAATAGTCACATGTGGCTAGTGGCTCCTATTTTGGACAGTGCAGATCTAAGCCATTGCTCTTTTGTACTCTATGGTTTACATCTTTCATGTTTTACCTGTCCCCTTCCCCTAGTGATGATAATCCCAGGTTGCCTCCAACTCAGCCATCAGAATGGTGATGCAGTAGATATCCTCAAAAGGCTCATAGGGCCTATCTATGCTGATTTTGACTAAATATTGCCAAATAATTAGCTCTTCAGAATACTTTCTCCAGTTTCCAGAATACTTTCTCTACTTCTCATCAGCAGTGAGCAAAGGTTCCTATATCTCCATTCTTTCCTAACATTTATTCTACTTTTTGTCAATATTGCTATAAAGGATAGCTTATTTTCATTTGCATTTCTCTGTGTAGCAGTGATTGTTAGCCCTTTGGATTTCCTTTTCTGTGGATTGCTTGTACATATCCTTGTCTTTGAGAGTTGCTATTTGTCTGTTTGTTTTCATGTTAATTTTCTCCTGAAAATTAATTCGTTGTGTATTCTTGTGTATTCATCATATATTCTCGATACTAGGCTTTTGTCATTTTTAGCTACTACAGATATTTTCTCTCATTTTGTCATTTTTAACTTTATGTATCACTTGTTTAAACAAACCACTAATTTTATTACAGTCAGAGTAGTACTTTGGGGGTTTTGTTGAGGTCATACTCTACCCTTATTTTCCAAAGCTATCTTCTTACATTATCGTCTCTTAACTTTATCATTTTATCGGTCATGTTTAGGTCTTTAATCCATCTTCAGATGTGGTGTTAATAGAGGAATCCATTATATTTTTCTCTATAGTGGGCCAGTTTTCCTGTATGTTACTTTATTTTTTTGGTATATATATAGATTTTTTCATTGATTTGTGGGACTGATAGTTGATTATATTTCTCTTATAAATACTGGTCTGTTTCAGTTCTGTTAATTTATTTGCCTATTCTTGGACCAGTACCATACTGTATTTATATCTGTGACTTTGTAACTTATCTTAATACCTTACAGAGATGAATTTTTTTTTACTGCTTATAAAAATAAGTTCCTTGAAGAACTCGTTGTTTTCAGATTTTTTTTTTCTCATTGTACTCAGGATATTTCAGAAGAAAAATTCAGATATGTTTGGGTGGGCTTTTTAGCATCTCTGTGGAGGCAGCAAGTTGGGTTCAAATAATTCATCTGTCACTTATTAATTCTGTATCATTAAAGAAATTAGTTTTATTATTTTCCATTTTCTGAGCTCTTGGGCCTGGTGTAAGGGCTAAGCGTACATACTCTGGCATATTATCCACATATATGTCAAAGGTTAATGGCCATAATTTAAGATTTTTAAAAGGAGATGATTGTTCCTGTATGTAATTATGTTTTCCCAAAACAAAACTTGGTTTAGATTCTGATTTAGAAGTTTGCTGTCCAGATATATAGTAATAGTATCAGCTTCAGTATGGCTTAGTTTGTTATTGTACCCCATAATTGTAGGGCCAAGGTTTGAGTCCTATTTTAGAAAAGGTCTAGAATAAATCTGAAATGATAGGTTGAGTCATCCAATAAAAATATTTATTGAGCACATGCAAGGTATTGTGTACAGTCCCAGATTAACTTCTTTTTTTTTTTTTTTAAGACTTTGTGTCTGGCTTCTTTGTTTTGTTTTGTTTTGTTTAATTTTATTTATTTTTGACAGAAAGAGAGAGCACAAGCAGGGGGAGCGGCAGGCAGAGGGAGAGGGAGAAGCAGACTCCCTGCTGAGCAGAGAGCCAGATGTGGGGCTCGATCCCAGCCACCCAGGTGCCCCCCAGATTAACTTCTTATCTTTACATCCAACATTGAAATTCTTACACTTAAGAAGGACTTTAATTATCCTCTAGATAACCAAAGGGTAAGACACTGGGCTGGAGTTTAGTCCACAGTTCTCAACTATTCTTATCCAGACACCAAGAGAAAGAAATGGCATTCAGCTGCTAAGCCATTACTGGAGGGCTAGCTAAATCTTTTCCTTTCTCAATCAAAAAAGTACATGATAATGGGAGTGAAGTTTACTAATATATAGAGATAACTTTGAATACATTCCTATTTTTCTTTTTAAAAATTCTAAAGTAAACATCAATATCTTATTAGGGGTATTAATGAAAAAAAATTATTTTGGCCAGGTGTGTTTTTGATTCTTGATGAGAATTGCTGATATATTTAGACACCCCTTTATTGTGCAAATAAGAAAATAGACTTAGGGAAGTTAGGTGACTTACACAGAAGTTAATACCAATAAATGACTTTGTTCTGGACATTAGAGTGGAGAGAAAAGGAATAGGGAAAGCCCATCTTTTTTTTAAACTAAGAAAATGTGACATAACATTTTGTAAATGAGTAAAAGCATCTTATTCAGAATTTAATTTTATTACCTCATAATATCTTTCAGGGCCATAGAGATGAACATTTTTATTGCTAAAACATTTTTACATTTTAAGGAGTTGGCAAGAAGACTCAGGGTATTTGTTATTCACTATTAACTGAGTAGAATTGAACATTCCTTTTACATTTGTATCATCTCAACTAGTGAATCCAAAATTATGGCAGGTTAAATTGAACCACTTATTTGATTCTGCTCTACTAAGATGGAATCAGAAAAGAAAAAAAAAGCCTTATAGATGCCTAAAAAGTGTCCAAGTATACTTTCCTGGCCTACGAAGCAGGAATCTGAGTGACCAAGAAACTAGAATTTTGAATTAGAACCATGTACTCTACCTATTTAAAAAATTAACTAAATTGAGCTATTTTCAGTAATAAATAATGACATTATAATTTGAGACAACATACCAAGTATACAACATTTAGTTACTACAGTAGAAATTTAACGTGTGATACATTGTTTTGGTTGTGGATTTTGTGGGTGTATGTATTTGTTATTGTGTGTTTTGTTGTTATTACTGTTAGTCTTGTGTTTTGGGTTTGTTTTTGTTTTGGGGTTTTTTTGGATTTTTCTATTTTTATTTTTCTTGGAAGAACCATTTATGATATTTTTGTTTCCATAATTCAGACGGTATCCAACTGTTGAAAAACGAGCCAGAGTCTTCAACGGAACAAGTTATGTGCCTATTCCTGAAGATGGTCCCTTTCTTAAAGCACTGCTTTTTGAACTTAGATTATTGGATGATGATAAGGATTTTGTAGAAAGTCGTGATAGCTGTTCACACATCAATAAAACATCTGTCTATGGACTCCTAGTAGGAGGTGGAGAACTCTGGCCAGTTGTTGCTTTTCTGAAGAATAACATGATATATGCTTGTGTTCCACTAGTTGAACAAACTTTATCCCCTCGTCCACCATTAATTAGCATTAGTGGAATTTCACAAAGCTTTGAACTTCTTTTTGGGATACAGGATTTTCTTCACTTGGGTCAAAAAAATGACACTGAGTTAAACACAAAATTGAACCAACTGCCTGATTTGCTTCTACAAGCTTGTCCATTTGGAACTTTGTTAGATGCCAACTTACAGAATTCACTGGATAGTATTAATTTTGCTTCTGTGACACATCCACAAAAACAGCCAGCCTGGAAAGTTGGAACATACAAAGGAAAACCACAAGTTTCTATTTCTATCACTGAAAAGGTAAAATCCATGCAATATGATAAACAGGATATAGCAGATACATGGCAGGTTGTTGGAGCTGTCACTTGCAAGGTGAGATTTTCTCTGATAATTGTGTTATCATACCATTGAACACCTATGGAGAAAAGTAAAATTTTCTAACTTTATTTTACATTGTTATATGACATTCTTGATTTTTATCATAAACAGTAGTCATTAAATATGTGAAATTTTGCGACATTACCTTTTTGTATTCCTTATGAATTGAATTTTTTTTAAAGATTTTATTTAAGAGAGAGAGTGCACAAGCCAGAGGGAGAGGCAGAGGGAGAGGGAGAAGCGGACTCCCCACTAAGCAGGGAGCTCGATGTGGGCCTGGATCTCAGGACCCTGGGATCGTGACCTGAGCCAAAGGCAGACGCCCAACCGACTGAGCCCCTTATGAATTGTATTAGTTATATATGGCTGCATACTGAATTGTTCCATTATCCCCAAAATAAACATTTATTATCATCATTGTTCTGTGGGTTAAGACTTCAGGAGCAGCTTAGCTAGGAACGTCTAGTGTGGAATCATGAGATCACAGTCAAGGCAGCTGGAACTATAGTCACCTGAGGGTTTGATTGGGGCTGGAAAATCTACTTGCAAGGTGGCTCACTCAAATGGATAGCAAGTTGATGCTGGTTGCTGGTGGGAGGGCTCAGTTCTTTTCCATGTGGACTTCTCAATAGTCTGTTTAAGAATATCCTCACAACTTGGTGACTGGTTTCCTATGGATCAAATGATGAGAAAGAAAGAGAAGGCACAGGTAGAAGCTATTCTTTTTATTACCTCAGCTGAGGACAGATGGCATCACTTTTACCACTTTTTGTTCACTAGAAACAGGTCACTAAGTCCAGTCCACATTCAAGGGGACTAGAATTAGGCTTCACCTTTTGAAAAGAGTAAAAGAATTTGTGAAAATATTTTAAAACCATCATATTTGATATTTTCCATTTCCTCTAAAAGGATGAAATTGACAAATCTTTGAATTAATATCTAAAACCATTTTTATATTTTTTATTTATATATATTTCATATTTTTATATATTTTATATATAGGGGCTCTTATTTAAACAGGTTTGTAGGTTAATATAGTGTTCTCTGGTTTCAGGATAGAAAATAGGAAATGGCAATAGGAGTAACAATATAATTAGTAGTGAGGAGTGCCATTTTGAATAATGATCAAAAATTAAAGCCTTCCAGGGGCACCTGGGTGGCTCAGTCGTTGGGTGTCTGCCTTCGGCTCAGGTCATGATCCCAGAGTCCTGGGATCAAGCCCCACATCGGGCTCCCTGCTCCGCAGGAAGCCTGCTACTCCCTCTCCCACTCCCCCTGCTTGTGTTCCCTCTCTCGTTGTGTCTCTCTCTGTCAAACAAATAAATAAAATCTTTAAAAAAAAATTATAGCCTTCCATAATTTCTGCAAGTACATATCAATATTTTAGATGTCCTTATTTTTCTGATATCCTTTATTCTCTGCACTTATGAATATAAACTTTTTAATAAAACTTAATGTTGAGTGGCTATGTACAAATGCTCTAGGTAAAAGTAGATTTCAAGAACAGAAAATTAGAACAGCCCTGGCAGACAAATTGGGTCTTTCTTTTCCTCTTTAACCTTAAAGTAACTTAAGAGTTTATGTGTCTGTTTTAAACTCACTTCTGTCATGATCAAAAATATATTCCAGTTATTAACTTATTAGAAATAACTATTATAACTAGTATAAATGATGGGGCGCCTGGGCGGCTCAGGTGGCTAAGTATCCAACTCTTGATTTTTGGCTCAGGTCATGATCTTAGGGTTGTGAGATCGAGGCCCATGTCAGGCTCCACACTGGGCATAGAGCCTGTTTAAGATTCTCTCTCTCCCTCATCTGTCCATCCCACCCCCAGTAAGAAAAAAAAAAAAAAACTATTATAAATGGTTCTAAAATTGAGGTGTGCATGGATTATGTCATTCACAAATCTTAAAGTAGTTGAACCCTTCATTCTCATAAGTCTGTGAAATAAAAGGAAAATTCACCATTTTTGTTTTTCCCTTCAGTGGCAATAAATAGGGAATATGTTATATATAAATTTACTACTAATTAATATCATGGTGTTTAAATATCTCAGCTCATTGATAGGCTGACTGACCCTAGTTTATTGCTTATGGGAATTTTGGATTGGTTTCTATACAAACTATCATGATGGAGAACTTTCTTCTTTAAAAAACTTTCTTCTAAAAATAAAAAGAATGGGGGTATGCCATAATCCATGCACTAAATGTTTCTTTAAGCTTGTATGTAAATAGTACATCTGTTAGCCAAACATTTTTTTTAAAGTTCTTCAGGAGCTTAGTATTTAGAAGCCTATTATAAATGGAAATAATTATCTTCATTTAATCTTAGTCCTAGTAGAAAACCTGGTGAACCAAAAGCCAGTGGACTGAAGTTCTAGTCCTCATTCCACCACTAATTCTTTGGTGTCTTTGGAAAAGTCATAATTTTTACAATCTTTTCTCATTTTTAAAATCAGGTTAAGTTCCTAGGTCCCTTCTGTTTTTATAACACCTAGTTATAAGTGAGATGTACATATGCCAGATTGGCTTAAAGGGTAGTACCCAGGTTTCATCTAGAATGACTGTCCTCATTCTATAGTAAATGACTGATGATCTGGTATTTTAAATGACTGGGTAGCAGATAATCCATTGGTGGCTTCCATAATGGTTGCAATTTTCCGATCCCTCTAAGAATATTAGACTGATTTAATAAGCATAAACTGAATATTCAAATATTGTAATAGTATTTGCTATTAATATTTGCTCTTTTATTATCTCCATAAATCTGTCAAAAAACAACTTTTTTTTGTTCTTTCTAGTTCACATATAGAGTGAAGTAGCAGATGGTTTGAAACTCAAAACACTAAAATATTTTTTTTCATGGCTGCGAGTAATTTATTTTTTATTTTTTTATTTTAATTTTATTATGTTAATCACCATACAAAACACTAAAATATTTTTAAGTTTTGTGGTAAGGTTATTGGACATCTTTATTTTCAAATGTGATAGACATTATTGTAACTGTTACCAAAAAATCTTTATGAGGTACTAATACCTGGTACTGTTCATAATGCCTGCCGGCTAAGTGTTTACATTGTATAGCAGATATATTCTTGAATTCACACATATGTCAAGCAGTAGATAAATAAGAAAGTGAAACATGTCACATTGGAATGGAAAACAAAGGTAGGTACACAATTAGAAAAAGATGCCCATTCAGTAAACATTTTTTTGAGTGTCTCATATAGCAATGTGCTAGGCACTAGAAATACAAAGAAAAATATAACAGTTCTTGCTTTCAAAGAACTTAAAGCTTCAAGAGGGAAACAAACAGTGTACGGGTATCTGTAGGGGGTGAGCAGTTATTGCATGATGTGGACTATGTATATGATAGTAGAACTAGCTGCTTGCATTTGGAGCTAAACATTATACCTGCTAAATTCTATTAACTCTTAAAATATTTGTTCAGATCTACCAAACAAAACACATCAATAAGCCTTCTATGGCCCAATTGGCTAGTTTTAATTGGGTGCTTTAATAGAGGTAACTGTCAAGTTAGAGTTGAGGTAGAAAGGAAGAACCTGTTTACCATGAACACACAAGTAAGGTATATCATTCTGATTGGGTCAGAAAAAGAGCCATTACAAGGTTTATGGGAGTAAAGGTATTTAATATAGGATTTAGGGCTTACTAAAAATAACAGTTAATTTAAAACTTTATGAAAGTGTGAAAAATAATTTTGAATTCTGTGAAGCTCATACCAGGTGTAAGAGGAGTTGAGAGAATAAAAATTCTGATCTTCTGGCTGCAGCCTTCCAGAAACAGTCACTAATGACTTTAGTCTGAAGAAGCCAGAATTCACAGATAAGTCTGAGATGCCACCATGTCTATCTGTTACAGCCTCAAAGCAGAAATTCATGGAAAGTTCTGAAAAGTGCTGCCTCTGGCCACCACATCCTTAAAGCAGGAGCAGAGAGGTCTGTGAAGCTGTCATATCCAGCTTCCATAACCTTCCAAAAATACTGGCTTCCCATTTGCAGGGTAGAAAATGATTAAAGAGGTAGATGGGAGCCAAACAATGAAAGGCTTAAAAGTAATGCAAAACTGAGGGGAAACTATTGAAAGATCTTGAGCGTGGATACAATATATTTAGAATTCTGTTGGATCCAGAAGATGGATTGATTAGAGGAAGGCGAATCTAGATACATTTAGAGGGCTGTGACAAAAATTGTAGGGGCCTGTACCAATGTGTTTGCAATAGGAATGGAGAGATTTTAGTGGACTTAAAATAGCTTTTTAAGGGTTTAGATGTAAGCAGAGGGCTCTAAGAAGTCTCTCCTAGTTCCTGCTTGGTATCTGAGAGCATAACAGAACCACTAACCCAAACACAGAAAGCAAGAATACCTTGAAATAAAAATGAGTTAAGTTATGGGAAATGACTCAGATAAATTTAGAAAAGCCTCACCCAGAAGATGTATGCCTCTAAGATCTTGGTAATATCTGTTTCTGTTTCCATTACAGTGTGATTTAGAAGGAATCATGCCAAATGTTACCATCAGCTTGAGTCTCCCCACCAATGGGTCTCCACTTCAGGATATTCTAGTTCATCCTTGTGTAACTTCTCTTGACTCTGCTATTCTGACTTCTAGTAGCATTGATGCAATGGATGATTCTGCATTTAGTGGACCTTACAAATTTCCATTCACTCCTCCTTTAGAGTCATTCAACTTATGCTACTATACTTCGCAGGTAAACAACCTTGGAAAGTTGAGACTTTGCTAATCTTTGTATTTATGAGTTCTTTTGTAAGCAAATCATTCATACTTTTGGCCCCCATGAGAATTTTTCATTATTAACCAGATAGTAATTGATGAATGAAGATGAAGATTCAGGTCTTTGAATAAGATACTTCTCTCTGGTGTCTGTAACAGCATTAAATGGTTTTCAAAGTCATGGGATCTTTTTTTTTTTTTTTTAATGTCCTAATAAGGACTCCATGGTCATAGGATAGATCCTGGTATAATTTAGTCATGGTTTGAATTATAACAAAATTCCTGTAATCCCAGGCAACTGGGGTGACAAATACATAATATTATATATAGATATTGTTTGTTGAATAACTGTTGTGTCAGACATTGTCCTAGGCACTTTACATGTTTTCTCCAGTACTTTTAAAACCCTTATTATGGGTATTACTGGCCCCATTCTACAGATGTGGAGAGTCTCAGAGAAGTTAAATGACATGCCCAAGGTCTTATAACTGATAACAGAGTCTGGATGAACCCAGATTTTCCACACTCCAAAACCCAACTTCCTTTTTACTATACCATTTGTCTTTTGTCCTAATTATGAATCAATAGTTTAGAAAACCTACTCAAGCTAGCTTACATAAAGGGAATTTATTTTGATAATATAAGAGGCAATCTGAGCGTCATTCAAGGATAGTAGACCCAGCCTGTACTGGGAATAGAACCAGAAAATCAAAATTAAAATCACTCTGTGCTCAGTGTCTATACTGTCTACCTCATCTCTGCTACTCAGTTTTCTCTTCCAACTGGCTTTCTCTGCTTCCACATGACCTATAACTCTAAAACCTTATGCTACATAAGTAGAGTATTTATTACTTCAAATGTACCAGAAAGAATGATTGGCTTACTTCAGCCTACAGATAGTTTCTCCTTCAATCAGTTATTGATAACCAGTTGAGTAAGCTATTGCTGAGCTAGGGGGTGGGGGAGTCACAAGATACACATAGGGAACTGTGAGCAGGGAGTCAGTGAACATTATGTCTAGTGCACATCTTATGTTGCAGGTCATAGAGAACCTGGAGGAGGGGAACCTGGATGAGCAAGCAAGGAAAAACAGTGTACTGCAAACCTTTGTAAGGCACCTTTCTTATCTCTGGAAACAGAGAAGGAAAAATCCCTGCCTTTAGAACAATAATGGCTCCCTCATCTATTATCAAAACAGTGTAGAGTAATCTGTACATGATAACTACATTACTACAGGCCTTTTTCTCAATCATCATTGGTATTTTAGACCCATTAACCTGAGAATTATACAAAAATTTGTTTGTGTTTGTTTCCAGGTCCCAGTCCCACCAATTTTGGGTTTTTATCAAATGAAAGAGGAAGAAATACAAGTAAAAATAACAGTTAACTTAAAACTTCATGAAAGTGTGAAAAATAATTTTGAATTCTGTGAAGCTCGTATACCTTTTTATAATAGGTAGGAATAAAACAACCTGGTACCATGATTTCCATCTTTCTTAGTACATTCCCATTGCCCTACAGTAAATTATTTATCATTGTTTTTTTACCTTATTTTTAAGATCTAAAAACTTTATTCAAATGAATGCTGATTCTGAACCAAAATTCAGTCATAAAAATAATCTCTTTACTTTTAAATGTGTCTTCATTTCTCTAGTTAAACTTACTAGTCAATACAGGAGGGTATGTGATGTAATGAGCACTGGGTATTACATAAGACTGATGAAACACAGACCTGTACCTGAAACCAATAATACATTATATGTTAATTAATTGAATTTAAATTTAAAAATGTTAATAAATAAGTAAACTTACTAGTAAATACAAACTTAAGCCAATGTAACTAGGGATTATTTCACTGCTGGCTTTATTTCTAGAAATTTCTCTGTGCTCTACATATAAGTCAAACCCAACTATCAGCTACCTGGTGAATTAAGCCAATGGTAACATAAGATTACTTCCTCAACAGTTCTGCTTTTAAATTTGTTCTACAGCATAGTTCTTTTCATAGGATGCCTAAAGATATAGTGAAATTATAGTTTTAATGTTATGTCATTTCATATGACTGTATTAATACATTCTTTTTTTTTTTTAAGATTTTATTTATTTATTTGACAGAAACACAGCGAGAGAGGGAACACAAGCAGGGGGAGTGGGAGAGGGAAAAGCAGGCTTCCCGCAGAGCAGGGAGCCCGATGCGGGGCTTGATCCCAGGACCCTGGGATCATGACCTGAGCCGAAGGCAGATGCTTGACGACTGAGCCACTCAGGTGCCCCTGTATTAATACATTCTATATGATTTTATAGTTGTCTTTTAGAATTAATAATGAAATGTCTATCATCACCAAAAACATTTATTGTGTTTTTGGTGTTTTTTGAGATATAATATTCGTTATTTGTTCTACTTTATTCTGCAAACTTGAATATATAAATCTGCGTTATGGGGCGCCTGGGTGACTCAGTCGTTAAGCGTCTGCCTTCGGCTCAGATCATGATCCCAGGGTACTGGGATCGAGCTCCACATCAGGCTCCCTGCTTGGCGGGAAGGCTGCTTCTCCCTCTGACCCTCCCTCTGCTTGTGTTCCTGCTCTCGGTGTCTCTCTGTGAAATAAATAAATAAAATATTTTTTTTAAAAAATCTGCTTTTATGCTGTCTTTCTATTAAGTAACACTAGCTAGATTTGACTTAGATCTCTTTAAACTCTTCTATGATCATTTTTTTCTTCATATTTTGTCCTTTTCTTTTTTAAAGAGGTCCAATCACACATGTGGAATACAAAGTTAGTTTTGGCCAGCTTGAAGTATTTCGAGAGAAAAGCTTATTGATCTGGATTATTGGTGAGCTTTTACTTATTGACTTTTTTAATTCATTTGTTGTAGAATCTACTTACTTTAAAATAGTTAACTGGTACATTTGTGTTTTTAGGACAGAAGTTCCCCAAATCAATGGAAATTAGTCTTTCTGGAACTGTCACTTTTGGAGCCAAGAGTCATGAGAAGCAGCCATTTGATGAGATTTGCATTGGAGGTACAGCATATTTAAAGGTAAATACATTTATGTGGCTCACTACATTAAAAACCCTTCCTTTGTTTTTAAATTGCATATATCTAATTGATTTTTAATGTATTCTAGCCATTTTTTGTGGGAGAACATCTTGTCTGTGCTAAGTCTCTTTAGATTTTTGTGAGATTTCTTTTTGTTTAGTATTAGTCACTTTCTATTTCACTTAATATAAAAAATTTTTAAGGTGAGACAGTTAAGTATAACCTTAACACATCAAAGTAACCAAGTTCTATTTCCCAGCTCTTAGTTATCACATTTAAGATTTCTATACAAAAAATATAAGATGTAGCCCTTGCCCTCTAGAAATTTTCCACTGATGCATGTCAGTAATTGATCAGTGCTAACTCCTTTTGGTATTTGAAGGAAACAGTGAGCATTTCTGACCAAAGTGGTCAAGGAAAGCTTTGCAGTAGAGATGGGAGTTTAAGCAAAACTCTGAGGCCCAGATAAGCATGAAAATGAAACTTTGAAGATTGACCAACATTTATATAGGTAAATAAATTACTTAGTCAAAGGAATGAAGGATGACAAGGCACACTTAGGAACCAGTGCTAGAAATAGTAGTAACACATCAGGCTGGATAAGTGATTTAGGTCTAGATTGTAGCTTTGGAGGGTTTGCATTCTGACTTATTCCTTTGTTAGAAAATGTTTTTAGTTTTATATAGATCTTTCAGAAAACAATACTTTATGAAGATCAGTCTGGAATGGATGTGAGAAGGTGAGTAGGAAAAAAAATAATAAAACTTGATTCCCGATGAAACGTAGTAAGTTAATGATGCTGAGTGTCACAGAAAGAAAGAAAGACTCCCGGAGAAGCTGTGATAAAGGTAAAGCATTGGTCACTAATTAAATATAGAAACAAAAAATAGTTTTAAGTCCAAGATTTAAAAACATTTTTTTAAAAAAATGTAGCTTCAATCAGACTTGAAGCTCCAAGAGAGCAGAGACCATATGAGTGTCATTCATTTTTTATTTTTATCACCAACATCTAGTTCATTACCTACCATATAAATATTTGAAAGATGAATATACTTAGAAAAAGTACTAATATGGAGAAAGTTGGGAGGAAGTGGGGTACATATCATTTATGTTGCTGGTGATAGCAGCATATCCCAATGTAAGTGTCTAGTAGGTAGCTGAAAACCTAGAGCTAGATTCTCAAGAGAGAATTCAACAGTATATAAGGATTCAGGAGTTACCTTGTGGAGAAAAAAACAGTTGAGGCAGTGGAAATGAGTAAGATCAGAAAAAAAGAAAATAAGTAGATGATTTAGAAGACCCAGTGAGAGGAATTGAAGGGATGATCAGAAAAGTAGCAGGAGAACCTAAATAGAATGGTAGAGAAATCAGAGAGATTGAAATCTATATAATAACAGAAGAAATGGTAGTGAAGTCAGAAGTGCAGGGACACCTGGGTGGCTCAGTCCCTTAAGCATCTGCCTTCAGCTTGGGTCATGATCCCAGGGTCCTGGGATCTAGTCCCACATTGGGCTCCTTGCTCAGCAAGGAGTCTGCTTCTCCTTCTGGAGTTTGCCACTCCTCCTTGCTTGTGCTCTCTTTCCCTCTTTCTCTGACAAATAAATAAAATCTTAAAAAAAAAAAAGTACACTAGTGATACTCATTTCTTCTATCTTGGCTTCAGCTATATCCACAAGCTTTGTTTCAAGGATTGTTATAAAAAGTCCTACTTCCAGATATTTTTTAGAAAAAATATGGGATGTTACTACACTGTAGGTCTTGCAGAGGTAGGGATTCTGACTTTTTTAATTCATTACCATCACCTACTCAGTTATAATCTGATTGCAAGAATGTAATACATATTTGTGTTCACTGAATAGATTTTTTTATAATATTTAGTTATATGGAAATCAATTTTATTATAACTTCCAGAATCCAGAATTATACCAAACAAACAAGCAAAAGCCCTTTACAATTAGAGATAATGTAAGTTGCAATAGGAAAAAAAATGCTTAAAAGATCAGAAAATTTACATTCTATGTATGTGGCCCAGTTAATTTGGCAATCAAAAGGAGAAAGTTAGGAAGTAGGAGAAATTTGCAGGGATGGGAGATGGAAGAAGAAGTGTAGAAAAGATAACAGGATATTGCAAAATCAGGAGCTTTAAACAGCAAATATGAGAACCACAGCAAAAGGACACTGGAGCTCCCTCGATAAGACACAGACCTTTGATAGTTCATGTGAATATCACTGTGACTCAGGCACCCCACCACTATGCCTTTAGAGAAAGTACTAAAAATAGCCCTTTCTACAATAGCACAGTATAATAATTGGCATTTATACTGATGATGCCACATTATCAATTAAATCCAGAAATACGGATTACATTTTAGAAAGGTTTCATAGGTGAAAGGATGATTTCTAAGCTTAGTTCTAGAAAAATTGAATTTTAGTTTTCTGGAAAATTAAGCAGAACATCTCATTCCTTCCAAACATGAGATAAACTTTCAGTTTTAGTAATTGTATTCTTGAGTTTTGCTAGAAAGTGTATACATTTCTGCCTGTAAAAGAATTATGATCTGAAATATATCACAATCATATAGCCTTAGAGATAGAAGAGAATATGCAGAATACCAGACACCCTAAGGGAAGAAGCACCAGTTTTTGTTGTCAGTTGAGTCTGAGTTCACATGCCAGCTCTGCTACTTAAATTCTGGGATGCTAGTTGCTCCCATCTCTGAACCTCAGTGCCCTCATTTGTAAAATAGGGATGCTTTGCAACATAGATTACAGTCCATATTAGTGAAGTATCTGGTGGGTGTTAAGCACTTCCTAATGACAGCCTTACAAAGAAATGGTCTTAATGCAAAGGAGTAAGGTGTATGTGTGTATGTATGCACCAAAGCACACACACACATTTTTATTTTGTGAACTATGTGAAGTGAATCCCTAAAATTGTGTCAAGGGAAAAAAATGTGACCATAACTTTTATCAAATAATCACCTCAGTTGGTATATTTCTCTTCTTTTTCTAGCTTCATTTTAAGATCTTAGATTATACACTCACTGGTTGTTATGCGGATCAGCATTCAGTTCAAGTTTTTGCATCAGGAAAACCAAAAATAAATACACGTAAGTTGTACAGATGCAGACTAACTTGAGGGAATTAAAATGGTGCTATGCAATTACTACCTAAGACAAAGTTAAAATGTAATAGAGATCAGAGAATAATCCTAATTTATAAAAATTCTGACCTGATCCTATCCTGTGTAACAGTATGTGTACTTTACACTGGCCTCTGCCTTCTCTTGTTTATAAAATGGTCTGGGTGAGCAAGAATTGGTATAGAGGTGGGCTTTAGTATAAAGTTGGATTTGTTTTCCTCTGCTTATAATATACTTTTTTATTCAGAAGTTGTTTCCCGACAAGGCTTTGAGTCTGGCTCAGACAATTTATTAGCTGTGTAAATTTGGACGAGTTAGTAAACTTCTCAAAGTTTTAGTTTCCTCATCTATAAAATGGAAATAATAGTACTGTTTATCTCGGGATTGTTATGAGATTTAGATAAAATTATATTGACCAAGTGCCTAGTATGATGCTTAGCATGTAGCATGGATTCAATAAATGTTAGATGTGATTATTATTTAAAATTTTAAATATTTTTAGCAAATGCTATAGTCAATGAGCATTATTTAGTGCCCTCTCCATTTTATAAGTAGGAGGGCAATAGAAAGAAGGTTTCCAGCCTTCAGTGAGTTTGTTGGTTGTAAGTAAACATGTACATGAAACATGTACATGAAAACACAGGGAGACAAAAAGTAATTTATAAATGAATTCAGAATTATTTAATTCAGATCAAATATTTATAGTAGCATAGAACAGAAAAGTAACTAGAATGAGGTTAAAAGTTAGCTAAACATAAGCAGAACTCTTAAGTTTTATTTATTTAAGTAATCTCTACACCCAATGTGGGGCTCAAACTCATGACCCCAAGATCTTCTGACTGAGCCCAGGCGCCCCTAGATAAATATTTCTTAAACTAAGGATTAGGATCCCCAAAATAGGTAGGATAAGAGAGGACTTTGTACATGAAAGTTTCAAAAGGATTACAGAACTCAGAACTACAGAATTCTAAGCGATTACTTGTGAATGGCAGTAATAAATTCTATGTAATGGAATCAGAATAAGTCATATTCTTTACCTCCTTAGGATTTCCCTATGTTTTCTCAGGCATCATTTTTTGGTTGTATTTTAAAGAAATGCATATACATGGAAGAGTCTTCAAGATGCATTTTTTTAATGAAGGCATGATATATCAGTTTAGACAAACCAGTCTAAATGCAGATATTTTGGATTCTATCTATGGGATACTAAATGCAAACAGACCAATATTTTAGACTGTATGGGAGATATAATTTTCTCTTTAGGTAATATCTAAATATTTTAAGTATCTTATTAATATTAACTAAACATATTGTAGCAATTCTCAGAAAGCATAATACAGGATGGGGTGGTTCAGTAATGTACCTGCTTAATGTAAAATATTAATATATTTTAATATAAACTAATATAAAATATTAATATATTGAATAAAAGAGATAATCTTATAATGCATAATTATGACCAGTCTTTTATTTCCTTCCTCTGTTAGTTTCAGAACACGACTACCACTTTGTGCAACTATGTAAGACCTTTATTTTGCAATCGTCTTGACAATACAATTTATTTTCAGCATATACAACTTAGTTCTGAAAATATTAATGCCAATAATAATGTTAATTTAAATAATAGCTAACATTTATTGCTTACCATGTGCCAGGCACAGTTTTAAGTATTTTACGTGTGTTAACTCATTAATCCTCGCAGCACCCAATGTGAGAATTGTTATGTCCATTTTACAGATGAGGATGCTGATGGAACAGAGGGATTAGGGTCATGTAGCTAATAAATGGCAGGACTGGGAATCAAACCAAGCAGTCTGGCTCTGGAGCCTGCCCACTTAACCAGTATGTTGTGTTGCTTTTCAATGTTTACTAGGTTCTCAGACTGAAAAAATAAATAAATAACAAGGTAATACACCTTACCTCTATCTTTTTTGTTACGAAGAAAGGCATGAAGAAGAAAGGTAGAAAAGGCAGAATTAGATATTTACTAATGTGTGTAATAATCAGAATTTACATGGGTCTAGCTCCAAATGAGCATTATTAGCTCAAATTTACATATCAGAAAACTTTAGTTCAAAGAGGTTGTCATTTGTCCAAAGCTACAAAGCTATTAAAACAGAAAACTTAAATTTGATCAGAACTTTAAGAAACCACTGAAGCAACTTTTTAAAAGTATTACTAGAAAGTGGAATGTTTATTTCTGTCTCTAAAACTTGGAATGGGTAAAGAACAGCAAGATCAGAATAAGGACCATGGTGAAGAGAGGTCACATAATTGGAAACCAATAAAAAGTTTCAGATTTTTTTACAGTTGATGTCATGGTCCATAAGAAACAGAATTTAAGGAAATCATGAGAAAAATTGATAGAAGTGGAATAAATGAGGGATATTGGCATAAATAAGCTCAAAGATAGATTTAAATATTTAATAAGCCCATATTTTTAAAGTTGTAAAAATTATAATGCCTTGATAAAGTGAAATTAAGTATTTCAAAGTGTTGCCTTTCTTGAAATCATTGTGTTCTACATTTTTAAAATATCATGACTGCTCTCTCATTGAATTTTTGGTAACGTAATACAGTCTTATCGTTTATTTCTTTTTTTTTTATAGACCGGAAACTCATTTCTTCTGACTATTACATCTGGAATTCTAAAGCTCCTGCGCCAATAACATATGGATCATTATTACTGTAATTATCTCATACTTAAATAGGATTTATATAATGGTAACATAAATTAAATCATTAGTCTTTTATTTTTAATGTGTGTGCATATAACCTATGAATGAAAAAGTCATTGATTTAATTATAAAAATGCTCTTGTTTAATGTTTTTAGCCTGACATAGTTTGAAAGAACATTTTAATGACTAATATTTTCCATTTTTTACCCTTTGATTTTACTCAAATATGATTCAGAGCAGAAAACAGTAGTGATTCACTTTAGGCTTATTTTAAACTAGTCCTGGGTCACCCTACCATATATACTTTCCTGCTCCTGTGGCAGACATGGCTAATCAGTTGTAGCCTTCTTTCTCCACTGAGCCTTCCTGGATATGGGCTCAGGCTCCTTCTCATTGCAGAGCTGCAAACAGTCACTCCTGATGGATTGTAGATAAAAGGATGGATGTGCAAGATAAAAAACTCTGCTTTTTCAAACCTGAGTAGTAAGCTCCTGGTACAATGTATTGTTATAGAATACCAGAAACCACTATAAATCTCTTGGGGAAAAAAAAATAACCAGTCAATGAAAACAAAGGAATATTGTTTAAATAGTAACCTGTTCTTAATCAGAACTTTCTTATTGACTAATAAAGAATCTGAATAATTCTATTTAAGGTGTTTGTTTATCTCTGTTCTAGAGTTACTTTTCAGGTAAGCTTAATCTGCCACAGTAACATTTTGCTCAGGGTATCAGTAAGCATACTAAAAGGGTGGGATACCTTTAGAAAATGAGCGTAGTGTTTTGTGATCACTTAATGCCTACAGCCAAATTTTTTTAAAGATAAATTTAGGTATAATACTGTTTTTCATGTTTTATTATATGTTTTATTATATGAAAATTTTTAATGAATTCAGGTAAAAATTCAAAAGCTGTTCTGTGGGTAGAGAGTATTACTTTATCTTATTTCAGTGTCTTATAGCCTCTTTCCTTTAAATTTATCACTCCTGCTTTCTTATTAGCATTCTCTTGATTTCTTCAGGACCACCCTGTCATACTTTTTATTCTCTGTCTTTACAAATTATGTCTCATTGTTTTCAAAGCAGTTCCTTGTCAAGTTGGACTTTGTGGCCATTCAAGAAAAGATGAAATCTCAAGATCCTCAAAAGTTAATTTATGTCAAGTTTCTTTTTATGGAACAGAATTAGAAGTGTTATAAAAAATATGCATTATAGATTAATATTCAATTAAATTATCTCGGTTTCTATTTTTTTAATCAGTCTCCTAAGGAAAAGCTTAGAAAAATCTTCTAACTCCTTGAAAGAGAGCTATGATAGTTTGAAGGGAGAATGCATATAAATTTAGGATTTGAAATATGGCTTTTTAATTAAGGTCAATCTCACTCATTATAAATTCTCATTTTCTGTAAGGCATTATCATGGCAGAATGCTGTTTGTTCAAAATTATCCCAAGTAACAAAGAAAATAGAATAACTGCCTGACCAGGACTTTAACTTATTATTCTGGCTTAATCATAGATAATCAGTAGTTAAAATTTTCCTTTTGGAAGAGGAAAAAAAAAACATTTCACTTAAGATATTTGATCTATCTTAAACTCAAGGAAAGCTTAACATTTAACTTATGTTAATATTAATGGAGCCATTTGGACATCTTGATTGTATAAATGTTGAGTAAAGTACACTAAGATAGGCAAGAGTCATTTATCTAGTAAGTACACAGATATTCAGTATAATAATCCCCTAGGGAAAACTTTCTAAGCAATCAGAAAAACCAGTGAATCTTTGATTTGACATTTCTAGAAGCCTGAGGAAAATCTAGGGAATACTGGACAAGTGTAGGGCAAAGGGGAACCTGATGCCATCTGTTGCCATTCCATTCTAACATAACGCTACAGAACTAAAACCAACTCATGTTTTCATCCTGTTGAGATCAGCTGGGCACACTGTGATGCTTTTGATTTTGTCTAGAAACCTGTCACTTCAGGATAATTTCTGAAGACAAAGTCTGTTTCCCGTTTGGTAGGTGACCTGTTTAATGTTTTCCCTGTGTCTGGGAACTCCTTAGTGTAATTAGCGACCTTTGAACTCCACAACTAATCCTGAGCTATTTTGTATTCCTTACTCATCTTTAAGGCTGGACCTTTCTTTTCTTCAGAGTCCGCTGCCACAATTAAAGAAGAAACAGCTGCATTTCAAAGGGATTCCGATTCCAGAAGCTTAATCGTGATTGACATGTTCTTATTCTAAGCTATAAGACACTCTAAGAGTCCTTTCTTGGGTTAAAACTTCAATCATTTTCTAAAAAATTATCTCACTATGGATTTTATTCATTTTCTTTGATAACTATTCTTTGCATTTTTTAACTTGAAAGATGCTTTGCATTTGTGGTGAATATGAGCATCTACTTCCAGTGAAAGATTTGGATGGTGTCAGACATACTCTAGATGCAAAATTGCTAAATTCCCTTTTAGTGCCAAAATATGATTATGAAATCTGATGTCTATCATAAGGGTAATTATTCTTCAGTAGACCCAAAAGGTACAAAAAGTGTTAAATTTCTGAAAATGTACTCTGAAGAAAGTGGTTCATGATTTTCGTAAAACCCTTCTTCATTTTTTACTGAACAATATTTTTAAAACTTTATAAAGCCGGCAATACTCTTATAGTGTAAGATAATTAATACCCTGACAGTGGTGGGCACTTTTTATTTTTCCTTTTTAAATTATCCATTCTAATGTCAGGTTTGAAGTAAATAGCCTTATCAGGAATTCTTAAGAGAATTATTTGTGTAAAAAGTTTTTTTTTTTATTAAACAGTAGTCTGTCTCATGAACTTTATTTTTTTCACACCAACTCAGTATTTCTGAGTTAAAATTATTGTGGTTTTTATACATTGTATGATTTAAGGTCTTTCAAAGCACAATTTTATACACAGTAACAACTAATATTTTTCTTTTATTTTTTTATTATAGTATTTCACACTGCTTTAGAGACATTCATAGACTCCTGTACCACCCCTGAGAGGTAGGTAGGTCAAGTTATCATCCAGAGCCTCTGCGGGGACTGCTGCCATAGCAGAACGGTTGTTTCTAAGACAAAGGTCAGAAAAGGGATGTTAATAAACAGTCCTCAGGTTTAAGGGACTTTTTTAGGATTACATCTTAAATTCCAACAAATCAGATTTAGGAGTTACTGAAAGTGAAATTGATCCATCCCTCATCCAAACTTTGCAATACTTTCCTGTTCTGACATCATTTAGATAGTTAGCTGTATTATCAGATTAGAAACCATTGTACCCGGCTGCTGAAAGGAAAAGGAGGCAAAAAGCTAAACATGGGATGAATTCTGAACCTTTTAACCTGGCTGAAGTACGTTGGTCCCTGTTATGCAAATACCTTCAATCCTCTGCTAAGTTCAGTGGAAATAATTTTCTTGAATGACAGGTTTATTCAGCAAGGATTCAGTTGGTGATTAATCCCCCTTTGATCTAGGGTATTTCACTTAACTACCAGTTACCTCGTTCTGACAAAGTGCAACTGAGATTAGGGAGATCACTAGAACACTACCAGGGTGTGCGTTTATTCTCTCTAACCTTTTAAAGCAGGGGCCAAGAATGCAATTTATTTTCAGTATTTGAAGATGTAAAGTCCTGTCTGCTAAGTTAGAAAGTCAATTGAATACCAAATGAAGTTTATTTCTTACGTAATAGAACAAACATTTCTTTTTGCTTTGACTAACAATGCTTTTAGGAAATACAGACTTTGAAGAAAGAAGAAACAGAGACTACATTCTAAGTATATCTTCTAGTTTTGTTTCATGTACTAGAGTGTATACTTATTGGCCCTGAGATAAACCAAAAATCAAAGCAGTGGCTACAACTTAGATTGAGAAAATGCTTCTATTTTATTAAGCTGCATGGTTTCTCCCCGCCCTCCCCCCATTAAAAAATGTCATGCTATGTGGTAAAGAAATCCAATGGGGAAAACATATTGTAGTACACAATTATTCACCTTAAGACTTGCAGTTTCAAAGCTTTATTTGTTAACTTTGTCCTTCCTTGAGGAAAAAGGGCTTGTTATATTGCCACCATAAGAATAATCACATTCTTTTTCAGAATGATGGGGGTTTTTTCCATAAAGGTAAATGATGCCATTACAAAAATAATCCAAATTATTTTAAATTATCAAAATAACTACTTTCCACTGTATTGTTTACTATTTCTTCTGCCTTTTTCTCATTTAATTGGGTACCTCTTCTTCCATAACTGTAAGATTTAAGATACTTTATGGAATTTTGCACAATATTTTAAGAATAAATGTTTTATGCTAGGCTTCTTAAAGAATTTGCTTTTAAAAACTATTAGCAACATCAGTGTCAATATTCATCTTCCAAGATATCAAATTTGGAGATTTATTCCTTTAGTATATTTCAAGACTGGCTCTTAAAAGAAGAAACAATGATTTGTAACAAAAATAGTTTTAAAATATTAAATTATTATTGATTAATTTTATTATTACTGAGAAAGCTTTTTTTTAATGCTTTATAATTGTTCATTATTCTATTAAGAGTTTAGAATACAAGTTACATATTTAGATAACTTTCCCACATATTTTTTTGTCTCAAACATTCTGTGATCCAATTTCTAAATTCAAACAATGACTTGTACACATCTAATTCATGTTGGTGCCAAACCAGTCTCTCTAGTTTCAATTTAGTAACGAATCTGTTTCTAAATATCTTCTGATAGCAAGTTACTTAACCAAAGCAAAATTGATGTGCTCGCTGGGGCAGCACATACACCAAAGCAAAATTGAGAAGCAGAAAAAGATTTAAGTTAGAAGGGCAGGATCCCCTGGCTATATTGCTAAGAAACTAGTATTTTTAATAATTAACTACTCTTTGCAGTCAATATTTAGTTAATAAATGTTGCAATATATTTTGAAGTATGCCATCAGAGAAAGAATCTAGATTTAAACATATGTGTACATGTATGTATGTATATTTGTGTAATATATATGTTGGTGTATCTGACTTGGCGGCTTGCCCTAAGAAATGTTTGTGTATCTGTCAAAGGAAGAATATTTAAAGTCAAATAATCTTCTCTCCAAACATGTTTGTTAATAGTAATGGAGAGGTTCATTAAAATGAAAATTAACAGAGAACTCATGCAATTACTCTCAAAAATGGTTACAACTCTTAGGAGCTGAAGCCTCTTCAACTAGCTTCTAATTTTTTTCATCAACTGTTTTATGGAGATGATATTATTGTCTGTATATAGCCTAGAGCAGTCAGTGCCTTATCTATATTACTAGTTTACTCTGAGGTCCAAATTGATTTCTCTAGGCCCTGACTAATCTGTGTAATTGTTGGCAGTGTGGTGCTAATGTATGATGCACAGCATTTACAGATTGACAGGTACCCTGGGATGGAAACCAACTGCTGAATTGTTTTTTCCAGTAAGACGTGGAAATTTGTGTGTCTTAATAATCCATTAAACATTTGAAGTCAAACTGTATGTTTCCTTTAAATGTCTTCTTCTTAAATGATAGTTCTGTAAAAACAATATTGTTTAGTTAACATACTACTAATAATAAAAATGAAAATCATGATTATTCCTCTTAAAATTTTTACTCTTTCTTTCCAAGGACTTGAGTGCCCTCTGCAGGCTATAAAGAGATAATTAATGACTGTGTTTAAACCCTGATTTTTTTTTTTCCCTTTTAGAAGCATAGCCTGCATTAAGTGGGATCCATTTTATTTATATTGTTAGCTTTGTTAATTTGTCAGTGATTGAAACAAGAATTCCTTTGTCAGTTTTATAGTTGTGTTTAGTGTGAAGAATATTACCATTGATTTTCCAAATCACTTAGCTGGGGCTCTTTAAATGTTGGAACCATACACATTGGAAGTAATAATAAACATTCCCTCACAAAAAGGAGACCAGGAAAACATTTAGCTTTTTGAAATTTATTGGAGATGTAGAAAATAACTTGATTATTTCCCATTACATTTTTAGGGTATTATACATTTGATATAAAGCCTTTTTCAATATGCATCATGTAAAATTTTTAAATTATTTGCAAGTTCTATGTATTGATCTTGTTGATGAATGATGATTGTGTTCAAGTTAAAAAAACAAGGCTTCTTAGAATTTCTTTAAAGAAAGAATTGAACAGATAATGGTTTGTTGTGTTACGTAGGTCTGCTAACTAGAAAGAGCATTTCTATTTGAAGAGCAAAAAGCAGAGGTTTCATTGAGTCCCTCATTTCAGTGTACCCATACTTTCTCAGCAGGTATAACAGTTCTGTTCCTAAAGGATATAGGAGTTCATTTTGTATATAAACTATAAAACTGGAGTGCCAGTGGCACTTCTGATTCACTTAAAGCTGCCAGGGAAACTAAACATGAAGAGAACAAGGGGAATGACTGGATCAAATTAATAGAAATAGATCTTTTTGCAAGCAACATAATGATCCTGATCATCAACCTTGAAAAGTAAATTAGAACAAGCAAATTGCTGTTGAAAAATTCTTTCAGCACTCTGCTGTTGCTACTCAGCTAGTCATGGCTCAGCTAGAGGCAAGGAAAAAATGCACTCAGTTTTGTATTAACAAAGGCAACATTATTAAAGTGAATGTTTACTGAAGTGTTCAAAGAATATTTGTTGCATCTTCAACCTGCTATTCTCCAGACTAGTATAGTGCATGAGTGATAGTAAAAATGAGTCATGTGTACATTTTAGAAAAATAACTGACATTTAACTTAAATGTTTCTGGAACTATCTTCAAAATATTTAAGCATCAGACTTCAATACTTTCTCTTTTCTAAGAAATGTATCCATAAAAAAAAGACTCATTTGCTTGAATATACCTTCCAGTTACTTCCAAATGCTCGATGAAACTTTCCTCCCAGAAACAACAATGCATAGGGGATAATGGGCTGAAAACAAACAAACAAAAAATGAAAACAGCTGTGAAGTTGCTGAAGTGAGTGTGTAACAATACGTAGTATGTGCATTGGAGAAACAGCATGGTAACTGTGAGCACTTGTGTGAGCTACAGTTGTCTTGAACTACTTCATAAAAACCAAGTTGAGAATAGCCAAGACAGCAAATGATAACATGTCAGTCTGACATTTAAACATTTAAGAAGTATTATATGTACTGGTAAAATGGGAAATTAATAATTAAAAGTTCAGAAAGAATTTTAGCTTTCACCTGTCTAAAATGAACAATTTAAATCACTTTTATATTATAGAAGTAGGAAAAGTATAGTACTTAATGGGGATTAAAGTACCATAAGTTTATGAATGCAGTTCAGTATTCTGCAGTCTCTTATGCATTGAATAGTTTTTGAAGAAACGTTTTCTTAGATTGACCAACAGGACAGGTTGTCAGTCTTCTACATTTCAGCCCAAAAATTTATCTATCACAATTAGCAAAGATTATTAGCCCATGCTGTAGGCTGTTGAGAACCTCTTAGCCAGATATTATTTACCACTTCTGTAGCATATATTTAGAGTATTATGTTTTTATTATTTTGAAGTCCAGAAGGAATTGATGAAAATTACTTAAAAGTTACAAATTACTGTATAGAAGTTTATATTTAAAATGCATTTTATTTAATATTTTCCTAAAGAACTTGGTCCATAATCTTAAAAAAAAAATTTTTTTTTAAATAAAGCGAATGCCAAGCCTATAACTCTGCTTTTCTAAGGAAGTAACCAGGAAAAGTGGTTAGTAATGTGCATAGCTTAGTTAATAGTGGCAAGAGGACTTTTTAACTGATGGGGATATCAGTGGCTTCATGCCCATAATATGGATTTCCTTCTATTAAAAGAACATGCCATTTTATTTAATATTAAAGACCTAAACACAATTGAACATAAGGTATGACTTGGAATTAAAAACTGCTGAGTAATCAAGTTGAAATGGAGACCTTAATTTAGTCAATAAAAATTCAGTGTTAAACTTTATTGTATTGTACTCTTATTATATGCCACTCTAGAACTAGACACAAAGATAAAAAATAGTCTCTGATTTTGAATGCTGCCTTATGACTCCCACAATGTATTAGCATTGTAATATGGAAGACTACTTCTGCACATTCGTTAGTACAGAAATTGTTCAAAGTGATGGTTGAAGTTCCCCAGGCAAACACAACAGAAGGGCATCCCAAGGTCAACATCCTATTTGTGAGGTCCGACAAAATTCCAGAAACCTGAACATCTAACATAGTAAGTGTATACATGGAATATTTTTTTGGTTCCAAATGTTTGAGATTTGAATAGATAAATATAAATTTCTCTTTTTTTTCCAAATCTTCACTTTTATTTATTTTTCTTTTTATTAACATATAATGTATTATTTGTTTCAGGGGTACAGGTCTGTGATTGATCAGTCTTACACAGTTCACAGCACTCACCATAGCACATACCCTCCCCAATGTCCATCACCCGGCTACCCCATTAAATACAAATTTCTAAGGAAATTAATTATTGCTATATTTAATTTCTACCCTAGCATACAAATACAAAAGCACTTCTGCCTACTAAAATCTACATTCCTCCACTCTGTCTCCCCTTCCCTGATATTTTTTAATGCATATTCACATGTGCTAGTATGAGACTTGCCTCTGTATGATCAATGAATAGAATGATATATAAATAGGAATATAAAGAAAATATATAAGTGAAGAACTTATATAACTTGATAGGGTAATATATGTTATATTTGATAAGCTAACATTTTCTCTAGTTCACCTACAGTAGAACTTACACCTTCAGAATATATTCTTAGCCTTGTTTCCTTTGAATATGTATACATGTGTGTAAGTAAGTAAAACAAGAGAAATACAAGTTTGAGCACTGGTCTCACTTAGTTTACAAATCTTTCCCGCACCTCCCACGCCAATATTTTGAACTTCTTGAGGACAATGACATTTATCATCCCACCTTTGTATTCCCAGTGCCACGAGAAACACAAAAGAAGCTTAGTCTTGATTCAGTGAAGTAGCAAAATGTTAAATATGTAATAAAGCAGATTGTCTTCACACCTAAAACAAATCAATGATGTTTGAGTGTTCATGGTTTTGCATGTGTGTATAAAAAGTTCACTGTGCAAACAGTGCTTCAGTCCACGTTCAGCACAGGTAATTTCTGCCCTGTGATTGCCATGTGTACCACCATTCAGAGATATTGTCACCATTTGTGACACTTCTTCAGGGATACTGTGCAGAGCTTTGGCTCAGCCTCTTAGACCAGCAACAGCTGAGGCCTGCAATTGCTGCCCATCATAGGACACATTCTTTCCAGTTATGCTTCAGTGAACCTTAAAGCCCTTGGCACTCCCTTCTTAGAAATCCTTTCTGGAACTCCTTCTACAATGGCTTTGTGAGTCCCCCACTATTCACCAGAGTTGATCCTCATTTTGTTCAATATAATGTGACCTGATATGCTATGACTTCTCTCATCCCATAAAGCTATAGCTTTCAGTGATTCCCATATATTAAAGAAATGAAGTCACCAGAATCCAAGAATTCCAAGTGCTTATTTTGAACATATCCACTAACCACAAAGGCAGAGTGGTGTAGAGGAAATATACAATATGTGAAGTCATACACAGCTGATTTCAAAACCTGCCACTTACTAGCTGGGTGATCCTGGATAAATTATTTCTCTGATCTTCCCTTTCCTCCTAGCTTCATAGGGTTATTGTATTAAATGCTTTCCCAGGATTTAAGTTCACATAGGTGTTCAATGTTCTTCCTTCTAGATCAAAAGTTAAGAATAGCCTTTTCAAGTAACTTTCTCAACCTATAATTAGTTATACCTTCAGATTATCAAAATTATGAGTTGTCCATTTGACTTTGGTGGGGTTTTTCTTGTTTTTGTTCTTTTTATTTTTTTATTGTGATGTTAATCACCATACATTACATCATTAGTTTGTGATGTAGTGTTCCATGATTCATTGTTTGTGCATAACACCCAGTGCTCCATGCAGAATGTGCCCTCTTTAATACCCATCACCAGGCTAACCCATCCCCCACCCCCATCCCCTCTAAAACCCTCAGTTTCTTTTTCAGAGTCTATCGTCTCTCATGGTTCACCTCCCCCTCCGACGTACTCCCCTTCATTCTTCCCCTCCTGCTATCTTCTTCTTCTTTTTCTTTTTTCTTAACATATGTTGCATTATTTGTTTCAGAAGTACAGATCTGTGACTCAACAGTCTTGCACAATTCACAGCGCTCACCATAGCACATACCCTCCCCAATGTCTATCACCCAGCCACCCCATCCCTCCCACCCCCCACCACTCCAGCAACCCTCAGTTTGTTTTCTGAGATTAAGAATTCCTCATATCAGTGAGGTCATATGATACATGTCTTTCTCTGATTGACTTATTTCACTCAGCATAACACCCTCCTTCCATCCACGTCGTTGCAAATGGCAAGATCTCATTCCTTTTGATGGCTGCATAATATTCCATTGTGTATATATACCACATCTTTATCCATTCATCTGTCGATGGACATCTTGGCTCTTTCCACAGTTTGGCTATTGTGGACATTGCTGCTATAAACATTGGGGTGCATGTACCCCTCGGATCCCTATATTTGTATCTTTGGGGTAAATACCCAGTAGTGTAATTGCTGGATCGTATGGTATCTCTATTTTCAACCATTTGAGGAACGTCCATACTGTTTTCCAGAGTGGTTGCACCAGCTTGCGTTCCCACCAACAGTGTAGGAGGGTTGCCCTTTCTCCGCATCCCCACCAACATCTGTCGTTTCCTGACTTGTTAACTTTAGCCATTCTGACTGGTGTGAGGTGGTATCTCATTGAGGTTTTGATTTGGATTTCCCTGATGCCAAGCAATGGTGAGCACTTTTTCATGTGTCTGTTGGCCATTTGGATGTCTTCTTTGGAAAAATGTCTGTTCATGTCTTCTGCCCATTTCTTGATTGGATTATTTGTTCTTTGGGTGTTGAGTTTGATAAGTTCTTTATAGATTTTGGATACTAGCCCTTTATCTCATATGTCATTTGCAAATATTTTCTCCCATTCTGTCGGTTGTCTTTTGGTTTTGTGGACTGTTTCTTTTGCCGTGCAAAAGCTTTTTATCTTGATGAAATCCCAATAGTTCATTTTTCCCCTTGCTTCCCTTGCTTTTGGCGATGTTTCTAGGAAGAAGTTGCTGCGGCTGAGGTTGAAGAGGTTGCTGCCTGTGTTCTCCTTTAGGATTTTGATGGACTCCTGTCTCACATCTAGGTCTTTCAACCATTTGGAGTCTATTTTTGTGTGTGGTGTAAGGAAATGGTCCCGTTTCATTCTTCTGCATGTGGCTGTCCACTTTTCCCAACACCATTTGTTGAAGAGACTGTCTTTTTTCCATTGGACATTCTTTCCTGCTTTGTCAAAGATGAGTTGACCATAGAGTTGAGGGTCCATTTCTGGGCTCTCTATTCTGTTCCATTGATCTATGTCTGTTTTTGTGCCAGTACCATACTGTCTTGATGATGACAGGTTTGTAATAGAGCTGGAAATCCGGAATTGTGATGCCGCCAGCTTTGCTTTTCTTTGTCAACATTCCTCTGGCTATTCGGGGTCTCTTCTGGTTCCATACAAATTTTAGGATGATTTGTTCCATTTCTTTGAAAAAAGTGGATGGTATTTTGATGGGGATTGCATTGAATGTGTAGATTGCTCTAGGTAGCATTGACATCTTCACAATGTTTGTTCTTCCAATCCATGAGCATGGAACATTTTTCCATTTCTTTGTGTCTTCTTCAATTTCTTTCGTGAGTATTTTATAGTTTTCTGAGGACAGATCCTTTGCCTCTTTGGTTAGATTTATTCCTAGGTATCTTACGGTTTTGGGTGCAACTGTAAATGGATCGACTCCTTGATTTGTCTCTCTTCATCTTGTTTTTGGTGTATAGGAATGCCACTGATTTCTGTGCATTGATTTTATATCCTGCCACTTGACTGAATTCCTGTAAGAGTTCTAGCAGTTTTGGGGTGGAGTCTTTTGGGTTTTCCACATACAGTATCATATCATCTGCAAAGAGTGAGAGTTTGACTTCCTCTTTGCCAATTTGGATGCCTTTGATTTCTTTTTGTTCTCTTGCTGTGGCTAGGACTTCTAATACTATGTTGAATAGCAGTGGTGAGAGTGGATATCCCTGCTGCGTTCCTGACCTTAGGGGAAAAGCTCTCAGCTTTTCCCCATTGAGAATGATATTCGCTGTAGGTTTTTCATAGATGGCTTTTATGATCTTGAGGTATGTACCCTCTATCCCTATACTCTGAAGAGTTTTGATCAAGAAAGGATGCTGTACTTTGTCAAATGCTTTTTCTGCATCTATTGAGAGGATCATATGATTCTTGTTCTTTCTTTTGTTAATGTATTGGATCACGTTGATTGATTTGTGGATGTTGAACCAACCTTGCAGCCCAGGGATAAATCCCACTTGGTTATGGTGAATAATCCTTTTAATGTACTCTTGGATCCTATTGGCTGGTATTTTGGTGAGAATTTTTGCGTCCATGTTCATCAAGGATATTGGTCTGTAATTCTCCATTTTGAAGGGGTCTTTGTCTGATTTTGGGATCAAGGTAATGGTGGCCTCATAAAATGAGTTTGGAAGTTTTCCTTCCATTTCTATTTTTTGGAACAGTTTCAGGAGAATAGGTATTAATTCTTCCTGAAATGTCTGATAGAATTCCCTTGGGAAGGCATCTGGCCCTGGGCCTTTGTTTGTTCAGAGATTTTTGATGACTGCTTCAATTTCCTTAGTGGTTATAGGTCTGTTCAGGTTTTCTATTACTTCCTGGTTCAATTTTGGTAGTTGATACATCTCTAGGAATGCACCCATTTCTTCCAGGTTATCTAATTTGCTGGCATAAAGTTGCTCATAATATGTTCTTATGACTGTTTGTATTTCTTTGGTGTTGGTTGTGATCTCTCCTCTTTCATTCATGATTTTGTTGATTTGGGTCATTTCTCTTTTCTTTTTGATTAAGTCCGGCCAGGGGTTTATCAATCTTGTTAATTCTTTCAAAGAACCAGCTCCTAGTTTCATTGATCTGTTCTACTGTTCTTTTGGTTTCTATTTCATTGATTTCTGCTCTGATCTTTATTATTTCTCTTCTCCTGCTGGGTTTAGGCTTTATTTGCTGTTCTTTCTCCAGCTCCTTTAGGTGTAGGGTTAGGTTGTAATACACAACCTTTCTTGTTTTTTGAGAAAGGCTTGTATTGCTATATACTTTCCTCTCAGGACTGCCTTTGCTGTATCCCAAATATTTTGAACAGTTGTGTTTTCATTTTCATTGGTTTCCATGAATTTGTTTAATTCTTCTTTAATTTCCTGGTTGACCCATTCATTCTTTAGTAGGATGCTCTTTAGCCTCCATGTATTTGAGTTCTTTCCGACTTTCCTCTTGTGATTGAGTTCTAGTTTCAAAGCATTGTGGTCTGAAAATATGCGGGGAATAATCCCAGTCTTTTGTTACCGGTTGAGACCTGATTTGTGACCTAGGATGTGATCAATTCTGGAGAATGCTCCATGGGCACTAGAGAAGAATGTGTATTCCATTGGTTTGGGATGGAATGTTCTGAATATGTCTGTGAAGTCCATTTGGTCCAGTGTGTCATTTAAAGTCTTTATTCCTTGTTGATCTTTTGCTTAGATGATCTGTCCATTTCAGTCAGGGGTGTGTTAAAGTCCCCCACTATGACTGTATTGTTGTCAATGTTTTTCTTTGCTTTTGTTATTAATTGCCTTATATAATTGGCTGCTCCCATGTTAGGGGCATAGATATTTACAATTGTTAGATCTTCTTGTTGGATAGACCCTTTAAGTAGGATATAGTGTCCTTCTTCATCTCTTATTACAGTCTGTGTTTTAAAATCTAATTTGTCTGATATAAGGATTGCCACCCCAGCTTTCTTTTGGTGTCCATTAGCATGGGAAATGGTTTTCCACCCCCTCACTTTCCATCTGGGAGTGTCTTTGGGTCTAAAATGAGTCTCTTGCAGACAGCATATCAATGGGTCTTGTTTTTTAATCCAATCTGATAGCCTGTGTCTTTTGATTAGGGCATTTAGCCCATTTACATTCAGGGTAACTATTGAAAGATAGGAATTTAGTGCCATTGTATTGCCTGTAAGGTGACAGTTACTGTATATTGTCTGTGTTCCTTTCTGATCTATGCTGCTTTTAGGCTCTCTCTTTGCTTAGAGGACCCCTTTCAATATTTCTTGGAGGGCTGCTTTCGTGTTTGCAAATTCCTTTAGTTTTTGTTTGTCCTGGAAGCTTTTTATCTCTCCTTCTATTTTCAATGACAGCCTAGCTGGATATAGTATTCTTGGCTGCATATTTTTCTCGTTTAGTGCTCTGAAGATACCATGCCAGTCCTTTCTGGCCTGCCAGGTCTCTGTGGATAGGTCTATTGCCAATCTAATATTTCTACCATTATAGGTTACATATCTCTTCTCCCGAGCTGCTTTCAGGATTTTCTCTTTGTCTCTGAGACTCATAAGTTTTACTATGAGATGTCGGGGTGTTGACCTATTTTTATTGATTTTGAGAGGGCTTCTCTGTGCCTCCTGGATTTTGATGCCTGTTTCCTTCCCCACATTAGGGAAGTTCTCTGCTATAATTTGTTCCAATATACCTTCTGCCCCCCTCTCTCTTTCTTCTTCTTCTGGGATCCCACTTATTCTAATGTTTCATCTTATCATATCACTTATCTCTCGAATTCTGCCCTCGTGATCCAGTAGTTGTTTCTCTCTTTCTCATCTTCTTTATTTTCCATCATTTGGTCTTCTATATCGCTGATTCTCTCTTCTGCCTCATTTATCCTAGCAGTTAGTGCCCCCATTTTTGATTGCACCTCATTAATAGCCTTTTTGATTTCGACTTGGTTAGATTTTAGTTCTTTTATTTCTCCAGAAAGGGTTTCTCTAATAACTTCCACGCTTTTTTCAAGCCCAGCTAGTATCTTTAAAGTCACCATTCTGAACTCTAGGTCTGACAGCGTACTAATGTCCGTATTGAGTAGGTCCCTGGCTGACAGTACTACCTCTTGTTCTTTTTGCTGAGGTGATTTTTTTCGTCTTGTCATTTTGTCCAGAGGAGAATAGATGAATGAAAGAACAAAATGCTAACAGGTTAACAATGTCCCCAGCAAATATACGCTATACAAATCAGAAAAGACCTGAAACCAGGGGAAAAGAAAGGGAAGGAAAGAGAAAAAAAGGAAAAGATAAAAAAAAAAACAGAACAAAACAAAAAAAAACAGAATATGATCAAATATGATCAGGCTAGTGCATAGATCAGTGCCACACACTAGATTTTGGGCGTATTTTGGTCTGTTAGAAAAAAGTGCCTCCTAAAATTTTAAAGGAAGAAAGACTTATATATGTACAAAATAAGTGTTGATACAATGAAGGGATGGAAGATGACTGTAAAGATGAAAATTATAAAAGATTTTATAAAAGGAATTGATAAGAAGTTGTTTGAAAAAAGAAAGAAGAAGATTTAAAAAAAAGGGAGAGATTGTGATCAGGCAGGAGACTAGCACAAAGCCATACACTAGTGATTTAGGGTATATTTTCATCTGTTAGAAGAAACTGTATCTCAAAATTTAAAGAGAGAACAACTTATATATATATGCCAAAAATAAGGGTAACTACTATGAAGGGATAAAATGTGACTCTAAAAATGAAAAATAAAAACTTTTTTTAAAAAGGGATTGATAAGATGTTGGTTGAAAAAGGGAAAAAGAAAAATTAAAAAAAAGTTAAAAAAATTAACTTTGAAAAACTAATGAATCATGGTTAAAAAAAAACCATGAATTCTATGTGCAGTATTCCCCTAGCGCTGGAGTTCTCCCGTTCTCCTTGATCGGTAAACTTGGTCTTGGCTTGCTGGCTGTTCTTGCTGATCTTCTGGGGGAGGGGCCTGTTGCCGTGGTTCCCAGATGTCTTTGCCGGAGGCGGAATTGCCCCGCCCTTGTCGGTCCGGACTAAGCAAGCTGCTCGGGTTTGCTCTCAGGAGCTTTTGTTCCCTGCAAGCTCTGGTACAGCTTTGGAGGACCAGAGTGAAAATGGTGGCCTCCCAATCTCTGCCCAGGAGGAGCCGAGAACTTGGGTCCCCGCTCCTCAGTGCACTCTCAGAGAAAAGCAGTCAATCACTCCCGTCTCCCCAGTCTCCGGCCGCACTCCGTGCTCACCCGGCCTGTGACCAAGTGTTTCTATCTCTGGCTCCCGACCCCGTGTGGAGTCTCCAAACCCAGCAGATCCCTGCGGTACACTCCTGCGCCGCTCCTCCTGGGGGAGGAAGGGGCGTCTTCCTGGATCTGCCGCTTGTTGGGTCACTGCTGGAGGAGCAGTGGCCCGACTGGGCCGCGGATCACAGTTTATGGCAACCCCGAGCTGAGAGCCCGCCCCTCAGCTCCGTCTCTGCAGCCGGCTTCCCCGCTCCGATACCTGGGAGCTCTGCTGCACTCAGGCACCCCCGGTCTTTCTGTGACCCCGAGGGTCCTGAGACCACACTGTCCCGCGAGGGTTCCACCCCCCGCTTTGCCACTGGAGCGACGTCCCTCAGCGGAGCCGACTTCTAAAAGTTCTGATTTTGTGCTCCGCGGCTCTATCACTTGCCAGAAGCGGCTGACGGAGGGGGCCTCCCCCGCCGTCTATTCTCCCGAATATCGCCTCGGATTCACTTCTCCGCACGTCCTACCTTCCAGTAAGTGGTCGCTTCTCTGTTCAGAGAGTTGTTGCTACTCTCTTCTTTGATCTCCTGTTGAGTTCATAGGTGTTCAGAATGGTTTGATCCCTATCCAGCTGAATTCCTGAGACCAGATGAAATCCAGGTCTCCTACTCCTCCGCCATCTTGCTCCGCCCCCCTCTTGTTTTTTTTAAGTAAGCTCAACATGGGCTCACAACCTCAAGATCAAGAGTCACATGTTCTGCTCTTTTCTGGTTACTACGGATTGAGGAACCATGAGCAGCAGTCTCCCACGACACCCTATACGAGGCGGTGCGGGAAGTCATGCACAGGAACCAACACAAGCACTGGAAGTTTTTGGAGATGGTGGAGCTGCAGATCAGCCAGAAGAACTATGACCCTCAGAAGGACAAACTCTTCTCAGGCACCATCAGGCTTAAGTCCACTCCCCGTCCCAAGTTCTGCATATGTGTTTTGGGGGACCAGCAGCTCTGTGATGAGGCCAAGGCAGTGGATATTCCCCATAAGGACATTGAGGCATTGAAGAAACTCAACAAGAATAAAAAATGAGTTAAGAACCTGGCCAAGAAGTATGATGCATTTTTGGCTTCAGAATCTCTGATCAAGCAGATCCCATGAATCCTGGGCCCAGGCCTGAATAAGGCTGGCAAGTTCCCTTCCTTGCTGACCCACAATGAGAACATGGTGGCCAAAGTGGATGAAGTGAAGTCCATCATCAAATTCCAGTTGAAAAAGGTGCTGTGTCTTGCAGTGGCTGTTTGCCACTTGAAGATGACAGATGATGAGCTTGTGTACAGCATCCCCTTAGCTGTCAATTTCCTAGTGTCATTGCTCAAGAAGAATTGGCAGAACGTCTGGGCTTTATCACCAAAAGCACCATGGACAAGCCCCAGAACCTGTACTAAGGCACAGTTTAATAAATCCTAGTGCAACCATTTAAAAAAAAAAAAAAAAGGAGTCACAGTTCTACTGACTGGACCAGGTAGGTGTCCCTTTTTGGCTTGGGTTTTGAATGTTCAGCTATATGTTAAATTGCAGGAATGACTACTCCACTGCTTGACTGGGTCCTTGAAATTAATAAAACTGCTGTAGAATTGAGTGAGTTTATTTTTTTATTTTATTGTTTTATTTAAATTTTAGTTAATATACAGTGCAATATTGGTTTCTGGAGAAGAATTCAGTGATTCATCACTTATGTGGGTGTGTTTTATAAACTTTACTAAAGTTTAACAATTCGTCCTTATTCATAGGAGGACATTCCCTCAAAATTCATATTATAAGGTTTGAAAAAACAGTCATCTGTCAAAAAAGAGACTGAATGAAAATAAAATCCATCCACAGGAACATTGAACAAATACAATAATAGCCCACAAACCTTTAATAGTGCTTGATTCGAGAAGGCTTTTCTGTATGTCGTCCAAGATGTAGTCTGTGCCATTCATAACTGTTACATGTGAAAGTCCTTCCTTCATAAGATGAACCACTGATTAAACCTGAGTCTGATGTCTGGTAAGGAAATGAATATATCCAGAATATTCTGAAACACACATTTATGTGACATACTGTACTAGGCTGTAGGGAAAAATACGATGATTAAGAGCATGCTTTCCCAGAATTTATAATCTAAAAGATATAAAAGCCACTGTATCGCTGGGGTTTTCTTGAAATACTTTTTCTTGTAAATAATAGGAAAATGTTGATTTAGTTGACAATATAATTTTTTTAACGTCAAATTGCTTGATTTATTGATATAATAAAACACTATTTGAGTTGTCAAATTTAAGTTTCTGGAAATCTGAAGTTACAGAACAAGTGCACTTAAATCTTAGAATGCTAAAAAGAGTTGAAAATAATTTGTTCTCTCCCCACAGAATGGGACATTTTGTTTTGTTTTGTTTTGTTTTGTTTTACTAGCCCTTTTGCCCAAATTAGCTCTACTGAATAAAATAGAAGCTAAGGTGCAGCTGCAGAGTTCGAATAGGTGGGCATATTCCTTCATCTTCCCCGGGTCTGAGTCTCGACCACAATGCCAAGCCTTTCTGATGTCTGAAAGTGGAAAAGTCAATGGCAGGATAACATCGAGGCCTTTGAGATCCTCAGGGAACTCCTGCTGAATACCGCTCCCCACTCCCCAGTCCTGCATAGGAGGGTTCCGTAGGGATGCCCAGTTGGTGGCGCCTGAGAGCTTCCTAGGGGCTGCATGAACCCACAGCTACTAACAGGTTTTCTCTTTATGCTTCTATTTCTAGCAAACACACTGATTTTTACATTTTTAATAGTCATATAAAGTTTCCTCAAATTTAAATTAAAAATGAATATATAACAGTTTTAACTATACTGGAATTAAAGTTAAATTTAAAAAATAATTTGAAAATGAACACATATAAAGAAAGATATTGAGTAAATAATAGTTCAGGTGGTATATGGTGAACAGAAAGATGGAAATGCAGATGAGTGCACAAAAATTATTTGGGGGCGTTTTGAATCAAAGTTTGACACTTAGAGAATCTGAAATAGGAATAACTCTTCATTATGCTACTCAAGATAAGTTTTTCAGTAAAGTCCTCAGAGGGACTAATAAGCAGTGTAGTCTGTGGAGAATATACTCTGGCTTTTGAGTTAGGCAGACACAGTTCAAGTGCCATTTCTGCGTAAGTCAACCTTGGGCCCGGGGTCCTCATTTGTAAGCTAGGAGTCTTACCTCATAAGGTGGGTGTATGAATTAAATGGCGTAGCACATAGAAAGAGAAAGTACATAGGTGATGCTCATTCGTTCCTTTTGACTCACCCTCGAATAATGTCAGCTGTTTCTATTCATGACTTCTGAACTGAAAGTAAGTCACAATTATTTCCATTCCAATTTTTTTTTTTGGTAATGTGCTAGCAAAATAGGAAAAACAGCATATTGAATTCCCATATTTACTGCAGCACAGAGAAGTTAAAAGTTTGTGTTAGTGGCAAAGTCAGATGTAGATTTTCATCTAGTTAAGCTAACCAGCCTCACTGCTTCTCTTCTGTGCACACAGTAAATGAACTTACACACAGACATTCTTGTAACAGATAATTTTCTTCTCTGCTTTGGTAACTAAAAGCTAAGAGCTGAAATGTTAACCTTTATTTGACCTTTCCTAGAGCTTTTTTAAACATATTTTTGGTTATTATCTTATATTGTGTTCCTTTTATTATTCTCTATTTTATTTTTGCTTCAGTGTATCTATTTTTTATTTTATTGTCCTACCCTGTCCTATTATATGGATCTTTATTAATTGATCTTTATTGTCATTATATCCTTTAATGTTGGTTTCCTCAAATCATTTTTGGAATAAGGTTAAGAACAGTTATATATGCAAAATAATGTCATTAATCTACTACTGATAATGTTCTAGGCAAAATTTAAGAGAAAAAGATTGGAGAGAATTAAATATGATCCTGAAACTGGTCATGTCACACAGTTCCCTGGTGACTTATAACTTTAAGCAGTTCATTCTTACTAAAACACAGTGAACTTTGTTCATGTCACCAATCATTGCTTTACATCAAAAGCCATTAGAATCCATTTGACTATCTTTTTTTAAATGAAACTCTCTTCACTAACTCTACCAGCTTACATATTCAAATACATATTGTCTTTCAAATTAGTCTCCTCTAGAGATGATTCTAGTGAATCCATCATAGCTAGAAAAATGAGGGGACTTACTCTTTGCAAAAGCCTTCAAAGCTAATTTAGAAGCTACAGAAGAAAAATGAACTTTATAATTGTCTCTTCTCTTTAAATAAAACCCACTTTATCTAGCTTAATTTAACTGTCTTATATTCATGGGACTCAATTTTTAAGAAACCAAATATTTGGAAGAATATGCCACATGATTTGAAGGCCGTTCACAAAGAAAAAGGAATTTCCAGAAAGATTTGGTACTTTGACAGACTCCATAGAATTAGTGTTTAGTTAACCAGAGAGACTACTTTGAAGCTCTGTTGCAAGTTTGGGTGTTTGTTTCTAAATGCATCTCAGTAATAAGCACATCCCACACAGCATAAATTACATGTTTCTAGGAAGCCAAAATATTTTCAATATCAGGATTTATTTGAATTTTTTTGATTAAAGCATAAAAATAATTTTTTAAAATAAAAATAATAATTTGGGGGTCTTTATAGCAAAGATCTATTTTGACGGGAAAATTGCCGCAATTGAACCTGTAGTGTATAGGACTGGGACTGCCTAAAATGAAGGGAAAATAAAGGAGTACTTATGCATGTGTTTTCATATTCTAATTTGAATACTCTATCAAGAGAAACTAAAAATTATGTTTTATACGTCATTCTCATTCTTATAACAATCTTGTGATTATTTGTATTTGATGTTAAATATTACCTGACATTTTTATTTCAATTATTTTTAGCTGTTCACCCACAAATGCAGTAAGGCTGACATAATTACCCCCTTTTAATTCACAAGAGACATGTATTTACTATTTGTTATAAGGCTTTTCATGCTAGCATGCTGTTACTGTGACAAGACTACTTTGAACACACAGTTAATAAAATAATATCGTCTATTGCACAGCAATCTCAATAGCTGAATGTTAATTTAACCAGTAAAGACAAAGTAATTGCAATAATAAGAACTCCTTTCTTCTGATGAAGTTAAAAATGGAACTCAAATTGTACTTATATGGCTCACTGGCTTAGTGATCACTGGAAAAATCAACCACAGTGCAAAGTCTATTTGCAAAGCTGCAAGTAGTTACTAGAGATCCTAGTTGAAGATCTCATGTAGGATCAGTGTAGATATTAGTAGAATACTAGAGTATTTGGCACCTGGAGTGGATTATTTTTAACACTTATCACCTCCATGTGACAAAATTATTTTCATTAATAATCATGAAAGGAATAAGAATGATGTCCAGAAAAGGAGTTCAGGTAGTGACAATTGTCTTTTATTGACCATATGTTTGTGGATATTTTGGGAGTTTTCTTTTTACTGGCATAATAATCATGCCAGTGGAAAAAAATAAAATGAAATATTTATTACAGAACAAATATAAATATAAATATAAATTACATTAATGCATTTTATTTTTATTTTTTTTAAAGATTTATTTGACAGAGAGAGACACTGAGAGAGGGAACACAAGCAGGGGGAGTGGGGAAGGGAGAAGCAGGCTTCCCGCTGAGCAGGGAGCCTGATGCGGGGCTTGATCCCAGGACCCTGAGATCATGAACTGAGCCAAAGGCAGACGCTTAACAACTGAGCTACCCAGGCGCCCCCATTAGTGCATTTTAAAAGGGCGAATTTATTTTTTTTATTAATTTTATTTTATTATGTTAGTCACCATACGTTACATCATTAGTTTTTGTGTAGTGTTCCATGATTCATTGTTTGTGTATAACACCCAGTGCTCCATGCAATACGTGTCCTCCTTAATACCCATCACTGGGCTAACCCATCCCTCCAACCCCACTTCCCTCTAGAACCCTCAGTTTGTTTCTCAGAGTCCATAGTCTCTCATGGTTCGTCTGCCCCTCCAATTTCCCCCCTAAAAGGGCGAATTTATACCTACATAGTGGTCTGTCACAGTGATGCATAATATCATTACAGTAACTGATATAGTTTTAATAAAATCAAAACGTCTGCAAAAAGTACAATTTAGACAACTACATCATACCACTATGTAGCGTTCTATTTCCTTGAGTTATTCTTTACTTTAAAACAAATGATTGGGGGGGCAGAGCAAGATGGCGGAGGAGTAGGAGACCTGGATTTCATCTGGTCCCAGGAATTCAGCTGGATAGGGATCAAACCATTCTGAACACCTACGAACTCAACAGGAGATCGAAGAAAAGAATAGCAACAATTCTCTGAACAGAAAAGCGACCACTTTCTGGAAGGTAGGACGTGCGGAGAAGTGAATCCGAGGCGATATTCGGGAGAATAGACGGCGGGGGAGGCCGCCTCCATCGGCCGCTTCTGCGAAGTGATAGGGCAGCAGAGCACAAAATCAGAACTTTTAGAAGTCGGCTCCGCTGAGGGACGTTGTTCCAATGGCTAAGCTGGGGTTGGAACCCTCACGGGACAGTGTGGTCTCAGGACCCTCGGGGTCACAGAAAGACTGGGGCTGCCTGAGTGCAGCAGAGCTCCCAGGTATTGGAGCAGGGAAGCTGGCTGCAGAGACGGAGCCGAGGCGTGGGCTCTCAGCTCGGGGTTGCCATAAACCGTGATTGGCAAAACAGTGAGGCCACTGCTCCTCCAGCAGGGACCCAACAAGCGGCAGATGCAGATCCGGGGAGACTCCCCTTCCTCCCCCGGGAGGAGCGGCGGGGGAGCGCACTGCAGGGATCTGCTGGGTTTGGAGACTCCACACCAAGTCAGGTGCCAGAGATAGAAATGCTCGGTCACAGGCCGGGTGAGCACGGAGTGCAGCTGGAGACTGGGGAGACGGGAGTAATTGACTGCTTTTCTCTGGGGGTGCACTGAGGAGTGGAGCCCCGAGTTCTCGGCTCCTCCAGGGCGGAGATTAGGAGGCGGCCATTTTCACTCTCGTCCTCTAAAGCTGTACCGAGAGCTTGCGGGGAACAAAAGCTCCCGAGAGCAAACTCAAGCAGATTACTTAGCCCAAACAGGCAAGGGCGGGGCAATTCCGCCTCGGCAAAGACATAAGGGAACCACGGCAACAGGCCCCTCCCCCAGAAGATCAGCACAAACAGCCAGCCAAGACCAAGTTTACCGATCAATGAGAACAGCTTAACTCCAGAGCTAGGGGAATACTGCACATAGAATCCCTGGCTTTTTTACCATGATTCTTGAGTCTTTCAAAGTTAATTTTTTTTCACTGTAGTTTTTTTTTTGTGAATTTTTCTTTTTCCCTTTTTCAACCAACATATTATCAATCCCTTTTTAAAAAAATTTTTTTTATTTTTCATTTTTAGAGTCATATTCTATCCCTTCATAGTAGTTACCCGTATTTTTGGCACATATATATATATATATATATATATATAAGTTGTTCTCTCTTTAAAATTTTGAGATACAGTTTCTTCTAATAGATGAAAATATACCCTAAATCACTAGTGTATGGCTTTGTTCTAGTCTCCTGCCTGATCACATTCTCTCCCCCCCTTTTTTTCTTAAATCCTCTTCTTTATTTTTCAAACAACTTCTTATCAATTCCTTTTATAAAATTTTTTATAATTTTCATCTTTACAGTCATCTTCCATCCCTTCATCATATCAACCCTTAATTTATACATATATAAGTCTTCATTTCTTTAAAATTTTGGGAGGCACTTTCTTCTAACAGACCAAAATACACCCAAAATCTAATGTGTGGTGAGGATCTATGCACCAGCCTGATCATATTTGATCATATTCTGTTTTTTTTGTTTTGTTCTGTTTTTGTTTGATTTTATCTTTTTCTTTTTCTTTTTTTTCTCTTTCGTTTTTCTTTCTTTCCCTTTCTTTTCCCCTGGTTTCAGGTCTTTTCTGACTTGTTTAGAGTATATTTTCTGGGGACGTTTTTACCCTGTTAGCATTTTGTTCTCTCATTCATCTATTCTCCTCTGGACAAAATGACAAGACAGAAAAAATAACCTCAACAAAAAGAACAAGAGGTAGTACCATCTGCCAGGGACCTACTCAATATGGACATTAGTACAATGTCAGACCTAGAGTACATGTCTAGGTCTGTACTACAGACCTAGTACATGTCAGACCATGATCTACTAGCTGGGCTTGAAAAAAGCATGGAAGTTATTAGAGAAACCCTTTCTGGAGAAATAAAAGAACTAAAATCTAACCAAGTCGAAATCAAAAAGGCTATTAATGAGGTGCAATCAAAAATGGGGGCACTAACTGCTAGGATAAATGAGGCAGAAGAGAGAATCAGCGATATAGAAGACCAAATGATGGAAAATAAAGAAGATGAGAAAAAGAGAGAGAAACAACTACTGGATCACGAGGGCAGAATTCGAGAGATAAGTGATACGATAAGATGAAACAACATTAGAATAATTGGGATCCCAGAAGAAGAAGAAAGAGAGAGGGGGACAGAAGGTATATTGGAGCAAATTATAACAGAGAACTTCCCTAATGTGGGGAAGGAAACAGGCATCAAAATCCAGGAGGCACAGAGAAGCCCTCTCAAAATCAATAAAAATAGGTCAACACCCCGACATCTCATAGTAAAACTTATGAGTCTCAGAGACAAAGAGAAAATCCTGAAAGCAGCTCGGGAGAAGAGATATGTAACCTATAATGGTAGAAATATTAGATTGGCAATAGACCTATCCACAGAGACCTGGCAGGCCAGAAAGGACTGGCATGGTATCTTCAGAGCACTAAACGAGAAAAATATGCAGCCAAGAATACTATATCCAGCTAGGCTGTCATTGAAAATAGAAGGAGAGATAAAAAGCTTCCAGGACAAACAAAAACTAAAGGAATTTGCAAACACGAAAGCAGCCCTCCAAGAAATATTGAAAGGGGTCCTCTAAGCAAAGAGAGAGCCTAAAAGCAGCATAGATCAGAAAGGAACACAGACAATATACAGTAACAGTCACCTTACAGGCAATACAATGGCACTAAATTCCTATCTTTCAATAGTTACCCTGAATGTAAATGGGCTAAATGCCCTAATCAAAAGACACAGGCTATCAGATTGGATTAAAAAACAAGACCCATTGATATGCTGTCTGCAAGAGACTCATTTTAGACCCAAAGACACTCCCAGATGGAAAGTGAGGGGGTGGAAAACCATTTCCCGTGCTAATGGACACCAAAAGAAAGCTGGGGTGGCAATCCTTATATCAGACAAATTGGATTTTATTTTATTTTATTTATTTTTTTTAATAAATCTTTTATTTATTTGAAAGAGAGAGACACAGCGAGAGAGGCAACACAAGCAGGGGAATGGGAGAGGGAGAAGTAGACTTCCCGCCAAGCAGGGAGCCCAGTGTGGGGCTTGACCCCAGGATCCTGGGATCACGACCCGAGCCGAAGGCAGATGCCCAATGACTGAGCCACCCAGGCGCCCCAGACAAATTAGATTTTAAAACAAAGACTGTAATAAGAGATGAGGAAGGACACTATATCCTACTTAAAGGGTCTATCCAACAAGAAGATCTAACAATTGTAAATATCTATGCCCCTAACATGGGAGCAGCCAATTATATAAGGCAATAACAAAAGTAAAGGAACACATTGACAACAATACAATAAAAGTGGGGGACTTTAACACCCCCCTGATTGAAATGGACAGATCACCTAAGTAAAAGATCAACAAGGAAATAAAGACTTGAAATGACACACTGGACCAAATGGACTTCACAGACATATTCAGAACATTCCATCCCAAAGCAACAGAATACACATTCTTCTGGAACATTCTCCAGAATAGATCACATCCTAGGTCACAAATCAGTTCTCAACTGGTACCAAAAGATTGGAATTATTCCCTGCATAATTTCAGACCACAATGCTTTGAAACTAGAACTCAATCACAAGAGGAAGATTGGAAAGAACTCAAATACATGGAGGCTAAAGAGCATCCTACAAAAGAATGAATGGGTCAACCAGGAAATTAAAGAATTAAAAAAATTCATGAAAACCAATGAAAATGAAAACGCAACTGTTCAAAATCTTTGGGATACAGCAAAGGCAGTCCTGAGAGGAAAGTATATAGCAATACAAGCTTTTCTCAAGAAACAAGAAAGGTCTCAAATACACAACCTAACCCTACACCTAAAGGAGCTAGAGAAAAAACAGCAAATAAAGCCTAAACCCAGCAGGAGAAGAGAAATAATAAAGATCAGAGCAGAAATCAATGAAATAGAAACCAAAAGAACAGTAGAACAGATCAATGAAACTAGGAGCTGGTTCTTTGAAAGAATTAACAAGATTGATAAACCCCTGGCCAAAGTTAATCGAAAAGAAAAGAGAAATGACCCAAATCAACAAAATCATGAATGAAAGAGGAGAGATCACAACCAACACCAAAGAAATACAGACAGTTATAAGAACATATTATGAGCAACTCTATGCCAGCAAATTAGATAACCTGGAAGAAATGGATGCATTCCTTAGAGATGTATCAACTACCAAAACTGAACTAGGAAGAAATAGAAAACCTGAACAGACCTATAACTACTAAGAAAATTGAAGCAGTCATCAAAAATCTCCGAACAAACAAAAGCCCAGGGCCAGATGGCTTCCCAGGGGAATGCTACCAAACATTTAAAGAATTAATACCTATTCTTCTGAAACTGTTCCAAAAAATAGAAATGGAAGGAAAACTTCCAAACTCGTTTTATGAGGCCATTACCTTGATCCCCAAACCAAAGATCCTATCAAAAAGGAGAATTACAGACCAATATCCTTGATGAACGTGGATGCAAAAATTCTCACCAAAATACTAGCCAATAGGATCCAACAGTACATTAAAAGGATTATTCGCCACGACCAAGTGGGATTTATCCCTGGGCTGCAAGGTTGGTTCAACATCCGCAAATCAATCAACGTGATACAATACATTAAAAAAAGAAGGATTTGTTAGGATCATATGAGAGGATCATATGATTCTTGTGAGAATCATATGATTCTCAATAGATGCAGAAAAAGCATTTGACAAATACAGCATCCTTTCTTGATCAAAACTCTTCAGAGTATAGGGATAGAGGGTACATACCTCAATATCATAAAAGCCATCTATGAAAAACCTACAGCAAATATCATTCTCAATGGGGAAAAACAGAGCTTTCCCCCTAAGGTCAGGAATGTGGCAGGGATGTCCACTATCACCACTGCTGTTCAGCTTAGTATTAGAAGTCCTAGCCACAGCAATCAGACAAAAAGAAATCAAAGGCATCCACATCAGCAAAAAGGAAGTGAAACTCTCACTCTTTGCAGATGATATGATACTGTATGTGGAAAACCCAAAAGACTCCACCCCAAAACTGCTAGAACTCATACAGGAATTCAGTAAAGTGGCAGGATATAAAATCAATGCACAGAAATCAGTGACATTCCTATACACCAAGAACAAGACAGAAGAGAGACAAATTAAGGTGTTGATCCCATTTACAATTGCATGCAAAACCATAAGATTCCTAGGAATAAATCTAACCAAAGAGGCAAAGGATCTGTACTCGGAAAATTATAAAATACTCATGAAAGAAACTGAGGAAACACAAAAAAATGGAAAAACTTTCCATGCATGGATTGGAAAAACAAATATCGTGAAGATGTCAACGCTACCTAGAGCAATCTACACATTCAATGCAATCCCCATCAAAATACCATCCACTTTTTTCAAAGAAATGGAACAAATCATCCTAAAATTTGTATGGAACCAGAAAAGACCCCGGATAGCCAGTGGAATGTTGAAAAAGAAAACCAAAGCTGGTGGCATCACAATTTCAGACTTCCAGCTCTATTACAAAGCTGTCATCATCAAGACAGTATGGTACTGGCACAAAAACAGACCCATAGATCAATGGAACAGAATAGAGAGCCCAGAAATGGACCCTCAACTCTATGGTCAACTCATCTTTGACAAAGCAGGAAAGGGTGTCCAATGGAAAAAAGACAGTCTCTTCAACAAATGGTGTTGGGAAAATTGGACAGCCACATGCAGAAGAATGAAACTAGACCATTTCCTTACACCACACACAAAAATAGATTCAAAATGGATGAAAGACCTAGATGTGAGACAGGAGTCCATCAAAATCCTAAAGGAGAACACAGGCAGCAACCTCTTCAACCTCAGCCGCAGCAACTTCTTCTTAGAAACATCGCCAAAGGCAAGGGAAGCAAGGGCAAAAATGAACTATTGGGATTTCATCAAGATAAAAAGCTTTTGCACAGCAAAAGAAACAGTCCACAAAACCAAAAGACAGAATGGGAGAAAATATTTGCAAATGACATATGAGATAAAGGGCTAGTATCCAAAATCTATAAAGAACTTATCAAACTCAACACCCAAAGAACAAATAATCCAATCAAGAAATGGGCAGAAGACATGAACAGATATTTTTCCAAAGAAGACATCCAAATGGCCAACAGACACATGAAAAAGTGCTCACCATCGCTTGGCATCGGGGAAATCCAAATCAAAACCTCAATGAGATACCCCCTCACACCAGTCAGAATGGCTAAAATTAACAAGTCAGGAAATGACAGATGTTGGTGGGGATGCGGAGAAAAAGGTAACCCTCCTACACTGTTGGTGGGAACGCAAGCTGGTGCAACCACTCTGGAAAACAGTATGGATGTTCCTCAAACAGTTGAAAATAGAGACACCATATGATCCAGCAATTGCACTACTGGGTATTTACCCCAAAGATACAAATATAGGGATCCAAAGGGGGTACGTGCAGCCCAGTGTTTATAGCAGCAATGTCCACAATAGCCAAACTGTGGAAAGAGCCAAGATGTCCATCGACAGATGAATGGATAAAGAAGAGGTGGTATATATACACAATGGAATATTATGCAGCCATCAAAAGGAATGAGATCTTGCCACTTGCAACGACATGGATGGAAGTGTAGGGTGTTATGCTGAGTGAAATAAGTCAATCAGAGAAAGACATGTATCATATGACCTCACTGATACAAGGAATTCTTAATCTCAAGAAAAGAACTGAGGGTTGCTGGAGTGGTGGGGGGTGGGAGGGATGGACTGGCTGGGTGATAGACATGGGGTAGGGTATGTGCTATGGTGAGCGCTGTGAATTGTGCAAGACTGTTGAATCACAGATCTCTACCTCTGAAACAAATAATGCAATATATGTTAAGAAAAAGAAAAGTAGAAGAAGATAGCAGGAGGGGAAGAATGAAAGGGAGTAAATCGGAGGGGGAGGTGAACCATGAGAGACGATAGACTCTGAAAAACAAACTGAGGGTTCTAGAGGGGAGGGGGGTGGGGGGATGGGTTAGCCTGGTGATGGGTATTAAAGAGGGCACGTTCTGTGTGGAGCACTGGGTGTTATGCACAAACAATGAATCATGGAACACTACATCAAAAACTAAGAATGTAATATATGTTGATTAACATAACAATGAAAAAAACTTTAAAAAATAATAGGAAAATATATGGCAGTGGCAATGATCACAGGACTCGTGGTTAGGAAAGCAAGTTGTGTAGTTATAAAAATCTTTCCCTTATGGAAGTTTCCTGATTGGTTTCTCTCCCTCTTTCTCTTCCTTTTCACTTTCCCTTATGGTTTTTGTTAACCGTGGCCCACCATCCCATACCCTGGGGCTCTACTTACCAAATGTTTACAAAATCACAACAAGAAGTAATGATAAATTCTTTAGAGTTAAAAAAAAAGGGAAAGAAGAAGAACAAAGAGTTCTGGGGGACGGAAGTGGGGTACAATTTTACAACCTAATAATGTACAATTGTCATAGAAACTGAAGGCAGGTGTGGCAGGAAGCAAAAGTGAACTTCTGATGATCAAGAAGTGCTATTATGAAAAACAGCTTCTACACCATTCAGGAAGTGACCTTGCTTATCACAAAACAGCCAGTGTCACAAGGACAGATGAAGGTATAATTAAGAAGTGCTTTAACTTTTCAAGCTCAGTATCTTCATACAAACTAAATGATTTTAAAACAGCCGTGGTGGAGTGTCTGGGTAGCTCAGTCAGTTAAGTGTCCCACTCAATTTCGGCTCAGGTCATGATCTCAGGGTCATAAGATTGAGCACCATGTTGGGTTCTGCACTGAGCATGGAGGCTGCTTAAGCTTCTCTCTCCCTCTCCCTCTGCCCCTCCCCCCATGCTCTCTAAATAAATAAATAAACAAACAAGTAAATAACAAAAATGTCTCTTAAAAAAATAAAACAACTGTGGCAATTTCACAAAACACCTAAATGGTAACTGTGGTTGCAAATTACCTTCTGAAACACCAGCAAAATCCACGGACACTAAGGATAATAATGCTTAAAACACCCTATCCCAGGGAATGCTCTTTCTCAATAAGATATAGTCTGCTATTTGACTTGACATTTTTCTTTTCAGCTTTCTATCAGTAATTATAGGATTTAAACTGAGACGTTACCTGATTCCTGGAGGGGTGAACTCCAGGGAAATGTGGTGAGAGAGGTTCTGTGTTGAACCCATTCTGATCCAGAGTTACTGGGAGGCCAACAGGTGTCCTGGTGGTCCTGGGGTAGAAAACAGGAAAAGGTTTACACTGGAGTTGACTTTTGGTCAAAGCTAGCTCCAGGGAAGAGGAGTTGGACTTCATCTAAGAACTGCTTTGTCTTGCCCAAAGACTTCCTTGTGGTATAGGTGGGGCCTTCTGGACAGTGGAGCACCCATTTTTCAACAGCAACTCCATGTGGCAATAAGAGGCAATAACAGTAGTGGATTAGTGTGGTCAAGGTCAGTATTCCACTTCGTGGGGTGGAGAAGTTGGACCAAGCAAAAGCCTCTTGTGCTCTGGATAATGAAGGTGGTGTGGTACCTATTATTTGTCCCTATTTATCCATATATTTATGGATGATTTATAGAGCAGTTCAGGTAGCTGTATCCCCAAATTGCAAAAACATCTTTTCCTTCTTAAATTGAGATGAAACAAAGTGAACTGTTCACTCTCTACCACCCAAGTAAAGTTTAAATCTTGGTCTCCAGAGGGAAATTTTGAGTATTCATTACACACAAATATTTACTTATGTCATACAAATGTGTAATGTTCTAGGCTGATTCTGAGCATAGATCATAAAAACTAACATTTGTTAAGCACTTACTATTAATTAATCTCAAGGCATTTTCTCTTTTAATCCTCCCAATAACCCATGAAAGTTTGGTACCTCCATTTTGTAGAGGAGGGTAATTGGAGTTTGGCGAGTTGGAATGGTGGACCAGAATCTGGGCACAGGGCGACCAGTCTCAGGAGCTCCCTTCTCTATAGAGTGCCTCCCAGGAAGCGAACCTGATTCTTTGGCAGTTGGAATAAGAGACCTCACTTCTTTTTCCAGCACCACCCCTAGACAGGTAAGAGTGAAGTTACTCTAAACATTGAAATTACTAACATTGGTCCAGTCCATCTGTTCCCTAATGAGGTCAGTGTGACCATTTCTCTGCTTCCATCTTTCATAACCCTCCCTTTTACAAACTGTACCATTCAGTTTATGTGTACTTTCCAGCAAGACTGCCAATGACACTTTATCATCAACTGTAAGATAAACTTTCAGTCCCGACTCCATTTCCACAAGCAAATGACTCAATAAAATTTCAAGTCAAGAGGTGAGAAAAATGTAAATGTAATTCGTTGAAATGTCTCCTTTGGGTTCGGGGAATGTACATTGTAGGGGCTAATTGTCAGAAAGTTTAATTGTTACCCTGTATCAAGCTTCCCTTGTGCGCTGGAGCAACACCATAGGTGCTAATAGTGAGAAAATTTGACTAGCTCTGCTGTGCTCTCTTCATTAAGCTAATGGAACATTTTCCTTTCATTTTCTCCCTAGGGTGGCTGTAGGAGTACAACCTTATAATTGTTGCTCTTACTGTAATTGGAGGTAGTAGGAGTATATATAATCTTATTGTCTTTCCTATGTGGTGGTAGTTTATTTATGACCTATTGATAATTCCCAGCCAGCAGCAGAAAACTCAGTGAGTATTACATTAGCATTCCCTCCTAGGAGAGTGCCTACCAAACAGAGACTATCATTAACCAGAAGGAACATGTACTAGGGATGGCCCATCATACCAAATATAAACTTCATTACCACAAAAATTGACCCCTCTGGGTATCATGGATGTTTCTTTTTTTCAATAAAATTAATGAAGCCTTCATTTTTACCTTTCTTTAGATGTATTAACAAAGCTTCACGAATCTTTTTGGGAGGCTCTCAAAGGCCACTGCACATCTTCAAAGTAATGGGGAGTCTTACTTGGCCACTGAGGTCCTTGGAGTATAAGGGGTCATAAGAAAAACATCAAAATTTAGCATCCATCACCCTGATTCAGGGCACTGGGGTGTGCTGAGTACAGCCTAAGGTCAGCAGGACCCTCCCCAGAGGAGGGATATGGGGATGCCCTAGGAAACTGTTGACAATAAAAATGAGGAGATCTGCTGAGGCACAAACATCTGTATTGCCAAATCTTGATCTCCTATAACATATTTTGATGAAATAACACTTTATCTTTTACAAGCTGGAATGTTTTTTAGGACACGGATTATTCTCTGAAAATTCTCTACAACCTATGTGTTTTGTTTGGCTTTCATTAAAGGGTCACTGTAGAGAACTTGCATATTAACTATTTTGCTGTTTAAAATAGTTCCATTCCAGGACTGTCCTTTACTTCTGAGCAGAAAGTATCTCTAAGGTCAGTACACAGAGCTCATAAATATAAACAAGTTAGGCTGGCATCCATGAGAACATAGACTTCTGTATCCCACCCCCACTAGATTATTGAACATGTAAGAACTGAATGGTGGACTGGATGCAGTCAAATATCTGAATTGTCAAAACTTAAAATCTGCAAATTGGCATTTGTGTCAAGTAACAACACTAAAAATCTTCACAGAGATGATTTTGTTTTATACTCCTGTAGTAGTGCAGAATAATGGCCTCCAAACATGCCCGTGTCCCAATCCCTGAAACCTATCTCTTACCTTCAATGGCAAAAGAGACCTTGAAGGTGTGTTTAAGTTAAGGATCATGGTATTGGAAAACGAACCTGGATTATCTGGTGGGCCAATGTAATCACCACGTTCATTATATGAATGAAGAAAGAGAGTTAAGAGTCAGAAAAGAAAATAGGACCACAAAAGCAGAAGTTGGAGTGATGTGGCCATGAGCCAAGGAATGTGGGCAGCCTCTACAGGCTGGAAAAGGTAAGAAAATGGGTTATCCTTCTAGAGACTCTGGAAGGAATGCAGTCCTGACAACCCATTTAGGACTTCTGACGACCAGAACTGTAAATGATAAGTCCATGTTGTTTTAAGACACTAAATCTGTGGTAATTTGTTATAACAGCAATAGGACACTCTATAACTATATAAAACAGACTCATCATCTCCATTTAATAGTTGAGGAAGCTGATATTTCAGGGATTCAAGTGGCTTAGCTCACCCTGCTTCCTCTCACAGTGCATGGGGGGTGTAGCTAGTTTTGAGTAGAACTACATTTTCTCTTGAAGCAGGTGGGTTCTCCCAAGGTTCTGGAAAAGCTACAAGATGCATGCATTAGGTAACTTGCTAACTGCACATCCACCCTTTTGTCTTCAGTCATCAGGTTAGATGACTTTTTTTTAAGATTTATTACTTATTTTGCGGGGGGGGGGAGGTGGCAAAGGGAGAGGGAGAGATAGTCACAGGTAGACTCCCTACTGAGCACAAAGCCCAGCACAGGACTTGATCCCAGGACCCTGAGATCATGACCTGAACAGAAATCAAGGGTTGGATGCTTAGCCAACTGCACCACCCAAGTGCCCCCAGGTTAGAAGACTTTTTAATGAAATTAGCTGAGTTTTTTTATTTTCCAAAAAGTTGGCAGTTTTGTGAAGATTAACTCAGCATTTCTGAAACCAGAGCTTCTTATATTGCTCCCTCTTTTGGCAGATATTTTCCTCTGTCTCACCATTTAAGTTTAGACTCAAAAACTATTTATACCAGGAGGGACTAAACAGTCTGTAAGGGGAAGGGGCTTAATGTGTTTCCCCGTTTGCAACAGTGACTTCAGTCAGGTAGGGTCTTAGAGAAAGATGTCATATTCCAGTTTCAACTTCTCAGCCCACATAAATGGAAAGCATAATTATGGATAGTTAATGGTCATTTTCCATGTCCCTAGCATCATGGTTCCCTGGGTTCTGCAGCAAGTCTAGATATAAAGGCTTGAGCCTTTAGTTTTGTTCTGGTTTTAAGCACATTTTGCTCTACAGGAGATAGGCGTTCATTACACATCTCTCCTAGCTTGGGGGAATATTCTTCCCCTTTCTGTGTGGTCCAAGTGAAGGCAACCCCATGTGACCTAGGCATGGCCAATTGGAGAACAGTGTATTAACTCCTGATTGGTTCAGGGATCAAGAAGGATGGCCCAGAGTTCTTAGGCCTTTACTGCCAGAGAAGGAAAGAAGTTTTCTCTTCTTTTGCAGCTATCAGAGTAATATAAGCCTATGACTCATGCATCTTGTGGCCATGTTTACTGAACATTTGAGGCAGTCATCTGCTGCAAGAGAGAGCAGCCAACAATCAGGAGCTGAGAGTTGACAGAAATTCCAGTACATAAGCCAACAAAACACCTTTTCAAATTTAAGTAAGATGGATATGGATTTGTCATTAAAATAGTATATATTCTTCAATTTAATTTTTCAGGGTGCCTGGGTGGCTCAGTTGGTTAAGCATCTACCTTCGGCTCAGGTCATGATCCCAGGGTCCTGGAATCAAGCCCCGCATCGGGTTTCCTGCTCAGCGGGTAATCTGCTTCTCCCTCTGCCCCTCACCCTGCTTGTGTGCTCTCTCTCTCTCTCAAATAAATAAATAAATAAGATCTTTAAAATAAATAAATTTAATTTTTCAAAAAGGTGATATCATACCTGAAGAAAATGACATAAAGCGCAAGCCTCTGCTCCAGATTGTCTCATCTGCCCATTCCCAACCCATAGGTTAATAATGGTCATTCTTAATTTTTGTATGCAACCTTATAGATTTTCTTCATGCATGTACAAGCAACTATAAAAATACATCTATATTTTCTCTACCACAGAAAGTATATTAGACATATTGTTCTCCAACTTGCTTTTTTCACCTAACAATGTATCTTGTCAATCTTTTCCTACCAATAGATAAAGAACTTCATCCTTTATGCCACTAGATAGTATTACAGGATCCATTTTGATCAGAAGGACCTTGGAAAATCAGGTTGGTTTTGAGGAGTTGGGCCAACTCTATATGAGAAAATAGTGTTCCTTCATGGCAAAGAATATGCAGAATTTCTAGGCTCCCTTCTTCGTAGATCCAAATCTCCTTTTTTTTCACGTATTAACAAGCTTACCTTTCCCCAGAAATTAACATCAAAATATAGGGTGACACTTTCCATGAAAATTATGAATGACTAACCCTATATAATCTTGAAAAATGAACCCAAGATAAATAGAACTGTGGCATAGGTTGGAAATCTACAATTCAGTTTGGTTCACAAATGTTTTCTTTGTACAGTGTTTAAAAATTTTTTAACTACTTGCTAATATTTAAAAACTTTATATTGGGCTATTTCATATTACTATTTTAGTATTTAATTTATAATATCTCATTTCAATATTTCATATTCAATACAGATTTCTGGTTTCCCTGGACAACTTGGACTGCTCATTTCCATAGGGCAACAACAGACTAAAGTTCTATAGTAAGTTCCAGGGTAGGTGCTCAATAAACGCATGTAGGACTTCCATCTAAAGATGGCAGGTTAGGCATACACATTTCCTCTGACACCCTTACCAAAACTCACAGAAAGTATCATATTAGGATGGTTTTGAGGGGTTTGTTTGTTTGTTTGTTTTAAGAGCTATAAAGTCTCAAAGACAATAGGAAAGGATAGGAAAGCAACAGAATGTTGGAAGGTGGAAAGCTGACAACAGGCACCTCACCTAGTAAGCCAGAGAAAGTAGAGTCTTAAGGCAATGGTGGGAAAGCAAAAAACCCAGCATTCTTTGTACAATGAATTTCTAAAGCCTCAGGGTTTGATGGCCCCAGAGATTTAGGAAAATATATATGAAGTTGAACTGCAAACAGGAAGAGTGGTAGAAGGATGTAGCTAGATCCCATTCCTTTTCCTACCTGGCAGAGAACCAGTACCTGAGCTAGGAGAAAGAGGGCCTCTGGACTTGGGGGGAGGGAGGCCTAGGAGCAGTGACTAATGTTGACCCTATATTGAAAAGAGGAGGATGAAGTGAAATATGTATACATACTAAATGTTGAAGCTACTGCCAGCAGGCCTCCCAACCTGGCTTCCAGAAAGCAGCCAGCTTTATAAACTCAGGGGGGATTACTAAATGTTCTTCTTTGGAAATCTGACCCTGCCAAGAAAAAGACCTAGCAATACTGATGTGGGTTGGGAGTTCTTATAAACAGAACAGGCTGGTCACTCTGCAGCAAGACCCATAGTCATCAGGCCTCCCAGGCTAACCAGAGAACTTTCACTGAGCTTTTAAGCAATCCATTCTTCATTATTATCAAGCAGCTCAGGATTCTTAGATATCTGAGGGAAACTTCCAACATAAAAGATAAAGTCCAAAATGAACCAAAAGAAAAAAAAAAGTAAGTTGCAACTTGGAGGAAACAAAGACTACAGAGGGACATGAAAACTTATTTAAAAAGCTATCATTAAAATTTTCAGGGAAATAAAAGATGATACTGCATCCGTGAAACAGGAGATTCTATTACAAAGGAATGTTCATAAAAATGTAAAAGAAAAAAGTTCTTGGAAATTAAAAGTATGATAACAGAAAAGAGAAATTCAATAAATGGATGAGAAGGGAAATTGAGAAACTCTCCCAGAATTCAGATTAAAATACAAACAGAAAATACAGGAGTAGGCTTAAGAGGAATACAGGAGATCCAATACCTGAATAATAGGATGAAAGGGAAGAAAAGGTAGAAATCGCCAACAAAAACATTCATAAAAATTTCCCGAAATTAAATGAAGAACATGAATTTCCACATTGAAAATGTCCAGGGACGCCTGGGTGGCTCAGCTGGTTAAGCATCTGCCTTCGGCTCAGGTCGTTATCCCAGGGTCCTGGGATCGAGCCCGAATCGGGCTCCCTGCTCCGTGGGGAGTCTGCTTCTCCCTCTCCCTCTGCCCCTCCCCCTCACTTGTGTTCTCTCTCTCTCTCAAAGAAAGAAAGAAAGAAAGAAAGAAAGAAAGAAAGAAAGAAAGAAAGAAAGAAAGAAAGAAAGAAAGAAAGAAAGAAAGAAAGAAAGAAAGATGTCACTTAAATGAGACATTTTCAGAGATTCAAGTTTCCCAAAATTTGTTTTTTATGTATCCTTTTTCATGTAACTACTGGAGGAGACTCTACAAAAAAGGTAGGGTAAACAATTTTAAAAACTTGGAGTCTAATAGAGTTGGGATCCCACACATTCAAGAGGCAAATGGAGTCCTCAGAATAAAAGCAATCAGATGCCAATGCCCTCTAGGTTATGTCAGAATCACAGTTCCAACCTGTGCTTCACACAGTCAGGCACATCCACCATGTTAACCATTAGCTTAATACAAAACATAAGACTTCTTCAAACTCAATTTGCATTATGATCACTAATATCCAGAAGGATGAAAAAGTTGGGGTGTGGGTGTGGGATGGGAGCATTTTTCACATACTATTTGTGATTTTTCTTAAAGTTGGTTTTACTGTACGATAATTTAAAACATGCTGTTTATTAAAGGAAGGATTAGTCCTTGTGCCACATTTTCCTGTTTCCCCACTCCCAACTTCCCCCAAACCTATCAAGACCTATGTAACAGAAGTAGGATCTTAAATACCTTTTGTTTTTTTAAATAACGTTTTAATTTTAGAATACTTTTAACTTATAGAAAAGTTGCAAAAATAGTACAGAGTTCTCTGATAGCACCTCATTCAGTGTCCCCTATTGTTAACATCACATAGTGATTCATTTGTCATGACTAGGGAATCAACATCAGTACTTTACTATTAAGTAAACTCCATAGTTAATTCTGTTTCATTAATTTTTCCCTGTTCTGGGATCATATTCCAGGATATCACATTACATACATGTCTCTCTTTTTTTTTCTTTAAAATTTTTTATTGTTATGTTAATCACCATACATTACATCATTAGTTTTTGATGCAGTGTTCCATGATTCATTGTTTGTGCATAACACCCAGTGCTCCACGCAGAACGTGCCCTCTTTAATACCCATCACCAGGCTAACCCATCCCCCCACCCCCTCCCCTCTAGAACCCTCAGTTTGTTTTTCAGAGTCCATCGTCTCTCATGGTTCATCTCCCCCTCCAATTTCCTCCCTTCATTCTTCCCCTCCTGCTATCTTCTTCTTCTTCTTCTTTTCTTAACATATACTGCATTGTTTCAGAAGTACTGATCTGTGATGCAACAGTCTTGCACAATTCACAGCGCTCACCATAGCACATACCCTCCCCAATGTCTGTCACCCAGCCACCCCATCACTCCCACGCCACCCCCACTCCAGCAACCCTCAGTTTGTTTCCTGAGATTAAGAATTTCTCATATCAGTGAGGTCATATGATACATGTCTTTCTCTGATTGACTTATTTCACTCAGCATAACACCCTCCAGTTCCATCCACATCGTTGCAAATGGCAAGATCTCATTCCTTTTGGAATGAGATGGCTGCATAATATTCCATTGGACATACATGTCTCTTTAGCCTCCTCTGCTCTGTGACAATTTCTCAGGCTTTTCTTATTTTTGATGACTTCAGCTAATTTGAAGAGAGTTAATAAAATATTCTGTAGAATGCCCAAATGTGGGTTTCTGATGTTTATTATCATGGTTAGACTGGGGACTGTGGGTATTTGGGAGGAAGACCAGGGAGGTGAAGTGTCATTTTCTGTCACATCATATGTGGCATACATGCCATCAGTGTGATATCACTGATGATGTTAACCATGATGAGCTGGCCCAGATAGCATTTGCCACATTTATCCCCGTTAGGCTATTATTTCTCCTTCCCACACTCTATTCTTCAGAAGCAAATCACTAAGCTTAGCCCACATGCAAAGGGGTGAAGAATGAAGATGGGTGGTAAGTATCTATGTAAATCATTTGGAAATACTCCCCTCTCCCTTTTTTATTTGTGTTTGTTCAGTTGTGTATTTGCTCTATACTTTGGATTATAATCTAATACCACCTTATTTCTTTTGTTGCCTAAATTTTTCCAGGTTTGTCCATTGGTAGCTCTTCTAGGTTGGCTCCTGTTTCCCTTGGTTATGCCTCATTTCCTGTTTGTGTTTTGAGTACTTCCCTACTCTCTACCATTACAGGATCCCCTGAGTTCATCTTGAATATTTTCTCCCTCAGCCCTATAATCAGCCATTTCCCCGAGGAGCCAGTTCCTTTTATTAGAGAATATCATATACCCCTAATTTAATGCTGTGATTCTTTTTTTTCTTTTTCTTTTAGGACTTCACCACTCCATCAACTTAAGAGCTATTGGGAGTATCAGGGAAAGAGAAAGATTTTGATAAGTTTCTTCAGGATTAATGTAGACTTTATTTTAACACCTTACTCTAGCTTCTTACAAGACAGAGACTATATTAGTTGTCCCTTATCCTAGAAGAACAGTATTGGAAATTGGAATTTTCAGTCTTAACCTTATACCCTTAGAAATATTATTTGACTAACATTTTACAATCCATCTGAAGAATGCTAAACAGGTATTCTAAGAATTAGATTCAGTGATATTAAGTATTTTAAGGGCAGGAACCCCATAAATACATATGATAGTTAATTTCTTAGTCTTTGCATTTTTATTAGGGATATCTAACAGATTTTATAAATCCCATACTCTGAGTCATTCAGTGAGTGCATAACTAGTGTCATTTTTCTTTACTTAAGGAAAAAAAAGATGTTTTCACTAAACACATAAAATGAATAACCAACACTAGAATTAAAAAATTAGAGACAGTTAAATTCATCTGAAATCTATACTATATAAATGTGAATTCAAAGTTAATTGTATTCTTTTTCCAAAAATCTACATTTGCACTTACAAATACAAGGCTCAACTCAACTGTCTGTGTCAAATGACTTAATCTGGTCATTAGACTTATGGGGAGATTTAAGCATTTTAGTGAAAGGGGACAAATACAATATTCTTTAAGTTTTGCAATTCAAAGGATTTGTTCATTTGGGCCTTCAAGTTCCTTCTTTCAACATGAGAGAGTCTCGCAGGTAGAATCTTTGCTTGAAAGGCTTTTGCTTTTGAATCTAACTTTTACTTTGAAACTAACCAAAAAGAAACTAAGCGTATCAGAAGCATACCTAATCTCCTAGAAGTCAGCATTGCATCCAGTGTATTAAAATTAAAACCTTTTTTTTCCTCCTCCTTAAATAGGCATCTGGTAATAAAAGGCCAATCAGCTGGGTTAGGATAAAACAAGCAATGTTTTTTCTTTACTAGTTCATTTGGAAAAGTCGCTTTGCTAATTGAGAAAAATTTAATGAATTTTACTTGTATTAAAGGTGATTGGCAACAATGTACTCATTTGAGAAAGTCATTACATTTATGTATTGTGTTTTGATGTAAATACTTTTGCCAAATGTATTAGCAAGGAATATAATATTATGGTTCATGGTTCTTGTAGTATCTGAAAAGAATAATTGTATAACTAATCAATGAAAACAAAGTAAATGTTCCTCTTGGGTTTGTACAATAAAAATGGAATTAAAATTACTCAGGCTCAAAAATGCAAATATAATGCATCTTTACCAGTAGAAAAATAAAATTCTAAAGGCAGAATTTGTATAGTAAGGCCAGTATTTCAATTCCTCTTAAAGTCTTCATTTGATTCCAGAACTGATCACTTCAAAATTCACTTCTATGCATTTTTTATAAAATGATCAAATATTTCACTGTTTTTAAAACAAAATTATCATTCATTCTCCTGAACAGGCTCACTGATATTCAGAACACATTCTGGCGGAAAATTAATGCTAATCAGTATAGCGGCAGCAACCAAAATAGCACTGTAATGTATTAGACAGTAACATAAGATTAAATTCACATTAAACTCAAGAGCAAATAACCCACATCAATTTAAACAGATTAAATCCTGGGAAAGGGCAAAGGTTAGAAATCATCTGAAGGATAACCAAATTGTATTGAGAACAATAGGCCTTATATTAGACAACAGCACCCCCTATTGGAAGCTTGAGGCTGCCTGGACAGGCATTCTTGGAGGCTGCTGAGGGTAGGGAGAAAGGAATCTGTGAGGATGCTCAGACCTCCACCTGGCAGGTGGGGCCACCATGGAATTCAAGGGCATCATCAGTCCCAGAATCATTTCTTCTCTATTGTGTAATCACAAACCTTAGGCATATCACCTAAAATTTTTATTATTTCTCAACTACATGTGAGCAAGAAATGGATTCTGAAGGTTTTATTAGTAAACATTTAGAGTGCCTCTTTTTTTAAAGAAAGGTCAAATTCTGTGATAAATACTTGATATGAAAAAGCAATATCTGTTCATGCAATGATTTTAATTAGGCTTCCTTGGAATTTCCCCACAGTGCTCAAAATTATTCCTGTCCTTAGTAGAGAATATTTCTTAGGGTGCTTTGACCTAATACTCCAACAAGCATGCATGGTGGCTATATTTAATACATCTGTATATGAATACATATATACACACAGCATATATATACATATATATATATATATATATATATATATATATATATATATATATACACACTGTGAAATCTGTGGACCCTAGAGAAACCTTGGTAAGATGGCAAAGCTTCAGCATCAGTTTGCCCCTTAGGGTTCGGTTTTATGCCTTTTTTTTTCTGTTATTCTTTGGGTAAGTAAACATCCTTCATGACCACCAGAAATATGAAAACTCCTGAGAAATAATAAAAGCAATCATTTAACAAGCAGACTAGCCATTTATAAGACATCCTCTTTTTAAAATTAATGTACAATATACAACAGTCTTTTGAATTCAACAATTCAAATAAATAAAATATTTAAACTGGGTTATGTTATATAACTAAAGGACACCTCAGTCAAGCTGACTTGTTAAACATGTTTAAATGCCATAAGCAATAAGTACAGTAATCAGAGAAATAAACTAGACAAATCAGGGGACAACATTTTAACAGATGGGGGCAGATGCATAGAGTGACTAGGGGAGAAAAGGAAATAGAAGCAGACACTAAAACCAGGTTTGGCTTGAAAAGAAGCCAAAACTATTATGAAAAATGATCATGGAAACAGCTCTCAGCTTTGCATTTTATTTTCTGAACACCCACCTCACCACCTCCAGCACCAAATGCTTTAGTTTCGTGACTAACCTGTGGATGGTTTTTATAAAAAAAAAAAAACCCACCAGGGAGGTGCATTACCCAACCAATGGATCCTAGCTCAGAGACCATGTTCATGTTCCCAGCCAGATGAGAAGAGAAGGTGACTTTTCCTTCCTCAGGATTTTTGAAATGTGTGGAGGAGGACAGGGCCAGCTGAACTGGAAGGTGCTCCGTTTAACACTCCTGCCTAAAATATGGAGTAAAATCATTTCAGAAAGGAGTTAAATGTCTATTGGGAGTTGTCTGCAAGGTGGGGGTGTTCATTTCCTGAGGCTAGAACCACTCAATACATTCCTCAAAGAAACAAGATCAAAAGTATTTGAAATTACAGGTGCCCGAGGGAAACAGCTTAGTAGTGGGGGGAAAAATCAGGACAGAGGAGACCAGGATCCTAACCCAGCCTGGCTCTGCTGTGTGCCCTTGAGTGTCATGTAACCTCTCTGTGCCTTACTTTCTTCATCTGTAAAAATGAACACATCTATTTTCCAGCTTTGATAGCAAAAGAAATTTTCATGAGGATATAGTATCCAAACAAGCCTTGATCTAGCAGTGCTTCATAGAATCATCATTGTTCAAGAAGAGAATGGGTTCACAGAATCAAAGAACTAAAGTTAATGGCACATCTTTCCTGGATTCACCTGTTCATTTATTTATTCTTCAGTAGGTGTTTATTAAGGGTCTACTATGTGTCAGACTGCAAACCAGGGAATGGAATACAAATTTGAATAAGACCCAATCTCTTTCCTCAAGAAACTTGCAGCTTAGGAGGGAAAAAAGACAAATAGATGTGTTTTCACAGCATAGGGCAGTGAGTCGTCTGCTGGCATAAACCACGGTGCTGTGTGAGGGCATGTCTGGAGGGGCCCAGCCAGGCAGGCACAGGTGAAAACTATCACCAAAGAATGCATGGAGCAGCAACACCCAATTCCCACCTTAAACCATAAACAGAAGTTAACCATTAAAGAAAAGGGGAGGTGTTTTAAGCAAAGTGAGCGGCCTAGAGCAGGGAGAAAACACAGTTTAGGCAACTGCAGGGTGCTCAGTGTGGCTGGGGGGCAAGGGTGTGTCCAGAGAAGAGGCTGCAGTGGGAGTAGGAGCATGCCCTAAAGTGCTGAAGGAAGAAGCTCCTTCTACCCAGGGTGAGGGTAAGCGTGGGAACAGAATGGAACAGATTGGAGGTTTTTAAGGCTGGTGGCAAGACCAGTTAAGAGCTTGTGATAAAGAATTGTACCAAGCTCACAGCAGTGGAAATAGAAGAGAAGAAATTTGCAAATATTTATAAGGGAGAATTAAGAGGGTTTAGTGACTAATTGTGTTTGAGGGTGAGAGAGAGGGAGATGTTGAGGATGACTTCCAGACTTCTGGCTTGGATGACTGGTGCCCTGGCAGCAATGTAGGATGATCAGTTTGGGCTGGGGGAGATGAGCAATTCCGTCTGGGCCGTTGGTTGATGAGACATTCAGATAGAGATGTCTATTAAGATTCTAGAGGATAAAGGAGAGATTACAGCCAGAGATATCAATTTGGCAGTCATATGGAGCATTGTCCAGGATAGTGTATTCTCACAGTTCACTGCCTGGAGAGGAACTGTCTTCTTCCTTCTACCACCCACTTGCCCAAGTACTGGAAAATCTTGTGGAAGGATTCTGATTGGTTTAGATAGTATGCCCAGTGGCCAAGAGGGTAGGTTGCCTTGATTGGCAGCCTCAACTGGGACCATTTACTTGGAAGGATTATTTCCCAAGGGGTAGAAGAGTGCTATGCAATGCGACAAATGTTACAATGAATATTGCCCAGTCCACTTCTTTTCTCTCATTAACCATTTAATAAATATTTGTCAAGCAAATGATATTTCAACATATAGCCATAACCTTTAAATTTTTATTCTGTAAGCATTTTAATAACTAGACTGAAGCCTTTCAATTCTCTCTGCCAAAATGCCCAACCAACAGCGACCACTTAAGAATATGGTGATGAAGAAGTTATCCAGTTACCACAGGAATTAAACTGGTCGTATCTATATAAAATGAACATGAACAGCCATCTAAGGAAGTAAACAAAAGCAGTGTCTGTAAATATGTGACTTACATCCCCACAATTAGGAACCCCCACAGTTCCAATCAGGGTGATCTGGAGTTGTGTTTAGAAAAGTGTAGTGAATTATATGGTACCAGAACTGGAGATAGAATGTATGAACTGTTTAGGAAAGAGAGTGACCTCTCTGAATAACAAGGCTCCATATACACTAACATTTTACCTGATTCTGTGTGTTAGTGACCTCTGAGTTTCTTGTTAGTAGTTGTTGTTTGACTATAAGAAGAGAAGGTACTAGTTTTGCAGATGAAAATGCACCATCTTCCTCGCAGTTATATTTCTCATAGAAAATTAGAAATTTTGTATTAATTTGGCCATCTCTGTTCTAAGTTTAGTTATATGAGTTGGCATCTCCAAATCCTCACTGCATAGGTTGATGTAGGTTGTACAAAACTCAGCTTTGAAAGCCATAGGAAAGTAAAGGCCATTTTGTGGGACCCTCTGGCAGAAGGCTTGCTAACCCTCTAGCCATCCACTTGGATGGGACCCCAGCAGGATACCTTCTATAATAGTTGAAAGGAACCCCAAATGATAAGTCAACAGATAATTATAGACCACACTAAACCAATGTCTGGTGATTAATGAAAACAGGAATTCCTATCTGTTCAATGGCTAAAATGTGTAAAGAATAGCTCTAGGTACTTTATTGAGATGCAAAAAAAGTATGTAAAATGTCTTCCTTGAAATCTTGTATGTAACACTGTGTACAGTCTTATTTGTAATCAGACTGAATGTTTGTCTTTTCAAAATTCAAATGTTGAAGCTCTAATCCACACACAGTATAATGGTACTTGGAAATGGGGCCCTTGGGAGGTGATTAGGTCATGAGGATGGAGCCCTTATGAAAGGGGAGAAGGCTCCCACCAGACACTGTGTCTGCCAACATTTTGACCTTGGACTTTCCAACCTCCGGAATGGTGAGAAATAATAAATATTTGTTGTTTAAGCTATCCTGTCGATGGTAATTTGTTATAGCAGCCCAAGCTGACTAAGACAGTGAAGAACTGGAATTAACTTAAACATTCAACAGGCAATAATAAAACGTGATCCCAATTGGCAAAAGCATGTAAATGAAAAGACTGAGGAACTATACATGGAAACATTAACAGACAAGATCAGATGTCTTTTTTTTTTATAATCTGCTTTGTTCTTTTGTGTATTTAAATTTTTTTCCTGTGGTGAACATATATTTTATAATTGAGAAGCTTTCATTCACTATTAATTCCTAAGAAGAAACTTCAATATTATTGTATAAGTCTACAGTCTTCTTTAGGTTTTATTATTTCAAAAAACTGTAGGAGTTCTTATATTGAATTTTTAGAGGAAATACAGTTAGACTGTCTCTTGGTTTACCAAAGACTTTATTTGTCACTCTGCTTGCACATATTTGGTCCTTCATTCAAAACAAAACCAATAGAGCAACATCAGCCTGATTTTGCTTCATTGCCATAGCAACAAAATAGTGACAAAAGCACACAGCCCCTTCCCTCCCTCTCACATATGTGCCCTCTTATTGTTTCTCACCTACTTTCATTCATTGCCATTGTCTTCCATCCTTTTTTTTTCATCTGTTTTCGTATGTTGACTCCTTCCTCCCAAAAAAAGTTCGTGTGTGGCCAAAAAAAAAGTGCATGTGGCTAATCAAAATGACCTAAATTCTAAGTGCCAACCTCTTTTCTGTTTTATACTCTTCAGGGATCCTCCTCATTCACCCTAAGTAAGGAACAGTTATATTTTTCCTGGGAAGCTTGTCTAATCCTGATTTCTGAATGCAAGTAATTTCGGTATTCAGAACTTAATTCAAATGAACTCTTTGTTTTTAAGATTTTATTTATTTGAGAGAGAGAGACAGACATAGCGAGAGAGAGCAGGAGCAGGGAGGAGGAGGAGGAGAAGCAGGCTCCCCGCTGAGCAGGGAGCTCGATGCGGGACTCGATCCCAGGACCCTGGGATCATGACCTGAGCCGAAGGCAGACACTCAACTGCCTGAGCCACCCAGGCGCCCCTCAAATGGACTCTTTAAGTAGGAGAGAATGCATAATGGGGGACCTGCTGGCAGTAACTGGGTTTGATTGGACTTTATTCCTCTCCCTTTCTCTTACCCCCTCCACACGATAAATCCATTATTTATTTTGGGAACTGTGAAGAGATGAAACTGTAACAAGAACCACCACAGATATTTCAATGGCACTTAAAATCAGAGATGTGGACATTGTTGTATTCCATACAAAAGGGTGTGCAGGTGACCTTGCCTACCACATCCATTCTGAGCCCCTCCTTTTCCTATGCTCCTTTGTCCCTCTTATGAGTTCTGACTTCTCTCAGGTGTCCACTGTCTTTCTGGAAGCCATGTCTGTCAGGAAAGCATAACCCCAGCCCCAAATCTAGATGGTGAGTCTTGACTGATAGAAGCTAATTGTGATGGTACCATTCCTTCACCAGGATTGGTCCAGGCATGGGCATGCAATGCTTCTCTGGCTAATAAGACATAAGAGAAAAAAGAAAAGACAAGGGGAAGTCTGCTGGTGGCTTCTGACAAAGGTGGCTGAGACGTATGAGAATGTGGCAGGGACTGCTTCCTGTTGCTCACTGTACATGCTTCAGTTAGTCTATAGTGGTAGAAAATCTAGCTGGGCACATGGACATCCAGATTAAAAAATACATTTCTGACCGTCTTTTGCAACCCATTGTGGCCTGATAAGTTCTGACCAATAGCTAAAGGGAGAAGTGTGATGTGGCAACTCCTGAGAATCTTTCTTATTAGACAACTGACATGTGCCCTTTACCTACTCTTTCTTGTTTCCTTTATTCTGCTAGGTGAGAGGTGGATGTGATAGCTGGAGGTAAAATAACCACTCGGGACAGTGGATGACCTAGGGAATGGAGACCATGTATGGAAGAACAAAAAAAGAAGCCACACCTGAGCCACTGTTATTCTGGGTTTTCTGTCATTTACAGTCAAATCAAATACTAATTCAAAGAAAAGGATGGCCTATTTTCAGCCTCTAGATGCTGTTGTGTCTAGACGTGATGTCTGGAACTGCTGCAGCCATTGTGCAACCCTGAAGGAACTATGCCTGAAGCCAAAGCCAAACGTAAGAATGGCAGGTGATAAGATCAAGCTGTAGAATGAATGGATAAAGAAGATGTGGTGTGTATATATACAATGGAATATTATGCAGCCATCAAAAAAACATGAAATCTTGCCATTTGCAACAACGTGGATGGAACTGCAGGGTATTACACTGAGCAAAATAAGTCAATCAGAGAAAGACATGTATCATATGATCTCACTGATAGGAGGAATTCTTAATCTCAGGAAACAAACTGAGGGTTGCTGGAGTGGTGGGGGGTGGGAGGGATGGGGTGGCTGGGTGATAGACATTGGGGAGGTATGTGCTATGGTGAGTGCTGTGAATTGTGTAAGACTGATGAATCACAGACCTGTACCCCTGAAACAAATAATACATTATACGTTAAAAAAAAAAAGAAGAAGATAGTAGGAAGGGAAAAATGAAGCGGGGGGAATTGGAGGGGGAGACTAACCACGAGAGATTATGGACTCTGAGAAACAAACTGAGGGTTCTAGAGGGGAAAGGGGTGGGGGGATGGGTTAGCCTGGTGATGGGTATTAAGGAGGGCACATTCTGCGTGGAGCACTGGGTGTTCTATGCAAACAATGAATCATGGAACACAACATCAAAAACTAACGATGTAATGAATGGTGACTAACATAACATAATAAAATAAAATTAAAAAAAAAAGATAGAGCTGTAGTCAACCAACCCTCCCATCTTCGCATCGATTTTATATTATGTGAGAAAATATTTTTGTTATTGTTTAAGTCACTGAGTTGGTGATTTCTGTTTCTTGAAGCTGAAAGCAATCTAGCTGGTACTAGAAATTGGTGGCAGTTTTTCCCCTGGGATTTTTGTGGGGGGGTGGCCTTTTGTTTTTTGTTTGTTTGTTTGTTTGTGTTTTTGTCTTTTTTTTGCCTCTTAATCTCTTAGCTTTTACTGGAGGGGGGTTCAAATCAGTGAAATGCTCACTTTCTGACCAGAAGACTGGGAAGAGGAATCCCCGTAAGCTGAAGAGCAAGGGAGGAGTCTCGTTTTTCTATTTTCTATTTCCTCTCCCAGCCCTAACCTGAGGTCAGTCATAGATCTGCACTGTCATTGCAGGAAAGGGGCTCCTGTTATGTGAAGGGTGTGGAGGAAGCCCCATTATTTTTCTTTCTTTTTTTTTCTCACTACTTCACCCTGATGAGGGGGGGTGTCAGTGTGTGCACCTGTGAGCTCCTTTAGCACAGGAGGCTAAAACTCTTAAAGAAAACCATCTTTATATGCAGAGGAGCCTGAGAAAAAGACCCATGGGAACTAAAGGGTATGAAGAAAATCTCAGAGAAGAGAGATCTGAAGAATGAACCCAATTCTGTGAGTGAGCGGACAGAAGTCGTAGGCTCTCCTCCAAGCATAGTCAAGGCTTTGAGAACCAAACTGATGTTGGAACCACTGTCCACAGAAGGTGAGATCAAACTTGTGATCTAAACCTATGCAGGCTGATAACCTGCTGAAAAAATAAAATCAACATTCTCTCGACATTTTAGCAGGACCCAGAGAATCATAACGTAGTATTTTAAATGTCTAGGATACAATCCCAAATTACTTGACATACAAAGAACCTTGAACTCTGACCAACTCTCAAGAGAAAGACAATCAACTAATGCATCTCCAAAATCATCCAGATGTTGGAATTATAATACAAAGACTTTAAAGCAACTTTTATAATGAATCTCTATGAGATAAAGGTAAGTATTACTGAAATCATGAATGGAAAGAAATGTTTTCAGCAGAGAAATAGAAAACATAAAAAAAGAACCAAATGGAAATCTTAGAACTGCAAAATATAATATCTGAAATAAAAAAATTAACTGGATGAGCTCTGTAGCAGAATAGAGATGGCAGAGTAGGGAGTCAATATACCTGAAGATGGATCAATATAAAGGATCCACTTGGAAGAGAGAAAACAAAACAAAACAAAATAGAGCTTCAGGGACCTGAGGGACAATATTGAAGGTCTAACACTCCTGTTATTGGAGTCCTTGAAGAAAAGGAGAAAGTGATTGGTGCAGAAAAAGTATTTGAAAATATAATGGCTGAAAAGTTCCCAAATTTAGTGAAAGACATAGATTTGCAGATTTCAATGAATGCAAACAGGATAAATTTCAAGAAAACTATGCCCAGACATAATCAAACTGTTGAAAACCAAAAGGTAAAAAGGCCATGAGGGGAAAGGAGTTTCAACACCTGACAGTTGATGGTGAAATAGAAAGATGGAAACAAGGCATTCACTGACTAATTCTGTGGTCTTACAAGGTCACTTCCATCCTCCATATTGAATGAAATTCAGTACAAACTGTAAAACTCCCTGATGCTTTATGGCATATGCCTGCTTCTGGGAAATTGGACCAGAGTGCTACCTCAGCTTCAGGGAGGGCGAGACAGAGACTCTCCTGTGCCTTGTCACTTCTGGTCACACTCTCTTCCATTTAATCTTGCTGCTACCTGCTGTTCACTCTCTCCCCTTCTGTTCTTTGTCTAGGGGGGAGTGAGCAACAGTTTCTGCAGGATAGCCTCCTCAGAAAAAAATTAAAATCTGAAAGTATATTAAACCATTATGTTTTAGATAAAAAATATAATATCTAAAACCAAGCTTAAGTATTGAAACGTTTTTCCCCTTTCACTTTTTTTTTCTGCTTTTTCTTTCTATCTTTTCATTGTGCTTGAAGCTACATAACAGGTGCACATTGGAACACTGATTATACATTTCTTTAAACAAATTTTGTTGTTACATTGTGTTAGCATCTTTTTCCTTTTTGCCTCTTCTTGGTTTACCTTTTAGTTAACCTTCAAGACAGTGTGGTGCTACCTTTTAGGCTACTTACTTGCAGATATAGATACCTCATTAGGCCCCTTAAAATTGTGCTTCTTAAAACAGGAGATTTCCCCTTCCATTTTAGATAAGACAAACAGCTATGTACTAACACTCAGAAGTAGTCCTTGATTCACTGATTTGAAACCATGAATTCCACAGCAAAGATTTCTATTTTTGTTATACTCCACATCTAGCCAATTTGGCCTCAAAACCAGCAAGAAAATTCAGTCCATTGTTTTTTTCTGTCTCCTCACAGAGGACAGAAACACTTGGTTTTTCAACGTAGGAGGTGGGAACAAGGCCCAGAGCAGGCCTGGCTGACGTTGGCTGTCCCTGGGCTGTTTTCTCCCACCTTGTGAGCTAAGGATTCCTAAGACTAGATGCCAGGCCACAGCTCATCACAATGGCTTCCTTCTCACTGCCAATGGACAAAGAGGGTGAGGAGGAATTGAAACAGAGGAAACACTGGATGGGGAGAGAGCAGGTCACTGTCATCTTTACAGCAAAATGCTCCTCAATCCCGAAGAGGGGCTCTAAACCAGTAAGATGCTGATGGGATGCTTCTCTCCTTCCTAGTGGAGTGGATTTTCTGATAATCACAGCTCAGGAGAGTTGTTCCTTTTCAAGTGACAGCCTCTGGGTACTTCTCTTTAGTCAGTTCCAAGTAATGCTTGAGATAACACTAAGACAGAATAAAATTTTAATTATTTTCTATGTTTTAAAGTGTATACAGTGATTGATTTTTCTAAGTGTAGTGTTTATGTTGTTTTAGAAACAGTCCTTTTATCTATTACTAAGGAAATTCAGACAATTCTGCCATTTAAACAATTCATGCTTCTTTCACATTTTATTACTTGTAAAGCTTTTATCTGTCAAAAGTGCAAAACATTTCTGTAGATTCCAGGTATAATTTTTGAAAATGTAATTGTTTCAGAATTTAACTGTCCAAATAATTCTTAAGCTGGGTATGCATAAATAGAGGAATGTGTACACAGATATTTGAACTGTTCATAAACTTCAAACATAGCAAACTGAAGATTATCAAAGTTTAAAAAATTTCTTTTCCAAGTTTAAAAAAACTTATCTTTGGTCTGACATGGTTTGCAAGGTGATGGCTTTTTGTCCAACCTAAATGTTCCTCCTAGTTTTGTAGACCAGAGACTAGAAAACGTTCACAAATAAATAAAAGTAATGGAGAATTTCAGGCATGAATCAAAATGGGAAAAGAATGGACGTTGTTGCAAACCCTTACCAATGCATTCATGCCAATAGCAGCGTAACAAAGTGGTAGAAAGGTTTGTTGTGAACAGGATATCGTGACTCAGTGAAAAGCCAGGTGGGTACATAGAGAGAGCTCAGCGGCACTACACCAAGGAGACAGAGCCCGAGGTCCTGTGGGGAGAGGCAGCATTCAGGGCAGAAGGGCAGGGAGCCCAGGGGAGTGTGCTCTCTGGAACGCCAGGTTGTCACCTAGAGAAACATCCATCTCCCTCATTACCCCACCGTGCTTTTCTGCCACACATCAAACAGCAGATGGACAGCCAGCTGTCAGAAAGCACGGTCTGCTTGCCTCCTAAATGGGAGTATAGTGTGTGGAAGGTACCGATTTAGAGTCTTGTACTTTCATGTGTGAAGAGCTTGTAAGGCAGCAGGAGCTCCGGGTAGGGGTTATGTGCTGCAAAAATGTTTCAGAAACATCAAACGTTACACTCTCTGCAGAAAGGTAGACTCCAGCTTCGGCTGCTGATTCCTCTGCCTCAAGCTGAGTCAAGTAGTACACAAAGCATAGACAAAAGCCCGCAAATGACTGGCAGTCGCCACGGGGTACGGCAAACCAATGCCGGCTAAGTCCGGACATGGTTCTTTCTCTGCAGAAGGGCGGCTGCACCGGCACCCGCGTCTAGCTGAAGCTTGGTCACATCTCCTCCGGACCTCTGCAAAACTCTCCACAGTGAGAAGGCAGGACTCTGGTCACCGAAGCCCCTTGTTTCTTTAACTGTTTGAAGGCTTATTCAGATGGAGATTTTATTCCTCAGGCTTTACCAGTTTTAAGCTTGAGCTTTTTTTTTTTTTTTTTGAATGAACTATAAAATGAGGCATGGCACACTGTTAGAAATAATTTCTTCTTCAATAACTGAAGCCCAGTGCAGTTTCCTGTTTCCAGGGGCATATGGAATTAGCTACATGCCTCTAATATTAGTTCTTCTATTTCCCACATTACTCCTTGACAACCCAAACTGATCACTCTTTAAATTATCCATTTACTCTTTACTACAATACTAATCCTCAAAGACCACTGTTCTGAGTGTCTTCTGCCACTTGCCATGGTATATCAACTTTTTAAAAATATTGTTTTCTTCAAGGAGTAAAAAGAAAAAGCATTTTCTTTCATTTAATACTATGGATGTTAAAAATAAGATATTTATTGGATCTTAAAAACTGTCTGCCCATAGGGTTTATTTCTTTTTTTTTATAGATTTATTTATTTATTTTGAGAGAGTGAGAATGAGAGAGATTGAGAGTACGTGAGAGGGGGGAGGGTTAGAGGGAGAAGCAGGCTCTTCGCTGAGCAGGGAGCCTGATGCGGGACCCGATCCCGGGACTCTAGTATCATGACCTGAGCCGAAGGCAGTCGCTTAACCAACTGAGCCACCCAGGTGCCCCTAGGGTTTATTTCTTTAATGAACATTTCTTAAGTGTGTATAAAACATCCTATTACATAAGAATGAGGCACCCATTACTCTTTCCATTTTATAGAAAAGGAAATAAAGTCCCATTGCATGATACCTGCAGACCCCTACCATGCAGTGGGGACATGAAAAAAATCCAGGAATATTATCCAGTAAGATGGTTTAACTGCTATTATGTTGTTCTCTTTCAGTACAGGAACAGCATCAAGAAATCTGCCCATTTCAATCCTTTATGGAATGCAACACTCTGGAAAGAAAAAACACTTCTCTCACCACAACCCCTTTTGGGTTTTCTCCTGTGCTAACAATGGGACAGGATTGCTGACCACTGTTCACAGCTGCAGTGTGATCCTGGGCATCTCTAAGACAGGGCCTCCCCGAGTGGGAGATGTCTAGGCAGAGCGAAGCCCTCAGCACACAGGAAGAGCCGACACAAAGAGAACTGGTCTGCCACGTTGGCCTTTCTTTCTTATTTGTGGCTATGTGGTTGGAAGATCCTCCTTTCAATCAAGGATCTGTCTACTTCTATACAAGTAGGTGGTATTTTCATGTTCACAAAACACTCTTCAAAAGTCAACCTTCAAATATCCTTGAAGGTGGAAAGGCAAACAAATGTGCTATTGTTCACTTAGATGACATGAGACACCTCCCAACATTTGCTCTAATCTGCTAATACCCTGTGGCAGGTGGATGCAGTCAAAAGAATTCCCATGAGAGCCATTTTCTCATTTGAACAAGATGGAAATGGCACTGGATTAAGTTCAAATATCATCTGTGACTGGAGCATATAAAGACATTAAAGAAATTTATAATACTGTGATGACTACCCTTGCAACTATTACCATCTTTTTAAAATCCACCCCTCTAGCCTATTCCCACTGCTTGTTAAGAAAATACAATGTGAAAGGGGTCAGCAATGCAACTTTTCACAGTAGAGCTAATAACCCACATATGTTTAGTAATTCATTCAGAGTCCAATTTCAAAAGATAAAACAAGTAAAAATGACACCGGGGTTGTTTCATTTCATGGTCAATCACACAATTCCTCATTATTGACCTGACAGCCAGCGTGAGACATGCAAGTGGTACCAGGGGCAGTGGTGGGAGCGAAGGCTCTGGAAGATCCAAGGGGATCGCTTGCCATAAATCACTTCTATGGAAATGCACAAGTGGATAATTCCCACACAAGATGACTTCAAGAGCAAAGTAGTAGATCTGGTTTCTGAGTACAACTTAACAATGAACATGTAAATAGAAAATGTACAAATCTTGAGCAACAAGTACTGCCGTACTAATGACTTGAACAGTGATAAACCAATAGACTCAACACAGATGTTCTCAGATTTTATAAAACCAATAATTAGGGGGGGGATGGAGGCACTAGATACCACTGTCCCAAGGAACACATCACAAGACAAATAGACTTCTGTTTAGGCAGAGTTTGAAAAAGTTAAACGAAGAAGCATAAAAATAAGTTATCTTGGTCAGTCTTTAATTTCATGTAGACAGGTGATACATTTTAAAGATGGTTCAGCAGAGAATATCTTAAGGATATTTCTATGCTAACAAATAGTTATTAAGTACATACTGTTATGCATTTATAGGTGTTTCAACCAAGGAGCAGTTGTAATAAAAACATGAAAATATGGAATACGGTATCTCTGGTGTCTTAAAATCTAGCCTTTATTATATATATACAATTATAAACTTGAATCCTCACTAAATCTTTATTATCTCTGCTCCATTGTTATGTTCTGAATGAAATGTACAAATTAGGGAAATAAAGAAAATAGCCTGAGTCATATAATCCATCCTGTGGCAAAACAAGATGAATGGTGTTTTAATACACAGACGAATATGCCATAGTTACCAAGGAAGACTTCAAGTGGTCCTACTCAATGGGAAAAGGAAAGAAAAAATAAAAAAGTCCTGATCATGAAGATAAAGATTTTCCTGAGGTAGCAGTATTCCAGAGAATAAAACAAGGGAAGGTAGATACAATGAAATAGGACTTAACAAAACAAAACAAAAAGTAACATTTAAAACACAACTTACCTAAAAGAAACTGGTGTAAGAGTCTGTAGATATTTGGTTGGTTTTCTTCAGTGAAAAGAGACCTTTAATTATGTGAATATGTGTAATCTATAAAATAAGTCATGTTTTAAAATTGGGAATAAAATAATACAATAAATGTGAGACACTGTGATAAACAGAAAGAACTATACAACTGCGAAGTATATTTCCATGTATTTTGCATTCATCAAGACGCTTGTCTTGCTGTTATTTATAATTGTCAGTACTAATGTGATGCTGTAGGTTATTGACAATAATAAGCAATGCATATTTAAACATATGTTTGCCATTGCTATTAAAGTCAGCATCAGGGAAATCCAAATCAAAACCACAATGAGATACCACCTCACACCAGTCAGAATGGCTAAAATTAACAAGTCAGGAAACGACAGATGTTGGCGAGGATGCGGAGAAAGGGGAACCCTCCTACACTGTTGGTGGGAATACAAACTGGTGCAGCAACTCTGGAAAACAGTGTGGAGGTTCCTCAAAAAGTTAAAAATAGAGCTGCCTTCCAACCCAGAAATTGCACTACTAGGTATTTATCCAAAGATACAAACATAGTATGAACATAGTGATTTGAAGGGGCACAAGCACCCCAATGTTTATAGCAGCAATGTCCACAATAGCTAAACTATGGAAAGAGCCCAGATGTCTATTGACAAATGAATGGATGAAGAAGGTGTGGTATACACACACACACACACACACACACACACACAGGAATATTACTCAGCCATCAAAAAGAATGAAATCTTGCCATTTGCAATGATGTGTGTTGTTATGCTAAGTGAAATAAGTCAGAGAAAGACAAATATCATATGATTTCACCCATATGTGGAATTTAAGAAACAAAACAGATGAACATAGGGGGAGGGATGGAAATAAAATAAGACAAAAACAGAGAGAGAGACAAACCATAAGAGACTTTTAACTATAGGAAACAAACTGGAGGGTTTGCTGGAGGGGAGGTGGGTTGGGGGATGGGGTAACTGGGTGATGGGCATTAAGGAGGCGCTTGATGGAATGAGCGAGGGTGTTATATGCAACTGATGAATCACTAAATTCTACCTCTGAAACTAATAATACACTATATGTTAATTAAATTGAATTTTAAAAAATTAAAAAACATAAAGTCAGTATCTTTAATTGTTCTATTAGAATTCTTTTTTAAAAAAGATTTTATTTATTTATTCATTTGAGGGAGAGAAAGAGAGAGAGAGCACAAGCAAGGCAAGAGGCAGAGGGAAAGGGAGAAGCAGACTCCCCGCTGAGCTGGGAGCCTGAAATGGGGTTTCTCAATCCCAAGACCTGGGATCATGACCTGAGCCAAAGGCAGACGCTTAATCATCTGAGCCACCCAGGTGCCCTGTTCTATTAGAATTCTTAAATAAGATATTCTTTCTTTGTATATGCTTAATTACGCACTTAGTTTCAGTTTTCCCTCAGAAGGTGTATTAATTTCAATTAGTCATTTTTTTTTTAAAGATTTTATTTATTTATTCATGAGAGAGAGAGAGAGAGAGAAGCAGAGGGAGAAGCAGGCTTCCCCACTGAGCAGGGAGCCCGATGCGGGACTCGATCTCAGGAGCCTGGGATCATGACCTGAGCGGAAGGCAGAAGCTTAACCATCTGAGCCACCCAGGCGCCCTCAATTAGTCATTTTTTAAAGTTGTTTTTACTTGCCTCATAGAAATGAAAGTCTCTGACCATAATTTTGGTGATTTTTATATTATTCTGGAGAAGTTATTGAGCATAATTTATTATATCCCCTCTTTACCTTAGGAAAATGAATATGGGGTAATTATTCACTGTAAATAATCTATGCCTACAAATAGTGCTCTAGCTGAAGCAAAGGAACCAGTTGGTAGAGATGATCATCTGAAAATTCAGAGTTTAAAAATTCAATTAGCCAGTTAAATAAATCCCACTGCTTTGGTTTACTTGGTAGAGACACAGTATTGTTTTACTTTAGAGTTCAGTCTCAATATCATAACATCTTTTTCCTCTTTGAGACTCGATGATTTCTTCACCTTACCATTTCTCCAAGAAATAAAAAGTATAAGAAGGATATTATATATTAACATCTTAAATTTTTTATTTTGACTCTTGACTAAGCCCCCATCTTATAATTTTTTTAATTTATGAAAATGTAGAGACTGTATTACTAAAATATACAATTTCAACACATTTACATGTGCTTTTACTTCCAGGTGAGAAATCAAACAGTATTGCTGAGAAAATTATTAGAAATATGAGCTACATCTCAGCTGTGATCGCCTCAAAATCAATATCCTTTTATTTGGACAAACAGCAGCAAGAATCATTAAGATAGGACCCTAGCAATTGAGGATAAATTATAGCTCAATTGTGAATTTGTTATATCATTTGAACAAATTGTTTCAACAACGATTGCATTTCTGCTTCTTGTAAGTATAATAAGCATAATCATTCTTAGTGGATGTTCTGACTTTGAAGAACATGTTTTTGGAAAAATTTTCTAGATTCTTAGGTATCTAATATAAGAGGGGAAAGATACTATTATAAAAGTAATATCTGTCAAGAGGTAAGTTTTTGTCACATATAAATGAAACCACGTCCTTATTCCTGTGTGGGTAGCATTCACAATTTCAGAGGAACAAAGTACAGTACTACTTCATGAATTCAAACCCAGAACGGGCTTTAAAAAACGTAATAAAGAGCTTGAGGAATAAAGCAGATGAATTGATTTAAATGCCCGAATCCTGAGGACTCTTTATTCATTCCACATAGTATTCAAAACATACCGATTCCATAGATTCCTTTGCTGATCTTGTTTTGAATTTCCCAAGTGAAAAATATAATCAAGAAGCAAAATCCAATCTAGAACGAGCTACACCGAAAGCTGTGGATGGGACTGGTCACGTTAAAACAATGGCCTGTCAGTTGGTTAAGCGGCTGCCTTCAGCTCAGGTCACAATCCTAGGCTCCTGGGATGGAGTTCCCCCATCCGGCTCCTTGCTCAGCTGAGGTTCTGCTTTTCCCTCTCCTTCTGCCCCTCCCCCTGTTTGTGCTCTCGCTCTCTCTGTCAAATAAATAAATATAATCTTAAAACAACAACAACAATGGCATGCTTCTGCCTGCACGTGCAGCCCCCCTCCCCCCCATCCCCGCTGCCCCTCAGAGCCCTTGTTCAGTTGTCCCAGGGACGACCTTCTGTGGCTATCATCCACCATCTCTCTGCACCTACAGCCTATTAGACAAAACCTCTGCTATTTCAGAGTAATAGAGCGCTTGCAACGCCACATAATTATCTTTCCCAGCTTCAATTTCCAAGAATTTGACCACTAGCCAAAACAACTGATTCACCTGTTTTCATAAATTTGTCTCAATGTTATTATTTCTAAAGGTTTTTCGCATTATTACATCTGCTACTTCTCCACAAGCACATCCTTTTCCGTTAGCTCTACGTCTGCCTTAAATCTCAGCTAACAAGATCGCCGACAGGGGGCACCTGGCTGGCTCAGTGGGTAGAGTCGAATCAGGGACTCTTCATCTCTGGGTGGTGAGAAAAAAAGATCACCAATATATAACTACCCATTGCTTTTCTCCCAATGTTCTTTATGACAGACAACCCCAATGAAGACCCACAGCTGGTTAAAAGTGCACTAGCGTCTGATCATACCACAGGTAGCAACTGCTACAAAATCTCAGAGTTTGAAAGGAAATTCTGCTCTCCAGATCCAATAAGATAAGAACTACCTTTTAGTAGCATAGAATTAGCAGATGTTATGCCTCAGGGCATTGCTAGAAGATGTATTCCTTGGCGAGCTCATCCAATCTATCAGAGTATCTTGGTCTTTCAGTTCTGCCTGGTGTATCTTCAAGAAAAGAAATTAACTACAGTTTAGGTTTGGAACTAAAAGAGATTTGTAGGTTCACAATATTTTCCCTGTGTCTAAAGGGTTTTTAAAAAATAATTAATTAATTAATTAATTAATTAATTAACTAATTTGAGAGGGAGAACAAGAGAGCAAGCAGTGGAAGGCACAGGGGGGAGGAAGAGAGAGACAATCTCAAGCAGACTCCATGCTGAGCATGGGGCCGGCCATGGGGCTCGATTGTGCAGGACCTGAGATCATGACCCCAGCCGAAAACAAGAGTTGGATGCTTAACCGACTGAGCCACCCAGGTGACCCTGTGTCTAAAAGTTTTAAGAGGTCAATTTTTTGTTTCAAAGATTATTATTCAAGTGTTCGGCAATGTTAAGTCTTTTTAAAAAATAAGATCTTCTTTTTAAAAGTGCAAATTAAGTTGGTTGATTATCAGAGTATTTTTTGAACTAATTTTAAGTATAAACTAATGCTTTTTAACTTGTGACTTCAGTTATTCATGTTGCATTAATTTAAACTATGAGTAAGCCATTTCTACTTTCCACATATTACGTATTACAAACTGTCTTGCCCCTAGCAGGCAATTTTATATCACAGAGATTGAAAATTTCAATAGGCAATAAGAAGCTTTTTTTCCTCAGGTCCAACATCAAATACTGTTTATAAAGATGTGTAAGCAGGATTTTTTTTTGGTTGTGTTGGATTGTGCACATGGACAATAATATCAGAAGGTGAGTAATGAATTTGCCTGATTTATGCAATATTCTCTTAATATATCTGGAGGATAAAATCAGTTACATGAGGGGGGTTTGTGAAGCAAAGGTTATCTGAAAAATTTTTTAAGATTTTATTTATTTTTTGAGAGCGAGAGAGCACAGGCAGGAGGAGGGGCAGAGGGAGAGGGAGAAGTAGGCTCCCCCGCTGAGCAGGGAGCCTGATGTGGGGCTCCATCCCAGGAGCCTGGGATCATGACCTGAGCCGAAGGTAGACGCTTAACTGACTGAGCCACCCCAGCATCCCGGTTATCTGAAATTTTAATTGTCAATTGAAATATCAATTATGACAATAGCCCTGCGACCATTTCCAAAAGTCAAACAATGTCCCTGTGTTGAAGACCCACCCTAGTGTCTTGAGTTGCTCAGCATGCTAGCTTTTCCACTCTCCATTTAAGGTGCAGTGATGATGGGCGCCTCTTCACTGGGGGTCTAATTTACTGACAAGAAGAACATCAAATCAGAAACCACATTGACAAGGGACTCAGTCTCACAAAGTTAGGAACACTATAACCTATGAGGGTCTTTTTACCTTTCCAAACCCAAGCACTCTCCAACATATTCAAACTCCCATTTTCCATTGAAGACAAGTGGAGTTCCAACATTCACATCCTTTAAACGATTGGGCTCCATAAATCTCGTAGTATTTAGGTGGCAAGTGACTCAACTCATAATGTACCACAATCCACATAGTTCAGAGGGTTCTAGTTCTACTAGTATGGTTATTCTCCCCTCCTTTAAGTCTCCTGAAGAGGATGGGGAGGGAACACATACATATTGATATGCCTGTGAGACTCCATTGGGTACTCTATTAATTCATTTAGCATATGGGTGTTTATTATATACCATGCACTGTACTAAGCCCTAGGATATAGAGGTGAACTAAATATCTATTTAATTCTTACAACAACCCTGTAAGGTAGATATTATACATTCACATATTACAAATAAAATCGTACCATCCAAGTATTTTTAACCCACAGAAAAATATTAAAACTTTGGTCCTTTTACTACATGTTTAAAAAGGAAATCTAGTTAAGTATATCTTTTTCTATGATGGAAGAAAAGAAGATTTGGATTTTTTTGCCTATTGAAGTCTGTTGGTAGTTTTCCTTAATTCTTAGATATTGATGATTGGTATGTCTGGCACTTGACAAACTAACTCATAAGAAGAAATCAGAACAATAAAAAGACAAATAACCCAAGTAAAAAATGGCGCAGGATTTGGAGAGATATTTCTCTAAAAAGATATACAAATGGCCAATAAACACATAAAATGATGGTCAACATCATTAGTCATCAGGAAAATGAAAATCTAAACCACAAAGACATACTACTCCTCACCCACTAGGATTGCTGTAATCAAAAAAGACCAACAAGTATTAGCAAGAATGTGGAGAACTTAAAATCTTCATACATTGCTAGTATGAATGGAAAATGGTGTGGTCCCTGTGGAAAACAGTTTAGTAGTTCCTCAAAAAGTTAAACATAGAATTTACCATACCACTTCTAGATATATACTCAAAAGAATTGAAAACAGGCATGCAAATAGATACTTGTATGTGAATATTCATAACAACACCATTCATAATAGCCAAGAGGTAGGAACAATCCAAATGTCCATCAATGGATGAATGCATAAACAAAATATGGTATATCCATATAATGAAATTTAACTACAGAGAGGAATGCAGTACTGATACCTCCCGCAACATGGATGAACCTTGAAAACATTTTGCTAAGGGAAGAAGCGGAATACCAAAGACCACATATTATATGATTCCATTTATATGAAATGTCCAGAACAGGCAAGTCTATAGAGACAGAAGGCAGATTAGTGGTTGCCAGGGACTCGGGGGAGAGGGAGAGTGACTGCCAGTTGGTATAGGATTTCCTTTTGGGGGGATGAAAATGTTTTAGAACTAGATAGTGGTAATGGTTGCACAGCTCTGAATATACAAAAATCTATTAAATTGTGTGTTAAATATTATATGTTAAAAGGGTGAATTTTATGGTATGTCAATTATATGTCAGTTTTTAAAATTTTAAAAATGAGCTGGACAGTTGTCTGATAAAAATCTTAAGAGTGCAGTTCCTGTTCCTTCTTACCCCAAAACATATCAAACACCACTGACCTCAGTGTAATCAGGAGGGTGATAGCACATGTAACTTCAAACTGCCTCAGCTTACTTTAGAAATTATTTTACAGTGAAATTTGGAGTTCAGAGTTTTGAACAAAGGCAGCGATATACAGGGATTTGACTGTGTGCCAACCTTGTGGTTTGAACTTGGGTTCCTTGGAAACAGCAACTAGTATCATTTATGACATCTCAAGTCTAGGTACTTTATTTATATATGTATATTATAAGAGAGGGGGGAGGGAGAGAGGAGCAGAGGGAGAGGGCAAGAGAGAATCCCAAGCAGGCTCCATGCTGGACATGGGGCTCGATCTCACAACCCGAGATCATGACCTGAGCCAAAATCAAGAGTCGGACGCCTAACCAACTGAGCCACCCAGGTGTCCCAGGGTATTTTAAATTTATTGCTTCAATTCCTATAGACATAAGTAGGATTAGCATCTTAAAAAAGGATTTCCCGGGCGCCTGGGTGGCTCAGATGGTTAAGCGTCTGCCTTCGGCTCAGGTCATGATCCCGGGGTCCTGGGATCGAGTCCCGCATTGGGCTCCCTGCTCCTTGGGAGCCTGCTTCTCCCTCTGCTTCTCTCTCTCTCTCCTCCTCTGTCTCTCATGAATAAATAACTAAAATCTTAAAAAAAAAAAGAAAAAAAAAAAAAAAAAAAAAAAAAAAAAAAAAGGATTTCCCTTTGGATATTATAAAAATATTGATAAGAATAATTTTACTCAAGTCAGATGAGAAATACCTTGCAACTTTCAGTTTATATATATATATACATATATATATTCTTACATATACAGATATACATATGTATATACAGATATACTTATGTATATATATAGTGTTAAAGATATGTGTACACATATATAGTGTGTATTTATGTGTTTGTATTTGTGTGTGTGTGTGCAATGGAGAGAACTAGAATTTCTTAAGTTTCCATTGGACTTAGAGTGAGGTTTAAGCAAAACGTTAGATGAATATTCTTATTTCTTAGTAAATTGGGCATTATGCAGAATCTGGCCTGTGTGAAGTGAATTTTAAAGGGGGTGATATTTTCACAGTTCTTCATTAGTAGAGATCAAGTAATCTTTGACTTGTAAAAAGTTTTCTGGTCTCTAGGAGTGAGGAACTGGGGTAGAATTAACGGGTAAACGAATTAGGAATTAAATAGGTTAGGAGTTAATTGGTTAGGATCCAGTGAATTTACCAGTTCTTCAAACTAGTAGCACTTTGTGCGACCACAGACATCCTTGCTTTTGTGCCCTAGAATCCTTGGAAGCATTTCCAGCTTTCTGCTTCTGACTTGGACCAGTTCAAGTGAAAGTTCAGAAATCTATGGGTAAATCTTGTATTTATTGATCCAGCTCAATTCAAAACAGTGTTTGTAAGAATCAGACTTTAAGAACAAACTTGTAAGAATCTCCTATTAAGAAATTTGAAGTAAAGGGGTGTCTGGCTGGCTCAGTCAGTAGAGCATGAGACTTTTGATCTCAGGATCGTAAGTTCAAGCCCCATGTTGGGCATAGAGACTATTAAAAAAAAAAAAGAAATTTGAAATAAAGTATAGCTCTCCTAGGAGATACATGTGGTTTGAAATAAACTATCAAAATAATTATTTGTTGTTCTGAACCGAAAGGAGATACTCCATTCTTTCCTTCTCATATATCCAAAACAAAAAGTAAGAGAGAAATGGAATTCTTCTTTATAAACTTGTGGTCCTCTTTGAAGCTCAGTGGCTATATACTAAGAAAAATATTCAATAGAGAAAAAAACCCAGATTCAGTAGTCAGCTCTATCACGCCTGGTCCCTTCCTCCGATACTATTTTTAAAACTCTTTTATTGCATCTATTCATAATTAACAAAGACATTTCCATTAGTTTTAAGGACTTGGGCAAATAAGATTCACATTTTCAGGAATCTTTTAAAGGCCAAATATTTATCTTTAGGTTCAGTGCAACACTGATTGTTAACACTTTTCGACTGATTGACATTTAACATTTGTTTATGCAACTGAGAAGATAAAATATACAAACGTTGAATTTGGAATATGACTTTAATAAGATGTGATAGACTTTAAAATAAGGTAATACTGAGTAATTTAGTAGATCTATATATGACAGAAATAAGCATAAAAAGAAAGGATGCCGAATCTTAAAGCCATAGAGCCTCCTGGAGGTAAAAGAGTAAGAACAGGGTTGGTTTGAGTATAGTTATGCTCAGCGGCAAAAGAATGAAATAAATCTATGATTCCACTATTCCAAGATGTTGTGATAATACAGCAAATAAGCTTATAAAAATTCTTAACACCCAAGTTAAAAATGAACCATTCAAAGAAAGTAGAACAATTCTGGGCAATTGATAATCCTCCTATAGTTTCCAAAGCCACTCAGAGAAACCAAATAGGCAGTGACTCAAATGATGACTCAGAACACGATGTGTTGGCGGTTTGCCCTCTGTTTTTCCAAGTTTCGAGAACTTCTTCATGTACTGAGTTATGAAGCCTGGGGAGAAGCTGTGGAAGTGGTGGTAGCTTTCGGGATGGTGCTCGTCGTGGTGCGCATGGTCTGAGTTAGCAAATGCAAGATACATGTGTGGTATCCGCCTCACTCATGGCCAGCATCTCTAACAGATCACGTCACTATGCCCCACATTTGCTCTCAGGATCCATTACAGCACCGTCCCACAGGCAGCACCAATTTTCCATTGCATCTGCCTCGAGAGAACAAGCTCATCCACCATAGTCTGTTCAAGGGCGCCCAGGGGCTGGGGGCCAGGGCGTGAGTGACTCACTTAAGGAGGTGCCCGTGGGGGCAGAGGAAGGAGGAGTCCTAGGGTCATAAAGAATGCTAAATTTTTAAAGAACAGAGTTTACTAATTCTAAAGGCCCCCCTTTCACCGTTAGACCCACCAATGCCATATGTGGCTTGTGCAAGAATATATAAAAATATATTTTTTTTGAAAAGCACACTAGACTTGAAGTCCAGAGGCAGAATACTATTCCTGCTTTATCTCAACCAACCACTGCGGTTTGCCTGGCACTGTCTTTTGAGTTTTTATATGTATTTATTATGTGTTTCCGTGTGTGTGCATTTTTGCTAACAAAACAATT